>NC_064626.1:916534792-917939167 GCF_023864275.1 Schistocerca cancellata
GCCACACGCAGCTCAACACATACAGGGCTATTACAAATGATTGAAGCGATTTCATAAATTCACTGTAGTTCCATTCATTGACATATGGTCACGACACAATACAGATACGTAGAAAAACTCATAAAGTTTTGTTCGGCTGAAGCCGCACTTCAGGTTTCTGCCGTCAGAGCGCTCGAGAGCGCAGTGAGACAAAATGGCGACAGGAGCCGAGAAAGCGTATGTCGTGCTTGAAATGCACTCACATCAGTCAGTCATAACAGTGCAACGACACTTCAGGACGAAGTTCAACAAAGATCCACCAACTGCTAACTCCATTCGGCGATGGTATGCGCAGTTTAAAGCTTCTGGATGCCTCTGTAAGGGGAAATCAACGGGTCTGCCTGCAGTGAGCGAAGAAACGGTTGAACGCGTGCAGGCAAGTTTCACGCGTAGCCCGCGGAAAATTGGCTCATGCCACAACTGGAGACCGACAGCGCCGACTTCATCTTTCAACAGGATGGTGCTCCACCGCACTTCCATCATGATGTACGGTATTTCTTAAACAGGAGATTGGAAAACCGATGGATCGGTCGTGGTGGAGATAATGATCAGCAATTCGTGTCATGGCCTCCACGCTCTCCCGACTTAACCCCATGCGATTTCTTTCTGTGGGGTTATGTGAAAGATTCAGTGTTTAAACCTCCTCTACCAAGAAACGTGCCAGAACTGCGAGCTCGCATCAACGATGCTTTCGAACTCATTGATGGGGACATGCTGCGCCGAGTGTGGGAGGAACTTGATTATTGGCTTGATGTCTGCCGAATCACTAAAGGGGCACATATCGAACATTTGTGAATGCCTAAAAAACTTTTTGAGTTTTTGTATGTTTGCAAATCATTTTGAAAATATCTCAAATAATAAAGTTATTGTAGAGTTGTGAAATCGCTTCAATCAATTGTAATAACCCTGTATCTGTGACGGTATTTTGACTTACATTTATTATACAGCACATAAGCTGTTAAAATCCGAAAAGTACGTCGTTGAGAGCAACAGATCTTCACTGCCTGCAAGTCGACCCAACGAGGCGCAGTCACAAGCGGAAGGTGATAGGCGATAACAAAGTCACATTTGCTAAGTTAGCCGTAATAGGCAAGATGAACAACCAGAATCTGAAGTTCGGAGCAGAAACACGTTAACTAAATCAGACAGGCAGAGGAAATCATAAAAGGCACGAAAGGAAGGAAGGAACGAGTTCAGCACCCCGTCCACAGCACGGTCATTAGTAGCGGAGAAAAGGCTCCGATTACAAAGATCGCCGAAGGAATTGGTCGTCTCATTTTTAAGGGAACATTCCGGGCATTTGTCTGGAGCGATTTAGGGAAGACGCGGAAACCCTGCATCTGGATGACTGGCCGGAGACTTGAGCTGCCGTACTCCAAAATGTCAGTCAGCAAGGACGTTGAAATATGTTCTCTGATAGAACGTTACTGGAAATTATCGGCTTATTTTATCCGGTGAGATTGGGCTGTTAGCGTGTGGCACGGCGTTCTTTGCGCTATATGCTGAAACAACTCTTCAAACAAATATCTGTTGATATACACTCCTGGAAATGGAAAAAAGAACACATTGACACCGGTGTGTCAGACCCACCATACTTGCTCCGGACACTGCGAGAGGGCTGTACAAGCAATGATCACACGCACGGCACAGCGGACACACCAGGAACCGCGGTGTTGGCCGTCGAATGGCGCTAGCTGCGCAGCATTTGTGCACCGCCGCCGTCAGTGTCAGCCAGTTTGCCGTGGCATACGGAGCTCCATCGCAGTCTTTAACACTGGCAGCATGCCGCGACAGCGTGGACGTGAACCGTATGTGCAGTTGACGGACTTTGAGCGAGGGCGTATAGTGGGCATGCGGGAGGCCGGGTGGACGTACCGCCGAATTGCTCAACACGTGGGGCGTGAGGTCTCCACAGTACATCGATGTTGTCGCCAGTGGTCGGCGGAAGGTGCACGTGCCCGTCGACCTGGCACCGGACCGCAGCGACGCACGGATGCACGCCAAGACCGTAGGATCCTACGCAGTGCCGTAGGGGACCGCACCGCCACTTCCCAGCAAATTAGGGACACTGTTGCTCCTGGGGTATCGGCGAGGACCATTCGCAACCGTCTCCATGAAGCTGGGCTACGGTCCCGCACGCCGTTAGGCCGTCTTCCGCTCACGCCCCAACATCGTGCAGCCCGCCTCCAGTGGTGTCGCGACAGGCGTGAATGGAGGGACGAATGGAGACGTGTCGTCTTCAGCGATGAGAGTCGCTTCTGCCTTGGTGCCAATGATGGTCGTATGCGTGTTTGGCGCCGTGCAGGTGAGCACCACAATCAGGACTGCATACGACCGAGGCACACACGGCCAACACCCGGCATCATGGTGTGGGGAGCGATCTCCTACACTGGCCGTACACCACTGGTGATCGTCGAGGGGACACTGAATAGTGCACGGTACATCCAAACCGTCATCGAACCCATCGTTCTACCATTCCTAGACCGGCAAGGGAACTTGCTGTTCCAACAGGACAATGCACGTCCGCATGTATCCCGTGCCACCCAACGTGCTCTAGAAGGTGTAAGTCAACTACCCTGGCCAGCAAGATCTCCGGATCTGTCCCCCATTGAGCATGTTTGGGACTGGATGAAGCGTCGTCTCACGCGGTCTGCACGTCCAGCACGAACGCTGGTCCAACTGAGGCGCCAGGTGGAAATGGCATGGCAAGCCGTTCCACAGGACTACATCCAGCATCTCTACGATCGTCGCCATGGGAGAATAGCAGCCTGCATTGCTGCGAAAGGTGGATATACACTGTACTAGAGCCGACATTGTGCATGCTCTGTTGCCTGTGTCTATGTGCATGTGGTTCTGTCAGTGTGATCGTGTGATGTATCTGACCCCAGGAATGTGTCAATAAAGTTTCCCCTTCCTGGGACAATGAATTCACGGTGTTCTTATTTCAATTTCCAGGAGTGTACTTTGGTGAATAGGGAAGACCGTATCCAGAACCAAAAAGTTTAGTCCTCCTCAAGAGGACCGCGGCTGAGACGGCAAAAACAGTTTTATAAATTTTAAATTAAGTGTTGTTGACATACTGCTGGTTGGAATTGCGACCAACATAACCAGAAAAAAAATATTTATTTTAGTCCATACTCGCAATTTTTATTTGGCAGCTAGCTACTGTTTCAAGTAAACAGCAACTCCCTCAGGCCATCTAATGATACATGAATCAGAATACACAGTTAAAATATTAATATAAAAACACATATGAAGTATTTTGTCTCTATAATAGCGAACGTATGGTATAAAACAGTGCGACCGCAAGCTGTGGCCGAGCGGTTCTAGGCGCTTCAATCCGGAACCGCGTTGCTGCTACGGTCGCAGGTTCGAATACAGCCTCGGGCATGGATGTGTGTGCTGTCCTTAGGTTAGTTAGGTTTAAGTAGTTCTAAGTCTAGTGGACTGATGATGGTTCAAATCGCTCTGAGCACTACGGGACTTAACTTCTGAGGTCATCAGTCCCCTATAACTTAGAACTACTAAAACCTGACTAACCGAAGGACATCACGCACATCCATACCCGTGGCAGGATTCGAACCTGCGACCGAAGCGGTCTCGTGGTTCCAGACTGAAGCTCCTAGAACCGCTCGGCCACACCAGCCGGCGGGACTGATGACCTCAGATATTAAGTCCCATAGTGCTAAGAGCCATTTGAGCCATATTTTGCAACCGCAAGAAATATAGGCAGCCCTCTACCACTGACACACAGTCGTCAGTCCAGCTTCCCAGGTAGCTGTATCAGGAACTAAAAGTAAAACTCACCGTTGACAGGGCTGCCTATATTTCTTCCGCTTGCACGGTTTTACGGTTATACCACACGTTCGCTATTACAGAGACAAAATATTTTGTAAATGTTTCTTACATTCTTATTTCAGTTGTGTACTCTGATTTTTTTATCATAATATGGCCTGAAGAAGTTACTGTGTACCAGAACTGGTAGCCAGTAGAGAAAATGAAAATTTGCGCCTGTAAACTAAAACAAATACCGTTTTATAATGTATAAATGATTTAATGAGATCTTCAGCTGTAATTTTTTCGTTGTTCGTTCTATGATTGCTCAGTTTGGTCTTAGACCATTATCGAATATCTCGTACGAAAATTCATCGGTGGGACCCGTGTATATTTTAATAGCGTCCACCGACATTGTCTCTGTGAGTGCAGGTGCCGTAGTTACAATAGAATCAGTATCAGTAACACTGTTAGTACCTGTGTACTGCCCGCCCGGCTAGCCGTGCGGTCTAACGCGCTGCTTCCCGAGTGGGAAGGCGTGATGGTCCCGGACACGAACCCGCCGGCGGATTAGCCTGCAGGTCCGGTGTACTGGACAGCCTGTGGATGGTTTTTAAGACGGTTTTCCATCTGTCTCGGCGAGTGTGGGCTGCTTCTCCTTATTCCGCCTCAGTTACACTATGTCGGCGATTGCTGCACAAACACTGTCTCCATGTACTCTTACACCATGATTACTCTACCACGCAAAGATCTAAGGCTACACTCGTCTAGTATGAAACGTTCACGGGGTGTGTGTCACTGGGGACAAACCGCACAATAACCCGGGGTTCGGTGTGGGGCGGCAGTGGGGTGAGTGGAATGCTGTGGCCTGTTGTGGGGTTGTGAACGACTGAGGGCTCCGGTGGGACACCACCATTACTCTACCACGCAAACATCTGGGGTTACGCTCGTCTGGTATGAGACATTCCGGGGGGGGGGGGGGGGTGTCGACTGCGGGCCGAACCGCACAATAACCCGGGGTTCGGTGTGGGGCGGCAGTGGGGTGGGTGGAATGCTGTGGCCTGTTGTGGGGTTGTGAACGACTGAAGGTTCTGGCGGGACGAAGCCTCTCCGTCGTTCCTAGGTCCCGGTTTCAATACAATACACAATACACCCGTGCACTTCTAAACTTTAAAATTACATATATTTCATGTACCATTACTCTCAGTATAAACAACAGATGACGCCGAATCATTTAAAAAGCTCATTGCAGCAGTGAACCAAGTTTCTACGAAGGTCATCGGGCTTACAATAGTTTCTAGTAGCGTATTTTATTTCACATGGCCCAGTACTCAGAAGGATTTTACTCAAATTGATACTGAGCGCACAGGCCTGAGCTATTACGAGGAGCGTTCAATAAGTAATGCAACACATCTTTTTTCTCGCTCAGTTTCAGTTGAAAAAACATGGAGTATGTTGTGGGACATCGTGGAATATTCCCGCTTTAGTCGCTATAGTTTCATGAAGCTGTGATAAATGGCGCCTTCAAAATGGCGCCTGTAATGGAGGTGCTTTCCAAGCACAGAGCTGTCACTGAGTTTCTTTGGGCGGAAAACCAGAGCATCGGAGATATCCACAGGCGCTTGCAGAGTGTCTACAGGGACCTGGTACTGAACAAACGCACGGTGAATCGTTGAGCGAGGCGTCTGCCATCATCACAACAAAACTGCAAATGCCGGCAGTTGTGGCCAAGCGGTACTAGGCGCTAAAGTCTGGAACCACGCGACCGTTACGGTCGCAGGTTCTAATCCTGCCTCGAGCATGGATGTGTGTGATGTCCTTAGGTTAGTTAGGTTTAAGTAGTTCTGAGTTCTAGGGCACTGATGACCTCAGATATTAAGTCCCATAGTGCTCAGAGCCGTTTGTACCATTTTTTGAAAACTGCAAATCTGCCCCATCTCCCGCGTGCCGCCCGGCTGCGCACAGCTGCGACTCCTGCGATGTTGGAACGTGCGAACACTCTCATTTGAGGTGATCGACGGATCAGAAACAAACACCTCGCTGCTCAACTGGACTGCTCTGTTGGCAGTGCTGACACAGTCGTCCACCCTCTGGGGTACTCAGAGGTGTCTGCCGTTGGTTTCCTCGCCGCCTGACAGCAGACCGTAAAGAGCAACCGTGGACAGTCTGTGCGAAATAGACTGCACGCTACGAGGCTGATCGTGACAATTTTTTGTAGAATATCGTCACAGGTGATGAGATATCGGGTCATCACATCGAACGGGAAACCAAACAACAATCCACGGTGTGATATCACATCACCTCTCCTCCGAAGCATCACCCACAGGCGGTAAAGTGATGCCGACGGTCTTCTGGGACCCTGAAGAGGTTGTTCTGTTTGATGTCCTCCTTCATGGGGCAACGATCAACTCTCAAGTCTATTGCGCTACCCTCAGGAAATTGAACAGACGAGCTCAGTCGTGTTCGTTGCCTCAAACATGCAAACGAACTTCTCCTTCTCCGTCTGCGCAATAAGAGGATCTCACAGAATTTCGTGGACTGTTTTTCTTCATTCACCCTGCAGCATTGATCTCGCACCTTCCGACTTCAATCTCTTTGGCCCAATGAAGGATGCACGGGAAGCAATACGTAGATGATGAAGGGGTTATCGATGTAACAAGACGATGTCTCCATCATCGAATAGTAGAGTGATATCATACGGCCATACATGCCCTCCCAGTAAGGTGGCATGAGGCTGTCGGATTGAACGTAGATTGTGTTTAAAACATGGTGTCTTATCAGGAAGAATACGGAATTATACGGTGTATTGGAATCCTGAATAAAACCAGCTTGCTTTCAGAAAAAAACGTGTTGCATTGCTTATTGAACACTCCTCGTCCGCTTGATGCACAGCTCGCAGCACGTCAGGGCAGCTCAGGACGCGCGACTTTCCTGGCCTGCAGCAATCACGGCGAGGGATTTGCGTCAACAAAAGCAACAGACGGCACTGGCAGGGACAGTGGCAGGGACAGCGGCGGCAGGCTGGAGAGCGTATCGCCGCGGCCGCATCGGCTGCAGTGACAGCGCGCCGCGACCCGGCGGCAGCTGCAGAATTTCATTAATCCGGCTGACGCCTATCGACAGCAGCCGGAGCGCCGCCCCGCCGCCCCGCCTCCCACCTCCGGCCTCAGCCTGCAGTGCGTCACGCCGCCCACCTCCCGGGCCCCGGCGCCTGTCGCCCGACGTCGCCTCTGATTAAGTATAAATAAGGGAGCGGCGCGCTAGGAGAGCCTTACGAAGAAAAAAGGCGATATGAGCGAGAGGGTCAGAATGTACGCGATTGACGTTCAGGAAAACCTGCTTTCGATCTGCCGTATTCTCTTTTTTTGTCTAAAACATCTTTCATAAAGCGTTGCAAATTACTGACATAGTCTGGTAAATTAGAAGCAAGAATGTATCGTACACCATGTTAAAATATTTAATAACACTCTCAACAAACGGTCTAGCATTGACGTGCACTATGGGGCAGATGCCCTCAGTTACGAGAGGTATTTCTTTTTCAACCTCCGATCGGTCGCATGGCGAACAATCGTCAAGCTTCGCCATTGTCTCTAGTATGCCCGTCTATCATGTCACATTCCACTTTATAGTTATTAACGCACAGTGAACACGCAAAGGTGCCTGGAACATAGTGTGTCCTGACAAGTTTCAAGTTCCTTTGAGAGGATTCACCAGATTTCAGAAGCCCGATTGACGTAGCTGTCGTGCATTTTTTTCTTCTTGACAGATCTCGGCCGCAAACTGTTTGGACGACGAGGATGCTTCTGCAGATTTTCGATGGGAAGTGTCTGATTACCCACCATACAGCCCGAACGTGGCTGCCTCTGATTTTCATCTCTTCGCGTACGTAAACCGCTGTCTTTGAGTACAGACTTTTGGCACAGATGACGAGGTGCAGACCACCGTAGGGGATTGGCAGAAATCACAGGTGACTGGTTTCTACCATTAGGAAATGGGTGAGTTGGTACCATGCTCCGACAAGTATCTAGGACGTAGCGGCGACAATGTAGAAAGTGGCTTGAAGCTATAGCTAAATGTTGCAAATAAAACATTTTTAGTTTTCACTGTGACTTCCATTCTATAAACGATCGAAGGCAGAGAAAAAAATATATATTTAGCACTCATGCACAAAAGTTGTTTCATATCTTGGTATTCTTAACTGGAAGGCTCTTTTCCGAACGTCAGGGACAGTCTATAAGCGAGTCACCTTTAGCCAGCCGCTGGTCTTGTAAGCAGTCTGACTACTCATGACTCATTCCTGTATTATGTGTACAGAATGCAGTAAAAAGAGCAACCCAACTTTGATTGGGGAGTCATAGCTACAGCCACCACATCCTATTGGAATGTCCATATTACGAGTCCACGTTGGTAGAAGGCAGACAGCAGCTTCAGAAAAATCTTGTATGCGAGCCATAGCGTGATCAACTGAAATTTGGCTTCTTGAGTGAAGTAACTTCAATGTCCTCACAGGGAGTGAGAGCATGTGGACCAGCTATAGCATGCACACGGCACTAGGATGTGATGTGCCGTAGAGGGGGGAATGCTTCGATGCGAGGATAGTAATGCAGGGAAATATGTCTGGTATAACTTCACTCTGTTTTCATTCTACAGCTGAGATGTCTTTCAATCAAAAATATAGTCACATAGAAATTGCTTCTTCAATACCTCATGTATCATACGTGTTGTGGAGTGGAAATTACTCTACTACACCATCCACTAGGTTTTACATTCATGTGGCTTCTAAAACCAGGATAACGGGACGGCTTTGGAAGCTTTAATGCAGGCTAGGAGTCTCTGCTGAGGAAGGATGTTGTACAGCTGAAGAAGGACCGAGGACAGTTACAATGACTTCTTTGCCGTGGTGTGTTTACAAACATTAGTGGTTTGTACAGTGAATACGACAGCGTTTCCTGGTGCGTCTTACTCCTGCTGCTGATTGCGAGTCTTTGCTACTGTGGTCTCTGTTGCATCGCTGTGCCCACAGCAACGGGCTGTTGCTGTGAGAACGTCAGACATCGTCCCATTCCAGGGCTCGGAGCGTAGTGGTGTTTTATAGGTCCCTGGCGAGGTTGGAGATGGCTGGATCATCTCGTTATAGTCTCGGGATGGCAGACAAGCTGCTCTTGGTGCACATACAGTTAGGCAGCAAGAAGCGGCACGGTCCCAGCTGATGCAGAAGTGTCTGTGTCATCAGCGAGGTGTGAAGTGGCATAGACTTGACGTCATGTTACTGTCCAGCTGTTCGACGAGAATGAACCGCGTGTCGTTATATACTGCTTCTCCATGGTGATGCCACAGTAATCTCAGAGTTAGTCCATCACACAAGAAGTTTTAGGCTGGAACCCAGTTCTCGTAATCGTCGTAATCGGGCTACAATACATCCCTGCGTTGGCAGTCGCTATTGTCACCTATAGTCTGTCAACATAGAGGCGGTTGCGAAGCCACAAACGATAAAGTCCACTGGCCAGCGCCCAACTCTAATGTGGCCTGATTCTACCCTGGTACCTCACTGCTGATTCTATATCTCGTTTATAGCTTTACCCCTTTGCACTAGTGTCAAAGGAAAACTTGATGTGGAGTACCATATCCATAGAAATTACTCAAGGTAGGGAGAATTTTATACCTAGAGGATAGTGTGCCTAGGAAAACATGATGTTTCTGGCTTTCTACAGTTTTCTACAGTTTTTGTTGTTGTTAGTCGTGAAGTTGTGTTTTGTAGAGCGATTGTCCTTATAAGGGCAGGTATTTCTGTTGGTGACTGTGATACTGAAAAACATTATATTAGTATTTGCATCATTTGCAGACCAATAATTATGGCAATTACAATTCGTGAATTTTTATGCTTAGTAGTACATCTAAGTACATGTGGGAAGAGCAAGTCGTTAATGGTTATTTTCGCCTGCAAGCAGGTCAGGTGTTGAAGTGTAGTTGCGTGGACGCAAAAAATGTAGTCTATAATGACAGGAATTATGATCATGCAGAAAACATCAAATAGTAAATTATGTGAGATGTTTCTGGGAAGACTTTTCGACACAAATAAAAAACAACCATCACAGTGATGTGTGTACACATTAAGATACAACATACAACAATATCTACACTTATACCCGGTACACCCTGTATATTAAAGGTACTTGGAATATGTTCGTAATTTTTCAGAGTTTTGTGGAGAATAAAATGCTACACATTTTAGAACAATTTGTATAACATATGGATGGTTAAGCCATACGTCATCAGTCGTTCCATTTTGTATTTTGAAACAGTAGAAAGTCTGTTACCGTGGAACATGTGATACTTGCAAATGAAATAAATTTCTTTAATGTTGTAACAATTTTAGCGGTCTTGAAAAAGGAAATCTGTATTCGTTTCCACTATCTCCTGTCTCAAAAGTATTTACCGAGCAACTAGTTTCTGATAATAAATCTGCTTAATTTGATTTCACTCGCAGATTATTGATATGTAGTAGAGTAATAAAGTAACAGATGGATTACGAAATGCCCTACTGACATTTCTCCATTGCAGCCATTTTAAATGTAAGACCAATATTTGTTCCTATGTCATAACCATTTATTACCAGATAAATTGCCACTTTAAATCACAGTCGCAGTTCGTCAACCACAATGGATATAATGACTTTAATTTTTGTAATTTCAGAACGAGGCTACAGCACATGAACAGTGAACTGTAATAAGAAGTTAACTATTACTGAGATTTCTAGAAGCGAAAATCTCTCCACTGGCTCTTCACATCTCCATTTGAGTCACAGTAATGTAGAATTACTGTCACAGTACTTGTGGACACCTCCACATGTTTTCGTAGTAGTAAAAACTTTCTTTGTCTCTCTTCTCTATTCTTCTTCCCATCCCACACGCACTTTCTCAAGTTTCCTGTTGCTGTTTATGTCCCCTGCCCCCTCTCTGTTCCTTTTGTTGTCAAAACGCAATGTATTAAAAAGAAGCCCATGAAGTTAACTACGTGATGAACAACTATGTACGTAAGGAAATATGACCAATACTTTTTCTAAGGCAATGAAGTATGTTGATTCTTAATATGCAAATCATTTGTCTCTATTACGCACAGTTCCTGTCCTGCGCGATATCAACCACATAAGTGACACTGCATCAAAGCAAATGACATGCAGACTAGTAATGAACATACATTTGGGTACAATACATATGAAAATTATAAACGTACTCGTCTGCATCATAATTTAAGTGTGTTTGGTTCAAGATTTACGTTTCTAATGAACATTTGGCATGCTAGGTTGAAGCATCGAGCAGTAGTTAGCCAAAATGCAGACTCTCATTTGACTGTGATACCCTAGTCGTATTATCGACCTGCTCTGATGAAAACTTACATCTCGTGCGTCGGAGAAAGGACCAAGGTTTCCGGGGATGAAGTCAGAATCTGAGCGGAGGAGGTGAATTTGAAGTACCATATTGCAACACTTCAGCTCAGCATTCACCTAGCAGATTTACAATTTCAAAGGGAACGACGAGGTCGTAAGAGAAAGAGCCCGGACTGGAAAAATGAAAGACACCGCTGTACCTTCTGTGGAGCGGGGTTTTTCGTCGTTACTCGTTCGTACAGTATCTCTCATTAATTGTCCACCTACCTCAGTACCGCTTCCTCTAGACGTCCCTTCACTCTGCTGTAGTAGATACTCACTAGACCATGTAAAGCAGCGTTGATGAAACCACGACCTAATACCTACCACACAGAGGCCGCGTAACTCAAGTTGCGAATCAGTTCCTTTAAGTTCATCTTAAACAAACTTAGGGTGGTGGGAAATTTCAGTTTATCAGAAGTAAGCATTCGGAAATTTTAGTAAACTGGTTTTCATTATTAAGGAAGCACATAAAAGACCGAATTTACTACTTTTACTGCTCTACTATTCTCATCTAACAGTCTGTACAAAATGTTCTCACACGGAAAGAAACAGCCAGACTATCTACCACTCCAACCCGATTAACGTTCGGTCTGACCGTTACTGACCCACTACTATAGAGAGTTGAAACTTCGGTCGTATCAGTGGTCTTCAAAGTTAGAAGTGGTCGCCCAAGTATTCTATAAAGTATACGGAATATGCCACGCGAAATTTTACTAAGACCGAAATATCACACGCTCATAACACATCAATTAATTAATCAAATTGTACTGAAAATGTTCATAACTTAAACTGCCTGAGTCACGACACTTCCCAACAGCAATGAACTCAACCGTTCTTCATTTTACAAGCTATTTTCCCGGTGACATTTAGTTTGGTGTTTCACGTACAAAGGTTGGTGAGCGACTCTCTCCATGCCACCCCACTCTGTGCCTATCTAAACGTCTGCGTACGGGAACAGCTTAATTCTGGTTGACTAATGGTGTGAATGAACAATCAGAATGATCCTTCTAGATCGTTCTCGCGGCAAAACTTGCCTGAGTCAATTACTGTTCAGAAAATCATTTACGTCATTCCAATGCCAATTTTTAATGTAATATTTAATAAAATAAACCAAAATACAAAATAAACTTTAAATTAATTCAGAAATTTATTCCACTTCCGACTTCTATTCTGGCTGCTCTCTCACAAAAGCAAGCACTCTTCGACATACGTCATCAGCATCGTGGTTGCACCACAATTTTCCCACGATTCAATTTCATAGGTTTTTACATAAAATAGCATTATGTTTTTCGTATGTCCCACAGACGCTCTCTCATTCATTCTTGTGTATTCACACAATACAATAATAAGCAAATAATAATTTTGAATGATTTTTCTACCACATAACGTAGAATAATTAAAGTTTTGAAAAGACAAATCCTGTTAAGAGATTTTATACACTGAGAACTCTGTTTATGACTTTAGATGATAATAAAAGACAAACAGCTACTGTTCCTAACTGAGTTTTGAAACATAAGTGTCGATTTTAGGACATTAAAGTAATTTTCTCAATCTCCGGAACAAAAATCTGAATTTTTGACCGGATTCTTTTCTTAATAACAAAAGATGGTATACCAAGTTTGAACAAAATCGGTTGATTATTACTACGGTTTATTTAGATTCGTAGGGGGTACGAATTTACGTTCCTACTGGATGGTACTGGAGGCTGTTCCCACGGCTAGTAGTGTCAGCTGCACTGGTCATAGCGAAGACACAATCCTCCAGCCACCGCGATGCACGGCTGCGTGCTATACTGCAATAAATGTTATTCGGTAATAACTTGCTACGTTACACACCACATAAGAATCTAAAATTACTCTGGAGTACATTTGCCGTTCTTACAACGGCAGCGCTATTACTGAACTCTTTGACTACACCGACACATTTAACTATGGGACTTCCAATGAAAGTTCTTCCTACATACAAACAAATATTTTTGCAACTGAACAGATTGTCAAAAATTACATTACAATTTTCTACACTGTTACATCAAATGGCAAAGGCTTGGACTTGATAGGGAGTAACAGAATTAATTTACAAAATTTCCTCCTTTCTCCAGAAATCATATTTTTTTCAAAATTACGTATTTAAACATTTTTCCACAAAAATTGATCTAACAAACCATTTACATCAATACATATTCAAATATTCCTTGAAATTACAAATTTCTGGAAACAAAATTACTTTATAAATTTTTTTGTATAGATTGAACAGAATTAAACATTTTACATGTCGCTTTGTCAGCGTTTAAAAAATCCACTAAACCATTTTTATCGCTGGGCTGAGCGTCCCTTTTATATCTAGCCACTTTACAATTGCTATCCTAGTGCTCATGAAATCTATTAAACAATTTTAATCGCTGTGGAGAGTGTCCTTTTTATCTAACACTGCACATAGATTTAAACATTTTACCCTCGCTGTTGTAGCGTTCATGAAATTAATTATTTTAATCGCTTTGGTGAGCGCCCTTTTTAGTAGACGAGAACATGGCGGTTTTTTCTTTTTGCACAAAACAAAATTAACTGACTTTCTAATCGCTTTGGTGAGCATCCCTTTTATATAAACTCTTTACTTTCTGTTGAAACTTATGGGTGATAACAACTTTCATTTTAACACTTACACATGGGCTACATTATAAGCACGTCTCTGGGATTCAGTGTCCAGCACTCTGTCACAGATCTGGTGTTTCATAGTCTCGTATAGGATTTTTCACATTTTTCATACCTGCAAAATACAGTTACGTCTAAGTTTCCATTCTTAATATCTGCATCCTAACTTTACACTCATATATTTATCTGTTCTCAAATCAAAGGCAAATTTGTTATGAGGAACCTTCAAAAATTTTAGTGTACTTAGAATTTACTTCTTCTTTACACAAAACTTATCCCTAAGTGAACTCCATATTCACTGCATACAACATCTTCTATACAGTAGTTACATGTAATACTATTTATTTCTTTTCAGTAAAAAATGATTTAACCACTACTCAAAATTATCAACAGTATCCAGTTTGGCACTACGACTTTGCTCTTTTTCCAGAAAGCATTTTATGCCCGAAACAAGTTCCTGCTGAAAGTATTACTTATTTCAAAAAAGCTTGCACCTATTTTTTCTATTAACTTTCTCTTTCCAAAAATATGTCCTTTACAGTTACTGCTTAATTTTCATGACTTTCTGGAAAATAAATTATTATGCACAAAGAGAATGCAAAATTATTAAACGCACTGAAAATCATTTGTGTCACCTTCTGTGGCTCTCAATTACGCATCGTACACCTATTATACACTTACTCATTTTATAGGCACATTTCTACTGCTTTTAGCACAAACATCTTACAACAACATGTATTTGTTCCACAGAAATTGCTTACTCACCACCTGTTACATAGTCACATTACATCATTCCTTTCAGTATCACTTTCATTCCATATCCACTCTTTATCTACAAACTGTACTCTAACAGGGAAGTAGAAAAGATGATAGCCAAAAGTTCTGAATGATGAAGAGTTAGTTTGGCAATATGAAATGAAAAGGAAATAATATTGCCAACAACTTGGGATGTCTGGTGTTCGCCAAACACCTGACGACGCAAAGAACACACGTCCCGTGAGGCCACCTAGTTGCTACTGTCCCCATCATCCTATTGTATGCATTTCATTTTCAGATCATTGACATTTTGCCATCCCCCTTTTTCAGAAGGGCTTGCTTCCTTCCCTTCACCATATTCATTATAGCCCTCAATATACTCTTTTGCTCTGCAATACCGTATAGGAATGTCACTTTGTTTGTTGATTACATATGGTCTTTTTCCAGTGAAAGGGATAGATATTGTTCTTCCATGTACTATTATGACAGCCTCATTATTTCCAAAATCCACCCTTCCTTGATACCTTTGTAAGAAATCTCCACCTACCAGCATTTCTACACTAAGTCCATTAATTATTAAAAAGTTCTGCTCTAATTGCACTCCACCTATATTAATAGACAGCATTATTTCTTGTTTGACTGTCTTTTTACTTTTCCCTTTTGCCACGATGATGTTTAATCGATTCGTTGGCATTTTAGCACTTCTTTACTATCAGGGAGAGCATTTACAAACTTCTGCGACACTGCACATACATCGGAACCAGTATCTAATAAACAAGGAACTTTTTCATTAAATGCCGTTTCCTCAAATATAGGTTGTCCTATATTTCTTTCTCTGGATTCAGCATCAGGCTCATTTAATAAATCTAGAACTACATTACCTCTATTGAAACCTATCCCTCCTGGTGAAATTACACACATATTTCCTGGGTTCTCTTCCTCTTCTTTAATTGTGGCAGCTTTCACTAGCCTGTTCACTATCGAAAAATTGAAAGATTTCTCCAAATCCTCACCTTCCGTAATAACATCTGATTCTGCAACCATTCCCAAGGTGTTTTCAGAATTTACACAGGTATCCTTTGCTTCGTCCTCTTCTGTTTCTTCCTCCTTGCTATGTGAAACTACTCCATTTATTCTCTTTAACACCTCCTCAGTCCTCTTATACTCTTCCTAAGGTACTTCCACTACCATTTCCCCTATTATTGTACTAATTCCACAGCCTAAGGTAAGCCCCTCATCTGCTTGGCAGTGCTTATTCCCCCCCCCCCCCCCCGGACCTCCTGTTCTGAATCATCACTTTCTGCTGATTGTTCCTCATTAACCTGGTTCCTGTACTCTCTGTTCTGACTTTCTCTCTCGCACGATGCCACTACATTTTTCTGATAAACCCCATTTTCTACAGTGTCTCACCCCTTTGCCTTCTTCGTTTCTTTAATCTTACCCCAAGCTGTTCAGTCGGTGCCTTTCTCACAAAAGTTTTTGCTAGCGGGCTTAACTTGTGCTGATTCAGGTTACAAAAGCTAGCGCCATTACAGAGTGCCTTTAGTTTTTCTCCTCCTCTATGGCGTCATTGCCCCTAACACCCCTTTCAGCTGGCAGTCTGCACCACTCCGTCCCATCAGCAGACTGCTGCTGCTGATATTCGTTGTTTAGGTCTCTATCATTGTAGCTGTTACCAACAGAACCTCCTTGTCCTCGATACCTGCCTCTGTAATTACTAGATCTTTGCAATCCCATTCGGTTCACTTGTACCTTGGCTCTGTTTTCAGTTTGTCTAATGGGAGGCCTATAGTCGCTTCTTGCACTTTATTTCTCTTTCAAAATATTCTCCACCCTCTCGAGATAATGGATAATTCGGTCAATAATATCTCCAGGAGCCGATATTATTTTATTTCGCCAGTATGATCGAAAGTGTTCTCTATTCCCATAACAACCTGTTCAGCTTCTACTTTCGAGCGCAAATAGGACAAAGTTGTAACCCATTTTTATGGAAATAATTTGATACTCTCTTTCTTAGGTTCATGTTTTTCCCCAGATCAGAATTTATTCAAAGTTTCCATTTGCTTCCTTTTTCCCCAATATTCCTCAAAAAAGGCCTGCTTAAACCCACTAACTAGTCGTATTTATCTGAGGCCAAATTTCCTCCAATTCTAGCCCCTCTCATTATACTTGATGTAATGAACCCCATTTTCTGTTTATCATTTCAAGATTTGGGCAACACATCTTCAAAATCACTCCAAAATTCCTTTGGATGTACATTTTTACCCCGATCGAATAGCAAAAATAGTTGATGAGTCACATAAGCAATTTCTGATGAATCTATTACACCATTAGATATAATACACCCACTGCTGTTGTTAACATTTTGCTCTACTCTGGTTAGTTTACCTTCATGGTTACGCAATCGTTCATCTACTTCTGCACTAAACTGATTGATGTTAGTTTCAAGGTTAGTGATTTTATTAGCCACTTGCACTCCAAACTTCGCACACACACCTTTTCCTTCCTTAATTTGATTTTCCAATGCTGTATGACTTTCCTCACATTGTTTTCCTACATTGTTAATTTGTTCATGAATTTTATCTAACTCTAAATTTACTACTTCCGTTAACTGTTTGTTGTCATCAGCAACTTGCTTCATTTGAGAAGTTAATTCACTTTTCACTGTTACACAAGCCTGGTAACACTCTTGTTTTACTTGACTAATCTCACTTTTAATACTGCTACTAAACAAAGTGAAATCATTTTCCCATGAATCCCTTAATTTCGAAATTTTATTTTCCATTTTGGATTCCATTTCTACTGACAAGTTGATTACTTGATTATTTTCAGACATCAACCCATCAACTTCAGTGTGCAATCCATTTATTTCACTGCTCAACCCTCACATCTTAAAGAATTCTTTATATCAGAACCTATTTTGTTCATTTTAGCTTCAATATCAGAACCCATTCCATTAACTTCAGTACATATACCCATTCATTTTAGTGTTCATATCAGACCCCATTACCCTCATATGTGTTAAAATATTCAATAACGTTTATGAAACACTATCTTTTTGCTCACAAGCAACTGACACTAGTTCCTACGTTATTTCTGTACTAGTAACAGGTATACATTTAACATTGGCTTCCACCGTGCTCTGTTCATTTTCTATCCAATAATTAGAAGACACTGAATCAGCTAAACCACTATCATTTGCTTGTGGTACATCAAAACTATATTCACCACTCACTGAATCATCTGCATGTTTTATATTATCCAAATCCACCTTCACTTTCTCGTTTACTACCTCCTGATCATTATTATCCGACATTTCGCATAGTTTCTTTGCACACTGCTGCTTTTAAAGTTCATATACACTCGAACTTTCCTATTTCTCACGGAGGCTAATGAACCAATTGCGGCGGGGCGGGGTTTTTCGTCGTTACCCCCCATGAACCATAGACCTTGCCGTTGGTGGGGAGGCTTGCGTGCCTCAGCGACACTGATAGCCGTACCGTAGGTGCAACCACAACGGAGGGGTATCTGTTGAGAGGCCAGACAAACGTATGGTTCCTGAAGAGGGGCAGCAGCCTTTTCAGTAGTTGCAGGGGCAACAGTCAGGATGATTGACTGATCTGGCCTTGTAACATTAACCAAAACGGCCTTGCTGTGCTGGTACTGCGAACGGCTGAAAGCAAGGGGAAACTACGGCCGTAATTTTTCCCGAGCGCATGCAGCTTTACTGTATGGTTAAATGATGATGGCGTCCTCTTGGGTAAAACATTCCGGAGGTAAAATAGTACCCCATTCGGATCTCCGGGTGGGGACTACTCAGGAGGCCGTCGGTATCAGGAGAAAGAAAACTGGCGTTCTACGGATCTGAGCGTGGAATGTCAGATCCCTTAATCGGGCAGGTAGATTAGAAAATTTAAAAAGGGAAATGGATAGGTTAAATTTAGATATAGTGGGTATTAGCGAAGTTCGGTGGCAGGAGTAACAAGACTTTTGGTGATTACAGGGTTATAAATACAAAATCAAATAGGGGTAATGCAGGAGTATGTTTAATAATGAATAAAAAAATAGGAGTTCGGGTAAGCTACTACAAACAACATAGTGAACGCATTATTGTGGCCAAGATAGACACAAAACCCACGCCTACTACAGTAGTACAAGTTTATATGCCAACTAGCTCTGCAGATGACGAAGAAATTGATGAAATGTGATGAGATAAAAGAAATTAGTCCGGTAGTGAAGGGAGACGAAAATTTAATAGTCATGGGTGATTGGAATTCGAGAGTACGAAAAGGGAGAGAAGGAAACAGTAGGTGAATATGGATTGGGGCTAAGAAATGAAAGAGGAAGCCGCCTGGTAGAATTTTGCGCAGAGCGTAACTTAATCATAGCTAACACTAGGTTCAAGAACCATGAAAGAAGGTTGTATACATGGAAGAACCCTGGAGATATTAGAAGATATCAGATAGATTATATAATGGTAAGACAGAGATTTAGGAACCAGGTTTTAAATTGTGACACATTTCCAGGGGCAGATGTGGACTCTGACCACAATCTATTGGTTATGAACTGTAGATTAAAACTGAAGAAACTGCAAAAAGGTGGGAATTTGAGGAGATGGGACCTGGATAAACTGAAGGAACCAGAGATTGTAGAGAGTTTCAGGAAGAGCATAAAGGAGCAATTGACAAGAATGGGGGAAAGAAATACAGTAGAAGAAGAATGGATAGCTTTGAGGGATGAAATGGTGAAGGCAGCAGAGGATCAAGTAGGTAAAAAGACGAGGGCTAGTAGAAATCCTTGGGTGACAGAGGAAATATTGAATTTAATTGATGAAAGGAGAAAATATAAAAGTGCAGTAAATGATACAGGCAAAAAGGAATACAATCGTCTCAGAAATGAGATCGACAGGAAGTGCAAAATGACTAAGCAGGCATGGCTAGAGGACAACTGTAAGGATGTAGAGGCTTACCTCACTAGGGGTAAGAAAGATACTGCCTACAGGAAAATTAAAGAGACCTTTGCAGAAAAGAAAACCACTTGTATGAATATCAAGGGCTCAGATGGAAACCAAATTCTAAGCAAAGAAGGGAAAGCAGAAAGGTGGAAGGAGTATATAGAGGGACTACACAAGGGCGAAGTTCTAGAGGACAATATTGTGCAAATGGAAGAGGATGTAGATGAAGATGAAATGGGAGATATGATACTGCGTGAAGAATTTGTAGAGCACTGAAAGACCTAAGTCGAAACAAGGCTCCGGGAGTAGATAAGATTCCATTAGAACTACTGACAGCCTTGGGAGATCCAGTCCTGATAAAACTCTACCATCTGGTGAGAAAAATGTATTCTCCCTCAGACTTCAAGATGAATATAATTATTCCAATCCCAAAGAAGGAGGTGAAAATTACCGAACTATCAGTTTAATAAGTCACAGCTCCAAAATATTAACGCGAATTTTTTACAGACAAATGGAAAAACTGGTAGAAGCCGACCTCGGGCAAGATCAGTTTGGATTCCGTAGAAATATTGGAACACGTGAGGCAATACTGACCCTACGACTTGTCTTAGAAGCTAGATTAAGAAAAGGCAAACCTACGTTTCTAGCATTTGTAGACTTGGAGAAAGCTTTTGACAATGTTGACTGGAATAATCTCTTTCAAATTCTGAAGGTGGCAGGGGTTAAATACAGGGAGCGAAAGGCTATTTACAATTTGTACAGAAACCAGATGGCAATTGTAAGAGTTGAGGGACATGAAAGGGAAGCAGTGGTTGGGAAGGGAGTGCGACAGGGTTGTAGCCTCTCCCCGATGTTATTCAATCTGTATATTGAGCAAGCAGTAAAGGAAACGAAAGAAAAGTTTGGAGTAGGTATTAAAATCCATGGAGAAGAAATAAAAACTTTAAGGTTCGCCGATGACATTGTAATTCTGTCAGAGACAGCAAAGGACTTGGAAGAGCAGTTGAACGGAATGGACAGTGTCTTGAAGGGAGGATACAAGATCAACATCAACAAAAGCAAAACGAGGAGAATGGAATGTAGTCGAATTAAGTCGGGTGATGCTGAGGGAATTACCTTACGAAATGAGACACTTAAAGGAGCAAATGAGTTTTGCTGTTTGGGGAGCAAAGTAACTGATATGGTCGAAGTAGGGAGGATATAAAATGTAGACTGGCAATGGCAAGGAAAGCGTTTCTGAAGAAGAGAAATTTTTTAACATCGAGTATAAATTTAAATGTCAGGAAGTCGTTTCTGAAAGTATTTGTATGGAGTGTAGCCATGTATGGAAGTGAAACATGGACTATAAATAGTTTGGACAAGAAGAGAATAGAAGCCTTTGAAATGCTGTGCTACAGAAGAATACTGAAGATTAGATGGGTAGATCACGTAACTAATGAGGAAGTATTGAATAGGATTGTGGAGAAGAGGAGTTTGTGGCACAACTTGACAAAAAGAAGGGTTCGGTTGGTAGGACATGTTCTGAGGCATAAAGGAATCACCAATTTGGTATTGGAGGGCAGCGTGGAGGGTAAAAGTCGTTGAAGAAGACCAAGAGATGAATACACTAAGCAGATTCAGAAGGATGTAGGCTTCAGTACGTATTGGGAGATGAAGAAACTTGCACAGGATAGAGTAGCATGGAGAGCTGCATCAAACCAGTCTCAGGACTGAAGACCACAACAACAACTCATTCATACAGTCTCTCCCATTAATTGTCCTCCTACCTCAGTGCTACATCCTTACGACGTCCATTCACTCTGCAGTAGTAGATACTCACTAGGCCCCGAAAGCAGCGTTGTTGAAACCATGACCTAATACCTACTGCACAGAGGCCACGTAACTCAAGTTGCGAATCAGTTCCTGTAAGTTCATCTTAACAAATTTCGAGTTGCGAGAAATTGCATTTTACCTGCAGTAAGCTTTCATTAATTTTAGTAAACTGGTTTTTATTCTTAAGAAAGCACATAAACTTGCTATCAAGTCCGAATTTACTATTTTTACTGCTCTACTATTCCCATCTAACAGTTGTAACCTCCCCCTCACTTGTCGACCTTATTGACAGTGAAAAATTAAACCGCGTGTACCTAATGGAAATTTGGGAAAAGCAATCGTCACCAAAGTTGATTTGTCGGTAAAGAGGGAGGAAAGGGTTACATCTAAATGAAAGGAAAAATGCAAATGAAACTGGTGGAAATTAATTTTTAAAAGGGGTAAAGTTAATAAAGAAAGTAAATGTGTGGTCGTCACGTTAACAATCAATTGGCGCTAATTAGATATTTGAGATTTGGGGGAAATTACGGTCGCCAGTCCTAAGGACAATTACTATAGTAACTGAAAATGAAAGATTATTACACATATAATTAGCACTAGAAACGTGGCAACTGAAGATTGACAAGTGTAGTGTGAAAACTGATAGTTTGTCAGAAGTAATAAATTTCGCTACACTCTGACTTAATTTAGCAAAAGAATTAATAAAACCGGAAAATCGAAAGTTAATTTAGTGACTGAAGTTAATAGTGAGCTTTCTTTCTGAAGCACATCGAAATTCAGTAAAATATGGTTAGTCTTGGACTACCTCAACAATCATTTCAAGAGGTACTTGAATCTACGCAATTTAGAAACAAGAGATTTAACTTTGAACTTGAATTAAATGATTCTGAACAATTAACAATAGTAAAATTTAGTACGTACTAAGCTGAGCTGCAGTCACAGGTAAGCTAAAATATGGTAACAAAACTCGCACTCTTAATTTGTGCTTATGTAATCTGAATATTGTAGCCAGCTATGAATACTTTAACTGAACTTTGAAATTAAAGTAGTGAAGTGGAATGATGCTGGCGTTTGAATTTCAACGACACTCGGGTTCATTCCGGAAAAGGAAGGGACCCTGCTTGGTAATGCAACTGGGACAATGAGCAACAAACGTTCATGCTAAGTTGCTGTAATTTTGTTATGCAACAATTTTAAAAGTTTGACAAGCTGAGGTCTGCCATACAGTTCTAAAACTTTACGTGCTTCCAGTCTTCCTTGTTGGTTGATTGAAGGTTTGAAGCCATCGATCGAGGAGGTGGCGACAGTCACTCATTGTCAGCCGTCGCTGTTGCAGAAGCTGGATGTTGGCGCGCCTTCTTCTCGACACGGTCACCAGGTGAAACGGGCTCTTGATGTGCGCCAGCTAATGCTTCCCGTCCGCGACACCGTGTCAGAAACTATCATAGCAAGTCGAGCGCAATTACATTCTGCCCAACCCCGAAAGCGCGGCAACTCGCGGGAGCGTCACACAACACACCTGCTCCACTCGCTACTCCAGCCAGACTCTCTCTGCCCGCTCTCCACGCGGCAGAGCTAACACTACCAAAGATCCTACACACTTTGATTCTCCACACGACCTATCGATATAATCGTTCGATAGCAGTTTTCCCTAGGCAAGACCCAGCGTAAAAATACAAATAATATTTACGAAACAAACCAATTATACATCGACATAAATGCATAAATATATATATACAAATAGTAAAACAATTACAATATGTAAAGACACAGAAATGTCATATATTCAGGTAACAAAAATAAGGAAAACAAATTTATAGTACAATAGATGGAAATAGGAGGATATGCATTTCCGGTGTTACACGTGCCCCACATTGTCTGAGGATGTTCGTGTAACCTAAACAGACTGAGAAAATGTCCCAAAAAAGAAACAGCGGAAATGCATATGCTCAAAACATCAACAAAATTTAGCATTCGTCTAATTAACCGTAAACCAATTTTTAGACGATAATAATTGAGTGGAGACACTCCTAATCTTATTCCACTCTGTCATCTTACACAAAATAAAACAGATTGACAACATATTAAAATTCATAGAAAACATAGAAAATGGTTTAGCTATTCTAAAAATCAAAATTCCCAGCAGTATCAAGAAATGGAATACTATTTACAAAATTAATCAGATTACTTGGTCATAAAAACGGGTAGATCAAAATACGCAAATTAATTATTAATTACATAGAATACACATTTTATATAACCATTTCATAATACTCTCGCCATGAGAGTCCACTTAATGCTAAACAAGAAAATAATATTCAACAGATCGAAAAAGCAATAAATATTGACAGTAGAATTCTTTCAGCTGTCCAGGAAGAAAAACAATTCCGCCTTCCGTACTCGCAAGTACAAAGAATGCCGACAGCGGCACAAGAGCCGACAGCGACACAAGAGCGGACAGCGGCTCCGCCTTGAGAGTATTGTTGCGCCCGCCTGTGCGGAACGCTTGATCTCACTCGCCCTTGTAACGGCGTTTCCAGAACGTCCGTTTCACTGAATTCTTTCGGAAAAACTCACTCCCGAGTAATCTCAAGGAGTCCATAAACACTATCACAGTGGATAACTCAACACTGTCCATCATCACACGCATGTACTAGCCTGAAACTTAAAACAGCGTCTAAGTACATCGGCAATGACTAGTAAATCACATATTTATGAAATCTTACAGCTATCTACAAAAGCATATTTACATTCCTTAATCTACTGTGACTCAGCTGAAAACTTAAACTAGCAGCTTGGATTTTTCAGATGATTACTAATCAGTTACTCTTAAATCATTTAGTCAAAATTAATTTCTTATTAATTACAACTTCTTTAATGATCTTGGTCAGTCAAAAGCATGGAAATCTAGCAAATTGTGAAATATTACACTCTATATTTACATACTGTACAAATTACTCATTCTGTGGTATTAATCAATCCTAGGTTGGTACAATTTCAGGTCTACAATGTTTCGTATACCTAATAGTTTTCCAGAGCTCGGATACTCTAAGCAATAAGCATTTGTGTGAGGTATACCAATGACTTTATATGGTCCATTATAAACAAACTTAAATTTAGAGATTTCATGGTCTATCTCACTCGATTTCTCATGAGCTTTTACAAGTACTAAGCCTCCGATTGCAAACTTAGCAAAACGCGCTTTAGCGTCATGACGACGTATGCGAGCATCGGCTTTTAGCTTCATTACTTCTCGCAAACGATCTTTTTTCACACCAATACTAATGTCAATCCGTGGAGGGAATTTGATTATCTCTTCCAATTCACTTTCTACACTTTTGTCAATGCCGAAATTCCTCACGTTACGGCAGTTCAAATTCATTCCTACATCAATGTCATCCGGCCAGTTAACAATGTGTATAGGCTGGTATTGCCTATGCACACTGTCTCCTGCCTCGTCAAAACCAACTACCATTGTTTTATCTAGTGACATAGATGTCAAAGTTTTGCTTTCGCAGTTAATCACTGCACGGTACTTTAATAGCCAATCTAACCCGATAATTACTTCCGTAGTCAAGTCTGGAACGACGACAAACTCTTGTTCAAATCGTGCCCCACATATCTCGAAGTGGGCAAAAATCTGTTTTGTGACCGGTTTACTGGCCTTCCCAGTAGCACCGATAATTTTCACTCCTGTTACTGGCATAACCACGATGCCAGGTCTGTCTTTCAGTAACTCAGATATTTTCCCAGATACAGCACTCAATTCTGCACCGGTGTCAATCAACACGTTTAGTTGTAGGTCGTGCATATTAACAGACACTACAATCTGTCTACACTTGTCCTCGACTGTTTCTTTATTTTCCCACAGTAAATTCACGTCTATATCCAGGTCATTCCAGAAAAAACCATCCGGCTTTGATCCTAAATCCGGCTTATCTGGCGGCTTTTTCAGCCTCTGTTCACATACAGTTTTAATTTCAACACGTTTGTCCTGAGGCTTAGTCTGTAGCTTCGCCTCCAATAACGAAACCTTTTCCTGTAACTCGTCAACTGGTGAGTGTTGCTTTGCTATCAATTCACTAATTGTCACCTTTGTTGATTCCACTTTGGTCAGATTGATCTCATCTGCCAATCTACCTGGAGGAATGTGCCCAGTAGTATCTGCAATTACTTCCTCTAGATCTGCACAACCCACACTGTTATCGTCTGACCGTATAATGTCAGCTCTAACCTCATACACGCTGTAATCTATGTGCTTTTCTACCAATCGTGTCCGGCTATCACTAAAATTTTCGTAATCTTTCTCCTTAATACTCTCGCAATGTTTAAACTGGAGGTTTGCGTCGGATGGGTCGGCTACTTCTACCACTGCGACTTTCGGTAAGGTCTGCCGGTTAGGGCCAGACCTTTCCGTTACTACTTCAACATCTAACTCCTGCGGGACGAAACACGACGAATCTTCCTCGTGCTCCCCATTAACATCAACTGTTTCTGGAAAAGTCTGTCGGTTAGGGCCAGAACTTTCTATCATTTCACAAACACTATCTTCCTGCGGGACGAGACGCGGCAAATCCTGCCGCGCTCCCCATAAACGCTTCTCCCATACAGACCCCTATAATCTCTTAGTTCGTCGTATAAGCGACCGAACTGCCTTAACCAGACCTCATCCCTCATTGCATCCCATCGCTCGATGACGGACGTTTTATCCGACATCTGATCTTCTCTCAACACTTGCGGATCATTCTTAAAATCAATCTCCAGTTCCGCTGTGGGTATTACAGCTGCCACTTTATAATCGATTTCCGGAACACTACTTAAATTGTTCTCACTGACAGTGAATGTACTTGCTACTGCTGTGTATACAGCTGATCTACTACTTGTGGGCGCACTCCTTTCTCCTAACACTGGCACACTCTCCCGCCGTTGATTATTCCACACGGAATTTTCATTACGACGACACCTGGGTTTTCTCCTGTTATTGGGCCGCCAAAATTTCTCCACGCCCGGTCGGCCCCTCACCGGCGCGGCTAATGGTTTCCCTGTCCCGTCCCAGCTGATACGCTCCTCGGATGCTGCTGAGGCGGCTGATCACAGCCTCTGGCGTTATTACTATTCTGCGAAGCCCGTATCACGCTAGTATGATACTGGTTCCCGTCATTCCTGTTATTATTTGCATTGTACCGATTGTTATTACGGTCCGAACCATTATTGTTATTGCTGCCAAGGTTGCGGTATGTATTATTCCCATGGTTATCGTTGTTGTGGTTGCTGTGGTACCCATTGTTGTTACCATGGCCTCCACCACTGTCGCGATTATTGCGCCAATTGTCCTCGTCCTCCACTCTTTCCAGGAAATCATTTATTGTCCTGTAATTGCTTCCTATGTAGCGTTTTGTATCATCTGGAAGCTTTTTGTAGAGTTCCCAGACTATTTCTGATTCCGTGCGGCGATCACGCAAATATTCCAACTCGCGGATCCAGCCCTCAGAAAACTCCTTCATCGAACCGCGCGATTTCGCATCGAAAAGCCTCGATACGACAAATTCGCGCCAGACACTTTGCTGTTTTTGCTATGACCATTATTCAGCCAGAAACAAATTTTTAAATTCGTCAAAAGTCAGGTTCGTAATGTTGAGGTTTAAGCCCCAACGCTTGGCATCACCAGCCAGCACATCAATAACAGCATTAATTTTTCTCTCATTAGTCCATGATCTGGGTAAAACTCTTTCACAATTTTTAATGAAATCCGTCACGTGTATACCGCCTTTTTTCAAGGGGTCGAACCGCTCCTCTTTCGTCAACAATTCCGAACTATGTGCACAGATTGGAACATAGCTCTGTTTTTCGTCAAGTTTCTTTTCTAATTCCGACACTCTCGTAATTACTTGGCAAGTGGTTGTCGCAAGCGTTTCTACTTCCCTTTTTTTCTCTTCGCAGGTATTAGCCTGCTTCGTCACTTTGGTATCTACTTCGGATACTAAAGCTTTTAAAGTTTCCACCTTCTTTTGATCCTCTTTTTTCACTAATTGAATTTGTTCCGTCTCCTTATTCTCAATGATCGGAGCAACTGTTTCTCCTACACTTTTCTCGATTCTGCTAATTTCGGAATAAAAACGAGTATTTATGCTCGCAATTTCCGCCTGAACGCCTATCATTTCCTGTTTAAGATTACCGATTCCGGTAATAATCACAACAATATCTGCTTTGATTTTATCAACTTTTGTGTTAACAACTCCAACATTGTTGTTAACAACGTTAATAGCTTTGTTCTGATTGTCTAGCATCCGTTCAATTTTTTCAGACTGAGCTTCTTGCTTGGCAGCCTGAGCTTTTTGCTTGGCAGCCTGAGCTTCTTGCTTGTCAGCCTGAGCTTCTTGCTTGGCAGCCTGAGCTTCTTGCTTGGCCGATTGACTCTTGATTTCGTTAATCAAAACATTCAATAAATCAGTTAAATTCCCGGAGACTAACGGTTTTACTTCCGTAGCTGGGTCCTCTATATATGTTCCCCCGTATTCATCGTCAAGGGGTACAGATTTGATTTTCGCTTCCGATTCCGAAACATTTTCTAAAGTTTGGAATTCCATATCTGCTCTTTGTTGCGTTTCGGCGGTCGCGTCTTTCATGCTAGCCGCCTGCCCCTGAACAATGGGTACCGCGATACGCGTTTCCCACTGTTCGACCGATTGTTCCGTATCCAAGTCTACCAAATTTTGGCAATTGTTGCCTTCACTCATTTTAATAATTTTCAATACAAATGCCAAATCTCAAATCTAATTAGGATTGCTCACACTAATATTCTCGCTGACGTATCGACCATTTCGTAACAAGTACTTTGTTACAAGATTTGCACAATGCAAAATTCGTGTCCAGAACAATCTCAAATCCGAAGATTGTCCTGTCACCAGGTCGCCACGTGTAACCTCCCCCTCACTTGTCGACCTTATTGACAGTGAAAAATTAAACCGCGTGTACCTAATGGAAATTTGGGAAAAGCAATCGTCACCGAAGTTGATTTGTCGGTAAAGAGGGAGGAAAGGGTTACATCTAAATGAAAGGAAAAATTGCAAATGAAACTGGTGGAAATTAATTTTGAAAAGGGGTAAAGTTAATAAAGAAAGTAAATGTGCAGTCATCACGTTAACAATCAATTGGCACTAATTAGATATTTGAGATTTGGGGGAAATTACAGTCGCCAGTCCTAAGGACAATTACTATAGTAACTGAAAAAGAAAGATTATTACACATATAATTAGCACTAGAAATGTGGCAACTGAAGGTTGACAAGTGTAGTGTGAAAACTAAAAGTTTGTCAGAAGTAATAAATTTCGCTACACTCTGACTTAATTTAGCAAAAGAATCAATAAAACCGGAAAATCGAAAGTTAATTTAGTGACTGAAGTTAATAGTGAGCTTTCTTTCTGAAGCACATCGAAATTCAGTAAAATATGGTTAGTCCTGGACTACCTCAACAATCATTTCAAGAGCTACTTGAATCTACACAATTTAGAAACAAGAGATTTAACTTTGAACTTGAATTAAATGATTCTGAACAATTAACAATAGTAAAATTTAGTACGTACCAAGCTGAGCTGCAGTCACAGGTAAGCTAAAATACGGTAACAAAACTCGCACTCTTAATTTGTGCTTGTGTAATCTGAATATTGTAGCCAGCTATGAATACTTTAACTGAACTTTGAAAGTAGTGAAGTGGAATGATGCTGGCGTTTGAATTTCAACGACACTCGGGTTCATTCCGGAAAAGGAAGGGACCCTGCTTGGTAATGCAATTGGGACAATGAGCAACAAACGTTCATGCTAAGTTGCTGTAATTTTGTTATGCAACAATTTTAAAAGTTTGACAAGCTGAGGTCTGCCATACAGTTCTAAAACTTTACGTGCTTCCAGTCTTCCTTGTTGGTTGATTGAAGGTTTGAAGCCGTGGCGACAGTCACTCATTGTCGGCCGTCGCTGTTGCAGAAGCTGGATGTTGGCGCGCCTTCTTCTCGACACGGTCACCAGGCGAAACGGGCTCTTGATGTGCGCCAGCTAATGCTTCCCGTCCGCGACACCGTGTCAGAAACTATCATAGCAAGTCGAGCGCAATTACATACTGCCCAACTCCGAAAGCGCGGCAACTCGCGGGAGCGTCACACAACACACCTGCTCCACTCGCTACTCCAGCCAGACTTTCTCTGCCCGCGCTCCTCGCGGCAGAGTTAACACTACCAAAGATTCCTACACACTTTGATTCTCCACACGACCTATCGATGTAATCGTTCGATAGCAGTTTTCCCTAGGCAAGACCCAGCGTAAAAATACAAATAATATTTACGAAACAAACCAATTATACATCGACATAAACGCATATATATATATATATATATATATATATATATATATATATATATATATATATATATATACAAATAGCAAAACAATTACAATATGTAAAGACACAGAAATGTCATATATTCAGGTAACAAAAAAAAAGGAAAACAAATTTATAGTACAATAGATGGAAATAGGAGGATATGCATTTCCGGCGTTACACAGTCTGTACAAGATGTTCTCACACGAAAAGAAACAGTCAGACTATCTGCCACTCCAACCCGATTAACGTTCTGTCTGACCGTTACTGACCCACTACTATAGAGAGTTGAAACTTCGGTCGTATCAGTGGTCTTCAAAGTTAGAAGTGGTCGCCCAAGTATTCCATAAAGTATACGGAATATATCACGCGGAATTTCACCAAGACCGAAATATCACACGCTCATAACACGTCAATTAATTATTCAAATTGTACTGAAAATGTTCATAACTTAAACTGCCTGAGTCACGACACTTCCTAACAGCAATGAACTCAACCGTTCTTCAGTTTACAAGTTATTTTCTCGGCGACGTTTAGCATGATGTTACACGTACGAAGGTTGTCGAGCAACTCTCTCGATGCCACCCCACTCTATATCTAACTTTCTGCTCGCGGGAACAGCTTAATTCTGATTGGCTAATGGTCTGAATTACCAATCGGAATGATCCTTCTAGATTATTCTCGTGGCAAAACTTTCCTGAGCCAAGCATTAATCAGAAAATCATTTGCGTCGTTCTAATGCCAATTTTTAAAGTAATATTTAGTAAAATAGACCGAAATACAAAATAATCTTTAAATTAATTTAGAAATTTACTCCACTTCCAACTTTTGTTCTGGCTGTTCTCTCACAAAAGCAAGCACACTTCGACATACGTCATCAGCATTGTGGTTGCACATTTTTCCCGCGATTCAGTTTCATAAGTTTTTACGTAAAATAGTATTAAATTTTTTCGTATGTCCCACAAACACTCTCTCATTCATTCCCATGTATTTACACAACAAAATAATAAGCAAATAATAATTTTGAATGATTTTTCTACTACATAACGTAGAATAATTAAAGTTTTGAAAAGACAAATCCTGTTAAGTGATTTTACACACTGAGAACTCTGCTATTGTTCCTAACTGAGTTTTGAAAAATAAGTGTCGATTTTTGGACATTTATTTAATTTTCTCAATCTTCAGAACAAAAATCTGAAATTTTGACAGGTTTCTTTTCTTAATAACAAAAGATGGTATACCAAGTTTGAACAAAATCGGTTCAGTATTACTATGATTTATTTAGATTCGTTGGGGGTACGAATTTACGTTCCTACTAGATGGTACTGGAGGCTGTTCCCACGGCTAGTAGTATCAGCTGCGCTGTGAGTCATAGCAAAGACACAATCCTGCAGCCACCGTGTTACATGGCTGCATACTTCACTGGAATAAATGTTATTCGGTAATAACTTGCTATGTTACAATTTCCTTTTGACAGTGTTACGTATTGTATAGGTCAAGATGTGTCACGTTAGGTTATTCTGCGCTGCAACGTGTGATGTATACATGCCTAGTATGCAGCAAGTGAAGCACGCGAAAGGGAATGCAGATGTTTAAAATTGAGGTTGGCATAAAGTGCAAAATGGCTAAGCAGGAATGGCAACAGGCTTTAGGACTATGTACATGTAAGGGAAAGATTGATACCTCCTATAGGAAGATTAAGGGACATTTTGAGAAAAGAGAAGCAATTGTATGAATACCAAGAGCTCAGATGTCACGCTATTACTAATCCAAGTGGGGAAAGATGAAATAAGTAAACACTGTAAATGGATCTATAAGAATAATGAACGTGAAGAAACTATTATAGGAAGGGAAGAGGAAATAGATGAAAATGAGATGGGAGGTATGGTACTATCAGAAAAATGAGGCGCAGTACTGAAAGGGTCCCTGGGATAAGTGTCACTCCCCCAGCATTATTGCGATGTTTTGGAGACCCAACCATGACAAATCTGTTCAGTCTGGGTGCAAAATGTATAAGATAGGCAAAATATCGTAAGTTTTCAAGAAGAATGAAAACTTCAAATTACAAAGAAAGCAGAGGCTGGCAGTTTGATAAGTCATCGTTGCAAAGAGACTGACACTGTTTATTTACATAAGACTGGAAAGACTGGCAGAAGCCGACTTCTAGGACGACCAATCTGGGTTCTGGAGAAATTTAGAAACATGCAAGGCAATATTGGCCCTACGACTTATTTTACAAGACATACTGGGAGCTAAAGGTTTGTACAGATTATACAGAAACCAGACAACAGTTACAGTGAAGATGGTTCAAATGGCTCTGACCACTATGGGACTTAACATCTATGGTCATCAGTCCCCTAGAACCAAGACCTACTTAAACCTAACTAACCTAAGGACATCACACAACACCCAGTCATCACGAGGCAGAGAAAATCCCTGACCCCGCCGGGAATCGAACCCGGGAACCCGGGCGCGGGAAGCGCGAACGCTATCGCACGACAACGAGCTGCGGACTACAGTGAAGAGCCAAAGAAACTGGTACACCTGCCTAATATTGTGTACGCCCTAGTGAGCACGCAAACGTGCGGCACCACGACGTGGCATGGACTCGACTAATGTCTGAAGTAGCTAGAGGGGACTGACACTATGAATCCAGCAAGGCTGTTCATAAGTCCGTAAGGGTACGAAGGGGTGGAGGTCTCTTCTGAGCAGTACGCTGCAAGGCATCCCAGAGATGCTCAATAATGTTCATGTCTAGGGGCCTTGGTGACCAGCGGAAGTGTTTAAACTCAGAAGAGTGTTCTAGGAGCCACTCTGTAGCAACTCTGGACGTGTGGAGTGTCGAATTGTCCTGCTGAAATTGCCCAAGTCTGTCGGAATGCACAATGGACATGAATGGATGCAGGTGATCAGACAGGATGCTTACATACGTGTCACCTGTCAGAGTCGTATCTACACGTATCAGGGGCCCCATATCACTCCAACTGCACACGCCCCACACCATTTCAGAGGCTCCACCAGCTTGAACAATCCTCTGCTACTAAGCATAGTCCATGGATTCATGAGGTTATCCCCATAGCCGTATAATTTCAAACGAGACTCGTCCGACGAGGCAACATGTTTCCAGTCATCAACAGTCCAATGACTGTGTTGATGGACCTGGGCGAGTCGTAAAGCTTTGTCGTGCAGTCGTCAAGGGTACACGAGTGGGCCTTCGGCTCCGAAAACCCATACCGATAACGTTCCGTTGAACGGGTCGCACGCTGACACTTGCTGATGGCCCAGCATTTATATCTGCACCAATTTGCGGAAGGCTTGCACTTCTGTCACATTTTGAACGATTCTCTTCAGTCGTCGTTGGTCCGGTTCTTGCAGGTTCTTTTTCCGGCTGCAGCGATGTCGGAGATTTGATGTCATCTTGGATGCTAATATCACAGAGACCTCATTTCGTTAGGTCCACAATTTTATATTTAAGAGATGTGGCAAAGATGCAGGCTGATCTCATAAGTTCAGGTAGCCATCTTGGATTGTGACATCATGGAAATTTTTTGAATTTTGTTGTAAGTTCTATGGGACCAAACTGCTGAGGTCGTCGGTCTCTAAGCTTACACACTACTTAGGCGAACTTATACTAACTTACGCTAAAGACAACACACACACACCCCCGTGCCCGAGGGAGGACTCGAACCTCCGACGGGGGGAGCCGCGCGAACCGTGTAAGGATCGTTAGACCACTTGGCTACCCCGCGCGGTCGACATTTGTAGATTGTCCTCATATGTCTAGGCTGATTGCCGTCTTGGATCGCCAACTTTGATTGTGACGTCATAGTCTTAATATCTGCATGTCAGTCGTCTTAGATTCTGGCATCATCAAGACTGTTCTCACATCTGCTGGTTGCCATCTTGGATTGCGTTATTACAGAGACGCTCCTCGTTTCCCCAAGCCTACCATCTTGGTTTTGGCGACCTAACAACCATATAGATTGTCCTTAAATCTACAGGATACAGTCTTGGATTCTGATATCATAGGCACTGTACTTGTATCTCCAGGCCACCAACTTGGATCGCCACCTTGGATTTTTGAATTTCACAATAGGAAGTACCTCATATCATTGATTTTTTTAATTGAGCGCTATCTTCACTTAAGTAAACAGCACTGCTTTGACTGTGACATATTAGGGCTGTGGGAAACACTGCCTTTTTCGAATTTCCTATCATTTTTTTTGAATTTCCTATCATTTGTTTGAATTTCCCTCCATTTAATACGCACGACAATTGGCCTACATAAGGGTGGCGATGGGGGAACTCTGGCATCAGCACATGATGTCATAGCGGATGTCATAGGGCGTGGGAGAGAGGGTAATGTACCAAGAATGCAGACTGTCGTCGTTCTTTCCTAGCCTGGGAGACTACTGATGTCCTCTTCACCCCAGTGAAAGTTTATCCTCAATCTAATTGTTTATGTGGTTTATACGAGTCTGAGACTGCACTCTCACCATTTATTGCTGGTTATCGACCATCACTTGACAGAGTATATCAGGCTGTAGCCAGGAACATCAATGTCCTGCCTATGTGCTGCCGTGAATGAGCCCCTAGTCCACTGAAAAGTTCACTGGGAGCTATCCAGTCTGGTTTCGACTGTTCCGGATAGTTTCTGCACTCTCACCATTTATTGCTGGTTGTCAACCATCACTTGACAGAGTATATCAGGCTGTAGCCAGGAACATCAATGTCCTGCCTATGTGCTGCCGTGAATGAGCCCCTAGTCCACTGAAAAGTTCACTGGGAGCTATCCAGTCTGGTTTCGACTGTTCCGGATAGTTTCTGCCATACATACGAGTTCCAAAGCGTCGAATGCTGTCACTGTGTGGCTCTGAGCACTATGCGACTTAACTTCTGAGGTCATCAGTCGCCTAGAACTTAGAACTAATTAAACCTAACTAACCTAAGGACATCACACACATCCATGCCCGAGGCAGGATTCGAACCTGCGACCGTAGCGGCAGCTCGGCTCCAGACTGTAGCGCTTAGAACCGCACGGCCACTACGGCCGGCCGAATGCTGTCACGACCCATGTACACAATTATTGCGCCATTGTGTGATATTTGCTTTCCATGTCACTAGAGGCGGCGAAGAAGGAAAATTGCCATGATTGGGACGTATCCGACATGTAATTAGGGACAATGCTCACATCAAACCAGTCAGAAAAGTGACAAAAAATACACTATCTATCTTCTACATAAGCACTTACATAGATACCCCGCAAGTTACCATACAGTGCGCGGCGGAGGGTACCCTGTAACACGATTTGTCATTTACTTTCCCGTTCCCCTTTTAGATAAATCGAAAGAAAAACGATTGTCTGTATGCCTCCACATAAGCCCTAATTTCTTGTTTTCTTATCGTCGTGGTCCTTACGTGCAATTTATGTTGGGAGCAGTAGACTCCTTCGGCAGTCAGCTTCAAATGCCAGTTCTCTAAATTTTCCCAATAGAGTTTCTCGAAAAGAACGTCGCCTTCTTTCCAGGGATTCCCGTTTGAGTTCCCGAAGAATCTCCGTAGCACTTACGTGTTTGTCGAACCTACCGGTAACAAATGTAGAAACCGCCTCTGAATTGATTCGATGTCTTCCTTGAGTCCAACCTGATATGGATCCCAAAAGCTCGAGCACTACTCAAGAATGGGTCGCACCAGCGTCCGATATGGGGCTTCATTCATAGGTGAACCACACTTTCTTAAAATTTGCCCAATAAACTGAATCCAACCATTCGCCTCCCATACCGCAGTTCTCACATGCTCGTTTCATCTCATATCTCTTTGAAACTTTATGCCGACGTATTTAAAGGACTGTATGAAGCAGGACACTAGTAATACCGTATCCGAACATTACGGGTATGACCTTCCTACACATCCGCAATAACTTGCATTTTTCAACGTTTGTGGTAGCTGCCATTCATCACAACAGCTATAAAATTTGGTCCAAGTCCTCTTGAATCTTCCTACAGTCACTCAACTTCGACACGTTACCGTACACCACGGCATCATCAGCAAACAACCGCAAATTGCTGCCCACCCCGTTAGCCAAATCGTTTATGTATATAAAAAACAACAGCGGTCCTCTCACCCTTTCCTGGGACACTCCTGACGACACCCTGGACTCTCATGAACATTCGCCGTCGAGGAAAACACAGTGTTTTCTATTATTTAAATAGGCCTCAAGCCACTCACATATCTCTGAACTTACTCCATATCCTCGTACTTTCGTTAACAGCCTGCGTTTGTGGTAACAAAAATGTTTTAATCATAAACTGCCTGATGAAAAGTGTGCAGACACCCCTGTGTAATGCAGAATTGAATAGTAGGTGTCTCTAGGTGTGGACCTGTCAGTATAAAAGGAGGAACAGAGTACTGTGTTGTCAGTCAGCAGTAACAGCAGAAAGCATCCATCTGGAAGACAGAGTGACTAGCAACAGGGAGCTCTCGTTGAATGTCACTTGAGTAACAAATCCGTCAGCAACATTTCAGCGCATGTAAAGCTGGACAAATCAATGTGAAGTGGAAACATGAAGGAACAACCACATCTACACTAAGATGATACAGACCTCAGGTGCTGAGGGTCGGGAACTGTCGAGAATTGCGAAAGGTGGCTATCAAAAAATCCTAAGAGATAAGCGAAAGCGCTCACCCCTGAGGCTAAAGTGCTATCACCACGCTAGCTAACACAATAACGTTTCGTAGGGAGTTAAAAGAATAGGAGTACTATGGTCCTCCTCACAACATGTCTGTTGGCTTCTGTCTCGAGTTCTTCGGCCGAAGTTTGTTTGATAATTTGCCTGACATTTTGCCAGCACGACTGGTTGGCATTGCCAAAGCTTCACCCACCATCGTTAGTAGTGGATCATCACCAGCAATGGAGAATGGAGAATCAACAATACCAGCCACTTGTGCTGGCGAAACGTCAGAAAATTCATCAAACGTCGGCCGAAGAACCCGAGACAAATGCCAACAGACAATTTGTCAATAAGTGGTCACGAAAGCAATTTTGAACATACATATCTGAGATCAATGTTTTGAACATACATATCTGAGATCAATGTTAAACGATGCTTGTGGTGGTGTAAAGAGTGCTGACACTGGACCAGCTGAGAGATTTAGAGTAATGACTCACGCAATGCAATGAAAAGTTTTGGGTTTAGCGAACGTGTGGCAAATGTTACCTGCCATCACGTAAAGTGTCAACAGTGAAGTACAGAGGAATTAGTGATACGGCATGTGGGTGTTTTTCGTGCCTAGGGTGTGGTTTCTCCTTCTACCTTAAGAAAATGCTAAAACATTATACAACGTTGTTTACCGAGTAGGGTAGAGGCACAGTTTTCATAGATGATTGTTGTATCACCATGACACTGCGCTCCCTGTCGTAAATGAACACCTCTCAGGCAATGATTAGCACACAATAACGCCTTTGAAAGGGACTAGCTTGCTCAGAGTACGGAATGAGCCCAGTGGACCATCTTTGGATGACTTACGTCGACTTCGCTCTGGACCCGAGAATGCAACATCTGGTTTCGGCCCTTGAGGAAGAATGAGCGGCGATTCTTCCACACAGATTCGGACGCCTCATTGAAAGTGTCCCTACCAGAGCTGATTTCATCGTAACCCACGCAATACCAATGGGATGCGAGGTGGGGGAGGGTGGAGGGGTGGTGGGGGAGGGGGTGGGGGCACTTTATACCCACCTTTTGAAAATATTGTGATCTAGTCAGTTACTTTATATTTTAAAATTCTGCAAAAAATATTTATTGTTTTCAATGAAATCTTCTACCAGATTACATAAATGTATTACATTTTTCAATTAAACTTAGCCGAAACATTAAAGTCTTTGTAGTAGATGTCACTTTCCCCTATGAATATCATATTCTTTTTTAAATCAACACACCAACATTTGACTGTATTGTTCTTTATTTGATTACGACCCAGATTTCGGCATTTTATGCCATTTTCAAGTGACTGACTTCATGTCATTAACACATATTGCAGGACATCAAGCTCAAATATGTGTTAACGACGTAAACTTAGTTGAAAATGGCATAAAAGACCGAAACTTCGGTCGTAATTAAATAAAGAACAATACAGTTAAATTTCGGCGTGTTCATTAAAAAATTGTGTTACGACTGTTTCTGAGCAACGTGAAGAAGTTCAAATGGCTCTGAGCACTATGGGACCTAACATCTATGGTCATCAGTCCCCTAGAACTTAGAACTACTTAAACCTAACTAACCTAAGGACATCACACAACACCCAGCCATCACGAGGCAGAGAAAATCCCTGACCCCTCCGGGAATCGAAGCCGGGAACCCGGGCGTGGGAAGCGAGAACGCTACCGCACGACCACGAGATGCGGGAAGTGTGAAGAAGTGTTTAACATCATATTCATTATTGTAAGATTCAGGACCTTACCTGCGCAATCAGTAGCTCTACACAAAGCATGTTGTGAGTGGAAGTCAAGAACAGTTAACGAATTTGTATTTTTAATTTTTTTGTTACTGGGCTTACATTGCTGTCCCATGGGTAGTAGATGTTATTGAAAGTGCATTCATATTGTTACGAGAGTGTTAAAGATATTTCCAGGTTCTGGGCCCCACTTACACACCAGTACCTCTTTACAAAGTACAGGGGGCGTTTAATAAGTCATGCAACGAATTTTTTTTCACGGCCAGTTTCGGTTGGAAAAATGAGGAATCTGGGTCCGAGATCATGGAATATCCCCGCTTCAGCCTCTCTAGTTTCATGAAGTTCAGATTGGCGGCTGCGCAGTACGTAGCCTTGAAAATGACGTCTGTAACAGGAAGCAGTATGTGGATGATGGGGAGGTCATTGCTGCAGCAAGATGTTGGCTCTGACGTCGACCAGTAAAATTGTATGATGTGGGCATGTAGGCACTCCTAGTAAGAATGTGTAAGGCCGCCGCACTGAACGGAGATTGTCCTGAATATTGGGTTTTGTAACCAAAAGAGTGGGGAATAATACGGTGGACTGGAATCCTAAAGAAAGCCATTCTGCTTTCAGACAAAAAAAGTATTGCATTACTCATTCAACACCCTTCATATGTTAAGGTTTTTAACATGGCTGTCAATCGGCGACTGTTGTACGATACAAAATTTTGAAAAGCACAGCCCTCAGTCGCGAACACAATTAATTTGTGACCTACGTTTGGGTGTCACAAGGGACACCTTCTTCGGACAAAATTAAAACTAAATGTTACAGCATAACGTACCAAAATATACGAAAGCGGCGGTCATACCTGACAGCGTCAGATAGAATTAAAATAGAATGCAGCAGAGGTGCAAGCCACGAGGGGCTGCCATGTGTCCTCTGCTACGGTCAGCACAAGACTGAAACATCATGTGACTTGTGCGCCACGACAACTTTAAGACAATACCGCCATCTGGTGGCTAATTGGTAAAACAAGCTATTTTGTAAAATCTCTCGTAACTGCAGAGAGGGAAATAAACAAACACCTGAACGGTGTACATGAAGTAATTATAATAGCGGGATACTGCATGATATAGAATACAACTAATGAAAGACTGGCTGTAGTACAAAAATTCCAGAATAAATGCATAAAGGAGACATACGAAATAATCCATTAAATGACATTACTGCTTGCTATATTAGGTACGTTATAAAAGCCAAAAAAGTGTTTTTTTACTTTATGTATATGAGCCGTAAAAATTAGAAAAGGTATCTCTGAATCTGCAAGGAGTAGTTGGTACATCAAAGTATTAGATCGCATCAAGCAGCTGCTTTTTTTCCGCGCAACTGCACCTGCTCGTTGAGAAAAAGTCCGTCATTCGGAAGTAAACGTTTGAAAATTTCCAGCTCCTCCAAAATATCAGGTTTACGCCCTTTTTTTTTCAATATGCAAAGTTTCCAACTTCTCAACCCCTTTAGGAGAGTGCCATGTGATTGATTTGTTGTTAATATACATGTCAACTACAGTTGACGAATTTTGTAAGTGCTTTTTTTAAATTTTTTAAGGGTGCGCGTAAAGTCCCCACTCTATGTCACAACTATGTAGTGCGCATTTGAAGAATGCGTTAGTATTACTACGGCTAAAGGTGAATGGTACACCTCGCATTAATGTCCACTTAGAAGTGTCCGCATACTATTGATCAGATGGTTTATGTGCCAGCAGACTAGCTTTCGCGCTGCTGTAAGGACAGCAATTTTCTTCGAGAGATACTTTAGCGGGAATCCGCTAACTCGCACTGAGGCGAGTTAAGTTTGCCCAGCGGTAAGTAGCAGGCGACCGCAGGAGCAGGCAGGCAGGCAGCCGGCCTTGCTGCGGCTGCGGCGCCTTCATTGGCGGCGCGTGTTGTGAGAAGAGGAGGCCGAGGCCGTCTCGCAGGGAGCACTCCGCCGCACTCGGCGCCGCTGATCAAAAGCCGCCGGTCTGGCGCTGCCTGTGCTGACCTTCCTGGAAGAAGCCCGTATTTGTACAGCAGGAGGGATCTGCCGGCTCGGCTTTCTCCGAGGCGAGTGCGAGAGGAGCAGAGGCGGAGCGAGCCTTAAAGTGGCAGACCTGCGGCGGCGCCGTTTCATCCGCGGTAGTCGGCCGCTGCCTCTGGAGGGCCAGACGGGGCAGGCCGAGGCTAGGGCGCCGTAATGAGCCGCGCCGCTGGCCACAGCTGCGCCGTGCTGCGTGCGGTCAGCTCCCTGCTGCTCTGCGCCTCAAGTCAACAACACGTCGCTTGCTTCCTTTCTGCTGACGGGTAGCGCATTCCTTAAAATAAATGAAGCGTGCTGCTCACACATCTCTAATTTCATTGAACACAACGATCAGGTAAAACCAGTACTAGAGCACGTGAGTTAAAGATTTAAGCCGTCCACACAAGGCACCTGCAAGCGTTCGTGCGCGAAAAGCTTGTCGAATTTTGTGACGTCACAACACAGAGTTTCACATTTCGTCTCTGTATGTCCATCTTTTCAGAGATGGTTGATTCGGCTGCTCGATATAGGTTCAAATGGTTCCAAAGGCTCACACCACTATGGGACTTAACCCTAGGACGCCTAAGGAAGGAGGGGGGTTCGTTGAACCCACAATTTTTTTATGTCACCTGCTTTTGCCCAAGTAACTTTCATACTACATATTCCCTTTGAGTTATTGTTTGTTGGCTATTTTATGATACGTTAGTGTCAATATATTTTATAGAAAATTCCTGCTTTGAAATAAAAATAAACTTATTATGGGTTCAACAAACCCCCCCTTAGGCTTCCATGCTATAGAAAATTTCCCTTAGTAGGATTTAGTATTTCTCATCTCTACAACAATGCAAGTTAGTTTCTGATACAACAATCGATTTACTTTCAGAAGAAGTGATTGTTGATGTCAGTCAGCTGTTATTTATCTTGTAAACTTGCAGTGAGTTAGTGCAGTTCCCAACACGTAGGCCTCCAGTAACTTTGGTGTCCTACACAGCAAAAACGAAACCAAGTAAAATCTTACTGATGTTGTCAGCAATGCACCAAGATAAAGGCTTTGTTGGAGGAGAGAAGAATAAAATCGAGATAAATGCATATTATAATCCCACTAAAGGTGGCATTGATACCATTGATCAAATGGCGCCTTTTTGACGTTAGTGTCAATATATTTTATAGAAAATTCCTGCTTTGAAAAAAAAAATAAACTTATTATGGGTTCAACAAACCCCCCCTTAGGCTTCCATGCTATAGAAAATTTCCCTTAGTAGGATTTCGTATTTCTCATCTCTACAACAATGGAAGTTAGTTTCTGATACAACAATCGATTTACTTTCAGAAGAAGTGATTGTTGATGTCAGTCAGCTGTTATTTGTCTTGTAAACTTGCAGTGAGTTAGTGCAGTTCCCAGTAGGCCTCCAGTAACTTTGGTGTCCTACACAGCAAAAACGAAACCAAGTAAAATCTTACTGATGTTGTCAGCAATGCACCAAGATAAAGGCTTTGTTGGAGGAGAGAAGAATAAAATCGAGATAAATGCATATTATAATCCCACTAAAGGTGGCATTGATACCATTGATCAAATGGCGCCTTTTTACACCTGCAAGAGGGGAATAAAGAGATGGCCTCTATCTGTATTTTACTCTCTCATCGACATTTGTGCTATCAGTGCAACCACCATATTCATCCAGCAACATCCAAGATGCAATGAGAAGAAACTCAACAAATGGAAACTTTATCTTCTGCAAGCTGGGATGAAATTGTAGGTAGAAGAAAGAAGTGCCAATGCAATATGGTTATCTAACCAAATTGTTCAATCAATGGAGACTCTTCTACAAAAGAAAATCAAAGAAGTGACAACAGAAGCACGTCAGCCTCCTGCAAGAAAAAGTCGGTGCCATATTTGTGTAAGAAAAGCTAAAACAAAGAAGCAGAAGTACAACTAAAACAAAGAAGCAGAAGTACAACAATCTAAGTAAACCAAAACAGTCTTGTAGGCAGTGTCATAAACATGTGTGTCACACACATTCAGAAAAAATTGTGAAGTGTGTCTCTTGCCTTGATGTTGAGTGCTCAGAGTAGTCTATTGTTTATGAACACATCTGTATCTTGAATTGTAATATGTCAATTTTTTATTCACTCAATCCCATATTTATATCAATTAACAACATTTATAAACCGATGCCTTAGTTAAAATACATAAACCATTTTGAAAGTTGTAATTTTTCGTCAGTAAACTTATTTAATACCTGTGGGCCCGCCGAACCCCCCCCCCCCCTTAGGCATCTAAGTTAGAAAAAACGACTTGGGCGTCCTAGGGTTAACATCTGAGGTCATCACTCCCCTAGAACTTAGACCTACTTAAGGGGGGTAGGACGTCAAACAGACGGCTTGGAGCAGGAGAGTCATCACAGGTCATTTTAATTTCTACTGTCTATACTTTTACATATAAATTCATAAAACTTTGTCACCATGACGAGGAAGGATTTAGGATTCACACTCATCGCAGTGGAACTTCAAAAACGTAGCAAAATACCTTTTTTTTACATGTGAAATTTCATCATTTTTTCACTTATTACTGGCTGCTTTTGTTGCTATAGGTACACTTTTCTTCCTCAGTAAGAGAGATTCTTCGATGAATTTTTCATAGCATACAAACAGTAGTTACAGGTGTATGAAACTCTAGAATTTTCCAAATCTATTAAAAAACTGAGAAAAAATTGGGATAATTAACTATAAAACTTGAATTTTTGCTAAACATGAAGTTTAAAATGTAAGAGTTCATTCATATTTTCATAAATTAAATAACTTCTAGAGTTTCATACACTGTAACTATGGTTTGTATGCTATACAAAAGTCATCGAAGAATCTCTCTTACTTAGGAAGAAAAGTATACCTATAGCAACAAATGCAGCCAGTAGTAAGTGAAAAATGATGAAATTTCACATCTAAAAAATGTGTTTTCTCACGTTTTTGAGCTTTCACTGCTATGAGTATGAATCCTGAATCCATCCTGGTCATGCTGCTATGCTGTCATGCTGTTATGAATTTATTTGTAAAAGTATAGACAGTAGAAATTAAAATGTCCTGCGATGCTCTTCTGCTCCAAGTCGGCCCGTTTGATGTCCTACGCCCCTTAAACCTAACTAACCTAAGGACATCACACACATCCATGCCCGAGGCAGGATTCGAAACTGTGATCGTACCGGTAGCGCCGTTCCCGACTAAAGCGCCTAGAACCGCTCGGCCACACCAGCCGGCTGCTCGATACACAATCTCAAATGAAACATCTTTCAGTCTGCTAGATTCCAAATTAATTTTACTGGCTGCCAGTTTCGGCGATTCACTACGCCACCTTCAGGCCCCTGACTGACGTGTAGGAAGATTCTACCTCGGTTATGGTCAAAACAGGGGCCAGCAGTACTAGTATTACTAGATTTCTGCATGCTATAGCGATCACTTCAACGGCTGTGGACCTGTGGTCAGGGGCCTGAAAATGGCATAGTAAATAGCCAAAACTGGTAGCCAAATAAAATAAGTTTGGAAACTAACATCTAGAATTTCACATTCCACAGCCTTGGGTTGTGTGAAAGACTGAATGAAACAAGAAATATTTTTGCTTCGTGCAGAAGAAGTGGCCAATGAGACACGAAGGCCGGCCTTTGTGACCGAGCGGTTCTAGGCGCTTCAGTCCGGAACCGCGTTGTGCCACGGTCTCAGGTTCGATTCCTGCCTCGGGCATAGACGTGTATGATGTCCTTAGTTAGGTTAAAGTAGTTCTAAATGGTTCAAATGGCTCTGAGCACTATGGGACTTAACTTCTGAGGTCATCACCCCTAGAACTTAGAACTACTTAAACCTAACTAACCTAAGGACATCACACATATCCATGCCCGAGGCAGGATTCGAACCTGCGACCGTAGCGGTCGCGCGGTTCCACACTGTAGCGCCTAGAACCGCTCGGCCACGCCGGCCGGCTAAGTAGTTCTAAGTCTAGGGGACTGATGACCTCAGATATAAACTCCTGGAAATGGAAAAAAGAACACATTGACACCGGTGTGTCAGACCCACCATACTTGCTCCGGACACTGCGAGAGGGCTGTACAAGCAATGATCACACGCACGGCACAGCGGACACACCAGGAACCGCGGTGTTGGCCGTCGAATGGCGCTAGCTGCGCAGCATTTGTGCACCGCCGCCGTCAGTGTCAGCCAGTTTGCCGTGGCATACGGAGCTCCATCGCAGTCCTTAACACTGGTAGCATGCCGCGACAGAGTGGACGTGAACCGTATGTGCAGTTGACGGACTTTGAGCGAGGGCGTATAGTGGGCATGCGTGAGGCCGGGTGGACGTACCGCCGAATTGCTCAACACGTGGGGCGTGAGGTCTCCACAGTACATCGATGTTGTCGCCAGTGGTCGGCGGAAGGTGCACGTGCCCGTCGACCTGGGACCGGACCGCAGCGACGCACGGATGCACGCCAAGACCGTAGGATCCTACGCAGTGCCGTAGGGGACCGCACCGCCACTTCCCAGCAAATTAGGGACACTGTTGCTCCTGGGGTATCGGCGAGGACCATTCGCAACCGTCACCATGAAGCTGGGCTACGGTCCCGCACACCGTTAGGCCGTCTTCCGCTCACGCCCCAACATCGTGCAGCCCGCCTCCAGTGGTGTCGCGACAGGCGTGAATGGAGGGACGAATGGAGACGTGTCGTCTTCAGCGATGAGAGTCGCTTTTGCCTTGGTGCCAGTGATGGTCGTATGCGTGTTTGGCGCCGTGCAGGTGAGCGCCACAATCAGGACTGCATACGACCGAGGCACACAGGGCCAACACCCGGCATCATGGTGTGGGGAGCGATCTCCTACACTGGCCGTACACCACTGGTGATCGTCGAGGGGACACTGAATAGTGTACGGTACATCCAAACCGTCATCGAACCCATCGTTCTACCATTCCTAGACCGGCAAGGGAACTTGCTGTTCCAACAGGACAATGCACGTCCGCATGTATCCCGTGCCACCCAACGTGCTCTAGAAGGTGTAAGTCAACTACCCTGGCCAGCAAGATCTCCGGATCTGTCCCCCATTGAGCATCTTTGGGACTGGATGAAGCGTCGTCTCACGCGGTCTGCACGTCCAGCACAAACGCTGGTCCAACTGAGGCGCCAGGTGGAAATGGCATGGCAAGCCGTTCCACCGGACTACATCCAGCATCTGTACGATCGTCTCCATGGGAGAATAGCAGCCTGCATTGCTGCGAAAGGTGGATATCCACTGTACTAGTGCCGACATTGTGCATGCTCTGTTGCCTGTGTCTATGTGGCTGTGGTTCTGTCAGTGTGATCATGTGATGTATCTGACCCCAGGAATGTGTCAATAAAGTTTCCCCTTCCTGGGACAATGAATTCACGGTGTTCTTATTTCAGTTTCCAGGAGTGTATGTCCGCCCCGGTAGCTGTGTGGTCAGCGCGACGGCAAACGGTCTACCCGACGGGAGGCCCTCGTCACACGCCATTATTATTACCACTGATATTACGTCCCATGGTGCTTAGAGCCAATTGAACCATTTTTTGAGACACAAGACCGCGTTTTGCGTTGCAAGTGGAACTTGGGAGACGCCATGTTGGATATTCTAACTTTCAGTTGAAGCCCATATTTAGGAGTATGTCTTATCTTGTACCTTACGTTTACTGGGTGGTTGTAGATGAAGTGCATCTACTCGCAGACGTCCAGTGTGGGCATTAATTTTCGTATGACAGCGAAACTTGCTAGGTACCCTAACGGGCTAACGCGAAACAAAGTAACAGAGGAAAAAAATTAGTTTCAGATTTGGGCACTAGGTGCATGTCTGGCGCTGTGAATGCAAGAAAGACGTATAGAAATGTTTCCTTATGTACTGGATTAGAATGCCACGTGGACATAACACGTCAAACGAGTCTGAAGGGTAAAATGTTGATTTTATTACTGACTGCTCCTCACACAGTTTGTTTAAAGTACCGGCACACTGCGGATCTTGAAAACGCGTCGTTATTGTTAAAATTTATTCTAATAAAATTCCGGGAAAAGTCGTATTGGTGCTTTGTGAATTTTCATATTTGTTTGTTTTCCTGTTATAAATTGTGTGTTATCAAAGTAGGCCGTTTCAAGGCAACGGCACATGGAAGATGTATAAAAAAACTCGTTATTGTTGGTACTATTTGTTATAATTAAATGTTAAGTGATAACATATAGGTGACTAAAGCCTTCAGGATATCGTAATATAAAAGGTGCAGTTCATGTTGTACAAATACAACTCTGTTGCTTCACATTCTGCTACATTCAAAAGACTTTTGTAGTCATCTTCCCACGTAGTAAATGGATCTGCGACTATCTTATTGTTTTATTAGATGTACCATCCGTAACACGTTGTGCAAAAACCAAACGTGTAATGTGGTAAGGTCCAACATACAGGGAGAAAAACTTTTGGGTTTTTTCTTCGTTTTGCAGAATAGCCTGGGATTTCTTATGAAAACCTTTTACCCTGCTAAGAAGAACCGTTTTGTCACAATCCTCTCGCTCCTCCTTGCCGTTGCTCTGTCGCTCTCTTAATATTCGCAAAGGTGTCCTCGATAATCTATCGATCAGACAAGCTATTGTCTGGGCATTTTAACTTTTTGACGGCCTGAAGAGATTTGTCAGAACTGTCACATATCCTAAGTCATTATACGGCGCTTTCTGGTGTAGTGGAGAGAGCCGAAGTTGTTTTACACCTCTCACATCTTTAAGATCATTTTCAGGTTACGTCTATTTCCTTGTTAATCTAAACAGGCGCTACACAGCCCCAACACCTGTTAAATCGTTAGCTAGTGATTTCTGCTGTTTCGGTGATCTTAGAATTTGCTTAACACCTCCCCATCCGAGAGATCATTAAGTGGTGAATTCCGTAGCTCAGGTATTTCAAGTAATTGTTCACACTCCTCTCTGTAAAGGTCAATTCCATGCCAGTCAGTTGTGAACTTTCACATGTACTGCGTTCATTTTTGGTGTGCATCCTTTTCTCCATTACAGAGAATACTTTTCTACATCGTGTTTTAGCGAAACAAATTTTCAGTCTCAGTATGCTGAACTGGTGGATTTTTTTATCTAAATGAGCCATTTTTCTGATATTCTGTTTCTTATCCTTCCTTGCTGCTTCACTGTCACCTTCGCTTCTTGTCTAGTGGCTTCGGCCTTCTGTCTATCCTCCTCTGCTTTCCACCTACCTTCCTCCGCTTTTCTGTCCCTTTCTTCTGCCCTATGTAACATCTTTTTATTCCATGATGGAACGGCCTCCAATTGCAACAAATATTACGCTACGACGCGGCACATCCGTTCCGCTTACGCTAGTTTGATTATCATTACCCTGCTCGCTAAATAGTTGTCTATCCTGTGTCTCAGGCGTGGTAACATTTGCTTTCGCCTTTGGAGATACTGCGATACCCCGTTCCCATTCAATCGAACTTTCAGCACTGGTAACTTCTCTGTTCTTCCTAGATCTGGCTCTAGCTGCCCTATTCATTGTTTATTTTACGCAAAACTAGTTTACAGTGTAGTAAATGTACACGAAAAAAGGAATATTAATCGCAAATGAAAGCTCCTAAACAGGTGAAACATTTTCACATGCAATTAAGTATATTTTCACACAACAAAAAATATCCCCAATATACATCAATAAAATCGACACATAAATTTTTTTGCGCTATCGAAGCTGACGCTGTTGCATATAAGGAAAAGAACAAACTACAAATTAACTGTAGCTGCCATTTGGTCACTACAACAAAATTTACATGTTAATCTGTGCTTCATTTGTGCCATTCAGACTGTGTGTCAGACAATCCAGAAGCAAGACATCCTGGCCCAGGGTCGCCATGCAATGTTGCCTTTCGTTTGTTATTCTTCTTTTTTCTACTTTCGGCTTAGTTTAGCAATAACTAGTTGTGGGACGGGCAGCTGCTGGAGCTTCCTGAATATGAAAAGTTCTCACGCTATGAAAGCACAAAATGGCGGAGTGACTTACCTCAGTACCCTGCAGGGGGAGCAGATTCGTCACGCTTACGATCACTTACGTAGCGCTCTCTGTATGAAAACTGGAGATTTCTGACTTCAAAGGGCATACACCGTTCTGCCGAAAAACAAGGTCACAGACATTCTGTGAGTTCTCAGAATTTCGCTGCTCTTGAGAAGGTTAGAGAAAGAGCCCTATGTTCCGAAGCGACGAGCCCTCCCAGGTACAATGCTGACTCGCCTGAGCTGTTTCACACAAGAGAAAAATACTGTTCACTTGGCTCCGTCACTACATGTGTCCGTTCTCCCAGCACAGTTAAGGAAACACAGATATTTTCAGACAGAATGAAGATCGTGTTGCGCCTGATAACAGACCAATTATGTTACATTATTGCGTGTGAGATGGCTCAGTTCAGTGGATTTCGTAAGCATGTTTTTACATGTTTCATAATGCTGTCACGCAATCGATGATACATTAACTGTATTTCTCTGTGACTTCTTAATTTTGTCTGTGTTTTGATGTATGCATTTTTTTAAGTTTGTGTATCATTATGAACTCTTAGTTATTTTTAGTGTTCTGCTGACTAGCCGTTTGTGGTTCTATTAGTCGTGGCACACATGCTTTTTGTATGATCTCCTTTTGGATTGATTTTTTATATTATGCTCGTTGTTTTTAATTTTTGATTTAATATTTTTATTATTTGTGCCGTATTGAACTTTTATTTGTACCTTGCAAAACGATAAATAACGTCCCTAGAGGGCACTGCAGTCAGTGTCTCCTATCCTAGTTTGTCTTTCTATGATTTAAGGCTCATCTAGCGTTATTTCACAGCATGCAACACAGTGTAGTGCTTTTGTAGATAATAAGTTGCATTCACACACACACACACACACACACAGACACACACACACACACACTGTACTTTCAGAATGAGGTTTTTACTCTGCAGCTGAGTGTGCACTGTAAGTAGGCTGTTTAGGTTCTTATATTGGGAACGCCGCCGCCACGTAGCGCTCTCTGTATGAAAATCCCTGGCTGTGCTGTGTGCAGTCTGTGGCTATTTTGCATTGTTGTCTGCCATTGTAGTGTTGGGCAGCTGGATGTGAACAGCGCGTAGCGTTGCGCAGTTGGAGGTGAGCCGCCAGCAGTGGTGGATGTGAGGAGAGAGATGGCGGAGTTTTGAAATTTGTGAGACTGTATGTCATGGACTGCTATATACATTATGACTTTTGAACACTATTGAGGTAAATACATTGTTTGTTCTCTATCAAAATCTTTCATTTGCTAACTATGGCAATTAGTAGTTAGTGCCTTCAGTAGTTTGAATCTTTTATTTAGCTGGCAGTAGTGGCACTCCCTGTATTGCAGTAGTTCGAGTAACGAAGATTTTTTGTGAGGTAAGTGATTTGTGAAAGGTATAGGTTAATGTCAGTCAGGGCCATTCTTTTGTAGGGATTTTTGAAAGTCAGATTGCGTTGCGCTAAAAATATTGTGTGTCACAATCATGTATAATTTTTCTAAGGGGACGTTTCATATGGCGACCCTGCCAGGATTCGAACCTGGAATCTTCTGATTTTTTTCTTGTAGTTTGTGTAATTAGTGTAGCTATTGTTTATTGCTAGCGCGTAGTTGTAGAGAGGATCTCCATTGTAGTCGCAGTCTTTCATTGTTGTACAGTAAAACAGTTGTGGCATGCATGTTATTTGCACCAAGTATTTCGCAGCTGCGCTTGCAATTAACTACATATTATTTTCAGAACTACGTTAATGTGTTCTCTTATTTTTGCTCTTCAAATTGTGCTTTTCTGTGTTTTCGTGTGAAATATTGTGACAATAATGGCGTGTGAAAAACGCAACACTAGGCTCCAAAGTAAACTAATAAATAATAGTGACGACGAGCGTAGCTTATCAGCACCACTGTGTAGTGAATTAACAGACATTCGAAGTAGTAATTTGGTAATTGTGCATATGGAAATGGATCGGGCGGCAAATAATGGTGTAGACAGTGAAACAGGTAGTGAACAGGGAAGCATTATCGATCGATCGGTCGGCAACAGCTCGCCTCAGGAATCCGAAATGACAGAACACAACACTGCAAATACTGTAGACTTAGGTTTTGGGTCCTCACCGTTTTCTCAGATGAGTCATGACACATTTTCTGCTTGTCAAAATTTGAATGTTGCCGGTGAAAATGCACTGCCAAAAAGCATAGAGAAACAGATTCCAGACACTAATACATTATTATTGCAATTAATGCAACAAATGGAACAAAATCAGAGACAAATGGGACAAAATCTTCAAAAGTTAGACACAATGGAACAAAATCTTCAGAAGTTAGTCACAATGGAACAACACCAGAGACAAACACAGCAAAAGTTAGACACAGTGGAACAAAATCTTAAAACGTTAGACACAGTGGAACAAAATCTTAAAAAGTTAGACACAATGGAACAAAATCTTCAAAAGTTAGACAGCACACTTGAACAAGCACGTGAAGATTTATCAACTGAGTTACATAACATTGAATCGAAATGTCAAAAAGTGTGTAATGACGTAAAAACACAAATTTGTGAGCATTTCAACCTATTTTTTTGCGGCATGAAAATACATTACAGAATCACGAAGCAGCCATAAAAGAACTGCAAACCATTGTTCATGAAAATCATGAGACCTTGTGGGCTAAAATTGACTCAGTTGCAGCTACCGATTCGGTTACGCAACTTGCAAAAACTCAGGAAAACTTAAAGGACACAGTAGATTCGATTTAAACACAAATGGACACTCTGAAACTTGGTTCAGAAAAACACACTGAGAAAATGTGTTCACTATCGGAGAAAGTAGCCGAACTTTCGGATCAGGTCACTAACTTATCTACAAAGGTAGATGATGATCTGAATGACACAAGACCTGTAGCCTTCACTGACACAGAAGAGTATGAACAAATTAGAAAATTCAAACAAAATCAAAATCAAATCAATACACAGTACAAAAGAGAAATCCGGGAAGTACAAGATCAGTTGACGGAGGTAATACAAGAATTACATATTTCAAAGGACACTCGCGCTCCAGTACGGGAAGAGGGACATAGAAATACGGAACAACCACAAAATAATAACACAGGACACTTCGGAAATTATGAAAGAAATTGGCAAGGCGCATTGGATTTTGAGATGGAACCGCCGAAACGAAGTAACAATGAGCGATGTGCGACTCGCCGACACGATGATTTCGACTACAAGCTGTTCATTACTACACGTAAATTCAAAACATTTAAGAATTCTGGCAACGACATTCATCCACAAGCATGGCTTCATCAATTTTCTCATTGTTTTCCTCCCAACTGGTCATTGGAGCACAGGTTAGAATTTATGTGTGGCTACTTGGAGAATGAACCAGCTGTAAGAATGCGATCGGTCATTCACGATTGTCACAGTGAAGCAGAATTTTATCATGCCTTCCTCTCAGCATATTGGTCTCAAGCTACACAAGACCGAGTAAAACATAGCATCATAATGATGAAACGTTTCGAACAATCTGAATTTTCCAGTCTTATGAAATATTTTGAAGACATGTTGCATATGAAGCAGTATCTTTCAAACCCATACAGCCCCTCAGAACTCATCCGCATTTGCTTAATCAAACTGCCTGAACATTTACGACATATTATTTTAACAGGACGTTGCAAAGACGACAATGAAGCTTTTCAGGGACAGTTACAAGAACTGGAAATTGACACTGACAATCGCGGAACACGAAAACAGGAGCACAACAATTACAGGTCACATCTGTCACAATTCCGTGATGACAGAAGTAATACACGACAAGTCTGTTCTTACAACGCAAATCGTGACAAAAACAGACACCACCCATATGACAACCACTGGCAGAGTAATAATAGTTACAGAGAAAGATCGCATTTCTGTAGTAATGAATATGACAGAGATTACCTTAGAAACAGACGATATGGGAACCAAAACAATTATTATCAAGGGAGACAGAATAACGTCAGACGCAACAGTTCAGCGCACAGTTATGATTCAGGAAGAAATTCTCCACCACTTAACCGACAAGAAAGGAACTATGGAATCTACCGACATGACGACAGATGATGTGATCGTAACGACAGACGTGAATTTCATCAGAACTGGCGGGATTTAAACAGGGCTGGGCCCTCTCGGCAAGGCGAATTTACAGAAGTTAGGTCTCCTAATCCCAATAACGACGCGCGACAACAAAGAAACAGACAATGACTCGCACCGCAGGCAGCCACTTGCGCCCGCTGGCTCAGGGAAAAATAACATTGACACTAACCATGAGCAAAATTCCAGTATTCTTTACGGACGAATACCGCATGATAATTGCGTTCAAGTTGAACCTCTGCGTACTAGGAAGAGTAAAGGTTTACACCTTAACTTTGTCTTTGCCATAAAACTTTTCACTTCACATTCCTAGTATGGTTTGTCGGACTTAAGAAACTTTTAAAATGCAACAATGTTTGAAGTTAAATATCCAGTCTAGAACCTAGGGAACATTTTTAAACAGAAATTACGAATGCATTGTTATAGTGAACAGACGACACAGTGTTGTATTTGTACATTCTTGCTTGTTAGTTGCACGATTACGTAACGACTATCAGGCTTACATACTTAGAACATTTACCAGTACTGCTAATGAGATTTTAATGCAACATTTTGGTTTACTTGAAAGAAACATTCTGGATTTAAAGTACTTTCTGTGAGATAGCAGATGACACAGTGGCTAGTTTATGTGACAGCTACACAATATTATCACGACACTACTAATGAGTCACAATTTACAATGTTGCTTTTGCGGTGTTTCTGTTTTATATCTGCACAGTTTTTCTGAATTATTCTGCAAAGTAAACCATGTTTTAGTGGTAACTTTTGTGGTATAGCTACAATGAGACAGCCTCTTTCGTAGCACAACAATACGTTACAGCACAGTACGTTCTTCATCACAACAATAAGCGTAATAACTAAGATATCTACACGCAAAGCATTTCACTTTTGTTTATCATGAGGTAAGTACATTGACTTCTGCAGAACTTAGCTTTCGGCGGACAATAACTGCGACACTTCCACAGAGATTATCTTACAGCAAGACGCACATTTAGCGCTACAGGACACGTATTTGAGTGATTAATTTTGTACTTAAATCATTTATTTTTAAAGATATTTGAAGTACAATGATACAAAGGTTTTCCGTAATACATTTCATTCCATTGTTGTAATCTGTAACACGGTATAATTACATAAATCCTCAGGGGGGTACACGCCTACTTTGTGTACCATGTGTTTGGCAAGCACAAGGAGCCGTAGCTAATATGGTATTTGCTTATACAACTTTACACATTGGTACCATATTTCTCCAACATAATTACACAGCTATCTGATCATTTAACTGGAAGAGACAAACATTTATTTTACTACATCAGTGACAAATGTTTATGTAATTACACCATTGGATAACTTCACACTTACAAAACTGTATTTTGTCTGTACTTTGTGAACTGTTCATATTTTTTTGCAAGCATTGTGATACTGTGAGAGCTTTGAATGATGTATTTGTTATGAGATCATGATATTTAAAGTACGTTTGAGGCAGATGACACTTTTGACATGAGCAGAGAATTTCTTTTAACTATTGGAGGAAGCTACGACGATTCTGAGATTTGACTGAGGTGTTATGATGTTATTATTACGATGACTATGTGTATTATGCTGTTGCGATATGTTTATGATCAATAAGCTGACGCTATATGAGTTATTTCATTATGCTACATAGCTGTTATGATGAAATATTGAAGAAGTGTCGACGAATAAGGTAAGGAATAATGAGTAGTGGTTCGGGCCGCTGATTTGTGAAAAAGGTTGTTGGAAACCAAGAATCGTACTTTAAGAGTTATGAAATGTATGTAAATGCGTGAATGTATCACAACGCCGACGAAAATTTTTTGGACACTGTTATATCAATAGCATTTTGTTTCTACACATTTTCAACATAAATTCTTGACCTGTGAAATATTTTTATATGAGACTGTCACTGTAGCAGAAACTGCTGTCGTAAATATTTCTGTAAGAAAGTTAAGTGACCACCTGCACGTAATGCGTCGTGGGCACCCAGCTGCGTCAGACGCCTGGAGAAAAAGCCATTAGTGTGTACGTTTTCAGAGGCACAGGTAGAAAAAAAGGGGAGGCCGTTATCTTCGCTATTGACATTCCTTTGTAGAAAGCATCCCAAATACGACACGCTCAAACTTGAAAACATATGATTACACTGTGGAGCTCTTAATTTATGATTTACTGAAATGCCTAATGAAATGACGAGAAATATTTTATGTCTATACACCCGATTATGACTACTGTCTTTATAGTTGAGCGATTTTTACTACCTTATGAAATGCCATATGGCTAATGAATGATGTTTCATGCCTTCCTTTGTACATATTTTCATTTTTTTAAATATCTAGTTTCTAGCTGCACTGCAGCATTGGTTAAAATAGAATTTTATAGATGTACTAATATAAATATTTTCTGTCTACAGACCCAGTAAATACTAATTTTGTAATACATTTCCCAAAAATGGGGGAGCACAAAGACATTTCCCTTCACAGGAATTGCATACGGAATTTTCTTTTCAACTACTTGGTAATTTTTTTTGTAGAATAACTTCTTGTGGTGTACCACTTTAATTACATAGACATTAAGATGTGAATATACATTTCCCTTGTCTGCATTGTTGTCTTTAGTGTAATGTTTTTTTTCTGCTTGAGCTAAGTCATGTTTAGATATAAGTTATTTCATTTGCTGCTGCTGTTTGCCAGGCATAGTGTTACTGAATTTGACTTTGTGTTACTCTTCTAAGCCAGTTTACTACTGATTTATTTTTCTTGTTTGCTGCTCATTGCCTTATATTAGTTGTAATATTGTTGCTTACTTTGCCAATTTGAATTTTTTTGTCATTGCTGTTCGTGTTAATTGTTTTGTGCTGCTGCATTGCCTCGTCCCTTAGTTTAGCATCTGAGCTCAGTAGATTTAAGTTAGCTTAAGAGGGGGTAGCCTTTAAGAGAATGAGTTGCGATGAATTTGAAGAAATGCACTGAGAGGTTATACGAGAAAAATACAGAAAGCATGCTTGGATAGGATTGTTTTGGCTGGAGCAAATATCGAAATAAGACGAAAGATCTATGGAATGAAGTTTTGGGTTGGACTGCAGTACCAAATGTTACACTGAAAACGAACCCTGTCCTTTCCTTTTGTGCTATCCCATTATGTGTTTGTGTACCCTTGTGTATTTGTTTTCTTCCTGTCTCTGTGTAGTTTCATAGAATTTTTTCTTCTTCTAATACTAAGCTACATTCACTATGATGAGGAATACTGCTATCCTCAAATATAATTGGAATTAATAATATGTTATTTACCTTGTAAATATGCTTAGACATTATTTATTCTGTTTTGTTTTAATGCTCATGTGTAAAGTTGATGTTTCAAAAGTTATTCTGATCTTTTATGTATTTACTTATGTCATAATTCCTGTAACACTGATGTATATGTTTATTTCTATTCTGTTGTAAAGCCTGTACTACAAATGTTATCTGTATTGTTATGTTCTTTAATGATGTATTTTGTACCTTTGTAATTGTATTCTTGTGTTGTAAATTTATAATTGTAATGGACACCAGTTCATCAGATTAAGTAACTTGTAAGCATTCATTTCACTGAACACATTCCTGTTGGTCATAGTATATGCACAATATGTGACAAATTGGGACTGTTAGTGTTTGCACGTGTGTTAATAATTCAGCAAGAGACTGATTAACAGCATTGCTGGTTCTAAGGACAATTCCAAAAACTTTGTGAGTGCACAAGTGGTGGTTTATGGACTTGCTATATTCTCTGCAAGACTCTTCGATGATGATTGTGCACCTGCACAGTCAAATAGATGGCTGCTGGCCATCTCTACTAGGACTACAGTGGGTCTACACCTTTGCTGACTCACCAGTACCATTATTTCTACAAGGACTGCAATGGGTCTGCACCTCTGGTGGCCCAACAATACCGTAATCTCTACCAGGACTACAGTGGTCTGCTCTGTGATTACCTACCTACCAATATTCTTCAAAACTTCGAATGACTCTGCTGTGGGTTTGCTCTGTTGTGGCCCATTACCTGTCTGCATGTCAAGAGTCAGCACTGTCTTTCCGTTGGAAGGACAACACTACTTCTTCAAGACTGCGTGGAAATCCACTACTTCTGTGTGCAATTTCTTTTACTAATGAGACTTTGTGAAAAAAAACTGTAATTACTATTATGATGAATGATCAGGACTATCTTTATGGACTGTGAGAAAATTTCAGCTTTTGACCAACATTGTATCAATAAGTGTGTGCATTTGATTTCTTTGTTATTGTAATTACGATTATGAAAAATTTTAACAAATATGTATTGCCCAGTGCCCAAAACAATTTGTAAAATTTTTTGTGGGGAGCATGGGGGCTATGTAAGTAGGCTGTTTAGGTTCGTATATTGGTAACGCCGCCGCCACGTAGCGCTCTTTGTATGAAAATCACTGGCTGTGCTGTGTGCAGTCTGTGGCTAGTTTGCATTGTTGTCTGCCATTGTAGTGTTGGGCAGCTGGATGTGAACAGCGCGTAGCGTTGTGCAGTTGGAGGTGAGCCGCCAGCAGTGGTGGATGTGAGGAGAGAGATGGCGGAGTTTTGAAATTTGTGAGACTGTATGTCATGGACTGCTATATACATTATGACTTTTGAACACTATTGAGGTAAATACATTGTTTGTTCTCTATCAAAATCTTTCATTTGCTAACTATGGCAATTAGTAGTTAGTGCCTTCAGTAGTTTGAATCTTTTATTTAGCTGGCAGTAGTGGCACTCGCTGTATTGCAGTAGTGCGAGTAACGAAGATTTTTTGTGAGGTAAGTGACTTGTGAAAGGTATAGGTTAATGTCAGTCAGGGCCATTCTTTTGTAGGGATTTTTGAAAGTCATATTGCGTTGCGCTAAAAATATTGTGTGTCAGTTTAAACACAGTCATGTATAATTTTTCTAAGGGGACAGTTCAGCACTGATATGAAACTTCCTGGCAGATTAAAACTGTGTGCCGGACCGAAACTCTAACTCGGAACCCTTGCCTTTGCCCAGTTGGTAGAGCACTTGCCCGCGAAAGGCAAAGGTCCCGAGTTCGAGTCTCAGTCGGGCACACAGTTTTAACATGCCAGGAAGTTTCATATCAGCGCACACTCAGCTGCAGAGTGAAAACTTCTTTCTGGAAACATCCCCCGGGCTGTGGCTAAGCCATGTCTCCGCAATATCCTTTCTTCCAGGAGTACTAGTTCTGCAAGGTGCCCAGAAGAGCTTCTGTGAAATGTGGAATGTAAGAGGCGAGGTACTGACGGAATTAAATTTGTAGAGCACTTGTCTGCGAAAGGCAAAGTCCCAGTAAATCCAGCACATGTGAAAACACTCCATTTTGTGCAGGTTGAGTTGGTGTACAAACACAATTAATTAATTTCAGAAATAATTTTACATAACCATTTATTTTTCACTGTTAACAACTGACCAGTGCCACCATTTAGGGGCCAATGCCACCAGCTCATGACCTTCCCTACTGTTCTCTAGGTAATTTTTATTAAGTAACAATTACATATATCCCAGTGAGGCACTACTACATTCTGTTTTTTTAATTTTTTATTATCAGATTAGTTTTTCTGCACACAGCTAAGTACATTATGTAACTTGTAAATACTACGGACAAATATGCAGACTTTCTCTGCTTTACGAGATTTAGATGTTACATTAAACCCTGTTGTTGTGCTCTTATGAGCTGTCACATCCACAACATGTCATTTTGACACAAAATTTGTTACACGTTAGTCTTACTGGTGACACATTCATACACAGGGTGTCTCATTTATCTCGACCTCCCTAAATAACTGTTTGTCTAGATACAGATTACAAAATGTTTCAAGCAAATGTTCTTTAGCCGTCAGGAAGACATCAATCAGCATGACTGCATTCGTTGTCGCTTTGTTTCTTACAAAGCTATGATCAGCGGTATGACTTTTTTAAATGGCACCCTGTATTTTGTATTCGGTAATTCATTTCCTCTCCTAAAGACCTATTCAAAACTGTATCACAGTGTACCACTCACTGAAACACAACGTTATTAACCACATAACACAATATTGTCTATGATCCCTGAATCACAAACTCGTCCACTTGCTGCAGTTGTCAGAAAACAAATTAAAACCAAGTAAAAACATAACACAAAATTGACTTTGACTCACCTGTATCATTGCCCAGGAGTAGAACATTCAAAGGTGTTCATAGTGGTGACCCTGGGCACCAACACACTGGTGCACTCGTTGAATGAAAGAATTATTCACTGCTTTCTCTGTTGCCTGCTGAAGAGCATTACAAGCAAGCACCATACGTTTCTGCTTGCACTTTGAAGTTGTTGGAATATCGTGATAGACAACATCTTTTATGCAGCCGCAAAGAAAAATGTCCAGAGGATTTAAATCAGGAGACCTAGAAGGCCAAGTAACTGTTCCTCCTCGACCAATCCATCTGGCAGGACAAATATTCAAATGACTCTAAGCACTATGGGACTCAGTATCTGAGGTCATCAGTCCCCTAGACTTAGAATTACTTAAATCTATCTAACCTAAGGACATCACACACATCCATGCCTGAGGCAGGATTCGAACCTGCGACCACACAAGGAGCGTGGTTCCAGACTGAAGCGCTTAGAACTGCTCGACCACAGTGGCCGGCTGTAACGCCGGAAATGCATCTCCTCCTATTTCCATCTATTGTACTATAATTTTTTTCCCTTGTTTTGTTACCTCAAGATATGACATTTCTGTGTCTTTATATATTGTAATTGTTTTACTATATATATATATATATATATATATATATATATATATATATATTTATGCATTTATGTCGATGTATAATTGGTTGTTTTGTAAATATTATTTGTGTTTTTAAGCTGGGTCTTGCCTAGGGAAAACTATGCTATCGAACGAATACATCGATAGGTCGTGTGGAGAACCAAAGTGCTTAGGATCTTTGGTAGTGTTAACTCTGTCGCGTGGAGCGCGGGCAGAGGGGGAGTTTGCCTGGGGTGGTGCAGTGGAGCAGGTGTGTTGTGTGACGCTCCCACGAGTTGCCGCGCTTTCAGGGTTAGGCAGCATGTAATTGCGCTCGACTTGCTATAATAGTTTCTGACACGGTGTCGCGGACGGGAAGCATTAGCTGGCGCACATCAAGAGCCCGTTTCGCCTGGTGACCGTGTCGAGAAGAAGGCGTGCCAACATCCAGCTTCTGCAACAGCGACGGCCGACAATAAGTGACTGTCGCCACCTCCTCGATCGACGGCTTCAAACCTTCAATCAGCCAAGAAGGAAGACTGGAAGCACGTAAAGTTTTAGAACTGTATGGCAGACCTCAGCTTTTCAAACTTTTAAAATTGTTGCATCACAAAATTACAGCAACTTAGCATGAACGTTTGTTGCTCATTGTCCCAATTGCATTACCAAGCAGGGTCCCTTCCTTTTCCAGAATGAACCCGAGTGTCGTTGAAATTCAAACGCCAGCATCATTCGATTTCACTGCTTTAATTTCAAAGTTCGGTTAAGGCATTCATAGCTGGCTACAATATTTAGATTACACAAGCACAAATTAAGGGTGCGAGTTTTGTTACCGTATTTTAGCTTACCTGTGACTGCAGCTCAGCTTGGTACATACTAAATTTTACTATTCTTAATTGTTGAGAATCATTTAATTCAAGTTCAAAGTTAAATCTCTTATTTCTAAATTGCGTAGATTCAACTAGCTATTGAAATGAATTTCGATGTGCTTCAGAAAGAAAGCTCACTATTAACTTCAGTCACTAAATTAACTTTCGATTTTCCGGTTTTATTAATTCTTTTGCTAAATTAAGTCAGAGTGTAGCAAAATTTATTACTTCTGACAAACTTTCAGTTTTCACACTACACGTGTCAACCTTCAGTTGCCACGCTTCTAGTGCTAATTATATGTGTAATAACCTTTCTTTTTCAGTTACTATAGTAATTGTCCTTAGGACTGGCGACCGTAATTTCCCCCAAATCTCAAATATCTGATTACCGCTAGTTAATTGTTAACGTAACGGCCGCACATTTACTTTCTTTATTAACTTTACCCGTTTTCAAAATTAATTTCCACCAGTTTCATTTGCATTTTTCCTTTCATTTAGATGTAACCCTTTCCCCCCTCTTTACCGACAAATTAACTTCGGTGATGATTGCTTTTCCCAAATTTCCATTAGGTACATGCGGTTTAATTTTTCACTGTCATTAAGGTCGATAAGTGAGGGGGAGGTTACACGGCCCGGCAGGACACTTTCGGTTAAGAACACGACGTGCGCGCAAGCCATTATGAGCTGGACATCCATCGTGTAATTACCACATAAGCATTCTGGATCTTAGCGGCACTTCATCCAGAAGAGGAGGAAGAATTCGTCTGAGGAAGTTGGCATACGCTGTGCCGTTTAGACTACCGTTGATGAAATAAATGCCAATAATTGTAGTACCAAGCATCCCACACCAGACGTTAACTCTCCGTTGACGCTGATGTTCCACCTGTCTAAGCCATCGTGGGTTGTCGCTGCGTCAATAATGCATGTTCCTTATACTTACCTGTCTTTTGTTTGAGAAGGAACATTCGTCGGTGTATAGAACATTGGAGAAGAAGTTCGGGTTGGCGAGGATTTGGTGCTGTGCCCACGGAGAGAATTGTACACGATTCTGGAAATCATCCCCATGAAATTCTTGATGTAGGTGTACATGGTAAGGATGGAACCGGTGACGTGTAAGAATACGATGTACACTAGTTTTAGGAATACCAGCCTCATGTTCAAACTGTCGTGTGCTCACATGTTGATTCATAGCAACGGAAACGAGAATAGTAACTTCGGCGGCTTCGTCCGTGCGAGTGCTACTACGATTGCGTTGTCGTGGGTTGAAACTTCCCGTTTCCTGAAGCGTCGCAGCAAGACGAGAAAACATCTGTCGGGAAGGTGGGTTCTTGTCAGGATATCACTCTCTGTACAGTTTCACTGCCTGCGTAGCGTTTCGCCTACCTTAAGCAACAACAATAAAAGAAACGTTACGTCGATGTAGTTTGTAGGAAGGACAGCCTTTACTGTATGCATCCTCTACGCAACAGTATTTAAAAGGACTAAACTACTGTAGTAAATGTACCTGTACATAATAAAACAGTACTGCTATTACTGTTCTGCTAACTTACATTCCTCATGTAAGTAGGCTGTTTATGTTTTCTTTATGTAAGTAGGCTGTTTAGGTTCTTATATTGGTAACGCCACCGCCACGTAGCGCTCTCTGTATGAAAATCACTGGCTGTGCTGTGTGCAGTCTGTGGCTAGTTTGCATTGTTGTCTGCCATTGTAGTGTTGGGCAGCGGCAGCTGGATGTGAACAGCGCGTAGCGTTGCGCAGTTGGAGGTGAGCCGCCAGCAGTGGTGGATGTGGGGAGAAAGATGGCGGAGTTTTGTAATTTGTCATGAACTGCTATTAATATCTTTCATTTGCTAACTATCCCTATCAGTAGTTAGTGCCTTCAGTAGTTTGAATCTTTTATTTAGCTGGCAGTAGTGGCGCTCGCTGTACTGCAGTAGTTCGAGTAACGAAGATTTTTGATGAGGTAAGTGATTTGTGAAAGGTACAGGTTAATGTTAGTCAGGGCCATTCCTTTGTAGGGATTTTTGATAGATTGCGTTGCGCTAAAATTATTGTGTGTCAGTTTAAGCACAGTCTTGTATAAATTTTTCTAAGGGGACGTTTCATATGTCGACCCTTAGCCTAGGATACCTCACTGGAATCTTCTAATTTTTTCTTGTAGTTTGTGTATTTAGTGTAGCTTTTCTTTATTGCTAGCGCGTAATTATAGAGAGAATTTCCTTGGTAGTTGTGGTTTTTCATTGTTGCACAGTAAAACAGTTGTGGCATGCATGTAGATTTGCGCCAAGTATTTCGTAGCCGCGCTTGCAATTAACTACATATTATTTTCAGTTCTATGTTAATGTGTTCTCTTATTTTTGCTCTTCAAATTGTGTTGTCGTGTGAAATATTGTGACAATAATGGCGTGTGAAAAACGTAATACTAGGCTCCAAAGAAAACTGAGAAATGACAGTGAAGACGAAAGCAGTGTGTTAGCGCCACCGAGTAATGAATTAACTAATGTTCAAAGTAGTAATTTGGTAATTGTACATAGGGAAATGGAGCGAGCTGCAAACAATCGTGTAGACAGTGAAAAAATTAGTGAACAGGGAAGCATTATCGATCGATCGGTCGGCAACATCTTGCCTCAGGAATCCGAAATGACAGGACACAATCTTGAAAATACTGTAGATTCAGGTTTTGCGTCCTCACCCTTTTCTCAAATAAGTCAAGACACATTTTCTGCTATTCAAACTGCGAATATTGCCGGTTCAAATGCGTTGCCGAATAGCACTGAGGAACATGTTTCAGACACCAGTGCACTGTTATTACAGTTAATGCAACAAATGGGACAAAGGCTACAAAAGTTAGACACAACGCTTGAACAAAATCAGAAACAAATGGGACAAAATCTTCAAAAGTTAGACACAATGGAACAAAATCAGCGACAAACACAGCAAAAGCTTCAAAAGTTAGACACAATGGAACAAAATCAGAGACAAACACAGCAACAGCTTCAAAAGTTAGACTCACTGGAACAAACTCTCGAACAAACACGTGAAGATTTAACTGCTGATTACATAACATTGAATCGAAATGTCAAAAAGTCTGTAATGACGTAAAAACACAAATTTGTGAGCATTTCCAACCTATTTTTTTGCGTCATGAAAATGCATTACAGAATCATGAAGCAGCCATAAAAGAACTGCAAACTATTGTTCATGAAAATCACGGCACCTTGCAAGCTAAAATTGACTCAGTTGCATCTACCGATTCGGTTACGCAACTTGCAAAAACTCAAGAAAACTTAAAGGACACAGTAGATACGATTTCAACACAAATGGACACTCTGAAACTTGGTTCAGAAAAACACACTGAGGAAATAAGTACACTATTGGAGAAAGTAGCTGAACTTTCGGATCAGGTCACTAACTTATCTACAAAGGTAGATGATGATCTGAATGACACAAGACCTGTAGCCATCACTGACACAGAAGAGTGCGAACAAATTAGGAAATTCAAACAAAATCAGAATCAAATTAATACGCAACACCAAAGAGAAATCCGGGAAGTACAAGATCAGCTGACACAGGTAATACAAGAATTACGTATTTCAGAGGCCACTCGCGCTCCAATACGGGAAGAGGGACATAGATATACGAAACAGCCACAAAATAATAATTCAGGGCACTTCGGAAATTATGAAAGAAATTGGCAAGGTAAACCGAATTTTGAGATGGAACCGCCGACACGACGTAACAATGACCGATATGCTACTCGCCAACACGATGATTTGGACTATAAGCTGTTCATTAGTACATGTAAATTCAAAACGTTTAAGAATTCTGCCAACGACATTCATCCACAAGCGTGGTTCCATCAATTCTCTCATTGTTTCCCTCCTAACTGGTCATTGGAGCACAGGTTAGAATTTATATGTGGCTACTTAGAGAATGAACCAGCTGTAAGAATGCGATCGGTCATTCACGATTGCCACAGTGAAGGAGAATTTTACCATGCATTCCTCTCAGCATATTGGTCACAAGCTACACAAGACCGAGTAAAACATAGCATCATGGTGATGAAACACTTTGAAAAATCTGAATTTTCCAGTCTTGTCAAATATTTTGAAGACATGTTGCACAAGAATCAGTACCTGTCAAACCCATACAGCCCTTCAGAACTCATCCGCATTTGCTTAATCAAATTACCTGAACATTTATGGCATATTATTTTGGCAGGACGTTGCGAAGACGACATTGAAGCTTTTCAGGGACTCTTACAAGAATTAGAAATTGACACAGACAGTCGCGGGATGCGAAAACAGGAAAACAATCACTACAGGTCACATCCGTCACAATTCCGTGACGACAGAAACAATAAATGGCCACGACAAGCCTATTCTTACAACGTAAATCGTGACCAAAACAGACACCACCCATATGACAACCACTGCCAGAGTAATAGTTACAGAGAAAGATCGCATTTCCGTAGTAATGAATATGACAGAGACAATCATAGAAACAGACAATTTGGCAACCAGAACTATTATTATCACGGGAGACAGAATAACTTCAGACGCAACAGTCCAGTGCGCAGTTACGATTCAGGGAGAAATTCTCCACCACGTGACCGACAAGAAAGAAACTATGGAATCTACCGACATGACGACAGACGATATGATCCTAACGACAGACCTGAATTGCATCAGAACTGGCGGAATTCAAACAGAGCAGAGCACTCTCGACAACGTGAATTTGTGGAAGTTAGGTCTCCTAATCCCAATAACGACGCTCGTCAACAAAGAGACAATAGGCAATGACTCACACCGCTGGCAGCCACAAAACGTACTTATGAAACTGACGACACAGCTGCCGTAGGTAGTAATTACGTAAAAATGGGAGACATTAGGGACATCTTACTCCAGGAACACGACGTAAAACATAACAACATTGCATATCCTGTGATTCACATTACTGTAAATGACGTAAAATTTATGGCAGTACTTGACTCTGGCAGTAATTTCAGTAATTAGTGAAACAGCTTTTAGCAAATGCAACAAATCGAACGATTGCCCCACACTTCCGTTACGTAAGATTAAATTACAAGGTGCAATCTTTGGAAAAAGATGTACGCCAACAAACCCATTTAGAATTCTTAAGCCAAAGCCACAGCTTCTCTATGAACTTTCTTATTGTTCCATTATTGTCGACGGAAATTATACTGGGAGTAGACTTTTTGAATGAATACAAAGCAATTTTAAGCTTTCACGATGCTGAAATTAGTTTTGAGAAAGAAGGTAAGTCAATAGCTTTGAAATTTGAAGACTGGCTCTCAAACTATGATGAGGAAATTAATCGGCTTTACTTTCTGTTAGACAACAGTTCGGAATTTTCTACGGAACTAGACACTAACAATCACTCTGCAAGTACTGACAGGGATGATATCGACGGCACATTTGAAACTAATGAGTTAATTCAGAATAAAATTCAAAGAATTGAGAATTGTAATAACACTGATAGGCAGGACCTTCTTGAGATTTTACAAGCACATTCCACAGTTTTTACTCACAAAACAGGAACAATCAAGGGATTTCAATACCAATTTCGTGTTCGTGAGCATACTAAATTTTGTGTTATACCATATGTAATTCCAGCACATTATAGGGACCGTGTTAGAACAGAAATACAATCTATGCTTGACGAGGGCATTATTGAGCCTGCAGTAAGCTCATACAACAATCCATTACATGTTGTTGAGAAGAAAAATGGATCGATCAGGCTTGTCTTAGATTCGAGACAAATCAATACTATCATCATTCCTGAAACAGACAGGCCGCAAACGATGGAAGAACTTCAAAATTTTAATGGCGTAAAAGTGTTGTCTTCTATTGATCTCAGATCCAGCTTTTATCAGATCGAACTTCATCCAGAATGTAGAAAATACACAGCTTTCCTTAGTTTCGGCGTTTGTTATCAGTTTCGGATACTTCCTTTCGGTTTGAACATTTCTTCAGCAGCATTCATTCGCGGGCTAAATTCCATATTACCTGAGTTCTTAAAACGTCACATCACCTTATATGTGGACGATATTCTGATAGCAGAAGCCTCATGGGAACAACACAATCGCATCCTCAACAGTTTGTTACGTATTTTTGCAGAATCTGGAATTACAGTTAACTTGGAAAAGTCTGAATTCGGTAGGTCAAAGGTGAGGTTTTTGGGACATATTATTTCTTCCGAAGGCATTCAGCCGGATCCTGAAAAGTTAGAAGCAATCAGAGCCATTCCAGTTCCATCCACAAAAAGACAAGTCCGCAGTTTTCTAGGTCGTTTTTTACCGTCGTTTTCTGAATATGCAAATTCTAGTTACACCAAAACTTTGTTCTCTCACTGGAAAAAATACTATTTGGAACTGGGACGAACAAGCACAGTTGAAATTCAATTCTTTGAAAGAAGCGTTACTTCACGCGCCAATACTAGCTCATCTTGATCTGTCACAAGATTTCTGCCTTAGCATGGATTCTTCTAAAGTCGGTCTTGGTGCCCATTTATTTCAAGAAGCCATAGAAAATGACACTACCATTCAGAAAACCATTGCTTTTGCTAGCCGAGTGCTAACAAAATCTGAAAAAAATTATTCTGTTACTGAATTAGAAGCTTTAGCTATTGTTTGGGCATTTAACAAATTCCGTTTCTTTCTTTCTAGTAAGCACGTAAAAGTATACAGTGATCATCGTGCATTACAATTTCTTATGTCTTCAAAATTAAATCATGACAGGTTAAAACGTTTGGCATTGTTTCTGCAAGAATTCCGCTTCACAATAGTCTACATTCCCGGCAAGGAGAACATTGTTGCGGACGCACTGTCACGCGCACCGGCTGGGCTTGAGAAAAGTAACACAGAAGGCAACCTCGAGAAAAATTTCAGTATTCTTTACATTCAGAAAGTTGCCTTTGAAAACTTCATCACCACATCTTTAAAGGACATTGCTCATGAACAAGATAAAGATCCGATTTGGAAAGACATCAAAAGTAAATGGCATGAAAAGACACACACTCAGATTCGGCATTATTACCTGGTTAGAAACAACATACTCTTCAAACGCTGCACTGTTGATGACAAGCTATGGGTACTTTGCATTCCAGAAGATTTTGTTAATAAGCTCATTTGGTATATTCATTTCAGCTACGCACATTTTGGTCCACGAAAATGTTATCATATTCTTCGAACGACTTGTTATTTTAACAATATGGAAAAGCGAATTCGAAGAGTCTTGTCTATTTGTAAACTTTGTCAAAAGGCGAAACCATCTACTATCTCACATCGTGCTCCGTTGTTTCCTATTATTGCTTCTAAATTAAAAGAATTTGCTGCTGTCGATCTCTTGGGACTGCTTGTCAGAACATCTCAAGGATTTTCGAATGTTCTAGTCGCTGTTGAACTTACTTCAAAATTTGTTTCTTTCACTCCGTTACGTAAAGCCACTGGACGGTCTGTATCCAACGCTTTTGTTAAAAATTTCTTACGTGAAGTTGGCCACGTTGCTAAAGTCATTTCAGATAACGGACCGCAATTTAGATCTGCTGTTTGGTCACGCATGCTTCGGAATCATAAAATCAAACCTGTTTTTATTTCATTGTACTCACCACATTGTAACCCGTCTGAACGGATTATGAAAGAAATCAATAAATTTTGCAGACTTTATTGTCACAGAAAGCATCAGCATTGGGACAGATATTTACACTTATTTCAAAACGTGCTGAATGAAATGCTTCATGACTCCACTGCTTTACCACCTACTCTTGTACTGAAGAATGTAGAACCACCGAACAGAATCAGAGAGCTTGTACCTTTCCCGAATACACGTAAACTTCGACACAAAGACATAATCGATTTGGCTCTTAAAAATATTAAATCTGCAGCAGACAAAAGGAGAAAACTACACGGTAAAGCAAATGCAAAGAAATTATGTATTGGTCAGAAAGTTCTCATTAAAGCTCATTCATTGTCACATAAGAAGAAACACTTGAGTCACAAATTCTTTCTAGTTTACAATGGACCTTACAGAATCCGACGTATAGCACATGATAATTGCGTCGAAGTAGAAACACTACGTACTAGGAAGAGTAAAGGTTTACACCACATTTCACATGTGAAACCGTTTATTGAAAGATAATCTGCCTTTTAACTTTGTCTTTGCCATATAACTTTTCACTTTACATTGCTAGTATGCTTTGTCAGACTTAAGAAACTGTTAACATACAACAATGTTTTAATGCAACATTTTGGTTTAATTGAAAATACATTCTGGATTTAAGGTACTTTCTGTTAGATACCAGATGAGACAGTGGTTAGTTTATGTGACAGCTACACGATTTTATCACTACGCTACTAATGAGTGACAATTTACAATGTTGCTTTTGCGGTGTTTCTGTTTTATATCTGCACAGTTTTTCTGTATTATTCTGGAAAGTAAAACATGTTTTAGTAGTAGCTTTTGTGGTATAGCTACAATGAGACAGCCTTTTCCGTAGCACAACAATACGTTACAGCACAGTAATTTTTTCATCACAACAATAAGCGTAATAACTAAGATATCTATACGCAAAGCATTTCACTTTTGTTTATCATGAGGTAAGTACATTGACTTCTGCAGAACTTAGCTTTCGGAGGAAAATAACTACGACACTTCCACAGAGATTATCTTACAGCAAGACGCACATTTAGCGCTACAGGACACGCATTTGAGTGATTAATTTTGTACTTAAATCATTTATTTTTAAAGATATTTGAAGTACAATGATACAAAGGTTTTCCGTAATACATTTCATTCCATTACATAAATCCTCAGGGGGGTACACGCCTACTTTGTGTACCATGTGTTTGGCAAGCACAAGGAGCCGTAGCTAATATGGTATTTGCTTATACAACTTTACACATCGGTACCATATTTCTCCAACATAATTACACAGCTATCTGATCATTTAACTGGAAGAGACAAACATTTATTTTACTACATCAGTGACAGATGTTTACGTAATTACACCGTTGGATAACTTCACACTTACGAAACTGTATTTTGTCTGTACTGTGTGAACCCTTCATATTTTTGGGAACCGTTGTGATACTATGAGAGCTTTGAATGAAGTATTTGGTAAGGGAGCATGATTTTAAAGTACGTTTGAGGTAGATGACACTATTGAAATGAGCAGAGAATTTTTTTTAGGTTTTTAAATTATTGGAGGAAGTTATGACGATTTTGAGAATTGACTGAGCTGTTATGATATTTTTATGACGACGATGTGTATTATGCTGTTGAGGTATGTTTATGATCAATAAGATGATGCTACCGTATATGAGGAATTTGATTAGGCTACATATTTCTTATGATGAAATATTGAAGAAGTGTCGACGAATATGAATATGTATAAAAAGGTAAGGAATAAGGAGTAGTGGTTAGGGACTCAGATTTATGAAAAGGATGTTGGAAACGAAGAAACGTATTTTAAGAGTTATGAAATGTATGTAAATGTGTGAATGTATCCCAATGCCGACGAACATTTTTTGGGCACTGTCATATCAACAGGATTTTGTTTCTACAGATTCGTAACCCAAATTCTTGACCTGTGAAATATTTTTATATGAGACTGTCACTGTAGCAAACTGGTGTCGTAAATATTTCGGTAAGAAAACCAAGTGACCTTGACGTAATGCGTCTTGAGCGGCCAGCTGTGCGTCGCCTGGAAAAAAGCCATTAGTGCCTTTCGGAAGCACAGGTAGAAAAAAAAAGGGATGCTATTCTCCTCGCTATTGACATTTCCTTGTTGATAGCATACTGTGGAGCTCGTAATTTATGATATTTAGTGAAATGCCTAATGAAACAATGAGAAACATTTCACGGCTATTGTCTTGCTAGCTGAGAAAAATGCCATATGGCTTGCTTTATGTATTTATTTACACATTTTGTTTAATATCAAGTTTCTAGCTGCACTGCAGCATTGGTTAAAATAAAATTTAATATATGTACTAATATAGTTATTTTATGCCTACAGATCCAGTCAATAAGAAATTTATGATCTACTTCCAAGAAAAAGAGGGCACATAAATAGACATTTCCCTTCACAGGAATTGCATAAATAATTTCTTTACGATTTGGTAACTTATCTGCTAGTGTAAGTTCTCGGGATGCATCACTCTAGTGTTAAGATGTGACATAGGTATTAGACATGGCCATATTAGTGTAATATTTTTTCTGCTTGAGCTATGTCATGTTTAGGTATAAGTTGCTACTGCTATTTGCCAGGCATAGTGTTACTGAATTTGACTTTGTATTACGCTGTTAAGCCAGTTTACCACTGATTTATGTTTCTTGTTTGCTGCACAGTGCCTTATATTAGTTGTAGTACTGCAATTGCTTTGCCTATTTAAAATTTTTGTTCTTGATGTTTGTGTTAATTGTTTTATGCTGCTGCATTGCCTCGTCCGTTAGTTTAGCATCTGAGCTCAGTAGATTTAAGTTAGCTTAAGAGGGGTAGACTATATAAGAAACTGACTATAGAGAATAGGTAAAGAATGCATTGCGAAGTTATATGAAAAAGATTTGGGCCAAAATGAGTACTGTACAATGAGAAATAATTATTTTGAAAGAAATATGAATAGAATACAGGAATGAGGTATAGATAGGACTTTTTGGGAATAATGATGAATGAAGAGAGATCTCCATGCAAAATACTGCAGTAAAACAAACCCTGTCCTTTCCTTTTGTGTTATCCCACTATGTGTTTGTGTACCCTTGTGTATTTGTTTTCTTCCTGTCTCTGTGTAGTTCCATAGAATTTTTTCTTCTTTTAATATTAAGCTATATTCACTATGATGAGGAATACTGTTCTCCTCAAATATAATTGGCAATAATAATATGTTATTTACCTTGTAAATATGCTTAGACATTATTTATACTGTTTTGTTTTAATGCTCATGTGTGAAGTTGATGTTTCAACAATTATTCTGATCTTTCATGTATTTACTTATGTCATAATTCCTGTAACACTGATGTATATGTTATTTCGATTCTATTGTAAAGCCTGTATTACTACAAATGTTATCTGTATTCTTATGTTCTTTAATGATGTATTTTGTACCTTTGTAATTGTATTCTTATGTTATAAAATTGTAATTGACACCAGTTCATCATATTATTAACTTGTAAGTTACATTTCACTGCACACGTTTCTGTTGGTCATAGTATATGGAAAATATGTGAGAAGTAGGAACTGTTAGTGTTTACACATGTGTTAATAATTCAGCAAGGGACTGGATAACAGCATTGCTGGTTCTAAGTACAATTCCCAAAAACTTTGTGCGTGAACAAGTGGTGGTTTATGGACTTGCTATCTTCTCTGCAAGACTCTTCGATGGTGATTGTGCACCTGCACAGTCGCAGCAGATGGCTGCTGGCCATCTCTACTAGGGCTACAGTGGGTCTACACCTTTCCTGACTCACCAATACCATTATCCCTACAAGGACTACAGTGGGTCTACACCTTTGATGACTCACCAATACCATTATTTCTACAAGGACTGCAGTGGGTCTACACCTCTGGTGGCCCACCAATACCATATTCTCTACCAGGACTACAGTGGGTATGTGATGACCTACCTACCAATATTCTTCAAAACGTCGAATGACTCTGCTGTGGGTTTGCTCTGTTGTGGTCCATTACCTGTCTACATGTCAAGAGTCAGCACTGTCTTTCCGTTGGAAGGGCAACACTACTTCTTCAAGACTGGATGGAAATCCACTACTTCTGTGTGCAATTTCTTTTAGTAATGAGACTTTGTAAAATAAAAACTGTAATTACTCTTATGATGAATGATCAGGACTGTCTTTATGGACTGTGAGAAAATTTTAGCTTTTGACCAACATTGTATCAATAAGTGTGTGCATTTGATTTCTTTCTTATTGTATTTATGAAAAATTTTATCAAATCATTATTGGCCACTACCCAAAAATAAATTGTAAAATTTTTTTTTGGGGAGAATGGGGGCTATGTAAGTAGGCTGTTTATGTTTTCTTTATGTAAGTAGGCTGTTTAGGTTCTTATATTGTGTTTACGTTTTCTTTATGTAAGTAGGCTGTTTAGGTTCTTTTATTGGTAACGCCGCCGCCACGTAGCGCTCTCTGTATGAAAATCACTGGCTGTGCTGTGTGCAGTCTGTGGCTAGTTTGCATTGTTGTCTGCCATTGTAGTGTTGGGCAGCGGCAGCTGGATGTGAACAGCGCGTAGCGTTGCGCAGTTGGAGGTGAGCCGCCAGCAGTGGTGGATGTGGGGAGAAAGATGGCGGAGTTTTGTAATTTGTCATGAACTGCTATTAATATCTTTCATTTGCTAACTATCCCTATCAGTAGTTAGTGCCTTCAGTAGTTTGAATCTTTTATTTAGCTGGCAGTAGTGGCGCTCGCTGTACTTCAGTTGTTCGAGTAACGAAGATTTTTGGTGAGGTAAGTGATTTGTGAAAGGTACAGGTTAATGTTAGTCAGGGCCATTCCTTTGTAGGGATTTTTGATAGATTGCGTTGCGCTAAAATTATTGTGTGTCAGTTTAAGCACAGTCTTGTATAAATTGTTCTAAGGGGACGTTTCATACTCGTAGATGAGTAGCATTTCTATCTTTTCTTCGTTGTTGTCATTATAGTCACACAACTCTCCATCTGACGATGGTTGACGGAATGACGGGTGTGCATTCTGCTTATGTTTACATTTGTCCTCTGTCAGCGTCAGCACATAGATGTGTTCCATTACCCCGAGTACCTGCACCAAGCACTGGTAGCATCAACGTCAGTGTTGTGTTATGTAGGTAATATCGTTGTGTTTCAATGAATGGTACACTGTGATACACTTTTGAATACGTCTTTAGGAGAAGAAATTAATTACTGAATAAAAAATACAGGGTCCCACTTAAAAAAGTCATACCGCTGTTCATATCTTTGTAAAAATCAAAGCTACAAAGCTACAACGAAGGCAGTCATGCTGATTGATGTCCCCCTGACGGCTAAAGAACATTTGCTTGAAACATTTTGTAATTTGCATCTGGACAACCAGCTATTTAGTGTGGTCCAGATCAATGGGACACCCTGTATGAATAAATTATCATAGTAGTGGAAGAACTTTTTTATGTGACAACTAATCAATATTTTATTGCAGTACTCATGTGTCGTAAGACGATATTTCTGGGCACAGTTCCAGGATATATGTATGTTATTTACAGATTTTTCATTATGTAACACAAAAATGTTTATTAACTAAATCAGTTTAGCATAAATCCTACAATGTTTACTCTGGCCAAAAGATAATTTTGTGAATACCAGATTTATGTTATAAGCAATGGTAGTTCCTGACGTTATAATATGCATTTTTATGTAAACTTGTTTTACGGTATTTAATCTCAGATAATAAGGCTATGCAACTGCGGTAGCGCAATCTACATTTTACGCAGCTTGCTATTTACTCACTTTGAAACGCAACTGCTGTCGCTTAGTTTGTCTCCGATTTGTGGCATCTCATTGAAGCGTTAATCTCGATTTTACGACCTGTCTAGATGAGCAGATCTTCTTGTACTTTCTCTACACAGTCTTCCACACATTTTGGTACCTTGCCACAGTGTTGTAGTCATTTTATAACTTTTTTTAAGTTTTAGACAACTTTTCCCTCTGCAAATTCTTGTTGTCACTTTTGTCAGTCATTAGGGAAAGTAGTCTTGATTCAGATTTCAAGATCGTCTACACTGTTTTGTAACTCTTCCGTCATCAGGCGACACACTAATTATAAATGTAACCCGTGCACAGTTAAGCTGTGATGGCATTATCGCTGTGCCCAGTTAAATGAAGAATTCAGAAAAAAGAAGGAGCATAACACTCGATCGACCTCTAAAAGCAAAGTTTTGTTTTATAATTAGCATTGCAGTTACCCTGCTCGACTCAGATCGATAACTGTGACCAAATTTTCAACATGCGTGCCGGCCGGGGTGGCCGAGCGGTCCTAGGCGCTACAGTCTGGAACCGCGCAACCGCTACGGCCGCAGGTTCGAATCCTGCCTCGGGCATGGATGTGTGTCATGTCCTTAGGTTAGTTAGGTTTACGTAGTTCTAAGTTCTAGGGGACTGATGACCTCAGAAGTTAAGTCCCATAGTTCTCAGAGCCATTTGAATCATTTTCAACATGCGTGAGCAGGTGAGAGATTGATGCCGTCTTTCGGAAAACTAAAGAGACATTTGGAGAAAAGAAAGCAGCTGTAGGAATATACGCAGATGGCAAGCCTTAATAAGCGTAGTAAAGAAAGCAAAAAGGCGGAAGAAGTATACAGAGCGTCTACATACGTAAAAAAATCCGGATAAGAGCGAGTAGGACTCCCACACCAAGGGTTAATTACGTATGTACATAGTCTCCAGCTCGGGACTCAAGAATCTCGACGAGTTTTTGCGTGTAATTGATATCGATACTAGCAAGATATACGTCTAGTCGTTCAGAGAAAAAGGGTTCTTAACAGACCACCAAGAAAGATGTGTTTTCGTGTGATAGAATTACAAATTAACAATTTTCGGATTTTTTGCTTACTTGCACTGTGAAACTTTGCTTCTTGATAAATTTCATGATTTTGAGTCAAGGGGAAGTACTCTTTAGGTTTTGATAAGTTAAATAAGTGGTTGAGTCGACTGTAGTGCCGTTTTGATCGCCACTGCAGGGGCAATTTTTGTACATAGGTTCTCGCCTGCATTGTCACACTTGCGATACGGCTTGTTTGAAAATGTCACCATCAAGAAAAAAAAGTTAATTCTTAATGTAACTTATGACGGAGCTGTAACCATTTATACCAAATGAAAAGCAAGTTGCGGACCCATTTTCCACCTGCAATATGCTGCAAGTTCGTTTGGTGGGTGTCCTTGTGAGCATAACATACGTTACGTAAATGGTCGTATCTTTAGATCGCGCTGATTTACAATCTCAAATTTTGTACACCCCCAGGAGACCATTGATTTCAGTATGTGACAAAAATTTCAGCTAGGCACTTCTATCCGTTCCTGAGAAAAAGGGCCCTTAGCACTCAGTCAGGCAGACAGAGAGACAGACATACTGACGGACAACAAAGTGATTCTATAAGAGCTCCGTTTTTACCATCTGAGTTACTGAATCAGTAAAGCTGAGATGGGAGATGTTATATTGCGAGAAGAATTGGACAGAGTACTGGAAAACGTATGCGGTAATGAAGCGTCTGGGGTGGACAGTCCCTTAGAATTATTGTGACCCTTGGGAGAGTCAGGTATGACAAAACTATTCCACCTTGTGTCCAAGGTGTGCTAAACAGGGGATGTACCTTTCGTCCTGAAGATGATTTCGACTAATAATTCCAGTTCCAAAGAAGGAAAGTGCTGACAAATGTGGATACTGTCGAACCATCAGTTTAATAAGTCTTATTTGCGAAATATTGGAAGGAATTATTTGCAGAAGAATGGAAGAACCCGATTTCGGGGAAGACTACTTTAGTTTTCCCAAAGATGTATGAGCTCGTGAAGCAACAACTCATCTTAGAGGATAGGTTGAAGAATGGAAAAGCTACATTTATACCATTTATAGATTTACATAAAGCTTTTGACAATGTTGACTCCAATAGACTGTTTCAAATTCTGAAGGTTGTTGTTGTGGTCTTCAGTCCTGAGACTCGTTTGATGCAGCTCTCCATGTTACTCTATCCTGTGCAACCTTCTTAATCTCCCAGTACCTACTGCAACCTACATCCTTCTGAATCTGTTTAGTGTATTCATCTCTTGGTCTCCCTCTACGATTTTTACCCTCCACGCGGCCCTCCAATACTAAATTGGTGATCCTTTGATGCCTCAGAACATGTCCTACCAACCGATCCCTTCTTCTAGTCAAGATGTGCCACAATTTCTCTTCTCCCCAATTTTATTCAATATCTCCTCATTAGTTATGTGATCTACCCATCTAATCTTCTGAAGGTAATGGGGATAAAATACATGGAGTGAAATACCGTTTACAACTTCTACAGAAACAACGCAGCAGCTATAACAGTGGAGGGACTTGAAAGGGAAGTAGCGATTGAGAAGAGAGTGAGAATCCATGATGTTATTCATTCTGTACACTGAATCAATGAGCAAAAAACAGTAAAGGAAACCAAAGAGAAATTTCGAAACGTAATTAAAATTTATGAACAAGAAATAAAATCTCTGAGAAGATCTTTGTAACAAGTAGCAGCTGTATAGCTTATGCTGGATGCTAACAAAATTTCATTACTACATTATATATGCACACATATTCTGTAAAAGTGAGTGATATGGTACCAATTATCCATGTCAATGGAAGCACACAGACGGATATTAACAACATAAACCGCCCATACTGTCGCAAGCCAGTATCCAGCATTACGATTTCAAATAGCTACATAACCTGATATACACCATCTGAAGATGAACCTGAAAAAGTTCAAAAATCCTTTGATGTAATAAATAACTATTTCAATAAATAAATAAATAAATAAATGGTTGCTGTTTTATGTATTTACGTTAGATAAACAGTCACGAGTGTTTTAAACATCCGTAATGGATAAAATTAAAATTTCTGAGATTTGCTGATGACACTGAAATTCTATCAGAAGCAGCAAAGAACTTGGAAGAGCAGTTGAATGGAATGGATAGCGTCTTGAGAAGAGATTATAAGATGAACAAAAGTAAAACAAGGGCAATGGAATGCAAACGAATTAAATTAGGCGATGCTGAGAGGATCCAATTAAGAAATGAGACAAGGTAGAAGATGGGATTTGTTATTTGGGCAGTAAAATATCTGTAGAATTGTTAAGCAGGGAGGATATAAAATGCAAGCTAGCTACAACAGGAAAACTATTTGTGAAAAGAGGACATTGCCAGCATATAATGTCAATTTAAGTGTCAGGAAATGTTTTCAGGAGGTATTTTCTGGAGCATAGCTTTGTATAGAAGCGAGACATGAACGATAAACAGTTCAGAGATGATGCGAATTGAAGATTTTTAAATATGGTGCCATAGAGGAATGCTGAATATTATATAGATAGATTAATTTATGAGGAGGGAACTGGGAAAAAAGAAATTTATGGCTCAACTTTACCGACAGAGCACATCCTGAGATATTAATTAACAGTCTATTAGGAAGTAGAGGAAAGAGTGTGGGCGGAAGTGATAAAATTGTAGAACAAGAGATGAATGCTGTAATTAAGTTCAAACAGACGTACGCTGCTGCATTTATCCGGAGATGAAGCGGCCTGCATATGCTAGATTGTCGTGAAGAGCTGCATCAACCCAGTCGTCAGACTGAAGACAACAAAAATAACACATTATCTTCTATTATTTTTCATGTTGAGTAGACTAATACATTTGAGAATAGGTTTATATATCTAAGGAGGAAACAGCTAACTGAGCGATTATCTTGTGTGAATATTGATCGAACAGTCTTTACAAATTCGATTCCGTACTTAACTGAACGCATATTTTCAAAAATAAATGATTTGTTTAGAATACAATTTCATAAAATGTTTGTTTGCGTAGTTTAACTTCTGGTTCTCTTGAAATGCCGGTCCATGGAAGGAACTGATAATTTATGTGGCATTTATGTGACACCTAAGTAATGGTGTCCATAGATTTATCGTTGTATGACCTCTTGCTTGCTGTGTAGTCAGTAGGAAACAGCTACTTTTTAATAATTTCTTCAGCATTTGTTGAAAAGAATGAGAACGATCCCTTTTAATTTCTGCAGCATTATTAAGAGAGAAGAAATCTGAAGCCTTTTAGTTTATCTTTCAATAAGCATTAAATCTATTGTATCTCCTTTGTACTGTTTGTGGGCGAGGGAGATGAGGGCTTTTAGTTTTGTATTTATGTAGTTTTTTATTACTTTTACATCAAGGACGCTGTTGAAGGATTTCTACGTTTTTTGCAATTATTTCTTAATTGCTTTCTGCAGTTTGAGAGTTGCAACTCTACACTGAACTTTATTTCATAATGTACAGGTCACAGTGGTGGCTATATCATAATAACCTAGAACAGTGCAATGGGAATGTAAGTTTATTTACAAAGAATTCACAAACTAAATCCATCTGATAAGCCATCTATTAAGTTCTAATAATCTGACGTCTTGAAAACAATTTCCAGAACTGTTGCCGACCGGAGTGGCCGAGCGGTTCTAGGCGCTTCAGTCTGGAACCGCGCGACCGCTACGGTCGCAGGTCTGAATGCTACCTCGGGCATGGATGTGTGTGATGTCCTTAGGTTAGCTAGGTTTAAGTATTTCTCAGTTCTAGGAGACTGATGACCTTAGATGTTAAGTCCCATAGTGCTCAGAGCCATTTTGAACCAGAACTGTTATTGTTTATTTGTGGGACAAACTCGATTAAGATACTTAATGTCAGTTTCAGCGTTGATGATAATGCTATGAGCTCGAAATGTACATTGACATAAAAATAATGCTACTGAATAGACACTGGACGGCTTCCATTATTAAGATTTCCACTATTTTACTGTCTCGGTTTTATCAAGAGCAGGCACTATGGCTACCGTAAAAGGAAGTAATTGGTCACACTTTGTGTTAGGTCCACTGCCCTATTTCTATCTTTAATTATGTGCATATTTCATATAAATATTTATTTCTGAAACAAAGAACGGATAAGAAACCGCACTTAAACGTGGTTACAGTACGGCAACTAGGAGAGCACTCTGTCATAACGGTAATTGTCTTCGTATTTCGCAAGTTAACTTCACTTTGCTCAACTTGCCCGCCCGCCAAGTTGGTTTACAGGGACCTTGCGCAGCACAAGTTGCTACATCGCAAAGTTATATTGCCCCAACCCTACTTGCTCACGGCCGATAATGAAACCGGCTTTCTCGATATGCCTACCTGTTGAGACTGATAGTAAAAGGCGAACATTCTCATACATTTCCTTACAAACAACAGAAACCATGTAACATTAAAAAACAGAAAATTAACTGTCACAAATACTTCAATATGCTTAGTATAAAGACATTATTCCGCAGAACAAACTGATCTCAAAGGCATATACTGTCTTAGCTCACTACTACTCACGTTATTCATAACGTAATCTTCGATTTGTAGTTATTGATTAAGTAAACTTATGCTCTTAAATTAAGGATAATTGCAGAATGTGGTGCCACACAACCTGGCACTACACAAAACTGGCGCTAATAGCATAGGCACATAGGGAACACACACAACACAGATCTGTAAGTCCATGGTATTGGTGATAAGTTGAGAAACGCGTCCCGGAACACATGTGCTACAAACGCTACTGTTTCCTGCGCATGTACCCCGACATCAATATGAGATATGATCACCATGCACAGGTACACAGCCGCACAACTGGTTGGCATACTCTGGATCAGGTGGTCGAGCAGCCTGTGGGGTATAGCCTCCCATTCTTGCACCAGTGCCCGTCGGAGCTCCTGAAGTGTCGTAGGGGTTTGAAGACGTGCAGCTATACGTCGACCGAGAGCATCCCAGACCTGCTCGATGGGGTTTAGGTCTGGAGAACAGGCAGGCCACTACATCCACCTGATATCTTATGTTTCAAGGTACTCCTCCACAATGGCCGCTCGGTGGGACCGTGCGTTATCATCCGTCAGGAGGAAGGTGAGACCCGCTGTACCCCTGAAAAGGCGGACATACTGATGCAAAATGACGTCCCCATACACCTGACCTGTTACAGTTCCTCTGTCAAAGACATGCAGGGGTGTACGTGCACCAATAGTAATCCCACCCCACACCATCAAACCACGACCTCATACAGGTCCCTTTCAAGGACATTAAGGGGTTGGTATCTCGTTCCCGGTTCACACCAGATGAAAACCCGGCGAGAATCACTGTTCAGACTATACCTGGACTCGTCCATGACCATAACCTGGGACCACAGTTCCAATGACCATGTACTATGTTCTTCACACCAGGCCTTACGGGCTCTCCTGTTGAAACGTCCCCTTAGAAAAATTATACATGACTGTGCTTAAACTGACACAATATTTTTTTTTAGCGCAACGCAATCTGACTTTCGATAATCCCTACAAAAGAATGGCCCTGACTAACATTAACCTATACCTTTCACAAATCACTTACCTCACAAAAATCTTCGTTACTCACCTTTCACAAATCACTTACCTCACAAAAATCTTCGTTACAGGCCGGCCGAAGTGGCCGTGCGGTTAAAGGCGCTGCAGCCTGGAACCGCAAGACCGCTACGGTCGCAGGTTCGAATCCTGCCTCGGGCATGGATGTTTGTGATGTCCTTAGGTTAGTTAGGTTTAACTAGTTCTACGTTCTAGGGGACTAATGACCTCAGCAGTTGAGTCCCATAGTGCTCAGAGCCATTTTTCTTCGTTACTCGAACTACTGCAATACAACGAGCGCCACTACTGCCAGCTAAATTAAAGATTCAAACTTCGGAAGGCACTAACTACAGTCTCACAAATTTCAAAACTCCGCCATCTCACTTCCCCACATCCACCACTGCTGGCGGCTCACCTCCAACTGCGCAACGCTACGTGCTGCTCACATCCAGCTGCCCAACACTATACTGGCAGACAACAATGCAAACTAGCCACAGACTGCAGATAGCACAGCCAGTGATTTTCATACAGAGCGCTACGTGGCGTTACCAATAAGAAAACCTAAACAGCCTACTTACAATGTGACCAGGGGTCAGTGGAATGCACCTTGCACGTCTCCTGGCGAATAAACCATGTCTGTTCAGTCGTCTGTAGACTGTGTGTCTGGAGACAACTGTTCCAGTGGCTGCGGTAAGGTCCCGAGCAAGGCTACCTGCATTACTCCATGGCCGTCTGCGGGCACTGATGGTGAGATATCGGTCTTCTTGTGGTGTTGCACACTGTGGACGTCCAGTACTGTAGTGCCTGAACACGTTTCCTGTCTGCTGGAATCGTTGCCATGATCGTGAGATCACACTTTGTGGCACACGGAGGGCCTGTGCTACGGCCTGCTGTGTTTGACCAGCCTCCAGTCGCTCTAGTATTCTACCCCTCATAACGTCATCAATATGTGTTCTTTGAACCATTTTCAACACAAAGTCACCATTAGCACGTCTGAAAACGTCTGCACACTTACTCGCTGCACCGTACTCTGACATGCACCAACACACATATGCGTATGTGGACCGCTGCCAGCGTCACCGTGCGACTACCGCAGGTCCATTGCACCGCATGGTCGTATCCCGAGGTGATTTAAACCCTCAAACCCCGCACCAGAGCGTTGTTTCACCATGTATCAGCATTATCCTTAATTTATGAGCACGAGTGTAGTAAGTGCGATATTTCAGTGCTTGTTACAGGCATGAATTTCCCCGTTTACACGAGCGGGGTCACCTTAATATGCACGCATGTCCGAAGGGACATTGCATCGTTCTTACTAACAAGACAGGCACTGCAGTACCGTATTTATGCGCCGATACCAGGCAGCGACTTTTAGTTGAAATGTCCTCACCTGTACGAGTACAGGCTGTGACGCAGGAACGACGACACATGGAAGTTTGGGTCTGGCCGTGAATCTTGCACGGATGGCCAGAGCAGTTAAGGCGACCACTCGCGTAAAGCGGAAAATCCGGGTTTCCTGATCTGGCAGAAAACTTCACTGTCTTGCTTCCCTTATGCGGCTGATGGTTGTTCGTATTGACACTTGGAAACATATTTCGTGTATTTCATAAATGGTAAGTAATGTAATTAAAGCCGTGAAAGGTGAAAAAGGCGTTACAGTAATCTGCAAGTAGTTTATCCCTGATGTTCCAGAAAGTTTTGACGGAATGTGGTACAATTCTACAAAAGTGTTTAATTCTGAGCATATGTGTAGAAATGAAATCAAGGGTTGTGACAATACTTGAAGTACCACATCCGAACTGTTGCTCTTATTCCAAATACTTTATAAGCCTTTCAGAACCACCAATCCATATTGGAGACAATCCTCCAGCAGGCATCTATACCAAGAAAAGGCTTTTCAATTTGTGTGTACATGACAGAAAGTTTCGGTGCAAACTACATTTGGTATAAGCAGTTAATAAACGTTTGTCTGCGATACTGAATTCTTTGTCATAAATCTGTTGCAGTGACTTTGAACAGCGCTGCTATCTGTTATAATTTAACCTCAGCGAATAGCAAATAATGACCTCCGTATTAATACCCCGAAATTATTTCCCTTTGTGTGAAATCTAACCCATGAATAAACGCGACCGGTATCTGTCTACAGGTAATGAAATATGGAGTGTAAGTGAAGTTTCATAATGCCACGGGACGTATAAAAGCAACCTTTAACATAAATTGAAAGAAGATAAATTGCAACCAAGATTGCAGCGACTTTCCTAGCGAGACGTTTAACCACAAGCGCTAGTTCAAACCGGAGGAAAAAATCAAACGGCTAAACTTATCAGTTTGAAATTTGTCACAAACTAAGGCCTACGGTCCTTTGGCGGTGTAAAAATTGAAGCTTCCAAGTCAATGCAACCAAAAGCTGCGGCCATTTAGATATATTTTGACACTCGCAAATTCACCGATCAAAATCTACAGGATACTTCCTGTTCGCCTGGAATCATGCAATTTGAAAAGGAGCAGGATTTCATTGTACTAATAAAGGGAAAAGCTCCGAAAACTGTAAATTTGTAATTGCATCAGACGGAATTTTTTTTTTTTTGTCGTTTGTTGTCATACTCTGTCTGATGTCCGTCCGTTAACACCCTTTTTACTTAGGACGAGCATACGTATTAGGTTAACATTTATGTCACATACTAAGGTGTATGGTCCCTTGGCCTTGTAATAAACGTTAGCTTCTAAATAAATGCAGTCAAAAGTTAAGGCCATTTATGTCACATATTTTGACACTCACAAAACCGTCAAACTTGAAATTAAAATAATCAGTAGTTCTTCATTCAGGCTGACTGAGTCGCAATGGTAAAAGTCAAAAATCAGGCAAGGAACGTCTTTACGTGTTTATCGCTCATGTCACGCGTTTCGGATATTATCCATCATCAGATATTCGAGAGCGATTACTGCTTGTAGATATGCCATTTGAAGTTGTATATGAAGCAAACATTCGCAGACTTGTTTGCAAAACGCGTCATACTAGCAAAAAAGTCGTTCCTTGCTTGATGTCTCACGTTTACTACTGCGACCCATTCATCCTGAATGGAGAACTGCTGATTGCCGCCTGTCTCTTGTATGATTTTATGCCATATTTATAATATTGAAATTAATACGTTCTCGAACATGTTGAAATTCCTGGGACCGTTACCTTACCAGCATCAGTGACGACAGTTGAGACTGAATGGATGAACTGTATATATACACTTTTTTTAAAAAAAAGAAGGGTGAGAATGTTTCTAATGGTGACTTGGAACTACTCATTCAGATTCAGGATAAGGTGGACTGCAACATGGATGTTTATTTAAATATTCTCGATGACCAAGTGTTGATCTTTCTTTTACATCTTGATGATGATTATGTTGTGGACACTTTTGTCTTGCAAATGAAAACAGCCGTATTCAAAGAGCTGCACCCAAACATTCCTGATTTGACTAGTACCACTCCTCAGATCTCTACACGATATCGAATCATCAATGTGTAGCTTCATCTGGGTATGACATGCCTGAGGAAACTTGTGGAATCTCGTTCTTTCCATACTGAGGCTATTACTAAACCCTGAGGCGGTGGTGCACGGTACTAGCATGATGTTACGTAAGGTGACAAATTTTTCGTCTGGTGTACCTATTTTGTGCAACAGGCACAGTTTTCCATCGCTTATAAGTACGTACATTCGTCGTCAATCTTTAAGTCGAGATAGACGAAAAAAAAGTAAACAGAAAATAAATTCTGCCGATTCCCTCCTTCCGTTTTGGATTCCTCATTTTATTACATAGAGACTGCCTGAAGTTAAGACAGTTGAAACTCGTTAGTTATAAACGTCTTTCATGTTGTGTGTCACTATGCAAGTTGAGAACTACTTGAATGACTCAAAGATCTTATAGTGTACTTTTTTTTCTGTTCTGCTACAGAAGTGATGTGTTTGAATCGGTAGAGAGAATCATCTCATCATGCAGTACTTTGAGGACAGAGCCTTGTAAGCCAATCAGATTGCTTGGCGTAGAGTTTCAAGTTCGATTGGGGAGTGTACCCTGCCATAATCCCTATTTTTCTGTTCCCCATTGCGGGGTCTGTACCGGACGCTGCTTACTTTGTACTACCTGCCGACGATCTGAACAGTTAAGAATTTAACCTTGTGAGTTACTTGAGATGGCATCACTAAGCTGTATCATCGAGGTTTGTTAGTGAAATCGTTGCTTCCTTGCACTGCATTGGCGTAATTCAATGTAATTTAAAATGTTGAACAGTCTGATATGGATGCTAGATAAATATTTAATAGTCAACAAGACAACTGCTTCGATGACTCCTTCCAAATACACTCATCTTGAGAATATCTGGAAAAGATTACAGAACTCAAGAAAAATATGATCGTATGGCATTGTTGGCCGGGAGGCCCCACGCGGGGGAGTTCAGCTGCCGTATTGCAAGTCCTCTTTAGTAGACTTCACATCGGAGACTTGCGACTCAGTGATGATGAAGGACACGCAACACCCACTCGGCAATCGAGCCCGGGCCCCCTGCGTGGTAGGCAGTAACGCTACCGCTACGCAGCGGGGCGGACAGAACTGAAGAGTACCACAGCGATGGCAGCTAAAGGACCAACAGAAAAGTGCAGTAAAATAGAGCATGAAAAAAAAAAAAAAACATACCAAATCGGGAAAAAGAACTTCATACGGGCAGCATGGGGTCATGTGCATATGACACATTCCAAAAAGTAACTGAATGAACAAGGCATGGCATAACGCCTAAGATAACAAAGTTGTCAATAGATGGTGCAAGTGGTAACACATCGTAGTGTTGAGCGCATGAGAAAAATATAATTTAAAATAAAGGGATGACGTAAAAGCATGGTGGTACATATGATGAACGACAGCATTCAGGTAAAAAGTAAAAATATACCAAAAAAGGAAATTTCTCATGTAATGTTGGTAAAAAAATGCACTATATGTAATTGACACTAGGAATAGGTTGGGAAAGGGGGGAGGGGGGGGGTGACGAAACATTAGTGAACAAGGATAAATTGATTTTATTATAGTGATGATACCAACAAAGTAAAAAACAAAATTTTGTTATATATGAGATGTGATGATTAAAGTGCAAATATTTCTATTGGTGACTGAGGACAGTCTGTTCAACAACATTACATCAGTATTTCCATCATTTACAGGCTAAGAATTATAGCTAGTACAAGTCGTATGTTTTTAGGTTGGTTAGTACTTCCGATTACATGTGGGAAGAATAAGAATAAAATGTGAGATCATGAATATTACATGGAAATGACAATGAATGTGTGGCGTAGGTGCTTGTAAAGAGGTTGCAGGCTTATAAACATATAGGCCTATAACGCTCATTTATTTATTGTGGTATAAATACTGTATGAAGGATTGAGAGCTCAACAAACCCATAAATCATTTAATGGGTAAAGAGGTACAAGGACAAAGTGTGCATATTACATTGTGCAAAAATGTGGGAAAGTAGAAACGCCAGAGGCCATAAGTGGTATGTCATGCCTTGTCCACTCGCTTACCTTTTCTACTATTAATGTGTCACATGCACATGACCCTAAATGGCCCGTATGAAGTTGTTCTCCTTAACTTGGTGTTTGTTTTTCATGCACTCTTTATTGTGTATTTTTGTCTTTTAGTTACCATCACTTTGCTATCCTCGATTTTTATAACCTTTAGCAGATATTCTGAAGATGAGTGTATTCGAGTCAATGAAGCAGTTGCCTTACATCTAGTGACTATTAAATATTTATCCAGGGTCCACATCAACATTTTAAATTTCAGAATGAAGCTGCAGACCTCTTGCGTGCCTACATGCCGCAGCATGTAATTCCATGTTATATGATCTTTCAGGCTCAGCTGCAAGAAACGTTTCTCAATTGTGCATCCATGTGAGCAAAGTTAGACCACCGCCAAGATGGCGTCTTTGTTTAAATATGCGAATAAGTATCTGCTTAACAGTGTGTCAGCCAAGGCCATAAGTCGTCTTTCACATCACTTGCCCTCTCTCTAAATAGTATTACTGCTTTCGTGAATGTGAGTTATTGAACACTCACGTGGTCCGTTAGAGTACATATGTGCACGCTGTTTGAGCCGTGGTGGCTTTAATCCTGGCGGCATGGCGCTCCTTTCTTGGCACTAACTGCTTGGGTTGCCGATATCGATCTGATAGTATGTCTCGAGTTAAGATATTTGATCGAGGTGTGTGTGGCGGGCTGGGCAGAGTGGACTGGCTGGAGGGCACGTGGTTGGCAAACTGTTGCTTTTGGGGGACTCCTGCTGTCCCGTGCAAGTCTCGAGAAGCAACGTATGGTCAACTCGGCCTTGTCGGTTCGCTTAAAGACTGGTAGCGGTGAGGTGCGGGAAGACCTACCTACGACGTGTGCGGGGTCGTCGGCAAGTTCCCGGCCTACTCTGCAAGCTCAAGTTTTACGCCACCTCGACGATCACCTGTGCGAATTGGAGACATTAACACTCCGGCTGGAATACTGCGAGTCACGGTTCCTTCACACCTGAGTGGAGTTAAATGTTGTTTTCTTATTACTGAGAACTTGATACTATAAGGCCATCTCTGTGTTATGCGAAATTGGATCTTATATTAACGCGCGTAAGAGTTACTGACGCGCCTAAGAGTTACTGACCGCAACATGTGTTCCAGGCCATACATCGTGCAAGTGTAGAAGTAGTCCTGTGTTAAGTTCCATGCAGAGAGTTCAATTGTAACATAATCTGTGCGGCAGGCAAGGCAACCTGTGTAGATGAATGTGCTTAAGTTACTGCGTGATAAGGTGCTGATATTTTCACGTTTGAATAACAGTAATTTTAAATAATATTAAGCTTGTAACTTTCGGTAGTCGCTTTAGCGATTGATTCAGATTTTCTACTTAGGCATTCTTGTGGATAGACTTATTCGCGAAAATTACTGTTTCATGTTGATGTGTGCTGGCAAGGTAGCTTTGGCGGCTGACGACACGTTCCTGTTCTCTGGGCCCGGAGAAGAGACGTGTTTGCTTTTTGCCATGGCGGCACTTCCGTCGTCGCACGGTCTGTGGGTTCCCGGCACCTAGTGCCTCTCCCAGCCTCGTCGTAGCTGCTCAAGAGAAGTTCATCGTTTGACGCATGCCACACCGGAGTGCCACTGATTAGGTGGGAACCAGTAGTCTACTCTGGTGAATTTAATACGCTCCGGAGGTTTAAAGTGCGTTTGGCAAGCCTGCGGTTCCATCTCACTATACCTCTTTACCTACTTGTTTAAACCTTGCACTATTATTACAACTTCTCGGCGCGCTATGTTTAATGCTTGATACTTACCAACATAAACTGTCGAACCTTACCTTGATACACAGGCGTTAGGTAACTCTTCTCGTTGTGAAACTTGGCTGCACGTTCCTTGTTGACTCAGATAGCCATCCAGTGCTATAGCTCTGAGCTTATCTTGAATTATGGGCAATTATATATTTATTAAAGGTCATTGTCAATGTTGCTCCTGGTCTGTTCCAGTTAGGAGCCACATTTTAATTGCATAGTCTCCCAACTTATTCTGTATTTTCAGAAATTGTATTTTTATTTTAGGGTCATTTTCAATGTTTGTGTCGAGAGCACCAATTGCAATTTATATTTAAATTATGTATGTTCCCTGTTTGTCTGTTTTGAGGGACTTCTTTAAATTATGGCGTTAAACAGCCTACTAACAGCTACGATCAGTGACGTGATGTGTGGTTCTTTCTGTATTTGGATGAGTGTTATCTAACTGTGTAACGGTTACCTAAGCTTGGAAATTGTTAGTACATTTAAAGTCTGTATTGTAATTCAGTTTTTTGATAAAATGGTTTGTTGAACCCGCTTGCAGCCACGACCAGTTGGCGTGACTTTTTCGGTTTCTTAGGTAAATGTATACTTCCAGTTGCAAGCCCTACTCTTAATGGTATAAATTGTTAATTTCTTTTAATGCATTGAGGCTGTTCGAGTTTCTAAGATCGTGAGAGTTGTGATTCTTTCAACAAGTTTTTTAAATTGTAATGATAATTTTGTTTTTAAGTAATAAAGTGTATTCCATGAAACAAAAGGTTATGAAAGATGTGAGACCATCTTCCATGTGTTTTCCTTAAAGCTATCCCAACGCTCGTTGTGAGATCCCACTTTCATGAATGTTCGTGTCTGCTTTCTAGATAATAGTTCAAGATAATTAAAATCTCTCACAAACTAATTTCCCTCTGGAAGTTATATTACAATCCTAAGTATTTTATGCTTATATGCGCATGTACACACTTACGTTAGTTCATGCTAGTGACGTCCGATTCTAACATGCTTTAAAAGCATGTTATTTTCAGTTTGCGAAACACGGGATTTTTATTACCACGTAATTAATATTTTTCATTTTAACTATCCACTTTCTGTATTTTTATAAAACGTTTTTCTGAAAGAGGGAACTTGTATTACCACTTTATTAATATTTTACTTTTTGATTGTCCTGTTTCAGTACTATTATAAACGGGACTCGATCTCATCTGTACTGTGTTACATATTTTTAGTAGTTAGCACACATACAGCTGCCCTCTACCCTTACACACCTTCTATAACGGCGGTTTTGTTTCCATCGCCGCTGGTGCCACCTGTAAACATCTTCGGTATTGCATTGGGTCAGTATTGCTGCCGCTTCTCAATCACCTTCCTGCTTGTGGCTGGGTAAGACTCTTCTCGTATATTGCGTTCGTGCACTGGAAATATCTAGGTGCATTACTACTAAATAGCTTGTTTTGGCACGTTCGGTCTTTCTCCTTGTTTTGTTTGTATACGCTCTGCTATCCTCTTCATTTTAACTATGTACCACCGCTTTTAGACCACTATTTCTTTATAACGTTAGTTGAATGATGGCGATTGGCCCTAAGGCAGTGGCCTTTCCACTATGACTTGTTAAAAACAATCTGTGGGTACTCATTAAATATTGCTATATAATATCACTTTTTAGTGTCAATCTTTTCTTCAGAGCATTCTTAAGAATTCTCTGTAAAAAAAAGAACCGTAATAATTGGTACAGATCACCTGAGGATGCGTGTTCAATTGAAGCGAAACCGGCAGTGACTTTAATAACAAGTACTTTACAGCCAGTGTGGAATATTTCATTCAAAATACTGGAAAAGAATTGCCTTCAGAAGACTTAATAGTACGTTAAGTTTCCTTCATTTAAAAATAGAAAAAATTCTGACTCATCGGATGACACGAACAGCCTCCAGTTGGCTAATGGCGAGTTTCTGTGTAGTGCTACCCACTGAAGATGGAGCCTTATGTGCCTCTTTGAGCAATTGCATTTTGCGAGTTACTGGACTCCACACGTTCGCCATACTCGGTCGGAAACTGGTTGATGCGGATCTAAATTCACTGACAGCAGTAATTTGTGTCTGATTTGAAACCGATTCTCGAGGACAAGACGATGATAGTCGTCTCCTACCCCTGTCGGTTAGATTATTTTTAACCGCGTTACATGGCTGCGATTGATACACCCTTCCTTGTAGACACCGTGGACAGTCTTGTGTCGTTACAGCAACAAATCGGTCAACTTCATTGACGGTTTCATCATGGGTGAGTCCAAAGACGACAACTCTTTCTATCATTTGGTTACGTCTCTACGTCCAAAGATCTAACTGCCATGATGGCATCCCAGGGATGGTCAATAAGGGATTTTCTGAAAGTAGGTTGGTTTCATTCAGGGTTCGAATACACCATATTATTTCCCACTCTTTTGGCTCCGAAAGCCTATTTTTCAATATAATCTCTGTTCAATGCGACGGCCTTACGCCTCCTTTCTGGCAGGGTCTGTATCCTCGCACGTGACCACTCTAATGGTCGTCGTCAGAATCAACATCTTGCTGCATAAATAACCTCCTCATCATCCACGTACTGCTTCCCCTCAGAGTGCATCCTTCATTGGGCCAAGTGGGTGGAAGTCGGAAGGTGCGCGATCTGAGCTGCAGGATGTATGAGGAATGTGAGTTAACGAGCATTTCGCTCTCATTTAAGTATATGGCCGAAAGAGTCGGCCTTCAGCAATTGTGAAACGAACCGTGTCGTGCAGGACCGTGTTCCACAAAGAGCGCAGATTCGCCACGAGATCGGGAAATTCACAGACGTCTATTGTGCTGTAGTGTGGGACTGAGACAGACGAGAACCTACGTCATAGGGAAACCCCATAGAAGCCGTTTGTGGCCAGAGAGACATAGCAGTGTTAAATATGGCAGACCTAAGAGTGGCCATAAAGAGAAACATTTATGAAAATTATTTAATTCTGTAGTAATTCAGGGAATGAAACCACAGTAATTTTAATCTACCATCCTTCATAAATTTTCATGGTGATCCCAATAAAACTTGAATATTCATCATATCTATAATAGTTTAGGATTTACTGTTAAAGTGAAATTAACAAGTTTTGTAACAAGACCTGAATGCTAAAATATGAACGCTTCGGTCGTCTTAACGATCGACATTTCATATAGAAGCGCATCATTAAAATATCAACTCTGTAACTTCATTTGTTTAAAAGATATAGTGAATTTAAATTATCAGTATTTTCAGTTAAGCATCAGATCATTGTTTCCTCCACACAAAACACATTGAACGGTGCAGCACGACACCTTATTGAATCATTAGGTAATAGAATATTTGTTGTAAAGTTTATTGCATAATAGTCACTTTTGTTCTTTATTTATTTATCAGAAAGCACATTGGTGCAAGGCTACTGGCCGTGACATTCAAAGTTAAGAAGGAAATTGTATTGGTTTTATGTACAAGACTTCAACGTTTATTACGTAATAGATATTATTGTTACTTTATTTAGAACGTGAACGTGGTCAATCTTTGATTATTTAAATATGTTAAAATGTGAAATAATGCAGAATAAGCCGTAGCCAATCAGGTGGATCGCTTCATCAAAGGGAACTGCGCTTGACAGTTGAGCGAGGATACCCGGCGCGCGGGAAACGCGGCCCTGGACGGGCTTAGAGTTCAGATTGAGACGCGAAAGCGCTTTAGACAGCTAGGAAGTGAAACGACTTAGAACACTTCGCGCTGTGTGGTATCGAGTGACTTAGTCACTGAGCGTTGAGAAGCCGCGCGCCTGATGTGAACTTTTCACGTAAATAGCAAGGTGAAGTATTGAGATTGTGAATGATGCAACTGTATCAAATGTATATGCGTTCGAATGTAACAGTAACTCTAAATACAACCACTTTCGCTATTAGTTTGCTTCTTGAATAAACATTTTTCTACCCAAATCATAACTGTCTGGCCTATATCATTTATGGGTCGTTAATTTAGCTCCCGATATGATTATTACTGTTGTTATATGTAATATTAACTTTGTATGTCACAAACTAGACATCGGCCAGTCAATTTAACCAAAGGATCACGAGTGTCTAATTTAGGGCGTGTAATGCTACACGTGCGGTTCAACCCCTAGACGAGGGGGAACCGCATGTGAACCCGAACATCTTTGGGATGTTAGCTCGCAGGAAGAAGAGTACAATTAAGTTTAGTCACACCCCCTCGGGTGCCCAGACATCAGTGAGGTCTTACGTTGTCATGGAGAAGTTCGTTTGCATCTGTTTGGCGACAAACACGCTACAGTAGTTTCTTCCATTTCCTGAGGATAGCACAACAGACTAGAGCGTTGCACAGTGAGGGAGGACATCTGAGTCCCAGAAGGCCGACGCCATGACTTTACCGGCGAATGGTCCCACTTTGAGCTTCTTCTTCGGAAGAGAGCTGGTGTGGCGCCACTCTATGGAATGCCGTTCTGTTTCCAGTTCGAAGTGATGAACTCGTGTTTCATCGCCTGTGATAACGTCTGACAAAAAGTTGTCACCATCAGCCTCGTAAGGCGGAAGCAATTCCGCACAGATGGTCCTTAATTGAACCCAGTGGGCACACACCTTTGAGTTGCCCATCTGGGGAACTAGTGTGTGAGCACTGTCAACAGACAGGTCCAGTTGAGGAGGAAGGTCTTTTATTGTGATCCGTCGATCACCCCAAAGGAGACTGTTCATACGTGTGCGGCTGCCGGCACGGGGGATTCGAACAGGTTTGCGCGACCGTGTTGCGATGATGACAAACACCTCGCCCAACGGCTCACTGTACTTCTGTTCACTGCCAGGTCTCCTTAGACATTCCGAAACCGCCCACGAATACCTTCGATGCCCTGGTTTTCCACCAAGAGAAACTCAATAACAGCTCTCTGCTTGGAACGCACCTCCGTTACAGACGCCATTTTGAAAGCTACGTTTAGCGCCTCCACCTATCGAAACTTGATGAAACTTGTAACGCTACTGCCTGCTCGGGCGTACGTTAGCTCTTTAAAGCCAGTACTGTAATAAGTTCACGGGCTTTACCTTATAAACAAGGATTTTAGTACTTAATTTGACCGCGTGTACCACAAATGGAAGCAATTCGGACTTATACCCAGTCGGTAACTACAGTGATGCGTCAAGCAAAGGTAAAGTATAATTCTGCATTCGCACGGACAAGAAGTACACACAGTAGATACTACCAATGATTAATAATTCGGTCGCCAGCCCAATTAGGCATTGAGTGAGGTTTATTATTTTTTTTATTTTTGGTAAAAGTCACGTAATTATTGAACAGTTAGAAACAGTTTCGACACTGGTCCACACAGATACAATTCTAAAGATGAAATAAATGTTTGACCTGTGCAAGTCGGTGCGGCGGATGGCGGGCAGCGAGATAGCGAGAAACACAGCACACATACAAGCGGGGCTAAGGCTCTCACTGCATCGGCACTTTCCTTCTTCTTAGTGTCGTAATCTTTCCAATTTTGTGCCTAAGAATATAGCCATGCCATGTAGTCGTCGGGATCGGCACATCCGAGGCTCAATGGAATCCGCTTTTCCTGGGTAGCCTCCTCGATACGGTACATGTTCCTCTGACCGATGCCCAACTCCAACTGTAATACTGAGCCCGTTGTGCCGAACCGCGCCAGTGTGCGTTTTCCCGCGCTCGCCTGCCTCCACCTTTTCCCGCTCCCCTACAGGTAGGGTATTCACCACAGGTTTTCTACTACACATATATTAATACCTTTCCTATGTATGGACCAAGCGTATAAATACAATTTTCACATCTTACATTAGTTTTAACATTAAATACACTTCCCTTTGATTACCACATTACTTGAAATCTAACATAAATAATAATATTCATTTCGAAAGTTGCTCACAGTTTCCTTAATATGACACGAAAAGAAAAAGAAATTCAAAACATTGCTTACATTAATTTATCAACATTCAGAAAGAAAAAAAAAATTATCATATGTACAGTTGTTGTTGTTACACATGCCCCTGTTTCCAGAAAATTTTCTTAAGTCCAAATTTTATGGGAACACTAAATTTTACAATTTATACAGTGGTTTTAAAACTTTATGTAAATGTCCAAAAAGATTTACACTACATATTTCCTTTTACGTTTTTACTGAGAACAATTATTTGTCATTTACTCAAGTGCCTTTTGCACAGTCCAACTTCCCATCATAACATTATTAAAATAGCAATTTAATCATTTTTACTAACTTACCCAAGAAATAATTTCAGATTATGGAATACAAACATTTAACTACAAGAAACAAATGCATATTTCGTATACACTATAAGATAATTTGTCGCTGCTTGCTTTGAATAGCAGTCCATTTCCTTACTTACTAAACAAAACACACACACAAAATATTCAGAAAATTAACTACACATATTTGCTGCCTATTATGCGGATTTGGGCAGTCCTTTTCACTTCATATTGTCACATCTTCTGGATCACATTTAAAATTTTCCATCGACTATTTATCTGCCCTCATTGGTATTTGGCAGTCCTTCGTTTTATGGTTCATACACTGCCCATTTTCATTTTGACAGTCCCGTCTTTTATCTGGCTGATAGCATTTATCCTTTCTTTTCAATCCTTTTCTCCATACATTTTTACAGTTACAGTATAATTGGTAATCTGAAACTCACATAACTACATTAGCACACTTTCAGGGGTATACAGACATGTACAAAGATTAGTTACATTTGAAATAACTTGGGTTCAGCATAAGATACAGCACAATTACTCGTTCCTAGGAACATACAGTTTCAGGTCCACAATATTTCTTACACCTAAAGGTCTTTTGGATTTCGGGTAGATCAGGTAGTAAGCATTATCGTGTGGAATGTTCTGTATTATATATGGTCCATTATAAATATATTTAAATTTTGAAATTTCATGGTTTAGTTCACTAGATTTTTCGTGGGTTTTTAAAAGAACATAATTTCCAATTTTAAATTTTGAAACTTTTAGATTTTTATCGTGTCTTCTAGACCTAGATTCAGCTTTTTGCTTTGCCCTTTTTATTACCAATTCTTTCTTTTGATCCAATCCCAAACTTGTACAACGTGGAAACTCTAGTTTTTCTTCAATTAAACTTTTACTACTTCTGCCTAACAAAATTTCTTCCAGTGGGAATCCTGTAGTTTCATGATGTAATGTGTCCATGACATTCTCAAAATCCAATATAAATCTGCCCCAGGCTCTAATTCAACAAAACAATAATTCACTTTCAGATAACACTGAGTTACAGTAATAATAGAGTCATGCATAATAATAATAATATATACAAATACAGCACCCTGCCCCTAGTCTCTTTATTAACAAGGCAGTCTTTTATGGTTCATAAAACAGTCACATAAGTCTGGTGGCTTTTTAGGCCTCTGGAGTTCAAAGTCTTTGCTTACTTGAACTCTTCGCAAAATAAATCCTGAGTCGTCTGGTGGTTCTTTCTTTCTTTGTTCTGTTTCAACGTCTGGATTTTGTTTTGATACGTCGTCATTGTTAGGTACAATATTGCAATTAACTGCATCCCCTTTATTTTCACTGATTTTCTCATACCCTCTTTCAGTAAAAGTATATTCACTTTCTTTTACACCTGAAAATTCATCTACACTAGAGTCATCACTACTCTCTTCCTCACCATCAGATTCACTTACGTACGCTACTTTTGCACAATAGGGAAAGTTAGTATATTCATTTTCGTCTGTATTTGCGTACCTTTCATCATCTGAACTATCGTCGGAATCCGACCATTCTGGATCGCTTTCGGGTTCTAACATAAAAGCGTTTCTGAGACAGGCACTAAGTTCTTCCTCTGTATTGTCATCAGGCTTGGATTTTAATTCAATCTCCTCTTTTGGCAAAACGGCCTCATCATCAGCTTTATTTACATCTACTGTGACTTCATATTCAGTGTAATCCTCGTGGACTTTAATTACTATCAGGTAATGATCTACCCCTTCTCCACGGTGCCTCTCGGTAGCAGCTTGTACTATTGGTGGATTGTTAGCAGAAGTTATTTCTTCGTCAATGCTGAGGATTTCATCCTCCAACTCCTTCCTATCATTAATCTGCGTCCTATTGGCGGCACGCGTACTTTGCGCGGCGCTATTTATTCTCTCCTCTTCCAATTCGGGCCATGTCACCTTATTGACGTCCCTATCATTTCCTTTTCTATTAACTAATTTCTTCGCCTCATACTCCCTTTTAAAATCCTCCCACTCACATTGCTTTAGGCCCTTGTATAGATCGTCGATCTGCACACGCCAATCAGTTACTTCTGCTAATTCATTTCCGCCTTTTACCTCATTGCAAACACTGCTAACCGCACCTCTCTGTGTACTCAGTCTCATTTATTGTTTCCTTTGCCACGGAATTATCACTCGTAAAATTTTCATTAGCTCTGACGGCTATGTTCGTACTTACTGCTGCCGTATTGCTAGCGGCTTCTTTCCGAACAGATGTTCGGCTAGGTTGGGTCGTTGCCCTCTGATGCTCCACTCACCTGTTAACATGTAGCGCTCTGTGTGGCAGAGATGACTCATTCTGGCTCGCACCTGACGCTTGTTTCGTCACAACACGTTGCGTCGTTCCACGCCTGTCTCTAACCTGTCTCATTATATTACTGTCGGTCCGGTATCTTTTCTTAAATCGGGGCCTGTATGTATTGTCTGCTTTCATTTGGCCTGCAACGTTCACGGAAATTAGTTTCCCATGTCGTTATTATTTAGTGCGGTATACCCTCTACCGTGACCTGGATAATTTCCTCTGCCTCTTCCTCTGCCTCTTCCTCTCTGTATTACATTGACACGAAATCCATCACCGTCATTTCTTTCGTCATTGTTTCGATTATTACGGTTACCAAAATTTTGATAATTGGCACGACTTTCGCGCCAATGATCTTCATCTTCGACTCTTTTGAGAAATGCTTGGAAGCTGCGATGATTGCTTCCTACATACCTCTTTGAATCTTCTGGAAGCTTTTTATATAGCTCCCAGATAATTTCTGAATCTGATCTTCGGCCTCTTAAATGCGTCAATTTCCGGTACCAATACTCACAGAAATCTTTCAAAGAATTCCTGCCCCTGTTATCATGCTGTTTGGCCATGATGAACTCGCGCCATAAATGGTCCTGCTTTTGTTCACACCAATATTCTTCTGTAAATCTTTGCCTAAATTCTTCGAACGTCATTCGTTCGGTATTTAAATTTATTCCCCAGCGCTTAGCGTCACCTGCTAAGGCGCTAATTACTACATTTATCTTTTCCTGATCAGACAAGTGCTCAAGAAATACTCTCTCGCAATTTTTGATAAAATCTAACGGATACCATCCGTTATGTTTCTTGGCTGGATCGAAGCGTTCCTCACCTTCTAATAGCTTCGTAATTGGTGTGCCATTACAGACAACACCAGGCCTATCTTTAATTTTGCCTCCAGATCGAAAATTCTGCCTTGAATTTTCATAGTATTTTGTTCACAATTTTGAACACATCCGGTTACTTTTTTACCTAAATCCCTTTCAGTGTCTAAAACTACCTTTTTCAACTGTGATATTCCATGTTGACATTCGTTTACGATCTCAGTTTTAAGACTGAAAACTTTTTCGTCTACCTTAGTTTCAACCAGAGGTTCTACCTTCTCTTGGATGTTGAGAATTTCAACATCGAATCTACTATTAATGTTTCCAATTTCCTCCTGCATAGTATCCATATTTTTGTTAATGGTATCAATTTCAAATTTCATATTGTTTACCACAGCACTTAAATTACCCATTTTTTGTTCTACCTGTTCTATTTGTTTACTAATTTTAATTCCCTGTCCTTCAACCTGTGCTTTAATCTGATCACTTTGAGTTTTGAGCTGCTGATTAACGTGTGTTTTAAGCTGCTCGTTCTGTGTTTTGAGTTGCTTGGTCTGTCCTGCAATTTGTTTGGTTAATTGTTCAAATAAGTCGTTCATGCTTAAAATTTTTACACTGTTTTGTTCTACGGAATTCGTGTGTTCCGGTCCTACTTCATAAGTTTCTTTCGGTTCTTTCTTTATCTGTGGTGAATCAAATATGTCAGTGGATTCGTTCACGTACCCACTATCATCTACAAAGTCACCCTCTACTTCCTGTTTTGTCCCTTGCTGTGTTCGAGACGATCTCGACATTTCAATCTGTTCGTTGACGTGTTCATGGTATTGTATGTACGCCAATTGTCTCCCGCTAACGCCATCTGTTATCTGGCCGCGTAAACTCCGGCTACTGCCAGCCGCATTCTCCATTTCACTTGGCGCATCTACCCCGTCTATGTTTCTGTCCATACATAATGCCAATTGTACCACACTACTATACTTTACGCACACTGCAGTTTATTTTACTGAACTTTACTGCTGTTCGTGCCACTGAACATCCACTGTTCGGTCTTTACGTTAATTTGTAACCGACAACAACTGGACGTCCTGTCACCGGGAAGCCACTTGTAATGCGCTCGGGCGTACGTTAGCTCTTTAAAGCCTGTACTGTAATAAGTTCACGGGCTTTACCTTATAAACAAGGATTTTAGTACTTAATTTGACCGTGTGTACCCCAAATGTAAGCAATTCGGACTTATACCCAGTTGGTAACTACAGTGATGCGTCAAGTAAAGGTAAAGTACAATTCTGCATTCGCACGGACAAGAATGATTAATAATTCGGTCGCCAGCCTAATTAGGCATTGAGTGAGGGTTTTTTTTCCAACTGCACAACGAAACACGTGGGATAACAACCCTACTCATTGCCAATGTGTTCTAACAACAACAACACACAGATAATAACAGACACAACATTTTATTATAATGGTTATTAACAGGGCTAGTTCAAAAGGCTCCTGTCGCAAGTCGAACCACATAATGATGAATGGTGTCACACATCCGCAATGCTGAGGGTGATGCTGAACCACATGCATGACTCCCATAATCAATACGGGAAAGAATCAGAAACTTGTAGATCCACAAAAGGGCAGAGTGATCTGCACCCCAGCTAGTGTGATGAGGCAGTGAAGTGTATCGAGGTGTCTTTTTTTTTTTTTTTTTTTGGTAAAAGTCACGTTATTATTGAACAGTTAGAAACAGTTTCGACACTGGTCCACACAGATACATCTCTAAAGATGAAATAAATGTTTGACCTGTGCAAGTCGGTGCGGCGGATGGCGGACAGCGAGATAGCGAGAAGCACAGCACACATATAAGCACGGCTAAGGCTCTCACTGCATCGGCACTTTCCTTCTTCTTAGCGTCGTCATCTTTCCAATTTTGTGCCTAAGGATATAGCCATGCCATGTAGTCGTCGGGATCGGCACATCCGAGGCTCAATGGAATCCGCTTTTCCTGGATAGCCTCCTCGATACGGTACGTGTTCCTCTGACCGATGCCCAACTCCGACTGTAATACTGAGCCCGTTGTGCCGAACCGCGCCAGTGTGCGTTTTCCCGCGCTCGCCTGCCTCCACCTTTTCCCGCTCCCCTACAGGTAGGGTATTCACCACAGGTTTTCTACTACACATATATTCATACCTTTCCTACGTATGGACCAAGCGTATAAATACAATTTTCACATCTTACATTAGTTTTAACATTAAATACACTTCCCTTTGATTACCAAATTACTTGAAATCTAACATAAATAATAATATTCATTGTGAAAGTTGCTCACAGTTTCTTTAACATGAGACGAAAAGAAAAAGAAATTCAAAACATTGCTTACATTAATTTATCAACATTCAGAAAGAAAAAAAAATTTATCATATGTACAGTTGTTGTTGTTACAAACTGTAGAGGCTGAGGTGGAATCATCATCGATGTACCACAGCAAATTCAGTATTTTTTCAATAGAAAATGGCCGAGAAAAAATAGTGGTTGCATTACTTACTGCACGCCCCTCGTACAACCGAATGGGACATACACACGATTTAACCACCAAGACTTACGTCAGCGGTGGAAGGTCACATGACCGCTCGTTTACAGTTACACACCACCTACAGCTCTACAAACCGACCTGTACAATCTTTCACGATTTGCCAATATTTTGTGTGGTGAGCTAACGTCGCATAACATGGCCTTATCACGCGCGCGCGCAACTCTGCTTTCTGAGTAACACGTATGATAAAGTTCCCTGACTGCTGCATTTCCTTATCGAGAGCCTGCGGCCAAATCGATGCTGCGATGTCACTCTAGACCGCCCGGCGTCGTGTACCGCAGCCGGCGCCGGCGCGGGCGCGCTCCCTTATCCCCTGCTACGCGCGGGCCGCGATCCTCCGGTGCTGGCGTGTATCAGCGGAGACGTGACGCGTAGACCGCTGCTGATCGCCGGAAGCCGGGGGTGCGACTCGCCAGGCCGGAAGGAAGGCCCGGGCGCCGCGTCCAATATGCGACGCGCCACAGCGAGTGCCGCCACGCTCCTCCGCCGCTCTCCCCCTCCCACTCAGTCCCGCGCCCAACCCTCCACTCACCACCCCCGCCTGTCACGGAGCCAATATCCCGCGCGGGCTGCCGGCCCGGCCCTGGGATGCGCCGGCGTTTGTCCTCACGGCTGTCTGACCCACTCAGGGATTTCCTAAAGCGTGATCTGCGCGCAAGGCAGTTGGAGAAGCCGCCACATGAAGGCGTTTAATACAACAGACTCCATAAGTAAATGAATAATCATAGAAAAAAATTATTGACAACAGTAGAAGTGAGTTTTCTGGAACAAATTTGACCTTAGACTGCCGAGGGGCTTACATGCTGAGGCAGGGACAAACCCAGGACGTTATTAATCCTCTACCGCTCTTCCAAACCACACCCCACCTGTGCCTTCTTCTATCCATCCATCCAAAGGTGTGCCTCTTCTCCTCCCCTACCTCGTGTTATTTGGAAACATGCCAATCAGAATGCTTGTAATATAAGTATGTTAGACATATTTAGCTCTCCCAATAACTGCTCAACGCTTTATTGCATATCAGTTCATCAAATAACATTTTTAACTATTTCTTAAGTTATACCCCTTTTTGGAAGTAGGCCAGTCACAAGGCTTCTCACCCAACACATATATTTAGCCCACCTACCGCTCATATTTTAATGCCATACCATTTCATCCAATCGCATTTACACTCCATCTTAAGCTACAGCCCTTTATTGGAAATAGACCAGTCCTCTAGTTTCCTAGGGCAAGGATGGGCGAGTGCAGCATCATTCTCACCCAGTGGGGCTGACAGTTATGGAATGTGAACATGGTGATAGGACATATCTGCAGCGTCGCCAATTTTAGTCCATTTTGTTTAGCCTGGGGGCTTAAAAGCGTGAAACAGTATACTATGAGCAAACTGAAAGGTTGTTACTTGTTAGGATATTATGCTCTGGTATAGCTAAAGGGCATATCAAAAAGTGCTTCACAATTTCGAAAATTTGTACAGTCTTATTCATACGACTTACATACACAGTCTTGGTGTCATCTTGAAGAAAAATAGATGCTTCTGGCCAATTAAATGCCAGTGCATATCTCTTACAGTATGTATGTAGTTAACGGTATCTTGTGCAGGCCATGAGAGTTTTGACACTGTGACTGTTGACTTATCTTTTGAGATTGTGTTTTAGGCCTTTATCTAATAGCAGAAGTAGAATGTCATTATAAAGAATGCCAGTGGTATTAACTAGTCTGTTAAAGAATATTTCTAGGTTTGTTGAACTTAATGCTAAGAGATGTTTCTATCAGGTTAATTTTTGTTTCGAGCAAAGATTAAACCAATGCCTCATATGTTTCGACGAAATCATAAAAGCCATCTGATGAGTAACTGCATTCATTTGAAACCAGTAATAGTACTTCTTGAATAAAGTTAGCTAAAATCATTTTGCAGCTGTTGTACTATCGGTAATTAATCTTAAACGATGGACACAGTCTTTAACCATATCTTTACATGACAAAGTTGTATGAAATGCTATAATTTTTGCTTTATTTTTTGTGTAAAAATTCTGTTTTCAGTTTGATTCATTATGATATTTGCTGGTATGTGTCAGCTTGAGTCCCCTACAGTGAGCCCTTACTTCGTAAACAGATGAATTGTTAAACTGAGTTAGCTATTCTCAGAGATTACTTTTATGATGTGTATCAGTTTTTTGTAGCACTTTTAGACAGTTCTGGGCGCCCTTCCAGTTGTTCCTTTGTAATTTTGATTGTATTACTGAGTGAGACTAAAAAGTACATGTCTTAGACATCAAAAGCCATCAGTTTTCAGTTGGTGTGATATCTTTAGTTTTTTACTTTTTTGATTAATGCTAAGGAGTTTTATATACTTCTTTTGTTTTCTATTTTGTAATGTTCAGTTATATATTGCTGTGCAAATTTTGCAGTGTGGTATGTGAAACCTTTCTTGAAACTGGTAACTGATTTACATTTGGAATCTAATACTAGGATCAGACTGTAGATCTGCAACATTCCTTCTATAAATTTCATCTTCTTTTAATTCATATATTCATATATATCCATGAGCACCAGAGTGTTACTTTGTCAACCTATGCAGCTATTGCCCCCTTTCTTGTAATTTCTTCTTTATTATCTTAATTGTTAGTGCTTTTTTTGTTACCCTCCTGTTGGTTTACATGAGTTTTCTTCTTCTTGGTGAAGAAATTTACTTGTTTCTCTATCAATCCCCATACTACTCCTGTATTTATATACTTGATTTGGTTTTCTCCTTTTACGTTTTAACATGTTCTGCTTCGATTTTGATATTACTAAAGACTGTGTTTGTTAATTTGTTCTTGTTAATGTTATATTTACGATATTTCTCTAACTATTATGTTTCCACATCACTCAGTTATTTGTCAGTGCCATTCATTGGTTTTGGAGAAAATGTGTGTTGGAGGTCTTGATATGTGTGTGTGTGTGTGTGTGTGTGTGTGTGTGTGTGTGTGTGTGTGTGTGTGGTTGTGTGTGTGTGTGAGAGAGAGAGAGAGAAAGAGAGAGAGAGAGTGAAGTGTTGGTCTTGCAATTATTTTCTAATGAGCACATCTATTTTTGTCTGATGTTTGTAGCTATCTGTTCATCTATCATTTGCCTTAGAACTCACAGATTGTTCAGGTAAGTAGCTATCTGTAACTACAAACTGTTTAGGATCCTGTTGAGTTCAAAATTTTTTAATATAATATCACTATTTTACCAAGATCTCTGTGCTCCTAACTTACCACTGTGAGCTGCTTGAGAATGACTAATGAATGTAACAAAATTAGAGTTTGGAGTCCAATGATATTGACTTCACCTGTTGTTGAGTTTCAAATTGTTTCTTGTCCTGTGGAGTTGGGTGAGGCTCTTGCTGTATCTCTTGTAGATAAGTGATGGAAATTCTTGAAAGTCAGTGATAATATAATGAATATTAATAGTCATATGTCCTGGGTGTCTACTTAATGGTGTTTATTATGAAGATAAGAAAAAATGTTAGCTGTTCCTTTGAAATGTAGCCATAAGTGGCTAGTAGGTAATATTTTTCTCGTGTAGAACGTTATACGTTATCACTTTTCCCTTAAAATAGTGGTTAGTGAAGTGAATAATTACTCAAAAACTTCTGGTAATGCAAGTGATGAAGTTCGATTTTCGTGCCCACCATTCCTTGAAAACTGGTTGCATTTTAAGATGCTGCCGCCCCATCACACACAATGTAGAAAAACTTCAGTACATTTTGCTTAGATTTAGTGTATGAATAACACAAAACTGTAGTATAAAGTAAGTATACAAAAAGTTTTACAGCTTACTAATACGTAAGACTCACTTTCAAATATGGCAATATTGTTAAACAAAAAAAGGAAATAGTTACTGACTTAGCTGCGGCAATGACTGTAATCTATTGAAAAAAAACCAGCTATGGCATTTTGCCAGCATCTGTTTCTGAGAACCACAAGGTCAATTCACATATGTTTAGCCACGTAATGCTCACAATAGCTATATCAAAAGCATAAAATCTGAGAAAATAACCGAAGAACATCCTTGAAACAGCTTACAGTACACAATATTTTAGCCACGTAATGCTGACAATAGCCATTTCAAAAGCATAAAATCTGAGAAAATAACCGAAGAACATCCTTGAAACAGCCTACAGTACACAATATTTTGTCATTTTAGGCCCCTGGGGTATGAAAACGAACTAAAATTGCCAGTGACACGAATATGTCCAACGAAATGCATAGTTCGTGCACTTTCCACCACTACAGGACGATAACGTTGTTATAGCCTGACCAACCTTGTTGTAAGATACTCTCAGATTGTTTCCAAACCAAGGACATGGCCTGGGTTGGAAGGTTAAGAGGCATGACTTAGGAAGGGGAGGGGGTGGTGGAGTGGAGGGGATGAAGTGAAAGGGAGGGGAGTGGTGATAGGGGAAGAGGGAGGGTGGAATGGGAAGAGGAGTAGAGTGGTGAGGGTCGTGGCTCAGGAGAATTATGGGTCATGGGAACATAATTTGTTTCAAATAACTTCCGGGAATTCAGCCAGGTAACACTTTCAGCGCCCGCCAATATTTCGGCAGGAGAACAACCCGCCATTTTCAAGGCAAACTGCAATGGACAGGCGACGTACATGCAAATTTAAAACCTCTGTTCTCGGACTGAAGCAGGAAAGATAACACATACGCTGAACACTAGTGCCACCAAAGATGACCAAAGTCAGAGCTATCGATAGTGAGACTACGAATTCATAGGTGAGGTAGCATTGACTCTGTCCCTCTGTTTCTTGACAATGGAGAGAGCCGGATTCCAAACAGAGTTTAAACAGAAACCTCCATCCCTGTTAACGAGGAACTCAAAAGCGCTCTAATTTTAGATGGAGGTCGGAAAACACATTTCACATCGTATTTCCGTAAAAGATGACCGATCTTGTTGGACGTGTTTCCTATGTAAGGCAAAAAGGCAGTTGACTTAGGTGTTGACTCAGAATCATCATCAATCGCCCGATGTACAGTTGGTCGATAGCGCAACACACGTTCAATCTGTCTATCACTATAACCATTTAGACGAAATGTAGCTGCAAGATGGGACAGCTCAGCTGGCAAAGTCCCAGCGTCAGAAACGACATGTGCCCTGTGTACCAAGGTAAGAAGTACCCCTCCACGCTGAGCCGGATGGTGACAACTATTAGCCTGTAAGTACAAGTCGGTGTGAGTACGTTTCCTGTAGACTCCATGACTTAGGTGTTGACTCAGAACCATCATCAATCGCCCGATGTACAGTTGCTCGATAGCACGGCAAGAAAGGGAAGGCAACCATTCTCTTCCACCTCCATCGTAAAACGAATGTTCGGGTGGATCGAGTTCAGATGTTCTAGAAAGACATTCAAATTAAGTGGATGTCAACACATGCCGAAAGAGATTAGTTAATTCGGCACCAAAACTGGCCTCAATTAACCGCAACGAATCAGAAAGAGGAATACAAGAGAGAAACCACATCGAAACTCACTAAAATATCTGAGTCGTTCAACCGCCGTCCCTCCAAACGACGTAAAAAATAAGCTGAGTTCCTGATATGATATTCACACCGACCTACTTGTGGACTCAATAGACAAGCAAGATGCTTGGCTACACGATATGTCGGAGCGCCGATGTTACTCACTATAGGACGGAAAGGAACCCCTTCCTTGTGAACCTTCGGAAGGCAATATAACCTAGGGGGAACAGCACTACAGGTGTTAAGACTCTTGATAGTGTCCTGCGACAAACCACTTTTCTTCAGGAGGCTATTGGTCTTTCTCTCAACACTTTTTGTGGGGTCAGCATCGATTCTGCGATACGCAGAATCAGAAACGTTGCATTTTTTTGTACGTAATCATGTTCATCTAAAACAACGGCGGCATTGCCCTTGTGCGCTGGTAAAATAACAATATCAGGATCAACTTTGAGAGAGCTGCTGTTGCATTACTCTTGAGTGGACGAGCCCTAGTCCAAACACGGCATGCCTCCCTCCTAGCCTCCTCTGCAGCGTCAGGAGGTAGTTTGCAAACTGCCTGTTCAATTCAAGTAATAAAATCAACTACCGGCAAACTCTTCGGAGTGGGTGCAAAATTTAAACTCTTCCCAATCACGCATAAGGTTGCGTCGTCAAAAGATATCTCTGTGAGGTTTATCACAGAACGTCGAGATATCAGACTCCGCCCGATGAAAACGTTCAAACTTTACCAAATGCCGGGCAGAAACGGAGTTGTATTCCCAGTGAGCTTGAGTCCATGAGGCACCGTCCAACCAATCCCAAGTGAAATCAGACACTTCAGATGCAACCATTAAATGAAAATGATACAATTCTTTGGAAACAGAATCCAAACGTCGACGAGTAAAACGAATCCTTTAGCGAACAAGATTCAGGCCAGCACGTTTTTATTGAGGTGTCTTGATGAAAATCATGTTCCAACATTTGCCAAGGTTGTGCACCATATTAATACCCCTACCGCCAATGGCATCAAGCGACGTGCTGGCCTGGCTCTTGTTCAGTGTGTGTGTTATCTTTCCTGCTTCAGTCCGAGAACCGAGGTTTTCAAAATGGTTCAAATGGCTCTGAGCACTATGCGACTTAACTCCTGAGGTCATCAGACGCCTAGAACTTAGAACTAATTAAATCTAACTAACCTAAGGACATCACACACATCCATGCCCGAGGCAGGATTCGAACCTGCGACCGTAGTGGTCACGCGGTCCAAGACTGTAGTGCCTAGAACCGCTCGGCCACTCAGGCCGGCAACCGAGGTTTTAAATTTGCATGTACGTCGCCTGTCCGTTGCAGTTTGCCTTGAAAATGGCGGGGTGTTCTCCCGCCGAAATATCGGCGGTCGCTGAAAGTTATTTGAAAGTTGTATACGCCAGGAAAAACTCAGGTCTCACATCATTTGTTTGCTCCTGCTACAGCATGTATGCAGGCCGAAAATCTTAGATCTAATTTGGTCCTGAATACCTGTTGCTCTCCTATTAACAACGGTTCTGAATAAATATATATCGAGTCGAAAAGAGCAAACACAAAGGGGGTTCATATCACAGTGTACTCACAGACGTGGCCAAATACTAAGGGCCCACGATATATGATATCTCGATACCGAAAGTGCGAGTATCATGAACTCTTACAATAATTACAATTCGGAAAAGACATTAAACCCATTTAAAAATGGTTTTAAGATAATACGAAGCGACAATATGCGAAGCAATAACTTCCATGTGGGTCAGAACACGTGTCTAATAGCCGATTGATTATTATACACATTTAGATTCATGTACACCCATTATTCAATATACTGCAACCTTAATACGCTTTGACTGTGGCTTTAATTCTAACTCATAAGACAAATAATAGGAATAATAAAAAGTCTTTCACGAAACCTGTATAAAAATAATGGCGGTTTTGTTAGCCACACCTTGCAGCGTAGTCCATACGGAAAAGCTCTTCTCTGTCTCGCGATCACTAGGAAAATACCCACTCCGCGCAACTGGGATTTTTCATCACATTCCCAGACGAACTTCCTGTTTCAGGAATATCTATCCTATTAGAGTATTTTTGCTTCAGTAGGTACAGGTTGAGACACGGGAGACGGGCGGTTTTGAACTGCGTAGTACTGAGGGCGCGGTGGTGGGAGGTGGTCGTGGTGGGAATAGTTCTGATCCGCACAAGACGCCATTTCATTTACTGAGTCACTATGGAGCAGTGGAACTTGCAACGTCGAGTGATTATCTATGACAGTTTCGTGAAAAGTGGTGAGGCTATTATTGGTACGCAGCGATTGTTTCGTGCGCGATTTAATGTCAGTCGACATGGAGCTGTTCCGAGCCGTAACACAATCCTCACATGTGCGGAAAACTTCAGATCAACTGGAAACATACTGGATAAGAAGCATCCTGGCCCGAGACGCAGAGTAACGACACCAGAAAATGTTGAAAGGGTAAGGCAAGCCGCAGTGAGAAGCTCAGGACGGTCAGCTAGACGTCATGCTAGTGAGTTACGAATCAATCGTGAATTGGTTAGACGAATTTTGCATAAAGAATTAAAAATCCATCCCTACAAAATGCTCATTGTCCAACAACTTAAGGAAACTGATTTTCCTGTACGAGAAGACTTCGCTTACAGAATGCAAGTGATTTTGGTATGGAATGAAAATGGAATTTTATTGATGAGCGATGAAGCTGATTTTCATTTAAACGGGACCGTGAATAAGCAAAACCTACGTTACTCGGCTCCAGAGCACCACACCTTATCCACCAGCGTCCTCTACACTCAGAAAAAGTAACAGTCTGGTGTGCTCTTAGGTCTGTTGGCATTATTGGACCTTATTTTTTTGAAGAGAACGGGGCCAGATTGACTGTTAATCCGGTTCGCTACATTCGTATGCTTGAAACATTCTTGAATTTTTTTTAACAATCATTAATCAGCACAACCTACCCTGCAGAACTGTTACAAGATTTTTACAGTTTCTGACCGCCCAGTATTCCTTCCACATCTCAGCTTTCTCTTGATTGCTTAATACTGATTTTCCATCTGAAGTGTTTATACTCATACAGTTCGTTCTCCTTTCTGTAAAAATCTCCTTAATTTTCCTGTAGCCGGCATCTATCATTCGCAGAGTCATGCCTGATTTTACAGCTATGCATTTGTCCTCTAGCAGTTCCTGGTTAGCTATTCTGAATTTTCTGTCAGTCTCATATTTTCGACGTCTTTATTCTCTTTCGCCTGCTTAGTTTGCTGAATTTTTATTTCTTCTCTTGCCAGTTGAGTTTAAGATCACCTATATTGTCAACGGCTGAGCGTGCTGTTGGCCACGGTCAGCCGCCTTCAGGCTGCTGTCTCGAGGTGCAGCGACGGCGGAGGGTCTGGCGCGTCGCTTGAGACACCCCATGTGTCGCTTGCTGCGTCCGCTGACTCAGCCGCCGAGGCACCTTCTAGTATAACCGGCGCTTTGGGGCCGCCCTCACCACAGGGTGAGTGGCGGACTGCAACGCGTTCGCGTCGCTCGAGGCGGAGGGTCAATGTGGAGGCTGTCCGGCTGGCCTCGCCCGCTCGTCCTGTCAGTGGGCAGGGGGCCGCTACTTCAGCAGGGCCCGAGAGGGCACACGGGGTCAAAGGCTTTCTGGTTATTGGGAGCTCCAACGTTAGGCGGGTGATAGGAAATAGCGTACAGGGCTGAAAAGGAATCGAACGTGCACTCGGTTTGTCTGCCGGAGGGCCTCATCCAAGATGTGGAGGCGGCCTTGTCTGCGGCTATCGAGCGTACGGGGTGCAGTCGTCTGCAAGTAGTTTCTCACGTCGGCACCAATGATGCCTGTCGCTTAGACTCTGAGGCGATCCTCAGTTCGTGCAGGCGGCTGACGGATTTGGTGAAGATCGCTGGTCTCACACGTGGGGTGCAGGCAGAGCTCTCTATTTGCAGCATCGTTCCCAGAGTGGATCGGGGTCCTTTGGTTGGGAGCCGAGTGGAGTGTCTCAACCAGAGCCTTCGTCGACTCTGTGACGGTCTTGGCTGCAGATTTCTAGACTTCCGCTATTGGGTGGGGAATTGAAGGACGCCCCTAGATAGGACAGGGGTGCACTACACAAAGGAAGCGGCTACTCGGGTAGCACAGTACTTGTGGCGTGCACATAGGGGTGTTTTTGGCTAGGCAGTAGTGCGAGGTGTCCCGATAAACACTCACCAGTCGACGTGCAGGCAGGGAAATCAGGACGCGCTCAGTGTAAAGACACTTCAGCTATAAAGATATTAGCAGTAAATTTTCAGAGTGTTCGGAATAAAGTTCCTGAATTTACTGCCCTCCAGGAATCGTGTGGCGCGCAAATTATTCTCGGGACTGAGACCTGGCTGAACCCTGATATAGGAAGTTGTGAAATATTTAGTGAGGGTTGGAACGTGTATCGGAAAGACAGAGTAGACACCGTAGGAGGTGGTGTCTTCATTGCAGTTGACAAAAATATTGTGCCTACTGAGGTCGAAGTGGAGTGTGGTTGTGAAGTTATCTGGACACGTTTAACAGGGCTAGAGGAAATAAGGTTAATTGTGGGGTGTTATTACCGGCCACCAGGTTCCACCGTGACACTTCTATAATCATTCAGAGGGAGTCTACATTTTGTATCGCAGATCACGAATGTAAAATTAGAGAGATTCGAGCGCACACGGAGGCTTTTCGGCAGTCGTTCTTTCCGCGAACCATACGCGACTGGAACAGGAAAGGGAGGTAATGACAGTGGCACGTAAAGTACCCTCCGCCACACACCGTTGGGTGGCTTGCGGAGTATAAATGTAGATGTAGATGTAGATGTAGATCATGCTATATTAGTCGGAGGCGACGTCAACCTACCTAGTATAGACTGGGATGTCTATGGATTCATTACAGGTGGTACAGACAAGCCGTCGTGTGAATTACTTTTGAACACATTATCCGAAAACTGTCTTGAGCAGCTAAATCGACAGCCAACGCGTAATGGAAATATTTTAGATCTGGTAGCCACGAACAGACCAGACCTCATTGACGGTGTCAATGTTGAGACAGGGATTAGTGATCATGATGTTGTCATTATGACTATGGTTACAAAATGTTAAAAAGTCGATCAAGAAGGCTAGGAGAGTATTCTTACTAGAAAGAGCAGATAAGCAGTTGTTCGCATCCCACTTAGTAAACGAATCGACTTCATTTACTTCCGGTACGATGGACGTGGAAGAATTATGGGCAAATTTTAAACACATTATAAATCACACATTGGAAAAGTGTGTGCCGAAAAAGTGAGTTACGGATGGAAAAGGCCCACCGTGGTTTAACAGCGCAATTCAGAGAATGCTCAGGAAGCAAAGGCAGTTGCACTCGCGGTACAAGAAAGATCGGGAGAATGAGGACAGGCAAAAGTTAGTAGAGATTCGTGCTGCTGTAAAAAGAGCGATGCGCGAAGCATTCAACCATTACCACCATCATACCTTAACAAAAGATCTTGCTGAAAACCCAAGGAAATTCTGGTCTTACGTAAAATCGGTAAGCGGGTCGAAGGCTTCCATCCAGTCACTCACTGATCAGTCTGGCCTGGCAACGAAAGACAGCAAAATGAAAGCTGAAATTTTAAATTTAGCATTTGAGAAACCTTTCACGCAGGAGGATCGTACAAACATACCGCCGTTTGAGTCTCGTACAGATTCCCGTATGGAGGACATAGTGATAGACGTCCCTGTGGTTGTGAAGCAGCTGAATGGGTTGAAAATAAATAGATCGCCAGGTCCTGATGGGATTCCAATTCGGTTTTGCAGAGAGTACTCTACTGCAATGGCTCCTTACTTAGCTTGCATTTATCGCATTATGCCCAACGTAAAGTCTCGAGCGACTGGAAAAAAGCGCAGGTGACGCCTGTATATAAGAAGGGTAGAAGTACGGATCCTCAAAATTACAGACCAATATCCTTAACATCGGTTTGTTGCAGGATTCTCTAACATATTCTCAGTTCGAATATAATGAATTTCCTTGAGACAGAGAAGTTGCTGTCCATGCATCAGCACGGCTTTAGAAAGCATCGCTCCTGCGAATCGCAACTCGCCCTTTTTTCACATGATATCTTGCGAACTATGGTCGAAGGGTATCAGACGGATGCCACATTCTTTGACTTCCAGAAAGCATTTGACTCGGCGCCCACTGCAGACTCCTACGGTACGAGCGTATGGGATTGGTTTTCAAGTATGTGAGTGGCTCGAAGACTTCTCAAGTAATAGAACCCAGTACGTTGTCCTCGATGGTGAGTGTTCGTCGGAGGTGAGGGTATCATCTGGAGTGCCCCAGGTAAGTGTGGTAGGTCTGCTGTTGTTTTCTATCTACATAAATGATCTTTTGGATAGGGTGAGTAGCAATGTGCGGCTGTTTGCTGATGATGCTGTGGTGTACGGGAAGGTGACGTCGTTGAATGACTGTAGGAGGATACAAGATGACTTGGACAGGATTTGTGATTGGTGGAAAGAATGGCAGCTAACTCTAAATATAGATAAATGTAAATTAACGCAGATAAATAGGAAAAAGAATCCCGTAATGTTTGAATACACCATTAGTAGTGTAGCGCTTGACACAGTCACGTCGATTAAATATTTGGGCGTAACACTGCAGAGCGATATGAAGTGGGACAAGTATGTAATGGCAGATGTGGGGAAGGCGGATAGTCGTCTTCGGTTCATTGGTAGAATTTTGGGAAGATGTGGTACATCTGTAAAGGAGACCGCTTATAAAACACTAATACGACCTATTCTTGAGTACTGCTCGAGCGTTTGGGATCCCTACCAGGTCGGATTGAGAGAGGACATAGAAGCAATTCAGAGGCGGGCTGCTAGATTTGTTACTGGTAGGTTTGATTATTACGCGAGTGTTACGGAAATGCTTCAGGAACTCGGGTGGGAGTATCTAGAGGAAAGGAGGCGTCCTTTTCGTGAATCGCTACTGAGGAACCATGGACCTTGCCGTTGGTGGGGAGGCTTGAGTGCCTCAGCGATACAGATAGCCGTAGCGTAGGTGCAACCACAACGGAGGGGTATCTGTTGAGAGGGCAGACAAACGTGTGGTTCCTGAAGAGGGGCAGCAGCCTCTTCGGTAGTTGCAGTGGCAACAGTCTGGATGATTGACTGATTTGGCTTTGTAACACTAACCAAAACGGCCTTGCTGTGCTGGTACTGCGAACGGCTGAAAGCAAGGGGAAACTACGGACGTAATTTTTCCCGAGGGCATGCAGCTTTACTGTATGGTTAAATGATGATGGCGTCCTCTTGGGTAAAGTATTCCGGAGGTAAAATAGTCCCCCAATCGGATCTCCGGGCGGGGACTACTCAGGAGGACGTCGTTATCAGGAGAATGAAAACTGGCGTTCTACGGATAGGAGCGTGGAATGTCAGATCCCTTAATCGAGCAGGTAGGTTAGAAAATTTAAAAAGGGAAATGGATAGGTTAAAGTTAGATATAGTAAGAATTAGTGAAGTTCGGTGGCAGGAGGAACAAGTCTTTTGGTCAGGCGAATACCGGGTTATAAATACAAAATAAAAAAGGGGTAATGCAGGAGTCGGTTTAATAAGGAATAAAAAAAATAGGAGTGCGGGTAAGCCACTACAAACAGCATAGTGAACGCATTATGGTGGCCAAGATAGACAGCAAGCCCCCGCCTACTACAGTAGTACAAGTTTATATGCCAACTAGCTCTGCAGATGACGAAGAAACTGAAGCAATGTGTGATGAAATAAAAGAACCTATTCAGATAGTGAAGGGAGACGAAAATTTAATAGTCATCGGTGACTGGAATTCGGTAGTAGGAAAAGGGAGGGAAGGAAACGTAGTAGGTGAATATGGATTGGGGTAAGAAATGAAAGATAAAGCCGCCTGATTGAATTTTTCACAGAGTACAACTTAATCATAGCTAACACTTGGTTCAAGAATCATAAAAGGAGGTTGTATACATGAAAGAATCCTGGAGATACTAGAAGATATCAGATAGATTATATAATGCTAAGACAGAGATTTAGGAACCAGGTTTGAAACTGTAAGATTAAAACTGAAGAAACTGCAAAAAGGTGGGAATTTAAGGAGATGGGACCTGGATAAACTGACTAAACCAGAGGTTGTACAGAGTTTCAGGGAGAGCATAAGGGAACAATTGACAAGAATGGGGGAAAGAAATACAGTAGAAGAAGAATGGGTAGCTTTGAGGGATGAAATAATGAAGGCAGCAAAGGATCTAGTAGATAAAAAGACGAGGGCTAGTAGAAACCCTTGGGTAACAGAAGAAATATTGAATTTAATTGATGAAAGGAGAAAATATAAAAATGCAGTAAATGAAGCAGGCAAAAAGGAATACAAACGTCTCAAAAATGAGATCGACAGGAAGTGCAAAATGGCTAAGCAGGGATGGATAGAGGACAAATGTAAGGATGTAGACGCTTATCTCACTAAGGGTAAGATAGATACTGCCTACAGGAAAATTAAAGGGACCGTTGGAGAAAAGAGAACCACTTGCATGAATATCAAGAGCTCAGATGGAAACCCAGTTCTAAGTAAAGAAAGGAAATCAGAAAGGCGGAAGGAATATATAGAGGGTCTATACAAGGGCATTGTACTTGAGGAAAATATTATGGACATGGAATTGGATGTAGATGAAGATGAAATGGGAGATACGATACTGCGTGAAGAGTTTGACAGAGCACTGAAAGACCTGAGTCGAAACAAGGCCCCGGGAGTAGACAACATTCCATTGGAACTACTGACGGCCTTGGGAGAGCCAGTCCTGACAAAACTCTACCATCTGGTGCGCAAGATGTATGAGACAGGCGAAATACCCTCAGACTTCAAGAAGAATATAATAATTCCAATCCCAAAGAAAGCGGGTGCTGACAGATGTGAAAATTACCAAACAATCAGTTTAATAAGACACGGATGCAAAATATTAACGCCAATTCTTTACAGACGAATGGAAAAACTGGTAGAAGCCGACCTCGGGAAGATCAGTTTGGATATCGTAGAAAAATTGGAACACGTGACGCAACACTGACCCTACGACTTATCTTAGAAGCTAGATTAAGGAAAGACAAACCTACGTTTCTTGAATTTGTGGACTTAGAGAAAGCTTTTGACAATGTTGACTGGAATACTCTCTTTCAAATTCTTAAGGTGGCAGCGGTAAAATACAGGGAGCGAAAGGCTATTTACAATTTGTACAGAAACCAGATGTCAGTTATAAGAGTCGAGGGGCATGAAAGGGAAGCAGTTGTTGGGAAGGGAGTGAGACAGGGTTGTAGCCTCTCCACGATGTTATTCAATCTGTATATAGAGCAAGCAGTGAAGGAAACAAAAGAAGAATTCGGAGTAGGTATTAAAATCCATGGAGAAGCAAAATAAACTTTGAGGTTCTTCGATGACATTGTAATTCTGTCAGGGACAGCAAAGGACTTGGAAGAGCAGTTGATCGGAATGGACAGTGTCATGAAAGGAGGGTATAAGATGAACATCAACAAAAGCAAAACGAGGATAATGGAATGCAGTCGAATGAAGTCGGGTGATGCTGAGGGAATGAGATTAGGAAATGAGACACTTAAAGTAGTAAAGGAGTTTTGCTATTTGGGGAGCAAAATAACTGATGATGGTCGAAGTAGAGAAGATATAAAATGTTGACTGGCAATTGCAAGGAAAGCGTTTATGAAGAAGAGGAATTCGTTAACATCAAGTATAGATTTAAGTGTCAGGAAGTCATTTCTGAAAGTATTTGTATGGAGTGTAGCCATGTATGGAAGTGAAACATGGACGATAAATAGTTTTGACAAGAAGAGAATAGAAGCTTTCGAAATGTGGTGCTACAGAAGAATGCTGAAGATTAGATGGGTAGATCATATAATTAATGAGGAGGTATTGAATAGGATTGGGGAGAAGAGAAGTTTTGTGGCACAACTGGACTAGAAGAAGGGATCGGTTGGTAGGACATATTCTGAGGCATCAAGGGATCACCAATTTAGTATTGGAAGGCAGCGTGGAGGGTAAAAATCGTAGAGGGAGACCAAGAGATGAATACACTAAACAGATTCAGAAGGATGTAGGTTGCAGTAGGTACTGGGAGATGAAGAAGCTTGCACAGGATAGAGTAGCATGGAGAGCTGCATCAAACCAGTCTCAGGACTGAAGACTACAACACCAACAACTGAGGAAATTTAGAGAACCAGCATTTGAGGCTGACTGCAGTACAATTTTACTGCCGCCAAATTACATTACGCGGGAAGACCACAAAGATAAGATAAGAGAGATTAGGGCTCGTACAGAGGCATATAGGCAGTCATTTTTCCCTCGTTCTGCTTGGGAGGGTAACAGGGAGAGAAGATGCTAGTTGTGGTACGAGGTACCCTCCGCCACGCACCGTATGGAGGATTGCGGTGTATGTATGTAGATGTAGATATGTAGATGTAGGATTGCTACTAGGCTTTGTCTTTTAACCTTTGTAATTCTCTGCTACCTTCACCATTCCATACCCCAAAGTTACTCATTCATTTTCTGTTGTATTCCTTTCCCCTGCTTCAGTCCAACGTTACCTATTGCCCCTTCTAAAGCTAGTAACAAACCTCTGATTCTTTCAATTTATCCAGGTCCTACTCCTTTAATTCCTACCTTACTCGAGAGATAATCCAAGACTAGTACATCGAACTTGTATTCTTCTCTCAGTTAACTAGTATGACACTGTCATAGCCATTTTAGAGGAGTGTAGTAATTAAGTTTGATACGATGACTCTGGAGGAGTGAGGAGCCATTCTTCCATCAGTCGGGATGGCAGAGATTCTCTCACAGCTAGGCGTTGTGGGTTCGGTGATTTGATGGAGACTACAAGAGTCTGCTGGAGGTGAAGATGGGCACAGAAAGACCGAGTTCAAGAAAACTCTTTACTGTTCCCCAAGCTAGAGCAGGTGGACTCTCTTGTCCATTGGGCACAGTCTTGCGTTGATCCACGGGGCCTTCGTCTTGGTGTGTGTCACACACGTTAATGGGAGGCAGTATACTGACAAGGTGCTGAACTGCACCGGTGGCGAATAGCTGAGGCTAGCGCAGAGTTCTTGCACTGGAGTGACTGCTGTTAGCACTACCGGCGGAGGCTAGGCGATGGCTTCGCTGGACGCCATGGGCATCCTGATGGGGTCGAACCTCGGACCCTGAGGAACGTGGTCAGTGGTTAGCTGGAGGTGGTGCTCTGTCACGACACACAGGTTCACTGAACTCTGTTGTCGAACTCTCTGCTGACGCAATCGCTGTCTGTTTCCTATCTCAGGCCTGCATATTCGTATCATTCTCGTGCCAACTTGTTTTTCTGTCTAGCGGCGATGGCATGCACAGGCGATTGACGCACTGCTGCTCCGACGACTCGCTACCTGAATAGTTCCACACACTGACGTAGCATGTGGGGCGGTTTGGCAGTTCGACTATGGCGCCAGTTGCGTGACTTCAGGATCGCTGTGTTCCGTAATTCCTTAGCACCACGGTATTCGATCTAAACTGCAACTGGCAATTAAAATAGGTCCTCAGTTTATCTTTTTATGATCAAATATGACATCTACATTGGGTAAGTAGAAAAAAAAATTAACTCAGAACCTTGTTTCATTTCTGGGCTAAATTGAGTATGCTTTTTCTTTTTATTTCCTTGTATACTCTCTCCGTTGTCGAATACCACAGCACTCATGAATAAACCTACTCTTGGCCTTGCTCAATTAAAAATACCAATTATGACCGTCAATTTTATCGTATTTAGTACACAATGAAGCAACGTCAGACGTTGGTGTCTGACAACACGTAAGTATCCCAGACAATTTGTTACAAGAGAAGTGGATACTTGAAGCAGCCCGTTATTTATGTAACGTGTTAATTGCCTTTGAGTCTTCCGGTTTGTATGACAGTGGTCCATGAAACTTTTCTATTCGCTGTGTTGTACGAAGTTAGTAGTACTGCGTCCATGAAGCACTGCCATTGTACTGGTCCTGTGGGAACGACAAATAATTATTTATGATTGAAATGACATGTTTAAACAAGCTGTTACTTTGTGTGAAATGGAATACGGAGAAAAATTAATTACCTTACTGTGATGTATGTGAAAAGCAATGTTGATATTGCAGGATAATCTGTTGGCTTAGAACAATGAATCAATAGAAAAAGTATTTCAGAATTATTTTACTTTTGTTCGAATCATCATATGAGAAAGACGTGGATGGAGACGTGTGTATCTTGTAACGCTCTTCTGGTAAATATATGCTGTTACTGGTAAACAAACCACTATTTCAGTGGAGTTAGCATCCACATATGTGTGAAAATTTAATTGTAGTTTTTTTAGTGCGGTACAGCGCCAGTTGTAATTTGTATTGTTGGCCGCCGCTTGCAAGATGGCACATTCTTGCTGAGATTAATTCAATACTAAGGGACGTAAACTAATATGGAGAGGGTTTACAATTAATTCTTGAGTAAACATACTAAAGTAAAATCAGTTCACTTTGCAAAGAGTCGTATCGATATTAAACATACTTGTGGTTGCCTGTGCACGACTATCTTTTGTTCAAGTGACAAGATTTTCAAAGTTAAGAAAGTTATTAGTTTCGAACTAAAAATAAGTGTACCATGGCAAAGGTGTTTCTCCACGTGAACCCTCGAAAGTATAAATTATTATTCGAATGAAAAGATATTTAATAATAAATCTGAGATATATCTAAATGTAAAAGATTAAGGGTGCTTCAGACCGACCTGTTCCTAATTTATTTTACGTATATACCGTCATTCCAAAGTGGTTTATCTATCAGGCATTTGAATATAGAAAGAAGTAGCAATATCAAAAATAACAATACTCGCCCATGATAAAAAGTTGTAGCGAATATATTGCGTGTTGCCTTATGTGACCTTACGATGTATTATTAACAGCATAAATAAACACATACACACGCAAATACCCAGTAAGGGACAAAGTCCTAAATCATACAACCCATTAGACTCACCAGTAGGTAAGACATTCGGTCGTGGAAACCTTCATTGTATGATCAGAAAATATTACTGCTTCTTGTTTTCTACAAAATATGTCAGCTCATAAAGAGGGTAACTAAAACTGATTCTATGATGGATTCAATACTACTAACTTCATACAACATCTCGGACTATATGGAAAGTATTAACTGTAGCAACCCCTTAACCACCAGATAACAGGTGACCATTTCAGCACTTAAAACAACCTACTCCGCATTGCGAAGAAAACCTATCCTCATACTCACTGGACGCGGTTCAGCTTAAGGATAGCTACTAAGTCCGAATAACGATCAATACAACTACCGATCAGCTCAACTACCTCTTTAACACATCTTCAAATCTGTTTCAGACATAGTTTACTTCGTGATCGACCAATGATCACTATGTTGTTCAACATAGTATTCCTCTACCCGGATTAAGCATTGCTATGATAAGTAATGAACGTGTCTCTTCTCATTCACCGGAACTGGAATTGACTAATAAATGCACGAAGATGCACGCAATTCACGCTCCCCTGTAATCATTTAGATGACCATACATTACTTCACTAACCAACATACTCAGTCGAGAGGAAAACAAAAATTCAGTTGTCAAAAGAAGCCAGTCTTTACCTCAGTACAAAATATAAAAAGGAAAGGAACAGCTCTATTTTCACATTTTAATAATGATTAGTTGAATGCAATAGACGCCCGTTGGTTTTACGGTGGCCAGAATCGATGCGGCGGGTCTTGGTTAGCGTCTACGTCGCGTACGCCAGACATCTTGCATCATTCATCAATTCTGGAATCTTCTGTAACATCATAAAAAAATGTTCTTTTTTTTCTCAACATATAGACAAAATAAAATTCGAGTTAGATAAACATAAAAAATCGGTAACGACACCAACCATCTCATTGTACTGTGATGAAAAATCTTGTATCATTTTAAGATTATCCCTGGACGAATAAATGATTAAATAAAACAAACAAAAAATGATGAAAAATCTTGTATCATTTTAAGATTATCCCTGGACGAATAAATGATTAAATAAAACAAACAAAAAATGATGAAAAATCTTGTATCATTTTAAGATTATCCCTGGATGAATAAATGATTAAATAAAACAAACAAAAAATATTTAAGACTCAGTCATGGATGAAAGCTTATTCCTCCTGCACGACAGTGACGTTCGTCTGCATGTAGAACGTAGACCTGGTGAGCGCTGTCTCGTAGAGTGCATTCGTCCAAGACACACTGGATCCACCGCAGACCCTATGGTCTGGGGTGCGATAGGCTGCAACTCCCGTTCACCTTTGCTGTTTCTGGAGGGAAGGCTAACCAGCGCTCGGTACGTGCAAAACATTGATAGATCCGTTCTTTTGCTGCTCGTGCAATAGGAAGGTGATGTGTTGCTCTAACAGGATAATACACGTCCACACACTGCTTGTGAAACTCAACTTGCTCTTCAAGACGTGCAGCAGCTTGCCTAGCCAGCATGATCTGCGGACTTGTCTCAGATTGAGCGAGTGTTGCATATGGTAGGACGAGAAGTGACTCGTCAACCAACAACTCTCACAGAACTACGTCAGCAGGCCGAGCAGGCGTGGAAAAATGTATCCCACGACAGTATTCGCCAGGTATGGCCGAATGAATGTGAGGGTCAGCATTGATACCCGTGGGGGATATAGCAAGTACTAATATGGATGTTTGAGCATGGGTCGATACCTAGTACTCCAGAACCGCTTGTGCTGTTCAGCAGTAAATGAAATCATTTCATGTGATCCATATGCACTGTGCCGTGTAGCTCAGAAAATATTGATATACACAGAATATATATGTATGCTTTAAGTGGATAAGACAGGTGATCCGTCTTGGCCTTGATGATGGAACCAGCCCGGTATTTGCCTGAAGTGACTCAGGGAAACCACTGAAAACGTAAATCAGGATGGCTGGACATAGCAAGCTGCATCCTCCAAAATGTGAGAAGAGCGTGTTAAAAACAGCACTACCTCATTTGTATTATCGCTGTTGTATAACGTTCTTTGATATAAACACAGTTTTATTCTGAATAGCTTGCCACATCAAGGGCCCCCGCTGATGACTCGGGAACGGCGGACGTGCTGCTATACCTCTTGCACTAACTCCAGTCTGTACAGAAAACTGCAAATGCATTACGGTGTTTTGATGCGAGAAGGTGGGCTTTAGCTACCACTTTCCTTACTAACCACTAGAATGAATCATTTCTATCATTTGTGCATCTTGCCTGTTTTGTATGCACTACTTACAAAGATTATTTTAGCTTTATTTTTAAGCAGATGTATTGTAATAATCTTTTTTTAACTTTTCCTTGGTAAATGTATGTCCAAACAGACTCTTGTTCCATGGAACAAGGGCTTGCCTGCAAACTGCTTTCTCACGTTCGATGTTCTCGGGAGTTTGGATGGTTTACCGAGGGCCGGTTGACTTTCGATACGATGCTCTGACAGTACGACGGAAGCTTTTCATCCAAGTCAGTACTGTTCCATGATCAGGAATTGGATATCGTGGCTGAATCTTGAAATGCTTACGAAAGGCGCGATGCACACGCACGACAGATTCGCCGTAGCGAAAATAGCACTCCACCGCGAACGCACGATGTTGCTTCGACCAGTACGACATCTTTACTGACCTGTATGTTGGATGAAACATGACACTCCGAATTACTAATAGACGGCACCACCGTGTTGCTATATTGTACTGTCCGGGAAGTCACTGATATCTATTAAGAACAGAATATTGCACCCAATACATAGTCACCAGTGTCTTGTCGGATAACTGCTATAATAAAGATTCATTATCACCAGATGGTCGAACTGTCTTTACCTTCCGCACACTGTTTTCCAGGTGGCTCTGAAACCTCGTGTACTATTTCTCTTACACCTAATCCTCCCAGCTTTTTTCACAATGTGTTGACGATTTCAAATTTAAATAACACACAAACTAACCGCGAAACAAATATGAACATTTTACACAAGGTACAAAAACTAATCAAGTTTATCTCTGAAATACTACATCGGAGAAATGACGACTACTCACTGCTACCCAATACTTGTGGCGTTTCACACAGCTTTTGAACACATCTTTCGTAACCGCTGATAGATTTATGAAAGACTCATCGTGGATTGGATCTTTTAAATGTTGCCAACTTCACGGCCGGTCGGGATGGACGCTTGCCTTCATATGACCCCTCAAGTAGAAGTCTGGCATTGGCTTTTCAACAAAGCGCATTTCGAAAGAATGCAGTTACCAAACGCTTCACGAAGAACTTGAAAAGTCCTGCTGGATGTGTGGCATTTCGCGCCGTCTGGTTGGAAACAAGTTTTCGTAAAAAACGATGAGGGCTTGCCTGCAAACTGCTTTCTCACGTTCGATGTTCTCGGGAGTTTGGATGGTTTACCGAGGGCCGGTTGACTTTCGATACGATGCTCTGACAGTACGACGGAAGCTTTTCATCCAAGTCAGTACTGTTCCATGAACAGGAATTGGATATCGTGGCTGAATCTTGAAATGCTTACGAAAGGCGCGATGCACACGCACGACAGATTCGCCGTAGCGAAAATAGCACTCCACCGCGAACGCACGATGTTGCTTCGACCAGTACGACATCTTTACTGACCTGTATGTTGGATGAAACATGACACTCCGAATTACTAATAGACGGCACCACCGTCGCTGTATCTTATTTTCAGCGTGTGTTATTCAGATCTGAAAATGTCAACACTATGTAACACCCTGTAGTATTTTATGCTCAACGGTGTCAGGAGCCTTGGACAATTCAAAGAAGACATCTGTGAATACGTCAATTTGTACTCCAGTTGCATTTTCGATATAAAATCGCGAATGAGGAGTGCAGCCATGATGATACTAAATAGGAGAATCGGAATAGCTGTTATAGACGCTATGGTAATAGTAAAATAGCCTCAGGTATTTTTCTGACCGCTACTTTTAATGACGCATTTCGAAATTATCATCATCAGCTTCTGAGAAGAGATTTTTTAAAAACAATTACAAGCTGCGAACACGTTGTAAAAATGTGGGACAGCCAGGTATTACACATACCAGTTAAGGGAACAGACACCTTACACTGTACTGATTCAACTTCAGTGCATTCTTTGTTCAACCGCGAATAACAAACATTTCCATTCCGTATTCGGAAAAACCGTTGAGAGATGGATGCTAAACACTATTGTGGATCCAAAAATGAAACTAAAAAAAAAATCGATTTTTTGAACCAAAAGATAGTAAACCTCCCCTGAAGTGTGCCACATTAAATCGGAACTGAACGTCCGTGATTGGAGAGCCACGCAAGAAAACTAAAATGATCGCAAGGTGGCAGCGTATCGTACACAAGCGAAGGCAACAAATAACAAAAAACGCAAACAGGAAGACAGTAATCATAAGTATAACGGTAAAAAACGTCATGTAGGTATAATTTTATATCTTGTAGTAAGAATTACAGTTAACGTTTTTTACCGTTAATCTTACGATTACTGTCTTTCTGTATGCGTTTTTTGTTATCCGCTGCTTTCATTTGTGTATGATACGCTGTAACCTTGCCATCACTTTCTTTTTCTTGTGTGGCTCTCCGGCCACGGATGTTCAGTTCCGATTTAATGTGGCACACTTCATGGTAGGTTTACTATCTTTTGGTTCAAAAAATCGATTTTTTTTTAAATTTCATTTCTGGATCCACAATAGTGTTTAGCATCCATCCCTCAACGGTTTTTCCGAATACGGAATGGAAATGTTTGTTATTCGCGGTTGAATAAAAAATGCACCTGCCTGAAATCAGCCTGTTTCAAGCACCAGATTGTTTTCTTTCGGAGGACGAGTTATTGTACCGGTGCTTGAGAGGAAACACACAAAATTCAAATGAATGTTTGAACGTGTGTGTTTTGAAGTTAGCCCCCAAGCATTTGCATTCTGGTGCGAAGACTGTGGAGATTGCCACTTTCCTGGCAGTGAGAAGCTTCAACGAAGGGTATTCAGCAATTCTGAAGACCATGACAACGATGGACGTCACCCTGGGACTCTATTCGTCGCAGTTCGCCAAGCATTCGGACGACCACCGGGTTCAAGCGGCCGAAAACCGCTTGTCACCGGCCGTACGAGCGGCTCTGGAGCAGCGCAGGATGGCCCAGATCGAGCAGAACGGCCTCTAAGATGAAGAGGAAGGACTAGTTTAAGGACTCGGAATAGCAGATTGAACGTAAGTTGCATAAATATTGCATTTATATGTAGTCGAAGCTTCAAACGCGTTTTTCTCGAAATGACTTTTTTTTATAGCGCGGTATGGTCACTTCAAATCCACTGAACCGATTGGCATGCTTCTTTGTTTCCGACGAAGCTAACTAAATTATCTAGGTGCTGTACCACTTTTATTCTGATCCATCAACTATAAATATTTTTAGTTGGCCGATGAAGTCGAAGAATCGGTGAAAAGAACCCTATTTTCTTCAAATGGCCGCCATTTTGTTTCTTATGGTCCAAATAAATTAAGCGAGGTACAACTCCTAAAGACTCCTATATACTTCGCTAACGTCGACTCAATTTTGATTTCAGACGAGCAAGCTGACCTGTGACATACCGCGAGTGGAGGTCTAAATCGAAATATTGTTTCGTTCCGACTGCACTTCTGCCTTTGCTCTTCGACATTTCTAGTCGAAGAAATTCCAGTTTGTAGAGGAAATATCAATAAACAAAAAACAAATTTGATATTGATATCTATAGCACATCCCGAGAAAAAAATTCTCAAAGAACATGCTTTTTTCGGGCCAAGGATAGTAAACCTCCCCTTAAGGGGGGTAGGACGTCAAACGGGCTGACTTGGAGCAGGACAGGCACCAGAGGACATTTTAATTTCCACTGTCTATACTTTTACAAGTAAATTCATAAAATGTGTCAGCATGACCAGGAAGGATTCAGGATTCACACTCGTAGCAGCGAAAGTTCAAAAACATAACAAAATAATTTTTTTTTACATGTGAAGTTTCATCATTTTTTCACTTACTATTGGCTGAATTTGCTGCTATAGGTACAGTTTTCTTCATAAGTAAGAGAGACTGTTCGATGAATTTTGCACAGCATACAAACCGTACTTATAGGTGTCTGAAACTCTAGAATCTACTTAATTTATGAAAAAATGAATGAGCTGTAACGTTTTAAACTTTATGTTTAGAAAAAAATCAAATTTTGTAGTTAATTATCTCAATTTTTACCACAGTTTTTAATAGATTTGGAAAATTCTAGAGTTTCATACACCTGTAAGTATGATATGTATGCTGTGGAAAATTCATCAAAGAATCTCTCTTACTTGTGAAGAAAAATGTGTCTATAGCAACAAATGCAGCCAACAGTAAGTGAAAAAAATGATGAAATTTCATATGTAAAAATTTTTTTATTTTGTTATGTTTTTGCACTTCCACTGAATCCTTCCTGGCCATGCTGACAAAGTTTTGTGAATTTATTTGTAAAAGTATAGACAGTAGAAAATAAAATGTCCTGTGGTGCCTTTCCTGCTCCAAGTCGGCCCGTTTGACGTCCTACCCCCCTTAGCTGACTCAGTAAATTGTATGGTGTTTGTTCCCTTAACTGGTATGTGTAATATGTGGCCGTACCACATTTTTACGAAGTGTTTGCAACTTGTAACTGGTTTTACAAAAATCTCTCTTCAGAATCTGATGATGATATTTTCGAAAAGCGTCATTAAAAATAGTGATTACAAAAACATCTATAACTATTTTACCATTATCATAGCGTCCATAATATCTATTCCGATATTCGTATCTAGTAGCACTCCAGTGAAAGACTTTTTTTCTCTTCCACGTGGAAATGTTACTTTCTTTTTCATTTCCCTAAACTTAATAATGCAGAATAAGCCTTTTTGACGACATTGTTTACTTAGGAAGATTCACTTTTTTATCGACGGACAGCTTGCCAGAGCGTATTTGGCTCCCCGTTCTGCGGCCCAGGAGGTCTATTCGCAAGACAGGCTCGCGGCTCGGGGCGCTTCGCGTGCGGTCGGCCGTGTTTGCCCCCGCGATGGAGGAGGGATCTTATTATCGCCGTGCTGCAGGCATTAATATACCAGGCTTTGCGCTATAAATCCGAGTTACATTACTTGCCGGGCGTATATCATGTGCCGTGCGCTGCTGTTCGTGGTTTGTAATTAACGAATTAGTATTCCGTTTATTGATCGTTAGCGCAGAGGTCGATGCAGGGAGGGGAAGATCGGAATTCTGTTACGGTGTGCACGCGGCTAAGCTGGTTACCAGCGGATCGGCAGCCACTCGCCCATCTCCCGCTCCCCTACGATCATCCTGATACACCCCGAGAAGAGGAAATACACGTCTGCGGTTTGACTACGAGGAACTGCTGGCGTTACTTACCAAACGTATCATTTCGTAGTATGAAAGCGGAAATGAGACGATGTGGCTTTCAAGAAACTACAAATTAGTTGATTTCAAGGAAATATCGTGACTGATTTTTCAGATCTTATTCTACTTAATGTCGAAAGAAGATTGATTCTTCCTTTTGTGTTTGCAGAAAACACAAAAGGACGATAAAAAAGTGACACTAAAGCGTTGGCAACTCGAGAAAATTAAGTTAGATTCAAAATGGATGCCTTGTCACACTGCTTGACGTCGAAATATACCCCATTTACTTCTGCGGGCGACATTCAAACCATTTGTCGACGGAACGGTACAGAACGTAATGCAATTTTCTCATCACGACAAGGAATGGGGTTTAGGATATTTTTACTTTGACGTTAAAAAGTATCTGTTATGGTCTGAATAAATCTCCCAGCACGTTGAGCTAAATATGTCCATTATGGAGGACTATATAAGCTACTACTTTGTTCTATTAATGACCCTACAGAAGCGTTTCCATATGCCTGAGCGTTAATGATTAATACAAATTAAAGGACTATATCAAATGGCCTGTATGTTAATGGAAAAGTATTTGCTATTTAAAAGAAGATTTGCACCTCGGAATTATCATAAGAAATAGTGTCCCTCACATACAGGGTGGTCCATTGATAGTGACCGGGACAAATATCTCACGAAATAAGCATCAAACGAAATCGCTATAAAGAACGAAACTCGTCTAGCTTGAAGGGGGAAACCAGATGGCGCTAAGGTTGGCGCGCTAGATGACGCTGCCATAGGTCCAACGGATATCAACTGCGTTTTTTAAATAGGATCCCCCATTTGTAGTACGTAAAGAAATATGAATGATTTAGTTGGACCACTTTTTCCGCTTTGTGATAGATAGCGCTGTAATAGTCACAAACGTATAAGTACGTGGTATTACGTAACATTCCGTCAGTGCGGACGGTATTTGCTTCGTGATACATTACCTGTGTTAAAATGGACCGTTTACCAATTGCGGAAAAGGTAGATATCGTGTTGATGTGTGGCTATTGTGATCAAAATGGCCAACGGGCGTGTGCTATGTATGCTGTTCGGTATCCTGGACGACATCATTCAAGTGTCCGGACCTTTCGCCGGATAGTTACGTTATTTAAGGAAACAGGAAGTGTTCAGCCACATGTGAAACGTCAACCACGACCTGCAACAAATGATGATGCCCAAGTAGATGATTTAGCTGCTGTCGCGGCTAATCCGCACATCAGTAGCAGACTAATTGCGCGAGAATCGGGAATCTCAAAAACGTCGGTGTTGAGAATGCTACATCAACATCGATTGCACCCGTACCATATTTCTCTGCACCAGGAATTGCATGGCGACGACTTTGAACATCGTGAACATTTCTGCCACTGGGTACAAGAGAAATTACGGGACGATGACAGATTTTTTGCACGCGTTCTATTTAATGACGAAGCGTCATTCACCAACAGCGGTAACGTAAACCAGCATAGTATACACTATTGGGCAACGGAAAATCCACGATGGCTGCGACAAGTGGAACATCAGCGGCCTTGGCGGGTTAATGTATGGTGGGGCATTATGGGAGGAAGAATAATTGGCTCTTATTTTATCGAGGGCAATCTAAATAGTGCAATGTATGCTGATTTCCTACGTAATGTTCTACCGATGTTACAAGATGTTTCACTGCATGACAGAATGGCGATGTACTTCCAACATGATGGATGTCCGGCACATAGGTCGCGTGCGGTTGAAGCGGTATTTCATGACAGGTGGATTGGTCGACGAAGCACCACACCATGGCCCGCACGTACACGGATCTGACGTCCCCGGATTTCTTTCTGTCACCCACCGACAACGCCTGACAACATGCGTCAGCGCATTGTCAATACATGTGCGAACATTACGGAAGGCGAACTACTCGCTGTTGAGAGGAATGTCGTTACACGTATTGCCAAATGCATTGAGGTTGACGGACATCATGTTGAGCATTTATTGCATTAATGTGGTATTTACAGGTAATCACGCTGTAACAGCATGCGTCCTCAGAAATGATAAGCTCACAAAAGTACATGTATCACATTGGAACAACCGAAATAAAATGTTCAAACGTACCTACGTTCTGTAATTTAATTTAAAAAACCTACCTGTTACCAACTGTTCGTCTAAAATTGTGAGCCATATGTTTGTGACCATTACAACGCCATCTATCACAAAGCGAAAATGTGGTCCAATAAAACATTCATATTTCTCTACGTACTGCAGGAATATGTAATAAAAAATGGGGGTTCCTATTTAAAAAAACGCAGTTGATATCCATTTGACCTATGACAGCACCATCTAGCGGGCCAACCATAGCGCCAACTTGTTTCCTCTTTCAAGCTAGACAAGTTTCGTTCTTTGTAGTTTTTTCGTTTGACGCTTATTTCGTGAGATATTTGTCCCGGTCACGATCAATGGACCACCCTGTATAACTGATGGCCTTCGTTTATCTGTATTCAAGTCACATGGGGTTAACTAACTATCGAAATGATATCACCAAGGAATGGATTACTGCACAATTCTTTCACAAAGGGTCTACACACAAGATAAAAACTAATCCTGGCGGACTACTTCATTCAAAATAGCAAGAAACACATGATACATTAAACTGTCTCAGTTACAAGTAATACACATAAGGTGAGTCCGCAAAGTACTGGCAAGGGAAACTCCCCCTCAGATGTAGTGGTAAAATGGTCCAGTGGATAGTCCACCGAAAACAGAACGCAGAGGCAGTGAACGGTCGAAGCTGAGATGTGCAACATCGAGCGAAGTGTAAGAGTCACGTCTTTGTGGTTGTGTGGGTGTCAGTGGTGGACTGCAAAGCGAGAGGTCCGTGTAAAAATCTCCCTTGTGCCCATTTTGTTTCACAAAATTATGAACTTGCCGTCTGGTGATCGCGTGTCTGCTCTCTTTTTGTAGTCTTGGCAGTTGTCATACTATACACTGATTATTGAAAATGAGTCACATAGTAAGAATATATTACCATCGCAAGTAAATTTGATGAATAGTGAAAGCAGGTGAGATGCAGCATAGACCTCTCACGGAAATGAAAACAACAAATAAACGGATGTGAACCATTTCACAACAAAAGAATTCGAGTCAAAACTTCCAAAACGCAACGCAAGGGTCGTAACATGCGGTATTTGTGTACGACAAATAGGAGGTATGTATGTCTGGAGGTCCCTTTCTTACACCTCGCATTTGTAAACAGACGTTATACCACGGTACAGACACAAATTTAAATACGCCGAACAGACACGTCAATGACCGGACCGTCATTTCGTAATTTTGTGACAAAAAAGAAAATAAACTGGAGCACGAGGAAGATTTAAACACGGATCTCCCTGGCGCACTCCAACATGTTGACCACAGAACTACGACACCAGAGGTAAATATGCTCGCTCGATGCTGCGCATCTTGAGCTTGGACCACTCACTGTTTGTATTTTGCTTCTTTTTACACAGTTCAGTACACCACTTTCCGGTTTTCATGCTTGATCTTTGTTCAGTGTTTGACAGACTATACACTAGGCCATCTTACCACAAAATTTGAGAAAGTTGTGTGATGGGGAGTTTCCCTTGTGGGAAACACGGTATAAAAGGCATTTTATAAGAAGTCAGTTCCAGTTTGTGCATTGTAATCTCTGTTTGCTTGTACTTAGATAATTCTGCATAGTACACTTGCCTGTTTCGGCTTACAACTCCATTTTCAAAACCATCTGAGGATATTGTGAATAGTGCTCTTATTTACGTCTTACTTATGATCAATAACGTCAAATTACATTTCTATTTATGTTTAGGTTGAGTTGACGATAATATGGCACCCAGCGGCCAACTATGAGCAGTATGGAGGCACTACTGACAAAAAACAGTAGAAAAGAGTTGTTACTTCCAGAGATCGCGACTGAGTCGATTTTAAATGATATGGCAGATATGATTACTGTGTCCGTGATACTGACAAGGGAACCTCCCCATCGCACCCCCCTCAGATTTAGTTATAAGTTGGCACAGTGGATAGGCCTTGAAAAACTGAACACAGATCAATCGAGAAAACAGGAAGAAGTTGTGTGGAACTATGAAAAATATAAGCAAAATACACAAACTGAGTAGTCCATGTGCAAGATAAGCAACATAAAGGATAAGGTGAGCCCAGGGCCGCCGTGGTCCCGTGGTTAGCGTGAGCAGCTGTGGTACGAGAAGTCCTTGGTTCAAGTCTTCCCTCGAGTGAAAAGTTTATTTTCTTTATTTTCGCAAGGTTATGATCTGTCCGTTCGTTCATTGACGTCTCTGTTCACTGTAATAAGTTTAGTGTCTGTGTTTTGCGACCGCACCGCAAAACCGTGGATTAGTAGACGAAAGGACGTGCCTCTCCAATGGGAACCGAAAACATTTGATCGCAGGGTCATAGGTCAACCGATTCCTCCACAGGAAAACATGTCTGATATATTCTGTACGACACTGGTGACGACAAGTGCGTCACATGTCAGGAATATGTTGTCGACCCACGTAACTTGTACACTTGGCGAATGGGTAAAAAGACTTCTACCTTGCCCGATTTAGGTTTTCTTGTGGATGTGATAATCGCTCCCAAAAAAGTGATGAAAACATAAGAGTTTGTCACATAAACTGCAACAAATGAATGCAGTTTCACAGTCGCACAGTTTTCCCTGTGCTCTGTCAAAACATGTCCTGGAATTTTGGAGAGCGAAGTTGGATTATATAAAAAATTAAACTTTTCACTCGAGGGAGGGCTTGAACGAAGGACTTCTTGCTTCGCAGCTGCTCACGCTAACCACGGGACCACGGCGGCCCGGGGCTCACATAATCCTTGATGTTGCTTATCTTGCACATGGACTAGTCAGTTTGTATTTTTTGCTTATTTTTTTCATAGTTCCACACAACTTCTTCCTGTTTTCTCGATTGATCTGTGTTCAGTTTTTCAAGCCCTATTCACTGTGCCAACTTATAACTAAATATGAGGGGGGTGCGATGGGGAGGTTCCCTTGTAAGAAGAGGTTAGACATGCACTAGATTTAATACATGCACTGGACAAGTTAACGAGCAAGTCATGGTAACTCAAGATTCACTGCAATGAACGATAAGCCCAAATTGCGAAAGAATTGAAATGATAAAATTAAGAATCATAACTAATGAATCTAGCTGTGATTCACACAGTGCTAACTCAGTTAAATTCTAACACCGTAGCGAGAACGATTACCATTCTGGTGCAGTCTCGAACGAACACCGACTGCTCTCCAGCGAGCTCGAAGCCTGGAAACTGGTGTCCCCCCTACTGTCTCCAGAACGACATTTCTCTCTCCACCTATCCCTGGAACACAATGCTCTTTCCATTGAACTCCGACACCGAATACCCTATGTACTTTTCGTTTCCTAACTCTGGAGCCGCACCAAACGTAGTTCCGCCAAAAAATCGTCAGCTAACCAGGCCTCGTGACTGCTTGCTGACCTGTTGGAAGCGAGAAAATTTACCACTCCCCTCCTTTCGTCTTATAAGCCTCAGAAAAATCCACATAAATTTTAGTGGCCAATGATAGCTCGTATACCAGTGTTAGCCTACGACACATGAGCAAATGCTCACATGTTCCCCTACAATTCAAACTAATTTTGAAAGCATCTTAACTAAACCACGAAAGTTGTCATGGTTCTTGTAAACACCTTTGGCATCGCTAAATCTGGTGAGGGCGTTACTTCCCACTCAGTCAGAAGACTGTTACCACTTTGTAACCTACCCCTCACTTATCGACCTTAATGACAGTGAAAAATTAAACCGCGTGTACCTAATGGAAATTTGGGAAAAGCAATCGTCACCGAAGTTAATTTGTCGGTAAAGAGGGAGGAAAGGGTTACATCTAAATGAAAGGAAAAATGCTAATGAAACTGGTGGAAATTAATTTTGAAAAGGGGTAAAGTTAATAAAGAAAGTAAATGTGCGGCCGTTACGTTAACAATTAACTAGCGGTAATTAGATATTTGAGATTTGGGGGAAATTACGGTCGCCAGTCCTAAGGACAATTACTATAGTAACTGAAAAAGAAAGGTTATTACACGTATAATTAGCACTAGAAGCGTGGCAACTGAAGGTTGACACGTGTAGTGTGAAAACTGAAAGTTTGTCAGAAGTAATAAATTTCGCTACACTCTGACTTAATTTAGCAAAAGAATTAATAAAACCGGAAAATCGAAAGTTAATTTAGTGACTGAAGTTAATAGTGAGCTTTCTTTCTGAAGCACATCGAAATTCAGTAAAATACGGTTAGTCTTGGACTACCTCAACAATCATTTCAAAAGCTACTTGAATCTACGCAATTTAGAAATAAGAGATTTAACTTTGAACTTGAATTAAATGATTCTGAACAATTAACAATAGTAAAATTTAGTAAGTACCAAGCTGAGCTGCAGTCACAGGTAAGCTAAAATACGGTAACAAAACTCGCACTCTTAATTTGTGCTTGTGTAATCTAAATATTGTAGCCAGCTATAAATACCTTAACTGAACTTTGAAATTAAAGCAGTGAAATCGAATGATGCTGGCGTTTGAATTTCAACGACACTCGGGTTCATTCCGGAAAAGGAAGGGACCCTGCTTGGTAATGCAATTGGGACAATGAGCAACAAATGTTCATGCTAAGTTGCTGTAATTTTGTCATGCAACAATTTTAAAAGTTTAAAAAGCTGAGGTCTGTCATACAGTTCTAAAACTTTACATGCTTCCACTCTTCCTTGTTGGTTGATTGAAGGTTTGAAGCCGTTGATCGAGGAGGTGGCGACAGTCACTCATTGTCGGCCGTCGCTGTTGCAGAAGCTGGATGTTGGCGCGCCTTCTTCTCGACACGGTCACCGGACGAAACGGGCTCTTGATGTGCGCCAGCTAATGCTTCCCGTCCGCGATACCATGTCAGAAACTATCATCGCAAGTCGAGCGCAATTACATGCTGCCGAACCCCGAAAGCGCGGCAACTCGCGGGAGCTTCACACAACACACCTGCTCCACTGCACCACCCCAGCCAGACTCTCCCTCTGCCCGCGCTCCACGCGACAGAGTTAACACTACCAAAGATCCTAAACACTTTGGTTCTCCACACGACCTATCGATGTATTCGTTCGATAGCATAGTTTTCCCTAGGCAAGACCCAGCGTAAAAATACAAATAATATTTACAAAACAAACCAATTATAAATCGACATAAATGCATATATATACAAATAGTAAAACAAGTACAATATACAAAGACACAGAAATGTTATATCTTCAGGTAACAAAATAAGGAAAAAAAATTTGCAGTGCAATAGATGGAAATAGGAGGATATGCATTTCCGGCGTTACAACTTGGCTGATGCCAAGAAGTTGGTCGTGGTTATATCCAATCGTTAGTTTCTAAACTCCCTCCTTGTTGCTGGTGTCAGTGTGTAGGCATGAGGCGTAACTACACCATTATTTAGTAGACCGTCCAACACAGCACTTTCTGCCGACTCAAACCATGACAAACACCTATCGGGTCTGAAAATAGCTCGTAAGGCCCACTCGCCTGAGTGTCCTGTATACATTATGTGAGGGTTTCCATTGTCTTCGGGACCCAGCAGGCCGCTCTGCCTTAGAGGAACAATAAAATCTGACTTGCTTAATCCTTGCCCTGTTAAGAGGAGTATCGGAGTACCTATCTAGATTCTGTTAAAAGGATTTAATTGTTAGGCAATATAATAGCAATTACTTCGGCTCTGCTTACGCTTACTCTGAAATTACTAGTGGAAACCAATCATGAACGCCTTTTACACACGGAAGACGGACGTGTAGACAATAACAAACAAATCAGCACCTTCTATGTTTCTTTTATTATGTCACCTCTTTGTCATCCGTTGCCGGATTTGATTTTCGTATTAAATGGATTACGAAAGGACTCAGTGGTGTTGACCCAGACTATCATTTATCAAACTCGTAAACCTAAATATTTCAATGCACACTTCTTTCTGAGAAGTTGGTTACATTCGCAAACATTTAGCAAGAGGTAAAAGGCAGTAAACTGTTTAGAAAACCAAAAAGATGTGAGAGTAATTTGTCAGATAACTACGAGGCGTGTTTTTTAAGTAAGTACCGTTTTGAAATTAAAAAAAGACGAGCTAAGATATCTAAATAATTTTATTTTTACATGAAAGCCTGTACCTTAATCTACGCACTGACGCCATTACAGTCTGATTCTTCCTTGTTTACGTTGTGTACTGAGTGTTTAAGATGCCTCCGATAATCGTGAGTCCCACCGACTGTGAAGTACGGGCTGTTATAAGATTTCTTAGTGCTAAAGGCCTAAAAGCGATCGATATTCTGTGATGTCACCGCCAGACACCACACTTGCTAGGTGGTAGCTTTAAATCGGCCGCGGTCCATTAGTACATGTCGGACCCGCGTGTCGCCACTGTCAGTAATCGCAGACCGAGCGCCACCACACGGCAGGTCTAGAGAGACGTACTAGCACTCGTCCCCAGTTGTACGACGACTTTGCTAGCGACTATACTGACGAAGCCTTTCTCTCATTTGCCGAGAGACAGTTAGAATAGCCTTCAGCTAAGTCCATAGCTACGACCTAGCAAGGCACCATTAACCATTTCTGGAGAGTGTCTCACTTGTATAACCAAGAGCGATGTACTACAATGATGGAATTAAAGTTAAGTATTAAAGAAGCTACGTACTTTTCTTTAGTGCATTCATAACGTATCCTGTTCCAGACTTCACGCCCGTCTGCGTTAGATAGCGTGCATTTCGGCCTCCTCTATCTACAAGGTGTTGGCACATTTGCCAACACATCATATTCATCGTGAGATCTGCGCAGTTTACGGAGAAAACATTATGAATGATGGAATGGTAAGAAAGTGGGTGAGAGCATTTAAAGATGGCCGCGCAAATGTGCATAATGTACGACGGAATCGGCGTCCTTCGGTCGTTAATGAAAGTTTGGTGCGGGAAGTGGACAATAAGGTGAGAGAAAACAGACGCTTTACGATTTCCTCCTTGCGGGATGACTTTCCTAATGTTTCTCGTAGTGTTTTTCATGGAATTGTGACCGAGCACTTGAATTACCGGAAATTGTGCACACGTTGGGTACCGAAAATGTCGACGGATGTGCCCAAAACGAAACGTCTAGATAGTGCATTGACTTTCCTTGAGTGGTACCACAACGACGGTGATGATTTCTTAAGTCAAATTGTTAAGGACGATGAAACATGAGAGGCCTACGCCACACCATAATCAAAGAAACAGTCCGTGGAAGTTGGGCAAGGAGTATCGATTTACTGCAAGACAATGCCCGTCCGCATGTGGCGAATCAGACCAAAGATCTCATCACATCTTTTCGATGGGAAAATCTAGATCATCCTCCGTACAGCCCCGATCTTGCGCCCAGTGACTACTATCTGTTCCTGCACTTGAAGAAACACCTGGGCCGGCAGCGTCTTCAAGACGATGATAAAGTCAAAACAATGGTGAATCAGTGGTTAATACGTCAGACGGCAGACTTCTATGAGGAGGGTATTCAAAAACAGGTGCAACGTTATGACAAGTGCCTCAATATTGCCGGAAATAATGTAGAAAAGTAGATTAAGGTACAGGCTTTCATGTAAAAATAAAATTATTGAGATATATCAGAACGTCTTTTTTTAATTTCAAAAGGGTACTTACATAAAAAACACACCTACTATATGAAAAAAAAAGTCTCGGTTGTAAAAGTGGATTTTTTGCTTTATTTGTCCTTCAATGATGCATTTCGCCTTATACAGGGCATCTTAAATAGATCTATCTACTACAAAAAAATACAACCTTTCATGCCGGCCGGTGTGGCCGAGCGGTTCTAGGCGCTTCAGTACGGAACCGCGCGAGGTTTGAATCCCGCCTCGGGCATGGATGTGTGTGATGTCCTTAGGTTAGTTAGGTTTAAGTAGTTCTAAGTTCTAGGGGACTGATGACCTCAGATGTTATGTCCCATAGTGCTCAGAGCCATTTTGAACAACGTTTCATATAAATGATATGACCTCGATTAGTCGTCGACGTCACACTTCCCCGTCGGTCAAGCTACATGCTCATCTCCCGTCAGTCAAAGTTTGTTTACAAACAGTGCGTGCGTTTCTGTCGCGCAGATGCACATTCTAGATGGGAACCTTTCCGTACTTTGGGAACTGATTAAAAACTGACTGCATTCTTTCCCTTTCTTTATATGAAGTTTTATGAAGAGGACGAGAATATTGTTAGCTGTTTTGTCACTATGGACACACTTTTAATCACCTTTTCTAGAGTTTTGCCTGCGTGTTCTTCACGCCTATAACTTTGCTTTACAAGCTTATTTTATGCCATATGACAGTCCCCTCATTTCATCCTTAATTCCAGTGTTTTGTCAGTGTATGTTGTAGCCCGTGGAACTTTATATAAGCATTACTAGTAACTAATACATGGAGGATGTACTAAGATTTTACATTTGTTGATGGCTCTCAGCACTATGCGACTTAACTTCTGAGGTCATCAGTCGCCTAGAACTTAGAACTAATTAAACCTAACTAACCTAAGGACATCACACACATCCATGCCCGAGGCAGGATTCGAACCTGCGACCGTAGCGGTCGCTCGGTTCCAGACTGTAGCGCCTAGAACCGCACGGCCACTACGGTCGGTTTACATTTGTTATCACTCTTCTTTGAATGTGTTGTAACCCAAGTTAGGTGTTAATGATCTGCAGTAAGTCAATTTATAATCTTTTTACCCAAATATTTTGATTACCATAAAATCAAGTATTTTGTTATAATAACAGATTTTCCCCTGAAACTAACAGAAACCATGATGGTTCATACATATTTTGTGAAGCGTTATGACATCATTTAACTTCCTTTGCTTAAGACTTGATTATATGGACAGTGATGATTTCAACTATTGCAGGATATATTGTATTGTAATTTTGTAATGTCCCCACAGCAAATACCCTCTACCACGCACTAATTAATCATTTTACCAAGACGAAGGACTCCACCAAAGATTCTATTTGGCTCATTCTTTTTATCACTATATCACGTAATGAAATCTTATATTAAAAACTATACATAGATAAAGGAGAGAAAGAGAGAGAGCGAATGAAAATAGAGATAATACTAATAATCCTCCCTTAGTCTAATTTCTCGCCTGTCTGATCACGGATCAGCCAAGAACTGGGAGGGCCTGTATAGACTTATGTGTGAAGGTGAAGGGATCTTAAAGACAACAGATACACGTCTATACAGACAAGACATTACACAGAGATAGCGGCTAGCTGCACTGATTATCTATTCTTAGATTAAAGAGACGGCAACTTATTAACCCAACACTGAAAATGTTAAAATGGCCAATCCGTGACAGGACACGTTTTTGGACGTTGCTAAAATAATTTTGTTCTCTGTTTCATGTCAACTACGACGAGCTAACCTAACGGACACTTGGAAAAGAGAGGAAAGACTCGCAGGTGATATAATTGGATCCACAAATAAAACCGAAAGGCAGCACGCTGAGTGCAGAGAAGAGGCTAGATCTATATTTTAAAGCTTGCTAGTACAGTGGAAGTATACGCTTTTTTATTTAGTGTTAATTGATATGTGAACATTGAGTATTTGTGTTCATGACAAATATAGAAAGTGTTTTGATTGACCTGTACCAGTTGCATTTATCTCTATGTGTACATCAAGAAATTAGGCGCAGAAGTACTCTCGTGTGAAGTGACAGTGACAGTAGAACATTTAAATGGCTTTAACTAGGGCAATGTTTAGGATGAGTCAAGCAGAGCAAAGCAGCACGCATCAGCCTTCAACTGTTAGCACTGATAATAACGAAGCAGTAAGAAGTGTTGTAGGACCGATGGCTACAGATAGCGCAACAGAACGTCCTGTAGACACGGCTGCGGGTGTAACAGCGAGTACGCAGCAGGGATTAGATCCATTGGTAATTATCATGAGACAGATGCAGATGATAACCGAGAGCATGAATACTTTGAAAACCGACATTAATGCGAAATTTGCCTCGGTTACTGAAGGCCAAAATTATTTGAATACGAAATTTGCCTCAGTTACTGAAGGGCAGGAAAATCTGAAAACCGATATTAAAGCACAATTAGTGACAGTCACTCAAACTCAAGAAGAAATGAAATTGGTCCAGATTGAGATTAAGCAGCAGTTACAAGACAGCTTTTCCGAATTAGAGCAGCGGATAGAGGCGAAGACCAGGCCGAAGAGACGGAACGAAAATTAACTGCACAAATAGAATTGGTGAAAGCACAATGTTAGGAATCTACTCAGCGCGTACGTGTCGAAATGAAGGAGTATGTGGCTATTAAGATAGATACCGTACTGGAACAAGTGGAAATGGTTCCGCAGTTAGTACAAAAGCAAGACGCCATGGCATGTGCAATTGCGCAACTTCCTGAATTGGCACGTACACAGACTAACCTAAAGGAAAGCGTTGAACATCTGACAGAGCGTCAAGACGTTATAGACCACCAAATTAACGTACTAACGGGTAAATTATCCGAAATCACATTAGAAAACAAAAGGCTAATGTGCGAAAACGTTGAGCAAAATGTTAAGGTGGCATTCCAGAATTTATCTGGCAACAGGAAGAGAATTTGTCTGCGAAATGACTTGAGGAGGTGCGACAGCAGTTAGGTGCTGATTTTGAATATTAGAAACAAACGATAGAAGAGTCGATGCGCGCTTCACAACAAAGCTCAGAACAAATGAATACAGGGCAGCAGCAGAAGTTGGCAACGACTATAGAGCCAGTTACTGCCCATTCGCACACAATACCGACTTGTGCAAGTAATTCAAACATTAAATTGCCACAAACTGGTTGTTCGCGTGAATTCTTATCTACCGGAGATTACGAAAGCCTTTGCCATGCCGAAGAAAAAATGATAGAGCATCGGCAATTCAAGATTTTTAACCCTGACAAAAGGGGGGTCTATCCAATTAAAAATTCGAAGTTTCAGAGGAGTGCTACCCAGAAATTGGATATATACGAGGTTCGGGGGCGATCTGGGCCTCGGACATGACTTCTTTTTGCCCGACATATGACGATTTTGAGAAGGCGTTTTTAGCAAAGTTCTGGTCAGAAGGGGTACAGGAACACCTAAGGCAGGAGGTGCTCTACCCAGAGCCTTTCTCGTTTTCGAATGGAAGCCTTAAAAGGTATTTCGAAAAATATATACTGGGACAGACCTATGCCCGTGCCAGACATAATAAACATACTTAAGGCAAGATTACCAACTAGCATCCGGTATCAATTGGTTTACGGCAACGACAAAGACTTGGAGTCGTTCCTCACGACGTTAGACCATATAGATATTATCGAAGAGAACAACCAGAAAGCCCGTAATAACAGATTTCAATATAGGGCGATAGAACCTCCGCCAAACGGTGGGAAAGGTGGAAGTATGGGTTATACCAATGGCGATCAATCGACACTTAGAAGGAATGAACAGAGATCGTTTAATAATGGAGGAACCCCTCAAAATCTCAATAGTAATCCCAGCAATGGTCTTGCGAGGGGCTATTCAAGGAACAACAGGAACGGGAAAAGATACAACCCCGTGTGGGGGAACGAAAGGAATTTCAGATCCCAAGCCTGGAATAATAACAATAATAGAAATTGGAATCAACCGGGAGGAATGAATTCAAATAGCCAACATCAGTGGGGACGGACATCTCCGAATCAACCGGTAATTACCGAAGTGACGGATGATGTCAACCAGCAGACAAATCAAAATCCTACAAACTCGTAAGGACCCACTCGTGCCCCGGAGGAGTGGTCAACAATTGGTTGAGGGGCAACAGGATATGTGTACCCATGCTAACGTATAATGATGGACAATTACTGGCAGATGAACTGACCGAGGACTTAGAACCACAAGATGAGGATAAGGAACAGGTGGCAGTAGCCGAAGTGCAAGTCATTATGGGGACCGTACCTATAGTGGCGGTTTTAGACACATCTGCAACCACAAATGTTATTTAGGAGGCACTATTCAACAGGATCAGAAATATAAGACGAGTATCAGTTTTTCCAGTTGAAACTGGCAGAATAATAGGCGCCGTTCGGGATCGATCGGCTAATGTAAAGGTGCAGTCACTACTTGGTGTGGAATTCGGAAATGTAGCAATATTAAGCACATTCCTTGTTGTGAAAAATTTGGTGGTAGATGGCATTATCGGAGTCGACAGCCTACGTCAATACGGATGCAGAATAGATTTCAAAACAGGAAAAATTTGGTTGAACGTTAATAAACAAGAAATTGAGTTGGAGTTGTTGAAAAAAAAAGAAGCCTTACAAGAAAATATAATTGTGAGATCAGTGTGCAAGCAATCAGGATGGCCCAAAATTCTAAACAGCACGTAATTAATGAGTTCAAAGTTAAGGAAGATTTCGGTCAGTTAGTGTTTGAAAAGTTGAATTAATCCGACTGCATTATCGAAGATCAGAAGAAGCAGCTCAATGAATTATTATTAACGTATGAAAACGTTTTTGATGAAAGGCCAGGAGTTATTAACGGATACATATGCCATCTCTGCGTTAAGCCGCACGAAACGTATTGTAGAACTTTCTATCCTGTTCCCTGGAGGTTAAAGGCTCAAGTTCAAAAGGAAATAGATCGCATGTTGAAATGGGGTTTGATCGAACCCTCTACAAGCCCATACTGCTCCCCATTGTTAGTCGTGCCAAAAGCAAACGAGACTGTTAGACCGGTACTCGACACCAGAGAAATAAATAAAATCATAATTCCAGTGAGAACACATCCAGAAAACATAGACGAACTTATACAATGGTTCCATGATGTCAAATATTTGACGAGCATTGATTTGCGGAGCTCTTATTGGCAAGTCAAGCTGGATGAGTAATCAAGGAAGTATATGGCTTTCATTTATTCCGGAAGAAGTTACCAAATCACCGTTGTTCCTTTCGGACTCAACATTAGTGCTGGAATCTTTATAGCAGCTCTAGATTATGCACTAGGCCCAGAACTCAGAAGCAGGATAACAGTGTTTGTTGATGATTTGCTTATTGCATCGAAAACTTGGGAGGAGCGTATTAACTTACTGAACCGAGTGTTGGACGTGTTCAGAACCACGGGAATAACTGCTAACCTACTGAAATCCCATTTTACAGTAAACAGAATCAAGTTCCTGGGGCATATAATTGACACAAAGGGAATTTTACCAACCAAGGAGAAACTAATTGCAATTAGTAAGTTTCCAACACCCAGGAATAGGAGGCAATTAAAAGGATTTATGGGCCTTGCCTCATTTTTTAGAAGATTCATAACAAATCAGGCGATGAACGCAGCAGCTCTAAATAGTCTGTTGAAGAAGGATGTGCCCTGGCTCTGGACATTAGAGTGTCAAGAAGCATTCGAAGAGATAAAGCAGCAATTAGTAAATGCACCGCTTTTGTACCATCCGGACATGCAAGAAGAATTTTACTTGTCAACAGATTCTTCGAATGTGGGTATTGGAGCGTGCCTTTTCCAAGTACGCAAGATAAATGGACAACTCACCTTCTGTCCTATTGCGTTTGCTAGTCGTGTTTTGTCCAACTAAGAACGAACTTTCACGACGACAGAATTAGAGGCTCTTGCGGTCATCTGGGGATTTTAAAAAATTTCATTATTATCTATATGGGTCAAAGACTGCCGCATATTGCGATCATCAATCATTAACGTTTTTACAAATGTATAAACTGTTACACCCCAGACTGGCTAGATGGACTCTCGCTCTGCAACAATACCAATTTAAGATCTTGCATGTTTCAGGACAGCAAAACATTATTGCTGACGCTCTATCAAGGTCACCACAGGGTTTGACTAAAGAGATTGAAGTAAACAATAACTCAGAATTCCCTGTATTGGTGCTGCAGGAAAATCCATATAAGACGTACTACGTCAATGTGTGTGCGCATATGGCACAGTTACAGAAAAGAGATGCTCAATGGGGAAGTGTCATTCAAAGGTTACAACAGCAACCTTCGGATCAGATGGCAAATTATTACAAGCTGGTAAATGGCGTATTATTTTTCCGCTGTGGAAGGCTAAACAAAGTCCGTTGGTGTGTATGTGTACCTGAGGCGCAAATAGAGAAACTCGTATGGTTCACCCATTTAACCTGGGGACATTTCGGTGCGACAAAATGTGCAGACAAGATAAGTATGTACTGTAATTTTCCCAACAAAAAGCGCAGAATGCATGAGGTCTTGAAGAAATGCATAATCTGTCAAAAAGCAAAGCCGGATTCAAAAGGGAATAAGCACCCATTATGCTCTATATTAGTCCGAGAACCAAAAGAATTAACTTCGTGCGATCGGTGTGGACCGTTACCTACTTCAAGAGGAGGTGTTAGATATGTGTTGGCATTTCTTGATGTGCGTACGAAATACGTAAAGCTATACCCGATAAAGGCGGCTACAGCCAAAGTAATTGTAATAAGATTGACAAGGGATTATCTTCCACATGTTGGTATACCTAAGGCGATAATAACAGACACTGCTAAGATATTCACGGGACTCCGATGGAAACAGGCTTTGTCTCAAGTCGGTGTGAAACACATACTAACATCATTTTACCACCCACAAGGCAATTTGGTTGAGAGAATTTTTAGAGAGTTCAATCGCTTTGTGAGGACCTATTGCCATAATAAGCAGACTGCGTGGGCAAATTATGTGGAAGAATTTGAGCAGATATACAACAACATGCCCCACTCCTCCACTGGTTATACACCTCACGAATTGATGTTCGAGGCAAAAGAAGAAAACTTCTGGACTGAAAATATGCCCAAAACTCAGGAAACTGAGATGCTTTGGGAAGAAAAAATAAGACAAGCCATCATAAATATGACGCAAAAGGCTGATCAGAGAAAACAACAATATGACAAATTAATCAAGAGGGTACAGGCGTACCACGTCGGAGAGAAGGTACTAGTCAAAAGACATACCAAATCATCCTTAATAAAGAAGACTATAAAGAAATGGGAGTTATTATATACTGGCCCATACATCATTCTACAAATTCCGAACCCTGGGGCTTATCTGTTAGCATACCCGGGATCTAACAAAATTAAAGGGTTATTTTCCCATAGCGACTTGAAAAAATTTAATGATGATTAGAAGATAGGTATGAATGGTGTTGCGAGTGACAGAGTTGTACGCTCGTAAAAAATAACAATAAACTGTGTGTGTTTAGTGTTAGAAAACTTTAAACTGAAATAATTAATCAGTGACACCGATTGTAGAAATAGTGAATAAATATAACTATCGAGTGCTGTAAAGAAGATAATGGAGATAGGCTTCACCTGTGTTTGGGTAAACATAGAACTTTAGCATTGCTAATGTCATCAAGAATTATAAAGGATCTGAATGACCTTCAACACGAAAGAAATATTTCCCAAAAATGACGCTGCATAATCAAAAGAGGTTCCCAGTGAATGTTCATATATAATTTCAAGTGCACGCTTAGATGTGTAAACGTGTGAAGTGAAGTGATGCGTTTAGGCAGTGAATCATGAGTGACGGTTAACGCCGCAAAGATAATTTCCCGCGCAAAACAATTGACGTCGGCGCGAGAGTTAGAATCGATATAGACGTCACAGATATGCTTTGTAAGAGACTCGCATCAAACGCGAGGGGAAACGGATTGATGTTCAACGCCAACAAAGTGTCATAATTAGAGGTTAAGAGTTCTTGATTTATTGTTGATTGTCAAAAGAAGTTAATATTCATAGAATTAGTAGTTATTTAATGGGTCTTGTTCATTTTGGAATTTTGTTTGAAAATCCATTTCCATATATATGCATGTCTGAATGCCGGATGAATCAGAGAATAAATGAAAGAAGTGAATCCACATTCCTCGCCACTAATAACTTTTACATTACAGCAATCAAGCGGAGAAATATATGTATTTAGGATAAAATTTTTATGAGAATTGATAAATGATATGACTTTTCAAGGAAATGATGGATTATGTCTTTGTATAAAATGAACCACACTTTCCATTATTCGATGATTGGAATCCAAAATCTACTGCAAGTGGCATGAGTCCTTTAAATTACGAAGAGTAAATCATTGACAGGAAATGTGTCAGAATTTTTGGACTTATAAGCACAAGTGGTGATTAAGTGATATGCGAAGTCCAAAAGAAAATTCAAACTAGAGTAAATATTATGATGTTTTCGGCAACAGCAACCTTAAGTCAATGGCTAAATTGCTTGCAGTACATCGTAAGAAAAAGGATGCATGAAGCCATAGGGATTTTGTTTTCAAAAAGGAGAATCTTGGACGGTGCAACCTAACCAGTTCTTTTACGGGAGGAGTTTCCCTTTCGGTCATTGCTAATTCTTTTGGAATGAATGTTGCATGTAAAATCTGGTATCCCTGTCCCTTCTACTCTTCCCATTGTGGGCCGCGTAGAAGACCGACTACAAATTTGGACGTCGGGGACATGCAAGATCCGGGGGAGTTTCAGCACCGCAAGATATTGTCCTGGGAACAAGATTGTAGTAAAAAAAAATTTTTTTTCTTACCTAGAGGCACAAATCACTCTTCTCCAAATCGTTATACGTATAAATCTATCCCTATCTCTTCTTTAGAGATCAATTTCAAAATTATTTTTTCTCTTCTGTAGGCTTTCCTATATTCTATATACCGGAGGCTGGGGGTCTAGGCTTAAGAGGTTTTCCAAGGTTTCCCTGTTTAAGAAAGTTCCCGAATGGGTAGACCCTGATAATAGTTTCATGAAAGATCATCTTCCTTGGTTGTGCACAGCAGACATAACACCTTGACGCACGTAAAAGCAATACAGCCGCGGTACCAGTCTCTTCATTTCTTCTGTTTTCAATGTTTCTTTTCTTCGTCGGTCTTATACATAATTATTTTTTTTCAGTCGGAGAACTGAGACTCATCACTTCCGTGTTACCCACACTAATAGATAGCTCGCGAAGTGTGTTCGGTAAATCAAAATTAGGCTCACAAAATTCGCTCGCTGCGAGGGGCATTGTAATGTCCCCACAGCAAATACCCTCTACCACGCACCAATTAATCATTTTCAATCAAACCATCCACATTCATTCACTTTGGAAAAGTTATCTGATCTAATTTTCTCGTAATATATGCGGCGACAGCTCGTCGACGCCAAAGTATTTTCTAGTGCGTTTATTCTTTGAAATAACAGAGATGCATATATGCATTCTCCATGGTTGTTAGAGTGGTAACGAAGACAGCTTCTGGAGTATCTGTTGAGGGATTGACGTATTTCTGAGAGATACATATTCTGCTTTTCTTCTCGCTAAAGCGAGCCAATTAACATTTGTGCCGCTAGCGGTTTGTTTTGAAGAGAAAGAGATTGTAAAAGGAAAATAATTAAGGCGTGGAATCACCGGAGATCTGGACCTGTAATGGAGATGGATTTAATACACGATTTCCTCCATAAATAAGGTTTGTGACTTTTTTATTCTGGAGTGAATGAACGAATGAGATTTTTCTGAATCATTTGTTGATCACGTTGGCCCCGTAATTAGTGGGGAAGTTTCAGCTGTGTCGAAGAGAGCCTGCAATCACTGAGTCTTTGTTAAATCGTCCAAAAAGGCTTCGTACACATCTGGAATTCGCAATCTTTCGTAAAAGGAACAAATTGTCCAAAGGATTGATTCTCCCGACTGACTGCAGTGTTTAACAGTAATAATAAATGTAAAGATCTCTTATAGCAAGCCAGCCGCTTATTACCAAGACGAAGGACTCCACCAAAGATTCTGTTTGGTTGATTCTTTTTATCACTATATCATAATGAAATCTTATATTAAAAACTATACATAGATAAAGGAGAGAAAGAGAGAGAGCGAATGAAAATAGAGATAATGCTAATAATCCTCCATTAGTCTAATTTCTCGCCTGTCTGATCACGGATCAGCCAAGAACTAGGAGGGCCTTACTTAACTGTATAGACTTATGTGTGAAGGTGAAGGGATCTTAAAGACAACAGATACACGTTAATACAGACAAGACATTACACAGAGATAGCGGCTAGCTGCATTGATCATCTATTCTTAGATTAAAGAGACGGCAACTTATTATCCGAACATTAAAATGTTAAAATTTGAACAAGTTAATATTTTACTATTTTCTTACTCATGAAATTTGATAAACTTTACTGCATGTAAATCCCCTCTCATTTACATACGCTAAACGAAATATTGTAACAGATCCCTCTTATAGTATTAAGGCCCCTACTACGGCAAACCGTCTTTCCGGGGAGTGACTGACGCCCTTTTGTAAACAATGTTTGTCACCATTTCTCTGGAAGGGGGAAGGAATGTACAGGATGGCAGACAGTCAAGGAATATTTTAGGGAATTGGTTTAAGAAATTTATTTCAAAGCCTAGTGAAATCTTTACAAATTTTCTCCCAGAGTAATTCACGCCATGTCTACATGACACAAGTCGCTTGCCTTTCAAGAGACAGTTCTGTCCAGTTAAAGCTGCTGACAGGAGACGCCCTGAGTCCTCTGCTGCAACTGCTAGCGAATTCACGCCATTGATTTTAGCCAACAGCGTGCGCGGGATACCGATCACGTGTGTGAACGCCGGAGCGTCCTGCGGAGAGGAACACTCTTGTTTCTCCCTCTTGTAATCCAGACCTCGAGCAGAGCAGACGTCTTTTTGGAAGGCAGAGCCTCCGGCTCTGCCTCTCGCGACCGGCCACCAACATAAGTTAACATGAACCGCTTCCCCTTCCGTTGCCCATTTTAATTAATTAATCGACCTCCTATCCTGTCCTAAACCTGCTAACTTCCTACCCTAGGCACGCCCTTTGTACTCCGTATATTGAAATACATCTTTTCATTGTACTTAATTTCCTGTTTTGTCATTTAACGGCAGCCCTGGATGGCCACTATCAAATCCTGACCGCTCGACCTCCTGCACACTGCCACTACGAGGCATATTTAACAGCCTTCTTCCCCCTTCCCTGCCAAGCTATACATTAACATCGGTTGCAGAAGTCCCTCGTAAACTTCCCCTAACTGTACATTTACAAAACCTGACTAGCAAGACAAAATAAACCAACTTACTGGCAAATTATGATATGAAGCTCGTAGGATGCGACGCATGCAAATGTCGCAACAGGAAACCGCCGTTGTCAGAACTGGACAAATAATTAAAAGACATTGTACCATGTCCTATAAGGTAAAAGTAAAATATATCGGAATATTGGAATATGGGGAATAAAATGTTCAGAAGCTAGTAAACAGTCTAATGCACTAAAACCCTAAACACAGCCAACAAAACTTAAAAAATATAAATTAACACCTTACTTTAGCAGAAGATGTTAGATACACGGTAAAACCTCGCCTAAAACACATGAAAGCTCCAGAAAGTTGTTGCCCTGTCAAAATTTTTTAAAAAGCCGTCGCACTGCCATCTCGAGAATAGCGAAGAATTAACCGGCTTAGTCACACAAGGAGTACTTATGCCTGTAGAAATAGGCAGCAGATTAACTTGTCAGATACGTGGCACCGTCCACATCCACAAAAATGTCATCAAGCCTACATAGATGCCTCACACAGTAAATACGGATGAAGTGCAGTTGCTTATGCTTCCCGCTGTCCACATAGTACTGAGCATTGACAGATACAAGAAGTATATGGCTGGTATATGCAGCCTACAGGAGACGGAACATGTAGGCGATGGGTTGCGATAACTATACTAAAGTGCTTAAGAAACTGGTATAGGCATGCGAATTCAATTACAGAGAAATGTAAACAGGAAGAATACGGCGGTGCGGTCGGCAACGGCTATATACGGCCGGCCGGAGTGGTCGAGCGGTTCTAGGCGCTGCAATCTGGAACCGCGCGACCGCTACGGTCGCAGGTTCGAATCCTGCCTCGGGCATGGATGTGTGTGACGTCCTTAGGTTAGTTAGGTTTAAGTAGTTCTAAGTTCTAGGGGACTGATGACCACAGCAGTTAAGTCCCATAGTGCTCAGAGCCATATGAGCCTATATACGAAAACAAATGTTTGGCGCAATTGCTAGATCGGTTACCGCTTCTACAATGGCACGATATCAAGATTTAAGTGACTTTGGACTTGGTGTTATAGTCTGCGCATGAGTGATGGGACACAGCGTATCCGAAAAAAAATGGTTGTAATGGCTCTGAGCAGTATGGGACTTAACATCTGAGGTCATCAGTCCCCTAGAACTTAGAACTACTTAAGCTTAACTAACATAAGGACATCACACATATCCATGCCCGCAGCAGGATTCGAACCTGCGACTTAGAACTACTTAAAACTAACTAACCTACGGACATCACACATATCCATGCCCGAAGCAGGAGTCGAACCTGCGGCCGTAGCGGTCGCGCGGTTCCAGACTGAAGCGCCTAGAACCGCTCGGCCACATGGGCCGGCTACAGCTAGGTAGGGATGAAGTGGGGATTTTCCCGTACGACCATTTCACGAGTGTACCGTGAATATCAGAAATCGGGTAAAACATCAGATGTACGACATTGCTGTGGCGGAAAAAGATCCTGCAAGAAAGGGACCAACGACGACTGAAGAGAGTGGTTCGACGATACACAAGTGCAACCTTTCCACAGATTGCTGCAGATTTCAATCCTGGTCCATGAACAAGTATCAGCGTGAGAGCCATTCAACGAAACGTCGTCGATATGGGGTTTCAGAGCCGATGGCCCACTTGTGTACTCTTGATAACTGAATGACACAAAGCTTTACGCCTCGCCTGGGCCCGTCAGCAGCGACATTGGACTGTTAGTGACTGGAAAAATTTTGCCTGGTCGGACGAGTCTCATTTCAAATTGTATCGAGCAGATGGACGTGTACGGGTATGGAGACCATCTCATGAATCCATGGACTCTGCATGTCAGCAGGGGCCGTTCAAGATGGTGGGGGCTCTGTAATGACGCGGGGCGTGTGCGGTTGGAGTGATACGGGACTCGTGATACCCCTAGATACGTCTCTGAAAGGTGACACTTACGTAAGCATCCTGTCAGATGACCTGCATCCATTCATGTCCATTATGCATTCCGACGAACTTGGACAATTCCAGCAGGACAATGCGACACCCCACACGTCCACAATTGCTACAGAGTGTCTCCAAGAACACTGTTCTGAGTTTAAACACTTCCGCTGATCACAAAACTCCCCACACATGAACATTATTGAGCATATGTGGGATGATCACCCCATCGTACTCTTACGGATTTATGAACAGCTCTGCAGGATTCATGGTGTCATTTCCCTCCAGTACTACATCAGACATAGTCGAGTCCATGCGACGTCGTGTTGCGACACGTCTGCATGTTTGCGGGAGCCCCACACGATATTAGGAAGGTGTACCTGTTCTTTGACTCTTCAGTGCATTATGTTTCTAGATATAATCACAACGTAAAAAACAGTGAAGCCATATAAAAGATATTGATTAAAATTGCAAGTAAATGTTCATCAAATGGGTCATAATAAACAAGAGTAAATTAATTTAAAAACTTAAAAAGTATAAAAGTATCAAACGACGAAGCGCATACGAATAAAACTTGCACGAGGGAACAAGAGAACTAATTTGTTAATGGACCAGGCAGTATTTTGACAATTATTTCGTATATTTTCACACCCTTCAGTCAAAATTAGCTACAGACGCGCTAAACAGCGTCATATGATAGTGAGCGGTCTCAGAAAGTAAGACAGAATCAGTAATACCTTATTTGGATACCTTATTTGGACACTAATAACTGAATCACAATATATTCCATTAGAACAATGACCGATAAAAAAATGTAATACAGAAAAAATATCAAATTGCTTCAGTGTAAAGGATCAAATGTAGTGTACACCGTATTGCATAAAATAGTAGCTCATACATGAAGTGCAAGAAATAAAAAAAAAATGACGTTAAAAATGGGAAATTTAAAAAATGCAAGAAATATTTTAAATATAAAAAATTACAAAAATGTGAGGCGGCACCAAATGACTTACAGCACACAGATTTAATAACTTACTAAAACGATGACTTCATTGTAGCAAAATTATTTGTTTCTTTCTGCCCAGCTGATCATTTAACAGTCTTCTGTCCGTTTTTTCTGCATGCTTGGCTATTTCCGTTTCTTCCAGTATATTTTTTTGCGTTTTTGAGTGTAATGGAAGATCTAACCTACGTATTTACTGTGTGATGTATCTATGAAGGCTTGGTCCCATTTGAGTGGATGTGCACGGTACCGCATACTTGACAAGGTAATCTGCTGCCTGTTAATACAGATATACGTACTTATTGTGAGACAGCCGATTATTTGTTTTTGAATACTTTTTGGCTTTCTCGAGGTGATTTATTTTAGGTAGGTGAAAGCGTGAGGCCTTTTTTAAAAAAAAATTGAGAAGGGCAGCTACCTGCTGGGACCTCCATGTGTTTTGGAGGTGGTTTCCCATTTATTTAATATCTTTTGCGTCAGTAAGTTATTATTTTAAATATTTTTAAATTTTGTTTGGTTGTGTTTTGGGCTTTTAGTGCCTTAGACGTATCACTGGCTTCTCAACATTTTATCGACCGTATTCCCATATATTTTACTCTTATCTTATAGGACACCGCACAATATTTTTTTTTTCAAATTCAGTCCACGGCGGTTTCCTGCTGGTACATTTGTATACACGGCATCATATGTTCTTAACATGAATATCTGAAAGAGAAATACTATTTACATATTATTATTCATGGATTACGAAACGATCTATAGTACGCAAAGGAAATGTACAAATAAACGTTGTTAAACTATTTTTATCAAAACTGACTCTACAGTGAAACACATAACGCCAGTTAGCCAGTATAAATTTGCTAGAAATAAATCAAATTAAGACACATCAAAATACCAGTGTGAGGTTGTTTCTAATAATGTTGCTCTCTAAATCTGTAAATTTTTGTGATGCAAGCTAAGTATTGATATTTTGGCATCTTAAACTGTTTACTTGCCACTTTTCCTCTCACACTAGTTCCCTTCATAGTGTAAAATTTTTGGAGGGAACTTGTTTTAATAACGTCTGTTCTAAATTTTGTTGTTGCTCTTAATAAACGCTGTTATTTCTGTTTCTAGTTTCTCAGTGCTGAGGCTACACTCTGAGCTGTCTCATTCAGATGAAAAATGCAGTGCCACTCACAAGCTCGCATTCAGTGAGGTGTGACGCTGACGCTTCCTCTGACGTGAACATTTCACCATTTGACGGGCGTTTCCCTTTGATAACCTGACGTCCCGAACAAACCGTGTCTAAAACGAATTTTGTTAGTAGTTTTCTAACAAGCCAATGCTGACAAAATGCTTGTCCGTTGCAGCAGCCGCGGAACTTCTTTCGTCGCTATTTAAGCAAATCTGCTGCCTCACTGAGATGAAAAATAAGGCAGAGTTAGCGATGTGATGACCTTCACGAGATACGAGATATTTACAGCAAATAGCGAAAAGTAATTTTGAACAGTAACTTCTAGATATTCTTTAAAACTTTAAACATTGCCGTTAAATAATAATAATAGACTGCAATTTTCATGCTGTTTATGCAGTTATAAGATGCTTTACAACCATCATCATACATAGTAACACGCCTTTAATAAATGAAAACAACTAAAACTATGGCTGTCGAAGTGAGAAATTTAATTTTATTCGACTAAAAGAATAAATTCAATTGTAGAAACATATGCAAATAGGATGAGAGTGCAGAAAAATTCTAAGAACCTGAATGACGAAGCACTTAATACAAGGAGTGACAACATGTAAAACTGATGTATCGCAAAAAACCTTGTTACTAATTTTGCGTATCTCACATTTTGAGTAATAAATAATGACTGATTTTCTACTTTATAAACAAAATGAGCTACCGTTTATATATGTTTATCGAATGAGAAACGATAATAACTATATTGGTTAGTTATTTAAAACCAATTCGATCATTCTTGGTCGGCCGGAGTGGCCGAGCGGTTCTAGGCGCTACAATCTGGAACCGCGCGACCGCTACGGTCGCAGGTTCGAATTCTGCCTCGGGCATGGATGTGTGTGATGTCCTTAGGTTAGTTAGGTTTAAGTAGTTCTAAGTTTTAGGGGACTGATGAGATCAGATGTTAAATCCCATAGTGCTCAGAGCCAACAAGTGTCTGGCGCAGTTGTTAGATCGGTTACTCCTACTACAATGGCAAGTTATCGAGGTTATCAAGATTTAAGTGAGTTTGAACGTGGTGTTATAGTCGGCACACGAGCGATAGGACACAGCATCTCTGAGGTAGAGATGAAGTGGGGATTTTCCCGTACGACCATTACACTAACATACCGTGAGTATCAGGAATCCCGTAAAACATCAAATCTCCGACATGGCTGCTACCGGGAAAAGATCCTGCAAGACCAGAACCAATGACGAAGGAAGACAATCGTTCAATGTGACAGAAGTGCAACCCTTCCGCAAATTGCTGCAGATTTCAATGCTGGGCCATTCAACGTAACATCATCGATCTGGGCTTTCAGAGCCGAAGGCCAATTCGTGTAACCTTGATCACTGCACGACACAAAGCTTTAAACCCCTCCTGGGCCCGTCAACACCGACATGAACTGTTGATGCCTGGAAACATGTTACCTGATCGGACGAGTAACGTTTCAAATTGTATCGAGCGGATGGACGTGTACGGGTATGCAGATAACCTCAGGAATCCATGGAGTCTGCATAAAAGCAGGGGACTGTTCAAGCTGGTGGAGGCTCTGTAATGGTGTGGAGCGTGTGCAAGTGGCTGGTGACACTTACGTAAGCATCCTGCCTGATCATCTACATCCAGTCATGTCCATAGTTCATTCCGACAGCCCACACGTTCACAATTGCTACAGAGTGGCTCCAGGAATACTCTTCTCAGTTTAAACACTTCCGCTGGCCACCGAACTCCCCTGACATGATTGGGCATATCTGGAATGCCTTGCATCGTGCTGTTCAGGAGAGATGTCCACCCTCTCGTACTCTTGTATTTATGGACAGCCTTGCAGGATTCATGGTGTCGGTTCCCTCCAGCTCTACTTCAGACATTAGTCGAGTCCACCCCAGGTCGTGTTGCTGCACTTCTGCGTGCTCTTGGGGGCCTAACACGATATTAGACAGGTACATCAGTTTCTTTGGTTCTTCAGTGCAGTTGCTTGAAAAAGACGTTTACTCTTCGAAACGAGTTGCATGACTTTAAATGTGAGAAAGATACAAACAAACTGCAATTGGCAGCAGCGGTTACTGTGAAACGTATTTGTTGGTGTTCATATCTGGAGAAAACGGCACCGACAGCTCCTGTGTTATTGTGACCTGTTGTGCATCCATTTCATGGTCTGTACGGGCGCACTGTTTTTTCAGGTATTTATGAACTCACAAAGGTTCCGCCTCTTTATACTCCCTTTAAAGGGCACAGGATTTTGTAACAATTGCGTATTGTATAGAATACTTTACGACTCGTTGGATCGCTGGATGACACAAGCAACAAAATCGTATTCCGACGAACTTTACGATATTTGCGATCTGTTTACGGAACAAAACAGCTGACTTCATGACATCGGCAGTCTATTGTCCCTTTCCCGTGTATACTGCCTCTCGCTGTACAATCGCATTTCTATTCAGAACTCTCAACCGATAAGTTGCAGCTGAATAAAGAAGGCAGAGATAAACGAGGCTTCGGAAAAGGAATAAATAACTCCATTTATCTCCACTCTAGTGGCCGGATTTTTTTCCTCGCTGTGGATGGAGAAGTGGCAGATATCGCGTGTTTTTAATAATGTATGAAGCCTCCGCGTCGCTAGGGGAGTCCTTTCCACAGATTATCACAAAAAAAACGACTGCTCCCCATTTACTAGCTCTCTTGCTAAGCGAAAGGAATGGAAATTGTATGTGGAAGGAGAATATCTCGCTCCGCTTTAAGAGAAAAAGCAGTCACAGAGCCTGTGAAAACAAAATGTGAATTAAATTCTATATTACTGCAACCATTTCTGAACCGCCGTGAGTGTTCATTTTTTGTTAGATGTTCTTAAGAAGCACAAATTTTATGAAATTTCAGCGCCTTTAAACTTCACAGCGTTTATATTTATTTGGAATACACTTACGCTTCTATCCATTTCCCCGACGCTTCCTGCGTTATATTGTACTTTCGTTGCTCTTTATTTTAGCATCCTCTGTAGTCTTTAAGGAACGCTTCTCCATCGACCGTGACGAAGGACAAGAATAAGAACATCTGAACAATATTTAAATTTGTTATTTCTACCGATATACAGAATACTAACAATTTATAGCAAATTTTTTGTGTCCTATTGTACGTACGATTTACAACCTGTAAAACAGAGTTATCATTCTTGTTTTCATTAAAGCTGCCTGTAAAGTGGAAACTTTAAAATTTACGGTAATCTTCAAGTTTAAGGTGAGCGTAAAAATATCGGCGAATGAACCGATATGTAAGTGGTGCCATTGTTAATAATAATTATGCATCTAAAGCACTAAGACTACAGAGGTCATCAGTCCCCTAGAACTTAGAACTACTTAAACCAAACTAAGCTAAGAACATCACACACATCCATGCCCGAGGCAGGATTCGAACCTGCTACCGTAGCAGTCGCGCGGTTCCAGACTGAAGTGCCTAGAACCGCACGGTCGCTGTTTATACGTTTGGGCAGTAACGACCAATGATTACCAGTTGTGCGACTAGCGGGTAGCAGCTCGCCGTCCTAGGATCATCGCGCGTTTGTTACGGGGTGAACGATTTTTCCTGGCTTCTTCAAAATATGGTCACCAAACGTCTGCATGTCGATAACCGGCTGGGCTGTGATTTTCCTAGTAAGATCGGCACTGTCGATGTTCGCGCCCTCCATGGGACTTAACTTTTGGCGCCATACTCGTAAGTCAGGGGTCCATTCGATGGGGGTCGAGTATGGGTTGATTTGGACCATCTCTCGGTTGAGGAGGTACAGCAAGTGTGGGTGGTGCTGCAGCTGTTCCATCATATTCTTACTGATAAATAAGGCATGACGAATATGATCGAATGTCGGATCCAACTGACGGATCAGGTTCCCGTTATGCAATCTTCCTATCGTTTGGCACCACCGAAAATAAAGGGGTTGCGCAAGGAAATAGAGAAAGTGTTGGCCGAAGGTAACATCTGACCATCCATTTCGCCTTACGCTTCACTCATTTTCCTTGTGAAAAGACCAGTGGAGGAGGGTTTAAACACAATGTTGATTATCGTCTTTTGAATGACAACGTGGTACTTGAATTACACTCCTTGTCCGACCTGCACAATTGCTTCACGTGGTTAGTCGGGGCAAGATAATTTACCGACCTGGACGTCAACAAAGCCTATTATCAAATTTCACTAGCGCTGGAATTGAAAGCTGTGACTGCCTCTGCTATGGATTGGAACCTGTACGAATTTGACCGTGTCCCTTTCGGATTGTCCCCTAGAAGAGCGGCCTTTCCCGTTCGCCCGATTCTGTTTTAGGTGATATCAAGCACCAATTAGTTTCTAATTTCCTGGCTGACGTCTTTATAGCAAGACTTTTCCTGAACATCTGCAGCAGCTCTGTCAGCTACTGGCAAGGCTGGAGGAGGTGGGGTTAAATTAGCGCAGTCCTAGATCTCCTTTTCGGATCATTTAGTTTCGGCTGATAGGTTCGTGTGGACCATCGCGGACTTGGTCTATTCACAGTTTTCAACCTCCTGGAACCAAAAATTAATAGCTCAGTTTATAGATATTACGATTTTGTTTTCGAAAGTTCGCACCGAAGTAAGCTGAATTGACAGATTCATTGAATTTATTACCGAGGAAAGGGGAAGAATTCAGTTATCTGAGTTGGCAGCTCCATTGAATTTATTACGGAGGAAAGCGGAAGAATTCAGGTGGACTGAAAGTCAGCAAGCTGCCTTTGACGCCCTGAAGAGTGGTCTCGGCGACGCCACACTATTGGCAGTCCCTAATTTCTCTTAGCCCTTATTTTAATAACTGATGCTTCAAATTCATGAACAGCAATCGTGTTGCTAAATGAACAGGGCGGAGAACGTCGCCCTGTTGCTTATGTGCCACGTGCTTTAATGACTGCAAAGGCCAAATATTCGACCTACGAGCTTGAGGCCCTCGTTGTCCTACTCTGGACTGAAAAGTTCAACTTTTACTTACAGCACGCTCGATGTAGTTTAGAAATTGACAACCAGGCTCTCTCACGCGTCCCAGCACGCACTCGTAAGACGGGGTGTATTGCGAGGTGATCGGTGCGCATTTCTGCAATCAGGTTCTCAGTAAAGCACGTAAGGGACAGCGAAAACGCCATCACTGACGCAATAAACTGTATGTTCGAGTCTGGCGATGAGGAACTTTCATTTCCACGAATGTCCCAGCAGGGAGCCACTATTAGTGCAGTCTTGGCTGAGGTGCCTAAGATGTTTACTGATCTTGGTCAACATAAAGACTGCAACCCAGGGTAGTCACATATTAAACAGCGTCTTCAGTCTGGGGAGGAAATATCCGGGTAGCAGCTTAGAAAGGGAACTTTGTGTTTACAAACCCAGGATGATGGTCAACGGAAATTTGTTTGCCTCGAGATCTCATTCCCACCATCTTTAAATATTATCAGTCGCTATTAGGTGGACACTTAACATTTATAAATCCGTACGCAGGATAAAGCAACATGGCGCCTGGCCCTTGCTATGTAAAGATATAAGAAGGATCATTTGGCAGTACCAAGTTGGAAAAACCAAGTTCGGGCCGTATGATCGGTTTTCCGCGTTCCACACACGCCGAAAGTTCTATAAAATGTCTTTCCATTGATTATGTCGGCCTTCTTTCCTGGACTAGGGCGAGTTACAGTGTATTTTCGTTGCAGTGAACATCTTCTTGCGTTTTGCATGGTTGATGCGCAGCGACGGAGGCCAGCACTAAACGTCTCGCTCTTTGGTCCTCCTGTTACTGTCGTCAGTCACAACGCTAAGCGTTTGTGTCTGGTGAATTCCGCAGGTTTTGTTTTTGGCATAAGACCCATTACGTCACTGCCACCCCCTGTCACCCTGAACCGTCTTCTATGGAGAAAATGAATAGTAACTTGAAAGAAGCACTTATCACTCGGACGCAACATTACCTCCCTTGGTTGAGTTTTGCTCGTAACATAGAGAGGCATGAAGCTCATCGAGCTATACCAGCGTCCTTAATGTTCGCTCGTCCTTTAAATTCACCATTATCGAACTTGCTTCCATAACAGGCGATTTCTGAGGTTCTTAGGGATGGTTTTCAGAGGGCGAGAGCAATCATTGCGAAGTCCCATTAAAGGGAAGCATTATGCTACAACTGTGGGCGACGGCATGCCAATTTTAGGGTGGGGGATGTGGACTACGTTCGCAACTTTGGAGCTCGTGGCAAAGGAGGCAAGGCACCTAGTAAGTTTATGCCACGTTTTGTGGGGTCCGGGGCGCATCCTTGAGATTCCCACTCCTTTCACACTGTGAGTGAATGACGAAGCATCCAACCATTGGAAAGGGTGTACTTCCAACCATTGGAAAGGGTGTACCATTGGAAAGGGTGTAGCAGGCTAATCCTGCTGGTACTAAATGGTATATCTTTGTTTTTCCTTACTGACCTTCCCCCCCCCCCCTCCACCCAGAGTTTAGGCGAGGGGGGGGGGGTGAGCAGAGGGGGAGGAATGGGATAAGCCGTCGACAGCTGGTATTCAACTTCAGTGAGCTGTGTTTCCGCATTTTACATTTTATTGGTGATTACCTGAAGGAACCAGCTGGTATGTGCTGAACTCCGTCTTGTATGTAAATTAGCTTATCTGCTTAGAGTATGTGATTTTAAAGATTTAGGACGCCTGACTTGAGTAAAAACTGTTGTTTACTTCTGATTTTGATCTTAAGGCCTTGGGTCCTGTGGTTGGTTTTAAGTTTAGATTTCTTCTTGCCACCGCGTTTAGCTTAAGAAAACGGATCCACTTTAATCAGTGGCAGTGACTTGGTTCTTGCAAATTAGTATGAGTGCTGCAAAGTAGATGAATTGGTCAGTATATGAAATGCAATGCCTCTAGTTAAAAAAGCAATGACTTTATTTGACGTGTTTCGGGACATACCAATTAGTTCTCGCAACTTGTACTGCATCCCATCCTTAGCGTTTTGCGTGATAAGTAGAATGTCTTCTACGATACTCTAATACATGTTTTTCAATTAAATAAAAACAGTCTTCGATTCTCGGGTTCTCCCTGTTTTATACCCAAAATAAGTGTGATATCTTTCAGAGCTGAGCCAAAAGCCTTAGTTTTGTTTTACCATTTCACTGTTTACGAGAGTGTTTGCTGTACTTGTTGCAGCGGTCAACTTACTTTCAATTGCCTTGTTGTACTCCGGATGCTTGGTGCCGAGCTCAACCCCCGTGGCTTGTGCCGCCAGCTGGCTTGTGTTCCCATCCGGCGTCAGGCTGGTCAACTGCAATTCATTAATGTTTAATATGTTTGATCTTTTGAAATCCTTTTAAAATTGTGAAGCGTGTCTGAACTGTTTAACATCTCGTGTTTGGAGTTTAATAGTTTTTCTTAAAGCTGATCTTTAATATTTTTATTTTAAACAGAAAGAATCACGTTATCTGAAAGTACTGATGATTTATCAGTTGTGGAACACAAGTATTAACTAATTTTTTTGTTGGGTAATAAAAGTTTGGAGCAGCTACTTAATAACAAATTATGATCAATGGTTTTCCTCAGCCATTCCTCTAGGACCTAACTAATTATAAACCAAAACAAGCGTCGTTTGAATAACACTTATACACCGCTGAACGTAAATACTTCCACTTCACACGTTCATAGTTGCTTCTTTACCTTGGTTAATGAAAAATACTAGCTAATAAAGTTGCGACACTGTGTTTCGGGAAAAGAAAACAGTGAATTTTTACTGATTGTGTACACTACAGCAAGGAGCTTGAATGCTTAAATTCGTAAATCTGGGAGTATAATTTGCTATTTACCTACTGTTTAATCTACTAATTCTTATAATCATGTATTTGTGTCGAAATGCTGAACAGTGCAAGTGGTGTATTAATCAAAATGCAATCTGATAAATGAGTAGCCGAAACTGAAATTGTATAACTGTATTTTAATTGACTTCAGATAAAATAAAATTAGAAGACCAAAACTGTAAAACATATAAGCTGTCCTGTGAAAGTGTATTGTGCAGTACAGTGAACAGTGCTACAATGCTGACGTCACAATACGCGACTTTGCTACATAAATTACTAACCAAATATTGAAAGAATGATCCATCAAAGACGTTTCTTCAAACTGCATCGTAAATTAACGTACGCAATCTGACTGACAAAATTCTAGACACTGAATAATACACCTACGAATGTAACACTGCACTGTGAACAAATAAAACTGTATGCATATGAAACGTGAACTGAATTTTACCTAACCTGGTCTGGGAATCAATTCTGGGAAGCAAAGTTAACTGTAAATGATTTCACTGAGTTCTGACTAATGTAAAACTGGCCCTAATGAATTTTCATATACCTTTCCTGTGGCAATGGAAACTCGGTACTGTTCAAAGTGATGAACATAAAACATGCAGAACAGCAGCAACCAAGCTAAAAGGAAAGAAAGACCTTGCGCAGTGCAGTGCGAGGACACGTAGCTATTCTAATCACCTTCTGCTTCAATCTTACTGTGTTCTAAAAAGCGCAGTGCACCTACACACATAATCAGAAAATATAAAATTCTTTCATTAGGAGACTGTGATAGAATTTGAACAAGCTAGATGATTTTAAGTAATTCATCATTTAAAAAGTGTGCATTAAGAAAAGTGATTGTCATTACTCAAAAATCAGGATTATCTTTACAATAATTGTCCTTTATCACAAAAATATTCCTGTCATAAAATAATTACCGAAAATTTTAAAGGGGTGGTAAAACTTACTTCTGAGTGCAAGCTGTGTGAACTGTTAACCTTACTTAGTCTCGTCTGAACAACGAACTGTTGTTGTTCTTGTTGTGGTCTTCAGTCCCGAGACTGGTTTGATGCAGCTCTCCATGCTACTCTATCCTGTGCAAGCTTCTTCATCTTCCAGTACCTACTGCAACCTACATCCTTCTGAATCTGCTTAGTATATTCATCTCTTGGTCTCCCCCTACGATTTTTACCCTCCACGCTGCCCTCCAATACTAAATTGGTGATCCCTTGATGCCTCAGAACATGTCCTACCAACCGATTCCTTCTTCTGGTCAAGTTGTGCCACAAACTTCTCTTCTCCCCAATTCTATTCAATACTTCCTCATTAGTTATGTGATCTACCCATATAATCTTCAACATTGTTCTGTCGCACCACATTTCGAAAGCTTCTATTCTCTTCTTGTCCAAACTATTTACCGTCCATGTTTCACTTCCATACATGGCTACACTCCATACAAATACTTTCAGAAATGACTTCCTGACACTTAAATCTATACTCGATGTTAACAAATGTCTCTTCTTCAGAAACATAAACCAAATCAATAAAGAAAAAAATTCAATAACACTTTCAAATACATAACAAATACGCGCAAGCAAGCAATGCAGCAACAACTTTACCTCATAATCTTCACTTGTCCAATTAATCTTTACCAAATCATAATTCACAATTCATCCTTTTCTATATTTTTATCTCTGCGCCCTGCAGTCTGTTTCTACCCACTCAGTATCACTGCCTACACCCGAGTCCTTTATAAGTTTCACTTATAATGCCTACTGCAGCGACAATGCTACGGCAACCAAAGTTCACAGTGCTGGTGCTCAGAACCTCTGTGGCGTAACTTGTCGACTGTCGACAAGTACTGTTTGAAAAACGTTTTGCGTCAAATATGAAATATGACACATCCAACGAAAAAATAAATTTCACATTACTATCCTTGAATACCAAAAATAAACTAGAAACCTTACAAATCTAGTACATGGCGCTGTCACCAATGGCGGAAACCGCGGTTGTGCATCTAGTCGAACTAAGAAGGGGACCACAGAGCAATCAGATTTTTGCTCTAAGTGAAGTTCGCAAATATTAATCCGCACAAAGTCTCCAGAAAATCTACTTTGAAACTCTACGACCATCTTTAATATGCCAAAGCAAGGTCGGTTTTTCTCGCCATGACGTGTGGCTGTGCGATATGAATCTTCGCCTCACAGACAGGTGTTTTTGTTTCGATTCTTGGCTGATGGAAATTTTTAAACAGAGGTGGCTGTCCTACTAGCAATTCCATGAAGTTTAAAATACATAACGAAGGGGAAAAAGTCAGTAGCGCACAAGACTAGTAATCACTGATTCGAGTCACGTTTTTCTTATTACTTTTTATGTTCAGTTTGAATACCAACCTCATTTAAATATAAATTAGTCAACCAAACGCATCAAAAAAAGTTTCGCATTACACCGGTTCCCAGAACTCCTGAAGATCGACGTTGACTGTCGATCACAGACACAGTCTCTTTGACTGCTCAAAGATGTCACTAAACCGGCCCAAAGATGTAAACAACCATGCATGAGCAACGCCTATTAGATGGAGAGGGTCCGACAACCGATCAGTTCCAGCCACGAGTCGTGTTGACTGCAGTTCAACCATACCTAGACGATCAATACCGCGGTTCGATCGCATCCGCTTTGTTACTTTGTGCCAGGAAGGGCTCCCAACAAGGGAAATGTCCAGGGAGCTCGAAGTGAAACAAAGCGATGTTGTTCGGACATGGAGGAGATACAGAGAAACAGGAACTGTCGATGACATGCCTCGCTCAGGCCACCCAAGGGATACTACTGCAGTGGATGACAGCTACCTGCCGATTATGTCTCGGAGGAATGCCACCATGTTGAATAATGCTTTTCTTGCAGCCACATGACGTCATTTTACGACTCAAACTGTGCGCAATAGGTTGCATGATGCGCAACTTCACTCCCGACGTCCATTGCGAGGTCTATCTTTGAAACCACGACACCGCGCAGTGGGGTATAGATGCGCCCAACAACATGCCGAATGGATCGCTCATGTTCGGCATCACATTCTCTTCACCGATGAGTATCGCATATGCCATCAACCAGCCAACCGTCGGAGACATGTTTGGAAGCAACGCGGTCAGGCTGAACGCCTTAGACACACTGTCCAGCGAGTGCAGCAAGGTGGAGGTTCCCTGCTATTTTGGGATGGCATTACATTGGGCCGACTTACGCCGCTGGTGGTCATGGAAGGCGCCGTAACGACTGTACGATACGTAAATGCCATCCTGCGACCGATAGTGCAACCATATCGTCAGCATATTGGCGAGACATTCGTCTTCATGAACGACAATTCGCGCCCCCATCGTGCACATCTTGTGAATGACTTCCTTCCGGGTAACGACATCGCTTGACTAGAGTGGCCAGAGTTCATACATGAACGCTATCGACCATGCATGGGATAGAGTGAAAAGGGCTGTTATGGACGACATAACCCACCAACCACTCTGAGGGATCTACGCAGAATCGCCGTTGAGGAGTGGGACAATCTGGACCAACTGTGCCTTGATGAATTTGTGGATAATATACCACGACGAATACAGGCCAGCATCATTGCAACAGGACGTGCTACTGGGTATTAGAGGTACCGGTTTGAACAGCAACCAGGACCACAACCACTGGTAGGTTTCGCTGTATGGTGGTACAACATGCAATGTGTGGTTTTTATGAGCAATAAAAATGGGCGGAAATGATGTTTACGTCGATCTCTACTCCAATTTTCTGTACAGGTTCCGGAACTCTCGGAACCGAGGTGATGCAAAACATTTTTCATGTGTGTATATACTAATAAAAGATGTGTGATTGATATTTTAGAAAAATGCACGTCTTCTCATTTCTAATTACATATCACACACAAAAATCCAGTATTCATTGCAAATACATGTTCTTAATTACTGATTTTTGCAAAAGATTGTTCGAATTTTAAAAAATTACAAATTAAACCCATTTTTCATCCTTATGTATTTTATGCTTAATGGAAATATTCACGGACATGGAACTTTGTTTAAAAGCCCGGCAGAGCTAGGAACAGGGCCTAAACTACATACTTGATAGGCGAGCACTCTACCACACATGCACAAGAGCTGTCGCGGAAACTCGACATCCATTTTGCAGGTTAAAGACGGTCAGAAAAGGGCTAAGTCGACTCTCTCGAGAATTTTTGAGAGTAGCATCGAACTGACTTTGTGACCGATATTTGTGTTCTGAATTTAACGAACCACAAATGCGTGGGGTGTTCAACAGGTAATGCAACACATTTTTTTCTCTGGCAGATTCGGTTAAAAAATGTGGAATTTTTTGTGAGAATCTTGGAATATTGTTGCTTCACCCCCTATAGTTTCATGAAATTCCGACAGGTGGTGGCGTCATACGTAGCCTTCAAAATGATGCCTACAACGGTGGTGTGTTCTAAGCACAGAGCTGTTAGTGAGTTTCTTTTGACGGAAAATCAGAGCATCGCAGATATTTATGGGCGTTTTCAGGCTGTCTACGGAGATATAGCAGTGAGCAAAAGCACGGTCGTTGCTGGGCGATGCGTCTGTCATCAACGCAACAAGGTTCTCCATACCTGTCCGATCTCCCGCGTTGCAGCCGGCGGTACACAACTGTGACTCTGGCAATGTAGTACCCTGAAGAAAGGAAAAAAAAAACCTGAAGAAGCGACTTCAGCGTATTCGTCGTCACAAAGATGCAAACGAAATTCTCCTTCTCTATGACAACGCAAAGCCTCACACAACTCTGCGCAGCCGAGCGGACCTCACAAGACTTCATTGAACTGTTCTTCCACCTCCGCCCTACAGCCCGGATCTCGCACCTTCCGGATTCCACCTATTTGGCCTAACGAAGGATGCACTCCGCGGGAAGCACTACGTGGAAGAGGGGATGTTACTGATGCAGCAAGATGTCTCTGATGTCGACCAATAGAGTAGTGCCATGCGGGCATACAGGCCTTCCCACTAAGGTGACATAAGGCTGTCGCTTTGAACGGACATTATGTTGAAAAATAAGAAAACCAACCTGCTCTCAGAAAAAAAGGTGTACTAATACTTACTGAAGGTCTCTCGTATAAAACAATACAAAAATCCGAATGCCATATGGTCTCGTAGTAAGCTTGGATGACACATTTGGGTACGTCATCCCATACTGCTTCGACTCTTTGCCAATTCATCATTTGCATTGGACAGCGAGCTGTGTTGTGGCAATCTCTCGGGAGCACACATTTAAACATTTTTATTAGGTGTGAGATCTGGAGAGCATTTTGTGTTCGGTAATAAACGGATACCATCAGTTCCAATGTATGTGAAATCTTATGGGACTTAACTGCTAAGGTCATCAGTCCCTAAGCTTACACACTACTTAACCTAAATTATCTTCAGGACAAACACACACACCCATGCCCAAGGGAGGACTTGAACCTCAGCCGGGACCAGCCGCACAGTCCATGGCTGCAGTGCCTTAGACCGCTCGGATACCATCAGTATCGAAGTAGATGAGAACAGCACGAGAAACAAGCAGTCTTGCGATATCTTGTTGAAACATAGCGCCACGGAGACCTGAATGCATAGATTCACTATTCGTATGACAGCCTTGGGACCCCCAACCAACTCGAGCAGCAATATCGCAGAACGATAAGCCAAGGTCTCTAAAGGGCACGACCCTTTAATTGTCGAATTCTGGCGAACTGGTAGACGTTTCTGCTTCTTACATGTGCTGTAAAGTAACCTTCTCACACACAAGCGCCATTCAAAAGAGATTTCCGAATGAGACACCAGCTGACTAATCTTTGCGAATGTACTTCATATCGATACCATGGATCGTCAGTTTTAATGGCCTGCAGTGCATTGGGAAATTTGATGATTCGATCAAAAGCATAGGTTGTGGAGCTGAGAGGGTACTATTCTTCTTGCGAATCTAGCAGTCAAGCAGCAATGTGGCGAGCAAGCTTACTTCGTATTCTTAATGGTGTATGAAACTAAGTATCGTACTGCGTTCTTTTAATCATAACGTCATTGAAAACCGATCACATCGACAGTTACGCCCTAAGCGTCTCACCTAATAATTATTATGTGATTTAAATTGTTTTAAATTTGAGTTACTGAATTTCCTATCAGACAAGCTATCAATTTACATAGTTAATTAAGATTATCGCTGTACCGACTCTCCTCTATCCATGTCACAGCGCGATTTAGTCAGGTGCTGTCTCTATTTTCTTTGTCTAACTATTGCAGAAAAAAGTCTTACAATTTATAGCCTTACCCAGCAGGAATGCTATTCCATTTACTTTATAAAATTTCTATGGTCTCGCAAAAGTTCACTCTGCTGTAGATAGGCCCAATATATCCACTACTTAATTCACACACGTTTGCTTGTAATCAAAAACTGCACACGGAATACTTAAATATTCTCAACCTAAAATTAAAACACGCTATAATTTATCATAGAGAATTCATGGCCGTTGGCCTGGAACAATGAAACCTAACGTGTCCAAGATTTACCTGCCTAAAATATCTTAAAATTGTTAAAATCTCCTACCATATACTACTCATTGTTGACGACCTGAAAAGATAAATCATAATTTGTAACTACTGCCTTAAGTATTTCAAACGTATACCCTTGTCGAAACGAAGTTACTGAGCACACATTATATTAGACTGTTCGGTACAGGCACCAAGAGCAGAGTTAGAAACAAGGTTTCCCAGAAAGGTATCTTCCACCTCGTGAGTGCTGGTGGGCCATCTTGTTACCACATTGGACAACCATCATCCAGATATTCCACTAACTACTTTGATATCTTTGGTTTTATTACTGGCAAGCAAGAGGCTCCTCAAAGATAACTAGTGACTCTACGTGTTCCATCTATCGCCTCTTCGACACAGATGATACACTTACACATTACCTGGTCAAGACAAAACAAAACATTACGAAGACGGACATAGGAATATATTGTACTAGGAAGTGCCCGTATGATATTCAAGTTGTTATTCTTCACCATTTCGGATAGCGGTAACTGTGTATTGAATAAATATCTTAAGTAAGTTCATGTTTTGACAAGGACAACGAACCAAATACACATGTGACGGGTAACACTGTACTCTTTCAGAACGAAAACCCGTTAGCAGGTGTTCGTATTTCGCTCAAGGCAGTAGCGTGTATAAGCCTGGAGATGGTAAGAACACATTGGAGAACCGGATTACTTACAAGGGGAGTGTCTGACTTGTGGGCCATCGATGTTATTCTCGAAGAATCGAGTTTGCCAAGATCGATAGTAATTCTTTTTATTACTATTATGGGTTTCGACAGATCTAAACTGTCATCAATGGATCTTGTAACGTTATTAGGTGTGAGAATGTATGCTGGGACACCAGCGCAACATATTGCATATTTTAATTGTGCGTTATTTCATTTATGACGTGCTGATGTTCCCTGCCACTTTTTATTACAATTTGACGCAACGGCATTATGTGAGTTTCAGTGTTGTAAAAAGCATTTATTTCTACATTGTTACAAGATCCAATGATGACAGCTTTAGATCTGTCTAAACCGGTAACAGCAGTAAAATGAATTTCTAGCTACCTCGGCAGACTTGATTCTTGAAGAATAACGTTTCTTTCAGGTTGCTCCCAACGACTGACGCAAAGCCAAACATATATATAATTTTGGTCAAGTTTTGCTCGGACTATCTATACTGAAAAAAAGCCATGTTGCAGCTTTTTGTTAGACACTTCCTTGTTTTAGAAAAGCCTGAGGTCAAAGTTGATGAACGAAAATCGTATTTTCGGTATTATTTAGCAAAATATCGTCGAAAAACAAACATTTTTTGTTAACATGATATTGGGTGTTCCTGTTTTCATGCTGTAGCTATGGTACCCGTCATTATAGGTGCTCAACAGAGTGAGGTCAGCGTTGAAGCGTTTAAGGCATTATGCTACCAGTGTTGTAGTCCGTGTTCGATTACTGGTCGTGGCTTCTTTTTCATTCGATAGTTTTTTCGGTGTATCTGATAATATGCAGATAATCAGAGTACTTTTCTATGGGTTTTTAAGTAAAACATCAAGAGATGTGATTAATAAATAAGTAAATTATGTATAATGTATTGACAGTTATTTTCATTGCGACACATACTACAAAAAGTGCACCTAAAGTATATTATTGCGTAGTCGTAACTGATCGTCTTTTCGTGAGTGTTTTCACAATCAGTGGGGTGGAACTTGTCATAGAAACAGGCAAAACAGAAGTATTTCTCGCACCAAGCGCAACACACGAATGAAATCTCCGTCGCATTGACATGTTCCTCGGTACACTATTCGTGGGAAACATATCTGGCTCACACTAATAAAAAAAGATCAATCAGATATCAATTTAGACGCGTACCAAGCGTATAAAAGCATTTTTTTGAAAAAGACAGGCGCGCATTACTGGTTATGGTCCAACGCGTGAACTTTGATAGCATCTACCCTATCTTATAATCCTCTGCTCTGCTGTGATGCCACATGATTTTGAAGTCGTGCTATGAAGCCCTTTACCTAGAAGAGTAAACAACATATGGTTGACAAATAGAGGTAGGTTTCGGTGGCATCACTTTCAAACTGCAGGGCCGTTGGACATAGTCATCTACGAAAGTTCTGTTGTAGTGCGTCATGTATCGCGTTGAAAATAATTGACAACACATTACATACACTTATTCGATTGTTACTAATATCCCCCCACGGTTTACCTTAAGAAAAGGCAAAGAAAGATATTCCCGTCATTTTTTCTGTTTTCCGTCTTTCCTTAGTTGCTTTAAATTAGTGGAGGTATGTTCCGTCTGTGCAACTAATTAAAGACAGTTCGTTTATTGCCATATACTTTTCACTTCTTTGATTTGTGAATCATCTTCAGTGGTGATTTCCAGCGCTATTAACTCATGAGTTTGGTCCTGGAGATGTATTCGTTATTTTCCATACTCCTGCTGGCCGATTTCTGGTGTTTTTGCAGCCACATTTGTCACAGCGCATATATCGCTTGCACTTTCCATTTTGCGATCAACAAATGTGTCATTTTGTTGTGGTTAGCTCTTGATTTTTTGGTTAGAATCAACTTTTGTAGTACAGATTTCGTAATGTGAAATTATCGTTCGGTGTTAGCTACGATTTCCAGCGCTGTTAACTCATGCGTGTGGTCCTGGAGATGTATTCGTTAGTTTCCATGTTCCAGCTGACCGATTTCTGGCGTTCTTTCACCCACAATGTAACGTTGCATATATCATTTGCACATTCCATTTTCTGACCAACATATGTGTGTAGTGTTGCCACCTGTTGTTGTGTGTTTATTGGTCGTCTTTTGTTTGTGTTCTGTGCGCGGTTTGATATTTTTCATTTGGTGTGTGTGTCTGTGTATTTGCTGTGTGTGTACGTATAATTTTTTAAAATATATATGGATATTCGTGTGTGTGTGTGTATACGAGAGAGAGAGGGAGAGAGAGAGAGAGAGAGAGAGGGGGGGAGAGAGAAGGGGGAGGGAGATTAATTATTTATGCTGGTTACATTTCGATTTGTTACTGTTTTGGTGGCTGGCATGATCAGAGAGTTATTGTTTATATGGATTTGGTCGTTGAGTACCCTCTTTCCCATTGCAATGTGATAGTTTTCTTGCAATGTGAGGAGCTTTTTGTCGTGATTATCTCCCCTGATAACTGTTATGTTACGTTCCATTTTGAATGGTTCGTGTCCATGTTTTATCAGGTGTTTTGCCAAGGTAGAATGGCTATTTTCATATTTCTAACTTTTTATATGTTCTTTATATCTAATTTTGAAGTTCCTGCTTGTCGTCCCCAGATATACTGATTTATATTCTTCGCATTCTAACAGATGTATACCTGCTCATTGGTATTTACCTGGTTTACCTGTTGTTTGTAGATGTGATTGAAGAGTGTTTTCTGTTCTGTAAGCAATGTGTAATCCTTGTTTCCTTAGTATATTTGCTATCTCGTGTGTTGCTTTGTGTTTGTAAGTAAGAGTGTACCATTTTCTTCTGTTATTCATGTCATGAGCGTTATTACTGTTTTGTGTTTCTGTGTGTGCTGTAGTGTCTGTGGGGTTCTTTGGTGTTTGTGTTCTCTGCTTGTTTTCGTTTTCCTTTAGTTGTGTTTTAATTTTTTTGGTTGAGTTTTTGTACTATATGGGTGTTGTAACCATTGTTTGTGGCTATGAGTTGTAGTGTTCGTAATTCTTTTTCATAGTTTTCTTTGCTCAGTGGGATGCTATTTAGTCTGTGTGACATATATCGTAGGGCAACTAATTTTTGTTTTGTGGGTGGGTGACTGAAAGATGTATAATTATGTCTGTGGCTGTTGGCTTTCTGAAAATGTAAAATGTGTGTTTATTGTTGTCTCTTTTTATTGCTATGTCCAAAAAATGTATTTGCTTTTGTGTTTCTTTCTCAATGGTGAATTCAATATTTTTATGAATGTTGTTTGTATCTGAATGAACTTTATCAATTTTCTCTCTTGGTTCATCTTCCACACAAATTACGTCATCCACAAATCTGTACCAGGAAACAATTTTGTATCCTGTTCAAATGGTTCAAATGGCTCTGAGCACTATGGGACTTAACTGCTGTGGTCATCAGTCCCCTAGAACTTAGAACTACTTAAACCTAACTAACCTAAAGACATCACTCACATCCATGCCCGAGGCAGAATTCGAACCTGCGACCGTAGCGGTCGCGCGGTTCCAGACTGTAGCGCCTAGAACCGCTCGGCCACTTCGGCCGGCTTGTATTCTGTATCAAAGATTCTGTTTTCTATGTGGCTGATGAAAATGTTTGCCAGTTTTCCGAAATAGTGGATCCCATTGGAACCCCATCTTCTTGTACGTAAAATTTCTTTTCAAACTGGAAGTAATTTTGGATGTGATTGCTCAAAAGGCTTTAGTTATTTCCTTAATATTGTCTTCAGGTAGTTTGTTGTACGTCAGTAAGTTCTCTTTAATAAGTTTTATTGCGTCAGCAGTGGGCATTGAGTTGCACATGTTCTCTATGTTGGAAGAGATGAGTGATGCTGTTTGTCGGATGTGTAAGTCTTTTATTTGTGTTATGAGTTCATTTGTGTTTTTCGCTGTTCTGCTGTTTTTCATTTCATAATGAGATCATAATGTGTTCATTTTGTGATCAACATATGCATCGCCACTGAAGATGCTTCACAAATAAATGAAGCGAAACGCGTATAGCAGTAAACAAACTGCCTTCAGTTAGTTGCATAAACGGAACATATATCCACGAAAGATATTCCCATTGGCATAATATTACCATATACACAGGAGAAAATATCGAATGAAAGAGAAAGGAGCACCGACCAAGAATCGAACACGGACTAGCCATTGGTATTGTAAAGCCTCGACTGCTCGAGCACACGAAGAACGATTGGTGCCATAGGTATAGCACGAAAACACAAAACATTTATAATTCGAACGCTATTGACTTTTGACTCCTTATTATATTAACAAAATGTGTTTATTTTTAGACATTCTTACAATGTATAGCATTGCAAATGCGATGTCTTCTCATCGACTTTGACTTTCATTTTTTCAGAAACTAGGCAGTACCTAGCTAAAAGCCGAAAGACGTACCCTTTATTTTCATTATGCCATTTTCATTATTACCAAAATCTGTGACCCACATGTTAGACCCATCCCTGTCTCACCCCCTTCCCCCCTTCCTTGTTAATAAAGGCATTTGCGCAGATGTATGGTTTTCATCGTAATCCAAGATCCGAAAGCAGGTTCGAAAAATGAATGTCGAAAATAAAGAAAGAATTAATTACTGAAAACGATTAATTCCTGAAACACATTGCAAATCGGATGTAAAACATTTTTTTCTGATCCTGTTCAAAGCTGTACATCTGTTAACGCTGGTAAAAAGAAAACGTAAATGTACAGAACTGTTATCGCAAATTCGAAGTGCTTTCATGAAACCTTCCACCGGGACCGCAAAATTTTCCACTAAGTTCATTGACCGTGGTGAACGAGACTTCCTCTGAGAATAATAATAAAGCTGACAATCAAAACTGGAACATCCGGCCGACCTAATCAGTTCATGAATACGAAAGCAAAGTACACTATATTCGGAGAACTTTCGCAAATGGTTCCCGTAATTGTATTTCGTTACGGTCCGGGCGGGCAGTCGTAGGCTTTCAGACCCAATTATGAGTCGCAGATGGCGCCGGGGGGCCCCGTATCATTTGAATGATTAAAGTGAGTGGCCGGCTGGCGGAACTTATTGCAGTTTCCGTATAATTCGGGGACAATGGCGGAGGACCGGCCTGGACAGGTGTGCGGCAGAGGGCTTGAATAATGCACACCCCTCCACCCCTCACGCCCCTGTCCCCTTTCTCTGATTGCTGGGGGATGGTTGGGGCAGAAATCTGCACTTGCCCAAGCCTACGCTACAAATCCCCGAAAGATTTTTGCGTGAGAGGGTCAGGTTCAAGCAGTACCACGATATCTGTCTGTCTTCAAAGGGCAACTTCAATCTCATTTTTAAATTAAGTAGCTGTCCTTACTTCACCCACAATAAGATAATTGTGGAGTAGACTAGAGGAGATAACCAATGTTCAAATGGAAGAAGTAGAATGTTAAAATTAAGGACTGTTTTTGTCACAAAATATTTTACCGTTTTATTCATGCTGGTATCCGTCTCCAGTTCATAAACAATAAAACGCCGTCCCTTTCTCCTCACCTCAGCCAGTGCACTCGTATTTCTTATTTTTATATTTTTACTAACAACACATTTTCAAATCACTATGTGGTCATCCTAATTTAAGTTCCCCAAATTACTTGTCGTGGGTATCGGATTTCTTTTAGGTACGTGTCACTGATGGTTTCCAACCTGTTTCCTCGCCGTCACTTCATCATCATGACTACCGATCCTTAAGTGGCAGCACACCGTTGGCAAAGTACTGGTATCAGGAGTGAAAAGAGTGAAACTGTTAACAGTATTACCTTAGTCAATAAAAAGGCCCTTCCAAGTGTTTTTCTCGCTAGTTACAAAAAAAAAAAAAAATAATCCTGAGAAAGGCCGTTTGCAGTAGTGGCCGAAACGTCGGAAGTTTTATACATTGACAACGCCGACACAGACGCAGAAGACTTTTATTGAATGTGACAATATTCGCGGAAGCCTACGCTTGCAGATATTACCTTAGCTCACCTAAGTGATGGCTATCCCGTCTCCAAGCTCATTATTCATGTACTACCCTCAAAAACTTATTTTTGAGCGACATAGGAACATTCAAGAAGCGAGTAAGAGCAGTACATATGCTCCAAACCATAACATACCCTTTAGAAACATTCGAGAAACATACATGAAACGAATCAACGACAAATTACGTACCGCATTGTAAATTCAAGGTTTTGAAAATAGATGAGATATTTTTACAGTAAGTTCAATGGCCGTACATTTATGTTGTGCTTTTAGCTTTGGTTTATTCTTGAAATTTTTCTCAATTTAAAATTAATTTTCAGTGTAGGGCACCATCACACACCAGACACTCAGCATCTAATTTTAGTTCATCATGTAAGTGCCATTTAGCCGTCTGAAGACGAACTAAATTTGGGAAGTCTCCAATGAGTAGAAGCAATATTATCATAAGAAATATCTCATGCGTTCGCTGTTTCTAGCTGTTATAACCCCTTCATAAAGTATGTACCTATTAATTGACAGCTGCTAGTCAAATGTACTATGCCAAGCGTTAGTAAGCTAGGTGCATTAAAGCAATCTATGATCGCTGTATCAGCATTTTAAATAAATCTTACTGCGGTACGTTACACAAGGTTTAAGAAGTACTAGCTCGCACAAGAACGTTGCTGGACGGTGGAATTCCTGACATGCTTGAAATGCTCTTTTCCCCACCGGATCGAAGAACGTTCAGCAACGTCATCCACGTGGTGCACACGCAATGTGACGCACGCGATTTCTTTTTGTGACGTAGTACGCCATGCTTATGAAGCAGATCATTTTATTGGTAGCCCTGGACCCACATTTTTTACCAGTCCTCACCAGATTGCTTTCTTAAGGGTCACCGTTTTTAGTGTAGTCTACTTGGGAGATCTAATTAGAGTCTGCCTTTGATCGTAGCTAAAGATCGTAGCTAAAAGCTAGAGTGACCTGAAAGCACTCGTGTTTTCATAGAAGTAATACAGTTGAATGGCATTTTAGTATTCTCGATACGTTTGCTACATAGAGCATATTATGACACAACTGAGATTTCGTGTGAACGGGGCCATACTCAGTTACCGTTGGTTGCTCAGTTTTTTTTTAAAATAACGCACACTTTATTTGGAGCCAATTGCATATAAGGTTGACAATAAGGAACAATTACCAAATTTGACTGTTAAGACAATATCTAATTAAAAATTCTTTAGACAAACTGCATTCACGTCTGAAGGCCTTACTGACGAGAAATTCAAATCATTTGTCGGTTGAAGGCCCCAACAGTAATTACTCAAAAACAATTTCACAGCTGTAGGCCTAGTTAGCAAATTCTTACTAAAATATTATAAAAAAGGAAACAATCATATTAAGAGACAATATCTAACTAAAAATTTTTAACATAAATTACGTTCACGGCTGAAGGCCTTATTGACAACTATCACAATCTGACCAAATCAAGTGAGACGTGGGCCTCAGACAGTGCCCCAAGGATCGACCTGGGGAAGTCGCTCAACTTCGTAAACGATGATACAAGCAGCCACGAGTTGTATTCACTTAACTGGGTGGCAACTCAACTTGTGACAGTTTAAATGCAGACCAACACTCTTGAAAAGTCTACCTAACATCTGGTAACCAATGCAACAATGGAATAACCCCAGCAAGGTGGAACCGGCGGACAGCACTGCGTCTTCAGAATTTGGTGTTTAGAGCATCCAGAAGCAGAAGGAACCACTACGATCACGGTAGTCCAAAAGAACAAAATAGCCGAACCTCAATCAAGGAGGCTGTCGAACTACACACCTTACCGGACAGCAGCGACAAGGCGAGGAAAGGTACACTGCTGCGAAAATGCGCTAACGTCCAGGGCAGGTAACTGGGGCGTTAGCGGCCACTAGGTGGGAAAATAACGCTGGTTGAACTTCATCAATAAACACAAGGAGTTCACTGATTAATAATAAGTGGAGGATGTCGTAAATGTGAATGTATGCTTTCCCGGCGTATACAGCTGGCGAAGAGTTCTCGGGTTTCCAGCCGGGTGGCGGTGTCTTCAAACTGCGACGTTTTGACGAGTGACATACTCATCATCTTCTAGCAAGTCACTTCGCCAGAAGATGATGAGTATGTCACTCGTCGAAACGTCGCAGTTTGAAGACACCGCCACCCGGCTGGAAGCCCGAGAACTCTTCGCCAAGTGGAGGATGGTTAATTAATTTCGCCAACTCCAAACACTTCACTTGTTGCACTTCGTCTTACTGACCCTTTGAGCAACAATGTGCGAACAAATGGCGTGATCTCAAAAGAGTGGAGGTTTCACTACTAGATTAATGTTCACTCAAATCCAACATTCTGGATCCGGTCTGGATGCGGTCCCGGCATGTTCTCGCACTGCCGGCCCTCACTGCTGCTCCGTCCCAACCACTGTCTCCGACACACTCCAACCTGGAAAACATTTGACATTCCTCCAAAGGTAGTACCACAGTACTAGATATCGATAACCACTGCTGCTGCCACTCATGGACAGACAACGCTAGCAAACATTGTGGCGCGAGTAAACACAAGAAGAAAACGAGACGCCACTAACGCTATTACACAATGCCAACCTACCAACGGCACCAACGCGAGCCGCAACACGGCTCAACAACCTGTTGTAGCAATAAGTAATGCACTTCTCCCCACATACATTGCTACCCATCTTTTGGGTTACTCTTTGGAAATATTATAGCATGCTGACATTTCGAAGGCCAACTTGTTGCTTAGCATGAGCCTGAACGTTAAGTAGGACGACCGAAGCAGACAGCCCCGCCCCCCCCCCCCCTTCCACCCCAATATTTTTACTGGTGCCCCGATAATGTGCAAATGAAGCCCCTTCTAAAGACACGAATATTTTTCAAGGGCGCAGGACCTGCCCTCGGCTTAATACATCATGTAACGTAACACCATAGCACAGTAACTTACCTGGAGGTCTTGACAGAATAAGCCCGAAGACATATTAATTATTAACCACGTCGTTTATCTGTCGAGCAGTTCGACACAGAGACTTTCATAGAGTGCCCCTTTGCAATTCCTTTTCCTTCAGAATGAGACAGCCACTAGGCTGAAAAAATCTGTGCCTGCAGTTACTTCGGAAACTCATTAAAGTTCATTTTATATTGCCATAGTTTCTGCTCTCCAGCTCTTAGTAGACTGCCTAATAAATGTCAAAAGTAGCGCACTATCTTACGACTTCCTTCCCATTCAGTTGAACAGACTGTTCCATTCCTGCAGTGAAGGAGTGTCATCGCAGGGAAACTGCGCGTTATATATATTCCAAAGGAAACGAGCCGGAGGCTGTAAAGTAAAATCTGCCGAAGGGCTCGTAATACCACAGCTTACAGAAGAGCGCTGAGGTCTCAGACTCGCCGCTAGAGGGACGTGGGCACACAGCAAGTGACAACAGACCGAGCACGTGCACGCGTCGATTTTCCACTGCACTTAGCACAGTTGAAAACAAAGAAGTGGAGACGTCGAAAGAAGCACCAAGGAGGTGTCGTGCATTTCCTTACAGTGGAAGGAGCACAGGAACGGAAATTCGTCAAATAATGGGACAAGTGTACGGAGCCCAGTGTATGGATGTTGGAATTCCAACGCTCAGACCGACCAGAGGGACAATGTCTGCCACAACAACTGGCCGGTCAAAACAACGAGGGCAAGCATCTGCCGGACAACGGTATCGGTAGTGAGGTGTGGCGTTCCAGGAAGTGTGCAATCGTCCAGCGATATCCGCCCTTGGCACTTGAGGATCATCTGCTGCACAGACGAAGTCTGAAAGACGAAGCTCGATGGTAATAAAATGTACAGTTTCTTTTGTTTTTAACTTAATGTCTGATATATCTGTTAATTTATGAGACACTGGTCTTAAGTGAAAGGAACACTGAGCTGAGCTTACAGTTATCCTATACACCTCCTAAACTACGTTGGATGTGAAAATCATATATCGACTAATTTGAAACCTTGAAACATGCTTGTACTTCGTTGGAATTGCTATCTACGGAGGGACTGGTTCGTGAAACTTACGTACTCTGATTTCGTAGTGTGCAGAAACGCTACGTAACTGAATATGTTCGTAAAGTAACTTGCCTGCACTTCTAATGTTCATAAACGCTTTCTCACTGTGAATATTGTTCTGATATACATCCACCTTCATACTGATTGCCAAAGTGCTAACGATGGCTGAATGGCTGACACTGATTTCACACGCACACACAGTAACTCACAAATTAAAATAAACTAAACAACCAGCGAGAGTTGGCACTTAGAGTGGTGCGGTGGAGGGGTCGGGGTGGGGGTGGAGGGCGGATGTAAGAAAAGTGTGCTAAAAACGCAGGCATTTTTGTGTAGGAAAACTTTATTATAGTCCCTGCACAGTACATTATGTGAAATACATGGTCGTGTAACACAAATCAATAATCATATGCAGTACTTGTTTTTTTTTTTTTAAAAAGAGAACAACAATAACGCTTTTAAGTATTAATCTTGACCCAGAAAGAATGAAAATAAAGTTGTGTAAGACTGTTACCTTTACCTCACTGTAAACAGGTTCTAGTCCGTTTCAGCTTGCCAAAGACCCACTGAGCCACCAGCGTTACCAGAATCTTGCACCCTCCATATCAAAGGACTAATGTACACACTGATCAGTCAAAACATTATGTATGACCACCAACTCAATAGTGTGTTGTTCTATCTTTGTCGTGTCGTACAGAAGCACGGATTCGACAAGCTCTTAGCAGGTTTCTGGAAGTATGTGACACCAGATGTCAACCCATACGTCACGTCATGCTGATGGTTTTTGGGAGCGCAGCTGGTGTCCGATAACGTTCCATATGTGTTCATCGCGTTCAGCTCAAGTGAATTTGATGGCCAAGACATCGACCTGTTCTCCAAATCACTGTGGCGACGGCATTTCCGTCGATATGATGATGGTTTGAGGTCTAGGGCGCTAAACAGAAAGGACATCAGCCCCCTGCCAGCACCGTCAAGGAAGACATCAAGCGTGAACCGATGCGGGTAGCCTGCAATGACAACTGTCATGGTGTTTTTGATTATTACCACAGATCTAATGAAGTCCTGGTGAACGTCCCCCATATTATAACAGTGTCCCCGTCGGCCTGCGTCCGTGTGATGGTGCATGTTTAGAGGAACCGGTGTATTTGGACACCATCGACCTGGCGTAACAAGAAACGAGATTCATCCGACACGGTGACACGAGTCCATTGATACACGATACAGTCTCGATAACCGCATGCCCATTACAATCGTAATTGACCATGTCCTTCAGTGAGCACGAGACACACAGAGGTCATCTATTGCTGACCAAGATATTCAACAATGAGCACTGAACGGTCGGCTCTGAAACATTTGTGCCCGAATCAGTGATGCTGTCTGCCGTCAGTTCTGCCACAGATACTATACTTTACAGATCGGGACAAGCCACCTTCAAGTTCTGTGATGAATTGTGCACGTCCATCACGTTGTTGCCGACATGTGGTTTCGCCATCCTTCAACCGGCTTCCATAGATTCTCATAGTAGCAGCATGCGAGCAGCCGACCAGCATCGCCGTTTCCGCGATGCTGTCCAGACGCCGGGCTGTAATAATCTGCTATCGGCTTCAGTCGTTTATGTGACGGGATTTTCCCAATTTGTACTGTAGACAGAATGGTGCCCCATTCGTCTCTGGTCTGCTTATACGAGGTGGTCAGTAATAGACTGAAAAGCTTGCAAGGGTGTTCAGGGCAGGTTGTGCTGAGAAATAAGAGTTAAGAAAAAAAAAATCGATTTGTTGCACCGTTTCTGAGTTAATTAGCATTGAAGTTAGCCAGTCAGGTCGGTGAGAGTGCAAATTCAGGTGACCAGCCAAAGACCGTGTAGCGAAACGTGTTCTTGTTTGGTTTTCTAAATCCTAAGAAGAGAGCGATACACACATTTGACGTGGGACGTTAGTAACGATCGAACCTGTGCCAAAGGCCGAGCGGTCTCGTGCGCTCACATCTACGCTATAATAACAATTGACATTAATTATATCTGCCTGGCCGCTTGAATTTGCTCGCGCTAAGGTCTGATTGGCTAGCTTCAGTGCTGATTAACACGGAACGGCGTAAAGTTTCGATTTTTTTCTCAATAATAATTTCTCAGCACAACCTGTCCTGCAACATCTTTACAAGTTTCTCCCACTGTTTCTGAGCACGCCGTATACTTTCCTTATCGCATTAAATCCCACAGTGTCACCAAGTGACATTTAGTCACGTGGGGGGACTGTGTAATGCCCCATATCCTTGCGTATATATTTATCCTCTTAAAAAATTAATCTGATCATATTGTAAAAATTGTTGTGACTGTATCTACCGCTTCTATGAAAATTAAAAATGTTTCGTACCTTGCGTGTGTTACCTTGTATTTTGTATGAGAAAAATCGGTTTTTAATTGTATTAACGAAGCAAATAGATAGCAATATGACCACACATTCATAGTATTTGAAGAGTTATTCCTAAGAAGCAAAATCATTAAACTTCAGAAGACTATGAGTTAACTGTGACTTTACTCGCGAGAAGTACACTATTTTGCGTACTATATGGTAACCTTTCGAAAAAGTTCGCCAGTCTTATCAGAGCTTTTACTATCACTTATCATTCCCTTTTTTTTAACAGTATCGCAAATTTGCAATAATTCACAGTAACTACATTATTCTTTTTCAAAGTTTTGTTTATTTAATTAAAGAGAAGCTTGTATTCAGTTGCACAGAATACCACTAATCAACTAAATTAGAAACACTATGAAACTTCATACTAGAATCGAGATCCAGCAACATGTTCCATCTTACCATTGCAGCTTTTATTTTATACATCAAATGAAAGAAATGGAACTCTTGCAACATTATTATAACGCTGTTAAAGACACTGCTGCTATGCAAAAGACATTTAATTTGTAGCAATTTAGGATGTTATGTTATGTTAACCGGGGACCTTGAAACGACGGAGAGGCTCTGTCCCCGCCGCAGCCGCAGTGGTCCACAACCCCACGACGACTACCGCAGTCCACTTCACCCCTCCGCCGCCCCACACCGAACGCAGGGTTACTGTGCGGTTCGGCCCCCGGTGGACCCCACAGGGAACATCTCACACCTGACTAGTGTAGCCCCTATGTTTGCGTGGTAGAGTAATGGTGGTGCACGCGTGCGTGGAGAACTTGTTTGCGCAGCAATCACCGACATTGTGTAGCTGTGGCGGAATAAGGGGAACCAGCCTGCATTCACCGAGGGAGATGTAAAACCGCATAAAAACCATCCACAGACCAGCCGGCTCACCTCGACACAAGTCCGCCGGGCGGATTCGTGCCAGGGACCAGGCACTGCTCCCAATCCGGAAAGCTGCGCGTTAGGCCGCTCGGCTAACAGAGCAGGCACCAATTTAGGATAATAAACGATATTTACGTTCAGTTCCTAATTCTTTTAAGGCAGTGTGCAAATCAATTACTGGTTTATAATTAGCAAATAAATGAAAGACTCTTACGTAGTTTTACTGACGAATAACACATATCATTTACTTGACTGCTAGAAAAAACGCTGTTGCTCAGTTATCACGAAACTTAATATGGTACTTTAATAAGTACTGTAATTAACTTTGCACGATAACAAGTTTCAGTGCTGAAGATGTGGACCAGGAAGCCGTCCCTGGTAACGTTACATAGGTAGTCAGGTTTTGGGCAAGAATTTGGAATAACATTAATCTTATTTTGACTCTTAAGCACTGATCCATGAATTCTACAGGTCTTTTCACGACTTTGTCTGAAGGTGGTGAACGCTGAGCCGAGTGCAATGTTGTTTACCGAGCGCGTTAGGGCAGTGGTTAGTACAATGGACTCGCATTCGGGAGGATGACGGCTCAAACCCGCGTCAGGTCATCCTGATTTAGATTTTCCGTGATTTCCCTAAATCGCTCATGGCAAATGCCGGGATGGTTCCTTCGAAAGGGCACCTCCGCTTTCCTTCTCCATCCTTCCTTAATCCGAGCTTGTGATCCGTCTCTAATGACCTCGTTCTCGACGGGGCTTTAAACACTAACATCCTCCTCAGCCAATGTTGTTTCTTCACAACTTTTGTCGAGTCTTTTTATGTTGGTACTGTACTGTTCGGCAAGCTCCACTCGAATGCGCTGACTACGTGTGACTAGACGCACACACAGTCCCGTTCTACAGCATCTACGAGGGGTGCCCAGACAGTAACGCACCGCATTTTTTTCTTCGACAATTCTTTATTGAAATAATAAGAATAATACACACGTAAGAACGTAGCTTTATCTATACACCCTATTTTTCCACGTAATCTCCATCCCGTTCTATGGCCTTCCTCCAGTTCGAAACAAGGCCATGTATGCCCTGTCGGTGCCAGTCCTTGTCCTGGTGGCGGAGCCAGTGCTTCATTGTATGAATCACCTCCTCATCGTCCTCAAAATGTCTTCCACGAATGGCATCATTTAATGCCCCAAACATCAGCTCGCTGCAACATGTCAGGTGTGACAGCCGTGGATGGTCTCACGGAGCTCCACTGAACGCCCTTATGATGTCCTCACCCCCCCCCCCCCCCTCCACCATGCCCAGCAATTAACTGTCGACAGCAGAGGTTCCATAGACTTTGCACAAGCGTTTGTGAAATATTCCCCACAGTTTCTTTCTCTGCTATAAGAAATTCAATGACAGCACGTTGTTTATAACGTACATCACCTACGGATGCCATTTTGAAACTGTCTTGGAGCAACACTATCTGTCGGAAGTGACGGAAATTTGGCGCGCCCACTCAGGAGACTTCAAAAATACATACGTAACGTTTCGCATTCGCAGCATTGTTTTAGGATGAGAAAAAAAAAATTCGGTGCATTACTTTCAGGGCAACACTCGTACTATGGCGCCCATACATGTACCTGACGGAGAGGGACTTACCCCCTGCTTTTCCTTTGCTAACATTGTACTAGTACTACTGTCTATGAACGCTATACATGACCCAGTAAAATTAAGACAATAGACACAGAACATCATGCGAAAACATAGTAATTTTTAATTACGAAACTATTTTACAGTGAAATAAACGAATAAAAAACTATTATGTAAGTGTATAAAGAACATGTCACCTACTGTGGTATTACCAGTGAGTGATAATGTTTTGTCTCCTTACTGTATGTGTTTGTGTATTTGGCGACAGTGACTATAACCCATTCCCAGGTACTATAGTCGTGACACTGTGTCCATGCGTCGAGAGGTCAAAGTTAACCAAACACCGTTCCAATATAGCATGCATGTATGTAATAGTGCAGTTGACAGTGTATAAAATAGTGCAGTTATAAGTGTATAAACTAGTGCAGTTGAAGACATAAGTTCGTGGCTTCTACAAAATAAATTGATGTTAAATCACAGCATGACTAAAATTTTGCAGTGTATACCACACAATTCAGTTACAACTGAAAACTGACATTTTTGTTACACAGACTCAGGTTTTACAGTTTGTGACACACATGTCAGTTAAAACTGACATTTTAGTTACAGAGGATGGGGGTATGATTGATGAGTCTGAACAGTCCAGATTCGTAGGGGCTCAGATGGACGGTAATCTATCATGGAAAGCGCATGGTCAGGATCTGCTTGTTTTCATTCGCTTATGACAAAAAAGTGGCTCTGAGCACTATGGGACTTAACATCTATGGTCATCAGTCCCCTAGATCTTAGAACTACTTAAACCTAACTAACCTAAGGACATCACACACATCCATGCCCGAGGCAGGATTCGAACCTGCGACCGTAGCAGTCGCGCGGCTCCGGACTGAGCGCCTAGAACCGCTACATCACCGCGGTTGGCGCTTATGACATACGGCATCATATTACGCGTAACTCTTCCAAATCTCAGGGGATATTATTGGCTGAGAAAAGGGCAATTCGAGCCATATGTCCTGTTCGTTCGCAAATCTGTTGTCTGCCATTTCTAGGAGTTTGGAAATTCTGACACAGGTCTCTCAATATACAGGGTGTTTGTTTTCACTCAACACACCTATTTATCTCAAAAACGACTCACCATACAAAAAGAATGTTTTAGATGAAAAGTTAATATTAGTAAAGGGGACATATGCCTGTGCTACAACTGGCCACTTCCTAACCACTACTCGTGCGTGAGCGGAGTTAGCTTTGATTTTTCAAATGGGAAACCCTCTCCATTTTTATTGTGTATTGGGATTCTACACCAAAAAATACGTACTGTTTACTCAGTCCATCGTTTTACATTCGTGGTAGAGGGCGCCGTAGCAGACAAATACTAGGTGTGCCTGTTTTGGAATTAAGAAATGGTTCAAACGGCTCTGAGCACTATGGAACTTAACATCTGAGGTCATCAGTCCCCTAGACTTAGAACTACTTTACCGTAACTAACCTAAGGACATCACACACATCCATGCCCGAGGCAGGATTCGAACCTGCGACCTTAGCAGCAGCGCGGTTCCCGACTGAAGCGCCTAGAACCGCTCGGCCACAGCGGCCGGCTTGGACTTAAGAACCGACGCCTTTGTTCTACATTTCATTTACGACGTAAATGTAAGCATTTCTGGTGTAATGGTTGATATTTATATTCAAACGTTTCTTGAGTGTTGGAAATGTGATTGTGCAGTATAACAAATAATATGGCTAGACATTGACATCTCTGGCAGATGAACTGCTTGTGCGGTAACGCAGTTTTCTGTTCTCTACGAGGTCGATTGTGGTGAGTCCCTAAATCATCAGAATGCTTGGTTTCAGTTAGTGTTGTTGTTTAACGTCCCGTCGACAACGAGGTCATTAGAGACGGAGCGCTAGCTCGGGTTAGGGAAGGATGGGGAAGGAAATCGGCCGTGCCCTTTGAAAGGAACCATCCCGGCATTTGCCTGAAACGATTTAGGGAAATCACGGAAAACCTAAATCAGGATGGCTGGAGACGGGATTCAACCGTCGTCCTCCCGAATGCGAGTCCAGTGTGCCAACCACTGCGCCACCTCGCTCGGTCGCTTGGTTTCAGTGGCCACCGTCGAACCCCGCCATCACAGTGACTGATTTCGATGTGTGTTTCCATCCTATCACCTTAACTCTCGCGCTGGGTGTTACGCGGCTACCTGGAGAATAAAAATCACAACCACTGCAATGAGGTAAAATGTCCATGAAGTAATAAATGGTTCAAATGGCTCTGAGCACTATGCGACTTAACTTCTGAGCTCATCAGTCGCCTAGAACGTAGAACTAATTAAACCTGACTAACCTAAGGACATCACACACATCCATGCCCGAGGCAGGATTCGAACCTGCGACCGCAGCGGTCGCTCGGTTCCAGACTGTAGCGCATAGAACCGCTGTGCCACCCCGGCCGGCTGACAGGCGCTTATTTCGGCCCCTTTCCACAACTTAAACCACCTGATCTGTCTTGCGGGTTTAGCAGGGCGTTTCAGTGTGTTCCTGGAAAAAAATTAAGCAGCACCCCGTTTTATGTTTTTGATTACGTTAATATGTACTCAGAGCCTTGTCGGCCACATAGGACAAATTTGGACTTTTATTTCATGTATTATTTATTAATTGACCCTTCCCGTGATTATGGAAATTTGCTCCTCAGTTTGGTCCTATAGAACTAGATGTGTAAAATATAAATAAAAATTAAAGAAGGCAGAGAAGGTGTAGGTGACAGTGGTGGTGTTGATGCTGGATGGCGTGGTGAGGGTGGCCGTGAGTTTTGGTTCTTCCTTCCCTCTCCCCTTACCCCTCTCCCGCCAGCGAGACAGCTTCTGTGCCGGTATCGGCAGCGTCTGCACGCGCAGCAGTCGCTCCGCGGCGCTTTCGCTCCAGCTGACGCAGACGGCTGTTATCCACGGGTGGCGCACCTGTCTGCTTAACGCCGCGCGCGCTGCCTAGCGGAGGGTATCAGTGGGGCTTACACGGCGCCCCCTCACCAGGCTCTGCCATCGGGCTGCACCGAATATACTCAGCGCTGAATACCCAGGCAGCAGAGTTCACTGCGCTACAACACATGCACAGGAATTTGGGGCACATGGTCGCTTGTTGTCGCATTAAATACGCTCGACATTTTGTATCTTTCCAGTATTACTGGTGGTAATTTTACAATTCCTTGTTAGAATACTGTCTAAATCGCTATTCACACAGGTTAGCGAGAAATATGGAAACTTTTGAACAATTCATAAAAACTAGAAACAATTCAACTAAATTTGTTAGTCGCTTTCCATCGCACACCACATCATCGTTTAAGATACAGTGGCTCAAATCAGCGGAATCCCTGTAACAAATATGTCTGAAAATGTCTCGCGCAGAATCGCGGTTGGGTGTTTTAGCTAGGAACACGGGGCAAAAAGTTTTTTGCTTAGCGTTTGTATAACATTCGCCATTTGTATAACATTCGAACGCCTGTTTTATTAGAGCTACGTTACAGTGTACTGAGCAAAATTTGAATGGCAGACCAGAACTGGTGCACAGGCAAATTGTATAGTTCGATAATTTCCTTTGGTAAATGGTTTTAATTGGAGTGAAACTGATGCTCAGCTAATGGCATATTTGTTTGTGCAGTTTGTATGTGCACCGTTCGCATTTTACGTGCAAAAACATACAAAAAATGTTTTTCTCGGAGGTTTTTGAGTCACACCACTTTAAAATTGTAGGAATCAGTTCAAACTTTCCAGGAAGGTAGATAAATGGTCAAAGTTAAAACAAATGTTTTTATCCGATACCTTTATCCGTGGTCGAGATAATATGCTTTAAAGTCGAGGGGGTTCAAATGGCTCTGAGCACTATGGGACTCAACTGCTGAGGTCATTAGTCCCCTAGAACTTAGAACTAGTTAAACCTATCTAACCTAAGGACATCACAAACATCCATGCCCGAGGCAGGATTCGAATCTGCGACCGTAGCGGTCTGGCGGTTCCAGACTGCAGCGCCTTTAACCGCACGGCCACTTCGGCGCTTTAAAGTCGAGCTAAATGTTGCACATAAAATACGTTCTTACTTGCACTGAAGGCACGGAAAATAAAAAATGCATTTTCACGATAAGATTGAAAACTCGCTTCAAAAATATAGCTTTAATTGGATTTTAGGTGCAAAAAACACGTGCGTCACTTAAATATTCAAGCTTGTGTGAATCGGTTCAAATTTTGTAACAACGTGGACAAATACATATAATTAATAGTTCGAAATACAATAAAAAAATCTGTAACGGATCAGTCTTCACAACAAAAATATACATCTGTTCCAAATCTATGGCGGTCTAACGTCAAAAGTATGGTAGAATAAAAGCTGTGAAACAGAATGAAAAATGTTCCAATCATAGCACAAAAAAGGCGTCCTCGGCAAGTTTTATATCTACATCTACATGAATAGTGTGCAAATCACACTTAAGTGAGGTTCAAAGACTTTTAAATCAAAACATCTTTATATATTCGCGCTTTTTTATGAGTTAACCCTATCTCCACAGCACAGTGAGCTCTCTTAGCTGCAAGGGGTTGGCACACCTGCAACTTGCAGTTCATAAGCTGAAGTTCCTGATCCTCTGCAGAAAATCCAGGAGATTCACCGGCCATAGCAAACAATATATAGTATCTATCATATGGCTGAAGACCATACGCATAACAACTATTTTTTTAGGGGGGGGGGGGAATTTCTAGACATTGATTTATTCCTGGGCGGACCCTGAAACAATTCTTTGTATTCTGGATGAGTGGGGATTGATTTTTTTTCCCGAGGTAACCATTTGCTCCCCTAACCCCTAACCCACCCCATATGACATGTACGGTGTAGAGTGCAAGGACAAATAGACATAAATTTAAGTGGTTGTAAAAAACGGGCGCACATTCGATGTAGAGGTAGACCCTTTGATTAGAAATCAAAAGACCCTTGGTTCCGCCTTCCGAATCCGCCACCGATCAAATTTTTATTAATAATCAGCATTGGCGACCGCAGACATCCGACATAAAAAGTCACCTACGTTCTGCCAATGGCGTCGTCAAAGAGGGTGGAGGAGCGGACAGAGGTTCAGGGCACTCTCTTGTCCTTGGGGTGGGAAACTGCCCCTAAAGGCGGAAGCAATGATTAACGGCATGGAGATGCAGAAGGCAATGGAAACCACTTCATGAAAGACAAGTAACGTATATCCACCGACATGTGACCTGCAACCAAAAGCGTTTCATGATGATCTCTCCATTGGCAATTAGACCCCCATATGCATCTTTGGGAGGGCACTGTCAAGTTGGAGGTGACCATGAAAAGAGATTTAATAACCAACGAAGAGGGGCAGCAGCCTTTTCAGTAGTTGCAGGGGCAACAGTCTGGATGATTGACTCATCTGGCCCTGTAACACCAACCAAAACGGCCATGCTGTGCTGGTACTGCGAACGGCTGAAAGCAAGGGGAAACTACAATCGTAATTTTTCCCGAGGGCATGCAACTTTACTGTATGGTTAAATGATGATGACAACCTCTTGGATAAAATATTCCGGAGGTAAAATAGTCCCCCATTCGGATCTCCGGGCGGGGACTACTCAGGAGGACGTCGTTATCAGGAGAAAGAAAACTGGCTTTCTACTGGTCGTAGCGTGGAGTGTCAGATCCCTTAATCGGGAAGGTAAGTTAGAAAATTTAAAAAGAGAAATGGATGGGTTACAGTTATAGTGGCAATAAGTGAAGTTCGGTGGCAGGAGGAACAAGACTTCTGGTCAGGTGAATACAGGGTTATAAATACAATATCAAATAGGGGTAATGCAGGAGTAGATTTTAATAATGAATAAAAAAATTGAATGCGGGAAAGCTACTACAAACAGCATAGTGAACGCAAAATGGTTCAAATGGCTCTGAGCACTATGGGACTTAACTTCTAAGGTCATCAGTCCCCTAGAACTTAGAACTACTTAAACCTAACCAACCTAAGGACATCACACACATCCATGCCCGAGGCAGGATTCGAATCTGCGACCGTAGCGGCCACGCGGTTCCAGACTATAGCGCCTTTAACCGCTTGGCCACCACGGCCGGCTAGTGAACGCACTATTGTGGCTAAAATAGATACGAAGCCCACGCCTACCACAGTAGTACAAGTGTATATGCCAACTAGCTCCGCAGATAACGAAGAGACTGATGAAATGTATGATGAGATAAAAGAAATTATTCAGATAGTGAAGGAAGACGAAAATTTAATAGTCATGGGTGACTGGAATCCGATAGTAGGAAAAGGAAGAGAAGGTGACGTAGTAGGTGAATATGGAATGGTGGTAAGGAATGAAAGAGGAAGCCGCCTCGTAGAATTTTGCACAAGGCATAACTTAATCATAGCTAACACTTGGTTCAAGAACCATGAAAGAAGGTTGTATACATGGAAGAGGCCTGGAGATACTGGAAGGTTTCAGATGGATTATATAATGGTAAGACAGAGATTTAGGAACAAGGTTTGAAATTGTAAGATATTTCTGGGGACTCTGACCTCAATCTGTTGATTATGAACGGTAGATTAAAACTGAAGAAACTGTAAAAAGGCGGGAATTTAAGTAGATGGGTCCTGGATAAACTGACTGAATCAGAGGTTGTAGAGAGTTTCAGTTAGAGCATTAGGGAACGATTGACAAGAATGGGGGAAAGAAATACAGTAGAAGAAGAATGGGTAGCTTTGAGAGATGAAATAGTATACACAGCAGAGGATTAAGTTGGTAAAAAGACGAGAGCTAGTAGAAATCCTTGGGTCACAGAAGATATATTGAATTTAATTGATGAAAGGTGAAAATACAAAATAAATAAATAAATAAATAAATAAAAAATCAGCAAATGAAGCAGGCAAAAAGGAATACAAACGTCTCAAAAATGAGATCGACAGGAAGTGCAAAATGGCTAAGGGGGGATGGCTAGAGGACAAAGGTAAGGATGTGGAGGTATGTCTCACTAGGAGTAAGATAGATACTGCCTACAGCAAAATTAAATAGATCTTTGGAGAAAGAATATCAAGATCTCAGATGGAAACCCAGTTCTAAGCAAAGAAGGGAAAACAGAAAGGTGGAAGAAGTATATAGAGGGTCTATAAAAGGGCGATGTTCTTGAGAACAATATTATGGAAATGGAAGAGGATGTAGATGAAGATGAAATGGGAGATATGGTACTGCGTGAAGAGTTTGACAGAGCACTGAAAGACCTGAGTCGCAACAAAGCTCTGGGAGGGGACAACATTCCATTAGAACCGCTGACAGCCTTGGGAGAACCAGTCCTGACAAAACTCTACCATCTGGTGAGCAAGATGTATGAGACAGGCGAAATACCCTCAGACTTCAGGAAGAATATAATAATTCCAATCCCAAAGAAAACAGGTTTGACAGATGTGAAAATTACCGAACCATCAGTTTAATAAGTCATGGCTGCAAAATACTAACGCGAATTCTTTACAGACGAATGGAAAAACTTGTAGAGGCTGACCTCAGGGAAGATCAGTCTGGATTCCGTAGAAATGCTGGAACACATGAGGCAATACTGATCCTACGGCTTATCTGAGAGGATATAGTAAGTAAAGGCAAACCTACGTTTCTAGCATTTTTAGGCTTAGAGAAAACTTTTGACAATGTTGACTCGAATAATGTCTTTCAAATTCTGAAGGTGGCAGGGGTAAAATACAGGGAGTGAAAGGCTATTTACAATTTGTACAGAAACCAGATGGCAATTATAAGAGTCGAGGGACATGAAAGGGAAGCAGTGGTTGGGAAGGGAGTGAGACAGGGTTGTAGCCTCTCCCCGATGTTATTCAGTCTGTAAATTGAGAAAGCAGTAAAGGAAACCAAAGAAAATTCGAAGTATTATTTAAATTCAGCGGAGAAGGAATAAAAACTTTGAGGTTCGCCGATGAATTGTAATTCTGTCAGAGACAGCAAAGAACCTGGAAGAGCAGTCGTAGGGAATGGACAGTGTCATGAAAGGAGGATATAAGAAGAACAGCAAAAAGAGCAAAACAAGGATAACGGAATGTACTCGAATTAAATCGTGTGATGCTGAGGGATTTAGATTAGGAAATGAGACACTTAAAATAGTAAATGAGTTTCGCTGTTTAGAAAGCAAAATAACTGATAATGGTCGAAGTAAAGAGGATATAAAATGTAGACTGGCAATGGCAAGGAAAGCGTTTCTGAAGAAGAGAAATTTGTTAACATCGAGTATTGATTTAAGTGTCAGGAAATCGTTTCTGAAAGTATTTGTATGGAGTGTAGCCATGTATGGAAGTGAAACGTGGTTGATAAATAGTTTGGACAGGAAGAGAATAGAAGCTTTCAAAATGTGGTGCTACAGAACAATGCTGAAGATTAGATGGGTAGATCATATAACTAATGAGGAGGTATTGAACAGGATTGGGGAGATGAGATGTTTGTGGCACAACTTGACTAGAAGAAGGGATCGGTTGATAGGACATGTTCTGAGGCATCAAGGAATCACCGATTTAGTATTGGAGGGCGGCGTGGAGGGTAAAAATCGTAGAGGGAGGCCAAGAGATGAATACACTAAATAGATTCATAAGGTTGTAGGTTGCAGTAGGTACCGGGAGATGAAGAAGCTTGCACAGGGTAGAGCAGCATGGAGAGCTGCATCAAATCAGTCCCTGGACTGAAGACCACAACAACAACAGCAACAACAACAACAACCAACGAAAAGGTAACGTTCTACGAGTCGGGGCGTGGAACGTCACAATCGTGATGGTGGTAAAGAAGCTTGAAAATCTGAAAAGGGAAATGGAAAGACTCAGTCTAAGTGTACTAGGGCAGTGAAGTGAAATGGAAAGAAGACAGGAATTTCTGGTCAGATGAGTATAGGGTAATATCAGACAGCAGCAGAAAATGGTATAACTGGGCCAAGATTTTTTTTTTTGTGCATGGGGAGGCAGCGCATAGAGTGTATTATTGTGAACAGTTCAATGATAACGTTGTTCTAATGAGAATCGACGGCAAACCAACACCGACAGTGATAGTTCAGGTATTCATACCGACGTCGCAAGCTGAAGACATAGAGAAAATATATGAGAATAACAGAAGGGTAATACAGTACGTAAAGGGAGATGAAAATCTAAAATTCATGGCGGACTGGAATGCAGTTGTATGGAAGGGAGTAGAAGAAAAGCTTTCAGACGAATATGGGCTTGGGACAAGGAATGAGAGAGGAGAAGGGCTAAGTTAGTTCTGTTATAAATTTCAGCAAATAATATGGAAATCAAGAATAACAAGATGAGGAGGAATACGTCGACAAGGCCTGGTGATATGAGAAGATTTCAGCTAGATTACATCATTCAGAGATTTAGAAATCATATACTAGATTGTAAGGCGAACTAAGGAGCGGATATAGACTCAGATCACAACGTAGAAGTGATGCAGAGTAGGCTGAAGTTTAAGAGATTAGTCAGCAGAAATCAATACGCAAATACTGAAGCACTGAGGAATGACGAGATACGTTTTAAGTTCACTAAGGCTATAGATACAGCAATAAGAAGTAGCTCAGTGGGCAGTACAGTTGAAGGGGAATGGACATCTCTAAAAAGCCCTGTCACAGTAGTTGAAAAGAAAGAATATAGGTACAAAGAAGGTAACTTTGAAGAGACCATGGGCAACAAAAGAAATACTTCAGTTGATCAATGAAAGAAGAAAGTACAAAAATGTTCAGGAAAAATTTGGAAATTTGTGCTAAGGTCTTACGCGACAAAACCTCTGAGGCCGTCCCGCGCGGCCAGGAAATTCAGGAATACAGAAGAATGAAATAAATAAGAAGTGCAGGGAAGCTAAGACAAAATGGAAGCAAGAAAAATGTGAAGAAATCGAAGCTAAAACAATTCTCTGAAGGACTGACTCAGCATATAGGAAAGTCAAAACAGCCTTTGGTGAAATTAAAAGCAAGTTTGGTTACACTAAGAGCGCAATTCCACTGTTAAATGCAGAGGAGAGAATGGATATTTGGAAATGATACATTGAAGGCCTCTATAAGGGGCAGAGATGTCTATTTTAAAGAAGAGATAGGGGATTCAGTATTAAAAACAGAATACAGAAGAGCTTTGGTAGACTTGAGATCAAATAAGGTAAAAGGGATCGATAACATTCCACCGAATTTCTAAAATCATTGGGGAAGGTGACAGAAAGGCTGCAAGAGCTGACAAGTGCAAGAGACATTGCACAGGCAGCTTAAAAACTGACGCATCAAAGGTACTTACAAGGTTAATATACAGAAGAATGGAAAAGAAAATTGAGTATGTGTCAGATGACCAGTGTGGTTTTAGTAAAGGTAAAGGCACCAGAGAGCCAATTCTAACGTTGCGATTGAATGGAAGCACAACTAAAGAAAAAGCAAGACACTTTTATAGGATTTATCTACCTGAAAAAAGCGTTAGACAATATCAAATGGTGCAAGATGTTCGAAAGTTTGAGCAAAAATGGGCTTAAGCTGTAGATATGTACAAGAGCCAAGAGGGAATAGTAAGAGTGGACGACCAAGAAAGAAGTGGACTTATTAAAAAGGGTGTACGACAGTAAGCATTCTTTCGCCCCTACTGTTGAGTCTATACGTCGAAGAAGCAATGATGGAAATAAAAGAAAGGATAAAGAGAAGAATTTTAATGGACTGCAATGGGCAATCTAATGAATAGAGAATAATGGACTGAGAGTAAATCGAAGAAGACAGAAGTAATGAGAAGTAGCAGGAATGAGAACAGCGAGAAGCTTAAAATTAGGACTGATGGTCACAAAGTAGATGAAGTTAAGGAATTCTGCTATCCAAGCAGCAAAAGAACCAATGACAGACGGAGCAAGGAGGACCCAAAAAGCAGACAGGCACTGGTAAAAATGGCTTTCCTGGCCAAGAGAAGTCTACTACTATCATAAGCCTTAATTTGACGAAGAAATTTCTGAGAATGTGCGTTTGGCGCACAGTATTGTATAGTGGAATGTGAGAAAACTGGAAGAGAATCGAAGCATTTGAGACGTGTTGCTACAGACGAATGTTGAAAATTGTTGAAAATTAGGTGGACTGGTAAGGAAAGGAATGTGGAGGTTATGCGCAGAATCAGAGAGGAAAGGAATATGTGGAAAAACTGATAAGGAGAAGAGACAGGATGGTGGGACATCTGTTAAAACATGAGGGAATGACTTCCATGGTAATAGAGGAAGCTGTAGAGGACAGAAACTGTAGAGAAAGACAGAGATTAGAATACATTCAGCAAATAACTGAGGACGTACGTTGCAACTGCTACTCTGAGATGAAGAGTTTGGCACAGGAGAGGAATTCGTGGCTGGCCGCATCAAACCAGGCAGAAGACAGATGACTTAAAAAGGAAGAAGTGGGAAGCATCTGCAATGGGAGATGTTTCAGTTTCGGGGTGCATCTATAACAGGAAGCATCCTAGATTGGGGATGCAGCATCCTAAACCTTAATGACCCATTGTGTTATACTGCACATCACAAATACCATGCTCGGCGACTTGATGGCATGTGAGATGTTATACGACGTGACATCATGTATTACGTTACTCTATACTTGACATGATGCATCATGTTACATGAAATGGGCACTAATACTAACAAGTATCAAACTGGAAATATGTCGAGATGATTTGATTTAAATACCTTCGAGGCAGACACATTAATTTCGAAAGCTAGTTCCCTTATTTTACGTTCCTGACTTCGTCCAGGACATATTCGCCTTTTTTGTGCTATGATACAAGCATTTGTCATCCTGGCTCTAATGACTGAAAATTGTGCACTGCAGATGGTGTATCCGTCCAATCGTTACTCTTTCTGATGCAATGGTATTTGAACCATTTTTAGCCAAACATGAAAGTTAAGATGTTCGCGACTTCCATCGTGATTCCGGATGGTTGCCGGTGATTTGTTTGCTCAGTCACATGAACAGTACACCGTTATATTCCCACTTGGGAGGAAGACACTATTGGGAGTATGGAGAACGTGTAGTGGTCGATATCCATAATAAGTTATATCTTGCTGCTCCTTGAAAACAAGGGTACTACACTGGAAATCTGATACATCTTCTACAGAAAAAGTGTCGTTTAATTTCTACGCCATTAGAAGGTATTTTACTATTTCCTGCTTCTGCTGCAACAACTATAACTTAAATTTAGATTTCAAGTAAATTTCTGACTTTCTCCCATTATTTGGCTGGCACAGAATGAAGAAATGGAATGAAGAAAGTAATCAGAGATGTAAAATTTTTAAGTACAGTACCACGAATGGTTTATTATAGAACGTTTTTCTGTGAAGAAACTCGTTGCTCGGATAGTAGAAATTTGCCAAGGATAAGAGGTTTGATTCAGTCTTAAATACCATGTCTTCACCTATAAATTTAAATTTAAATATGTGGTAAGACCTTATGGGATCAAACTGCTTAGGTCATCGGTCCCTAAGCTTACACACTACTGAATCTAACTTTTCCTCCGAATGGGGGAGCCGCGCGGAGCGTGAAAAGACACCTGAGACCTTGCGGCTACCCCGCTCGGCTATCACTTGTATGAATTGTCTTTGTAGACCTGGAAATGTCGTTTGATAACGTTATCTGGCAAGAGAGAGTGCTGAGGAAAAGTGAATTGAAGTAAGAAGACATCCGTATGATACTCAGTTTCTATAAGAATGGGGTGGCAGAAGATAGACATGCTACGCTATGCAGATGAATTGCTATAGTCACGGAGGCAAAATAAGATCTAGATTAAGCCCTCAGAACAATGGAAAGGATTTTATGCAATCAGTATGGGAGGAGAGCAGACAAGAAAAAGACTAAAGTGATGGTATGCAGTACAGGAGCGAATAAGAATCTCTGAGAATGAGAATTGTATGAGAGGAGCTGGAAGTGATAGAGGAATTTACTTACCTGGGAAGCAAAATCACGAGCGATGGTAGAAGCGGGAAAGAAATTAAGAGCAGAACAAAAAAGGGTCAAAATTACATTTAATCGGAGGAGGAACTCACTCACCAGCAAGAACATCAGTCAGAAAAGAAGGAAACGTATCATGAAAGCTTTCGTTTGGAGTGTGGCCCTATACCGATGTGAAATTTGGACAACGGAAAGAGAAGAGAGAAGACTGCTAGAAGCCCTGGAGATGTGGTGCGATAGTAGGATGATGAAGATCAACTGGAGAGACAAAGTAAGAAATGAAGAAATGCATCGAAGAGCACAGGAAACCAGATCCCTGTGAAGGCACATCCAAACAAGAAGAGACAAACCTGTAGGGCACATTATACGACGCAACAACATCATTGGAACAATTGCAGAAGGAGCTATTGAGGGAAGGAATCGGCGGGGTCGGCCAAGGATATTACACATGCAACAGATCATGGATGACGTTGGATGTAACACATACGTTGAAATGAAAAGGAAGGCAGACAGAAGAGAGGAATGATGCTCTGCTGCAAACCAACCTCAGCCTTGAACACTAAAAGAAGATAGAAGAAGACCTATAAGACTTTTGAAATGTTCTAACAGCTTGCAGAATACATATGTAGCTATGCACCTGACTCTTTTCTATAATAATGTCAACCCCTCCAGATCTCTGTACAAGTTGTTTTTCGTCCTAATGTTATATTCATGCTTTTTAAATTTCTTAAACCGGAATGTTGAATACGGATAGAAAAGAAACAAACAGACAGATACTTACATAGTGACATGCTGCTTTCTTGAAGAGGTCTCTGCAGGATGTTCAGGAGCTAACAACAGTCATATTTTTCACAGCGTGTGTCTGTATTCTGAAACTACTGTAACTGTATGTTGAGATTCCCCAAACACTGTTTTTTCCCTATTATCAAATAGAACTATGCTGAATAAATACGATTCCTCATTTTGCATCACCTGCAACAATAATTATGCATGCAGAACATTTAGGCGAACTAAGTCGTTTCATTATTTCCAGAGTGTGTGTTTTCCAGTTAAGTTTCTGATCGGTCAGTAACCTCAAAAACTTAACAATTTTCTTTTTCTATTTTATTTTTGGGTAGATAACTTTATTATCTTCTGGACCTTTACGATAATAATGAATTGTATGTACTGCATCTTCTAAAAATTTGATGGCAATTTATTTGCCTTTAAACATGTACTGGTGTTTTCAAATACTTTGTTTGCTGACTTTAGGAGGAGTACATGCATTACTTTTTAGTAGTAGACTTGAATCCCCTGGAACAAGAGGAAAATTTCCTTCTTCAAATACTTCAAGTGTCTGTGTAGTGCAATTTAGATACACAATAAGAGAAGCAAGAAAGGACCCAAAATAGAACTGTGTGGTACACCACGATAGCTTGGTTCAAATTTCGAGGACATGTTGCATTTTGAAAACATTCTGCTTTCTATCTTGCACATAAGATAAAAACTGTGAATCTTTTGCGTCAGCTTTTCCAAAATATTATACCTTAACTCTTCGTTTTTGTTTATCACCAGACTTACTATTTATTGGTTAAATGTTGGAACAGAGGGAAAACATGTTCTGACAGAGTGCACGATGGATTTCTGTCTGAATTTTCATAACCAAGTGAAGAGTTGGAAATGGACAAGGTTTTGAGGTAAAATTTTTTAACTAATTTCCTTTGAAACCAAGGGCGAGGAAAGGACAAAAGAAGTATCAAATTAACCAGTCTTAGGTCCATTTTTGCAACAAAAAAAGTTTGAAAGTGATCAAGATAACGAAGAAAAACTTAATTAGTGATTTGAGGGAAATTTATTGTCCAACTTTTCATAGCCAAATGAAAAGTGGGAAATGGACAAATAGGGTATCAAGCAGAGCAGCATGAGGTCTAATTTTCGAAAAAAGTTTAATTGTTTGAAAGTAATCAGGGTAATTAAAAACGTAGTTGGTGATTTGAGGAAAAATTAAACGAGGGATATTTCTCGAATTTTAGTAGCCAATTGAAGTATGGGTAATGGGCAAACGGATTATTAAATTGACCCCCCTGAGTCCTAGTTCTGAAAAAAAATGTTGCTGGAATGTAACTAGGCTAATTAATAAAAATTTCATTACTGATTTGAGGGAAATTCTTTTCCGTAGTCTCATAGCCAGACTGACCCGTCAGAACGTGTGGGTTGCTAGTATGTGTTACTGTATCTTTATTTAACTTCCGAAAACCTGTTTACCTTTCGCGTCCACAGGAGGCAGCAGGCACAACAGTGACTTCAGCGGATCATTTGTTCTCACGGAGATAGTCGTTTTCTGGAGTTAGTTGGACATTTTCACCGGTGGTGGTCTACAGGTGTGACATTGCCATATGTTTCCACATTGTGGCCGAACTGGAAATTTCTAATTGGCGCCTTATACTTTCGGTGCACTTCTCGCAGTCCAGGAATGGCTGTTAACTTTGAGAAGCGCCTTAAAACGGGAATTAACCTAAGTGGATGAAGTTTGGCACATAACATGCAGGTTTATGAAACTGTTACTTCAAGAAGATCACAGAGAAAATTATTTGGTGAGAACTTTATGCTAAAACTCTCTCTTCGTATCTCACCAGAAAATTGGCATTAAACATTCGCTAATTGCTATCTGTCATGATGAAAACTTACATGTCTGTTTATCAGTATAATTTATTATGACTGCTAAAATTTGTCTTATCTCGCTCTCTGGGTGGAATGATAACGGATCAATACTGTCAAATTTTTTAAATTACCTCTGTTGGGAACCTTTAATTAGCATTGTTTGTATTCTTTAAGTTAAATTAAAATTCAGGAATGGCAAAGCAGAACATAGTTCCTGCAGTGCTTAACCACAATTACCTCTAATTAATATTTTGTTGTAACCTTAAAATATTTCGAGATTTTTTTAAGCTGTTGTTTTAATGACACAGTTCTGTATTATTTATGCTGAGAAGTTGTTTTTACTATTCCAAGGCCCCAATGGGCTTGTGTCAATACCAGTGAACCATAAATATGTTTTATTGTTTTGAAGTAAAAGTTGTTTAATTAGTTCTGTTTGTCAAAGTTTTCTTCTCATTAATACCACAAAGATTGCTTAACTAATTAACTGAGTAAATGTTTTTATGATTAAATGTCAAGACATATTTTTCAAGAAATTATATGTCCATTATTCTTTTTGTGTATGGCATGTGAAGTTTCCAAATAAAGTCTTTGGCAAATATCGCCTAACAGCAATTGCATATGATACTGTACATTTTTCTTGTATTTCTTTCTTATATGAGCTTTCCTAAGTATATTTAATTTGATGATGATGACTCGAAACCCATCATAAATAAAGATTTTAGCAATTAACATGTTATGGAATTACTACATGCCAAGTCTGAATGGTTGCATACCTTACAAATGAAAGACTTTATCAGTCAAATGGAATAAATAAGCTTCGTGCTAATACTATGGTCACACCTACCTGCCTTCTATCTGTGGGCAAATAGGGTATCGAATTGGCTATCATGAGGTATAGTTATACAAAAACGTATTTCATTGCTTCAAAGTAAACAGCATAGTCAACAAAACTTAGCTAGTGATTTTTATAAATGATCTATCAAATCACAGTGTTAATTGGAACTTGTCTGCTCTCCCTTGTTCTGTGTACCCTTAATAATAATATAATATCGACTGATAATTAAATATATCATATTTCATGTTCTCTGAACAGAAATTGAAGATGAGAAAACTATTGAAAGTAAACAGCAAATGTGTGAATGTAGAATTTCACAGCGTATACTACTGATGCATAGCTCTCTGGTTTCCAGCCGAGTGGTACTGTTAAACTAAGGCGGTGTTTCGAAGAGTGCCTTGTGTCATACTCATTTTTCTCGCCAGATGGCGACGAGTAGCACTCTTGTAAACATCACGGTAGTTTAACAATACCTCTCGGGCTGGAAACCTGAGAGCTAATCAACTAAACGGCAAAAGTTTCGTGAAATAATTTGCTTAAAAGTAAGAAATAGAATAAACTAGAAAACATTTTACGTATGCAGATTTAAGCTCGCAATGAAGTACAGAAAATGAAGTGGTGATTGAGAGTTTAAAGTTTAATGTTTATCTTGGAACCTTGTAGTTTTAAAGAGTACTAAAGGACATGTGTCTCAAGGAATTTAACTTAGTGGTCTCATATGGTCACTAACGTATGAGCATCTCAGATGTTGCACGTGATTTCGAGAATCATTCAAAAGTGCGTCAGATATTCCTCTAATCTATTTAATTTCTTATTTTTACACAAGACATTTGACCATTCTCTTTTCAAATTTCTTTCATTTAATTCGTTTAGCTGTGTTACGTGCATGTTTTCCTACCATCAAACTTGTTATATTAAAACGAAAGTTAATAAATTCATCTGAAACTAACTACGTAATAATTTAGAAAATACGTGCATCGTAATCCTGATGCAGTTACATTCTGTAGGAAAATTGTATTGTTGGGTGGAATGAGGAGACTCGGGCGTTAACTGTCGTTATTGTTGTTGTTGTTATTGTTGTGATGTAGGCCTCAGACTGTTACATGCAGTTTATTGTAGTGTTGCACAATATAGCGATTTACGTTTTCCAAGATTCATTTATCACATATTTCCTTACAGAAATACTGTCTTATACTGCTGATACGGCGTTTCTTTTGAGCAGCAACATAGGCTGTGGAGTGAAAGTGACCGAGTTTGTGCAGACATAATTATACACTCCTGGAAATGGAAAACAGAACACATTGACACCGGTGTGTCAGACCCACCATACTTGCTAAGGACACTGCGAGAGGGCTGTACAAGCAATGATCACTCGCACGGCACAGCGGACACACCAGGAACCGCGGTGTTGGCCGTCGAATGGCGCTAGCTGCGCAGCATTTGTGCACCGCCGCCGTCAGTGTCATCCAGTTTGCCGTGGCATACGGAGCTCCATCGCAGTCTTTAACACTGGTAGCATGCCGCGACAGCGTGGACGTGAACCGTATGTGCAGTTGACGGACTTTGAGCGAGGGCGTATAGTGGGCATGCGGGAGGCCGGGTGGACGTACCGCCGAATTGCTCAACACGTGGGGCGTGAGGTCTCCACAGTACATCGATGTTGTCGCCAGTGGTCGGCGGAAGGTGCACGTGCCCGTCGACCTGGGACCGGACCGCAGCGACGCACGGATGCACGCCAAGACCGTAGGATCCTACGCAGTGCCGTAGGGGACCGCACCGCCACTTCCCAGCAAGTTAGGGACACTGTTGCTCCTGGGGTATCGGCGAGGACCATTCGCAACCATCTCCATGAAGCTGGGCTACGGTCCCGCACACCGTTAGGCCGTCTTCCGCTCACGCCCCAACATCGTGCAGCCCGCCTCCAGTGGTGTCGCGACAGGCGTGAATGGAGGGACGAATGGAGACGTGTCGTCTTCAGCGATGAGAGTCGCTTCTGCCTTGGTGCCAATGATGGTCGTATGCGTGTTTGGCGCCATGCAGGTGAGCGCCACAATCAGGACTGCATACGACCGAGGCACACAGGGCCAACACCCGGCATCATGGTGTGGGTGCGACCTCCTACACTGGCCGTACACCACTGGTGATCGTCGATGGGACACTGAATAGTGCACGGTACATCCAAACCGTCATCGAACCCATCGTTCTACCATTCCTAGACCGGCAAGGGAACTTGCTGTTGCAACAGGACAATGCACATCCGCATGTATCCCGTGCCACCCAACGTGCTCTAGAAGGTGTAAGTCAACTACCCTGGCCAGCAAGATCTCCGGATCTGTCCCCCATTGAGCATGTTTGGGACTGGATGAAGCGTCGTCTCACGCGGTCTGCACGTCCAGCACGAACGCTGGTCCAACTGAGGCGCCAGGTGGAAATGGCATGGCAAGCCGTTCCACAGGACTACATCCAGCATCTCTACGATCGTCTCCATGGGAGAATAGCAGCCTGCATTGCTGCAAAAGGTGGATATACACTGTACTAGTGCCGACATTGTGCATGCTCTGTTGCCTGTGTCTATGTGCCTGTGGTTCTGTCAGTGTGATCATGTGATGTACCTGACCCCAGGAATGTGTCAATAAAGTTTCCCCTTTCTGGGACAATGAATTCACGGTGTTCTTATTTCAATTTCCAGGAGTGTAGTTTAGTAGTGATATCACTTATTGACAGCTCGATTACTGAACACAATTAATGAAATGCCTAGTCAACATTTCCTAAATAGATCACTTAAAATAAGGACAATAATTATAAGAGCAACATTATTGGCTCATATGTATTAACACTATCCAAAAGAAAAGACCCAAACACCTTCAATGAGAGCTATAGTAACACTTATAATTCATGTAACAATGGAACTACGTAACACTAAAATTAAATTTACAGTTTCACAGACAAAATACAGCATGCAAGAACACAAACGTATCAGTTATGAAACTGTGCTTTACTAATACCAGTATTTATCTACTACAAATCTATTACAAAGACTTCCCAACATACAAAAAGCAGCGACACTGGTAAATGTAAGCAAAGTCACTCAGCGGTGACTACACTGGTCGTACAACAGCCAGAGAACAGTTTGTCTGCAATTATTCGCACATGCACGCACACACACTCTCTCTCTTTCTCCCTCTGTCTCACTCACTCTCTCCCCCCCCCCCCATTCTCTCCACCCCCTCCCTCTCTCACTCTTTTTTTTTTAACTACCACATACAGTAACGGAAATAAAGATCGCAACACCAAAAGGAGTTGTGCCATATAAACGAAAGTTGGCATCTGAAAGATGATGTTTATTCAGATTTAGCGACAATCGCATAAGAGTGGTGCTAGTGGTGTCACTAGGAGGATGCAGGACAGGTTAGCTTTAAATACACGCTGTAACGGTCTTACCAGGATCAGATATAGACTCAAACCATAATGTAGTAGTGATGAAGAGTAGGCTGAAGTTTGTGGGATTAGTCAGGAAGAATCAATACGCAAAGTCATGGGTTACGGAAGTACTAACGAATGACGAGATACGCTTGAAGTTCACTAAGGCTATAGATACAGCTGTAAGTAATAGTTTAGTACGCAGTACAGTTAAAGAGGATTGGACTTCTCTTAAAAGGGCAATCACAGAAGCTGGAAAGAAAAACATAGGTATAAAGAGAGTAACTGCGAAGAAACCACGGTTAACAGAAGAAGTGCTTGATCGATGAAAGAAGGAAGTACAAAAACGTTCAAGGAAATTCAGGAATACAGAGATAAAAGACGCTGAGGAATGAAATAAATAGGAAGTGCAGTGAAGCTATGACGAAATGGCTGCATGAAAAACGTGAAGAAATTGAAAAAGCAATTTTTGTCGGAAGGACTGACTCTCAATATCGGAAAGTCAAAAGAGCCTTCGGCGAAATTAAAAGCAAGGGTTGTAACATTAAGAGTACTACGGGAATTTCACTGTTAAATGCAGAGGAGACAGTGGGTAGGTGAGAAAAAGTACATTGAAGGCTTCTATGAGGGGGAAGATTTGTCTGATGTGAAGAAGAATAAATAGTGTCGATTTAAAAGAGATAGGGGATCTAATATAGGGGATCCAGTATTAGAATCAGAATTTAAAGGAGCTTTGGAGGACTTAAGATCAAATAATGCAGAAGGGATAAATAACACGGCCACTCCCGTCGGAGGTTCGAGTCCTTGTTCTTAGCATACGTTAGTTTAAGTAGTGTGTAAGTGTAGGGACCGATGACCTCAGCAGTTTGGTCCCTTAGAAATTCACACATATTTTGATAAATAATATTCCATCAGAATTTCTAAAATCATTGGGTGCAGCGGCAACAAAACGACTATTCACGATGGTGTGTAGACTGTATGAGTGTGGCGACAAACGATCTAACTTCGGTAAAATATCATCTACACAATTCCGAAGACTGCAAGAGTTGACAAGTGTGAGAATTATTGCACAATCAGCTTAACAGCTTATGCATCCAAGTCGCTGAAGAGGATAATACGCAAAACAATGGAAAAGAAAATTGAGGATGTATTAGGTGACGATCAGTTAGGCTTTAGGAAAGATAAAGCCACCAGAGAGGCAATTCTGACTTTGAAGTTGATAACGGAAATAAGAGTAAAGAAAAATCAAAACACGTCCATAGGATTTATCGATCTGGAAAAAAGCGTTCGACATTGTAAAAGAGGTGTAAGAACTTGGAAATTCTGAGGAAAATAGGAGTAAGAATAGAGAGAGACGGATAAATTACAATATATACAAGACCCGAGAGGGAATATTAAGAGTAGACTACCAAGAATGCAATGCTCAAATTAAAATGGGAAGACAGGAGTGTAGTCTTTCTTCCCTACTATTGAATCTGTACATCGAAGATGCAAGGGTGGAAATAAAAGAAAGTTTCAGGAGTGGGACTAAAATTCAAGGTGAAGGGGTGTCAATGATACGATTCGCTGATGACATTGCTATCCTGAGTGAAAAAGAAGACGAATTACATGATCTGCTGAATGGAGTGAACAGCCTAATTAGCGCAGAATAAGTGTTAAGAGTAAATCGAAGAAAGACGAAAGTAATGAGAAGTAGCAGAAATGAGAAAAGCGAGAAACTTAATCTCAGAATTGATAGTCACGAAGTAGATGAAGTTAAGGAATTCGGCTTCCTACGCAGCACAAGAACTAACGACGGACGGAGCAGGGAGGATATCAACAGTAGACTAGCACTTGCAAATAGGTCATTCCTGGCCAAGTGACGTCTACGAGTATCAAACATAGGCCTTAATTTGAGGAAGACGTTTTTGAGAATGGACGTCTGGAGCACAGCATTGTATGTTAGTGAAACATGGACTGAGGGAATGCCGTAACAGAAGGGAATCGAAGCATTTGAGATGTGGTGCTACAGAAGAATGATGAAAATTAGGTGGACTGATACGGTAAGGAATGAGGAGTTTTTGTAAAGAATCGAAGAGGAAAGGAATAAGTGGAAAACACTGACAAAGAGACGGGACAGGATGATAGGACATCTGTTAAGACATAAGAGAATGACTTCCATGGTACTGGAGGGAGCTGTAGAGGGCAAAAGCTGTAGAGGAAGACAGAGATTGGAATACATTCAGCAAATAACTGAGGGCGCATGGTGCAAGAGCTACTCTTAGATGAAGAGGTTGGGACAGGAGAGGAAATCGGGGCAGGGCGCATCAAACCAGAAGCCTGATGACTCAAAAAGAAAAAAAAGTGAGAGGCATTTACAGTAGGAGTTGTACTATGAGTGTGGGGGTCCTGATCGTTAGTTGCCTTTGTGACTGGACGTGGTGAGTTGATGTTAGTCAACAATGGCCTTAAGGCGAGAAAGAGGACATGATCAACACCTCACTGAGTTTGAAGAAGGTTGTGTAATGTGGCTACGAGAAACTGAATGTTCCTTCTGGGATATTGCTGAAAGGCTTGGTAAGAATGTAGCCACCGTACATGATTGCTAGCAGCGGTGGTCACGGGAATGTATGGTTGCATCAAGACCAGGCTCCGGAAGGCCACGTTGGACTACTGAGAGGGAGGAACATCGTGTTCAGTGTGTGTCTGTGGGTCATCCTACTACTACCGCAGCAACATTTTGATCAGCAGCTGGCATCTCAGTAACACAGCGAACTATTAGAAGGCGGTTACTTCAAGGAAAACTCCGAGCCAGACGCCCTATAGCGTGCATTCTACAAACCACCGCAATTTGCAACTTCAGTGGTGTCAATCGAAAACTCGTTGGAGGGCAGGGTGGAGGTCGGTTGTATTTTATGATGAAAGCTGATTCCGTCTCGGTTCCAGTGACAGTCATATGTTGATCAGAAAGAGGCCAGTTGAGGACTTGCAACCAACCTGTCTGCGTGCTAGGCACACTGGAGTTATGGTCTGGGGTGCTGTTCGGTATGACAGCAAGAGCACTATCGCGGCTATCCCACACGCCCTGGCTACAAATTTGTACGTAAATCTGGTGACTCGTGATGTTGCCTGCCATTCACTAGCAGTATTGCAGGGTGTGTTATCGAACAGGATAACGCTCGCTCACATACCGCTGTTGCCTTGGCCTGCTCGATCACAAGATATCTGTCTTTTCGAGCAGATGTGAGACACCATCGCACGACAACTCTAGTGTCATCCACAACCAGCATTAACAGTCCCTGTGCTGACTGACCAAGTGCAACAGGCATGGAACTCCATCACACGAACGAACATCCGGCAACCGTACAATACATGCATGCCTGCATGGTTGCACCGGCTATTAACGTACCAGCATTTCACATTTGCAATGACTGATCTACCGCTTACATTACTCCGCCATCTTGCAATTTTAATCACTGAAATATGTTATCTTGAGAAATGTATTCCCGAAATTTCATTACTCTAGGTTAGTTACTTTTTGGAGTTGCGATATTTTCATCCGTCAGTGTATCTAAGCGAAATCACGGTAGTACACTAAGGGATGCATAATTGACACCAACAACTGTTAACTACACACTGCAAGACTTGAGAGTGTACGACGCATGGTGAATATACATGCAACTTGGTATCAAAATAGATATGAAATAGTAATAGGAGGGCAGTTCAATAACTAATGCAACACCTTTTTTTTCTCGGCCAATTTTGGCTGAAAAAACCGGAAATTTCTTGTGGAATATTTTCAAACATTCCCGCTTCGTCTCGTATAGTTTCATTGACTTCCGACAGGTGGCAGCGCTGTACGGAGCTGTTAAAATGGCGTCTGTAACGGATGTGCGTTGCAAACAACGGGCAGCGATCGAGTTTCTTTTGGCGGAAAACCAGGGCATCTCAGATATTCATAGGCGCTTGCAGAATGTCTACGGCGATCTGGCAGTGGACAAAAGCACGGTGAGTCGTTGGGCAAAGCGTGTGTCATCATCGCCGCAAGGTCAAGCAAGACTGTCTGATCTCCCGCGTGCGCGCCGGCCGTGCACAGCTGTGACTCCTGCAATGGCGGAGCGTGCGAACACACTCGTTCGAGATGATCGACGGATCACCATCAAACAACTCAGTGCTCAACTTGACATCTCTGTTGGTAGTGCTTTCACAATTGTTCACCAGTTGGGATATTCAAAGGTTTGTTCCCGCTGGGTCCCTCGTTGTCTAACCGAACACCATAAAGAGCAAAGGAGAACCATCTGTGCGGAATTGCTTGCTCGTCATGTGGCTGAGGGTGACAATTTCTTGTCAAAGATTGTTACAGGCGATGAAACATGGGTTCATCACTTCGAACCTGAAACAAAACGGCAATCAATGGAGTGGCGCCACACCCACTCCCCTACCAAGAAAAAGTTTAAAGCCATACCCTCAGCCGGTAAAATCATGGTTACAGTCTTCTGGGACCCTGAAGGGGTTATTCTGTTCGATGTCCTTCCCCATGGTCAAACGATCAACTCTGAAGTGTATTGTGCTACTCTTCAGAAATTGAAGAAACGACTTCAGCGTGTTCGTAGGCACAAAAATCTGAACGAACTTCTCCTTCTTCATGACAACGCAAGACCTCACACAAGTCTTCGCACCCGAGAGGACCTCACAAAACTTCAGTGGCCTGTTCTTCCTCATGCACCCTACAGCCCCGATCTCGCACCATCGGATTTCCATATGTTTGGCCCAATGAAGGACGCAATCCGTGGGAGGCACTACGCGGATGATGAAGAAGTTATTGATGCAGTACGACGTTGGCTCCGACATCGACCAGTGGAATGGTACCGTGCAGGCATACAGGCCCTCATTTCAAGATGGCGTAAGGCCGTAGCATTGAATGGAGATTACGTAGAAAAATAGTGTTGTGTAGCTAAAAGATTGGGGAATAACCTGGTGTATTTCAATGCTGAATAAAACAACCCCGGTTTCAGAAAAAAAATGTGTTGCATTACTTATTGAACTGCCCTCGTATACCAAATAAAAATTTGATTACGCACTGTTCTTGAGTCTGCCTCTCATTCACGGATCCATCCTGCAATTACAATGTACAGTGTGTCCCAGAAATATTACGACAAACTTCGAGGGCTAGTATAGGATGTCTTGAGAAACAAATCGAAAGTAGGAAACCGTATCCAGAAACGTCGATCAATGACGCTACAGATTGTCGAAGTTATAAGCGTAGGCGCCTGGCGCTAGGCCACCAATTCGACAGCAAACGTGACTTCGTCGTAGTCTGACAGACCGTAGGCGGGACGTCTCGCAATGTTGTTCGTTATTGGGTGACTGCGACATATTCCCACGATCGGCAGTGAATATCGTGTAGGGCCACCCCGAGCATGCAGAAGTGCAGCAACATGACGTGACAATGACTCGGCTAATGTCTGAAGTAGTGTAAGTAGGCTGTTTAGATTTTTATGTTGGTAACGCCACGTAGCGCTCTATATGAAAATCACTGACTGTGCTGTGTGCTGTCTGTGGCTGATCTGCAATGTCGGAACATTGTTATTGCAGTGTTGGGCAGTTAGATGTGAACAGCGCGTAGCGTTGCGCACTTGGAGGTGAGCCGCCAGCAGTGGTGGATGTGGGGAGAGAAATGACAGAATTTTGAGAGCGGACGATCTGGACGTGTGTCCATCAGAAAGATTAAATTTGTAATATTGGATATCATGAAATATATATATGATGACTTTGGAACATTATTAAGGTAAATACATTGTTTGTTCTCTATTAAAATCTTTCATTTGCTGACTATGCCTATCAGTAGTTAGTGCCTTCAGTAGTTTGAATCTTTTATTTAGCTGGCAGTAGTGGCGCTCCCTGTATTGCAGTAGTTCGAGCAACGAAGATTTTTGTGAGGTAAGTGATTCATGAAAGGTATAGGTTATTGCAAGTCAGGGCCATTCTTTTGTAGGGATTTTTGAAAGTCAGATTGCGTTGCGCTAAAAATATTGTGTGTCAGTTTAGTGTTGATCAGAATAAATAAAGAGAGAAAAGTCTGAGTACGATCAGTTCTGCTCAGCTGTTTGAAAATCAAAAATGTAAGAGGTTTATCCCCACAGTCATTCACAAATTTTTCTAAGGGGACGTTTCAGTAGTGCTGGAGGGAACTGACACAATCAATCCTGCAGGGCTGTCCATAATTCCGTAAGAGCACGAGGGAGTGGAGATCTATTCTGAACAGTTAGTTGCAAGACATCCCAGATATGCTCAATAATATTCATGTCTGGGGAGTTGAGTGGCCAGCGGAAGTGTTTAATCTCAGAAGAGTGATCCTGGAGCCACTCTGTAGCAATTCAGGACGTGTGGGGTGTCGTATTGTCCTGCTGGAATTTCCGAAGTCCGTCGGAATGCACAATGAATATGAATGGATGCAGGTGATCAGACAGGATTCTTACGTGGTCTTCACCTGTCATAGTCGTATCTAGATGTATCAGGGGTCCATATCACTCTAACTGCACACGTCCCATACCATTGCAGAGCCTGCACCAGTTTGAACAGTCCCCTGATCATGGAGAGTCCACGGATTCATGACGTTGTCTCCATACACGATTTGAAACTAGACTCGTCCGACCAGGCAACGTGTTTCCAGTCATCAACAGTCAAATGTCGATGTTGATGGGCCCACGCTTCGTGTCGTGCACTCATCATGGGTACACGAATGGGCCTTCGGCTCCGAAAGCACATATCGATGATGTTTCGTTAAATGGTTTGCACGCTGACACTTGTTGATGGCTCAGCATTGAAATATGTAGCAATTTGCGAAAGGGTTGCACGATTCTCTTCAGTCGTGTTTGGTCCCATTATTACAAGATCTTTTTCCGGCCGCAGCATTGTCGGAGATTTGATGCTTTACCGGTTTCCTGACATTCACGGTACACTCGTGAAATGGTCGTACGGGAAAATCGCCACTTCATTGCTACCTCTGAGATGTTATGTTCCAATGATCGTGCGCCGACTATAACGCCACGTTCAAATTCACTTACATGTTGATAACCTGCCATTGTAGCAGGAGTAATCGGTCCAACAATTGCGCCATACACTTGTTGTCTTATACAGGCTTGCCGACCGCAGCGCCGTAGTTTGTCTGTTTACATATTGTACCTCTGTATTTGAATACGTATGCCTGTACCAGTTTCTTTGGCGCTTGAGTGTATATGTATATGTAATATTTTTCCTTCAAGCAATAAATGACACTACTACAAGAGACTATGTTGAACGGTAATTACAACTGGCTAGGATCCTTGTCGCTGCACGCACTGGCTTTCCTTTCGGCGCACCGACCGACCCAGCGGGACGTCCGCTGACCGTTTGTGCGGGTCTGCGGTCTGCGCGCTCCGCCGTGCCCTGGAATCGGCTTTGTGTGCCGTGGCTCGGCGCGTTCCATTTCCAGCAGGGTAGGCTGTTTGCCCCGCCTCCGTTCACCGCTGCGGACACTCTGCGGCCGGCGAGCTGTCCCAGAGCGCCGCGCGGCGCCGGCCACCCGTTACGTTCGCTTCCGTTCCGTTGCGACCGGCATAAATTGCCGCGCTCGGAATGCCTGTCGAGCCCACCGGCGGCTGCTGCCGGCAAGCAACAAACTCTGCTTCTGATCGCCGCTCTTACCCCTAACGTAAACATGTCCTGCGGATGTAGCCGAGCAACGGACACTGTCCACTAGAATCGAGGGCCTTACGCTGTAGCGCGCGACCGTAACAATGTTCACTCTGACAGTAACAGGTCATTTCTCCCCCGCCGCTGCAGACTCGTCTTCTTCGCTGTTCTGTACGCCGGCCCCCGTTGCAGGCACTTGAGGAAAGGAGACTTTTGTTCTATTTTTCCCTGATCCTACCAAATGTGGTGACTCATATCAATTACGAAAAGGTGGTTGAAATGAACTAGTCACTTACTGGTCAAAAGTCTTCATTCAACGTACGGAGTCAAATGTGCCAGTCTTCAGCGTTAGCTGAGCACTGACGCTGAGGACAGAAAAAAGTGACTCCGTACTGTAAGTAGGCTGTTTAGGTGTAAGTAGGCTGTTTAGGTTTTTTATGTTGGTAACGCCACGTAGCGCTTTGTATGAAAATCACTGACGGTGCTGTGTGCAGTCTGTGGCTGGTTAGCATTGTCAGAATATTCGCTACTGTAGTGTTGGGCCTTTGGATGTGAACAGCGCGTAGCGTTGCACAGTTGGAGGTGAGCCGCCAGCAGTGGTGGATGTGGGGAGAGAGATGGCAGAATTTTGAGAGCGGACGATCTGGACGTGTGTCCGCCAGAAAGAGTAAATTTGTAATACTGGATATCATGAACTGATATATATACTATGACTTTTGAACATTATTAAGGTAAATACATTGTTTGTTCTCTATCAAAATCTTTCATATGCTAACTATGCCTATCAGTAGTTAGTGCCTTCAGTAGTTAGAATCTTTTATTTAGCTGGCAGTATTGGCGCTCACTGTATTGCAGTAGTTCGAGTAACGAAGATTTTTGTGAGGTAAGTGATTCATGAAAGGTATAGGTTATTGTTAGTCAGGGCCATTATTTTGTAGGGATTATTGAAAGTCAGATTGCGTTGCGTTAAAAATATTGTGAGTCAGTTAGTGTTGATCAGAATAAGTAAAGAGAGAAATGTCTGAGTACGTTCAGTATTGCTCAGCTGTTTGAAAATCAAATAACGTAAGGGGTTTACCAGCATAGTCATTCATAATTTTTTCTAAGGGGACGTTTCAGTACTTTGCATGAAGCTGTTCCTTCTTGACGTACTCATGATGGGCTGTGTCAGAAACGCTTCAGTATGTGCACTAACAATAAAACTGTAAAACTGTCGTGCATGTCTGTTGGTCTATTTAAACACGCTTCTCCAAAACTACTAGACCAATTTTCAGGGGGTTTCATTCATAACTTGCGAATAGCTTGGGGTGTACCGTATATGCTTTATTTCATCAAAATCAGATCATGGAAACGAAAGATATTGTCTCTTAAATTTTACCTAAAACCGTCTTGTTTCTCTGTTTGTCTGCTTGAACACGCTAATCTCCAAGACTGCCAGACGTTAATTTTTATGTGTTTTTCACAGGTAACTTGAGCATAGATTGGGACACCGTTTAGGCTTTATTTAATCAAAATCCGATCACGCAAAAAAATCGTGAGCTACAGTTTTATCCAAAACCGCCGTATGTGTCTGTCTGTTCGAACACAATAGTCTTTTTCATGGGGCTTTCACAGATAACATGAGCAGAGTTTGGGGCACCGTATTGTCTTTATTTCATCACAATCGGATAACTGAAAACAGGATACAGTCATTTCATGTGTTATCGATACCAATATTATGAAAGAGAAAATAAATTTGTCTATTACGTTTTCAAGACTGATCCACTGATATGCTGTCGATGAAATTTGGCATACAGATAGCTTGAACATAGAATGATTTAGGAAACTTGTCATGATGCTTCTTAATTTGAAGAATGTTGCACGGATTTGAGACAAATATTTACACTTTGGAAAAGCAATTTACGCTTCGGCTTTTGAGTTACACCACATGCATTTATTGGTTGGAGTGTGCCACGTGAAACGAATGAAAGTAATGACTACAGTGCATACACAGTCATCTACGGGCACTGATAATCTTGACGTTGAGTGTCCCTAAACCTTGAACACACACACACACACACACACACACACACACACACACAAACACACACACACACACACACATACCATCTTCAATGACCATACTTCCAACTATATGTCGCATAATGTGCACGATGTACAATATTTTATTTAGCTACGAAGCATAGATTGGCACTCCTGCGCATGCTCCTCTGTTTGCACTGCTCGGCAGCTGCACTACACACGCCGACGCATTGTGCTTTGTGACACCATCACTCATCAAAACATAACTACTTATATGCGACCGCAGTTGCTGGTAACAGCTAGTAGCAACAGCTGATGTCAGTAGCCTACTGAATCAGAGCGCTGTTAAGACACTTGCGAACTTCCAGAGGCCTAAACAACGTGACGGAAACTCCGCTAGCATCCTCCTCCCACCAATTAGGCCCAGACATTCCAAGACTTCTGATTTCTCACCATAAATTATGAGGTGGCAGCCAGCACTTGAGACTACCGCCCACAGCCTTCTACGGAGCGGAACCGCGCCGAATACCGCGAATCCTGCCGTAGCTTGACTGACAGGGCAGTTCTTCAAGCACTGTCAGGCGGCTCCATGATACGTGTAAGCCGGAACTGAGCCTATGAACGCCGTGTGGCCTCGTCTGTCCTCTCATTGTGAAGTGAGCGATTCTTACGCATTCTTAGAACTACAAGCCTCGACCGTCAACCACTGCAGTTTTATAAAATACATCCCCCCAGAGTTAAATAACGACACTTCTGGCATGATGAAACTAAAGCGTCCTGCTTATCGCTAGCCGTGACAAACGTCAGATTAATGTAGAATATAAATGAAAGGAGGCAAGCTAGAAGTCTTGTAACCTTTCAGCGAGGCGTTGCATTTTTAAGGCACTTACAGTTTCTTACAACCAAGCAGTTGAAAAATGACTTCGCTCAAACGCTGACGGTAATATTTTTCAGACAAGAATTGCTGTGCTTTATGCGAGTCATTTGGCAGGGCTGCGACAGTGCAAAATGCTATCAGTGACTCCTCCAAACCAGGAATCTGGTCATTTGATCCACCCATTTTTCGTGATTCGGACTTCGCGGCGACTAAATCCAACCCATAAGCAGAAACTAGAAAATAGGAAGAAGAAATGAGTGAACAGTCAAGAAATCCATGGAAAATCTAGACAAACACCAGAGTGCTTCAGTTCCCACAAAACAGATGTGTAGCAGGCGAGTGTCAGTAGATACACAATACACAGTATGTGATCAAAAGAATCCGGACAGCCCAAAAACATACGTTTTTAATATTAGGTGCATTGTGGTGCCACCTACTGCCAGGTACTCCATATCAGCGATCTCAGTAGTCATTAGACATCGTGACAGAGCAGAATGGGGCTCTCTGCGGAATTCATGGACTTCGATCGTGATCAGGTGATTGGGTGTCACTTGTGTCATATGTCTGTACACTAGATTTCCACACTCCTAAACATCCCTAGGTCCACTGTTTCCGATGTGATATTGAAGTGGAAACGTGAAGGAACACGTACAGCACGAAAGCGTACAGACCGACCTCTTCTGTTGACTGACAGAGACCGTCGACAGTTGAAGAGGGTCGTAATGTGTAATAGGCAGACATCTATTCAGAGCATCACACAGGAACTTCAAACTGCATCAGGATACACTGCAAGCACTATGACAGCTAGGCGGGAGGTGAGAAAACTTGGATTTCATGGTCGAGGGGCTGCTCATAAGCCACACATCACTCCGGTAAATGCCAAACGACGTCTCGCTTGGTGTAATGAGCGTAAACATTGGACGACTGAACAGTGGAGAAACGTTGTGTGGAGTGACGAATCACGGTACATAATGTGGAGATCCGATGGCAGGGTGTGGGTATGGCGAATGCCCGGCGAACGTCATCTGCCAACGTTTGTAGTGCCATCAGTAAAATTCGGAGACGGTGGTGTTATGGTGTGATCGTGCTTTTCATGGAGGGGGCATGCACCCCTTGTTGTTTTGCGTGGCTCTATCACATCATAGGCTTACATTGATGTTTTAAGCACTTTCTTGCTTCCCACTGTTCAAGAGCAATTCTGGGATGGCGATTGCATCTTTCAAAACGATCGAGCGTCTGTTCATAATGCACGGCCTGTGGCGGAGTGGTTACAAGACAGTAACATCCTTGTAGTAGACTGTCCTGCACAGAGTCCTTACCTGAATCCTACATAACACCTTTGGGATGTTTTGGAACGCCGACTTCGTGCCAGGCCTGACTGAGTGCGAGAGTGGAAGCTGTCATCAAAGCCAACACCATATCGGATACCATCTTTACCGATGGAGGGCGCCACGAACTTGTAAGTCATTAGTATCCAAGGTTCCGGATACTTATCATCACACAGTGTATCTCCCATGTCGCAGCCTTACAGAAATAATAAAAAGCACCTCAACATCATCTGCTGTTGAGATGGCGGGTAGTCTTCACAAGAGGCACTCCTCCTTGACTGAGAATCGAAGAAAAACAAAAGTAAGGCTAATAAAACTAAAACTGACAAATCCAAAAGTGGCACTACGTCTCGAATCTTATTCAGCAACATCCGCGAAGTGGTCTGTTAGGAGAAAATGATGAATTTCCTAAATATTGTGCAGTTCCAAAAGCGGCGTGCGAAAGTAAGTGCGAAGGAAAAAGTAGTTTGCTGTGACAGTTGCAAACCTAAGACAGTAGCTAATGTTGAAACTCTTCTGTGCAAAAGAGGGGTAACATTTTTCATAATGAATACGTATGAAGGCCGCGTGCGGTAGCCGCGCGGTCTGGGCGTCTTGTAACGGTCCGCGCGGCTCCCCCCGTCGGAGGTTCGAGTTCTCCCTCGGGCTGGGTGTGTGTGTCGTCCTTAGCATAAGTTAGATTAAATAGTGTGTAAGCTTAGGACCGATGACCTCAGCAGTTTGGTCCCATAAGACCTTACCACAAATTTCCAAATTTTCCAATACGTATTAAGGATTCAGATTTTTTTGCTAAAGCCTTAAAAATTAAAATAAATATTGGTCATACTCGCCAGATTTCTGTATTTCTTGCTATAGTCTAGGAAAGTTTTAGCCGTACAATTTGTAATACCTACTTATAAATTATACCACTATCCACCTCTCCATCTATTGAGTTATACTTCTTAAATTTTAGAAAATTTATATTCGAAACCTCCGGAGTTTGTGTCTGGGCTCTAGCTTATTAGTATTACATTAAGATGACGAATATTAGTTTTCAGTAAAACCTGAAGAATGCTGGAAGTTGTAGAGTTTATGATGCTTTACGTTACATATTACAGTCCCGTGATCGGAGCTCGGAATCGTTCTTAGAGTACTTAGACAGCTACTGGAAGTTACTAATTGTTGACTGTTGACCAGAGAAAAGTTTGACCGGTCTCACTGATTAGAACACTGCGATCCTTATTTAGACTGATTTAATAGCGTAACCGTGCAGGGGTTCAGTTCTGATCCCTCAATAAACATTTACAACTAAATTACGGAACGGAGCCGTTATTGTCGCTCTCCAAACGCCGCTAAGAGTATGTGGATTCTGGATGCGGTACCGATTACGAACTCACGGGGCCCTACGAAAAATCCGAGTACGGCTGGAAGGAACGTTTCAAGTTGGTCTACAGAAGAAACCGGAGGGACCAAACGCTTTTTCAAAATCTATGGAAGCCAAGTAGTTTTGTACATTAAATTCTCTTATTCTCTGTGTTACTTGTTGCACACTAAATACACTCCTGGAAATTGAAATAAGAACACCGTGAATTCATTGTCCCAGGAAGGGGAAACTTTATTGACACATTCCTGGGGTCAGATACATCACATGATCACACTGACAGAACCACAGGCACATAGACACAGGCAACAGAGCATGCACAAAGTCGGCACTAGTACAGTGTATATCCACCTTTCGCAGCAATGCAGGCTGCTATTCTCCCATGGAGACGATTGTAGAGATGCTGGATGTAGTCCTGTGGAACGGCTTGCCATGCCATTTCCATCTGGCGCCTCAGTTGGACCAGCGTTCGTGCTGGACGTGCAGACCGCGTGAGACGACGCTTCATCCAGTCCCAAACATGCTCAATGGGGGACAGATCCGGAGATCTTGCTGGCCAGGATAGTTGACTTACACCTTCTAGAGCACGTTGGGTGGCACGGGATACATGCGGACGTGCATTGTCCTGTTGGAACAGCAAGTTCCCTTGCCGGTCTAGGAATGGTAGAACGATGGGTTCGATGACGGTTTGGATGTACCGTGCACTATTCAGTGTCCCCTCGACGATCACCAGTGGTGTACAGCCAGTGTAGGAGATCGCTCCCCACACCATGATGCCGGATGTTGGCCCTGTGTGCCTCGGTCGTATGCAGTCCTGATTGTGGCGCTCACCTGCACGGCGCCAAACACGCATACGACCATCATTGGCACCAAGGCAGAAGCGACTCTCATCGCTGAAGACGACACGTCTCCATTCGTCCCTCCATTCACGCCTGTCGCGACACCACTGGAGGCGGGCTGCACGATGTTGGGGCGTGAGCGGAAGACGGCCTAACGGTGTGCGGGACCGTAGCCCAGCTTCATGGAGACGGTTGCGAATGGTCCTCGCCGATACCCCAGGAGCAACAGTGTCCCTAATTTGCTGGGAAGTGGCGGTGCGGTCCCCTACGGCACTGCGTAGGATCCTACGGTCTTGGCGTGCATCCGTGCATCGCTGCGGTCCGGTCCCAGGTCGACGGGCACGTGCACCTTCCGCCGACCACTGGCGACAACATCGATGTACTGTGGAGACCTCACGCCCCACGTGTTGAGCAATTCGGCGGTATGTCCACCCGGCCTCCCGCATGCCCACTATACGCCCTCGCTCAAAGTCCGTCAACTGCACATACGGTTCACGTCCACGCTGTCGCGGCATGCTACCAGTGTTAAAGACTGCGATGGAGCTCCGTATGCCACGGCAAACTGGCTGACACTGACGGCGGCGGTGCACAAATGCTGCGCAGCTAGCGCCATTCGACGGCCAACACCGCGGTCCCTGGTGTGTCCGCTGTGCCGTGCGTGTGATCATTGCTTGTACAGCCCTCTCGCAGTGTCCGGAGCAAGTATGGTGGGTCTGACACACCGGTGTCAATGTGTTCTTTTTTCCATTTCCAGGAGTGTATATTACCTCTACTTTACCTCTCTCTTATGAAACCGCTTTCTTCTTCTAGAAGCAAGATGTCTGTAATAATGTTTAAGCTGCTATTTGCTACCTCTCAATACGGTTCGTTGGCAGCGTTTTCGTGACTGATATCTTTACAATTTAATGCCATGCTACGATATCCTTTTTTAACACAGTGACAATACTTTTATTGTACGGTAATCATCAGGAATTTTATTGTTTAGCCAACAGACAGCGATCAGATGTAACGTTCTAAACCTAGGTAATAATCGACGATGTTTGGTCGACTCTATATTAATCCTGTCAGGACCTGGGCATTAATTGCATTTTTGTTTTTTAATCACATATTTAAATTGTTGTAACTTAATTAAATATGTGTTAACATAATCAGTTATATGCTCATAATGAATTATACCACAGGTTTTTGTAATGTTCTGCCCATTCTCCTTGATTTATTATAATTATTTAATTGTGCTACGTCCTTATCAGATCTAATTATGCGTCTTACTATTTTCAAAGCGATGTCTGCTATGTACATAGTGTTGTTATCTCTACCGCAAATTTATCGCAACTATCTCGATTTGACTTTCTTCCTAGTGATTTTGCTTTATTTTTCATCAGTCTGTAGCTTTCCCTCTTTTGATGATTGGGAGGTGCAGAAACACTCATATGTTATTTGTTTTCATTTAATTACCTCTAAATCTTCTTCACCTATTGCTTTATTTATATTGTATTTCATGTTTTCCTGTTCTGTGGTTTACTTTTTCTTTGTCTGTTGATGAGGAGCCATTGAGTCTCTTTGAGCTAGTTAGTATTGCTGTTTTCGCCGTAATGAAGCAGTTGTAGCTGAAAATCCCCCAGCTTCTGAAAATTTCAATGTCTTGCACTAACGAAACGAATGTGTAACTGATCCAGTTCTACTCGTAGCCCACGGGTATTTGTGGATATCTTTTTGAGATATATATGCAGACTGAAACGACGAATGAATATTTGTACCAAGGCCAGAATTCAAAAAATGGTTCAAATGGCTCTGAGCACTATGGGACTTAACTGCTGTGGTCATCAGTCCCATAGAACGTAGAACTACTTAAACCTAACTAACCTAAGGACAACACACACACCCATGCCCGAGGCAAGATTCGAATCTGCGACCGTAGCGGTCGCGCGGTTCCAGACTATAGCGCCTAGAACCGCTCGCCACTCCGGCCCCAGAATTCAACCTGGGTCTCCTGCTCATCAGACAAATGATCTAACCACCATAACGCCCTGACGCAGTGGCTTCGCACCACTTTGTGGATTACCAAAGCACACATCCCTCCTCAATCCAGTTCCCATTCACCCCTCAGCCCATTTCGTATTCCCTCTAATCTCGAACAGCATTGCAGAGGGATTCGAAATGTATTGGAGTATTACCTCAGCATCTAACGAAACAGAGGATCTTGACCTGGAACTATATAGCTTCATTTGATTAAAGCACCTATGCCTCGGTTCCACACAGGATCCCCAGTTTCGCTCGATGCTCTGCAATGCCGTTCGAGTTTAGGGGGAATACGAAGTGGAATGAGGAGAGAGGCGTGTTAGGGTAATCCATGCAGCTGGGCAAAGCCACTGTGTCACGGTGTTGCAGTGGCTAGCATATCTGCCTAGTGAGCAGGAGGCGTGGGTTCAAGTCGTAGCCCGTCGTTTCAGTCTACACATATAAATAATAGATGTTTGAGACTTGAGAAGGTCTGTGGAACCAGATAGTTTTATTGTATATCTTCTTTTCAAGCAGAAAGTATTAGTTACAATGAGGATATTGTTAATACAGAATCTACTCATCCGATTACCATTTGCCTTTTCAGTATAGTCTCCTTATCCTCCCACCATGCGGATATTAGCCTACTATAGTGTTTCATTCTCCAGACACGTAAATCAAGTATGTTTTATTTATTCCATTATAAAAGCTGGAGCTTTTTGTAATGATCTTATGTGTCCTGCAGCCCTACTCGTCCTTCTTCAGGAAAGCAAACTCCGTTCACAGTTAGGGGCTCTCATTCCATTTTACCTTCCAGTCATTAATACCTCTTTGTGAAAGGTATAGGATGAGATTCTTTTCTTCCATTTCGAACCTATGATCATGACTATGCCAATCGGAAGAAGGGATAGCTTTTAAATCTGGCACTTCACGGTACGGAACGAGAGGGTAGAGCTGCACTAAGCTCGTGTCGAGAACGTTTTCCAAATCACCTTAGTCGATCACATATCTTTTTCGTCGGACACTAATAATGGCTGTAAGAAAGTTTTGTGCTCCCTTTGCAGCCACGACGGTTGACTGTGAACGGAGGCACACTAGGGTTTGTGTCCCGTGTGTATGAAAGCATGCGTCGCAGGTACACTCTGTGCAGTTGACAACAGGGTCACCTCGTGGAGCAGCTGCTACGAAGCGCACAGGTCAGAGCTCATTGTCTACTATGGGTGCACCATGGAGCATGAGGTTTGATAATGATCCGATGCTGAAATTTACTTTACATCCAAACGGTACATTTCATGACGTGAGTTCCTAATTAAAACCTTATCTTCTAACTTTCATTCTCAGCCCCTAGAAGCCAGTAATATGAAACGTGAAGCGCCCTGTATATACTCCGCAAGACACGGTACTGTGCGTGGCGGGGTGTGCCCAGTACCAGTACTAGTCATTCCCTTTTCTGTTTCATTCGGAAATCTGGCGAGGGAAAAAAAGACTCTACGTGCCTCCGTATGAGCCCTAATTTCTCGTAGCTTATCTTCCTGGTTGAGTCCGCCCCAATATCTGAACAGTCAACGAGTTGGATTACCACGCAGGGGGGCCCGGGTTCGATTCCAGGCTGGGGTGGGTGATTTTCTCCCCTCAGGCACCGGGTGCTGAGCTGTCCTCCTCATCTTTTCATCCCCAAGTCGCCCAGTATGGCGTCGCACTCAATAAGACATGAACTTGGAGGCTGAACTTACCACCTGGTAACTCCCAGCCACTGACGACATACGATCACTTCCACCTCCATGGTCCTTACACAAACTGTATGATGGTGCAGTAGAACCGTTCTACAGTCAGCTTCAAATGCCAGTTCCCCAAAATTTCTCAGTAGTGTTCCTCGAAAAGAACATCGCCTTCCCTCCAGGGGTTCCCATCTGAGTTCCCGGAGTTTCTCCCTAACACTTGCGTGTTGTTAGAACCTAATGGTAACAAATCTAGCAGCTCGCCTTTGAATTGCTTCGATGTCTTCCTTTAATCCTACGTGGTACGGATCCCAAACACTTGAGCAGCCTCGTAGAGGCGGTCTCCTTTACAGAATAACCACACTTTTCCAAAATTCTCCCAGTAAACCTCATGTAATGACGGACAGAGGCCGTCGAATATTACAGTGGGTACTTGTCAAAAATACCATGAAATCAGGGTAGTAATCACTCTCGAGTTCCAAAGTGCTATCAGAACTCCAGCTAGCACAATGACTGTGCGTGGGGGAGTTGAAATTAGTGCGGTACAGCGGTCACCCATTCTTCTTCCCTACCACAATCCTCACATGCCAACCGCATTTCATATCGCTTGACAATGTTACGCCCAGATCTTTAAACGGCGCGATTGTGTCAAGCAGGACACTACTAATGCCGTATACAAACATTACGGGTTTGCTTTTCCTACTCATCTGCATTAAACTACATTTTTCTACGTTCATCATACCAACTAGAATTTTTATCTGAGTCATATTGTATCGCCCTCCAGTCACTCGACTTCAACACATTATCGCACACCACAGCATCACTAGCAAACAACCGCAGATTGCTGCTCACTCGGTCCGTCACACCATTTAAGTATATAGAGAATAATAACGGTTCTATCACACTCCCATGGGGCACTCCCGGCGATATCCTGTGATGAAAAGTAGCCGTCGAGGACAGCATAGTGGGCTCTGTAACTTAAAAAGTCTTTAATCAAAATATCCACGGGTATGCTGCCGGTCTATAGTGTCCAACGGGCACAATATTTCGGCGATCAAACATGTCGCCATCATCAGGTGAACTGACGGACTGAGCTCCTGTGAACGTGCCGGCACGGAGATCCGTACGCTATGGCTGCTCAGAGGGAACTGGGTTCGGTCGCGGCGGCGGCCGATTTAAATACCCTCCGCCCGCGGCGCGCTCCCTCCGCCGTCCGCGCCCAGCGCCACGGTCGCGCGGTGGAACAGATTGCGACGGCGTCTGAGATGACGTCGGTGTGATGGCTCTGTCCGCCGTGGTCGTCACAACTATACGTCTGCTCGATTTACTCTTGATTAACCCGATCGCCGGTTCCCAAGCCTTGCTAAGATTATAGCCACAGTCCCGGTTTATGAGGTCGTGAACACCAGAGGCACACTCGACTGATGTATCCGAGCAAGTCGGCGGTCGCTGAACATTGTTTGTCGGAAAATCACGCCATGGAGTATGACCGCACGAGGATTCTGGTACAGACGTCGAGATACTGGGACAGCGTTGTTAGAGAGGCCATCGAAATTCGCACCAATGACGACCTCATAAACCGGGACTGTGGCTATAATCTTAGCAAGGCTTGGGAACCGGCGATCGGGTTAATCAAGAGTAAATCGAGCAGACGTATAGTTGTGACGACCACGGCGGACAGAGCCATCACACCGACGTCATCTCAGACGCCGTCGCAATCTGTTCCACCGCGCGACCGTGGCGCTGGGCGCGGACGGCGGAGGGAGCGCGCCGCGGGCGGAGGGTATTTAAATCGGCCGCCGCCGCGACCGAACCCAGTTCCCTCTGAGCAGCCATAGCGTACGGATCTCCGTGCCGGCACGTTCACAGGAGCTCAGTCCGTCAGTTCACCTGATGATGGCGACATGTTTGATCGCCGAAATATTGTGCCCGTTGGACACTATAGACCGGCAGCATACCCGTGGATATTTTGATTATCAAATACGCCGGGAGAAACTCAAGAATCACCTCATAAAAAGTCTTTGACTACTCACGTATCTGGGAACCTACAGCATATGCTCGTACCTTCATTAACAGTCTGTGCTGTGGCACCGTGTCAAATGCTTTATATGGAATTTGCCTGATGCCCTTCATCTATAGTTCGCAATATATCATGCGAGGAAAGGGCAACGTGAGTTTCGCATGAGCGATACTTTCTAAAGCCTTATGAGACATGAAGTTCTCGAATGAAATGACACAATTTCATAGACTTTACTCAAACGGATATGATTTTATGTTTATAGACTAAACAGGGATTGAAAGTTTGTACCAAGCCCGGGAATCGAACCCGGACCCCTGCTTACTAGGCAGGTGCATGAGCCACTAAGCCACCTTGGCACAGCGGTCACACAACTGCACGGGTTACCTTGGAATGCCCTCCTCTATCCATATTTTCACTGCCGCCCCAATGTGCTTTAAATTCCCCCTTACACACGAACATAATTGTGTCATCTCATTTGTATAAGTACCTGCACCTTGGTTTCATGCTGGATCCCCCATTTAAGTTAGATGCTGAGATGCTGTTCCAGAACATGGAGAGACTCGGCAGTTCAGTTCGTGTGTAAAGGGGGAATTTGAAACAGAGTGAGCTGTAGTGAGAAATTGGATCGAGTAGGGGAGGCATGCCAAGGTGATCCGCGCAGTTGACTGAACCACTGTGCCAGGGTGGTGCTGTCTCAGTTGGTCAGCGTGTTCGGTTAGCTGCCCTCTGTAATAAAAAATCTGAATGAATAGACCAATCATGAACTTAAACGGATGTCATGGGACGCCCCCCCCCTGGACAAATGCAACGAACAATAACGAAGAAAATGAAATAAAAAACAAAGGTATGGCTGAGTTGCTAAAGCACCTGCCTGGCAAGCGGTAGAACCGGTTCCGATTCCCGATCTCGGTACAAATTTTCAGTCGCCGTTTCAGTCTATATACACAAAAAAATAAGTTTTTCGGTTTCAAGAAAATTTATGATGTTCGAACGGAGAATATGTTCAAGGATTCTGCAGTAAACCGATGCTAGAGTATAATTTTGCGAGTCCCTTTCTTTACCCTTCTTGTATACAGGAGTCATCTGCGCTTTTTGCGTCACTTGGGATATCGCACTGGGCGAGAAATTCGCGATAAATGCAACCAAAATAAGGGGCCAATGACATAAGAGTACTCTTCGTATAAAAGCAGTGGGATTCCATCCGGACCTAGCGACTAATTTTTTTCATCTCTTCCAGTTGTTTCTGTACGCCAGCCATACTTTTTACTATGTTGTCCATACGGGAGTCTGTTCCATGGTCAAACGACGGTATGTTTGTTCGATTGTCCTGCGTGAATGATATCTTAAAGGTGAAGTTCAAAAGTATGGTATCTTCAACTGCCACATGAGACAGGTCAACGCATGACTCGATGTAAGCATTAGACCAGCTTAGCGATCTTACGTAGGGTCAATATTTTCTCGAGTTCTCTTCCAGATCTTTTGATAAGGATGACTGACGGTGGTAATGTTTTCGCAGAATCACGAATATAGATGTGTATCGATCATTATTTAAAATGATTAATCGAGTCTTGGTCTCTTACCAGTTTGATCCATGGCCTTGTATCAATTCCGACATCATCAGTATATCACAAGGTGAATGGAACTTGTTGTCAGGCAAATGACTTACTGGTGGATGAATGAAGTTCATTACTGGGCTCGTTGAGATCCTAAAAGTGAAAGACGACGACTTAATGGAAGGAAAGTAGGTGAAATTATAAAACACGAATGAGAAACAAGAAGATGAACGTAATGATAAATGGAACAGCCTGGAAGAGACGTTTGTTTTTCTGTATAAATAATATGACTAATCACTTTAATCCTTTAGTACTTGTGTCATCAAGGTGGGTGTTGATGCTTAAAACCTTCTAATTCTTCTCCAAGAAGGAGGAAAACACTATACAGGTTTTTCTTACTGCTGCATTTGCAATTTGTGTTTAATACCTGACTAGCTTCCTCTGACTCTGACTCTGATTCCATGTTTAGTAAGTCAGTAATTGATAGTATTCCTTGAAATCATGAAGAAAAACAGTCACATTACGTGGGGCACCATTCCTGTAATGTAGTTACAGAACTGCGATTTCTTGTAAGACAAAGGATTCAGGGAGATGCTATAAGCATCAATACTGTAACCTTAAATGTCGTAATTAAATCGCTATTACTAATAAGAAATCGCTTAGCAGAAGCTTCAGTGCCATCTGCGTTCGGCAAATGAAATCCTTTCCGAAATTTACGACGGAAAAAATTAAGAAAGTAAAATGAACCATTCCCTTCGGAGTACGGTTCCTTGGCAAGCTGCCACTTCATTTGGGGAGAAAGCTCTGGCAATTTACGGCGGCCTTTATATTAAGTAAATGCGACATTCGGTCCGTACGTCATCACTGGGCGTTACTAATAGCGGGCAGTATCTTATGACTCAGGTGCTTCTACTAATGGCTCACTGTGGGTGGAGCTCTTTTGAGTCACCGTTACAGACGTTTCATACCCCTGACCTTTATATAAGAATTTAACAATAAATTGATGCTTATACTAAAGTCATGGGATAGCGATATGCACATATACAGATGGTACTAGAGTCGCTTACACAAGATAGAAAAGGGAGGTTCGCTGGCGGAGCTGTCATTTGTACTTTGGTGATTCGTGTGAAAAGGTTTCCGTCGTGATTATGGCCGCACGACCGGATTAATAGACTTTGAATACGGATTGGTAGTTGGAGCTAGATGCATGGGACATTGCATTTCATAAATCGTTATGGAATTCTGTAATCTGAGATCTACAGTGCCAAGAGTGAGCTGAGAATACCAGATTTCAGGCATTAGCGCTCATCAAGGACAAAGCAGTACCCGACGGCCTTCACTAAACGACCGAGAGCAGCTGCGTTTGCAAAGAGTTGTCAGTGCTAACAGACAAGAAACACTGCGTGACATAACCGCAGAAATCAATATGGGACGTACGACGAACGTTTTCGTAAGGACAGAGAGTCGAAATTCGGCGACAGACGCGAGTGCCATTGCTAACAGCACGACAAGGTCTGCGACGCCTCTCCCGCACTCGTGACAGTATAGGTTGGACACTGGATACTGGAGAACAGTGGCCTCATCAGGTGAGTCCCGATTTCAGTTGGTAAGAGCTGGCAGTATTGTTCCAGTGTGTCGCAGACCCCACGAAGCCGTGGACCTAAGTTGTCAACGTGGCATTGACCAAGCTGGTGATGGCTCCATAAAGGAGAGGGCTATTTTGACAAGGAATGGATTGGGTCTTCTGGTCCAGCTGAACCAATCATTGACGGGAAATGATTATGTTTGGCTACTTGGAGACCATCTGAACTTCTTGTCACCAAACATGTCACAAGTGAACATTAAATGTCTAGGGTAAGAGCAGTTTATCGCCTAATCAAATGACTCACGAGTTTCTAATTACAGGTGCTCCGTGTTCTACTGGACGTACGCCAGCTCGACGTATTGGAAAATCAGTAAAATAAAGCGAAAATCCGAAGAACTTGAATGTGGCCTGTATTGCCGCCTGCTGCTCGAAATGCTCCCATAAATGAATTCCGTTTAGGCCTATCGAGTACCGAGGGAACGGCACGGAGCTTCCAGTAGGATGAAAACCGGCGAGGAGATCTGGCGCCCCCGCTGGTCCCGCACTTGGCGGGTGGAGCGCCGCGCCGGCCTGGCCGGGGCAGATGTTTTGCGGGACAGCGGCGGCCAGCGGAGCCCTCTTTGTGTGGGCTGGCGGCCGGCGGCCGGCGACCCGCTATTTTAATTAAAGTGCCGCCGCTGGACAGAATTCGCCCAATATCTGCCTGCCCGCCGGGCCGGCGCAGCTGCAGCTGCAGCGCACAGTCGTGTCGCCGACATTTTAAGCGGAGGCGCTTCTCGCCTCCAGCTGACGCCCACTCGACGCCCGTCTCCCTTCCCCACTCTACGGCGGGGCGACGTAATTTCTTCCTCGTGGGGGAGGGGGAGTGGGAGAGACAAACACTTCGGTTCCTGCATGCGGTTTGTCTTCAGCATCTGATTGCCGAACATTTGATTTCAGAGACGACGATGCTGCTCTTTAATTCGTTACCAATAGTTAGTCAGGAACTTCAGTGAGAAATGACAAAGAGTTAATTTTGCAATGGTAAGAACGTTTAGCCTCGCATATCAGCGATGAAAATCGAACTGACAGATAACATTGCTTGGACAGGAAAAAACACATTAAATGCATTCGCAGTTGTGAATAATGACAACCATAAGCTATAGAATGAAATGACGACAGTAAAAATTTGTGCCGGTCCGCGATACGAACCCTGATTTCCGCTTATCGCGAGCGGTCGCCTTACTATTTGGCTGTCCGCGCACCACTCATGGCCACACCGAAACTTCTATATGTTGTCAGCCATGCGTCTGCGACCTGGACTCGTACATCCATTATGTACCGGATGATCAAAAAGTCTGTATAAATTTGAAAACTTAATAAACCACGCAATAATGCAGATAGAGAGGTAAAAATTGACACACATGCTTAGAATGACATGGGGTTTTATTAGAACCAAAAAAAAGTTCACAGTAACTGCTACCGTCACGGGTGAGTAGTACGTCGATATGTTACAGAATCGCATCATCCCCAGCCTGGCTGATAAACACCTGCTGGAACGTACGATGTTTATGCAGGATGGCGCTCCACCCCATATTGCTAGACGAGTGAAAGATCTTTTGCGCGCATCGTTTGGTGATGATCGTGTCCTCAGCCACCACTTTCGTCATGATAGGCCTCCCAAGTCCCCAGACCTCAGTCCGTGCGATTATTGGCTTTGGGGTTACCTGAAGTCGCTAGTGTATCGTGATCGACCGACATCTCTAGGGATGCTGAAAGACAACATCCGACGCCAATGCCTCACCATAACTCCGGACATGCTTTACAGTGCTGTTCACAACATTATTCCTCGACTACAGCTATTGTTGAGGAATGATGGTGGACATATTGAGCATTTCCTGTAAAGAATGCATTTCCTTTGCTTTGTCTTACTTTGTTATGCTAATTATTGCTATTCTGATCAGATGAAGGGCCGTCTGTCAGACATATTTGACTCTTTGTATTTTTTTGGTTCTAATGAAACCCCATGTCATTCCAAGCATGTGTGACAATTTGTACCTCTCTATCTACATTATTCCGTGATTTATTCAGTTTTCAAATTTATACTGACTTTTTGATCACCCGGTATATTCCCGTACAGGTCAGACGTTGTCCTTGAAAGTCGCTTCCCGGTATCGGCAGAGAAATACGATTTTGCCGTGACTGTGATATTCTGATAACGATCCAAAGATCCTTCGGACACGCATGCATGTCCAAAGGACGTACAGGTTACGTTAAAATGTGGTGAAGAGAAACAGTTTTGAAAATCAAAAGAAAAAAGACTGATGATTTTAAAAAGAAATATGAAAATCGGAAGTACGTGGAATTGTAGGTTTTGTGCCTAACTGTAATTTTATAATCAGATTTGGGACTTCCTCATGGTTTTATAAAACAAAACTGTAAATAACCCACTGAGAGGGGTGAATAGAAACAGCAGCCGTAATCTCATTAATTTTCTATTCATTCTTGTTTCGGCCGAATAGGGATATGTCAAAATTTGTTTTGGATCTACGAGAATAAGAAACAAAATTTATCTCATTTAATAATAATGTTTTATTCAATGCAATAACTAAAAATATTTCATGAATATGAATTGTGGTTCTTCATTCTGTTTTTTCATACGAAAAATTATTATATAGTTACTACATTGTAAAATAACTAGTGAACTAGACTTGTTTCTTAACACATTAAGTCGCTGACGTTATCTTTAAACATAATGTGATGTCTTGAAGAGCATTCGATTGTCCCCTTGAGTAAAAAGTGACGCCTCTCTGACAATATAAGCATCTTTAATCGACTTTTTTTTACGAGTTTCTGCATCTACATAAACATACGCTTCTGAATAACAAATTTTATATCGCAACAGAATCTTTTGCGTTGAAAAAATGAATGGCAGGTGTTCCTTCATTTACCTGAAATTTGTGGTCTTTTTTTGTTTTTCTGAAGAAACACTAATGATTACTGTTTCCATTCATCTCAAAAATTGGGAAAACGCAACCCTACATTTCTAGATAGCCGAAACCGAAGGCAGATTAAAGTATACTCTGAAAGTGAAGTTCCGGTTAATGAAATGGGATTGCACATTTGTTTACCATGTACTTAATCTAAAACCATAATTTAAATCGGTATTTACAAATTAATTCCGAAATAAGCTAATTCTGCATCACAGCCCGTTTGTCACAGAGCGAACGAAACGTCAGTCAACAATATCGTAAACACTGAAGCTCATAATTTCCCTTTTGCGCTGGCCAACTACTAACATAGACAAACAAACCTTTGAAGGGTATTCCCATTAGTATTACTACACGATAGCATTCTTTGAACCTTCGTTTCTTTAGCCCCATTGTTTCTCTTTATCTTGTCTTACGTTATTACTTCCAGTGGCTATTAAATTCCATGTGAGAGGTAGATTTAAAACAATAATTGATCACATCGAAAAGGTACAGTTAGGTAATTCAATTTTTGTTTCTTTGCAGGTATACGCAGATGAGGCGGTATATTTTGAGCACATGCTTAACAGCGTATTGGTTCACCTTTGGAACTCAAAACAGCAGCGATTCTACATGACATGGATTCAATAAGTCCCCGCTATGTTGCCCATTGGTTTACGGGCCAGGAGATGGCGCCACATAGCGTCCCAGATATTCTCTGTTGGTTTCAGAACATCCAAAGCCGGTGGTCATTCCAGAAATGTGAGTCCAGTGTTACACTCCTCAAATAAATGTAACACAATTTCGGCTCTGTGACACGGATTGGCCTTGATTGTGGAGTGCCTGGCAAGACCATAGATGCGATGTAACAACAAAGTGATTCATTCGATCAGGTGACACGTCCCTATTGATCCACGGTCGAATTTAATTGATCAATGCCCACTTCAATCGTAAATGGTGCTTTGACTGGGTCAATATAGGAACCACATGTTCAGCAAAGTGCGCTAAACACTTTACACCGAAACGTTTGTGCTTGCAACAGCAACGTACTATGTCGTCAGATCTGCCACATATCGCCACCTATTTTACTTTACAAAACTGTCATGACTGATACCTCAATGTTCTGTGATGAGTGATGAGGCGTGGACAAAGAACACATTGTCGAAAAAATGTAGTTCCAGTCTCCTTCACCTAGTCAACTCGCAGAAATTTGTTGAGACACTATAGATAATGAAGATCGGCCCAAACGACCTAATGGTTAGCCTGGACGTTGTGTCACTTTTTACGAGGGTGCCAATACAAGATAAGCTGGATATTTTGGCCCAACATTTTCCATCTTTGAATCATTAAGTTGTTCCTCCACGTCCTAGGGACAACGTACTTTTTGTACTGCGATGAATATTATGAGATGACGGATGCCACAGCCATGGGAACACCACTGTCTTCAGCAGTCACAAATTTCTTCATTTAGCACTTCGACTGCGACATTACGGCCATCTTGCTTTTTACGATACGTTGATGACACCTTCCTGATATGACATCATGGTGAAGATACACTACAGAAGTTCGTCGATTACATGAATGGTATCCATCAAACATAACATTTACTGTCGAGATGGACAAGGACGGCAAGCTACCATTCTTGGATGTTTTGGTTGAGCGGAAAGCAGGAGGTCACCTTGGTCATTCAGTGTACCGGAAACCAACACACACTGATCTGTATTTGAACGCCAATAGTTTTCACCACCCTGTACACAAGAAAGCTGTCCTGAACACGTTTACCCTGTACACAAGAAAGCTGTCCAGAAGACGTTGGTTCATAGAGCCAAGATTATCTCTGGCGACGAAACCTACAGTCTGAATTGCAGAACTTAAAACATGTTTTCAGGAAAATGGATACAGCAAAAGAGACATCGCAAACGCTTTCAAGAGCCGCCGACGAAAGACACCTGGAGAATCAGCAGAAGAGCACAAACGGACTGCATTCCTGCCATACTGTGGAGCAACTATCAGCAAGTTAGGACGTCTGCTGCAGAAACATGGGCTAAGACCAATGTTCCGGCCCGCCCCCAAGATACGAGATATGTTGCGCCCTGTTTAAGACGACATAGCTCTTCGAGTGTGCGGCGTGTATGGTGTACACTGTGAATGTGGCAGCATGTATATCGGACAAACAATTCGCACGTTTGCGGAGCGTTGTACTGAGTACAAGCGTTATATAAAACAAAGGGAGTTTGACAAATCGGTCATAACGGAGCATTTCATAGAAAACGGACATAAAATACAGTTCGAAAATACAAAAGTGTTGCCTCATGCATCTACATATTGGGACTTCGTTATAAAGGAAGCGGCCGAGATTTGTGAAAAGGTTTCCGACGTGATTACGCCCGCACGACGCAAATTAACAGACTTTGAACGGCGAATGCTGGTTGGAGCTTGATGCATGAGGCATTGTTTCGGAAATCATTAGGGAATTCAATATTCCAAGATCCACAGTGTCAAGAGCGTGCCGAGAATGCCACATTTCTGGCATTACCTCTCACCACGGACAACGTAGTGGCCGGTGCTCTTCAGTTAACGACTTAAAGCAGCGGTGTTTGCGGAGAGTTGTCAGTGCTAACAGACAAGCAACACAGCATTGAATAATCACAGAAATCAATATGGGTCGTACGATGAGCGTATCCGTTAGGGCAGTGCCCATTGGTGTTAATGGGCTATGGCAGCAGACACCGACGCGCGTGTCTTTTCTAACAGAACGACTGCGCCTGCAGTGCCTCTCCTGGGCTCGTAGCCCCATCTGTTGGAACCCAGCGGACCTGGTCAAGTGAGCGCCGATTTCAGTTCTTGAGAGCTGATGCAAGGCTTCGAGTGAGGCTCAGACCCCATTAAGCCATGGACATAGATTGTCAAAAAGACACTGTGCTCCATAATGGCGTGGAATGCGTTTAATGGAATGGACGGGGTCCTTTGGTCAAAGTGAACAGATCATTGGCTGTAAATGGTTATTTTCGGCTACTTGGAGACCATATGCAACCATTTACGGGCTTCATGTACTCAAACAACGATGGCACTTTTGTGGATGACAATGCGCCTTGTCACCAGGCCAAAGTTGTTCGCGATTGGTCTGAAGAACATTTTGGACAATTCGAGCGAATGACTTGACCAATAATATCGTGCGATTTGAATCACGTCAAAAATGTATCGGACATAATCGAGAGACTGTTTCGTGCACAAAATACAAAATCCTACACTACTGACACTTTGGAAATTATGGCCAGCTATAGAGGCACCATGGCTCAACATTTCTGCAGACGACCTTCAACGACTTGTTGGGGCCATGCCACGTCGAGGTGCTGCACTATTCGTGGTAAAAGGAGTATCCTATGACTTTAGTCTTTTCAGTTTAATGTCAAACCTTATTGTCAATAAAGTTACTTCTTAAAAGCAAAAGACCCTGCTCACGTGCTTTTTTTCTTACTCGATATTACTTGCTGTGACAGAACAGAATTAATGGGCGTATTTGTTGTAGAAACAACAAAAACAAAAATTTGTAGAGCACCACCCACGTTTAATAAAGGCTACTGTCTTGCTGATACACAGTATTTTCAGAAGCCTACCGGAAAGCAAAGTTCGTTTGAAGTCAAAAATATTGTTCTTTCATCAACCAGCTTCGATGCGAAACACATGTATTTGATCATACTTGCGAAAGTAGGTGCACTAAACTGATGCAGAGTTAAATAATGTATTTTTATTTAATTTTACCTCGAAGTGATATCTTTATTAGTACATAGTACTTTTTCATGAAAATTATAACCTGCCAGTAAAAATAGACATACCAGATTTGGCAAAATAGAGTATATTTGGGTGGGATAATTTTTACGGCGCAGTTGCATGCTTTTCTTGCATCTACAAAGATTTAAGCATGAAGTGTCTGATCAGTCTGCACTCCACACTAAACAAGAAACTACAAAAAAACTTTTGTCCTGCTTACAGAAGGGCGACAGATCTTGAAAATTCTTCTTACAATCCTTTCGGAACTTACCTTATTTCGTGCAGGTCACAATTATGTTTTTTTAAGTAAGAGTCTACTAGTCAACTCTTTTTTGAACAATCCAACCAAATTTCCCGGATGGTTCTTGCGTGCATAAGAAGGTGTAAGAGAATACCTTTCCTGACACTGCTATAGTACATTGTTCTGTGAAGGAAGGACTAATCCTATAGAAATATTTTTTTCTGAACGTGGAACGTTTCCCGTCCTTGTTCCGCAAAGGATCTGTTGTACGTCGGTTGGTGCTGGCAGCAGGTTTGATTATTATTATTTTCTTTTTAGTATTTGCACGTCAAGTTCCGTAGGACCAAATTCAGGAGCAAATCTCCAGGCTTATGGAACTCGTTAGTACCTGAAATTAAAACATAAAAGTAATAACAGATAAAAATGAAATGGAAGGAGTGAGCCATGAGGAAACTCTTCAGTTTCGATTTGAAAGAGCATGGATTACTGCTAAGATTTTTTAATTAGAGTGGTAGCTTATTGAAAATGGATGCAGCAGTATACTGAACACCTTTCTGCACAAGAGTTAAAGAAATCCGATCCAAATGCAGGTTTGATTTCTGCCGAGTACTAATCGAGTGAAAGCTGCTTATTCTTGGGAAGAAGCTGATATTGACAACAAGAAATGACAGTAAGGAATATATATATTGAGAGGTCAATGTCAAAATACCCAGACTCGTGAACAGGGGTCGACAAGAGTTTCGTGAACTTACACCACTTATTGCCCGAACCGCCCGTTTCTGAGGCAAAAGTATCCTTTTAGAATTGGATGAGTTACCCCAATGTCGTATTACTATACGACATAAGCGAATGAAAATAAGCAAAGTCGAATAATTTTTGTGTCGAACAGTCACTCACTGCAGATACAGTTCGAATGGTAAAAATAGCAGCATTAAGTCTTTGAACAAGATTCTGAACATGGTTTTTTTTACGACAGTTTACTATCTGAACACCTAGAAATTTGAACTGTTCAGTTTCACTAATCATATGCCCATTCCGTAAAATTAAAACTTCAGGTTTTGTTCAATTGTGTGTCAGAAACTGTAAAAACTGAGTCTTTCTGTGATTTATTTTCTATAAGCCATGAATTTAGGTCATCGACTGCACTGTTTGAAACCGAGACAATTTTGCACACTGTACTACCAAGCTAGTGTCGTCAGAAAACAGAAATATTTTAGACTTACCTGCAACAATAGAGGGCATATCATTTGTATAGATAAGGAACAGGAATGGCCTCAACACTGATCCCTGGGGCACCCCTCCACCTGACCATATCCCACTCAGACCCCACATCACAGTCATTCTCAACTTTGTGAATAATGACCTTTTGCTATTGCTAAAGTGTGAGATGAACCAATTGTGAGCTGCTGCCGTATTTCGTAATGGTCCAACTTTTGGAGCAATATTTTGTGATCAACACAATCAGACGTCTTAGTTAAATCAAAAAATATGCCCAGCGTTCGAAACATTTTGTTTAACTCATCCAATACCTCACAAAGAAAAGAGAATATGGCATTTTCAGTTGTCAAACGACTTCTAAAGCCGAACTGTACGTTTGATAGTACGTAAATCGTGTGACATAAAATGATCAATTATCCTTAGATAGACAGCCTTTTCAATAGCTTTACCAAACACTGGAGGCATAGAAATAGACCCAAAATTGTCTACATTATCCCTTTCTCCCTTTTTATAAAGCATCTTTACTACTGAGTACTTTAATCGTCCAGGAAACTGACCATTCCTAAAGGAACATTTACAAATATGGCAAAATACAGGGCTAATATGTGCACCACAGTACATTAATACTCTGCTAGGCACTCCATCATATCCATGATAGTCCTTAGTCTTTAGTGATTTACTTACTGACTCAGTCTCCCCCCCCCCCCCCCCAAATGTCTGTATCAAAGAGGGGTATTTCAAATATCAATCTTGGAAAGGCATTTGCCAAGAAAGTTATATGGTTCGCTGTAGAAACTAAATTTTTATTCATTCATCAGCAATGCTCAGAAAATGACTGTTAAATACTGTGTATACAACTGATATATCAGTTGTATATTTTTACTACGAACTGACTTAAGGAGCTCTGGAATGGCTCAAAATCATGAAAAGTTTAATTTTTACTTTTTTTGCGTTTTCTGAATCTGCAGACTATTACCTTTTAATAGATATATAATTTATTCAATTCCGAAGACTACAACTATTTTTAAATTTTTTTTAAAATGTGTTCTACATGGGCGTGACCCACTGTGGCGCTGTTAAACTGCTGTCAAATGGTGTTATTATTAACCAATTATTAATAATAATAATTAATAATAATAATAATAATAATAATAACTGAACTGTTGAAAAAGTGTATTCACGGAAAAACTCAAAACCCCAATGAAAGTGTAAATAGTGTTATATGGTCGAGAATTCCCAAGACTGTATTTGTTGGAATAGAAACACTTCACTTTGGTGTGTATGATGCTGTTGCGACTTTCAATGATGGCAACATTGTAAGGTGCAAGGTATTTAGAAATATGGGAATGAAGATAGGTTCTAACATGGTACGAGTGATGCTTGCTTTAGACAAGGAACGCCTTCGGGCTGCAGACAGGGCTGTAAAGAGTCTAGAAATACAAGCAAGAGTAAACAGGAGGAGGAACAAGAGGAAGCTGTAGGAGGAGTTTGCAGAGGATGAAGATAATCCATCCTACGGACCTGGAATGCACTAAAAAGTTAATCCAATCTTTGTCGATCGATTGCCAAAACTTTTATTTTCTCATACTAATTACATGTTTTCTAAGGATCTTCCAAACATATTTGTTTCAAACTTTCAGTAAATGTTACACAGTACCTTCTGCATAATTTAACACAGCCTTTTTCCAAAAAAACTGTACATTTTTGAATATATAAATAAAAAATTGCAAAAAAATGTTGTGAATTATCATTACAATTGAAAAAAATTCATCTTTAATAACTGAACTAAAATTTTGTAAAATCCCTGTGTTAAGTTGTAGCCCATATTCCAATAAATAATCTGTAAAAAGTTCAACTTCCTACCTCAAGTACTTTGTGAGGAAAGATGTAATTTATAAGCGTTATTTTAACATTGAAAGTATAGGGCGTTCCGGAGCCCCTTAATATAGTTGACCTTGTGCTGCTGACCAGACACTTCCTTCACAACTGACCATATGGTTTTAATTTTTTCGTGTGAATTAGCTATTCTATTTGCATACCGCATGCTGTTTGCCTTCCTAATAACATTTTTAAGCACCTAACAATACTATTGGTAATGGGCTACTATAGCTTCATCCTTCTGTTGTTGTTGTTGTGATATTCAGTCCTGAGACTAATTTGATGCAGCTCTCCATGCTAATCTATCCTGTGCAAGCTTCTTCATCTCCCAGTACCTACTGCAACCTACATCCTTCTGAATCTGCTTAATGTATTCAACTCTTGGTCTACCTCTACGATTTTTACCCTCCAATACTAAATTGGTGATCCCTTGATGCCTCAGAACATGTCCTACCAACCGATCCCTTCTTCTCGTCAAGTTGTGCCACAAACTCCTCTTCTCCCCAATTCTATTCAGTACATCCTCATTAGTTATGTGATCTACCCATCTAATCTTCAGCATTCTTCGGTAGCACCACATTTAGAAAGGTTCTAATCTCTTCTTGTCCAAACTATTTATCGTCCACGTTTCACTCCATACAAATACTTTGAGAAACGACTTCCTGACACTTAAATCTATACTCGATGTTAACAAATTTCTCTTCTACAGAAACACTTCCCTTGCCATTGCCATTCTACATTTTATATCCTCTCTACTTCGACCATCGTCAGTTATTTTGCTCCCCAAATAGCAAAACTCTTTTATGAATTTAAGGGTCTCATTTCCTAATATAATTGCCTCAGCGTCACCCGACTTAATTCGACTACATTTCATTATCCTCGTTTTGGTTTTGTTGATGTTCATCATATATCCTCCTTTCAAGACACTGTCCATTCCGTTCAACTGCTCTTCCAAGTCCTTTGCTGTCATCGGCGAACCTCAAAGTTTTTATTTCTTCTCCTTGGATTTTGATACCTACAGCGAATTTTTCTTTTGTTTCGTTTACTGGTTGCTCAATATACAGATTGAATGACATCGGGGAGAGGCTACAACCCTGTCTCACTCCCTTCCCCACTACTGCTTCCCTTTCATGCCCCTCGACTCTTATAACTGCCATCTGGTTTCTGTACAAGTTGCAAATAACCTTTCACTCCCTGTATTTTACCCCTGCCACCTTTAGAATTTGAAAGCGAGGGTTCAAGTCAGCATTGTCAAAAGCTTTCTCTAAGTCTACAAATGCTATAAATGTAGGTTTGCCTTCCCTTAATCTTTCTTCTAAGATAAGTCGTAGGGTCAGTATTGCCTCAAGTGTTCCAACATTTCTACGGAATCCAAACTGATTTTGCCCGAGGTCGGCTTCTACCAGTTTTTCCATTCGTCTGTAAACAATTCGCGTTAGTATTTTGCAGCTGTAACTTTTTAAACTGGCAGTTCGGTGTTTTTCACGTCAGTCAACACCTGCTTTCTTTGGGATTGGAATTATTATATTCATCTTGAAGTGTGAGGGTATTTCGCTTGTCTCATACATTTTGTTCACCAGATGGTAGAGTTTTGGCAGGACTGGTTCTCCCAAGGCTGTCATTAGTTCTAATGGAATGTTGTCTACTCCCGAGGCCTTGTTTCGACTCAGGTCTTTCAGTGTTCTTTCAAATTCTTCACGCATTATCATATCTCCCATTTCATCTTCATCTTCTAACGTTTTTATATAGTTCCCACTTTGTTCTACATGATATCCTTATCCCACCAGTCAGCCATCCAGGCTGCCTATTACTACTAGTACCCCGTTTATAACGCTCAAATGGAAAGAAACTCTCAGAGCACGAGAAGTGTGATAACTAAAGCATTATATTTATCATCTATGTTATCGGCACTATTAACATCCTGCCACTCTTGTTCCTTGACAAGGTTTAAAAAACTCTTTATTGCTGTTGGATTAACTTTCCTACATAGTTTGCAATTACATGTGACATTTGTTTGAGTACAAAAGCCTTTTATTGTTAAAATTTGTGCATCGTGGTCTGTAACGCCATTCACCATTTTGCTGACAGAATGCCCATCTAGTAATGAGGAATGAATAAAAACATTGTCCATGCCTGTGCTATTGTCCCCCTGCACCTCAGTTGGAAAAAAAACATAGTCTGCATCAAATTATATGAATTTAGGTGCTCTACCAATATCCTTTTTCTTGCACCATCATACACAAATTTTATATTGCATTCACCACACATAACTAATTTCTGGTACTTCCTACAAAGTGAATCAAGAATCTTCTCTAGCTTGAGGAGAAATGCTCTGAAGTTAGAGTTAGGGGATCTATAAAAACAATTATAAGTTTAGTTTCACTAAATTCAAATACCCAGACACAATATTCAAATATCTGTTCAGTGCAGTGCAGTGACACAACTATGGACTAAAATGGAGTAATGTTTTTTACGTACATAGCCACTCCCTCATCCCGCAAGGAACTCCTTGAAAAACAGACAGCTAATCTGTATCCTGGTAAAGGAAGCCTCTGAATTGTCGAATTATTTAAGTGATGGTCCGACATACCAATAATTTCAGAATCAACATCTATAAGCAGTTCATTAAGGTTATTTCTAATATCTCTTATACTTTGATGAAAAATGCTAATTCCTTCTCTACTTGGAAACATGACACCCTCTGAAGGTGAGCCCTTAGTTAGAGGTACTTCGTTTAGGCAGGTACGCCTATCAACTGAATTCAGCCTAAAAGAGCTGCAGCTCTAACACCGACTACTATAGGAATTGATCGGTATGAATTACATAATCTATGTCAAAATTAGGGATGAGTACTTTAGTTTGTATCTGGAATCGTTCGGGAGTTCCTCATACGTCGTCCATCGTTACGAACTCTTTGGAGCTGACAAATATTGTGGGCTTTTTATGTTTGACCCTTTGCTGTTTTTTTTTTCGGTCAAACTAAGCCGAGCTGACAACGAAGTTTTACGAAGCTTAAACTGTTCGATAAAAATGGAAAAGCACGGTTCATTTCTCATCGTTGGAGAGTGTACCCACAGAAAAAATTATGTTATTTTCATAAACTATTATCTTTTTTACAGTATATTAGAAGTAAATTTTATTGCTAACTGTCTGACGAACCTGGTATTGGTGGGCCATTCGTTCTGCCAATTTTCCATCAGAAGGGACAACAAAGAAATAACCATATCTGTAGTTCAATATTTAGGACAGTAGGCCGGGCGCAGCTGCTTCGTGTGTCTACAGTGCGATTTTGTAAACATCTGTATGGCAACATCTCTTCATAGCCCTGTCAACAGCGATTGTTTTCGCCTACAGCCGTATGGGTTTCGCAGTTAAAAGCTGTCAGATGCGCTTTTAGATGGCAGGGATTTCCGTAAGTTAATTCGACTGTATGGCTGTATTAGTAATAAATTATAGATGTATTAAAACTTCATCCATATTGCGGTATTTGTTCACGCATCGCAGTGTTTATGACGTCCTATCACTTGAAATATGTGTCGTGCAGTGACATATTTGTCTAGGTTCACTCAGCGGCATTTGTGGGTACTCTCTGCTAATTGTGTTCCCAATAGTTAGTAGCAAAGAAGACGTAATAAATTTAAACGTTGTGCTTAACGCCCCAATTTGTTACGCATCTCAGTGTTTATGACGTCATATCTTCTGAAATATGTGTGGTACCATGACATCATTTTGTAGGTGCATTTTTAGCAAGATACGCGGATACTGTCTGCGAAATTTTTTGGCAATGGAGTTAGTAGCACAGATTAGGTTATATTAGATTACTTGAAACGTCCCCTTTGAACAATTTTACATGTGAAACGTCCACTTAGAACAATTGTACAAGCCTGTGCTTAACCTGACACACAATATTATTTAGCGCAACGCAATCTGACTTTCAATAACCCCTACAAAACAATGGCCCTGACTAACTTTAACCTATACCTTTTACAAATCACTTACCTCATAAAAATCTTCGCTACTCAAGCTACTGCAAAACAGCGAGCGCCACTACTGCCAGCTAAATAAAAGATTCAAACCACTGAAGGTACTAACTACTGATAGGGATAGTTAGCAAATGAAAGATATTAATAGAGAACAAACAATGTATTTACCTTAATATTCATAATTGACATTCAGTCTTACAGATTATCAAAACTCCGCCATCTCTCTCCCCACGTCCACCACTGCTGGCGGCTCACCTCCAACTGCCCAGCGCTACGCGCTGTTCGCATCCAGCTATAGCAGTTCATGACAACAATGGCAGACAACAATGCAAACTAGCCACATACTGCACACAGCACAGCCACAGAGAGCGCTACGTAACGTTGCCAATAAGAAAACATAAACATCAAACTTACATAAAGAAAACATAAACAGCCTACTTACATAGCCCCCATGCTCCCCACAAAAATTTTACAAATTTTTTTGGGCAGTGGCCAATACAGATTTGAAAAAATTTTTCATAATTACAATAACAAAGATATCAAATGCACACACTTATTAATACAATGTTGGTCAAAAGCTAAAATTTTCTCACAGTCAATAAAGACAGTCCTGATCATTCACCACAGTAAAACTGCCGTTTCTTTTATCAAAGTCTGAGCAATAAAAGGCAATGCACACGGAAGTAGTGGATGTCCATGCAGTCTTGAAGAAGTAGTGTTGTCCTTCTAACAGAAAGACAGTGCTGACTCTTGACATGCTGACAGGTAATGCGCCACAACAGAGCAAACCCACAGCAGAGTCATTCGAAGTTCTGACGAATATTGGTAGGTAGGTCATCACAGAGCAGACCCACTGCAGTCCTGGTAGAGAGTATTGGTGGGCCACCACTTGGAAAGGAAAGAACAATAAGAAGGAACTAGCAACAGTAAAACAAAATTTTCTTTTCAAGTACATGGTAATATTTTTTTTACAATAAGTTGTTATGGTGCACCACTTTAATTACATAGACATTAAGATGACCACTTTAATTACATAGACATTAAGATGTGAATATGCATTTCCCTTGTCTGCATTGTTGTTTTTACTGTAATATTTTTTCTGCTTGCGCTATGTCATGTTTAGGTGTAGGTCATCACAGAGCAGACCCACTGCAGTCCTGGTAGAGAGTATTGGTGGGCCACCAGAGGTGCAGACCCACTGTAGTCCTTGTAGAAATAATTATATTGGTGGGCCATCGAAGGTGCAGACCCACTGTAATCCTTGTAGAGATTGTGGTATTGGTGGGCCACCAGAGATGCAGACCCACTGTAGTCCTTGTAGAGACGGCCAGCAGCCATCTGTTGCGTATAAGAAACTAACTATGATGAATTGGAAGAAATGCATTAAGAAGCTATAAGAAAATAGTTTGGCAAAAAAAGTAGTGCACAGTGGAGAAAATCTATTTTTGAAAGAGGATGTGAACAGAATACAGAAAGCATGCTTGGATAGGATTTTTTTTTGGTGGAAACAAATGTTGAAATAAGACGAAAGATCTATCGAATGAAGTTGTGGGGTGGACTGCAGTACCAAATGTTACACTGAAAACAAACCCTGTCCTTTCCTCTTTGCTGCTTTTTCCCAATATGTAATTGTGTGTTGTCCTTTCCTTTTGGTGTTATCCCACTATGTGTTTGTGTACCCTTGTGTATTTGTGTTTTTTTCCTGTCTTTATGTGTTTAGCTGATGAGAGCTATGTTGTAGAATTTTTCTAATACTCTGTTATTTTCTTTGTAAAGATGCTTAGACTTTATTTATTCTGTTTTGTTTTAATGCTCATGTGTGAAGTTGACGTTTCAAAAGTGATTCTGATCTTTTATTTTTGTACTCATGTCATCATTCCTGTAACACTGATGTATCTGTTTATTTCTATTCTTTTGTAAAGCCCCTATTACTACAAATATTATCTGTATTGTTATGTTTTTAATGAAGTATTTTGTATCTTTGTAATTGTATTCTTATGTTATATAATTGTAATTGACGCCAGTTAATCAAATTAAGTAACTTGTAAGCATTCATCCCTTGATTGTTCCTGTTTTGTGAGTAAAAACTGTGGAATGTGCTTGTAAAATCTCAAAAAGGTCCTGCCTATCAGTGTCATTACAATTCTCAATTGTTTGAATTTTATTCTGAATTAACTCATTAATTTCAAATATGCCGTCGATATCATCCCTGTCAGTACTTGCAGAGTGATTGTTAGTGTCTAGTTCCGTAGAAAATTCCGAACTGTTGTCTAACAGAAGGTAAAGCCGATTAATTTCCTCATCATGGTTTGAGAGCCAGCCTTCAAATTTCAAAGCTATTGACCTACCTTCTTTCTCTAAACTTATTTCAGCATCGTGAAAGCTTAAAATTGCTTTGTATTCATTCAAAAAGTCTACTCCCAGTATAATTTCCGTCGACAATAATGGAACAATAAGAAAGTTCATAGAGAAGCTGTGGCTTTGGCAAAAGAATTCTAAATTGGTTTGTTGGCGTACATCTACACTTTTTCCAAAGATTGCACCTTGTAATTTAATCTTACGTAACGGAAGTGTGGGGCAATCGTTCGATTTGTTGCATTTGCTAAAAGCTGTTTCACTAATTACTGAAATGGGACTGCCAGAGTCAAGTACTGCCGTAAATTTTACGTCATTTACAGTAATGTGAATCGCAGGATATGCAATGTTGTTATGTTTTACGTCGTGTTCCTGGAGTAAGATGTCCCTAATGTCTTCCATTTTCACGTAATTACTAGCTACGGCAGCTGCATCGTCAGTTTCATAAGTACGTCTTGTGGCTGCCAGTGGTGTGAGTCATCGCCTATTGTCTCTTTGTTGGCGCGCGTCGTTATTGGGATTTGGAGACCTAACTTCTACAAATTCATCGTGACGAGAGTGCTCTGCTCTATTTAAATCTCGCCAGTTCTGATGCAATTCAGGTCTGTCGTTACGATCATATCGTCTGTCGTCATGTCGGTAGGTTCGATAGTTTCTTTCATGTCGGTCATGTGGTGGAGAATTTCTCCCAGAATCGTAACTACGCGCTGGACCGTTGCGTCTAAAGTTATTCTGTCTCCCTTGATAATAGTTATTTTGGTTCCCATATTGTCTGTTTCTCTGATTGTCTCTGTGATAGTCATTACCGCGGAAAGGTGATCTTTCCCTGTAACTATTACTCTGCCAGTGGTTGTCATATGGGTGGTGTCTGTTTTGGTCACGATTTACGTTGTAAGAATAGGTTTGTCGTGGCCATTTATTGTTTCTGTCGTCACGGAATTGTGACGGATGTGACCTGTAATGATTGTTTTCCTGTTTTCGCATCCCGCGACTGTCTGTGTCAATTTCCAGTTCTTGTAACAGTCCCTGAAAAGCTTCAATGTCGTCTTTGCAACGTCCTGCTAAAATAATATGCCGTAAGTGTTCAGGTAATTTGATTAAGCAAATGCGGATGAGTTCTGAGGGGCTGTATGGGTTTGACAGGTATTGATTCTTGTGCAACATGTCTTCAAAATATTTGACAAGACTGGAAAATTCAGATTGTTCAAAGTGTTTCATCATCATGATGCTATGTTTTACGCGATCTTGTGTAGCTTGTGACCAATATGCTGAGAGGAACGCATGGTAAAATTCTCCTTCACTGTGACAATCGTGAATGACCGATCGCATTCTTACAGCTGGTTCATTCTCCAAATAGCCACACATAAATTCAAATCTGTGTTCTAATGACCAGTTGGGAGGAAAACAATGAGAGAATTGATGGAGCCACGCTTGTGGATGAATGTCGTTGGCAGAATTCTTGAATGTTTTGAATTTACGTGTAGTAATGAACAGCTTATAGTCAAAATCATCATGTCGGCGAGTCACATATCGGTCATTGTTACGTCGTGTCGGCGGTTCCATATCAAAATTCGGTGCACCTTGCCAATTCCTTTCATAATTACCGAAATGCTCTGTGTTATTATTTTGTGGCTGTTCCGTATTTCTATGTCCCTCTTCCCTTATTGGGGCGCGAGTGTCCTCTGAAATACGTAATTCTTGTATTACCTGTGTCAGCTGATCTTGTACTTCCCGCATTTCTCTTTTGTATTGCGTATTAATTTGATTCTGATTTTGTTTGAATTTTCTTATTTGTTCATACTCTTCTGTGTCAGTGAAGGCTACGGGTCTTGTGTCATTCAGATCATCATCTACCTTTGTAGATAAGTTAGTGACCTGATCCGAAAGTTCGGCTACTTTCTCTGATAATGAACCAATTTCCCCCATGTGTCTTTCTACTGTGTCCTTTAAGTTTTCCTGAGTTTTTGCAAGTTGCGTAACCGAATCGGTAGATGCAACTGAGTCCATTTTAGCTTGCAAGGTCTCATGATTTTCATGAACAATAGTTTGCAGTTCTTTTATGGCTGCTTCGTGATTCTGTAATGCATTTTCATGCCGCGAAAAAATAGGCTGAAAATGCTCACAAATTTGTGTTTTTACGTCATTACAGACTTTTTGACATTTCGATTCAATGTTATGTAACTCAGTAGTTAAATCTTCACGTGTTTGTTCAAGTGTGGTGTCTAACTTTTGAAGCTTTTGCTGTGTTTGTCTCTGATTTTGTTCCATTGTGTCTAACTTTTTAAGATTTTGTTCCACTGTGTCTAACTGTTGCTGTGTTTGTCTCTGGTGTTGTTCCATTGTGTCTAACTTTTGCAGATTTTGTTCCACTGTGTCTAACTTTTTAAGATTTTGTTCCATTGTGTCTAACTTTAGGAGATTTTGTCCCATTTGTTGCATTAATTGTAATAACAATGCATTAGTGTCTGGAATCTGTTCCTCTACGCTTTTCGGCAGTGCATTTGCACCAGCAACATTCACATTTTGACAAGCAGAAAATGTGTCTTGACTCATTTGAGAAGACGGTGAGGACGCAAAACCTGAATCTACAGTATTTGCAAAATTGTGTCCTATCATTTCGGATTCCTGAGGCGAGCTGTTGCCGACCGATCGATCGATAATGCTTCCCTGTTCACTACCTGTTTGACTGTCTACGCCATTGTTTGACGCCCGCTCCATTTCCCTATGCACAGTTACCAAATTACTACTTTGAACATTAGTTAACTCATTACACAGTGGCGCTACCACATTGCTTTCGTCTTCACTGTCGTTTCTCATTTTACTTTGGAGCCGAGTGTTACGTTTTTCACACGCCATTATTGTGACAATATTTCACACGATAACACAGAAAAGCACAATTTGAATAGCAAAAATAAGAGAACACATTAACATAGCACTGAAAATAATATGTAGTTAATTACAAGCGCAGCTGCGAAATACTTGTTGCAAATCTACATGCATGCCACAACTGTTTTACATTACAACAATGAAAGACTGCAACTACAAAGGAGATTCTCTCTACAATTACGCGCTAGCAATAAACAAAAGCTACACTAAATACACAAACTACAAGAAAAAATCAGAAGATTCCAGTGAGGTATCCTGGCAGGGTCGCCATATGAAACGTCCCCTTTGAACAATTTTACATGTGAAACGTCCACTTAGAACAATTGTACAAGCCTGTGCTTAACCTGACACACAATATTATTTAGCGCAACGCAATCTGACTTTCAATAACCCCTACAAAACAATGGCCCTGACTAACTTTAACCTATACCTTTTACAAATCACTTACCTCATAAAAATCTTCGCTACTCAAGCTACTGCAAAACAGCGAGCGCCACTACTGCCAGCTAAATAAAAGATTCAAACCACTGAAGGTACTAACTACTGATAGGGATAGTTAGCAAATGAAAGATATTAATAGAGAACAAACAATGTATTTACCTTAATATTCATAATTGACATTCAGTCTTACAGATTATCAAAACTCCGCCATCTCTCTCCCCACGTCCACCACTGCTGGCGGCTCACCTCCAACTGCCCAGCGCTACGCGCTGTTCGCATCCAGCTATAGCAGTTCATGACAACAATGGCAGACAACAATGCAAACTAGCCACATACTGCACACAGCACAGCCACAGAGAGCGCTACGTAACGTTGCCAATAAGAAAACATAAACATCAAACTTACATAAAGAAAACATAAACAGCCTACTTACATACTTTAACTTTCATTCCAATTGATCCGTAGTGAGGAGGTCCTAGAGGATGTAGAACATGTCAGAAAAACAATAATACATGACACACATTTACAACTGAAGCAAATAAGCTAATGTACCTTCCACAGGTCCCAAGTGGAATGATCGTCGTTTTTCTAATGAACACTATAGAAAAGAATCATTTTACAAACACTCATTTACTAAGATCGCATTAACGCACTGAATTTAAAATTAGAAAAAAACGTAATAAATTAGAATTTATGACGCTATTTATGGGGCCATTGTCCTGAACTATGACAAGTAGATGGTTCTTACCCCGACAGCGATTGTTACTGGGCAGTGAGAGTTATGTGCACCAGGGTTGTCTGGAATCGGTCAAATGGTTTAGTTGAAGATGTGGTACACACTCACACGCACACACACACAAACACACACACACACACACACACACACACACACACACACACATACATCCACTTTTGGAATACGAGGGGCGTTCAGTAGGTGATGCAAAACTCTTTTTGTCTGCCAATTTCGACTGAAAAAAGTGCGAAATTTGTAGTGCGGCATTATGAAATATTCCAATCTATTGCTTCATGGAGTTCCGATAGGTCGCGGCGCTATACGTGGCCTTCAAAATATCGTCTGTAACGGATTTGTGTTCCAAGCAGAGCTCAGTTTCTTTTAAAGGGAAACTAGAGCATCGTAGATATGCATAGGCGCTTGAAGAATGTCTTCGGAGACCTAGCAGTTAAAAAAAGCACGGTGAGTCGTTATGGAGGCGTCTGTCATCATCGCAGTAAGGTCGCACAAACCTGTCTGATTTTCCGCATGTCTGCCAGTCGCACACAGCTGTACTCCTGGAATGTTGGAACGTGCGGACACTCCCATTCGAGGTGATCGACTGACCACAATCAGAGACCTCGCTGCATGACTGGACGCCTCTGTTGGTAGTGCTGACACAATCTTCCAGAATTGCTTGCGCTTTACGAGGCTGATCGTGACAATTTTTTGTCGAGTATCGTTACAGTCGATGAAACATCGGTTCATCACTTCGAACTGGAGACAAAACAGTATCCCCTGGACTAGCGCCACACAGCCTCTCCTGCGTGAAAAAGTTCAAAGCTTCACCCTCAGGCGATAAAGTCATGGCGCCGGACTTCTGGGACTCAGAGGGGTTAATTTGTTTTACGAACTCCCTCATTCTGTAACAGCCAACTCTGGAGTATTTTGCGCTACCTTCCGAAAATCTAAAAAAAAAAAAAAGAAAGAAAATCGGCTTAAGCAAGTTTGTCGCCACAAAAGTGAACTTCTCCAAGGGAAGGTCTGACACAAGTCTGTACACACGACAGGAGTTCAAAAACCTTCGTTGGACTGTTCTTCGTCATCAACTCTACAGCTCGGATCTCGCACCATGCAACTTTCATCTGTTTGGTCCAATGAAGGATGCACTCCGCGGGAAACAGTAAGTGGATTAAGGGGAGGTTACTCATGTAGCAAGACGTTGTCTCAGACGTCGACCAGTAGAATGATACCATGCGAGCATACAGATGGCGAAAGTCCGCGGCTTTGACCGGAGATTGTGTTGAAAAATCGGTTTTTGTAGCCAAAAGAGTGGCGAATAATATGGTGTATTGGAATCCTGAGTAAAACGAACCTGCTTAAACGAAAAATATGTGCTGCGTTACTTATTGAATGCTCCTCGTAATAATTATTACACAAACATGTTTCATGAAGAAAAAACAAATACTACTAGGCAAAATATGTGGTGATATATATGTGTGACTAGGGCCTCCCGTCGGGTAGACCGTTCGCCGGATGCAAGTCTTTCGATTTGACGCCACTTCGGCGACTTGCGCGTCGATGGGGATGGAATGATGATGATGAAGACAACACAACACCCAGTCCCTGAGCGGAGAAAATCTCCGATTCAGCAGAGAATCGAACCCTGGCCCTTAGGATTGATATTCCGTCGCGGTGACCACTCAGCTACCGGGGGCGGACTGTGGTGATGAAATTTCGTGATTCTGGTAATATTAAATATATAATTATCTCACGGGATACTGACGAGACAAACAAATCCAATTTCGTTCTGTAAATTAACGCTTTCAAAATTAAAATCAAAGTAATGGATTTTCAAAATATAAAGGAAAACTATAAAAAGGCAAATGAAATTTCAAATAATGGTCGTCAAAGAACATAACGATCCCACAATGAAAATGAGATATTAAATTTTGAATGAAGCATCGTCAAAATACGAATGGTATCGAATGGTTGACTAAACAGAGAGGTATCGTCTACTAGTACTGATCGTGTGACACGTTGGTATAGATTCGTTTCACAGTACAGCTGAAGAAGGTCATTGCGACAGACAAATTGCATTTGCAGCCCTCAGTTGGTGTGTCTCAATAGATAATATTATGGAAGTGCTTTTGTACAACCCTATGCGCTCACTTATGAGCGAGTTACATAGTAACCACGTAGATGTAATAACGGAGTAGAAAATTCACGTGAGAGATCGGGAGTGAAGTGTACATGGGCGTCCGTCAGGTATATCAGCAGGTAATTACGTTGTGAGAGCGTTGCATTGCAGCCCGCCGGCGCCGGTGCCGTTGCGCCAGCGGAGGGACGTGAATATTCGGCGGCGAGCCGCGACGGTGTGTGGAGGTAAGCGGGCGGGAGGCGGCTTAGTTCAAAGCGGCCTGCGGCTGCGGCTGCTGGCCTAAACCGGCGTGAATCGATTAGCGCGCCAGTTTACGTCGCGCCTGCCCCACGGCGCTCCGGGCCGGCTGCCCGGCCGGCTAGGGCGCCGGCCGTGTCCGTCACAGTGGGCTCTCGCAGCAGCACGAGCAGCCGCTGCATTACTTAGCAGCTCTAGGGCGGGCCGAGTGTCATTATGCCTGATATAGCTGCCTTAACAAATTCTCCATTGTATACAACGTGATCCAGAACGCCAATTTTTCTAAGTTTCCAGAAAGAATTTTCACTCTGCAACGGAGGGGGCACGGATTTAAATTTTCCTCGACTCGAATTGGGTATCTTTGCCTTTGGTGGGCAAGTGATCTAAGAACTGAGTTATCCAAGCATGGCTCACGACCGCCCTCGCCGATTTACTTCCGCCACTGTCTCATCTGCTACCTTCCAAACTTCTAATAAGTTCTTCTCCATACATTGTGGCACTAGCGTTCCTGAAAAAAAAAGAAAAAAAGGGATATTGCAAAAAAATGGCTTAGCGACAGACCAGGTAGAGTGCTAGTCCATCAAGATATGCAGGAGAATTTCCGAGAAGTTTGGAAGGAAAGGGAAAAAGGTTGCGACGGTTGTAAGGCTGTGAGGAAAGGTAGTGAGTCCTGCTTGGATGGCTCAGTGACTACAAACATCGTAGGAGGCCTGGCAGCTAATGGTCTCAGTCCAAGAAAAAGGAAACCTGAAGATTAAAGCTTACGTACACCGAGTTTGGCGACTAAAATGGAATAATACGTGGAAAATAAGGGAATTGACAACCAACAGATCAATTCAAATCTCTATCGATAGTGGAAATGATGATGACAGCCTTCATAGAATCAATACTGAGTCATTGCGGTAAAGAGTAGAAATTAAAGGTATTGCTGTATTGCAGAAGGAAGTGATTGCACTTCTTTACATACCGCACTTCAATGAAATTTTAAATCTGGCAGTCGGTTACTTTGTCAACTTTTAATCGATAAAATACTAATCAAATAAAATGAGGAATACAAATATTATACTGTATTTGAATTCTATGAAGACCATTAGTCAAATTTCATCAATATTTATAAAGCTAATATTTCATGTACAACGAATAGCCTAATATTGTAGTAAAACTGAATCAAGGTTTAAATTCTGCTACTAAAAGTAGTGAAAAAAAACGAACACTACATAGTAATTACTTCCGTTTATGTCATCTATCTAGAGAATGTCCCAAAATTCACGAACTATGTGAGCTGCATATTTTACATTTACTTTCATCTTTGGTCAGGTGAACATTCATAACTAAGGAACATGTTAATAGAATAAAAAAATCCGCTTCAGTTGCCAGTAATTTCTTATTTATTGCACGTCCGGTTTCGAAGTCTGAAAAATGGTTCATACGGCTCTGAGCACTATGGGACTTAACATATGAGGTCATCAGTCCCCTAGTACTGAGAACTACTTAAATCTAACCAATCTAAGGACATCACACACATCCATGCCCGAGGCAGGATTCGAACCTGCGACCGTAGCGGTCGCGCGGTTCCAGACTGAAGAGTCTAGAATCGCTTTGCCACTCGAAGTCTAAGACTTCATCTTCAACCGGTACTAATTGCGAACAAAATGCGAAACTACTAGCACGCAAGTACTGTAGAGTTGACGTACCTAAATGTAAGGTAAAGCCGTGAAATGTGGCATTACGCACATGATTATAGGAACATAAACGTGTGGCGGACAGGCCAGTGGGCCAGTCAGTTATGGGGGCAGGGAAGATGACACCCTACGTCATACAAAAGCATGGGATCGGAACAAAGACGTCAACATAGAAGCAGAGACCTCAACAAAAAAGGAAGTCAATAATGAATAAATAAATAAGTATGATATAGAATAACAATAATTATAAGAATAAATACAATAACATGCAAATATGAGTGTTCGCAAAAAGACCTGAAATTCATCGTAACAGAGTGCATCAGAATAAAAAGATAAAAGATAAATACACAGTTAAAACAGGGAGTACGGATGGTATACAGAAATATACAATAATTGAACAATACAACGACAGGTGATGTGTAATAGGACAATGAAGCCAACAGTTAACATCGGTAATCACGTATGAACTCGTCGTAAAGAGCCAGAACAAAGTCTTAGTATAAAAAGATTTGTCAGGATTAGAGTGAAATAAGCAACGAGAGCAGGCATGTCTACATACACAATAACACGGTACTTCCAAAAAAGCCAAACATAATAAAAATAAGCGAGGAGCAAACGACGCCATAAAGTATCATTGGAGAAAACCAGTAAATTAACTAAGACTACTTATAGTCGCTGAGAACTACATAATTCGGTTAGAACAAGATTAATGCGACGACTGAGTCGTCAAAGTGAAATAACGTGAAGTACATTACACACATGGAAGTATAACTGTTACGACACTAAATATAATAACATGTAAACATTAGTGTTCGACGAAAATGCCTAAAAATCAAAGTGATAGAACACGTAACAATAAAAAAACTAATACATAAAAATGCAACTAAAACAGAGGGTTCTGATAGTATACAAAATATATCTGCAATAAGCAATAAGATGACGACAGGTGGAGGGATTGTAGCCCATGAATGCATCTGCAGGTGTCTCGGCTTCAATTCTAAACATAACAAACGGGCATCGTCCTCCGACTTCTACCAACCATTTCCATGCCTCTCCATGAGGCCACGACAGGCATTCAAGATATAATCAACCATATCTACCGTAGAAACGTGTCCAAAAAACTGTGTGATTTTCAAATAAGGAAGCAATACATTTTCCTCAGTCTAGAATTGTACTTTATCGTCAGTGTGTTACTATAGTAATGCAAACCAGAGTCACACATCTTCTTGGGTATGCAGTTTTGATGTCTACACATCAGGTGATGGCCCGATAACGGTACTTGGTACTGAAAACGGTAATTATTTGACAAAATAAAAGTACCACTGTAAAGTAAAACAAATAAATTTTAGTTTTTCACAGATTTCCGTTGCACTGATATAAATGGTAGATCTATTGAAAACAGTGCCAGCCTCAAAACTGCAGTTTCTGGATGCTCTCCCATGCGATTGCAGTATGATATAAGGGCGACGAAACAATTTGTTCCAGGGACGTACAATTCAGAATCTTTATGCCAGTCAGGCAAAATTGAGGTACTCATCTCACCGACGCAGGCTGAAGACACCCATTTGGTAACGGCAATATCAGCAGATAAACCAAGCCCGTGATACGCCTTCATGATTCTTCTATAGGAATCGTTCGCAACAGGAATCTGCTGCTAGAATTAGATCACACATTTGTATTCCTACAGGATCTTCGGACCATCGAGTGGTGCATTGTTTCTGAATTGTGTTAGTTAACAGATAAAATTTTCCTGAGATAGTTACATATTTGCCGGGATTATGAGATTATCTGACCTCATTCCTATCCTTGACATAAGAAGGGATCAAAAAGTTTCCGTTTGAGGACGCTGCTGCAGCGTACAAGCAGCGTAGCGCGATTCCGATGCGGGTGCATAAACGTCGACTTGTATGTAAGGGACTAGTGTGGCATTTGTGCCACACTAATGCGGACACGTGATCTAAGGCGTCACTATTACCAAATGGGCTCAAACAGGGCCAACGTGCTGGTATTATTTTCTTGGCTAACAAAAGACAAACACCGGTTGACATCCATCGGAGAATGAAGAATGTGTCGGCATATCTGTCGAAAACTACCATTGTGGGATGGTGTACCAAGTTCCCGCTGGTCGCGATTCGACACAAGGTTCCGGTCGATCTCGGAGGCCAGCCTCATCAGCAATGGAAACCGAAGTCGAAAACGTCGACGATGCAGAGGTGTCATCCATCGTCCCCCCGTCCCAAGAAGTTGAAGAACCAGCCATCTGCAGGTAAGGTGATGACTAATGGATCCCATTGCATATTGAGTTCAAAAAAACTGGCGTCTACTTCACTGGGAAACGGTACTGCGCAAAACTGGAGTGACACTGGTGAAACGGCCGGGAAATCTGTAACAAGTGGTGCTTTTGTGTTATGATAATGCATGTCCCCATATCGCAAATGTCGTAACGCAGTAGTTTTTCCAACTGAAGTGGAAGACACACTACCACGTGCCCTATAGTTCTAATCTTTCCCCACGTTATTATCACGCATTAGGTCCGTTAATTAAGGCTTTGAAGGGTCGACGATTCCTGTCGGAGCCGGAAGTGCAGCAGCCAGTAAAACGGAAGTGATTTCTGGCGTTCCTCAAGGTAGTGTTATAGACCCTTTGCTGTTCCTTATCCATATTAACGATTTTGGAGAAAATCTGAGCAGCCGTCTTCGGTTGTTTGCAGATGACGCTGTCGTTTATCGACTAATAAAGTCACCAGAAGACCAAAACAAACTGGAAAACGATTTAGAAAATATATCTGAAGGGTGAGAAAAGTGGCAGTTGACCCTAAATAATGAAAAGTGTGAGGTCATCCACATGAGTGCTAAAAGGAACTCGTTAAACTTCGGTTACACAATAAATCAGTCTAAAGCCGTAAATTCAACTAAATACCTAGGTATTACAATTACGAACGACTTAAATCGGAAGGAACACACAGAAAATGTTGTGGGGAAGGCTAACCAAAGACTGCGTTTTATTGGCAGGACACTTAGAAAATGTAACAGATCTACTAAGGAGACTCCCTACACTACACTTGTCCGTTCTCTTTTGAATACTGCTGCGCGGTGTGGGATCCTTACCAGATAGGACTGACGGAGTACATCGAAAAAGTTCAAAGAAAGGCAGCACGTTTTGTACTATCGCGAAGTATGGGAGAGAATGTCACAGAAATGATACAGGATTTGGGCTGGACATCATTATAAGAAAGGCGTTTTTCATTGCGACGGAATCTTCTCACGAAATTCCAATCACCAGCTTTCTCCTCCGAATGCGAAAATATTTTGTTGACACGGAGCTACATAGGGAGGAACTATCACCAAGATAAAATAAGGGAAATCAGAGCTCGTACGGAAAAATATAGGTGTTCATTCTTTCCGCGCGCTGTACGAGATAGGAATAAGAGAGAATTGTGAGGGTGGTTCGATGAGCCCTCTGCCAGGCACTTAAATGTGATTTGCAGAGTATCCATGTAGATATAGATGTACAGTTTTTTTCGATACTGTTTAAGATTCTAATTTCAGTGGTTTATTTACAGAAGCGATCTACTTCTCAATGAGGAGGAAAGTGTGCTAAATATTTATATTTTTATACATGATCTTTTACAATGTTTTCGAAATATGCCTCATTTCTACTCGCTTTACCCTATGTGATGCTAATATGTTTATCCCAGTAGCGGATTCGGCCGGAAGGGGTGGCACGTTTCCCGTGTAAATGAGATGAGCGTACTGCGTGCGACATGGAAACGTTATTCGACGGAGAGGGTGCGGAGAAAAACAGCAAACGGCCCCGCGGGCTGCAGTGCCGGCGCGGTGCTCTTAATTAAACATTTCCCGACCGCCCTCACCGCCATGCAGGGCTCCTTGGCCGCCGCCGGCGGGATATATCCCATTATCGCCAGCTGGTGCCCTCGGAAGATGGCGACTACCTCACTGCAGGTTCTGCAAGGTGGCGGCTGCAGCCGGCGCCGCGCCGAGGCGTGTTCTCCAGCGAAACGGCTCCAGCATATCTCTCTAATGGCGTCTGGCTCCAGCGATAGCCTCACACTGTGTGGTGCCCGGCCCGCTTTCTGATAACGCTTTTCTCGTAATGAAAGCTGCTTAAATATACTGCAGCTCATTTTCACAATTAACCAGTTAGTTTCGCCGACCCATTTTGGAATAGCAAGGGACGTGCAAAACACCAGCCCTTTGCTAAACCTGTGGTAGTCGACCGTTGATTTTCCTCTGACATTATACCAGGAGGGTTCAATAAGTAATTCAACATACTTTTCTTTTCTGAAAGCAGGTTAATTTTATTCAGGATCCCAATACATCGCATTATTCCCCAGTCTTTTGGTTACAAACACTATTTCTCGACGTAATCTCCGTTCATTGCGACGCTACCTTGCTGAGACGGTCTTTATGCCCGCATGGTACCACGCCACTGCTTAACGTTGGAGCCGACGTCTTGCATCAATAACTTCCCTACCGTCCACGTACTGCTTCTCGTAGAGCGTATCCTTCATTCGGCCAAACAGACGAGAGTCGGAAGGTGTGAGATCTGTGTTGTTGGGTGGATGAGGTAGAACAGTCCAACGAAGTTTTATGAGCTCCTCTCAGGTGCGCACTCTTATGTGAGGCCTTGTGTTTTCATAATGAGGTTCGTTTGCATTTTTGTAGAGATGAACACGTTGAAGTCGTTTCTCCAATATCCTGAGGATAACAAAATGCATTTATGAGTTGATCGTTGCACCATGAGGGAGTACATGAAACAGAATAACCCCTTCAAAGTACCAGAAGACCATCGCCGTGATTCTATCGGAGAATGCACCTTTGTACTTTTTCTTTGGAGGAGAGGTGGTTTGGCGCCACTCCATGGATTCCTGCTTCGTTTCCGGTTTGAAGTGAAAAAGAAACCATTTTCCGTCGCCTGTTGCGATGTTCGACAAAACCAGTCTCGATTAGCCTCGTAACGTGCATGCAGTTCCGCACAGTTGGTTCTTCGTTGCCCATGGTCTTCTGTCAGACTGCGAGAAACCCAGCGCACACAAACCTTTGAGTACCCCAACTGGTGGACACGTTTGAGTCAGCACTGCAAACAGAGACGTCCAGTTGAGCAGCGACGTGTCTGATTGTGATCCGTCGATCACCTCGGATGAAAGTGTGCGCACGTTCTAACATTGAAGGAGTCGCAGCTGTGTGCAACCGGCTGGCGCGCTGGAGCTGGAGCTGGGGCAGGGCTATGCCACCTTGTGTCACCCTCGTCCAATGACTCGCCGTGCTTTTGTTCACTGCCAGGTCTCCGTAGACAATCTGCAAGCGCCCATGAATATCTGCAGTGATCTGGTTTTCCGCCAAAAGAACTCAGTGACAGCTCTCTGCTTGCAACGCACCATCATTACAGACGCCGTTTTGAAGGTTACGTATAGCGCCACCACTTATCATAACTCCATGAAGCTATGGGGGCTTTAATTTGCCAGGGAAAGTGAAAGCAACTGTAAATTGGCAGAACTAAAGATTTAAGGAATAACTATGTTCAACGAAATTTCTCAAAGGCGCTTTGGGCAGATCCTCGTCCAGAAAACGCGTAAATGTATAAAAATCTATAATTTTTGGATACATACTGTATCAGAGTGCAGAATATGGAAAAACCTCCCTTTTCAAGCTGAGTGTACAGGGTGTTCAAAAATTGCTCTAAGCACTATGGGACTTAACATCTGAGGTCATCAGTTCCCTAGACTTGGAACTACTTAAACCTAACTAACAGAAGGACATCACACATATCCATGCCCAAGGCACTATTCGTACCTGCGACCGCAGCAGCAGCGCGGTTCCAGACGGAAGCATCTAGAACCACTCGGCCACAGTAGCTGGCTACAGGGGTCCCATAAAGGGGTTTACAATGTTTGAATTTTATTGACTGAGGAATTATTCATGATAATTTGATCCCATTGTTGTCGTATGGTGCTCTCATGACTAGTTTCTGTAACCATCGCTTCTTTTTTTTGTTTATTTTCAGTTGCCAATGCAAATAACATGATGTCTGAAAACTTGTCCTTGGCGCAAAAAAGTGAATTTTAATGTGTTATTGGAAATGTGTTAATATATAAGAAGTGCAGAGCCGATAACTGGCAGCGTCTGATACTGCGCTACGTCGCATGTAACAATAACGAAATTAAGCGACACATCTGGGAGGAAAAGTAGTATGTCTTATCTGAAGAGGGGACGGTGTGGCAGGAAGATGTTGTGCAAATGTGTGTGAAATCATATGGGACTTAACTGCTAAGGTCATCAGTCCCTAAGCTTACACACTACGTAACCTCCTAAGGACAAACACACTCCCATGCCCGAGGGAGGACTCGAACCTCCGCCAGGACCAGCCGCACAGTCCATGACTGCAGCGACTAAGACCGCTCGGCTAATCCCGCGCGGCTGGCAGGATGAATTCAGTACTGAACGAAAGAGGGGTGGTCGTAGTGATATAAGGTTTCACATATCATCAAAGAAGTCCATGTGGCAAGCTGTGCGTGATGGGGTATTAGCAAATCAAGCGTTCACCCTATCTGAAAGCAAGCAAACTGGAAACGACACATTGACAGGTTGCTTCACGTACGGAATGAGGACGATTACGATGGGCACCTCGAATTTTGTGAATGGATTTGCAATAATAAACAGTTCCCTCGCGTCATTGTTTGGTCTGCAGACGTTTAAACTGAATGAAACCATCAATCGCCACAAGTGTGTGTAGTGGTGTAGTGGGCAAGAGAGAATCCGCAACTTACAGGACAACGAGCTGTTAATCTTTCAGATTTCTCAGTGTGTTGTGGTATGTCTGTCAGGTTTGTAGGGCCGGGGCACCGTCACACTAACATCATGACGTGCTGCAATTACTGGAAGAAATATTTGTTCAGAGGTGGAAAGTCTGATGAAGAAATTTGGTTTCCACCCAGATCTTCCGACTTAAAGCAGCTACACTTATTTTTGTGGGGACCTCTGAACGACACAGCCAACGCCAAAAAGTCCTGTGACACAATCCATTCGAATGGTGACCGTGACACATGTTTGTCGATTTGTTCCGCAGCGTTCCAGACACCGAATTGTTGCCGCCAATGGACGAGGACATATTGGAAATCTTGAACAGTAAAGGGTTATGAGTAATGTCGTGACCATCTACGCGCCTCAGAAATTCATAGTTTTTCATGTTTGTTCGAGTTATTAAAATTCAAACAGTGCGGATCCCTTTCTGGGACACACTCTACGATGAACTTCTCAGTGACATTAACAATGTTAGTTACACAGTGAGATATTGACACAAATAATTCTAAGACATGACTAGTCTATAAACTTACATGAAGATAACACACCTTACGAGACCTGGATATTAAATTTGGTTGACTGAGTTGGGTGAAATTTCGCACATACGTTACTCGTTGAAAAAAAACTGAGATATACGTCTGCTACCCTACAAGCCACCTTCCGGTGTGTAGCGGAGGGTACTTCTGGTACACTATCGTTTCACCCATTCCCTGTCCCATTCACGGATAATGCATGCCAAAAAAAGATTTTTGCTAAAACTCCGTATTGAGCTCCGACTTCTCTAATTTTCTTGTCGAAGCCATTTCGCGAGACGTATGTGGGAGGGATTAGTATGTTCTCGACTATTCTTGGAGCGGACGCTCTCTGAATGTAATTTCATCTTTTAGCTTGAGCTTCAACAGATCTTAAATCTTAATGACTAAAATCCTTTTGTTCACATGTATGGTAGGGAAATGGTAAACAGAGTGTACTCCATATTTTCGGTTTCGGGTTCAAGAAGGCATTCTTATAGTGAAACATGTTTTTTCACACAGCAAATAGCATTTGAACATTATAAATAATTTTATTTGAAGTGGAAGAACCACAAATGGCGTTCGTCACACATTTTTCTGCACATTAATTTGAGTCCACCTACTGATGAGCAGCTGCGTTAATTCCGAGTTAGTGTTTGGTTTTGAAAGCTCTGGCAGCAGCCGTGTTTGCAGACTAAATTATGGGAATCCAGGTCCGCCTATTATGTAAACAACTGTTGTTTATAATGACCAAACATGTTTCAACACCTTTGGGCCAATAGTAGTGGGGACTTTTACTTAGTTCTCTAATATGCAAACATGATTAAGTAATAACTACGCAACGTCCTTAAAAACCATAGACACTTCACAGAACAGAATGGATGTGCAGCTGCCGTGTGTTTCGCCCGTGAAAATCACACGAAAGACACACACAGCGGCTTTATGTTTTGTGAGTTGCAGAAGTGTAACTTGCGAGTGCAATTCCTCAGAAACATGTACCGTGTTGCTGAGTGCATGTTTACAACAGAGAAGCTTGGAGATTGGGACGGATACTTCGAAAATAACTATAAAAAATAATAAAATACAATCGTGTATTATTTTCACTCGCAAAATTACGACTATAGATAAAATGATTTATTAACTCGAAAATCACTCTCAGTTACATTTTTTTGCTGCAGGTAACATGCTATCAGTATACAAAACATAAAGAGGGTTCTACAGAACTCAACAACATAGAAAGTAAGGCCAGAACCACAACATACACAAACCGTTTTTACATCTAATTTCGTTGGAGTAATTAGTACTTAAAACAAGTTTACATTGTACAGAACTGAAGAAAAGTGACAACTGATGAAAGCGCAGATGTGGTGAAACGTATTTTGGTACTTATATATTAAAAAAAAAGACAGTTGTTTGAGAAACAGGCGGATCTGGATTCCCACATTTTAGTCTGCAAAGGGTGGCTGCTGCCGGTGCTGTCACAACCAAACGTTGATTAATTCGGAATTGATTGGTGTCTCAGCAGATGTACTTAAATTAGATGTTAACGTTGCGTCCAGGGTGTGTTCTAAGATTTATAGTTCGAAAATGCTCATATAAATGACGCCGTTGCCACGAAAGTAACAGAACTACATTAGACAGAACTTGTTTCTACCGCTAGGCTCAGTGGCAAGCTCAACTTAATTAACAATCTGCTCTCAATATATAGTGTTGTTTTCATCACTGCATCTGAGTATTGTATCCCTAGAGATCGCTTTACCCGCGTAGCCTGGCTACACAAATGGTATTAAAGCCCCAGTGGGTTGTTTTTTGGTACTTTTGTGTCCCTCAGTTCGGTGCCCTGCGAGTATCAATCATACGCAGAATATCGTGTGAAAAATGGTGAGCTGTGTGACGCCGTAGTGATGTCTTCTGAATCTATTTTCATTTATGGATAGAAATTTTTCACTGTTCAGTAATCTCCCTTTTTAGCAGGATGAAATACTACGAATATTTCATGTATAACGTAAGGCACTGAGTAAATTTGATACGTCAGCTGCAGAGAAGTTGCTCCAGCGTAGAATGCTCATTTTTCACGTTATGACCTTTTTAAGTCATAAGTCTTCTGAATGGTTTGATGCGGCCCGCGACGAATTTCTCTTCTGTACCAAACTTTTCATCTCAGAGTAGCAGTTGCAACCTACATCCTCAACTATTGCTGGATGTATTCCAGTCTCTGTCTTGTTCTACAGTTTTTACAGTTATGACTTATCAGCGTTAGGCACCATTAGAGAAATGAGAGAGGGTCTGTAGCAGCAGTGTCTCGTCAGCTGTAAGGTACTGGAGAATCCGTATATTCTTATCAAACTTTTTTCTTTAAATTTAATAGAACGGTATATGGCCAGAAAAATATTCAGTAACGAATTTCCTCTGCTGTCTGGTTCGGAAATTATCTGCACATTATGTTACAGGGATATGTTTCGTTTCCCGTATTTTATTATTGGGCAACCATTTTCGATAATGACAGCGTATTCTGCGTGTAATAAAATATTTGTCTCTGATTTAAACATGTGTGGAATATTTGCATGTAATTTCTTAGATATTTAATTTTGTTTTCCAGGGCGCTCCCGAAGTATGGTGAAAAACTGACATGTTGCATTTCATTTTGGGTATGTTGCAAGGTGGGTGTGAATATGTCTAATGGAATGGAACTGATTGTATTCACATGTAGAATAGCAATGTGCTGCAACGCATTACTTGACTTGCGTTGAAGTATCTGAAGTTCCGCAACACCTAGGTGGCCTTATTCTGTTGCAGCGGGAGCCAATTGAAGTCTTCTTCAGATGCTGAGTGAGTTGAGGCTGGGTTGAAGCATTAGATACCCCTCTTGCTGTGAAACGTATTCTGTCCAGTGATAATGTAGACAATGAAGCCACCACCGTCGAATACATAACGACAGAACGTTAGATTTTGGGAAGTTTATTCAGTGTTGAAGACAGTTGTTAGCTCCAACTTTTTTTTTTTTTTTTTTTTTTACGTAATATCTCACTTAACAAATGCAAGTAGCTGCTCACTCCATAAACTGAAATCAACTCCACTATATAAAATCGTGCTCAGTGAAGTTATTTTGACTACTCACGTGAGAGAGGTGGACAGGAAATTCAGGGGAGCTATAGTCAGTCTGTAACCTGAAAACTGAGCAGTGCGCGTGGTGAGGAAGCCGCCTTTCCCGGAGTAACGGTACAGCTGCTGTATAGGATGACTAATCCTACATTTTTCAGTGTGGAACAGTGTGCAGAGTTTTGCTTAGATTCTCTACATATGCGTTTCTTGCGTTAGTGTATTTAGCAACTCTTACCTGCGTTAGATGTAGTGTTAATGCACTTCGTGGAAAATAGACACCCTCTGGTGATGTCTGCGCACTGCGTCGCCAATTATTCTTAAGGCGCACAGCGGAAAGGTCGATATGACTTTGCAAAATTTCCTGTAGTAGGGTAGAGTGAATGGGGAATCGCCTGAATGCTCTTCAGTTTACCTGCCTTCCCTTGCGCTTCTAATCGCAACACCCTTGCATCCCAAGAACACATTTTATCCCTTAACCGGCTCTACTTCACTTAGACGTAGTACACACATTGTAACCTCCCCACAAAAATTTTAAAAGGAAAGACAATATTTAATAAAAATGGAGCCAAGTGTAACCTCCCGCAATGAAATGTACTGACAAAGACAACAAAAATGTGAATTTCGCAATCTGACTCTAGTGTAAGCTCCCACAAAAATAATGAAAAACAATTCAGTGCTAATGAAATCTCAGTGATAATGATAATTCAATTAAACCGAAATATCGGTCTTTGGCCCTGTGCAAATCAGAATTAAATTCTTACCTCATTGTAACTGCTAGTCAAATTTCTGCTCTTATTCTTGCGCACAGCTTGGAGGAACTGCATTGCAAATAATAACATTCCTTTTTTTTTTTGTAATTTAACTGAAACTTGTCTTTAAGGGAAGTGGAATGAAATCGTTAATTCAATTAAATCGTTAATTCAATTAAATAAATTTTTTTTGTAAAATTGCTTTTGAAATCAAAATTATTATTGGGGCACTTGTTGGAAATTAATTACAATAAATAAACTTTACATTATCTGATGATTACCTTAATTAACAATATACCTCATTCAGCATCTTGACCAGTGTTGCCGACAGACTACATCACACAACCGCACTGGGCTGCTACTACTGACCGACTGCTCTGCATGACGACTACTAGCGTACAGCACGACGACTACTACAGAACTGCTCGCAACACTCGCGCGGTCAAGCGCAGACTAACCACGAAAATAGGCTCTCTGGTCAAAGATTTTAACGTGCCTCACCATCGCTGCTATGTTACATACGTGTTTCATAACCCTCCACTGGGGGGGGGGCAAAAATTTGGCAGCGATGGTGAGTCATTTGGACTTGCCATCGCAAGAAATTTTTACAGTTTACAGAATATTCAAATTTAGTACATAAATTAAATGTTGTGCACATGCACCGAGTACAAAATATATCAGACAAAGACAGGATGTGAGTACAAAACATAGTAGTAAATCAGAAAACTGTATATACAAATTATTTGACAGATAGCAAAGTGCACACGCACTGAAAAAATTCTTTAGCATTTTCAGAACAAATAAACGGAATGGCAGAAAATCGTGTTGATAAGTGACATGAGTGTACTCGCACTGGAGTTGATAACATATTAGCAATTTACGAAATGTATATATATAATTAGTAACAAATGACATAAGTGCATACGTACTGAAGTATTGAATATACAGAATGAGTACAAATCATATTGAAAATGCACAGGCACTGAAGTTCAGTAGAAAACATATTAACACACAACGTAAGTGCACATGCACTGTAGTTCAGAACATATCATTAAAATAAAATAATAAATAAAAAATGTATATACAATATAAAAGACAAAAACTCCGCCAAAGCCGGTCCCAAGCCCGGTTGAAAAAGGAGGAGGGGGAGGAGTAACACCTCGTTAAAAAACCTTGGTTCACCTGGCCCGGGTGATAGTACCTCGTGAGGGTCCCTAGCCAGGGAAACGGTGAAGACCTCAACGGCAGTGAAGGCGGCGATGAAGATCATCAGAACGGCGGAACTGGCGGAAGAGACAGGCTTTTATATAAAAGCACCAGACTGTAGCGTCTGTTCCCACAGTGGGCGGCTGCAAAAGGCGTCTGTCCCACATGTTAGTGGCGGCCTCACTTATAATTCTAAGCTAAATGCTTGAATTTTTATCATCGAAAGGTTCAACTACCTTTCCCCAAACCAAACTTTAACCTAAGACATGATGGTAAATTTCAAAATGGAAACTACTCCAGGAAGTAACCAATCTTCCATCGCTATTCATGGCGGTGCAACCAGGCCTTTGGATTCTGGAGAGCCTAGAACATCATGTAAGGAAGAGTCGGAGCTTCCGAGTACTTCTTCAAAGATAAGACCCAAGAAAAAACATCTACTGGGGACTCTGAATATCAACACACTTATGAAAGTTGGAAAACTAAAACACCTAACGGACGCTCTCAATCAACGCAACATACTTATATTAGCTCTTCAAGAAACAAGGTATCTGGATGAAAATGCATTTGAATCAGGTGGATACAGGATCTACAAAGGAAAACCAGCCATTAAAAATTCAAATAATACGACTATATTAGGGACCGCATTTATGGTCAAACAGCAACTTACGGAATCAATAACTAATTTTAGCTCCCCATCAGAACGAATTTCATTTCTGACGTTCAAGTCAGGCAATAAACGCTACACTATTATAAATGCACATGCACCTACTAACCAACATAACAGAACAAATGTTGACAAAGTGGAAGATTTCTGGGAAATGCTTGAACACGAAACATCCATATTACCAAAAGAACATATAAAAATTTTAGTGGGAGACTTTAATGCACTAGTTGGCAAAGAAATAAAATTTAAATCAGTAGTTGGAGATTATCCAGCACATCCAAGAACCAATAGAAATGGGGAAAGACTCATAGATTTTTGTAGAGTGTTTAATCTAAAATTAATGTCGACATGTTTCAGGAAGCTTGCAAGAAAGAAAAAAACGTGGGTATCACCTAATCCAAATCAAGGTGGATATCAGTTGGACCATGTGGCAATAACGACTCGCAACTACAAGGAAATCTTGGATGTCAGAGTGAGGAAGGGCCTAAACATAGACTCAGATCATTATCTGACAGAAATAAAGACCATGTTCCAACCAAACAAACCTAAACCAAAACCAAGAAGATTTCCAAGAGTAAACACTAAATTTCTCCTGCAAAAGCAGGACAAATTCTGTCATATACTAAACACAAGAAAAATGGATAATTGGGAAGAAATTAAAGAAACAATGATAGAGTCAGTTAAAGAAATGAGACAGCCACGAAGAATACCAAAACACAGATGGTGGAATGAGCTGTGTGATGAAGCAATTGACAATCGACTAAAGGCATGGAAAAAATGGAACAGCAATAAGAAACACGAATACTGGGAAGAGTTTAAAGAAGAAAGGAAAAAGACAGCAAAAATCATCAGATCAGTGAAAAGAAAATATGACAAGGACAGATTAGAAGAAATGGATTCTGACTTCAAAAGGAACAACACTAGAGGCTTCTATAAGACTTTCAGAGAAGTTTTAACAGGATTCCAGTCACCAAGTTTACATTTTAAAGATAAAAATGGAAAAATGGTTTTAAGCAATAAAGAGAACTGCCAAATCTTAGCTGAATACTTTGAAAATCAATTAAATTGTGAGGAGCCTAATGACAGGTTACAATTTCAAAAACCACAACATGAAAATCCACCGTCTGAACCACCTGCAGTAGAAGAAATAGAAAAGATTATCAAAGCATTGAAGAATAACAAAGCACCAGGTGAGGATGGGATAGTGGCAGAAATGTGGAAACTAGGGGGCTTATCCGCATGTCAGAAAATTCACAAAGTAATTAAAGACATTTGGACAAAAGGAATCATACCCAGTGACTGGAAACAAGCATTGATCCGCCCTCTCCATAAAAAAGGAGATAAAACAGATACTAACAACTACAGGGGCATATCCTTGTTACCAGTGACATACAAAATACTTTCTAAAGCACTTTTAAATAGAATAGAGGATCAAGCAGGACCTAATATAGGAGATTATCAAGCAGGATTTAGAAAAGGTAGATCATGTGCAGAACAGATTCTTAATTTAAAAACAATTTTGAGAGTGAGAGCTATACAAAATAAAAATACAGTAGTAACTTTCGTAGACTTCAAGAAGGCCTACGACTCAGTTGACAGACAAACACTATTCCAGATACTTTATGAATCAGGGATAGATGAAAACACCAGAAGACTTGTTGAACAAACGCTCACAGATACAACATCAAGAATTAAGTTTCAAGGCGAAATTTCTGAACCATTCAAAATCAAAACAGGAGTTCGACAAGGTGACGGACTGTCCCCAATTCTCTTTAACTTGGTTTTAGATAAAGTAGTAAAAATATGGGAAAACGCATTAAAAAACAGAGGCGCAAAGGGTATAAGCATGGGCCAAGGAAAGAACAAATTTGAAGTAAAATGTTTAGCCTTTGCGGATGATATGGCATTGATAACTGAAAACCGAACAGACGCAACAGTTATGCTTGATATGTTACACGAGATTGCTGAAAAGACTGGGCTAAAAATATCCTACGAAAAAACCGAGTATATAGAACACAAACATAATACAGAAAAGTTTATGAAAACTAAGTATGGAAAAATTAAAAGAGTTGATAGATTCAAATACCTGGGGGAGTGGATCCAAGCCAATGGACTGGATAACACAACAAATAAAGAAAGAATAAAAAAGTTGGAATTTGCATATAAGTCAACACAAAACTACTACAATAAGAAATCAATATCCATACAAGCAAAGATTAAACATTATAATTCAGTTATTAGGACACAAGCAACATATGGATCAGAGTGCCTAACATTGAATAAGAAAGGCGAATTAAGAGAACTAGAAAAAAGAGAGAGAAAAATATTAAGAAAAATTCTAGGTCCTGAGAAAAACAAGGAAAACAGGTGGATTAAAAGGAGAAATGAAGACCTATACAAAAATACAGAAAAGATCATAGATACAATGAGGAAGAGACGTCTAAAATTTTATGGACATTTAAAAAGAATGGAAGAAACACGAATTACAAAGAAAATTTTTAATTACGTTAGTAAGCTGAAGAACACCATAGGATGGATAGAAGCAGTAAAGAAAGACGCCAACAAAATAGGTGTTACAGAAGAAATAATACGTGACAGGAATAACTTTAGGCTACTTATAGAAAACGCAAACTATGAAGAAGATGCGCCAAAACCTCGACCCAAGAGAGTGTGGACAGATGAGCAGAGACGAGCAGTTGGCGAGAAAATGAAGAAGTACTGGGAAGAACGGAAGAAAAAGAAACACCAGAAGTCTTAAGTTGTATGCGGTCCATACCTGGCCAAATTCATAATTAAAAAAAAAAATATAAAAGACAAGAGTGCACATACTGTCCTTGAGAACAAATCGAAAAAATGTCTTAGGCATTTTTGCAATAAATAAACATAATGGCAAAAATCATATCGACAAGTGACATAAGTGTACTCGCACTGAAGTTCAGCGAATCAAAAAAAAAAAAATGTATAACTCATGAACATAAATAATGTTAGCAAAAAAAAAATGATTTTCACTATGTGACAAGAATTAGGATAGGAAAGGGAAGGATTGCATCATGGTTGTAGCACTTTAGATTGCACGCAGCTGTTCTGAAAGTCCATATCTTTCCACAGAAGTACAACACCAAGTGACACAATTTGAAGTTCTTTTCCCATCAGAATTTACCAGTGTAGCCAAGACACTGAACTCTCGTAGTAACATTTCATGTTCTCATTTTGGCAGTACATTAGGTACACCAAACAGTGGGACCATAATAACGTCTTCATCGCTCACGGTGGTGGACAGCATGTCGTGTCAACACCACGCTCTTACAAGGCACGCCAACGTAGAATTAGTGCAAAACCAAAGACAGTGCTCCATGATCACTAGGATAGACAGGACAAATGGACATTGCAGTAATTCAGGGTAGTTAGCTCATGAGGTGAAGGACATTAAGTCACATAATATTGACAATTACAGTCTTCACTAGTAGTGTGCGGCATTCATAGCCCAGTGATTGAACATTTCTGTACCAAGTATGTAGTATTACAGAAAAATGTTCATTAATTGTTTTACATAGAATCAGTAACCTTCTTTTCCTAGTTACAAAGCATTATTAAATAATCGCATTCTTTTCCAGTTACAAAGTATGGCATCGTTAATTAATTATTTGTTATTTCAATAGTAATAATCATTAGCCTTCTCCTAATTACAAAGCATTATTAAACAATCACATTCTTTCCCAATTATAAAGCATAGTTAATCATTTGTCATTTCAATATAGTAAGAATCGCATTCTTTTCCAGTTACAAAGTATGGCATAGTTAATTAATCATTGGTCATTCCAATAGTAATAATCATTAGCCTTCTCCTAATTATAAAGCATTATGAAGTAATCGCATTCTTTTCCAGTTACAAAGTATGGCATTGTTAATTAATTATTTGTTATTTTAATAGTAATAATCATTAGCCTTCTCCTAATTACAAAGCATTATTAAACAATCACATTCTTTCCCAATTATAAAGCATAGTTAATCATTTGTCATTTCAATATAGTAAGAATCATATTCTTTTCCAGTTACAAAGCATCAACATTGAAAACAAGAGCTAATTAATGGCATAATTAATAACATAATTCATTGAGTGACATTAATTATTGGCACTCAGTGGCCATCAAGTATCGAATAGTATAAAACATTGTTCCTCATTCAGTATTATTCAGATCATTAAGAAGTAATAACAATTCACTGAGTGACATTCAGATCATTACAAAGTCATTGTTAAAAATCAGCTAATTACAGTCATAGCATTAATAATCATACACATTATAAGTAGTCTCATTACAATAAACAGTGGAGTTATTATAAGGGAAAGCAAGAAGAGAAAAAGAAAAAAAATTGATTCTGGGTTGTTCCTGTAAATGAAAAATGTGTAACATCATTCGTCATGAGTCAGCTGTAGCAAGGTTGTGAAACAAGGCAGTAATGTGATCACATGTATAAATGATAGACACAAATGGGTAAAAAATGTAAGTGCTAGTACAGGTATAATAAGTAACAGGTTTAGTAAGTATCTTGAAAAGCTTCTGCTGGAAAAAAAATACAAAATGGATTATTGACCTGAAAGAAGAAACGCACACTATGCTGAAAAGTAGTGAACTTCGAATTAACAAGTAGTGAAATGTGTATAAACATGTGTTCCATAGCTGTCCTTTCCAAAACTTTCCAACATCCTACTATGCAATATAACACCTGCTGTCAAAACAAACTGCAACAAATACTTAAATAACTACATAGCATAAATACATAACTTCAACATTATCCTCATCTGTAAAGAAAAAACTTCATTATCAGTCACTTCATTATCCATATTATCATAACTTCATTATTATCATCACCTGTAAAGAAAAATTTCATTATTCATAATAGCATATTCTTCATTCATTCAAGAAGGTTGTATACCTGGAAGAATCCTGGAGATACTAGTAGGTATCAGATAGATTATATAATGGTAAGACAGAGATTTAGGAACCAGGTTTTAAATCGTAAGACATTTCCTGGGGCAGATGTGGATTCTGACCACAATCTATTGGTTATGGACTGCAGATTGAAACTGAAGAAATTGCAAAAAGGTGGGAATTTAAGGAGATGGGACCTGGATAAACTGAAAGAACCAGAGGTTGTAGAGAGTTTCAGGGAGAGCATAAGGGAACAATTGACAGGAATGGGGGAAAGAAATACAGTAGAAGAAGAATGGGTAGCTCTGAGGGATGAAGTAGTGAAGGCAGCAGAGGATCAAGTAGGTAAAAAGACGAGGGCTAATAGAAATCCTTGGGTAACAGAAGAAATATTGAATTTAATTGATGAAAGGAGAAAATACAAAAATGCAGTAAATGAAGCAGGCAAAAAGGAATACAGACGTCTCAAAAATGATATCGACAGGAAGTGCAAAATGGCTAAGCAGGGGTGGCTAGAGGACAAATGTAAGGATGTAGAGGCTTGTCTCACTAGGGGTAAGATAGATACTGCCTACAGGAAAATTAAAGAGACCTTTGGAGAGAAGAGAACCAGTTGCATGAATATCAAGAGCTCAGATGGCAACCCAGTTCTAAGCAAAGAAGGGAAGGCAGAAAGGTGGAAGGAGTATATAGAGGGTTTATACAAGGGCGATGTACTTGAGGACAATATTATGGAAATGGAAGAGGATGTAGATGAAGACGAAATGGGAGATAAGATACTGCGTGAAGAGTTTGACAGAGCACTGAAAGACCTGAGTCGAAACAAGGCCCCGGGAGTAGACAACATCCCATTTGAACTACTGATGGCCTCGGGAGAGCCAGTCATGACAAAACTCTACCATCTGGTGAGCACGATGTATGAGACAGGCGAAATACCCTCCGACTTCAAGAAGAATATAATAATTCCAATCCCAAAGAAAGCAGGTGTTGACAGATGTGAAAATTACCGAACAATCAGTTTAATAAGTCACAGCTGCAAAATACTAACGCGAATTCTTTACAGACGAATGGAAAAACTGGTAGAAGCCGACCTCGGGGAAGATCAGTTTGGATTCCGTAGAAATGTTGGAACACGTGAGGCAATACTGACCTTACGACTTATCTTAGAAGAAAGATTAAGAAAAGGCAAACCTACGTTTCTAGCATTTGTAGACTTAGAGAAAGCTTTTGACAATGTTAACTGGAATACTCTCTTTCAAATTCTGAAGGTGGCAGGGGTAAAATACAGGGAGCGAAAGGCTATTTACAGTTTGTACAGAAACCAGATGGCAGTTATAAGAGTCGAGGGGTATGAAAGGGAAGCAGTGGTTGGGAAAGGAGTAAGACAGGGTTGTAGCCTCTCCCCGATGTTATTCAATCTGTATATTGAGCAAGCAGTAAAGGAAACAAAAGAAAAATTCGGAGTAGGTATTAAAATTCATGGAGAAGAAGTAAAAACTTTGAGGTTCGCCGATGACATTGTAATTTTGTCAGAGACAGCAAAGGACTTGGAAGAGCAGTTGAACGGAATTGTAATTTTGTCAGAGACAGCAAAGGACTTGGAAGAGCAGTTGAACGGAATGGACAGTGTCTTGAAAGGAGGATATAAGATGAACATCAACAAAAGCAAAACGAGGATAATGGAATGTAGTCAAATTAAGTCGGGTGATGCTGAGGGAATTAGATTAGGAAATGAGACACTTAAAGTAGTAAAGGAGTTTTGCTATTTAGGGAGTAAAATAACCGATGATGGTCGAAGTAGAGAGGATATAAAATGTAGACTGGCAATGGCAAGGAAAGCGTTTCTCAAGAAGAGGAATTTGTTAACATCGAGTATAGATTTAAGTGTCAGGAAATCGTTTCTGAAAGTATTTGTATGGAGTGTAGCCATGTATGGAAGTGAAACATGGACGATAACTAGTTTGGACAAGAAGAGAATAGAAGCTTTTGAAATGTGGTGCTACAGAAGAATGCTGAAGATAAGGTGGGTAGATCACGTAACTAATGAGGAGGTATTGAATAGGATTGGGGAGAAGAGAAGTTTGTGGCACAACTTGACTAGAAGAAGGGATCGGTTGGTAGGACATGTTTTGAGGCATCAAGGGATCACAAATTTAGCATTGGAGGGCAGTGTGGAGGGTAAAAATCGTAGAGGGAGACCAAGAGATGAATACACTAAGCAAATTCAGAAGGATGTAGGTTGCAGTAGATACTGGGAGATGAAGAAGCTTGCACAGGATAGAGTAGCATGGAGAGCTGCATCAAACCAGTCTCAGGACTGAAGACCACAACAACACAACAACATCATTATTCATCAGTATTCATTATCATCTGCAAAAATATCACTTCATTACTCATTATACAACTATTCCTTATCTCTAGCATATTTCATCACTAAAACTAAGATGTGTAGTTCTGTCCGACAGCCTGCATCAATCACCTTGTATTCTGAAAGAAAAAATTAGTTAAGACTGCTATTCTACGATGAGTATAGTATATTCTTGTTAATGCTTGTTAATCCTGATCCATTTACTCTTCCTCATAAAGTTATTGCATCTTCTATCGTTTATTCCGTAGTTCAAATACCCATTTCCGTTTAATTTATTTCGCTTACACGTTATTTCTTTCTGAAAATGATGAACAGAGATTAAGGTCTTGCATTTAAATCATATACCCACTAAATAATGACTGGTTTATGGTGACACAATTAACCATACAGCATAACATTACAGACAACGTAATATGTCAAAGACATTGACAGTGTTCAAAGCCAAAATGTACAGAGAATATCACAATGCAGCAGCAAAAAATGTAAAAGTCACGATGTTGAGATGTCATAAGGCCAAAAAAAAAAATGTCAAAGTCGACTGGTGTGTGTTGTATCTTAACTATTTCACAGTGCATATAGACAAAACTGGAATACAATCGTACATTAAAAAAAATGGAAAATGTGCATGGTCTGATGTGTAACGACAAGAAAAGCGACCTGCTAACCTTACCTTGCCGGGCACTTGCCAAGAAAAAATACGATAATCATCAGTAATTAGTCAGGTGAAATAATTGCATTAGTAAATGGAATCATAGCATGTTACATCATAAAGTGATTTCATTCAATAAACGGTTTAATGTTTGAGATATGGTGATTGCCTTTCGATTTTCTGGTTCTCAAAGTTTCGACGTGTACAACATAGGGGTGAGGGATGCTGCGAATCCGATATGGACCTGCGTATAGAAGTTCAAATTTACTGCACTTACCTTTTAATTTGCTGGATAAATAGTGTGTACGTACTAATATTTTCTGTCCAATGTGAAAGTCGCGGCGTGTACAAACCTGTTTTTGCTGTCTTCTCCGGCGCTCTGCGGCACGTTTGATGTTGTTCAGCGCAATGTCAATTATTTCGTGGTGTCGTAAGCGACGAGATGTAGGAAAATTTACAAATTCTTTAATTTTGTTTGGTGGTTCAACGTTTTTCAGTATAACAGACGGAGATAGCATAGTGGATTCATTTGGAATGGAATTAATTACATCTTGGAATGAGAGTATGTATGTATCCCAATCAATATGTCTTTTGTGGCAGTATATTCGGCACAGCTTACCAATTTCTTTCATTAATCTTTCACAGGGGTTCGAAGAAGCGTGGTACTTGGATATATAGATCGGAGAAATGTTTCTGGCTCGTAACATGCGTGTCCATATGCTACTACGAAATTGAGATCCATTGTCAGAAATTACTTTCATCACATGCCCTACATGAGATAGAAAATGTTTTACAAATGCTTTCGAAACAGTTTTAGCAGTAGCTTTGCGTAACGGAGTGAAAGTAACAAATTTTGAAGTGAGCTCAACAGCGACAAAGATGTAGCAAAAACCTCTGTTAGTTCTCGGAATCGGACCAAAAATACCTACTGCGGCCATGTGTCTTAATTTAACAGGTACAATGGGATATAAAGGAGGAATATGTGAAGTGGTGTCTGATTTAGCTTTCTGGCAAATTTTACAAGACGCCAAAACTCGTCGTATACGTTTTTCCATGTTGGTAAAATAACAGTTCTGTCTCAGTATAAGAAAACATTTTCGTGCTCCGTAATGTGCGTAACTTAAATGAGTGTACCAGATTAATTTGTTAACAAGTTCGTCAGGGATGCATAATAACCAATTGTTGCTGTCAGGATGAGAACAGCGAAACAGAATGTCATTGCGTACAGTGTAGTGGTTCCTAATCGTAACATTTTTCCTATCTTGCCAAAGGTGTTTAATTTCTTTCCACACATTGTCTTTATTTTGTTCTTGTGCTATGTCCTGTAATGACGATGAAATAAAATTTTCAAATGCTACTTGCTGAATGTACATGACACTGAAATTTGTTTTGCAGAAGTTGGTTGCTACGTCTTGGTGATTGTTGCCGAGAGAACGCGATAGTGCGTCTGCTATAACATTTTGCGTACCGGGCATGTGAACTATTGTAAAATTAAATTCCTGTAAATAAAGTTTTGTGGCTAAATAAATAAAAAAACATTTTGATTTAATTGTGTTTTTTAACTTTATAATTTTTGAAAGGCTTTTTGACGGATCGTATTGACTGGCATGAATGCGGACAAATACAGTGCTGCGTGAAATATGCCTGTAATATAATTTACCATTTCGATTAATTACATTTTGAATTCTACGTCATTGTTGATTTAATCAGAGTTCTCACCTTAGACGTAGAATTAGTCCTTCTGCCACAATATTAATTCATCAGTCGCCATCGAAGTTCTTCTCTTTGTTGACCGTGTGTATCTTCCTAAGTCGGCATCGGTTCACTTCACGAAGACGGTGGAAACCAGGGAATACAATGCTACGTTGCTTTAAATAATTTTCGTAACACTTCGATACTTCTCACTATTTTTTATTCACAAGACAATAAGACTTGCTCTGCTCGTCGCACAAACCATAATTACTAACTACATGGCTGCCTTTCTCACAGTCCAAAAATCACGTCCATCCTCCACGAGGCAACAATCGAAAGTGTCCCTTAGCTCCTTGGAGTATGAAACAAAAGAGAATCCAATGTGAACATTACAAAGATTATAATCTACATGCCTCTCAATTTATCTTTGGCGCAGCTTTTAAGATATTGTATGTCTCTGCATAGGAATGTGTCATTACAACTGCCCCCCTACTGTATACTGTCACTAGAAAATTTTATTTGATTGACAGGATACAGTAGTCGACCTTGCAATTGATAGGTTTGGGCGTCTTTTATTTACAACCTTCATTTTTATTGTCTCATTTTCATGGCACCGTGAATTCTTTGGTATTACTGAGTGTGTGTCAGTTTTTGGTATACTTATGCTAATATTTACAAACCTTAATCCTAATATACAAAGTTTTGGTTAACATTGAGAAAACATCATGTGGTAAAGTTTTTACAATAAAATATACAATGAATACAGCGTTATTTACAAATGTTTCCTTCCTCATCAGAGGTGAAAATTAAGTCCTTGTATTGCTTTCTGTATTTATTCTGGGGCGACGAGCTTTGTTCGCTAGCCCGTGTTGAATATGGGCGGGTGATACGCGCGCCTGATTGTTTGGTCGTCCGTTAGCGGGCGACGTTGGTTGAATGCGCGCGCCAGTGCACTGAATATACACCGACGTGAGGGTACCGTCAAGACTTCCGAACCTCAGTATGCGTGTGCTTTTTGTAGTTCCTTCCAGTACTTAGACTGGATACGACGAGGTACATTGGAATATGTGCCCCGAAGAACACACCACACTATGTGCGAGGTGGAGGACGATCCCGTCGATGCCGCTCCAGGTAAGAAGCGTACCATGTCAAACTTGTTTGGCATTGTCCTTTCCTATTGTGACGCCATGGGTCGTTTGACGATACTAGCTTCAATTTTTCGATGTCCCTTGTTTAGGCTCGCTGACACTTGCAACGTAGCACTACTTTGCACAATTTCAATTTCTACACACACCACTTTAACCGCGAGTATTGCGATCGAAACTTCCTTTTCACTACACTTTTTTCTTCGTATTAACCCCTTTTACCTATTGTACCGAGATTCATTCCCCTCAATATTTCTGGTCAATGTACATAAATATTCACAAATTTGTAAGTCACGGGACTTGGTATGAAATACAAAGTACATCACATACAATGGAATAACATAAAACACATACAATACATTGGTTACATTAATTACAGGAAAAAACTATCGACGAAAATTGAAAAAAAATTTTTGACCACTCATAGTGGCTTCTTCGTCTTGGATTTTACTGACACACACACACCTTTTTCCATTAATCAGTTAGAAGGAACAAGTCCTTTGTTTTCTTTCTTGAACTCGAGTGTAAGTTAAGGTTTACCTTCGTTACGTATTCTTCATACGCAACGACATGCATCAGCATGCAGAGAATACACCTGTAGCCGCTCCACTGCACCTTGGGAAGGGAATTTTCTACCTTCTACTTAGGGTAATGGCAACGACTACGTGTATGCTACGGTTTTTACCTATAAAATCTGAAAATGCACTAAATAATCATTTATATGCAGCGTAACCCTAATATGTACAGTGTTTTGTGCTTAAGCACGTTCTGGTGTGCTTGTAAATCATTACCTCTAATAAAATTTCCTACATTAACATAGACATATAAACATACAATCTTGAAGTTCAGGGTGTAGCAACTATTAATATGTACAGTGTTTCATAATAGCAGCACGCCCTTGTGTGCGTGTATCATTTTCAATTTAAGTACGCTTATAGGCGTCTGGTGTTATCATGGGAGAAAAAATACAGACATTTTAATGCATCGGTTGTCATGAAAATCTATGTACACGAATAATCAGACTTGCATAGCTTCAGTGCAGCATGAAATTCTGTATGACGTTCTTTTTTTTTCACAGTTTATTTTATAGACGATTCCTTTGCTTACAGGTCGTCGATCACACTACTTACCTGTTTCTCGTACAGCGGCGATATCATTTTCATTCTTTGTGACTGTAAATCGTGATATGTATGTAAGATATAATTTTAACGTGATTTATCATTTCATGTTTCAAGTGTGTAAAGTAATCCATACCTTCCTTCTGCATACATGAGTGAAGAATCGCTAATGTTGCACTTTGTATCAGGTTTTTCGCATTTTCTCGTAAACTCGTAGAGTCTTACGGTTTTAATTAAGTTGGTTCTTGACGTTAGGTATACCTGTTTATACGAAGTTGTCTTAGAGTTTAATTTTCCTTATACACTTCTACGTTGTTTAAGTTCCGTACATGTACAGAGCTTCTTTCGCCTTTCACACATTCATATATACGTTTATACACACAAAAAATATCTACCACTTAATCTACACATTGCTGGTGAGGCCCTTTTTCGGTACCTTGCACCATTCCTTCAATATTCCAAAATAGTTCAGGGTGTGCTGAGCATCGTCCCTTCATACTAATAATACTTACAACTAAATATTTCTTCCTACATACATAACTGCCTTACGGTCCATTAATGCGCAATCATTCCATATTTTCCTCCTTTACACTTTAGCCTTCGTACATATAACCTCGTGTATAGCTTATATATTCTACAAAGTTGTTTGCTGAGTGCTTTAGGTGTTTCCTAACGTTAATGTGTTTCAAATCCTAGGTATTTGCTTTGAGAGCGATTCAGTTCATTACTCACGCTGCATAGATCTGTTTATTATTTTCCTATTTTAACGCTTGTGTCATTCTTTTCCTTAGTCACAAAAATTCACACGTTTACCTTGTTGTTCATTCTAAAAATCGCTAGCTACTGTGTAATGTAAATGTATGCGTTATCTCTTTGCTTTCCTCTTTGCTGCTTTTTCCCAATATGTAATTGTGTGTTGTTCTCGTGTACATAGCCTTTCTTCCGGTTATCTATCTGCATTATTTATTTATTTTTTTTTTCTATTTTCTTTCTCCTTCCGTACAAGCTAAGATTTTACTCAATATAATATAATATTACAATACCGTCCATGACCAGTATGTCCTTGTATGTTCACTTTTATTACGTAATACCAGCTTATAATTAAATTTTGTAAACTACTATTTACAAGACTTGAGTATCCTTTTCTTTCTTGTTTTTGAATGGCTCTCGTCACTGTGTCTCATAGTAAGCGTGGTCTCAAAACTTTTAAACGTTCCGCGCATGCACGCTTGTGTACCATGACTGGACTGCAGGCGCGGAGAAAACTCTGCATTGTTGGTGAACATTATTCGTGATAGCCGCCATCGTGTAATATGAGTGACGTGTCGTCTGGACTCGACCGCGCATGCGCCTTCGCGCTTTGTATACACTCAGCTGATCGGACAGGGAAGGGGGAAGATTTCTCCCCGGCTCGCTGCCTACAGCGCGGCCAATGACCTTGTCTTGCCATGCAGCTATCGCGTGCACATCAGCTGAGCGTTGAATTGCAACTTCGACGCGTGGCTTGTTGCTCGTCTCAAGCGAACAAACCCTGGCCTTCGCGTTAATTTGTCTTCGTTCCTCTCTCTTAAATAACTGAGTTAGACTACAAAAGTACCGTATGGTTTATTTTATAGCGTTAAGACTCACAGTAACACATGTTTCATTAGGTGTAGTTGACTATGCGTTTGTTAGCTGGCATATGCCCCCAGTTGGTTACTAGTTTCGATGTTTAACTGAAATTTCAGTTATGTTTTCTAGTTTAATGCATGTTTTCCACAAACTGACAGTCTTTTGTTTTCGTGTTCGCAAGTTTCTTAGGTTAATGACAGCAATTTTACTATGTGATCCAAGGTTGTATAATTTTAATTTTGCTAAAATAACATATAACCTTTAATGAAAAAATTCCTTGATATCCTTGTGGGGGTATAACCCTTTCACCTTGTCCGTTCGTGTGTTACCTAACAGATAACATCCTGGGTGGGGTTTGTCTATTATAATGAAAGGGCCATCATACAACAACTGCCACTTTTTGTTTAATGCCTTAATTTTAGAGGATTTTGGGTGGGTACGTAATAGTACCTCCTGTCCAATGTTAAATTCTGTAACCTTTCTTATCTTTTTGTTGAATTGTTTTTTCCTTATTTCTGCTTGTTCTTCCATCTGTAGTAATGCTTGACGTACCTTTTCGTCTAGTGTTATTTCCTTTGTGGCTAATTTAGGTAAAGGTTTAGTCCATTCGTCAAGTTCTGTGCCTTGAAACATTAACTCTGTAGGTGTAAAGCCTGTTGAAGTATGAATTAAATTATTTACAATATGCTGAAATGGAGCTATGTATTCTACCCATTTTGTCTGTTTATTTGGTACATAAGTTCTTATAAAGCGATTAAATTCTTTAAAATTTCTCTCAATTGGGCTCGATTCTGGGTGAAATTTAGATACCAATATATGTTTTATGTTTTGAGATTCGAGAAATGTTTTCCATTTATTACTAGTGAAGTTTGTTGCATTATCAGTTAATATAATTTTCGGTCTTCCCACTAGTGGTATGTAGTCTTCTATCATGCGTTTGATTATTGATCCCGACAGTACTGCTTTTATAGCATACATTTTTAAATACTTTGTGAAGACATCATAAAATGCGATCACATATCTAACTCCTCCCCTAGCTCGTGGATATGGTCCTGCTGCGTCCACGGAAACTAGTTCTCTTGGTCTAGTTGGAATGATAGGGTGTAATACGTCCAAACAAGATCTATTAAGATGTTTAACCTTCTGACATATTGTACACTTTTTTATTATTTGTTCAATCCTGCGTCTGTGGTTCGGGAAGTAACAATACGTTGATATTTTCGTTGTACATTTTGATACCCCATAGTGTCCCCATACTCTATGTGTGTGTCTTATTAAATTGTCAATGTATTCTTCCGGGATGCAGACACACCAGGTGTTGGATTGTGGATTGCGCCTGTAGAAAAGAACATCGTTTGACATTGTGTAATATTGTTTCAGTGTACTATTGTCATCTGCCTGCAGTTTTTGTATAACTTGTCTCCATCTATTGTCTTCCTTTTGTAGTTTGCTCATGTCCTTACACATCTTTCTGTAATATGGTTGAAATGTGCCATCATGCATCAGAAAAACTCTAAAATCAGAAGTCTGTTCGATCAATTCATTGAACTCGCTCAAACCTTGTGGCAAGCGCGATAATGCGTCGGCAATTACATTCTGTTCACCCTTGATATAAACTATCTCGAAATCAAATTCCTGGAGGAATAAACACCAACGTGCAATCCGTTTGTGCAACAATTTGCATGTGAGTAAAAACGATAATGCTTGATGGTCACAAAACACTCGTGTATGCCTTCCCCAGAGATAGTACTGGAACTTGCGGAAAGCCCACACTACAGCTAACGCTTCAAGTTCAGTTGCCGAATAGGCTCTTTCACATTCCGTTAACGTTCTACTGGCAAAACTAATTATGTTTACTTTTTGTTTTCCATTATCATCTACTAATTGGAACAGACACGAGCCTAATCCCTGACATGAGGCGTCCGTGCTCAAACAAAAGTTGTAGTTCATGTTAGGATGCTTCAGAATGGGTGCGTTTATGAGTGCCTGTTTGATTTTTACGAAATCTTCCCCACATTTCTCTGTCCACAACCATGTGTGGTTTTTCCTTAAAAGGTTGAGTAGGGAATCACTATTCAGTAACTGTTTGGGCACGAATTTTCGAAAAAATGACGTGAGCCCCAGAAAAGCTTTCAATTGTTTCCGTGTTTGTGGTGAGGGGAAATATTTTATGGCATCAAGCTTTTTTGGATCTGGTAAAATTCCGCCTGGTGAAATAATGTGGCCTAAAAATTTTATTCGATCCCTTCCGAATTCGGACTTCTTAAAATTTGCTGTGACGTCATATTCTCGGAACTTTTGGAACACCTTGTGTACCAATTCTACATGCTCTTGCCAGGTGTCCGTGGCTATCAAGAGATCGTCTACATACAACGTCACTTTGCTAATCAGTTCTGGACCCAATACTCTGTCTAAAGCCTCTATAAACACCCCAGCACTCACGTTGAGTCCAAATGGCAGTACTTGGAATTGATAGCTTCTGCCAGCATGTATGAACGCAGTATATTTTCTGCTATCACTATGTAGGGCTATTTGCCAATACGAAGCCTTCATGTCAACGGATGTTAAATACTTCACTCCATGAAATTTAAGCAATTGCTCATCTAAGTTCTCCGGCCTAGTGCGTATTGGTACGATGATCTTATTAATTTCCCGCGCATCAAGTACTAATCTGACTGACCCGTCAGGTTTGCTGACAGCTAGGATGGGACTGCAGTACGGTGAATGCGAAGGTTCTATCACCTTCCATAGAACCATCCTATCTATTTCTTTGCGAACCGCTTCCTTCTTTGCCCATGGTATCGCATATGATTTATGGCAGTACGTTTTATGTGGGTAGACTTCCATTTTGTATTCATACTTTTTGATTATTGTCGGCCGTTTTCTAAAAATGTCTCGGTATTCATAAATAAGATCTGCCAGTTCATTTTGTTGAGTTTCTGAAAGACAAGTGGATTTTCCTACCTTCTCGTGGGCGGCCTGTTCGTTAATTATTTCCGTGTCTAATTGTTCGGGGAAAGGAATATCTATCAATAAAACTTGTGGGTAAACTAATTTTACTTCAGCTTGTTTCTGTAATTGGCCATTACGATCTATTGTTGACTTTACAAGATTAACCTTCACACTACGACTACCCACTCGGAAATAGCAAACTCCACTGCCTATGTCGATGTTTACTTTATGCTGCCGGAAAACTTCCATACCTAAAATACAATTGACGATTAACTTGTCAACGATTAAGAATGTACAGTTTATCGTGACATCGCTAATGGTAACAGGTATTTGCGTCTGCCACTTAATACTTTTTGACTTGTTACCTACAGCTGTCAAGATTTTACAATTTTCCGTTGGCAACACTGGTACTTGTAATGCTGTCGAAACTTCTTTAAATAAACTGTTAGAAATAATATTCGTAGATGCGCCTGTATCTAAAATTACGTTGGTAATTATAGTTCCTATCTTTGCTGTTATTACAGCCTGCACGAGGTCACTTACCTTGTCCGGTGCTTTCTTCTCTTCTTCACATAGATCATCTTCTACGGTCGCATCCTGATCATATCTTAAAAATAATTGTCTAATATGTAATGTGTGCTTGTTTGTGCCCCCTGTTGTCAAATCGGTCGGCCGGTGGGGGCTCATTACGACCGATTGTTGTTTACCGGGGGAGACAACGGCGTTGCTTCAGTACTGTCCGTTACCTCTACAAAGTGTACTGAGTGGTTATTCTGTCGCCAATTAGTTTCCGGACCGCTGTGTGCAACATTTTCTTGCGACCGGCCGTCGCTATTCCTCCTTGGTCTGTCATTCCTATTGCTGTAACTATTGTAATTTTCATTTGTGTGCCGCCTTTCATCACGCGGGCCTGACCAATCATTCACGTGATTTCCATCATTTCCATACCGGCGTGGACCGTAATCTGTACTATACCTTCGGTCTTCACGTCTCTGTGGCGCCGAATTCCTCCGATTTCCGTAATTCCAGGTTCCATTATTTGGCCTTGTCGCATACGGATGCCAACTGTGTTGGTTTTGTCCATTGCCATTAAAATGATTCCCGTTACCGTTGTTCTGATTTGTTACGGAGTGTTCATTCCGATTACTTGTGCTCGGCTCTTCTTCGTATATTAGATCAATTGAGTCAAGCACGGAAAGAAAGTATTCAAGGTCGTTCTCCGGTATGGTTACCAATTTTTCGCGTAAGTTCGCGGGTAGTCTGTTTTTCAGAATTTTGAGAACGTCTACGTGCGGTATTGGATTATTCCAATAGCGCGTCTTATTCAAGTACTTTTCGAAATACTTTCTCAACCCGCCGTTTTTGAGGTTGAACGGTTGTGGGTTGAATACCTCACGGCGCAGTCTTTCTTGGACCCCAGCAAACCAATATTTCTCCAAGAAAGCCCGTTCAAATTGTTCGTAGGTGACGCACTGTTCAGCCATGTCTGTGGCCCACAAAAGTGCGTCGCCTTGTGTGAAGCCTACTACATATCTAATCTTCTGTGCCTCAGTCCAGTTTCTTGGTAAGACATTTTTAAATGCTCTTACAAATACGACTGGATGAGTTTTTCTGGATTCTGTGGAGAAAACTGGAAACTGTCTATGTTTCAACAGGCTCCCATCGACTAGAATCGTCGAGATGCAAGGCGACACGCCTACTGCCTGTTGCAGCACCGCGTTTGGCGAATAGCCATTGTTTGCCTGCGCCGGTGCGTGCACATACGCCGAACTGGGCGCGTGATGTTCTGCGTTATTGACATCGTAATCTGGCACGGGTGAATAAGTGTCAGGCTGCCTGTTGCTTGACGTAGGCAAATCATTTGAAACATTTAGTCTACCAGCAATTTCTTTACGTATTCTGTCCTCGGCTACTTTGATTTCATTACCTAATTTTTCAAAAAGTTTTGTTTCCCGGTCAGTTATTGATTCATTTACATTACCGTTTTCTAAAGTTTCGTTTATTTTGATAATGTCCGCCTTGATACGTCGAGTCTCCTGTTTCAGAAAACCGACTTCTTCGTTAACTTTATTAACTTGGTCAGGTATTTCTTCACATGCGGACTGTACTCTTGTTAAATTTAATTGAATAGCCTGTACGTTTTCATGTATTTCTTTTTGTACGGTTTGTGTTTGATTGTGTGTTTCTACTATTTCTGACAGTTCCTGTTCCTGTTTGTTTGTAAGATCTGACAATTTCTTTTCTAAGTCATTTGCTAATACATTGTATACACTATTGACGGTTTTGATGACTTTGTCTTCGATCTTTTGATCGATTTCATTGGTGAGTTTATTTAAGCGTTGATCGAAATGTCTGTGCATGTTTTCAAATTGCGTGTTTACACTTGAAAACTGCTGTTGGAACCCAATTTCCATGTTTGACAATTTTGTGTTTGTCATGTTGTGGCTGATTTCTAGATTCGACAATTTTGTGTTGGTTGTGTTGTGGCTGACTTCTAGATTCGCCAGTTTTGTGTTCGTTGTGTTGTGGCTGATCTTTAAATCAGATAATTGCTCGCTCACGTTTGACATCAGACTATATAATGCCTCAAGCGTAACTGACGAAGCTTGTGTGTTTGTATTTATGCCATTATTTGTAGCCATTGTTTCTCTACCACGATCTGATTGAATCGAAACCGGGCTAGGTTGACTGATTTCACGCGAAATATTTTCATCTGATCTGGTAATCGATGCTTCATCGACTGTGCACAAGGTTTCATTTGCAAGTGGTTCATTATTGTTAATCCCTGTGGAGTGCAATTGAATCGTATTTAGTTCTACATTATGTTGTGCTGAAAAACTAATTGCGTCATCATTTACGTCACTATTGTCCGAATCGGTGACGTGTCCATGAACATTTGTCAAATTAAAGTTCTCCGATTCCATTGTGGAGATATTATTTTTATCTGTACTTTACTGTTAATCTAAATCTTTAAATTCTCTCGCAGTTGAATTAATAGAAATATCTCGCGATTGTTATTTGTTGCGCGTCGGAAATTTACAAGATGGCGCACTACGTCTTCTAATTCTGCGATTGTTGAACATAAAAAAGTAATTATCAAAGTGTAATTGTGTGTTGCCACAAACACTACCAGGATTTTAATATGGACAGGAAAAGGTTCTGCTTTAAGTGGAGCTAAGCCAAGGTGCAGCCACTGCATGCGTTTGCGCTTTCCTACCTTAATTCCGGCTGAGCTGCGTCACTCACGATTACGTTAGTTTTGTAAATCCTTGTCCTTGTTCCTTCTGGTTATTGTGCCATCTGTTTATACAGTTAACATTGTTTCACCTTATTCATCATTTTCCATGTGCGTCATGTAACAGAGAAACAGTAATTAGTACAAGTACATTTGTAGCACAACAATCAAGTACTTACTCTTTGTTCCACCAGCACTGTCCCTGTCAGCGGTCGCCAGTGTGGCGAAATAAATAAAAAAACATTTGATTTTATTGTGTTTTTTAACTTTATAATTTTTGAAAGGCTTTTTGACGGATCGTGTTGACTGGCATGAATGCGGACAAATACAGTGCTGCGTGAAATATGCCTGTAATATAATTTACCATTTCGATTAATTACATTTTGAATTCTACGTCATTGTTGATTTAATCAGAGTTCTCACCTTAGACGTAGAATTAGTCCTTCTGCCACAATATTAATTCATCAGTCGCCATCGAAGTTCTTCTCTTTGTTGACCGTGTGTATCTTCCTAAGTCGGCATCGGTTCACTTCACGAAGACGGTGGAAACCAGGGAATACAATGCTACGTTGCTTTAAATAATTTTCGTAACACTTCGATACTTCTCACTATTTTTTATTCACAAGACAATAAGACTTGCTCTGCTCGTCGCACAAACCATAATTACTAACTACATGGCTGCCTTTCTCACAGTCCAAAAATCACGTCCATCCTCCACGAGGCAACAATCGAAAGTGTCCCTTAGCTCCTTGGAGTATGAAACAAAAGAGAATCCAATGTGAACATTACAAAGATTATAATCTACATGCCTCTCAATTTATCTTTGGCGCAGCTTTTAAGATATTGTATGTCTCTGCATAGGAATGTGTCATTACAGTTTCCATCTGCTTAATCTGTCGTGCGTGAATTTGGCCGAAAGTAAAAATTGTATCGCTCTGTGGTCTGTGTACACGGTGGTATGTCTGCCATAAAGAAAGTGCCGAAATCTTGTAAAAGCCCATACAACACATAATGTTTCCAATTCTGTAACGGAGTAATTTCGTTCAGCAGGTGACAAAATGCGGCTTGCAAATGCGATGTTTTTAATTACTATTGAACCATCTTCTTCAATTTCCTGAAAAATATGTACGCCTAAAGCTGTGTTGGAACTGTCGGTGGCAATGGAAAAATTTCTAGTAAGATCTGGGTGCGATAAAAGTGGAGCATTCAACAAAGCTTCTCTCAGGTTCACAAATTCAGAATGTGCTTGCTTATCCCAAGACCAAATACTGTTTTTACCTGTCAGTTGACATAACCTAGGTGTGTCTAAAGCAGAGTGATGAATAAATTTACGAAAAAAGTTAATTAAGCCCAAAAAACTGCGTAGTTGCTTTTTTGTCGTAGGAACAGTAGTGTCACGTAGAGCTTGAAGTTTTTCCGGATCAGGTGCAATGCCTTCCGCTGAAATTACGTGTCCAAGAAATTTTATAGAAGTTTTGCCAAAGTGCGATTTACTAAGATTAACTGTGAGTCCTTGTGCATGGAAAGTTTGTAACAGTTGTTCAAGAATCAGATTCCAGTTAGCTTCTGCAATAAGAATGTCGTCTACATACGTCGTAATTCTGTCCTTAAGTTCTGTCGGAAGTATTGTGTTCAAACCGTGAATAAAAGCTGCAGAAGAAATAGTTAAGCCGAATGGTAATTTACAAAATTGATAACAGTCGCCGAAACAGAGAAAAGCTGTATATTTTCTGCAATTCGGATGAAGTTGAATTTGCCAAAATCCCGATTTCAAATCTAATGTAGAATAAATAGCTGTACCATGAAATTTCTGTAAAAGTTCCTCTAGTGTCTGTGGTCGATCTGTTTCATTAATAATAATGTCATTAATGTGACGTGAATCAAGTACGAGGCGAAGTGAGCCATCTTTTTTCTTAACAATATGTAGCGGGTTTATGTACGGACTAACTGCTGGTTCTATAATTCCTTGATCAAGCATATCCTGCAATTCTTTTTTAACTTGTTCTCTGTGAATATATGGAATGGGATAATGCTTTGCTTTAAATGTGTCGTGCTGTTTCACTTGAAATTCATACATAAAACCGGACATAGTACCAGGAATGTTGTCGAAAACTGGAGCTTGCTGTAAAAGAATTTCGTGTAAGTGCGTTCGTTCGTCGTCTGTAGTTGCACTGCTTTGTCTAACTTTATCGGAAATCATTTGCATTACGTCGTAGTCAGCTTCGTCTGGAGTATTATCGTTGTGTACGTACGTATCCGTGAACAATGTGGGACCACAGTCCATGTCACGTGTTGCGGAAATGACCTCTGTGCGGTTAATTGTTTGTTCTTCCGCAGATAAAGAGTGCTGAAATTCTAAAGCCAATTGTACATTTTCATCTTTTAACATTAAATAAGAATTTTGAAAATCGATGACTGCATCGTGTTGTACCAGAAAATTCGTACCTAAAATTACGTCTGTTGTCAATAAAGGAACAATCCAAAAATTAGAGTGGAAAGTATGACCTCCAATACAAAATGATAAATGCGTCTGTAATTTAACGTCTACTCCTTTACTCGATACTGCTCCTTTCACTTTTGTTTTGCCTAAAGGTAATGTCGGATAAGTATTCTCTTTGTTGCACTCGTTAAAAGTCTCCTCATTTATTACTGATATAGGTGATCCAGAATCAATTACTGCTGAGAATTTCGATGAACCAATTCTAATTTCGATGACAGGATGTGAAATAGTTTTCTGAACAAATGGTCTTTCCTGCAAGAGAGTGTCTCTGATGTCATCAAAAGTAATTACATTTTCGTGAATAACATTTTGCTTGTCTGAAGTAGTGCTTGTATTATTGGAAGATGCGATCTGTACAGTATCTAGTCAGATTCTATCTGACGTGTTATTATTATTAGGAGGATTCTGTGGCATTTCTACTATTTGAACCGTTCTATTACTTCTTCCAGACGGGTTACGCTCTGGATGATACCTACTGTCGGGTTCATTCATGAGAATAGGTTCTTGTGTAAAATTTTGCTGTTGGTATGTCCGACTGTTGTTAGATGTACGCTGAAAATTGTTCTCATTATTTTTATGTCTGTCGTAATAGTCATTTCTATACGGTGTATTGCGATGGGAATTGAAATACTGCCTTCTTTGTACGTAGTTGTTTCCTTGCTGCCGTACGTTACTATTTGTTGTATCCGGGACTATACGTGCTCGCGGCGGAACATTAAAGCCTGGTTGACCTTGTGCATTACATTGTTGGTTACGTATGCTAACCGGTTGACTTTCATGCTGTTGCGGTGGAAACTTATATTGTTGCCAAAATACGTTTGCTATTGCTGATAATTTTTACACATGTTGATGATTATAATTTTTATCTGTTATAATAATTACGGCGGTAGTTGTGGAGTGCCTAATAAAATTTGTCACTTTCGGTAAAAATTTGTCAAATCCGGTTTTCTTTACATATTCTTAATTCTAAATAGAGCAATAGTTAAAGAGCGGTTTTGATAGATATAAAGGATAGTAGAAGAGAAGGCAGCAGTGCAGAAAACTAAAGATGAAACAGCACTACTACAGCTCGGGGCCCTATGCTCGCTACGGCACATATTCATTAAAGCGTAATGAATCCCCTGAGGTTTATTACGCACTGCAAATACTTTTCAGCTTTTGTGTTACACGCAATGGCGGTAAAAATTCAGAAATAAATTTCTGTATCCATACTAATTCAAGTTTTTGCATTACACGAAATGTTGGTAAAAATTCAAGAGCAAATTGTCGTATCCAGTTCAAAGCTAGTTTCTGCGTTACAGGTAATAGCGGTGAAAGTACAAAAATAAATCGACGTATCCAGTTCAAACCGTGTATCTGTGCTCTGTCATTATTAAATTCCTTAGTTTTTCTTACGGATAAAAATTGCTCGTAATCAACGTTCTCGTCACTGAATTTGAGAACACGTTCACGTTTGTGTGAGAATCTATTTGTCTGTGTCATTTCAGATTTTAAGTCGCGTAGCTTTTCGGATTTTAAGTCGCATAGTCTCTGTAAATTGCTCAAATCATACGCGCTGCGTGACTCTGACAAATGTTCGCTAAGTGGCGTCTGTTGTGGTATGTTATTAACTGAAATGTTTTTCATCTCTGTTACTTCTTGCTGTAAACTTGACAGTTTTCTACGCAACGTGTTATTAGATGAATCGATCTCATTAATTGTCTGCTGTAAATTTTGAAATTCAGGTGTTTGATTAAATGAAACCGGTGAAGTATCGTCTGATTTATTCTCATTAGCACTTTCGATAGCATCAATACGACTGGCCAATTCATCATATTTTTCAGTCAGTATTTTTGCCTGTTCATCGGTTTTAGAATCGGATGCATTAATCTGTTTTTGCAACTTACGCGTAGTTTTGCTCAGTTTTTTAACATCAACTTTGATGACATCGCAATCCTGTGTTAGCTCTAATTGTTCGAATCTGTCTGTCACTGTTTGAATATTTACTATGTGTGTATCTGTTTTTGATTTAAGATCAGAAACTTCATCCCGTAATTCCGCGTTCAACTGTTCTATGGTATTAATTTTGTCGGACACTGTAGTAATATTATTGTCTACATACGTCTTCGCTTTCGCGAACATTTTACGTTTGTCTTCTTGTCTTTGTGCAGTGATTGTTTCCATGACCTGACGTTTGACTTTATTTTGATCCTGAATAAATTTGCGGAAGCGCGTATCACTGTTCTGTATGTGCTGATTAAAGCGTTCGTCAATCTGAGTGTTCTGCTGTTCGAATTTCGCGTCTATCTTTGCGTCCACTGTGCGCGAAAGTTCTACCGTCATTGCTTTAAACTCGTCCCGTAATTGTGTAGCTTTTTCAGAGCATTGTTTAGCGACTGTACTAATTTCCGCTCTAAGTGTTTCTGTTGCGGCTGTTTGCATTTCCCTTAATTCCTGAGCAACAGAACTAATTTCTTCGCTGCTTTTTTTTGAACAAGCCTCAATTTCCACGCGCAACTGTTCCTTGGTGTCATGACACTGCGCGGCAACGGCTCTAATTTGTTCACTTAACTGTCTGGAATTGTTGTCCAATTTTTCATTAAACTTGTCTTGTTTTTCGTTCTGTTCGTTCCTAAACTGTAGCATTATTGCCATAAATTGTTCCAGAGTAACATTAGCTACTCCATTATCTGTGCTGTTTGATTGTGCACCTGGAATTGTCGCGCTTTGTGTGACCATTTGGTCATTCTGCAATTTACAAAAAGGATTATCATTCGGACCTACACTGTCACTCACTATTTCGGAATGAAATAAATCCGTCATACCTTGTGTATCCTGTTCATTTTCATTAGAAATATTTGTCTGAACGTTACTTGAATTTTCCAAACCGGGTGTGTTCCGCTGGGCAGCGCTCGTTACTATAGACCGCTCCGCGTCATCAATTGTCGTCAAATTAACAGACGAGACAATTGAGTTCGTTTGTTCCTCATTAAGATAAAAGTCATCACTAGTGGTTGGAACGCATTGACTGTCAGTGAACGCAGGATTGTCATCATTACACTGCGTGTCACAATTACTATCGGTCACGTTGTTTAAGTCGGTAAATTCATTCATAATACCTCGCGATACACTATTCACAGTCTTTCGCGGCATTTTTACAGTAGTCACAATTATTCACAAAACAATAAGCACAAATGCAAAAGCAACACACAAATACAATAGAGCAACGAATTGCCGTTGGCCTGTAGAAAGAAAGTCACAAGATTAGTAAAAGCGTTGCGCCAAATCCTAATTATATCTAAGCAAATAAGAGCAGATATCTGACTGTTGTTCAAAAGACTCTCAACGAAATACGATCCTGGACTGGGTGTCGCCAAGTGTAACCTCCCCACAAAAATTTTAAAAGGAAAGACAATATTTAATAAAAATGGAGCCAAGTGTAACCTCCCGCAATGAAATGTACTGACAAAGACAACAAAAATGTGAATTTCGCAATCTGACTCTAGTGTAAGCTCCCACAAAAATAATGAAAAACAATTCAGTGCTAATGAAATCTCAGTGATAATGATAATTCAATTAAACCGAAATATCGGTCTTTGGCCCTGTGCAAATCAGAATTAAATTCTTACCTCATTGTAACTGCTAGTCAAATTTCTGCTCTTATTCTTGCGCACAGCTTGGAGGAACTGCATTGCAAATAATAACATTCCTTTTTTTTTATAATTTAACTGAAACTTGTCTTTAAGGGAAGTGGAATGAAATCGTTAATTCAATTAAATCGTTAATTCAATTAAATAAATTTTTTTGTAAAATTGCTTTTGAAATCAAAATTATTATTGGGGCACTTGTTGGAAATTAATTACAATAAATAAACTTTACATTATCTGATGATTACCTTAATTAACAATATACCTCATTCAGCATCTTGACCAGTGTTGCCGACAGACTACATCACACAACCGCACTGGGCTGCTACTACTGACCGACTGCTCTGCATGACGACTACTAGCGTACAGCACGACGACTACTACAGAACTGCTCTCAACACTCGCGCGGTCAAGCGCAGACTAACCACGAAAATAGGCTCTCTGGTCAAAGATTTTAACGTGCCTCACCATCGCTGCTATGTTACATACGTGTTTCAACATTTAATATTTGCTCTTAACCCACTTGATTTAACAATAAAGATTATTTTTATACCATTTAAGCACTACATTTAATACACAACGATTTTCCCGTCGCCTGTAATAAGGAAACTATTAATCCTAGAGGAAAAAATAGTAGAACTTTTTTTATTAATTTAATGTAGTTTAATTCTGTAAAGGGAAACATTTTCGATAGAAGTCGCGGTTTACAGGTTATTCAAGAAAAACAAAAACAAAAAACAAAAAAATTGAGCCCCTGCCCACATAATCACATCCCATCGGTTAGAAGTTTTAGTATTTTGTTCACTGCTCTCCCTCCTACCACTGCACAAAAATTACGACTGCACGAATTTTCGCGCTTTTCGATATTTTTTTTATCTTCGTTGACTGGCTAAATAGGGCATGCCTGTTTCTGCATTCGGACCGTTAGGCTGGCTATTGACCGTAAGGCGTCCTCTTTGTGTTACTCTCGCAATTTTAAGCGCTCCACTGCGACTGCCCCAAGGCAGTCTGTTAGCGAAGATGAGTATAAGTGGAAGTGTTGTTAGAAACACTCAACCGAGGTGAAGGATTCAGGTATTCGGACTTCTCATCTTTGAGTAATCGAAATGCTCAATACTTTTTTCCAAGTATGTGATGTTAGAGAGAATTTAATGTGTTCTTTTAATTATTCTCCCTGTGCGAGTAATAAGATTTCCAAAGCGTTGCTTTGTTATGATCCGAAATACAGCTATGTGAACCAGTAGTGCCGTGTGTTTATGCTTTCTCGACTATTTGTTAACTAAAGTAACTGCGAGTTCCAGTAGTTCATAAAATGTTAATTTTTTTTGCCTCCATAAATATGAAGAAAAGATGGATACATCTCCACTACTATATTCAAGACTTACAATTAGTAAAGAAGAAAGAGCACATACAGGAACCATCAAAAAGAGGTATAGGCTATTCAAACGATCATCGGAGCAAGTGAATGGTTGAATACTTCAAGCCATCTGCAAATGAAAGATCATCATTGACCCATGCTAGTGTAGGTATTGATGGTTATTACACTCATCTATTTTTGCTGAGAGACAGGCGGCATCTCTGGTCTGTCAACAGGAAGCACTGGCGGTGAAAACGATTTAAACGGCTCTGGTGGTCTCAGAAAGGAAGTCTATGTCTGCAGCGAATACGACCAGTTTTCCTCCTGCCTGTTGGCTGATCAGAACACCGGAAGATGGCTTGGGCAGGGACTGCGTGCAAAGTGGCGTGTCGGCGTTGGAAGCATGTTTGTGTTGACTGAAGCTGCGATGGTTATGTGGAACAGTTTATCTGAAAGGAAGGCAGTCAGCTTTATTAATGATTATATCTTTTACAAATGTAGAATGGGTACCGCCGAGAACTGCATTGTGAGCAATTTGTTAAGTTCACACCATCTGTGTTGTTGGAAGTGCTTAGTATGGCCCATTTGTAATGGTTCGCCATGAAACATATTTATAGCCACCGTCACCTGAATAACAGTCAACCGAATTTACATATCTAATAGCAAGGTTCTCAAAGCAAGAAACAGCAGTTAGGCTACTCTGATAGTAACGTTATTTGTTGTACCGAATTAATAGCAAGTAGTGGGGCAAAGAGATTATTGGCGCAGTTTTTTAGTCTAGGTTGCCTGCATGAGTGGCACCTATACTTTCAGGGGCAAACCTATCATTCTCTTTTGATTGATAGGTCCTTAACGAATTGTTCTGCTAAGAGGCTTATGACCCCCTGGGGATAATTGGTCCTCTTGATTGACAAGTCCTTAACATATTGTTCTCCCTCGTCCTCCACCATCCAAGCCCTCAGGAAACCTCCGACCCTCCACTCACTTATAAAGGGACACTTTCAGGCCTAAATTACTCTAATATACCCCTTTCACTCAATTAATTTGCTTGCCTACTTAATTAAAATATCAATTAACCCCTCTTCCTCTGTTGAGCCCCCAATCCTCCCCTCGCCATCCCTCCCCCTTCATGAAATTGGCAGCTCTATGTTAGAGATGAAGTATCGCTTGACAGGAAATTCAATTACGTAGCAGAGGGTATATTGTTTATTTATAATAAATTATTTTTGCAGTGGATGAATCCATCTTTCTCATAATTCTCTGCTCTTTAGATAGGTGTAGTTATTGTAAAATACATTGAAGAGAAGTAATTAAATCGAATGCTTTATTATTGCAATTGCATTAGGAAACATGTAATTACACTATTAAAAATCTTTCAATTGTGAAGCATGTAGCAGCTGCTGCCCCCTGTCTACTGGCCTACAGCCAATGCTAGCTCATGGCACCACACACGTGAGCTTGCTTGGGTCCTGCAAAGCGACATGTCCTTCAGTGGCCTCGCCATCTGCCCATTGAAGATTCTCCACTCGGGACCCACGACCAACAGACTGGATGTCATGCTAACCCCCAAACGAAAACACCCGACAAATTCCTGTCGAACATGTCCCACTGTGGAGTACCGACATGTGTGAGAACTTCTTCCAAGGCGAATGTCTGACTGAGGATGGATTCTGCCCTGGGCGCTAGCCTGCTGTCCGTGCTTAAGAGGAAGGAGCTCACAACAGGAAATTCCATTATGTAGCATAGGATATACTGTTTATTAATAAAATTCAATTCAAAGGGGATGGATCTGTGGTGTCACCGCCAGACACCACACTTGCTAGGTGGTAGCCTTTAAATCAGCCGTGGTCCGTTAGTATACGTCGGACCCGCGTGTCGCCACTATCAGTGATTGCAGACCGAGCGCCGCCACACAGCAGGTCTAGAGACACTTCCTAGCACTCGCCCCAGTTGTACAGCCGACTTTGCTAGCGATGGTTCACTGACAAATTACGCTCTCATTTGCCGAGACGATAGTTAGCATAGCTTCAGCTAAGTCATTTGCTACGACCTAGCAAGGCGCCATTACCAGTTACTATTGATGCTGTAAAACATGTAGCGTCAAGAGCGATGTTCACCAATTATGGATTAAAGTTAAGTATTTCAGCAGCTACGTATGTTCTTTGCTACTATAAATTCCTTGTCCTGTTCCAGACCTCACGCCAGCCTGCGTGAGCTTAAACGCGTGCCTTTCGGCTTCCTTTGAAGTGGATTGGCTGTCTTGCCAATCCACAACAAGTGGCGACGAGGCCAATTCGCGTTCGTAACTATACTGCCCTGATTTACTTGTGTAATGGCTTCGCCACAGTCTCCAGATGTACTGTCCGAATTTTATCGCTTACAGAACCAGCAGACGCAGGCCTTACTGGATGCCCTTGGACAGCTCGTCCAGGGTCAATGTGCAATGCAAAACGACGCGGCGGCCGCCGCTCCACCGTTCACGCAGCCACAACACGCAGTTGCACCACCTTTTCGTCCTTTTGATGCGGCACTGGAAAGCTGGATGGAGTGGTCACGCCAATTTGGATTCCATCTCGCCGCCTACAGAATTCAAGGTAATGAGCGGCAGCCTTTTCTCCTTTCTTGCGTCGGAGTCCACACGTACCGTGTGATAATCAAATTATTTCCCCGACGCGACGTAGCAACTCTGTCCTACGACGAAATTTTGTCTGCATTAGATGCATATTTCAAAGAATCAGTCAATGTAGTTGCGAAAAGGTATACCTTCTTTCGTACAAAACGTACGGCCGGTCAGACTAATCGGGAGTGGGTTGCAACCTTGCAAGGCCTTACTAGGGATTGTGCTTTTGAGTGTGAATGTGGACTCCCTTATTCAGATACTATGGTGCATGATGCAATTGCACAGAACGTTTCTGATGTTCGTATAAGGGAACAGGTTTTGAAACAAGTCAATCCCTCCCTTCAACAAGTGATGGACATATTGGATCGGCAGGACACACTTGACTTTGCACAGGAATCATTTGAAACTTCGCCACCCGTGTGTCAGGTTCACCGGCCCGCCTGGCGAGCTGCATGGAACAGTAAACAGTCCTCGCGCCCGCCCGCGCCAAAGCCGCCTGGCTCTCCGCCACGTGTCCCGTGCCGGCATGCAAATGTAGTGAAATCATGCCCGTGGTGTGCTACTAGACATTCGCGTGAGAATTGCCCGTCATGCCAGGCTATTTGGTTTTTCTGTAATAAAAAAGGACATGTTCAAAGTGTTTGCCAGAAAAAGCTCAGATCGGAAGCTCAAAACCATTCCAGGCCCTTTGCTTCGCGCCGGAATTGGAATCGAACCAAGGATACTGAGGCTCGCGCCACTTCGCCCATGGAAATGCATATAGTTAATGCCACTCCGCCCAGTGCCACTCTCTCTAACAGTGACTGTGTTCGTCCCAAAAATAGTGTACGTCGACATCGCCGGAAATCCCGTCAAGTCGCAAGTGATTTTGTACCAGAGTCAGTTCACGTTGCACGAGACAGTCGCTCTTGTCGTCAGCAGGACAATAAACTTTTTGTGGACTTGGACATTAACGGCAAAGTGATACCATTCCAGCTCGATACCGGAGCTGCAGTTTCGCTGATCAATCAAGACACTTACAAACAGCTGGGCATACCTCTGTTGCGTGCTGCAAATGTTGAGTACCTATTTAGGTCAAGCGATCCCTGTGTTAGGACAGTGCAGCCTTCTTGCAACATACAAGGGAGAAACAAAACTTGTGTCATTTTACGTCCTTCGTTCTTCTTCTGCAGTGAACTTGTTTGGTTTCGATTTATTTCAGTTGTTTAACTTGTCTATAGTAGATCAGGTCCTATCAGTGAACCAGACTGTGCCTTCAGACAGTATTTCTCGTCTATGTGAAGAATTTGCAGACATTTTTGCACCGGGCCTCGGTTGCGCTAAGAACTATAAAGGACATTTGGAACTGAAAGTAAACGCGCAACCGAAATTTTTCAGAGCGCGCAATGTTCCCCACGCATTGCGTGATGAGGTCGCAAGAACATTAAATGATTTAGAATCACAAGGTGTAACTGAACGTGTGCAGGCTTCTCTCTGGGCCTCACCCTTAGTAATTTTGCAAAAACCTTTCGGAAAATTGAGACTTTGCGTGGACTTCAAGGCAACAGTGAATCCACAACTAGTGACTGCTACTTTTCCTTTACCCCGCCCGGAAGATCTTTTTGACAAACTGTGCTCGGGTACATATTTTTCGAAGTTAGACCTAGCAGATGCGTACTTGCAAATACCGGTGGACGAAGAGTCCCAGCGCGTCTTGGTGGTTAACACGCATCTTGGTTTGTACCGATTCAAACGACTGCCATTCGGGTGTGCATCCGCCCCTGCATTGTTTCAGCAATATTTACAAAGTGTTTGTGCGTCGGTCCCTACTGCAGCAAACTATCTGGACGATATTGTGATCTCCGGAAAGACGGAAGAAGAACATTTAGCCAATCTCAGAACATTATTTCAGGCCTTGCGACAAAATGGTCTTCGCTTGCGGAAGGACAAATGTGTGTTTTTTGCTCGTGATTTGCCATATCTGGGACATGTACTTAATGCCCAAGGCATACATCCCAGTCCAGAGCACCTCCGTGCCATACAAGACTTGCCTTCGCCACAGAATTTGAAACAGCTACAAAGTGTGCTGCGAAAAATTAATTATTATCATCGCTATGTGGCCACGCCTCTTCCATTTCAGCTCCGCTTCATCGCTTACGCCGTAAAGATGGACGACGGAATGCGAACGCGCCTTTTGCCAGTTGAAATCGGCGTTGCTTTCCAATACTTGCCTTATGCCATTCGATCCCCGGAAGCCCCTTTTGTTGATGGTGGATGCATCGGATTTCGGGATCGATGCTGTGCTGGCGCACAAAGATGGTTCGCATGATCGCCCTATTGCCTTTGCGTCCAAATTGCTCTCGTCTGCGGAAAGAAATTATTCCCAGATCGAGAAAGAAGCATTGGCTCTCGTATTTGGTGTTACAAAGTTTCATGATTTCTTGTATGGTCATCACTTTACTATCATCGCAGACCACAAACCTTTGACATCGCTTTTTCATCCGAACAAGCCTGTACCTCCACGTACAGCGCAGAAATTCATCCGCTGGTCTATTTTCCTCTCGCAGTACCGCTACGATATCTTGTATCGGTCCACTGCTAAGCACGGCAACGCCGATGCGTTGTCCCGTTTGCCTGTTGCTGAGGATAGAGCATTCGATTCCTCCGAACTTGCTTGCATGTTCATTGATTCGGAAACCGATGACGTGGTCAAATCGTTTCCGATTGATTTTCGTCGTGTAGCTACAGCCACAGCTGCCGACCCTGTCCTTGCTACAATTCTGCGTTTTGTTGCTACGCAATGGCTCTTGTCAAAGTCACGGATCGGGGATCCGATGGTTCGCCGATTTTTTGCTCACAAGGAGAGACTTTTTGTACGACATGGTGTTTTGCTGTTGCGTTCTGATAATGATCAGTCCAGGGTCGTGGTCCCACGTTCGTTACAATCCTCTGTCTTACGGCTTCTCCACCAAGGACATTGGGGTATAGTGAGAACGAAACAACTTGCTCGTCAGCACTGTATTTGGTTCGGAATCGATGCTGCGATTACGAATATGTGCTCTTCTTGCATGGTGTGTGCCGAACAACAATCAGCACCACCGCGGAAATTCTTTGCATGGCCAAAAGCCACTTCCCCTTGGCAACGCTTACACATCGATTTTGCTGGTCCACTCTGGAATGCTCGATGGTTGGTTCTGGTCGATTCATTCAGTAATTTTCCTTTTGTTGTCTGGTTGTCTTCCACGACGTCATCTGCCACCATCCAAACGTTATCCGCTATCTTTTGCATTGAAGGTCTTCCACAGACTATTGTTTCTGACAATGGCCCACAATTCATGTCTGCAGAATTTCAGTCATTCTGCAAGGCCTTTTGTCTGACGTCCGCGCCGTTTTCGCCACAGTCAAACGGTGCCGCTGAACGATTGGTCAGGACTTTCAAGTCACAGATGTTGAAGTTGAAAGAGTCGCATTCTAGGGAGGACGAGTTATTCCTCTTTTTGTCCTCGTATCGCTCTCAGCCCCGAGAGGGTCGCTCGCCGGCTGAGTTGCTTCACGGTCGCCCACATCGAACCTTGATGTCTTTGCTACATCCGCCGCATCAGGTTCCTGTGCAGCGGCAGACACCTGCTTTTGCCCCAGGCGATCTTGTCTACTACCGCAACTATTGAGGTTAACGGCGTTGGCTTGCAGGGCACATTCTTCGCTGCCTCGGCTGCGCTATGTATCTGGTTTTGGGGGCCTCTGGTGAGGTGCGTCGGCATCTCAATCAGCTGCGCCTCTGTCGTCGCACGGGATCTGCCGCTCCCCGTCTGCTTTAGACGACGGTGCCGTCCGGTCAGCGCTCTGGGGACCCATCTACTGGCTCGCCTCAGCCCCAGGTGTTACCGACGCTGTCTACCATTTTGCCCCATGGCGACACGCCGCCGCCGCCGCCTATTTTTCCGCCGGCGACGCCCGCACTGGACGCATCGCTGCAACCGGCGGCGCCTCCCAGGGTCACACGCCGCCGATCGCTTCCTGTGACCAGTTGTCCTCCGACATGTAACTCTTGCCCGCTCCGGACCATATGTCGTCTTCGCCCGTCGGGTGCCCCAGCCCGATGGAGGTCGACCCTTCGGCCCCTCCTGTCTCTCTACGGGCGCATACACCGCTTGTTGGCGTGCACCCTGAAGCAGGTTTTCAGGCGTTTCCTAGCTCCCCTCGGTCCGAATGGCAGTGTGCGGGTGGCACAGCCTCGCCTGTTGTTAGGCTCCCCATCTCGTCGCATACACCAACATGGGGTCCTCTCCACGGCGGGCGGAAGCCTTATACCACAACCGTCCGCCGATTTGCGGGGGAGGAATGTGGTGTCACCGCCAGACACCACACTTGCTAGGTGGTAGCCTTTAAATCGGCCGCGGTCCGTTAGTATACGTCGGACCCGCGTGTCGCCACTATCAGTGATTGCAGACCGAGCGCCGCCACACGGCAGGTCTAGAGACACTTCCTAGCACTCGCCCCAGTTGTACAGCCGACTTTGCTAGCGATGGTTCACTGACAAATTACGCTCTCATTTGCCGAGACGATAGTTAGCATAGCCTTCACCTACGTCATTTGCTACGACCTAGCAAGGCGCCATTACCAGTTACTATTGATGCTGTAAAACATGTAGCGTCAAGAGCGATGTTCACCAATTATGGATTAAAGTTAAGTATTTCAGCAGCTACGTACTTTCTTTGCTACTATAAATTCCTTGCCCTGTTCCAGACCTCACGCCAGCCTGCGTGAGCTTAAACGCGTGCCTTTCGACTTCCTTCATAGTGGATTGGCTGTCTTGCCAATCCACAACAGGATCTCACTTTTAATTGCTGGGAAAAGCTCATATCCAGCAACTACATGTGCACTGACCTTGACATGCAGGGATCAATTGAGTTAGCGAACAGTGCAACCACCAGAGGATGTCCCCCCCTCCCCTCCCCCCGGCCGGAGTGGCCGAGCGGTTCTAGGTGCTACAGTCTGGAACCGAGCGACCGCCACGGTCGCAGGTTCGAATCCTGCCTCGGGCATGGATGTATATGATGTCCTTAGGTTACTTAGGTTTAAGTAGTTCTAAGTTCTAGGGGACTGATGACCTCAGAAGTTAAGTCCCATAGTGCTCAGGGTCATTTGAACCATTCCTCCCCCCCTACACCTCGTTCTCTCTGTCCCCATCCGTCCCAGAAAAAATTGGTAGCAAATAGACTCACTCCATGCTGGAGAGGAAGGATCTCATGACACAAAATTCAAATCAAAGCCAATAATATGTTGACACATATTCTTTATTTAATCAGTTTGCGAGAGACAGAGTTTCCTCGCTTGGGTAGACATCATGACTGCACCTAGACCCCCCACCTTTACTCCCCATGACATAATAACTGTAATCATAGGGGAATGGAATGAAGTGCAGTAAAGCAGCCACTGTTTGGGGTTATCTACCGTCAGGGTGGCGCCACGAAGGTCAAAATAGTCCTGACTCATAATTGCAGATCACGTTACTAGAGGCCACAGCCACGGACAGGATACCAGCCTCCTTTGATCTGACGGCCACCAATGAAGGCATCAAGTGGCAGCCTCATGCTGATTGGCAAATTCCAAACTCGATTCCTGTCTCTCTCAAGAGATCACTCCCTGCTTGTCTGTATGGGTCAACGTCTCCAGACACAAAGATGGAGGTTTTCATCTCTCCTCAGAATACTATATACCTGTTGGCTAATGCTGGAGGCAAAGGGACAGCTGACGCAATTTCCATATCCAAAATAGAGTGAAATAATCCATTTGCACTACCCTGCCAAATTAATTGTTTAACAATTTACACAAGTGAAATAGATTGCTCAAAACACTCACTTTGATCTTACGACGATCCTTTTTCATAATAAAACATATTTTCAACATTTGAGTATCACATATAAACACTATGCAAATCAAATAATGAAATTTCTTTCACCAATAGATCTTAGTGCTAGTGATATCTGAGGTCTTGTAGACACCGACAGTTGAGAGCATAAACACCCTCCTCCACTACAATGTTTCTGGTGAAGAAAAAGAGACCTGAGGATCACACAAAGTCATGATCAAAAAGCATGCTGTCCGTTGACTACAGGATTGTCCCATCTGCAGCAGCTGAGAAAGACATATCCACACCCACCCCAGCCATGACCACCCATTCCAAATGCATGTGTGCACACAATACAACTATCGGAATCAATGAAGATCAGTCAGGAATTAGACGTCGCGATTGGTTTTTTAAAAGTACTATAGACTTTCTAAATTGATTTCCTCTGCTACATTCGGAAGGAGGGGGAAGGTTCTACCTCATGATAGAATAGGGACAACAGCAAATACCACTACAAGACAGAGACCACTCTGATCTATTGAGAAGCACTAAATACAACACACTTAAACCAAGATCCATTCTGCAGTAGTAGTTGTCATGGCTAGATGTCAGAGATAGTTGAAAACATGCACATATCCAATGTGCTCATGTCCCAAGGTCCACATGTAGCACACCCATGCCCCTTGTACACCGCCAGTAACAACATAAAGAGATCAGTGAAAAGTACTGCTGTGGCTGCAGCCACAGTCATGGACATGTGTGTGTGCCAGTGTGGGTTGCATCTGAGGATGATTGGAGTGGTAGGAATTCAGATGTTATCAATACGTCCAGTGCAAATGTCCATCATTTTGAATCTCCTCTCACGAAACAAGCACACACTTCTGCTTCTGTCGTGCTTGCCCTGCATCTGGTCACGAGACCAGCCCTCGTTGCCATGGGCAAGATCAGACAGGTCGGCACATTCTTGTATACATCACAGGCTGAGTTAATCCATTTCTTCTGGTTGACGACTTCTCATGATCACCCTTGTAAGAAGCCACAGTGCACTGCGAAACAAGCAGTTGCATTTTGGATCTATACAGTAGTGCTAAAGAATTCCACCTCAGCATAGACCTACCAGTTTAAAAAAAAATCTACTTTACGCAATCTGACGCGACGATGTTGTTGACCACATGCCTCGAATTTATCATTCAAAATGTAGAGTCCTGCTGTTTATACAAGTTGTGCGATCATTCCAATTTAAGTCAGAATTGAAGACATGTTGTAGAAAACTATATCCACTACCTTCTGCAACCTGGGTAGAAACAGATTGAGTTGAGTTAATCCAATAGGACTATCTTTTAACCACTCGGTGGAAGTGGAGATGTGTTGTCACAGCTCCGCCAATGATGTACGATGTGTAAGGTCAGAGCCAAAAAGAAAGCTTTCTTCTGCAACACAACGTAGTATAAAAGACAGTACAAACAGTTACGATGATGTTTCTTATCGCAAAAATTAGGAAGACTCTACTTCATATAGGAAATGGAAGAAGGACAGGGATTTTGCTACTGCATTGCGATTGCAGAGAACCGATTTAGGAAGTCTATAGTATTGTTAAAAACCCATCGCGACGTCTAATTCCCTACTGATCAATTTATTGAGTCTGATAGTTGTACTGTGTGGACACATGCATTCGGTATTGGCGGACATGCCCGATGCAGATGCGGAGCAGTCGGCGGATGGCGGGCTTCATGATCGCGAGATTGTACGATAGTCAGGATTTTTTTTTCACCAGAAACGTTCTGCTGGAGGAGGGTGTTTATATTCTCAAACATTGGTGTGTGCAAGACCTCGGATGGATTTAGCACTACAATCTATTCGTGATGCAAATTTCATAACTTGATGTGCATTGCATGTATACTCAAATGTTTATTCTGAAGAAGAATCATCGTAGGGTGGAAGTGAGTGTTTTAAGCGATCTACTTGATTCCTGTAAATTGTTAAACAGTTAATTTGAGATGCTAGTGCAAATGTATTATTTCACCCTGTTTTTGATATCGAAATTGCGTCAGCTTTCGTTTTGTCTCCAGCATTAGCCAATAGGATACAATATTCTGAGGAGAGATTAAAACCTCAAGTTTCGTACTTGGAGACGTTGGTTCACACAGGCAAGGAAGGAGTGGTCTCTTGAGAGAGACAGAGACAGGAAGCGAGTCTGAAATTTGCCTATCGACATAATGCCGCCATCTGATGCTATGTTAGGGGGCCACGAGATCAAATGAGACCGATATCTGGTCTGTGGTCAGCGGTATTTAGTAATTTGATCTGCAACTAGGACACTGGACTGTTTTGACTTTCGTGGTGGCGCCCTGAGGATAGACACACACGTGATGGTGCAGTCACGATGTCTATCCAAAGGAGAGTAACCCTGTCTCCTAATAACTGACTAAATAAAGAATACGTATCAATATTTTATTGATTCTGATTTAAATTTAATGTCGTGAAATCCTTCCTCTCCAGCACAGAGTGAGTCTTTTTCCTACCAATTTTTTCTGGGGTGGGTGGGGAGGGAGGGGGCGAGGGGTAGAGGGTGGGATATCCTCTGGTGATGGCACTGCGCACTAACTCAATGGATCCCTGCATGTCAAGGTGAGCACACACATGAAAATTTTCCATTAAAACGACACCTCCAGTCTATAGCAGTATAACTACATAATTAGGACATACAGTTGCCGGATGTGAGCTTTCCCACCAAATTAAAGTGAGATCCAGACCCTTCAATTTTCATTGTATAAATAAACAGTATATCCTATGCTGTATAACTGAACTTCCTGTCATGAGATCCTTCCTCTCCAGCACAGACAGCAGCTTAGAACCCATGGCGGAATCCATTCTCAAAAAATGGTTCAAATGGCTCTGAGCACTATGGGACTTAACATCTGAGGCCATCAGTCCCCTAGAACTTAGAACTACTTAAACCTAACTAACCTAAGGACATCACACACATCCATGCCCGAGGCAGGATTCGAACCTGCGACCGTAGCAGTCGCGCGGTTCCGGACTGCGCGCCTAGAACCGCTAGACCACCGAGGCCGGCATCCATTCTCAGTCAGGCATTTGCCTTGGAAGGAGTTCTTACATGCAGCAGTATACCGCAGGAGGTCATGTTCGACAGGAATTTCTCGGGTATATTTCGTAAAAATTGCTGTAATTTTATTTTCGGAAAATAATCGTAAAATATTTTCCGTTTCTGGTTTTCTTTCTCATTTTACCTGATAACTATTCTCAATATCCAGAGAGTCAAAACATCGGTGTAGCCAAGGAAAGTTTGTTCTGGGTACTCTGATGACTGATCAACCCATTTCAGTGTTTCGGTAAGCGTGACGACACGTTCCTCGGTTCCTCATTTTCACTCTCTTCTTCTTCCAAGGAGAATGCTAGAGATAATTTATCCAGTATAGACAGCAAGCTCCTAATTATCAGGGTGTTAACTGGGACCTGCATTGTCTTCGCGTCAATATGGATCACATGCATAACAGAGTATCCCGGTCTAAAATATACGGTATATTTATAAGAGAATACTACAGGCTTCGTTACTTATTTAATAATTTCAAATCCGCGATCAACACAAGGATAATCAACAAACCGGATGATCTACAAACCAGGTGATGAGGAGGTTGCCGTAGTTAATTGAATTGTCCTGTCTATCAGAGTTCTAAGGGTATTACACCGATAAACTGTTTCTTTTTTCTTCCACTGCAATATCTTCAGATGTTGACCTCATCAAATTTCATCCCTGCTTACACTGTTTTAGCGAAGAGTTCCTTGACTGCCTATGCTGTATAAACAAAACCCAAATCCGTGTCGAACTGCCTCTTCTTTGAAAGCTTTAATTTACATAATTTTTCTCTATAGTACAACCAGTGATACACACCTGGGAAATATTAGAAGAAGCATTTTTTGAGAATGATGGTTCTACTTCTAATTCACAAGTCAATTCTAACTCTTCAGAATTCCCAATTATTCGTCCCATATACTCTTCAGCTTGTTTATATTGCTTATAAATACATTACATAATGCCTTAGGAAATTACACAGTTTTCCCATGCTATTTCATGGGAAAACTGTGTAATTATTCCCGCATACTCCTCAGCTTGTTTATATTGCTTGTAAATACATTACTTAATGCCGTAGGAAATTACAGTTTTCCCATGAAATAGCAAGATTATTCTCGTAAAATACAGAGTATAGAAAAATTATCGTTTGTACGAGTTTTTATCAATTGGAAGAGATTTTTGTCCCTACTTGGAGACGTAACGAACATGTACCCCTTTTATTAATAATTTGTGGTGTATACAATTCGCGATAGCAGTTTAGATCGAACTGAAAAATTCTGTATGAATGAAAGCGTTAAATTCCTGGAAAATAAATAATTTAAATTGTTCTGAACGCGGATTCTTTCCGAGCGGTTCTGTAATTATTGTTTTTCGCTCGCTTTGACAAGACCTACAAAGCTTTCCGATAATGCACGACGCTTTTGTGTGTCACATTTTCAGCTCTTTTCAAATTTTGAGCAATTAATTCATTTTGCAGTTTAATGCCGCAACTTGGCTCCCTGCGGCTTTGTATGAGCTCGCACGGAATTCCGTCACACCTGTCCGCCAGTAAATAAAATCAGAGATGAGTCGTGATTCTGTTGGCTGTGCTGCTTATAAAATGCGTAAATAAAACTTATGAATAATATATTTGTAATGCCTTTCTGGTTGACCTGTCATGGAAGAAACTATTGTCGCAAAACAAAGCGAATTGTTAGGTACACTTAAAGAGTGGGACATATATTTCTCAAGATAGTCAGGCAACGCAGCCGAAAACAGCACCCACGTCGGACTACAGAGGAATAAGGAGTGTTTATCTGCTCTTCCAAAATAACATTAGGGTTGTGGGAAAGTAAAGGCGTTTGGAGGAAGAAGTCAGTAGTTGCTTTGTAGTATGAACCACTGATAAAGTAATAATTATAATGAAACCAGAGAGATTTTAAATCAGGAAGGTTTGGAGGTTTTAGGCCTGGATCTCCAATTATAACTAAAATCTTAAAAATGCATCTCATATAGCTTATCACTAACGAGAACAAACGTTCCACCTTAGTCGAAAGAAGAATGAGGTACGCAGGAAGATTGTAATAATAATCGTAAAATATCTTTTATATTATCTGTCGCCATCCTTAGACACTTTGCGCTATTAATTTGGACAAGCACTGTCTGCTCCGCAACCACCGACTGAACTAGACTGGCATTTTGTGTGTTGCGTGTGTCTATTTACGTATTTCACAAGTGTACGGTTACTACTGTAATTGTGTTTTGTTGTAGATGTTGTCAGAATGGAATTCATCAATAGCAGGACCTTCGAATAAATTTTGAGGAACGTTCTATACAACGCAGAAATGCTTTGCTTCAGAAATCTTAGTTGGAATCGTTCAAAACTGATCTTAAGATAGCCTTGATCTGAGTCTTGACGCTAGTAGTAACCTGTGAGCATTCAGTGTATTATTATTATTAGTACTATTATTAATTTTGGAAGTTCTGTGTGACGTTTAAACGTATCAGTCAATCATCTCATCATTACAGTGTTTTTAATAGGGCCAGGTTTATTGAAAATTGTTAGCACGGTTGATGAATCGAGAGTATCCAAACCCCGAGAATGATGACGTATGGAGCTCACGAAAACAGCATCAGTGAACAATAGCAGTGAATGAAACCAATGATCGGGGAGGAACAGAACCACACAATTTGTCGTTGCAAGTTAATCCACACGGAAATTTCACCTATGTGACTGTTGCTGATCGCTGCTGACATGATTTTCGAATTCCCATATTTATTAATTCAAATGACTCTGAGCACTATGGGACTTAACATCTATGGTCATCAGTCCCCTAGAACTTAGAACTACTTAAACATAACTAACCTAAGGACACCACACAACACCCAGCCATCACGAGGCAGAGAAAATCCCTGACCCCGCCGGGAATCGAACCCGGGAACCCGGGCGTGGGAAGCAAGAACGCTACCGCACGACCACGAGATGCGGGCAATCCCATATTTATTGAATATCTACAGAAAATATGATTAACGTTCAGAGAGGTATTGTTGAAAGTGGATGCAAATGGAACTACATACTTGAAAGTACGTACCTACAACTTTATTGCTCATGTACAACGAATGAAGCTTGGACCTCTACACATTGCAAATCTTCGTGAAAAGTCTCTTTTTGCACTTAAACCACGTATTTGTTGGATGATGAGGTACCGCTTTACTCGAATGTTGTAGTATTGATTTTGAAGGAAATGGCAGCAAAGAAGTCATGGGTTATTTAATTTCAATAATTCATGAAGAGAACAGCCCTACATTATCGTCTCGATTTTTTTGATTGGCATAAGTATGTCCTTAAGTCATACGTCAGATTTACCCGAAGTCATAATTATATGTTAATACAGAAGAAGGACCTATATATTTTTATCACCTCACCCTCTTTCAGATCTTCATAACCGTAAGGGGTCCTATGTCTAGAGCGGTCGGTGTATGAATAGACTTCCCGCTGACATGCTCTTGCATGCCTCAGTGCACACTGTAATTGAAACAATGAAGCCTGCATCGTCTTGTTGGCTCCACACCCTTGCATACAGGGCTCCGCCAAGCGTGTGATGATCACATACCACAATTAGAGAAGGAATCTGGCTTCAGAGTACCATACCGCCAAGAGTATTTCCGATCTGCAGTGTACTAGATAAATCTTCATGCTTCCACCTGAAGTTCTGCAGACTTCTGTGGGGACATGGGTGTCCTGTTGCAGCGTCAGTCCATTCTCCTGGAAGAATTGTGGGAAAAGAGAGGGAAGTCTAACAAAGGATTCCGTCTTATTGGCTACGAAGACCCCACTAGACCACCAGTAGGATCCTAACTAGCCAGGAAGATGTCGTACCGCCTAAAGATGCCACGTCAGATCTATGGCTATCCTACGCGATCTAGCTTTCGTCGGTAGCCCTGGATGTGACTGGGGAGTAACAGAGCAGACTGAGGGTGCATCGTCCAACAGCGCTCTCTTGGAAAAAAGAAAAAAAAACGCGAAATGCAGTGAAGTCGTGAAATCTACAGTTGAAGATACTAACTGCACATCAAATAGATTTGTGGTTGTGGAATGCTGTGTCAACGCGACTTTTTAGTAGAATTTGTAATAAGTATTATTTATTTGTAAGATTTGTGGCCTGTATTTTTTCTTTTGAATCTGTAATTTTAAACTGGAAGATATTGAAATTGTCAATTTACCTTCCTGCGACTGTGGTATTATTTATAAATTACAGAGAGCAGCAATCAGACGTCCTTTTTGTGAAGTTTTTTTTTTTTTTTTGGCAAATACAGATTTCGGCTAGTGCCTAGCCATTATCAGTGCACTATTTTCTATTCTCGATAAATGTCAGGTCCTGGTTGTTTGGGCGTCAGTCACAGTTCTTTGAAATAGCGCATTGATAATGCCTACGCACTAGCAGAAATCTGCATTTGCCAAATAAAACTACAAAGAAAGGACGACTGATTGCTGCGCTCTATAAGTTATAAATAGTGAAAATAGTTTACATATTACAAATAAATACAACTGATCCTTTTATTTAAAAATTATATGGGGTGAAGTAATGCTATTGTGCCATACCAAGAACTGAGAGCAATGTTGCTCTAACGACTGGGAGAAGCTACGATCACAAATAGTTTTGAAAAGCCTTCTTATGACTGGTTCCGTGTTATCATTTCCATCTGCAGCTGGCTCCAGTCGTTTCACTACACCGTACGTACCAGCAGCGTGCCATCTACTTTTGTTATTTGTTCTAGTGGACGATATTTTCTTGTTGTTTACCCCATATGAATCTTTGGGAGGAAGCAAGGAATGTTAAACATAAAAACATGACACACTATTCAGTCGTCTGTTGTAAACGGATTCCTCACAGCTCCTAGCATACTGTTGAAGCTTTAGTTATGTTACGAAGGATATTATGTGGAATTCGTAGGCCACAGACGGGACATGTGATTGGTTGCGGTCTCTCTCAATAATTTTTTAACTGAAAAACAGCCACAAAGTTGAACAAGCTTCGACTTCCACAAACTAACATTGAAGTTACGATGATGTAAAATATTGTACAAAATTTTAACGGCAAACATTAAGCTAAATATTGCACAAAACATGTTCTGCAATCTGTGAGGTGCTAGACAGGAGTTACTTGAAGGTATAGGTAAAATTCACTATTTATACGATTTTTCAGTCATAAAGGCATATTATAGAGCATGCCAAAACATTTAAGATCGAAACTGGTACTAATAAAACAGCAAAACGACAATAAACACATTTCATTATTTACAGTTGCAAGGGGTCCGCAGCCAGTTGCGGAAAAATAAATTTAGTTTTACCTCAAACAGGTCGAGTTAGGCTAGATATAGATAGTCCATTTATAGCATAACGGGCGTTGCGCGTGCGTGCGTGTGCTACACTGTTTCCGGATAACAGAATTTTCTAACTTGTCACAAAGAAACCAAGTATAACACTCTAGCAGTTCATTTGTGAAATATGGCATAAATTAACCAAAAGTGTTACCCTCTGGGAGGATTTTTGCATTGACCTTGCGTTAACCTAACGAATAGAGAGAATCGAAACTGATTTTCATAACTATGGCTGTTGGTAGAAATTAAAAGGAGTTGAATTTTTGTAATAATTTACAGTAACAGATTTCTTGTAAATGAATTAATAAAACGGTCGCCAGCCTAGTTAGGCATAATAAGGTGAAAACATTATTTTGAATGAATCTACCTTTACTCTTGCAAAAAGAATTTTCATTAATTCTTTCTCATTAAAGTGCAATGAACACCTATAATAACCAGACGAACTACACAGTGAATAGCAGTAGTTACAAACAGCATACGTAAGTGTGGTATACACCACTTCTAACAAACACCGAACAACGTGCTCCAGTACGCGGCCGCCAAATGCATCGCTGGCCGCACTTCTCTGGGCGGCCCGCTGCTTCCATCGCTTGCCGTCTTCACACGCACGCTCCCTTACGTGGCCGACAAATACATCGCTGACCGCACTTCTCAGGGCGGCTCGCGACTACCATCGCTGGCCGCCTTCGCGCGCGCGCGTTTGTCAGCACACAGCAATTGGCTACGCCAGGAAACATTGCGATTGGTTTTCCCTGGAAAACAGCGACCCCAGCCGACGGCTCCATTAACTAGCAAGCCTTATATAAACCCGGCCGCCGCCGAAAACGACAGTTCTCATCGGGAAGTGCAGTACGCCGTGTTCCAGCTGCTTGTGGATGACTCGCCGCACCACTCGAGGTTACCTGGCTGCTCGGCGGAAAATCTTGCGACTTCACTTGGAGGGACTGAACTTCACTGGACTTGGGAATAATTACGGGACGTGCACCCCACCATGCAGATTCGGACATTGGTATAACCAAACTTTAATTCTGCATTACTTCTGAGTGTGAGCCTGCGTAGACGCTTGGCTAACATAATTCTTAAAAAGTGATTTGTGATTTAATAAACCAGAGTGAAGAGGTTATTGTGTTATTCCTGGGTATAACAGTAAGCAATCATAAATAAATTTGGACTTTATACCTGTTGACCATAATCTTCACTTTTACCTTTCATTACTTTAGCACAGGAATTGTTCCCAAAGGCTTACACAAGATTAAGTGGCATCCGATGAGAATTAAAGTTTGACTAACACACATATACACATCACAAATGCAATAAGGTAACACAGGACACATACCTTTTATATATTTTCTTTTAAATGATTACTTCAGGTTGGTTTAGCTAGAAAACAACTATTCAGTTTGGTTTCTCCCTGATACAAAAGAATGAAATGAAGCCCACAAACCATCCTTTCTTTATATTAGCAAACTATATACACTTTTCAGAAATGTTTTTTATAATGATAAAAGCTGAATTACTGCCCCACTTAAGATCTTTTATCTTGCAAAGTTTTAACATTATTTGTACTGACAATGGTCTCTACAACTTCAGAAATGACATCAAATAAAAGTTCAACTTCAAATAGCATCAAAACCAAACGCTTTATAACACCACTTGTGAAGCAAGTGATTTTCACTGACAACTTTTATACTGCTGAACATTAAAACACTAAAATAAAAGCGAACCAAAACACGCTGGAGATTTTTATAAATTCATCAGTAAGTGTCTCCCTTGATTTCAATGAAACCATTAATTTGACTATCCACTTTTATATATTCTTGCATTCAGAAATTACGCATAAGCAAATAACACAGATTATTGCCAGTTTTCACTCGGTGTTTAATAATTTTGAGGAGAAGACCCTGTTACGTACCACGAAAGGAGTAATTTATGGTTCGAACACAAAGTTCAGCAATATTTTAATTATTATTGCAAATTAAATCACCCAAACACCCTGGCTCAAACTGTTATGCAGTTCTAACCTCTCGGATCTGGTGAAGTAGTGGCGCAATAGTGGTGGCGAGCACGTGGCGACTACCTGGTCACTCCTTTGGCAGTAACATGCTCTATTTAGTTCTTCTTGGCGACGTGAATATCATTTTTAGAGCACCAGTTTACAGCAACAATTATACCCAAGGCAATTACATCTCAGATTAGATACTGGATGCGTCGCTCGTCACCTTCTCTGTTGACTGGTCGGCTGCTGGCTACTGACTGCCTACTGTGCTCTCTCGCTTCCCGATCAGCCTGAGCGCCAATTCAGACCTTTTAGCTCGCGCCGCACCATTTCCGTAGCGGAGGGGAATCACTATGTATTTTACATTATAAAATAAAAAATCTCTAAATATGAACCAGTTTTTACATTGCAGTTTCTCGTACATAAAAAGCATATTTAATAAAATTCCATTATTTAAGCTGACAGTTATAGTTCTATAAAACATATTTCGCTAAACTCCACTTCCTTCCAGTAATGCAAAGACATGAAGCAGTAAAGAGTAAACACTTTATACTTCACATAATATATTATACTGTATAAACTACTCACTACGATTATGGTGTTACACATTGTCACGAATGCCATAAAGATACAGCAATTATCAGTCACTGGAGTGCAGTCAGCGTGCAGGTGCAGAAGTGGAGAAGACAGCTTTAAGGGAACAGGATGTGGTGTAATGGCGGAACGCCGCCTGCAATACGTACTGTCGACAAAGCTTGTTCAAATGGCTCTGGGCACTATGGGACTTAACATATGAGGTCAGCAGTCCCCTAGAACTTAGAACTACTTAAACATAACTAACCTAAGGACATCACACACATCCATGCCCGAGGCAGGATTCGAACCTGCGACCGTAGCAGTAGCGCGGTTCCGGACTGAGGCGCCTAGAACTTCTCGGCCACCGCGGACTAAGCTTGTCCCCGACGCTTCGCTTTGATCCTCAGCAATTTACCAGTCGTAACAAAAGAGTTTATTTTGAAATGTTGTATTAAGTATCTACTTCGTACCGTGATTACGCGTTTCAAGTGAGCTGCACCGGCCACCTACAGTTAAATTGCAGTGAGGATTGTGGTTTGTTTGCTCTAATTAATGCAGTAGCTTGTGAAGATTCAAAGAGCGACCTGTGATGAATACAACCATCATTAAATTGTAAGGCGAAGGAAGAGACTGCCTCAAATTTATGTAAAATCAAGAATATAACACTTAGTTACAGTGGAACACGGTAGTAATTATTATAGCAATAGAACCTTATTGGTTGTGTAAAATCCATCATTCAGCAGCCGAAACACTGACACGAAACAAATCACACTGCAGTATTAGCCGATCAGTTATTATCCTTAGGGCACGGTAAGTCTAACTCATTTATTAGGTTGCTAGTCGGTGATTAATAATATCCAAACCAGTCGGGAGCATTCCACAATGAAATAAAAAGTTTTACCAATGATTATAGCTTGAATTTCATGAAGAAATAAAGTCGCGCTACTGGGAAAGAAAGGCTTTCTGTGAATAGCATGTTCCCTCTCTCAACTGTTTAGTCACATTTTTAACAGTGGTCTCAAGTCTACAAAAGTATCTTATGGTAATTTTTGTCTTTATATTGTCTAAATTAGTCGTCAGTTCATTTATTCCACAAAGATTTTTAGGATGATACTCCATGTGGTTTTCGTTGTATGAATGAATGGTATTTACTTCATCTGATACTATGACTCCTACTCCCAGAGACTGTACTGGTTGAGACAGATTGACAGAGTGTTCTGAAGATGATGCAACTGCTGTGGAAATTGGAGTAACTTCTCCCTCCGGTCTTTGGTACAAATGCAAAATAGAAAAGATAAAAATGATTCTAATCCAAAAATGGAGGATGACTAGAAAATTACATTATTACATATGATACTGATATGAGGTAGAATTTTTCTCAGTGTCTGGGTTATGTAGAATTCATACTCGTCGAAAGCATATCTTCCGTAGGAAGTGCGACGATTTATGCACTTATCATAGACAAAGTATGGTCGTGTTGTTGTGAATGCAAAATATCTATGTACTTGGCTAGGTATGTACAGTACGGTAGTGATGGGAAGTTATACCAACCATAGTACTAAAAACTTAGAATAACCTATTAATCGTTCCTGGAAATCAGATTTCACAAATATTTAAAGAAAACGGCCGTACAAATATTTCCATTTGACCATGCTTTTTCCCTGAGAAGTTGCATATTAAAATCAAACAGAAAGAGTAACTGAAACTGCAAAGAAAAATCGATTGACAACCGCCATCTAACGAAAGTTAGACGAATTATGAAACTTTCTTTGGCTATCTACCAGAAAGTATTAAAATTTTTGTGGAGTTAAAAATATAAAATTGCAACACATAGATTTAGTCACAAAAGAAAGTGTTTCATTTCATAATTATTTTGGCTCTAGTGTTGGTCATAGCTATGCTTCACAAGAATTCGATGTTTCTGGAAGTATCGAGGATGTGTCAGTCGATATAGGTCTTGGATCAGTTATTTCTAATACGCTACTCGTAGAGACATTTGTTTTGCGTAAATCGCCATTAATTACAAAACAAGAATTTCTTATCTTGTAAATGAAGGGCACTAACAGTATAATTTAGACACCAAAATACTTCCTACACAATGGAACATGAATGGATTCAGTAAGCACATGGAGGAACTGAAGCTGCTAGCGCAACAACGCCCTCTGTGCTTGTGTTTGCAGGAGACACATTTCAAAGCATCTTATGCCCCTGCACTACGGGGCTATACCCTATATCGCAAGGATGACCTGACTGGGGAAAGAGCCAAAGGAGGGATTGCTGTGTTTGTGAATAATGTGCATCACTCCTCTGCTCTTCCCATGGATAACGACCTACAAGAATTTGCAGCTGAAATTTCTGTACGTCAGCGGCTTGCAGAGTGTTCTCTTTATTTACCTCCACTGGATGCAGTAGACTCTGACGATCTTATCGCGCGACTCCCCCAACCATTTCTCGTCCTGGGAGACTTCAATGCCCACCATGTCCTGTGGGGCTCTCTACTTACCATCGGGGTCGAGTTTTGGAGAGCCTCCTGACATCTCGAGAGGTGTGCCTCCTAAACGCTGGTACTCCGACTCATTTCTGTGGTGCTACTGGGTCATTCTCAGCCATCGACCTATCTCTCTGCTCTCCAGTCCTGGCCGACTCTGTTCACTGGGAGGTCACTGACTACCTTCATTCCAGCGACCACTTCCCGATCCGCTTTCAGCTACTCGATGGTGTGTTTCTGGAACAGATCGATTTGATCAGGAGAATGGTGTCCCCCAGGGCAGTGGTTTAGGTGTTACCCTCTTCGCCAACACGCATGTGATCCATCACGCTGCTGATCTATCCATACCACCGTAATTCAGCCCTCTTCAGAGGCGACCTGTCCCTTGGTGGACAGAAGAGTGCCACTTAGCTATCCGGGACAGGCGTGAGGCTCTTCGGCGGTTTAAACGCCGCCCGACAGCGGACAATCTCTCAGCTTTTCGTATCACGAGATCCAAGGCTCGCCGTGTCATTAAAGAGAGCAAAAAGAGGCGATGGCATGATTTCCTGAACGCCATCAATCATTCCACTTGTTCCTCAAAAGTATGGGAATCCATCCGGAGGAGTTCCGGTAAACACAGCCGTTTACCGATAGCTGCAGTGTTTAACCGGGGGTGCCTCCAAACAACGCCTAGAAACACTGTAACTGTGGAGTACTGATTGCTTGACGCTATCGATAGTAATCGACCCTTTGACCTCCAATAACTCATGTACTAATTAAGTTACATGCCTGTAACTCATACCAATTTAGGTTTACACTAATGGCTTTCCAAAGACACGTAGATCGATGAAATCGGAAGAACTGTTCAGATTCTGGAAATTCGTTGCTGGGTGTTACTTGCCAGCCGGGGCCCTGCAACAAACACGTGGTGGCGAACGTTAGCCAGCGCATGGCCACGCCAACTTAGAATATTTTCAGGGCGCCGCAATTCACCCGTTACCTCACAGTAGGTAACTAAACACGGTATCCCTTAATAGTAATAAGTAGACGTTCTTGGTTTATCTCATAGACGACCAAAGCAGGTGTCCCATTACATTAATAAGTAAAATGACCTGTGTCTTTAAGTCAATACCAAGTCTTCTTGCACAAGCCATTACCTACTTTAAATGTCATGTTGCCACATCACTTACCGTTCTTTACAGTAGACAAGATCCATTCGTAAAAAGGCGTGGCGAACGACACCATTATCAATCTAAAAAGATAAGTGATAAATTTTAACTGTTCTAAGTCCCAGACCAGTAAAAGGTAATTTTTGCAGAACCGACCTTTTTATTACTGCGCACGAAATTTTCAGTTCGAGCAGTTACCATAATGGCCAGACACTTTTCTTCCTTGACGATCGTCACATAAAACATGTTTGTAAGAAATCTATGTTGAAGTCCGACAGCATCTGGTTCACAGGTTCCAGTTGGCCGGAAGAGCCAGGAGTCAATAACAAGCATTTCTGTACGAAGATACTCAAATTCGAAACAGATTTTCAGAATACGGCATCTAACATCATTACCAATTTTCAAAATCAAATCATTTCTATTAAAGAAAACCCAAAACGAAGGTTATCGCTGCTGATACTGTAGAGTGCGCGAGACACGTATGAACGCTTCGGCGACTTGGAGGGATCTTCGCCCTGGTAGGCCCTCATTTTCGAGTAATCGACGAAAGGAATTTGTCATGACTTAGTAGACCCATGAAAACACCAGTTTTCACACGAATGCCGTAGCGTGGCGGTTAAGTTATTTGGTTGATATGCTGAATCTTGTGAATTCAAATTTTGCCAAGTAACATCTATTTGTTTCTAAGTTTTTATCGAAATGACTATTATCACTCTTTCCATCCATATGATTGGTTGCAACATAATTTTTTTGTTTCTAATCCTTTAGCACTTCATTTTAAACATTGTATCAACGTTTTATTGGTTCACATTTTTTGCTTTTTTTATTTTTTCAGTTGGAATCTCCGTCTATGAGCTTTTAAATTATTCTTGTACATGCCTGAAATCACCCTTCGAAGCACGTTAACAGTATGTGCAGTCTACATCAGGAGAATGATCGCATTCACGGTTGGAGTCACAGCTGTACCTAGTGCACTGAAAAGTGTAGGTTCACTTTTTTCTCCTCTATACAGACAGCCGTACGTAATGATTTCCTGTTCACAAAAAAGTATCTATAAATACATAATTTGCTTTGTTGCGTACTCAGCGCTGGAAATTGGGGATGTAATTCGGAAACAGTTTGTTACGGAGAATACAGGCTACTTCTCTGAAACTCAGTTGTGTTCCGTGTTTCAACTTGGCGTAAACTTGAATTATTTTAGCACTGTGATCGGTGTTGAATAGTGATTTATTTTCAAAGATTATTCTTAAGAATTTATTTTATTTACTAGCTATTCATCAAGAACATTAACACATTTAATCACACTATGTAAGCTGTGGACGTAGTTGCCAGGGAGTAACTGATCAAGTCATAACCAAATTCCTTTTAACAAATGGGAATTTTATTCACTTTAATAGTGCTTAAAAGCATTTTTTTTAAGAAACAGATTTAAAATTATAATCAGAAAGCACCCTCTAAATATCAAAGTTACAATTTATTCAGAGGCAGAAAGAAACAAGTTTTGACTGTATGAGCTTTCGGGCAGAGAACCTTACCGCTCCCTTTTGACACTGCCGTAATTACGACCGCTCACAACAGCTTCTGAAAGACTACACTGGTGCAAATCTGCAACACACCAGATAACTTTCAGCTAAGAGTTTTAACAATTTACACAACCACACAAACTATGCATCCCCCGTAGGAGGGGTGGAAATGGTACAAAACACTAACAATTAAAATATTAACCTTGGGACCGAAGCTGCAACTTTATTTTAACTTCTAAGAAAAATCTTACGGTGAAAGGGTGGCAACTTTATATACTAAAATGATCATTTAAATAAAAGCCCATGAAATGCAATGTTATATAAAAATCTACAAGGTTGGGCAAACAATAGTTAAGATGCTCTACAGTACACAATACCGCCTCTCAAGATAATAGGCAATAATATCAAAGTTTCCAAAGATCAAAACATATTTCAGGTATTAGGCCATTACACTAGAAGCAATAAATTCGTTAACACAACAAATCCGACAAACATGACAGAGGGAGCTACTAACGTACGGTATATAGATAGGGAGATTACCGAACAACCCGAAGCGCAGGTTGCTCTAACCCCCCTACTCCACAAGGGAAAAACGGATCACCCAAATTAAAAACAACCACGTTCCCGCGGGTGAGCAAACAGAGAAGAATGGTGGGACGACCCCAAAGCAAAACGGCTGGTGAACTCACCAAGAAAACAAGTAGAATTTAACAAGAGTAAATCAAACAACATGTCACCAATCACTTAACTTCTAATGAACTGCGATTTCTCGAGAAGACCTGGCGCAGCACCCCCAAACCTCTCTCCCGAACCGTCCGCTGCCAGCCGCTTGAACGGACGCAGGAAGGCGCGCCAATCTCCCGTCTCACGGCGTCGAAGCTCGCACCGGCCAGACTGATGTAGTGGGTTGACTCCTGTTGCTCTCGTGTCGACCGCGAAGCCACTACCCCTCGCTATACGCCGCGGCCCACTGGACTCACGTGACGAGCTCACATGCGCCGACGCTCGAGACGGACAAGTCATCTTGTGTCTCAGTGTGCGACCGACCAACCGATCGATCCAACCGCCAATGACCATTGCCTGAGCAAACTCGAGCTGACTGGCGGCCTAACGCGCAGACTCAGATGCAGGAACTAAGCCCTGACCGGGCGACCACTCGCTGAGTTCTCTTTCTGGCGGAGTGGAAAGATTCTCATTTTGCCGGCTTTAAAGGTTGATTCGAACGACAGACATACTAGCACTCCGAACGACAAACAGACACTAACTGCCTACCAAATACGGACGAGATATAGACTATCAAGTTGGGGACGAGAGACTGACCCAGACTGACCCCTGGAGAGCTCATAGCGGCCCTTAAATGCACGTGAACAGGCAACCTTTCTCCTTTCCCACCAGAGGGAGACACCAAAGCTGCGATTGCCACAGCGGCGCCACCGCCAGAAACGGAGGGCGTCTGCCTCACACTACTTCAAAACAGCAATTTTTACCACGGCTCATGTGTGATGTACCATAAGTACATTCTGTTAATGTACCAAGTTATCCTTTGGTGTGGTGATTACACTGATAAAAAGTATCCAGACAACTCTCCGTACTGCGGAAATGGCTACTAGGTATCACGATACTCGGGCCCTTCAGGAAGCAGAAACTATTGTGTTGTTAGGAGAGAAACAGTAATAGCAGAGTGGACCGATGAGGAGGGCTCAGTGACTTCAAACGTAACTAAGCCACTAGAAACGTTTCAATTCTTCTAAAACTGCCCAAGTCGACTCTTGGTGATGTGACTGTGAAGTGAAAGCGAGAAAACAACTACAGCTAAACCAGCACGGGGCAGGCGAGCAGGAATTTGAGCATAACGGAATAGTTGTAAAGAATCTTACGAATCAGTGGAAGGAATCACTCGACTGTTCCACAGTGCTACCAGCTTTCACAATGACTGTGCGTAGGGAGTTAAAAAGAATGGTACACAGCGATCGAGCAGCTCCTGTAAAGCCACTTATTCCTGATAATTTTTTAACTCACAATTGGAACGTCAGCGACCTTGAATCGTAATGCAACAGAAAACAGTCAGTCTAGATCGCAAATGGTGTTTATTTTTGTGGTATGGTAACCGGTTTCAGTCGTACATAGATCATATTCAGTAATGTCTGCGCTGGTGACGCGTTGAGTCAATACGCGGAGCCGATGCGAGTGCAGCAGACACCTGTCGTCTAATTTCAGCGACATGTGCCTCTTGCACTTGACAGCGTTTCGCGAATCGACTCCACGCGTCACCAGTTGAGACATTACTGGTCTGAAGACGGTCTAGGTCATAAAATAAACACCATTTGCGATCTGGACTGACTGTTATTTGTTGTCAAACATACCTACAATCAGTGTTAAGCGATACTTGACGTGGCGTAGCCGGCCGGAGTGACCGAGTGGTTCTAGGCGCTTAAGTCTGGGCCGCTACGGTCGCAGGTTCGAATGCTGCCACGGGAATGGATGTGTGTGATGTCCTTAGGTTAGTTAGGTTTAAGTAGTTCTTAGTTGTAGGGGACTGATGACCACAGCAGTTAAGTCTCATAGTGCTCAGAGCCATTTGAACCATTTTTTTGACGTGGCGTTAAAAAGTAACACCACTTGACAGCGGATGACAAGAGACGCTGATTTTGGGATTGTGGCATTGGGACGAAAATGTTTTGGTTTGTGGAACATCTAGGGAGCATTACATGGCACCGTGTGTAGTTGCAACATTAAAATACAGATGACACGGTATTGGCGCAGAGGATTACTTTCGTGATTGGGTTGTGAACCTCTTCTCGCGCTCAAGGAAACGCTAAATGCAGAATGATATGAACATATGTAAGGATCTGTGTATTATATACACTAGAGGTTCTTTTCGGAGAGAATGGTTGTATCAGCATGAAGTGTCGTACAGTAGTATCGCTTAGACAAGGAATGAAACGGCAATGCATTGGCGGAGCCGTCGTGTGTACTCAGGTGATTCATGTGAATTTGTTTCCGACGTGATTTTGCCCCATGACGGGAATTATTAGAGTTTGAACGCGGAAAGGTAGTTGGAGCTAGACGAAAGGGACATACATCCCGGAAATCGTAAGGAGATTCAGTATTCTGAGATCCACAGTTTAAAGTGTGCAGAGAATACAAAATGTCCGACGTTACCCTTCACTACGGACAACGCAGTGGCCACTGGTCTTCACTTAACGACCGAGAGCAGCGGCGTTTACCTAGAGTTGACAGTGCTAAGAGACAAGCAGCTCTGTGTGAAATAGCCGCAGAAATCGACACGGACGTACGACGAAAGTATGCGTTAGGACTGTGCGCTAAAATCTGGCGTTAATGAGCTATGGCAGCATACTATCGACGGGAGTGCCTTTCTAAAAGCACGATATCTCCGACAGCGTCCATCCTTGGCTCGTGAGCAAGTCGCTTGGACCCTAGACGACTGAAAAACCGTGGCCCGATCAGATGAGTCCCGATATCATTTGGTAAGAACTAATGTTAGGGTTCAAGCATGGCGCACATTCCAAGAAGCCATGGATCTAAGTTGTCAACAAGGTACGGTGCAAGCTAGTGATGGGTCTATAATGATGCGGGCTGTATTCAATGGAATTTATTGGGTCTTCTCCTCCATCTGAACTAATCATTGACGAAAAATGGTTATGATCGGCTACTTGGATACAATTTTCAGCCACTCATGGAATACATACTCGCAAGCAATCATGGAATTTTTATGAATCCTACTGCTCCACGTCACTGGGCTACAATTGTTCGTGAAGGCTTTGAAGAGAAATCTGGGCAATTCAAACGAATGATTTGGCCATCTGCTGAACATTTATGGGACATAATGGAGGGGTCTGTTCGCGCACTGGCAACAGTTTCGTAATTATTGGCGGCTGTAGAGGCAGCATGGATCATTGTTTCTGCAGGGGATATCCAACCACTTGTTGAGTCCATGCCACGTCGAGTTGCTGCCCTAAGCCGAGAAAGAGGAGGTTTGACAAGATTTTAGGAGGTAGCACACCACTTTTGCCACCTCAGTGCAAGGCAACATCTGCGAGGCAATGGTGTATGGACGATAACATTCCTGAAATGGACTGCCCTGCCCAGAGTCCCGACCTGAACCCAATGAAACATCTCTCAGAACGTTGATTAAGCTCCACACCCCAGCGTCCAGTGTCATTACCACATCTGGTTTCGGCTCGCGGGGAGGAATCGGCTGCCATTCGTCCACAGACATTCAGAACTAAATGTGTCCTCAGTAGAGTTACAGCCGTCACAAAAGTGAGGGGTGTACGTACACGATATTAATGCATGCTAATAGGTGTCCCAATACTAGTATGCACTCCTGGAAATGGAAAAAAAGAACACATTGACACTGGTGTGTCAGACCCACCATACTTGTTCCGGACACTGCGAGAGGGCTGTACAAGCAATGATCACACGCACGGCACAGCGGAAACACCAGGAACCGCGGTGTTGGCCGTCGAATGGCGCTAGCTGCGCAGCATTTGTGCACCGCCGCCGTCAGTGTCAGCCAGTTTGCCGTGGCATACGGAGCTCCATCGCAGTCTTTAACACTGGTAGCATGCCGCGACAGCGTGTACGTGAACCGTATGTGCAGTTGACGGACTTTGAGCGAGGGCTTATAGTGGGCATGCGGGAGGCCGGGTGGATGTACCGCCGAATTGCTCAACACGTGGGGCGTGAGGCCTCCACAGTACATCGATGTTGTCGCCAGTGGTCGGCGGAAGGTGCACGTGCCCGTCGACCTGGGACCGGACCGCAGCGACGCACGGATGCACGCCAAGACCGTAGGATCCTACGCAGTGCCGTAGGGGACCGCACCGCCACTTCCCAGCAAATTAGGAACACTGTTGCTCCTGGGGTATCGGCGAGGACCATTCGCAACCATCTCCATGAAGCTGGGCTACGGTCCCGCACACCGTTAGGCCGTCTTCCGCTCACGCCCCAACATCGCGCAGCCCGCCTCCAGTGGTGTCGCGAAAGGCGTGAATGGAGGGACGAATGGAGACGTGTCGTCTTCAGCGATGAGAGTCGCTTCTGCCTTGGTGCCAATGATGGTCGTATGCGTGTTTGGCCCCGTGCAGGTGAGCGCCACAATCAGGACTGCATACGACCGAGGCACACATGGTCAACACCCGGTATCATGGTGTGGGGAGCGATCTCCTACACTGGCCGTACACCACTGGTGATCGTCGAGGGGACACTGAATAGTGCACGGTACATCCAAACCGTTATCGAACCCATCGTTCTACCATTCCTAGACCGGCAAGGGAACTTGCTGTTCCAACAGGACAATGCACGTCCGCATGTATCCCGTGCCACCCAACGTGCTCTAGAAGGTGTAAGTCAACTACCCTGGCCAGCAAGATCTCCGGATCTGTCCCCCATTGAGCATGTTTGGGACTGGATGAAGCGTCGTCTCACGCGGTCTGCACGTCCAGCACGAACGCTGGTCCAACTGAGGCGCCAGGTGGAAATGGCATGGCAAGCCGTTCCACAGAACTACATCCAGCATCTCTACGATCGTCTCCATGGGAGAATAGCAGCCTGCATTGCTGCGAAAGGTGGATATACACTGTACTAGTGCCGACATTGTGCATGCTCTGTTGCCTGTGTCTATGTGCCTGTGGTTGTGTCAGTGTGATCATGTGATGTATCTGACCCCAGGAATGTGTCAATAAAGTTTCCCCTTCCTGGGACAATGAATTAACGGTGTTCTTATTTCAATTTCCAGGAGTGTATAAGACAATCAAGTTCATTTACAGGTGGTATTTTTCATACACGTCGAGTCTCAGCTTAATCTGTGACAATGATGTTGGTCAAGACAATGAATTAGAGCTTGTTCCAGCGGTGGGACTTGTATCCGGGTTCAAAAATGGTTCAAATGGCTCTGAGCACTATGGGTCTTAACATCTGAAGTCAGCAGTCCCCTAGAACTTAGAACTACTTAAACCTAACTTACCTAAGGACATCACACACATCCATGCCCGAGGCAGGATTCGGACCTGCGACCGTAGCGGTAGCGCGGTTCCAAACTGAAGCGCCTAGAACCGCTCGGCCACACCGGCCGGCCGTACCCGGGTCTCCAGCTTACTAGGCAGGTGCTCTATCTGTTATTCCACGCTGGTACTACAGTCCCAACAGCTGCACTGACTATCCTGGTACGTCTCCGTCAACGATACAAATTCTAACTCACACATTATCCACTAACCTCATATTATTATTGCCAACTCTGTCCAATATTGGGATAACATATTAGCAATGGCCGAAAGCGATTTAGTCCTGACCGTACCTCAGGTGTAGGTGATATATTAATCATATAAGATGTTCATTCATTATAACAGATAAAGGTGAGACATTACATCTCAGGAATAGCAATTTTATATGGTAACCTTAGGTAAAGGCAGGATTAATCTCATTTCGTTCATTGCTAAGGTGCTACTGCAATACCACGGAGCCTGGTCAACACTAATGCGAGTTTAGAAGAGGAACAGCAACGGGCTGAGGTGTGAGTTAGAATTTGTATGGGTAATGGAGACATACTAGGGTAGTCCATGCACGTGAGTTATTTGTGTTGTGGTGTAACAGATAATGCATCTGTCTAATAAACAGAAGACATTGGTTCGAATCCCGCCGCTAGGAAATATTTTAACTGATTATTTTGGCCTACATTATAATCACTACTATAAGACTCATCTAAACTCGTCAGTCGTACAGAGACCACACCAGCGGATAGAGATACCACACCTGAACGTGCTGAAGTACATTAACAAGTTATACACTAATGGCCATTAAAATTGCTACACCACGAATATGACGTGCTACAGACGCGAAATATAACCGACAGGAAGAAGATGCTGTGATATGCAAATTATTAGCTGCTCAGAGCATTCACACAAGGTTGGAGCCGATGGCGACACCTACAACGTGCTGACATGACAAAAGTTTCAAACCGATTTCTCATACACAATCAGCAGTGAGGCTGTAATAAAGGAACTGCACACATTAATATCAGATATATGGGAAACAGAAACTATGCCAGATAATTGGAATATTGGAATAATAGTCCCCATTTATAAGAAAGGGGACAGAACAGCATGTGAAAACTATAGAGGTGTAACACTCCTAAGTACAGCTTATAAGATCTTCACAAGTATATTAAACGAAAGGATACAGAAGTGTGCAGAAGGCATACCAGGGGAATATCAGTGTTGATGGAAAAGTTCTATGAATACGATATAGATCTGCATTTCTTATTCATCGATTTCAAACAAGCCTTTGACAGCATAAATCGGCAAGAACTATATAGAGTACTGAAAGAAGTTGGTATATGTGCTAAATTAATAAGACTAATCAGAATGACAATGACAGAGACAAGAGCAAAAGTAAGGGTCCTTAGCAGAACCAGTGATAGCTTTGACTTTAATAAAGGCGTGAAGCAAGGGGATAGTCTCTCCACTGTCCTATTCAACATAGCCCTGCATAATGCAGTAAATAAAATCAACAAAAGAGGCACCATATTTATGAAAACTAGCCAGATATGTGCATACGCTGATGACATTGCTGTAGTAGGAAGAAAGACCAATGCACTCCTAGAAACATACCGGGCAATGGAAATAGAAGCCTTAAAAATTGGCCTCATAGTAAATGAAAACAAAACAAAATATATGGTAATGTCACAATCTGAGGCCAGAAGAACCCCTAAAAACCTAAAAATCAATGGGAAATGCTTCAATGGAGTGTCCTCTTTTAAATACTTGGGAGCCCTAATAACAAATGATAACAGTATTGGAAAGGCTATAAGGGAACGAATACAAGCAGGCAACAGAGCTTACTTTGCAAATATGCAGTTCTTCAAAAATAGCCTTGTTACAAGAAAAACTAAACTGCTAATATATAATTCCCTAGTCCGCCCAGTTATCACATACGGCTCAGATGTATGGACGTTGACAGAACACGATAAAAATGCTCTAAGAAGCATTGAGCGGAAAATACTACGCAAAATCTATGGGCCAATAAGGGAGGAAGAAGGCTGGAGAATACGCTACAATGCCGAATTACAAGAGTTAATACAAGGCAGGGACATAGTAAAATTTGTGAAATCACAGCGAATACGATGGCTAGGACACTTGGAGAGAATGGCAGAGGATAGAATTCCAAAGAAAATGATGAAAGGTATGATCCATTCAGTTAGGCGAAAAGGGAGACCTAGAAGAAGATGGATCGATGAGGTAATAATGGATATCAGCAATATGGGAGTCCGGGGGTGGAAAAGAGCAGCAAATAACCGAGAAGTGTGGAGGAAGATTGTTGAAGAAGCCAAGGCTCACCAAGGGCTGTAGAGCTACTGAAGAAGAGAAGAAGAATAGCAATTTTATATGGTAACCTTAGGTAAAGGCAGGATTAATCTCATTTCGTTCATTGCTAAGGTGCTACTGCAATACCACGGAGCCTGGGCAACACTAATGCGAGTTTAGAAGAGGAACAGCAACGGGCTGAGGTGTGAGTTAGAATTTGTATGGGTAATGGAGACGTACTAGGGTAGTCCATGCACGTGAGTTATTTGTGTTGTGGTGTAACAGATAACGCATCTATCTAATAAACAGAAGACATTGGTTCGAATCCCGCCGCTAGGAAAAATTTTAACTGATTATTTTGGCCTACATTATAATCACTACTATAAGACTCATCTAAACTCGTCAGTCGTACAGAGACCACACCAGCGGATAGAGATACCACACCTGAACGTGCTGAAGTACATTAACAAGTTATACACTAATGGCCATTAAAATTGCTACACCACGAATATGACGTGCTACAGACGCGAAATATAACCGACAGGAAGAAGATGCTGTGATATGCAAATTATTAGCTGCTCAGAGCATTCACACAAGGTTGGTGCCGGTGGCGACACCTACAACGTGCTGACATGACAAAAGTTTCAAACCGATTTCTCATACACAATTAGCAGTTGACCGGCGTTGCTGGTGAAACGTTGCTGTGATGCATCGTGAAAGGAGGAGTAATGGGTACCATCACGTCTCCGACTTTGAGAAAGGTCGGATTGTAGCCTATCGCGATTGCGGTTTATCGTATCCCGACATTGCTGCTCGCGTTGGTCGAGATCCAATGACTGTTAGCAGAATATGGTATCGGTGGGTTCAGGAGGGTAATACGAAACGCCGTTCTGGATCCCAGCGGCCTCGTATCACTAGAGGTCGAGATGACAGGCATCTTATCCGCATGGCTGTAGCGCATCGTGCAGCCACGTCTCGATCCCTGAGTCAACAGATGGGGACGTTTGCAAGACAACAACCATCTGCACGAACAGTTGGACGGCTTTTACAGCAGCATGGACCATCAGCTCGGAGACCATGGCTGCGGTTCCCCTTGACGCTGCATCACAGACAGGAGCACCTGCGATGGTGTACTCAACGACGAACCTGGGTGCACGAATAGCAAAACGTCATTTCTTCGAATGAATGCCGGTTCTGTTTACAGCACAATGATGGCCGCATCCGTGTTTGGCGACATCGCGGTGAACGCGCATTGGAAGCGTGTATTCGTCATCGCCATACTGGCGTAACACCCGGCGTGATGGTATGGGGTGCCACTGGTTACACGTCTCGGTCACCTCTTGTTTGCATTGACGGCTCTTTGAACAGTGGACGTTAAATTTCAGATGTGTTACGACCCGTGGCTCTACCCTTCATTCGATCCCTGCGAAACCCTACATTTCAGCAGGATAATGCACGACCGCAAGTTGCAGATCCTGTACGGGCCTTTCTGGATACAGAAAATGTTCGACTGCTGCCCTGGCCAGCACATTCTCCTGATCTCTCACCAATTGAAAACGTCTCCTCAATGGTGGCCGAACAACTGGCTCGTCACAATACGCCAGTCACTACTCTTGATGAACTGTGGTATGATGTTGAAGCTGCATGGGCAGCTGTACCTGTACACACCATCCAAGCTCTGTTTGACTCAATGCACAGGCGTATCAAGGCCGTAATTACGGCCAGAAGTGGTTGTTCTGGGTACTGATTTCTCAGGATCTATGCACCCAAATTGCGTGAAAATGTAATGACATGTCAGTTCTGGTATAATATATCTGTCCAATGAATGCGCGTTTATCATCTGCATTTCTTCTTGGTGTAGCAATTTTAATGGCCAATAGTGTAGTTGTGTGGAATAGCCCATAGATTTCAGCTCTAAAGTGCCTTAAGACTGTAGAAGCTTCGATTTTCATTACAAATAAATTAACATAATAATCACAGCTGAGAGGAAAGAAAATAGCCTTTGTTCTTCATCGAAAAAAGTAACTGAAGTGGAAAGAACAAAGCTATGGCAGTCGTGAGAGCAGTGGTGCTAGACTTCTTTTCCAACATTTCATATCTCCGCCTGACGTATAGTGCTCCGCCGTTATTCCCCAGCGCCTACGAACTGACGCGTGGAGAGGAGGCGCCGGGGGCAGTGGCGTCAGCGGCGGCCGGAAGCTGGCAGAAAGGCCGCGATTGGCCGGCCGGTGTGCAGTTGCGCGGCCAGAGGGAGCACGCTAGGGCCCGCCGGGAGCTGCAGGTGGAAGCAGCAGCGGCGGGGAAAGCACGGCCGACGCAATTTATTGCGCGAATATATACGGCGGCAGGAAATCCTGCTGTGTTGTTAAGTGAAACCCGCCTCCCCTTCTCCCCCCCACCCCATCCAAGCTTTTATATATACGCGTCCGCGTGGCCCGGAGAGGTCGAAAGGAGGAGGTCCACACCGCACCAGGCTACGAACCTGCTCTGTTTATGCATTTGCGTGCGGCCAAAGAGAATTAAACGCCGTAAAATAGGCCACCCAACTGCCGGCTGCGGAACACTGTCTGCCCTACTGACTTCGTTAAGAACGAAAAACATTCCGAGCCCAAAGGCTCGTGAAGAAGACGAAAGCCGAAACAGCGAAAGTCTGATATAGTTATATTAGGTTGGTGCAATAGTTTTTAGCGTTTCTGTTTTCCGTGTTGGCATTCCAGTTGCTATGAGTGTACTTATCGATTGTCATGTTTTATTTGTAGTTCACTGCTGCTTATGGAGATTACTTATTGTCGCTTTGTCATTTGGAAATTGTGAGTGGGACTATAGATGCTAGAAAATTTAGTACCAAGTGGAGAAATCGGAACATCTGAGGCATATTCTTCTGTTTGAGTACAGTAGGGGGGTGACAGCAGCAGCAAAGGCAACTAGATACATCCACACCAAATGTCGGAATAATGCCACTGGGCAGAGCATAGCAATAAAATGGTTTTCTCGTTTTAATTAGGATTTGGCACTAGTGACTCTCCACGTTCAGAAGACCTTCAGGGGTTGATGAAGATCATTTAAACACATTAATCCACAATGATCCACGTCAGTCTAGAAGTGACAAATGTGGAGAGCTGTGATCTTCCACCATCGTGCGACGTTTGTGTGCAATAGGGAAGGTTAAAAACTGGTACCGCATGCTGTAAGCCAAAATAACAAAAATCAGCGGGTGGCCATATGTGCATCTCAGCTTGTTCGTCGTCAACTGGCTTGTGAACAACACCGACCATTCTTATCCTGTATCTATACCAGCGAGGAGAAATGGTGCCTTTGTGATAATATAATATAATAATAATATAAGGAAAGAAAAAGAAAAGGTAGAGTCCAAACAAAGCAGTAGCTCCCTGTATAAAGAACTGCACGTATTCACAAAAGATAGTGCGGTGTGGCACACTACGCAGTGTTTCCCCGATGCGTAATCGTCACTGGTGACATTGACTGGCATCAAATGGGACATGCTGCATACGCAGCCCCGAGATCAACGACCAATCAAACCCCGTGAAGTGATGCTACTGTACGATAACGCCCGTCCGCTTTCTGTTAGGTTAACGGAAAACACGGTACAGAAGTTGAGTTGAAACGTCTTTCCGCACCCGCCTTACTCACCTGATGTCGGGTCCTCAGGTTTTCACCTTCCCCACTCTTTATCGGAAAGCCTTCGACGATCTTCCTTTCTGGATGAAAATGCGCTCTGAACTTGACTCCACGAGTTCGTCGCCTCAAAACCACGTGCTTTCTTCAGTAGCAGAATCGAAAAGTTACCCCAACTTTGAATGAGTGTAGGAAATAGTGGGGGAGGATATGTAGTTGATGACTAACGTCCCTTTATGCGTGTCTGTTGTGTTTATTAAACTAGTGGAAGAAAGTTGCAAACTTACGGACCTAGCTATTAGTAATCACACGATACCGGTATATCATGACAGAAGGCATCAGAAAAGTGACTTCCATTGCTAGGGCCAGACTCAACAGTCACTGCTCTCCAGATGGCTAAATACAGAGTCCAGCTATGTTGGTAAGAAGACATTGGAAACTGATCTTTGAAGATGGAAATGTCACACAGGTATAAAAAAATTAGGACAATATGTTCCGATCTATAATGGTCGAGAATCCGTTAACTTACATGAAAGTCGCTGACTGGTGTCAATACTTCTCAACATATTCACTTCCAATGCGACGCATTTTTCCCACGATGGGTAAGTTGGTGAAGTGCTTGGTTGCAGGTGCGTGGATTTTGGCTTTAATGAAACGTTGCATCACGGAAATCACCTTGTCGTAAATCTGTAAATGCCAGCCACTCTATGTTTTCTTCACCAGAAGGAAGAAAATGGTTCAAATGGCTCTGAACTCTATGGGACTTAATATCCGAGGTCATCAGTCCCCTAGAACTTAGAACTACTTAAACCTAACTAACCTAAGGACAGCACACTAATCAATGCGCGAGGCAGGGTTCGAACTTGCGACCGTAGCGGTCACGCGGTTCCAGTCTGAAGCGCCACACCACCTATCCTCCAAAGTACAAAGCTGCATCCTGTTGCGGTCTATCGTCAATCTTCAGTTGGCGCGTTGCATACTTCATTATTCACACAGAACATCCTTAAAATCATCTATTGTGAGGGGGATGCTGCAGTTGCCCTGTGAAAAATAACAAATTTGTTTACGTACCACACTTCGCGTGATAAGGGGTCTGGAGAAGCCACCTGGATGAGCCGACACAGTAGCAACATTTCTGATGCAGCTTCCGTTCGGTGATCTTTATCATGTCAGAAATGTCGTGCAAAGTGTTAAAAACTGACCTATGGCTCCATTGCGATAGTCCGTTCTGCGAACATAAAGAACTCTGCTTCTCTTGCGGTTCCGTGTTCCTTACATGATCAGACACTTCGCTATTCGTGAGGCAGATTTGTAATGCACATGAAAGCTTTTTTACTGTCTGATCAATGTGTCATACGCTGGAGCATTGTTGCCGTATTCCTCCAACATTTCAGCACTGATAGTTGCAGCATTGGTCCTCTACAAATGTAGAGAACTAATTACTGTACGATACTGTAGCTGATCAATTGTATGCGGCATTTTGTTGGGCTTCATGCAGAGGTGTACTATGGTACTGTGGTTTAGGAAATTTAGTCTGTACCACAATTACAGACATATACATCCAAACTAAAAAAAAATAATTACGTAACTTTATTGTTTCCACGAGATAGTTAAAATATCGAGTATTTCTGGTATACGATAAAACTGCGGGTATGCAACATCCTTGTATAAGTTTCCATGCTTTCCCTAAACCACCTCAGGTGAAACTTGGGATTATTCCTTCAGTAAGATCACGGCTAGCCCATCCGGTTAGGCGTGCGGTCTAGCGCACGGCTTTCCGGCTTGGGAAGGAGCGCCTGGTCCCCAGTACGAATCCGCCCGACGGACTTGTGTCGAGGTCCGGTGAGCCGGCCAGTCTCTGAATGGTTTTTATGCGGTTTTCCATCTCTCGGCGAATGCGGGCTGGTTCCCCTTATTCCGCCTCAGCTACACTATGTCGGTGATTGCTGCGTACACCATTGCTGCGTACACCACCATTACTCTACCACGCAAACAAAGGGGTTACACTCGTCTGGTGTGAGACATTCCCTGGGGGAGGGGGAGGGGGGTCCACCGGGAGGCCGAACCGCACAACAACCCTGAAAGAGTGCTTCGGTGTGGGCGGCGGAGTGGTGAAGTGGACTGCGGTATTCGTGGGGTTGTGGACCACTGCGGCTGCGGTGGGGACAGAGCCTCTTTGTCGTTTCTAGGCCCCCGGTTAACATACAGTACAATAACATACAAGATCACGGCTAATATCTTTGATCTTCCTGATCCAAGAGAGCTAGTGCAACGTCTCCACTGATTCAAAAGTACGTCTGTCTTTCTGCCTTTTCCTTTTATTTTGAAATGGCTTGCACCATCAGAGAGATTTCACCAAATACTTCTGTGTTAGTTAAAGACAATTACGTGCTGACACTTTCTTTCCATTAGCTGCAGTGATGGAAGCATAAGTTTGGGAATCTTTAAACAATGGTTTTTTTCTTCCTTTGGCGTTTATTTTGATAGTCGTTTATCACTCCCTTGTGGCAAATCGAGAGGTACTTTTAGCAGTCACCAATTTACCACGTGATTTTGATTTGCCTGTCTTGATGTAAAACTTTTGTATCTGCTACGACGAACTGTGTCACTTGTTTTGCTTGGCTCTCCACGCCTTGCTGATGTATCAGTGGTTTTCTGAAACAAGTTTGAAGAAATCAGAAATAGATTCCTTATCTGAATCTCACATTCAACGTCTGTTCCTTTATTTCTCTTCTTCATAAACACGTCTAAGCCCTGATAGGCACTTAATAAATGCAAACAGAGTGCCTAAGCCCTAAATTACAGTATATGATTGGAAAGTCGTTAAGAAGTAGGGACCCACTACAGATACGGTCCTTTATTTACTAGATGATCTGTTGTGGAATACACATCAGCACAATTCTATGTATTCCTCGAGATTGAAAAATATATTTACCACACATTTTCATCTTATCAAGAAAAATTATTCATCAAATGGCCTCTGAGTTTTCTGTACAAATGGCGACAGGGTGTAAATCAATTATATGTAAAAATTAAACTTTCACGCCCGGAAATATCACGGTTAAGAAAATATTCCTTGTTATTATACCGTGGTAGAATGTATTTCACATTACAAACGAATGTTTCGTCCCCATCTGCGGAACACTAGCAGCCGCAGGCGGATACCATGAAAGGCTGTACTGAGAAACCATACAGACTGTTAAACACCCCAGGAATTTGAGTAGTTATGAGAATGGCGTGAAAGTAAATGACATATGGCTCTCAGTGCTGAAGAAGATGTGTACGAGTCTTCCACCATGGAGTGATAGCAGCAAAAGACGGCAACCGACAACTGCCAATTGTGCTCGGGTATTCAAAGCGAGTGACATCACAGTAGCGTAAATGGAATTTTGCTGCAGTTCATGGCGAGCCAAGGTGTGAATCAGACAATGCAAGAAGCTACCAATGTCCCTTGAAAAGGTCATCCGCAGATGGGAGCGAAACGTAGGGTTTTAATGTGGAATCCATGAACCCATGGCACAATAGCCCAGAATATTTTATTAGCTGTGAAATTCATTATACATCACAACTGTACCGTCCTGTGAGACATATTAGGAAAATATCTTACTTCTTTTTTCAGTAGAATCTATCTCTATGTCCTTGAAACCATTCCCCTCCATCGCCACAAACCCTAGCAACAGATATAAGGGAAATCGTCTTCTAACGTTGGGTTAAAACAGTACTAAGAAACAGAGGACTGTTCATTAGCCAGAAAACAACCATTCGCCACTCTCTAAAGCAAATCCTTTCTGGTAAAAAAGAGAACAGCACATATACTTTCAGTGGCAGTAACGTTTTTTAACTACTAGGAATATGGTGAGGTAAGACAATCTCTGTACGAGAGGATGATGATTCGTTTAACAGAAAGCAGAACGATACACTGGTAAGACAAAATATTGTGTGTCGATTTCTGTCAGACCTAACGACATGGTACAATGTTGGTACAGTTTTTAGGAGTACACAGATCAACATATATTGTTGAACATAGGGCTCCCTAGCAGATGACGTCTTCAAGTTATCATTTTGACCTAATGACATCGTCAGCTACGATTACATTGCGAATGGGAACCAAGGAATGGCAACCAAGGAATAGAAAAGCAACTGGAATCACTCAACAGAGGAAAGTCCACTGGACCTGACGGGATACCAATTCGATTCTACACAGAGTACGCGAAAGAACTTGCCCCCCTTCTAACAGCCGTGTACCGCAAGTCTCTAGAGGAACGGAAGGTTCCAAATGATTGGAAAAGAGCACAGGTAGTCCCAGTCTTCAAGAAGGGTCGTCGAGCAGATGCGCAAAACTATAGACCTATATCTCTGACGTCGATCTGTTGTAGAATTTTAGAACATGTTTTTTGCTCGAGTATCATGTCGTTTTTGGAAACCCAGAATCTACTATGTAGGAATCAACATGGATTCCGGAAACAGCGATCGTGTGAGACCCAACTCGCTTTATTTGTTCATGAGACCCAGAAAATATTAGATACAGGCTCCCAGGTAGATGCTATTTTTCTTGACTTCCGGAAGGCGTTCGATACAGTTCCGCACTGTCGCCTGGTAAATAAAGTAAGAGCCTACGGAATATCAGACCAGCTGTGTGGCTGGATTGAAGAGTTTTTAGCAAACAGAACACAGCATGTTGTTATCAATGGAGAGACGTCTACAGACGTTAAAGTAACATCTGACGTGCCACAGGGGAGTGTTATGGGACCATTGCTTTTCACAATATATATAAATGACCTAGTAGATAGTGTCGGAAGTTCCATGCGGCTTTTCGCGGATGATGCTGTAGTATACAGAGAAGTTGCAGCATTAGAAAATTGTAGCGAAATGCAGGAAGATCTGCAGCGGATAGGCACTTGGTAATGTATTGCGAATACATAGAAAGAAGGATCCTTTATTGTATGATTATATGATAGCGGAACAAACACTGGTAGCAGTTACTTCTGTAAAATATCTGGGAGTATGCGTGTGGAACGATTTGAAGTGGAATGATCATATAAAATTAATTGTTGGTAAGGCGGGTACCAGGTTGAGATTCATTGGGAGAGTCCTTAGAAAATGTAGTCCATCAACAAAGGAGGTGGCTTACAAAACACTCGTTCGACCTATACTTGAGTATTGCTCATCAGTGTGGGATCCGTACGAGATCGGGTTGACGGAGGAGATAGAAAAGATCCAAAGAAGAGCGGCGCGTTTCGTCACAGGGTCATTTGGTAACCGTGATAGCGTTACGGAGATGTTTAACAAACTCAAGTGGCAGACTCTGCAAGAGAGGCATCGCGGTGTAGCTTGCTCGCCAGGTTTCGAGAGGGTGCGTTTCTGGATGAGGTATCGAATATATTGCTTCCCCCTACTTATACCTCCCGAGGAGATCACGAATGTAAAATCAGAGAGATTAGAGCGCGCACGGAGGCTTTCAGACAGTCGTTCTTCCCGCGAACCATACGCGACTGGAACAGGAAAGGGAGGTAATGACAGTGGCACGTAAAGTGCCCTCCGCCACACACCGTTGGGTGGCTTGCGGAGTATAAATGTAGATGTAGATGTAGAAAGTGTACTGTGGATGATAGAAAACTGTTGCCTTGAGTGATGAATCCCGCTTTTTGTCACATGGGGTAGATAATAGCAACTGAAGATTTTATGACAAGAGTGGAATACGTAAACATTATTAGTGTCCACCTGTAGCACTTCATGTCTGATGTCTTCCAGGACGACGATGGGATCTTCCAGCAGTATAATTGTCCGTGCCACAAGGCAAGAACCGTGTTCCAGTGTTTTGTGGAACATAGTAGTGAACCGATGTTGATGTCTGGGTCACCAGATACGCCTGATCTGATCCTACTGTGACTCAAATGTGCTGAAGCCTCATCATACAATAACCACATTGTTATTATTATCTGCGGTTTCGTATCCAGAAGTAAGAGTACTCGAAACAAATTCACTGCAGACTGCACTTGTACAGGTAGAACATATGGACCTAATACACGATAACGTACTGTCCCACCTCTTCCTTTAATCTAAAACTGCTGATGTTTTGTAGTCTGACATATACCCTGTGCAATTTCAACGCCTTAAAAGTTATGAGAATGTATCCACACGGAAAGGCAAGAAGATGTTTAGATATTAATAATGAGTTTCCGTCATGGAACTGCTTAATAAACCAAAGGCAAACGATTTTTAGACAGCTCATCAGCCAGAACATTATGACCAGTGTGCTGTCAGTGCGTACAATCAATATAAACCGTCCAGGCGATAGCAGCGTCACCTGGGGAGGCATGACTGCTACTAAGATACACGCACGATGCATGTAGTATCAGTGAGTGTGCTGTCAGTGCGTACAATGGGGAAGGGGCGCAATCTACACTGAAAAGCGAAAGAAACTGGCACACCTGCCTAATGTCATATAGGGCCCCCGCGAGCACGCAGAAGTGCCGCAACACGACGTGGCATGGATTCGACTAATGTCTGAAGTAGTGCTGGAGGGAACTGGCGCCATGAATCTTGTAGAACTGTCCATAACTCTGTAAAAGTACGAGGGGGTGGAGATATCTTCTGAACAACAGATATACTCAATAATGTTCATATATAGGGGGTTTGGTGGACAGCGGAAGTGTTTAAACTCAGAAGAGTGTACCTGGAGCCACTGTGTAGCAATTCTGGACGTGTGGGGTATCGCATTGTCCTGCTAGTATTGCTCAGGTCCATCGGAATGCACAACGGATATGAATGGATACAGGTGATCAAACAGGATGCTTACGTACGTGTCAACTGTCAGAGTCGTATCTAGACGCATCAGGGGTCCCATATCAAACTTCCTGACCGATTAAAACCGTGTGCCGGACCGAGACTCGAACTCGGGACCTTTCCCTTTCGCGGGCAAGTGCTCTACCAAATGAGCTAACCAAGCACTACAAACGCCCCGTCCTCACAGCTTTACTTCTGCTAGTATCTCGTCTCCTACCTTCCAAACTTTACAGAAGCTCTCCTGCGAACCTTGCAGAACTAGCACTCCTGAAAGGAAGGATATTGCGGAGACATGGCTTAGCCACAGCCCAGGAGAGCGTCTGTAAAGTTTGGAAGGTGGGAGACGAGATAATGGCAGAAGTAAAGCTGTGAGGACGGGGCGTGAGTCGTGCTTGTGTAGCTCAGTTGGTAGAGCACTTGCCCGCGGAAGGCAAGGTCCCAAGTTCGAGTCTCGGTCCGGCACATGGTTTTCATCGGTCAGGAAGTTTCATATCAGCGCATACTCCGCTGCTAAGTGAAAATCTCATTCTGGTCCAATATCACCCCAACTACACACGTCAACGGCATTACAGAGCCTCCACCATCTTCAACAGTCCCCTGCTGACATGCAGGATCCGTGGATTCATGACACTGTCTCCATACCTGTACACGTCCATCCGCTCGATACAAATTGAAACGAGACTCGTTCGACCAGGCAGCATGTTTCCAGTCATCAACAGTCCAATTTCGGTCATCAAGGTTACACGAGCGGGCCTTCGGTTCCGAAAGCCCATATCGATGATTTTTCGTTGAACGGTTGGCACGCTCACACTTGTTAATGGCCCAGAAATGAAATCTGCAGGAATTTGCGGAAGGGTTACACTTCTGTCACGTTGAACGATTCTCTTCAGGCCCATTCTTGTAGGGCGCAGCGATGTCCGAGATTTGGTGTTTTCATGAATTCCTGGTATTTACGGTACACTCGTGAAATAGTTATACAGGAAAATCCCCACTTCATCCCTACCTCGGAGATCCTGTGCCCCATATCTCGTGCGCCGGCCATAACATCACGTTCAAAATCACCTAAATCTTGACAACCTGCCATTGTAGCAGCAGTAACCGGTATAACAAAAGCTCCATACTCTTGTTGTCTTATATAGGCGTTGCCGACCGTAGCATCGTATTCTGCCTGTGTTCATATCTCTGAATCTGAATACGCATGGCTGGCCGGGGTCGCCGAGCAGTTCTAGGCGCTACAGTCTGGAAACGCGCGACCGCTACGGTCGCAGGTTCGAATCCTGCCTCGGGCATGGATGTATGTGATGTCCTTAGGTTAGTTAGGTTTAAGTAGTTCTAAGTTCTAGGGGACTGATGACCTCTGATGTTAAGTCCAATAGTGCTCAGAGCCATTTGAACCATTTGAATACGCATGCTTATACCAGTTTCTTTGGCGCTTCAGTGTATTTGAGTTTGACCGAGGGCAGATAGCGTTGGTCCGGAGGCTCGACAAGAGGATTTCGTAAACAACACGACTTTTCGGGTGGTCGAGAAGTGCTGTGGTGAGTTCCTTCAACAAGTTGTGGAACCACGTCTAGAGATCATGGTTTTAGACGACCTTCCCTCGTTACAGATATCAGACGTCGTAGGCTGAGGAAATTGGTAAGACAGGACAGGCGGCGAAGTGTGGCAGAGCTAACATTACACATTAACGCTGGGCAGAGTACAAGGTGTCTGAAGACACAGTGCACCGAACATTCCTAACGATGGGCCTCCGCAGCCGACGATCCATGCATGAGGCAATGTTAACACTACGGTGTCGACAACTACGACTGAAATGGATACGTGACCGTCGGCGCTGGACTTTGGCGCAGTGACAGAGCGTTGCATGATCTGATGAATTCCAATACCTTCTTCATCATGCCGACAGCAGGGCGCAAATCCGTCGTTTTGCAGAGGAACAGCTCTTTGACATCTGTACAGCAGAACGGTCACAAGTTGGGTACGGCTCCATTATTCTCTGGGAGAACATTCACAAGGGCATCCATGGGTCCAGTGGACCTCGAGCATGGCGCCATAGTGGCCAAGGAGAACCATACATTGGTTGTACACTACGTAAACCCCTTCATGACGATCATGTTTCCCGATGGTAGTGGCATTTTTCAACAAGATAATGGGCCATGTCACAAGTCAGGAGTAAGATAGAGTGGTTCAAGGAACACAGTGGCGCGCTACAATTGAAGTGCTTGCCCCCCAAACTTGCCAGATCTGAACCCGATGAAACATATCTGGGATGTGTTTGAACGTGAAGTTAGAGCGCATTGCCCGCCTTGCAGGAATTAACGGGAACTAGGTGACTTGTGTGAGAGCAGATGTGGGGCCTACCCCCTTAAGCGACCCACCAAGGCCTCGTTGCTTCCATGCCACATCGCGTCGCCGCTGTTAGCCTCGCCAAACGTGAACATACCGGCTGTTTGGTAGGTGGTCATAGTGTTCTAGCTGATCAGTGTACATTTATATCTATTTTTTGTTGTCTTGGAGGAATAAGGCCACAAAATTTGTACATCTATTTCAGGTTCATTCTATGTGTACGAAAGCCTTTCAGTAAACAGCGCCCCACAGTTTTTCCCAGAACACATTTCTTCTTATGAATTATAGTGTAGTAACAATGTTAGTCAAAATTTCGTTTTATGTAGTATTTTACTGCGGTGTCCATCACATTCTGTGGCCATACGCCAGCACAGTGCAAGAGCGTGTTTTCCAGGCTGGTACTTCTCCCGTGCTGGTTGTCGTGTTGCTATTGTATGAATTACGCTATCATCACCTTCAAGGTGTATCCCACGTAGAGATCATCATCATCATCATCATCATCATCATCATTTAAGACTGATTATGCCGTTCAGCGTTCAGTCTGGAGCATAGCCCCCTTATAAAATTCCTCCATGATCCCCTATTCAGTGCTAACATTGGTGCCTCTTCTGATGTTAAACCTGTTACTTCAAAATCATTCTGAACCGAATCCAGGTACCTTCTCCTTGGTCTGCCCCGACTCCTCCTACCCTCTACTGCTGAACCCATGAGTCTCTTGGGTAACCTTGCTTCTCCCATGCGTGTAATATGACCCCACTATCTAAGCCTGTTCGCCCTGACTGCTACATCTATAGAGTTCATTCCCAGTTTTTCTTTGATTTCCTCATTGTGGACACCCTCCTGCCATTGTTCCCATCTACAAGTACCTGCTATCATCCTAGCTACTTTCATATCCGTAACCTCAACCTTGTTGATAAGGTAACCTGAATCCACCCAGCTTTCGCTCCCATACAACGAAGTTGGTCGAAAGATTGAACGGTGCACAGATAGCTTAGTCTTGGTACTGGCTTCCTTCTTGCTGAAGAGAGTAGATCGTAGCTGAGCGTTCACTGGATTAGCTTTGCTACACCTCGCTTCCAGTTCTTTCACTGTGTTGCCATTCTGTGAGAATATGCATCCTAAGTGCTTGAAACTGTCCACCTGTTCTAACTTTGTTCCTCCTGTTTGGCACTCAATCCGTTTATATTTCTTTCCCACTGACATTACTTTCGTTTTGGAGATGCTAATCTTCATACCATAGTCCTTACATTTCTGATCTAGCTCTGAAATATTACTTTGCAAACTTTCAATCGAATCTGCCATCACAACTAAGTCATCCGCATATGCAAGACTGCTTATTTTGTGTTCACATATCTTAATCTCACCCAGCCAGTCTATTGTTTTCAACATAAGATCCATAAATTATGAACACGTAGAGAATTAAAAAAAATGTGTGTCGAATCTTATGGGACTTAACTGCTAAGGTTATCAGTCCCTAAGCTAACACACTACTTAACCTAAATTATCCTAAGCACAAACACACACACCTATGCGCGAGGGAGGACTTGAACCTCCGCTGGGACCAGCCGCACAGTCCATGACTGCAGCGCCCTAGACCGCTCGGCTAATCCCGCGCGGCACGTAGAGAATCCTTGTGCCCAAAACAGATTGAAGTCTGAGGGTATCAGGTCTGGGTATAGGATGAATGAATGAATCACTTCCAGTGCAGTGTCTCGATGTGTTACCAGTGTCTGTGACTTGTGTGTAAGGGTGCGTTGTCGTACTGGATCTAGGTTTCGTTTGGATTCTTGTCAGATCTAACATGTTGTAAATGGTTCTTAAGTTTGTTCCGGGTCTTCACAAATGCCCGTTTCGGAGCTCATCAGCAAGAATGAACCATTACTACCCCAAAAGACTGTCATCATGACTTTGCCAGAAGAGGGAATTCCCTTGAGTTTCTTCTTTTTTTGGTATTGTGGGTGGTGCTGCTCCAGAGATTGTCTATTTGTTTCCGGCTGAAAGCGATGCACCCAAGTTTCGTCACCTGTAATGATCGGTGACTGAAAGGGCCTCCAAGTGGCCTCAAACTGCTCCAACAGTTCAGATTAAAGGGCTTTTCGTTGAAACATGCGGTCTTTTGAAAGCACTCGTGGAGCATCTTGAGCACGCCTCTGAATATAGAAGACCTTCCATCACTGCAGATGCTCTTCCAATGCTCTCCGATAGCTGTAGAGCCAGTTGTCGAGTTCTGACGCGCCAGTGTGCACGAAAATGGCAGCCACGTGGTTAACCATGTTGGGAGCAGCGGCTGCCCCAAATGTGGCTAGTCATGGAGATCAATTTCTGCAGTTCCTGACGCTTTAATTCAGTTTACCAATGTTCAGAGAGTACTACTGTCATTTTTATCATTACCAAACACTGCACACAAATGTTTATGGATGTTCATCACGATTTTTGTTCTTCCGCGACCAAGAATTTAGTTACAGCACGTTGCTCACAACGAGTGTCTTGCTTAGATGCCGTTTTGATGGTTCACTACGGCTGCTTTGTCTGCTGGAATTGTTCAAAACTTCGCTCACTCGCAGGAAAAAAGGTCTGATATATATATATATATATATGCGAGGGTTATTTGTTTTTGAACATTCGATCGGCCGGGAAATGGAAACCACAGTTGAAGTTTAAAGAAAATTGGATTGTCGAGGTGCGAGTAGGCCTTGCGCACTGAGGGTTCCGTACGAACTTAATTGTGTATACAGGGAGTTCAGCCATTCCGGGAATCGAGAATCTCGACCATATTTGCCTCTAATGTACATTGATACTGACAAAATATCGATCTCATGGATTCCAAGATTTTTGAGGAAGTTTTAATTTCAGTAATATAAATGTGACATATATCATTCAGAGGGAAGGCGATCATTATTATAATAATTATCAATTACTGCATTCAGACCGACTAGGTCGGACTGGTAAAAGTTAAACATCAGGCAAAGAATGGCTTCATTACTCTCATGACAAGTTTCGTACTTTATCCATCATCAGACATCCAGGATGATTAATGCACGCAGATATGGCATTTCAAGTGGTATGTGCAACAAACATTAGCAGACTAGTCTTAACAGACGGGCGAACAGACAGACAGTCTGATAACAAATGCCAAAAAAATAATTGTGTGCGATATAGTTACAGATTTAGAATTTATGGATTTTTCGCTTTGGTTGTAGTGTGAAACCTTGATTCTTTCCAAATTTCATGATTATTGTACAGGGGGTGGTGTCCTAAAGTTTATGATGAGTGACTCTTCGAGTATTAATATATGTGACATAAATGGCCATATCTCTGGATTTCACCAACTTAGAAGCTTCAACATTTTATAACGTTAAGGAACCATAGACCTCAGTACGTGACAATAGTTTCGACTTGATACGTGTACCGTTCCTGACAAAAACGGTTTTTAACAGTCGGATAGACAGACAGACAACGAAGCGATCCTATAAGTCTTTCACTCTTATCGATTCAGGCACGGAACAACGAAAATGTTGTAACTGCAACATTTAACTACACCTTTCGGCTACAGCTTCACGTAGTCTCCACTCCGACTTAGAAATTTATCGTAACGTGGTACCAACTTTCCAGTACCCTCGTCATAGAAAGTCGCAGCTTATGATTTCCACCAAGTCCCTACGCTGGTCCGCAGCTCGTTGTCTGTGCCAAAATGCTGTCCTAATAACCAGCGGTTCATGTGAGCAATGAGATGAAAACCAGAGGGAGCCAAACGCAGGTTGTAACGTGGGTGATCAGACACCATCCATCGGAAACACTGCAGGACCATCTTCGTTGCACCTGCAGTATGCGGCCGAGTGTTGTCATGAAGAAACAAACGCATAACACATGCATGAAATGTATTCGCAGTTGCGAATATGGACAGCCATCATCTGTATAATGGAACGATGACAATAAAAATTTGTGCCTGACTGGAACTCGAAACCACATACACAGCTTCTCAATAGCGGTCGACTTACCAGTTTGCTATACGAGCATGATTCACCGTCAGACTCAAACTTCCATACGTCGTCAACCATGCGTCTACAGCCTGTACTCGTACATCGATTATTTATATTCCCGTGCAGGGGACATAGTCTACTTGAAAGTCGCTTGCCCGGTGTCGGCGGCTAAATACGACATTCCAGTGCCTGTGCCGTTTCAGATACAGTTCATGTATTTCATAATGGCTGTAGTCGCCGCAGCGCCGGCACTGCAGTATCGTACGAAACACGTAACATTTGCATTATGTGGACTGCATGAAATCGGGCTAAACCCCTTAGTAAGACTTCACACTTGGCAAGAGAAACTGGTTTCTAGGCATCTTTACGAGCTCTCTGTACGCCCAGAGGCGAAAAGTGAGACGTGAAGCGATCAACGGGCATGTGAGAGACATTGCTCAACACGTATGAGCAGAGCTTCGCTGGATTTTGAGTGTGGTTTTAATTTGGCGACTGATGAGAGATTGAAAAAAAAGTTCCCTTTAAAGGCGGTAAAAATGAATGGGGCATTATTTAGTGAACGAGGGTATTTCCGAAACGTATATAGCATTGTATTGTATTGTATTGTATGTTAACCGGGGACCTAGAAACGACGGAGAGGCTCCGTCCCCGCCGCAGCCGCAGTGGTCCACAACCCCACGATGACTACCGCAGTCCACTTCACCCCTCCGCCGCCCCACACCGAACCCAGGGTTATTGCGCGGTTAGGCCCTCCGTGGACCCCGCAGGGAACGTCTCACACCAGACGATTGTAACCCCTATGTTTGCGTGGTAGAGTAATGGTGGTGTTAAAAAATGTGTGTGAAATCTTATGGGACTTAACTGCTAAGATCATCAGTCCCTAACCTTACACACTACTTAACCTAAATTATCCTAAGGACAAACACACACACCCATGCCCGAGGGAGGACTCGAACCTCCACCGGGACCAGCCAATGGTGGTGTACGCGAACGTGCAGCAATCGCTGATATAGTGTAACTGAGGCGGAATAAGGGGAACCAGCCCACATTCGCCGAGGCAGATGGAAATCAGCCTAAAAACCAGACTGGCCGGTTCACCGACCTCGACACAAATCAGCCGGGCGGATTCGTGCAGGGGGTCCAGGCCAACCAGGCGGTCTAATATAGCATAGTCAAAAAGGAGATGGTTAGATTTTTTTCTGTTTTTGTTATTCAAGTAAAATTGAAAGTGAACTGACGAAAATCGAAACGCTGGCAGCGTTATGATACAAGCAATGAGGAATATACTCGAGAATTTCAAACAGATGAAGAGAAAGACGTGATTGGTACAGAAGTGAAATATTGTAATAAAGGAATGAAGGAGTTGGTCGTAATGTGTGAAAGAAAATCGTTCTTAACTAAATAATGCTGGTACATACTCAAGTCGTATCGACTGTGTGAAATCTCTATACAAAGAGGAAAAAGTTTAGCTTCAGAAAGGTGGGCGTTTTAATGTCGTTTAAATGTAACTACTGGACCAGGCTGAAAACTATCACAATCGCTGTAAACGCGGCGAGCTTAGCAGTTAAATCAGATGATCTTGAAAAAAGCTGTATTGATAACAATAATTGCTTCGAATTTTGTGTGATTAATCTCCGAATCCTGCGTGGCAACGATGGGACGAGAGGTTTCTGGCAACCGAATTGTGGCAGCTGGGCGCAACCGCAGGGTTACCAACTCCATTAAGCGAATTTATCCAATGATGACGTTTATTGTGCAGCATTGCAACATTAATTCCAGCTGAGGTTATCGGATCAATGTTGTGTGTCTGCATATTGCAAATGGATTCTGTTTGTTGTTAACAGCAGACTTCAAAATTAATTAAAGAGAATGACAGATGAAGCTAAATACTGCTACTGTTCTCGCAATTAAGTGATACATCTCAATTTTTCTGCAAAAAAATTACGGTATGTTAGAAACTCCGACGACAGTTTGCGAAAGGAAGTAATTCTGTTTTACTTGGCGTGTTTAGAGACAACAAAAATCCCAGAAATGACGTGCAGCGAGAAATATTAAAACACGTTAAACGAGGATTAAACAGGACCTAATCGGGCACAATGGAGGCTCTAACGAGACCTGACTGCGAATTAAGTTGGCCACTTTACTTTTCGCTGTAATGAAATTTTCCCAGATCCGCCCTTCTTCCTTCGCCCGTGCCGTCGCTGTCGTAAGAGGATCTGTCTGATAAAGAGCGCCCGTAATTCCCTGACATGGGCAGAGTTCCAGCGTATTTTCTGTCGCATTAAAGAGGAATTTAACGGCCAAATCTTGTCGCAGGAAACTGCCTTGCGCGGCGAAGAGCCGAAGGCTGTCGTAGCGATTCCTGCCCGATGACATTAAGTGTTCTCGCAAGGGAAAGTTTTAGAAAAGCCATTTACCCAATAACTTACTGCGTTTGTTTAGAAGATATAAACAACTTGCATGAACTGCAGCTCAAGCAGCAGTGTACCGTTTGCGTTGTTCATTTAATTTGTGCCTTACTTACATCCATTTATGGGTGATACAAGGCTGTAGACTATACCTGATATTATTCAATCTGCATTTTGAGAAAGCAGTAAAAGAAAATAAGAGAAACTTGTAAAGGGAAATAAAGTTCAAACAGAAGAAATATAAACTTTGAGAATTCCTCATATCATTGTTATTCTTTCTTAAACGGAAAAGGACTTGAGAGAGCAGTTGAGCGTAAAAGTCTTGAAAAGACGTTATATGACAAACATCAACAAAAGTGCAACTATAGTAATGAAATGTCGTGTGACTAGGGCCTCCCGTCGGGTAGACCGTTCGCCAGGTGCAAGTCTTTCGATTTGACTTGCGCGTCGATGGCGATGAAATGGTGATGATTAGGAGAACACAACACCCAGTCCCTGAGCGGAGAAAATCTCCGACCCAGCCGGAAATCGAACCTGGGCCCTTAGGATTGACATTCTGTCGCCCTGACGACTTTTTTTTCTCATTTTGTTCGTTGTTGATCGTTGTGTTTGCGGACGTCATATGAGATCCATTCACGTTCGTTTGACCATCTTTACACTGAGTTTTTTTATTACAGAGGTCAACAAGCTCTCTGACCGAACACGCTGAGCTATCGTGCCAGCTTAATTTGTGCCTTAACCCCTCAGCTACCGGGGGTGGACTACAAGAGTAATGAAACGTTGTAGAACTAAATAAGATGATACTGTGGGTATTAGATTAGGAAATGAGACACTAAAATACTAGATGATTTTCTGCGGTTTGAGAGCAAAATAACTGACAGCGTCCGAAACAAAGACGTTATTAACGGTATAATAGGAATAGCAAAGAAAGTGTTTTTGAAAAAGAGATTTTTTAGTCTAGAACTTACCGGTAAGTGTTAGGTAGAATTTTGTGAAGATGTCCGCTTGGGGTGCATCCTTATATGGTCAATAAACGGTTCAGACATGAACAGAATTGAAATTTTTGAATTGCGATGGTATAGAAGAATGCTGAATGTTAGGAGGGTACATGAAGAGGTACGAAGTCAAACTCAGTAACTTGATTAAAATGAGGGACGTTTCAATAGGACACATTCGAAGTACCATGGAATTACCTGTTTGGTAACGGAGGGAAGTGTGGTGGCTAAAAATTGTAGAGACGTACCGAGGACTGATAACATATAGCAGGTTCATATGAGTGTATGTCGCAGTGTTTAGGAAGATGTGAAGAGGTTTATGCAGAATAGACTGCTGAAAGTTGTATCAAACCAGTCTTCGGCATGACGACCTCAACAAAAACAACAATTATCATTTGAATCTGAAATAAAAGGATTTATATCAGATGCTGAATAAAGGCGGTTTGCAACACTGAACAGAAACTTATGCCATAGACTATGATTCGCAAAGAATTACTTCAAAGAATGGAAACAGTATCTTGAGGGTGCTATATGCAGTGAGCCGTGAAGTAGCGATGCACTGCATAGCTCAAGCCCCACCACTTCGCAGTTTGCGCCAATACTGGTGATGCATTCACAACGGATCGTACGTGAGACTGCAAAACAGCGTGTGCAGTGCTACCGTCAAGACACTGAGTGGCTGCAAGCTGCAGCTGAGGAGAGTCTGGTGTGGGACAAGGAAGCAGCAACAACTTGGAGCCAGAGCGAGTGGCAGAGCGAGAATTCGAGTGCAGTGCTGGGCTATGGACGGCGCGCCAGGCACTCTTGTTTACGTCCTGTAGTGGCTGGTTCAGGGAGTTCAGGGAGCTGGCGCCAGGGAAGACGGGAGACGGTTGGCTGCTGGCAGCCAGTGAGAACGACCTTGCATATATGGAGGACAGGGCTGCCGGTGTCGTCATGGGGACTGGAAACTATGGGAGCCGTGGACAGTATTCGACAAGATAGTGGGGAAGCACGACAAGTGAACAACTGAGGTGGAAGTTAGCTGGATAAGATGGAGTGACAATATTGTGTGCATAATAGTGAAGGCAACCTGTTGGAGTCTAGGCTTGAGCTAGCAATGATTTATTATCAACATGAGGCATCGGTTCCTGTACTGCGAGAGCAGACGGAGCCTGACGTTTTGGCTCCAGAGAAGGTCGTGCTAAGCAAATATTAGCTGTGGTGTGTCCTCTTGGGGAGGTGCACAAGAAGAGAGTTGTGACAGTTGTAATCAGTCCAAAACGTCTTGGCTGTGGCATAAGCAGTCTAGTTATTATACTGCCATAATGGCATGGTCACTGCACTAACTTAAGTAGGCGAAGATTCTGTACTAATTAAATCATAAAGGTGCACCTTATATCACTCGGCCAACGGTCTTCCGCAGTGGTAACATCGGCTCCCGTCAAATCGCCGAAGTAAAGCGTTGTCGGGCTTGGCTAGCACTTAGATGAGTGACCATCTGGGGCTGCCGAATACTGTTGGAAGAGTGGTGCGTTCAGCCGTTGTGAAACCAACTGAGGGCCTACTTCATTGACAACGGCCAGGAGAGCGGTGTGCCGACAACATGCCCTCCATATCTGCATCCAGTGACTCCTGTCGTCTGAGGATGACATGGCCATCGGTCGCCATCGTTGTGCCTTCCGAAGCCTGTTCATATGGAGTTTATATCATTGTCATTTGTGCCTAACGGTTCTACCTTCCGGAATTTGAAATTGTTGGTACCGGTTGAATTACTGGCCTGATTTATTTTATCCTGTGGCCATCATTATGTAGCATTATTCAGTGTGCCTTAATTGTCTGTTTACTATTTCTAATGTTCACTAGTAGTATCTGTATTAATTTTAATGTTTTATGTATCGGCTAAGGTTGATTTACCTATAGACTTTGTCCCAATCTAGAACGTTGCTATTTTTTTCTTCTTTGTCATTCCTTGCTTCTTGTATATTTGCTGGTTGTATTGTTGTCTATTATTCTGTGCCCTCCTTGTTACTATAAAGCTAATACTGTTTTGAAAGGCAGAAATTTTATCGCTTGGAATGTGATGTTGGATATTAAGTTAATGCGTTTTTCTGGATTGAGGACGGGCCATTTCTTTTTGTCTCAATTTTCCTCATGGGGTTTGATTTATTGAATTAGGAGGTGAGGTTATAAAACAACGGGCTTGATGGTGTCACAGAGTAATTACGAATGCTCCAAAGATAAATGACCTGTAGCTGTGAAGAGTGAGTCTTCTCAGTCAAATCCGCCTCTTCTGGCGTCTGTTACCAAATCAGTGTAACCGTGGCCTTCCTTTATGTTAGAATTGTAACATTGTTTTGCCATAAAAATGATAAGCATAATAATAGAGCAACGAACATTCGTGAATTTCTTATTGAAACTTGGAAGAACTGCTACTGAAACTCATATTTTACTAAAAGAAGTGAATGGCGGAACCATATATCACGTATGCGACTTTTCGAGTGGTTCAAGCTTTTCTAACGTGGGCGAGAAGAGTCTGAAGACGACTCACGCCTGAGACGCTCTTCAACTTTGAAAACGGATGAAAATATCGAGAAAGGAAGTAATTTGACTCGATCTGGCCGTCGGTTGAGTATTCGATCGAATGGTGAACCTGTAGGGACTGACAAAGAAGACATAAAGTATATCTTACATAACCAATTTAACATGTGAGAGGTGCATGGAAAACTGGTGCCGAAAATTCTTGCACTTGATCAAAAAGAAGTTCGTGAAAATGTATGTACTGATACTTTCAATACCACTGAAAATGATCCTGGTTTCTTGGAAAGAGTGACAACATGTGACGAATTGGTTTTTCCCTTACGATCCAGAAACTAAGTGCCAATCCATGCACTGAAAGGACCCACTTTCACTGAGAGCGAGAAAAGCATTATTAAGCAAATCAAGACCTAAAGTGATTGTAATAGTTTTTTTCGATATTCATGGAACTGTGAATCGCCAGTGAACTCCTGAAGGTCACACTATTAATCGACATTATAACTTTGAAGTTATTGCTCAACTCCGTGACAAAATAAGAAAAAAAAAACAGATCATGCGAATGGTGGAAGAATACGTCTTGCGTTCCGCATCAAAACAACACAACGGCCCATACCGCATTGTCTGTTAAGAAATTTGTGGCAAAGTACGGCATCCCAGTATTAGACTACCCACCTTATTTACCTGACTTAGCTCCATATGACTTTTATCTATTCCTAAGGTCAAATCTGCATTGACAGTAACAAGATCTGAATCCATTGAAACAATGAAGGAAAAAGCGGCAAGCTTCATCAGGGAGTTCGCAGTGGAAGACTTCCAGCATTGTTTCCACGAATGGCAAATTTGCGTGCTGTGGGTTTATTTATCGACTCTCATTTTTTTATTTGTAGCTTGATTTGCTATTTGAGTGTACATATTGTCAATTTGTCATTTGGTTATAGTGAGTGGAGTTGTGGACGCTATACAAAAGAGTTTTAAGTGGAGAAATTGGAACATTTACGACACATTCTTCTGTTTGAGGTCAACAGAAGGCTCCACGTTCAGTAAGACTTTTGGGGTTTGATGCAATATTTTAAATGCGTAATTCCACAATGATCCACGTTACCGTACTCGGGAACTGGCAAATGCGATGAACTATGATCATTCAACCATCATGCGACATTTCCGTGCAATGAGGACGGTTCAAAAATCTGGTGTACGAGTATCGTATGCTGTAAGCCACAATCACAAAAATCAGCGGATGGCCATAAGTGCATCTATGGTTGTTCGTCATCAACTGGCTCGTGAACAACACTGACCATTCCTATCGTGTATCATTACTGGTGACGAGAAATGGTGTCTTTGTGCTGACATAAGGAAAAGAAAGGAATGATTTAGCCCAGACAAAGCAGCAACTCCCTGTGAAATGACATGCACGCATCCACAAAAGATGATGTTACGCATTTGGTGGTTTACAAGCTACGAATTACTTCTCCGAATTGTAGCCATCATTGCTGACACTTATTGTCAAAAACTGAAACTTATTGCAAACATAATCGAACAACAACGACCAGGAAGACTGCCTGAAGTGATACTACTCCACAGTAACGTACGCCTGCATTCGGCTAGACCGACGAAAATCACTATGCAGGAGTTGGGTTTAGAAGTCACTTCGCACCCACCTTATTCACCTGATCTTGCGCCCTCCCGTTCTCTACTGGACAAACTTCAAGGAACTTCCTTTGCCGGCCGGAGTGGCCGTGCGGTTCTAGGCGCTACGGTCTGGAACCGGGCGACCGCTACGGTCGCAGGTTCTAATCCTGCCTCGGGAATGGATGTGTGTGATGTCCTTAGGTTAGTTAGGTTTAATTAGTTCTAAGTTCTAGGCGACTGGTGACCTTAGAAGTTAAGTCGCATAGTGCTCAGAGCCATTTGAACCATTTTTAACTTCCTTCCCGAATAAAAATGCGCTCTGAACATGGCTCGACGATTAATTCTCCTCAAAACCTCGTGATTTTGACAGTTGCGTTGGCATACTGGAGACTGGTGTCTAAAGTCTCTGTTATGTGTGTATCTGTTATGGAAAATCGCTACACACTTACGCACGAATCCAATACTAAGGCTCTGACCACAGCCATTCTTAGCGCCGTCCATGTGTAGAGCGATCTCGTGTAGCAAACAGTAACATCGGTGACCTAATACTGTCAGGGCTGACGCGGCAGGCTGACACGGCCCAATGATCACAATAAAAGTGAGACCCGATTGGCCACGTCAGATGATGAGCTCAGACGCCCATTGACTGAAACGTGGACAGTTGGCTGGCTGGTGGCGACTGAAACCAGCGAGCGCCACAATGTTTGGTGGGTAGGAGGCCCTCAATTCCACCCTCGATAAATCAGGCGGTGGCTAGACCAATTGAAAAGTATTCCAGTCAATATGATGGCAGAGGGGTAGCAACCTCACGGCAGAGGCTGACACTATTATTATGATGGTTGACTACTCATTGAGTCAGTACTACCACGCATGCCCAGCCTGAACAGATACCATACATTCATGTAATTTGATGGGCCTTGGTGGGCAATGGTCCCACCTTATTCAGTTCAGGTGCACACATACGTCTGACCTCCTGTGAGAATCTGAGGGAGCGAATATGGAGGCAATGGACGTGGACTGCGTATAGGTGGCGCTCGATGGGAACGTGGATCGGCCGAGAGCCGTGCCACATAGTCTGCACAGTTACGATAACGCTGTGTCCCGGATGGTGCAGTTTGAGTAATGCACATGCCTAGTAAGCAGGACATCCCAGGTTTCAATCCTGGTCCAGTACACATTTTCCTTGTCATGTCCCAATTCAGCTGACAACATTGATCCCCTCCCTTTCATTTCCCTTCTTCCATTACCCATCTTCAGTTTACATATAAAGTGCCAAAAATGGTTCAAGTTGCTCTGAGCACTACGGGACTTGACATCTGAGGTCATCAGTCCCCTAGAACTTAGAACTACTTAAACGTAACTAACCTAAGGACATCACAGACATCCATGCCCGAGGCAGGATTAGAACCTGCGACCGTAGCGGTCACGCGGTTCCAGACTGAAGCGCCTAGAACCGCTCGGCCACAGCGGCCGGATATAAAGTGACCCTGGATTCGGTAACTGCCTGGGCACCGACCAGTGCGCGTCACGGCACAACGCTGCGTCAGCATATTGCCGTAAGTGGACTGCCTTTCACTAATAAGCCCTCCCACTTGGGCTCATATCGTTTTACACTCTTCCGATCTTTGAAGAATTCGGCCCGCCGAATTCTCCTTGTTGCCGTACCTAGTACTATACTACGGTTCATTTCGGACACGCCTGTTTAGTCGTTGGCTCACAATATTTGTAAGTATTTGTCTCTGACACACTAAAAGCTGAAACATATACCCAGACACATATTAAACCTCTCCGCAGTGTATGTGATTCCAGTCACCGGCTGACTCTTGAAAACGAGTACTAGTCTTGAGCACAAATACAGGCCGTCTATTGTCGCACTTACACTACACACACTTAAGTTCTCTTTGAAGGTTCATTCGTTGCTCGCTGCATCACTCTCTAAGCTAACTTATTGAGGAGTCCATTGATCTCTTTCGCTCTATGGTGTCATCTGTATCAAATCTTCTCGGAAGAATGGGGGTGTGGGAACCCAGGTTGCATCCCGTTAACATAGCAAACCTTCACACCCACCCATTTACACTCCTCGACTCTATTCGTAGTTTTAACAATGTACCACTCATATTCTTTGATCTAGTTATCCCATCCTTCAGGTGACACACTTTCCTGATGGCCTGTTACGTCTTATAACTAAATCTTAGAAACAAGCACACGATTTTTGAAAGTAAGCTTAGAATGATTTACTACAGAAATCCGTGATATAAATGCATTACACTCACATTTATGATCATAATGAGCAAAATATTAACAGCTAAATTCAAAACTACACCTTTCATCCACGAGACACCATTTCACCTTTAGCTACACACCTGAAAATTACTCCACAATTATCTTCTCGTCATAATTCCCTGATACCTGATAAATTCTCTCATTAAACCATACCCTGCTTCAGACAGTAACCTTGGGTAGATTTTCTGCTATCATACTGAGCGATCATGAGCAGTATAACGATGACGTCATGGCTAATGATCCATCTGGCATCCCTAGTATCTCAACACCTTGCTATACTGCTTTAAGTCAGTGTTGCACGATGTAAACATCAAAAACCGATGCCAAAAGATAGTGTTGCGACACTGATCTACCGTTTATTTTGTCAGGGCTGTAGCACAGTTTAAAACTACTTCACTAGAAACTATAATAAGTAGCGGGACAGAAATGAAAAGGAAGATGAAGGCGCTGCAAACGACGCAGTTCCTCTGTAGACGTAAGACTGTGTAAGTTATCCACAAGCGTAGACCCTTGCAGAAGTCTTAAATTTACAAATCACATAACAAAACTATTTACAACAAACTATGTCTTCAGTCACCCAAATCCACATTGGTCTAAAGTTGATTGGTACTCATGGCATTCCACGTCTCTTCTAAGCCTTCTCCGTACACTCCCTACCGTAAAGTCCTCTTTGCCGGAATACACAGTATACCACGTTGTGTGATTCGGTGCAGGGAGCCAAATGACCTGGTAGGTTGCAGTGTGTACACGCAACTGGTTTCATTGCTTCATCCTTTGGGCCCTTCCCAAGTACCACAAACGAAACTGTAAATTGTACATGACATAATGAAAAATAGGACAACTGGAAGAGGTAAATCCAAGTACAATATACACAAGGACATCCCCCCCCCTCTCCCTGTGCGGTTATACAGTGCAGTGGACATGCTGCTACTACGTGGCATTGCTCTTTGCTGGTGCAAAAGTCGTTCCATTACTGTAGCCTCCTCAACATTTCTAACGACACTTGCAGGGGTGTGGGTATCTTTGCTGGATGATGGTGAGTCATGATGAAAAGCTGCTCAGAATCTATAATTCCTTTGTTATATCCAAACACGTCAGTTTGTGCTGGAAGGAGCGTCCCGATCCACATGTCCCAACAGTGAAACGTTGTAGAAGGACTCCAGCCACTGCTGTGACAACTGATGGGTGCAGGTATCCATGGAGTGAGTCCCAGACAGGTGGCTGACTAGTGGCGACGGGCGCTAGTGACCACTCCCGTGGATCTGTGGCTAGCAGCACCTCAGTTCGACCCTTGGCGGCTCGACACCCTGGTGGGAGGTTCTGTCAGGATGATGGCACAGCAGCAGCAACCTCATGGCAAAGGCCGACACTGTGACTGTTTACCATTCGATAACTAGTTGCTACAGCGCATGTCCAGCCTGGGTGGGCGGCCTCTATTTATACACGACAAAAGCAGTTTTTTTTTATGGAGCATCTGCAGAAGTGACTATTGTCATTGTCCAGGCACTGGGCCGTAGGAAAACGGCGGTGCCCGATGAGCGCCATGCCACAATGCTGGATTAACGTACTGCCATAAGTGCCCAGTTTCACAGCATCAAGCCCATGTCGTTATAGAATGTTCAGAGCCAAGATGGTCTTCTTCGACCAGTAGCAGCCTGTGTCAGAGTTAAGGCCGATTCCATAGTACCATGTCGTTTGAGGCAGACAAATAATCTGCCTGCTCACACTGGATATACTTTCTAGCCTTGTTTGGGAATGAATCTAATTGTAGCCGATAGTATATGGTCGGTCATTACTGGACTATCTTATACAGTATTTCCAACCTCTACCTCCAGTTGAAACTGAAGCTAGTGCCCATGTGTAAGCCGGAAAGAGTATGTGATAAATGTTGGTGTGTTACCTTGAACACGATTGCATAATTGTACTTGACAACGGTGACCACATCACAGTTCTTTGCGTGGCAGATAGGTTCTGGGATTCTTCTTAGTTGCAAAATCAGACCTTTACAAACTGTACACATTATGAAACATATATTTTACTGTCATTCTAGACTGCTCCAGTTTTTATGTCAACAGTTTCAGTTCAACATGAAATATACTCAGACCTCTATATGTAAATAAAATAACTTATCAGCATATATTCGACGATATACTCTGTTGTTATTACATCATACCGTCAAACACTAATTGTATCGGCTACAAGAGGAGCCCATTCAACTTACCAGCAAAATTTACGTGCTGCATCACAAGATAAAATGGTGGTGCAGTAGATTCCACATTGTTCATATAGCCAGCATGGCATCTGCCATCATGTAACGTCTAGTATATTTGTGACATAAGAGTGAAAAATACCTATCCAAACTGAATTAATAATTTATATTGTTTCTACTTTGAGACTTCTGTTGTAGGAAATACCTGATTAAGAAGAGTGTTCTCGGCAAATAATTTTTAAAAATTGTTATTCAGTTCGGATATGAAATTTTCTTTCCGATGTGACGAATGTGCCAGACACCATCTGTTGTCAGTTGTCTTGCAGGCAATATGAAAAAGGTAGGGACCCTACGAGCACTCAGCGGTGCTGCAACACGACGTGGCATGGACTCGACTAATCCCTGAAGTAGTGCTGGAGGGAATAACACCATGAATCCGGCAAGGCTGTCCATAAATCCGTAAAAGTACGAGGGGGTGGAGAACTCTTCGGAATAGCACGTCGCAAGGCATACCAGGTATGGTGTATAATGTTCATTTCTGGAGAGTTTGGTGGCCAGCGGAAGTATTCAAAAAAATGATTCAAATGGCTCTAAGCAGTATGGGACCTAACATCTGAGGTCATCAGTCCCCTAGATTTAGAACTACTTAAACCTAACTAACCTAAGGACATCACACGCATCCATGCCCGAGGCAGGATTCGAATCTGCGACCGTAACAGCAACGCGGTTCCGGACTGAAGCGCCTAGAACCACTCGACCACAGCGGCCGGCGGAAGTATCCAAACGCAGAAGAATGTTCCTGGAGCCACTCTGTAGGAATTCTGGACGTGTGGGGTGTCGCATGGTCGTGCTGGAATTGCACAAGTCCGTAGAATGCCCAATGGACATGAATGGATGCTCGTCATGAGACAGGATGCTTACGTACGTGTCACCTGTTAGAGTCGTACCTAGATGTGGCAGGGGTCACATACCACTCCAACTGCATACGCCCCACACCATTACAGAGCCTCCACCAGCTTGAACAATTCCCTGCTGACATGCCGACCTATGGTTTCATGAGGTTTCTGTATACCCGTACACGTCCAATCGCTCGATTCAAATTGGAACGAGACTCGTCCGACTAGGCATCATGTTTCCAGTCATCAATAGTCCAATGTTAGTGTTGACGGGCACAGGCGAGGCGTTAGGCATTGTGTCGTGCAGTCATGAAGGGTACACGAGTGGGCCAACCCATATCGATAACGTTTAGTTGAATGGTCCGCACGCTGACACTTATTGGTGGCCCTGCACTGAAATCTACAGCAATTTCCGGGAGGATTGCACTTCCGTCACGTTGAACAATTCTCTTCAGTCGTTGTTGGTACCGTTATGGCAGGATCTTCTTCCGGCCGGCGCGATGTTGGACATTTGATGTTTTACCGGATTCCTGATATTCACGGTATACTCATGAAATTGTCGCATGGGAAAATCCCCACTTCATCGCTACCTCTGATATGCTGTGTCCCATCTCTCCTGCGCCGACTATAACACCACGTTCAAACTCACAAACTCGCTTAAATGTTGATGTTCTGCCATTGTAACAGCAGTAACCGAACTAACAACTGCACCAGACATTTGTTGTCTAATATAGGCGTTGCTACCGCAGTGCCGTATTCTATCTGTTTACATATCACTGTATTTGAATAAGCATGCCTATACCAATTTCTTCAGCGCTTCAGTGTAGATCGACAGTAATAAATCTGTTTCACAACAAATGTTTGCGGACCTTCTCCGTGGACATTATGTCAATGTTTATACTTATTTTGGCCGATCGATATGTTGTTTTCAGACCGTGATTAGAAACAGAATTAATAAATTTATTTTACAGTAACTACCACCATTCATAATTTGTAGTACATTCGTCTCCTGGCGTATGTTAAAATTACTCACCAGTGTTTCGTGGGGTGGTATGACTATTTTGAATCACTGATGCGAATAACGACACACAGTGAATGATCGGCCATGCAGTTTGATGTGTACAGGTGGAGGGGTGGCGATTGATGTATGCTGATCCCTGAAATAGATAACTGATTTCAACAACAAGTGATAAAAATTGGGCTACAGCTTAGCAGAGTAAACTCAAATTGATTTCCCTATCATGTAAGAAAAAATGTTTACTGTGTATTCTAGCCTTCAAACTGCAACATTTATTGGGAAAAAATAATGAAACAATCACAAAATCTTAAGTTATTTCTGAAGTACGTATGATAGGTAAATTTGATTTTAAGCGCGTGATTTTCTACTGGATTAACAGCTAAATGAAAAATTTTACTTTTAGAAGTACTGAACAGTGCACCTTAGAAAATATCGCATAATGGCCAAATTACCACAACAGTTATCATTGTAATTTGTGTTTCTTATCATATAGTTTATAAGGTAGTCAAAACGAAAGGTTGCTTGGCCACCTATACCGTGACGAGCTCTCGCAGAGAGCGAAGAAGCCACCCTTTTGACGAGTGCAGGGTGTGCCGACGGGGAACTCATCCTGCCTCGGGAATGGATGTGTGTTATGTCCTTAGGTTGGTTAGGTTTAAGTAGTTCTTAGTCTAGGGGACTGATGACCTCATATCTTAAGTCCCATAGTGCTTAGAGGTATTCGAATTTCGGGGAGCTCAGTTTGCCAGTATTGTACTGCCCCTGAAGCATTTCGAAACTGTAGAGAATGTGTATATTCTTCTCAGAGAGATTTCCACTGCCACCCCTGCGGAAAAAAGCTAATTTTCATCACTATTCTTTCTTCTCTCAATTAGGTCTGGTAGTCACCTTCGTCAAAACTGTTATTCAACCCTCAGTATGGAACTGTTTTGTCAAGAAGCGACGGAAGAATCCATAAATAAAATGTTCCACCTTCTTCTCAGAGACAGTCAGCCTCTCTTTCTGGGTCGGCAGGTTGCATTGATCATGGGAGGCGATTTAGACTGCACCCAGGCACCCAAACTACCACGTCACTCCGTGCGTGGCGGTAGCGACAATTCTCCAACACCTCAGCCAAGTGGATCCTTGGGAGCGTGTTCATGGCGACCGTCCGGGGTTTATGCATTTCACTAGCCATTATTCCAGCCGACTCTATTGTGTTTATATCTCCCGCGATATTGTCAGTGAGGTGCAGGCTGCTGAAGTTTGCCCCTTTACGTTCTCTGACCATGAGTCATGTATCTGTGCCATCAATCTTTGCCGCCAAAGGCTGTGGTGCGGCCGTGGACCACGGAAACTGAACACGACCCACCTTACTTCACCCGACTGCCAGCAGATCACCGAGAACACGTGGACAACTTGTCGTCGACGCCCTGATGCCTATCAGTCTGCCCTTTCTTGGTGGGTGTTCTGTGCAAAGTCTGCCCTTCCCAAGGTCTTGACTGGTTACGGAAGGGAGGTTGCGGCGTGGTGCCGACACACTCGGGAAACCTATTTCACCAATCTCTGGGAGTATACTATGATGCCGTATTAGCCAGAACACCAGGTGACGGTGAATAGTGCCAAGGCACAGCTCACATCCCTCTCTCGCCATCACCTTGAAGGAGCTATGGTCAGGACGCGAACACAAGATGCTTTAGTGCAGGAGTGTCCCTCTATGTATGTCATAGCGGAAAGACGTCACCGTCGGAGGACTTTGATTACTGTTCTTAGGACTGATGATGGACAGAATTTTGACACCCAACGGGATATCGGGTCTACCCTCCACGAATCTTATGTTACGCTGTACTCTGAACAACGTCACCACCCTGCCAACGTTACGGCGGTCTCCAGACTCTCCTTTGGCTCGGTTCCCGTGGATGCGACGATTGATCTGCTTGCTGACCTCGCAGAGGACATAGTCCATGATGCTATCCAGACTTGTTCTACTAACAGATCGCCTGGCCCTGACGGCCTCCCACTGGAGTTTTATCGGACATTTCGTACCCTACTGGCGCCATTGTGGACGGAAATTTGTCAAGAGCTTGTGTCACCTTTCGTGGCGATTCCAGACAGCGTCCTCGATGGTTTCCTCATTCCCATATACAAGCCTCGGCGTACCTCACGGATATGCGATTACCGGCCCTTGGCGTTACTCAACAGCGATACAAGGATCTTTACCCGGCTGTTGGCAGCGCGGCTTAAACGGACAGCTCGATAAGTGGTTTCCCCCGATCAAACTTCTCTGGAAGCCGCTCATAACATCCGCACTGCCCTCTGTCACTATCGGGACATAATTACTCTTGCTTGTGCTCGTCGTCTGCACGGACTTTTGGCAGCTCTTGACCAGCCAGGCTTTCGAACGAGTCGATCACGACTACCTGGAAGGGGTGCTCTGAATTATGGGCTATCCTGATACTGCCGTCGACGTCGTAACGCGTCTCCTTCCTCTACAATGGCCTTATCACTCTTCTAATCTCGATCCGTTGATCAGTGCGTCAAGGCTGCCCGTTCTCTGCAGTTTTGTACAAGTATGCTTTCAACATGGAACTGTTGCTCTGCGACCTCCGTCAACGCCTCCCTGGGATGTTTCTCGTTGATCATGTATTCAGCTGCACTGCTTATGCAGACGATCTCGACATCGTTCTGCGTAGAGGTGCTGAGGTCTCGGAGTCACTTCCAACGGTTACCACCTACGGCGAAGCTTCTAGTAGCTGCATTAACGTCCGCATATCGAGCACCATGGTTGTAAGTACGGGGCTCCTGCGGCCACGCTGCTCCTTTGCGTGTAGCTGATACTATCCGATGCTTAGGACTTCATTTCGTAACTGATCTGCAGCGGGCAGTTGCTCTCAACTGCCGGCGCATACTTTCCCGATCTTAGGTAACCGTTTGCGAGTAGTTGATCTTCTGCAACAGACAATTTGTAAGCGTATATTTGGCGTGACGTACCCCCCACGTCGCACCGACACTTTCGATTCCGTCAATAATGGCCTGCCGCATGCTAGTGGCATTGGGTTCGTTTGTTTGCCACGGATTGATGTTCAAGATAAGGTAAGAGACCAGCAAGCGAAGACGAATACTGCGAAATGGATTTGTGGACACGTAGCTCACTACTAGCGAGGAAAGTATCCTTGATTTTTGATAGTTCCTTATGAACGCCATTATGCAGCTGTCCATAACCCAAAATACAGAAATACAGACAATTTTTCTCCAGTTACCTTTGCAGTGTGCAGTGTCTTCCTTGACACGCCTCCCCCCCCCCCACCCCCGCGTCCGTAGAGCTGGGGTTTTCCTGTTCAAAACCAGGTAGAGCTGATCCCCGCCTCTTATACACTTAGAACCGATATATTCCCTGGTCATCGGAAGGTTCTTCTTGGAAAAACTATACGTCGATATTCTCAATAAGTATGACGTCTTGCTGCGACGTTCTCGTCGCGACGCCGGGTCTCCTCCTATTCTCGGTGGTATAAACGTTGAAAATAAGATGGGAACGGGACATGGTGGCCAGGCGGATTGCGACCCCTGAACACTTTGAACCCACCCCTCGCTTTGGGCGCCAGGAAGGTTGTTATTAAAAAAAGAAAAAAGAAAAAAAGGTCGCTACAATTCCTGCCTAGTGAACTAGGATTACTGGGTTCAAGGCCCAGGCGTGGCACAAATTTTAATGAATTTCTTCAGCTTCCATCATTATCGTATACAGCCTATTTCGTTACATTTGCAGCGCCGAACAAAACTAGCTGTATATACGGTTACATACGACTACCGCACTGATTTTATACTTTATAACGTAGGAAATATTATGTGAATTAAATTTACTGTTGCTTATATCGGAAGATATCAATAGAGTAAATCCACAGGTGACAAACGCTAACTGATCACAAAACCAGCTCCGTAGACGAGTGCCTCAAAGGCCGTCGGTAAGTATTCATACCATTACTCACTTGTTCGCTGATATCTCAAGGCTGCCGAGGTAGAAACATGAAAATGCTATTCATAGTTACCAGAGGAACTACTGTGTATATATTGTTTCCAATATAATCAGTTGTTTGTAGTAAATGGAGTACTACACAGCATTTAAGTCTAGTGGTACACACATTTAGCAGTGTCACTTCAAGTATTAAAGGGAACTTCACGAAGGGAGGGCTGCGTTTGAACATCGACGGAAAAAATCACAATACCAAAAAATAATTAATCTATGGTAATGGAATTTCGGGAATACATTTATCTAGGTAACATATTTAACTGATTTGCATTGCAAGATCACTGGTTAATTTAAGCGCGAGATAAGCCATTGCAAATATGAAATGCTGGTACATTAATAATTGGCATAACCGCCAGAAAAATGACTACAAGAATGCAAACGTGCATGTATTATGTGGCGCAGGTGCCGATGTCCGTTTGTGGGACGAGTGTCCATGCCTGTTGTACTTGGTCGGTCAATACAGGGACGGTACCTGCTCGTTGTGAATGAAGCTGGACTTGTCGTCCCATATGTGCTCGACTAGAGAAAGATCTGGCGATCGAGTAGGCGAAGGCAATACATTGACAGTCTGTAGAGCATTTGGGTTACAACAGCAGTATGTCGTCGGGCGTTATCCTGCTGGAAAATTCCACCTGGAATGCTGTTCATGAATGGAGCACAATAAATCGAATCACGATATTGACGTACAAATTTGCAATCAGGGAGCGTGGGATAACCGCGGGAGCGCTCCTGATTTCATACGTAATCGCACCCCAGACCGTAACTTCAGCTGTAGCACGCAAACAGGTTTATTGCAGGCCTACATCTGGCCTCCACATAATCAACACTAGGCTATGACGTGCACCCTAGTAGAACCAGATTTCATCAGAAAATACAACAGACATCCACCCTGGCCTGCAACATACTTTCACTTGACATCATCGAAATCGCGAAAAGCTGTGGTTTGGGGTCAGTGGAATGCACGGTACAAGGCGTCTGGCTCGAAGCTGTCCTTAATGTCCCCTCCGCCACACACCGTTGGGTGGCTTGCGGAGTATAAATGTAGATGTAGATTTGTAAGAGTTAGCTGTGTTACTGTGGTGCCAAGTGCTGCTCAAATTGCTGCTGTAGATGCATTACACTGCGCCAGAGCCATACGCCGAACACGATGGTCTCCCCTTTCGGTAATGCCTCGTGGACGTTCTGAGTCCGGTTTTCTTACGACCGTAGATTCTCGTAACCACCGCTGCCAGCAATCATGAACAGTAGCTACATTCCTGCCAAGTTTTTCTATAATATCGCAGAAGTAACACCCAGATTATCGTAGCCGTATGACACGAGCACGCTCAAACTCAGTAAGGTGTTGATAAAGGGGTGTTTGTCAATTTAAAGGCAATCTTGACGAACATCAAGTCACCACGTTCAGCTCAAACGTAAGTAGCGCTCACTATCGTTACAGCGTGTATTTAGAGGAAACCTGATTTGCATTCTCATAGTGGCACTACTAGAACCACTCTTATGCGAGTGGCACAAGATTTCAAGAGACACCATCTTTCAGGTGTACAACCACGCCTCCCAACTTTCATTTAAGTCGCACAACTCATTATTGTTACTGAAATTTTTTCCATTAGTGTGTACCCCAGATTAAACCTGCATATGGCTAGGATATGTCTGGAATGTTTCCTAAGATTGTTTGTGCATGCGATGGATGCATTTTTGTAAACTTCTTGTCATGACATTGAGACGACCTTTTCTCTTCAGAAAAAACAACTAGAACTGAGGTGAAGACGTGCCGTCGTAACTGAGGGATTGTTAAGATCCTTCCCCACTCTGCAAGTGGCGTCAAAGTTTTGTCGCTGCGGGAGAGAAGGCACAGGGATTATCACAGGCAACCGCTGCCAGCGCCATCGGCGTCGACGAGCTAATGGCCGGGCCGACCTTGTGCAATCGTGCCAGGGGCAGCAGAATAAGTGGCATATTTGAAGCAATGGCGCGAGCAAGGGGCTTGCCAGTTGACACCTTAGCGGGAAGACCACGCAGAGATTGCGGAGTCATCTGCACTGAGGACGGACTGGTCAGTGCTGTCCTGGTGCCTGAGACGTCTGTGACTAGAATGAACGGGCAGTGACTGTGCCTCGTACTCTGTTCCCCATTCTCAAGACTCTCCATATGGAACGCTCATATTTAACAGTCTCCTGTATTGTTGTTTTGACGTTAAAATGACTGACTGTATCATCGAGCAGTGCACGTGGAACACCACCTACCTTAATCACATATTGCAATGCATTTTTAGTATAGTGCTGGTTACCTGTTCATGTTACAGAACACGCTGTTATAGTCCTAAGTTTTTGAGGATTTACACTCCTGGAAATTGAAATAAGAGCACCGTGAATTCATTGTCCCAGGAAGGGGAAACTTTATTGACACATTCCTGGGGCCAGATACATCACATGATCACACTGACAGAACCACAGGCACATAGACACAGGCAACAGAGCATGCACAATCTCGGCACTAGTACAGTGTATATCCACCTTTCGCAGCAATGCAGGCTGCTATTCTCCCATGGAGACGATCGTAGAGATGCTGGATGTAGTCCTGTGGAACGGCTTGCCATGCCATTTCCACCTGGCGCCTCAGTTGGACCAGCGTTCGTGCTGGACGTGCAGACCGCGTGAAACGACGCTTCATCCAGTCCCAAACATGCTCAATGGGGGACAGATCCGGAGATCTTGCTGGCCAGGGTAGTTGACTTACACCTTCTAGAGCACGTTGGGTGGCACGGGATACATGCGGACGTGCATTGTCCTGTTGGAACAGCAAGTCCCCTTGCCGGTCTAGGAATGGTAGAACGATGGGTTCGATGACGGTTTGGATGTACCGTGCACTATTCAGTGTCCCCTCGACGATCACCAGTGGTGTACGGCCAGTGTAGGAGATCGCTCCCCACACCATGATGCCGGGTGTTGGCCCTGTGTGCCTCGGTCGTATGCAGTCCTGATTGTGGCGCTCACCTGCACGGCGCCAAACACGCATACGACCATCATTGTCACCAAGGCAGAAGCGACTCTCATCGCTGAAGACGACACGTCTCCATTCGTCCCTCCATTCACGCCTGTCGCGACACCACTGGAGGCGGGCTGCACGATGTTGGGGCGTGAGCGGAAGACGGCCTAACGGTGTGCGGGACCGTAGCCCAGCTTCATGGAGACGGTTGCGAATGGTCCTCGCCGATACCCCAGGAGCAACAGTGTCCCCAATTTGCTGGGAAGTGGCGGTGCGGTCCCCTACGGCACTGCGTAGAATCCTACGGTCTTGGCGTGCATCCGAGCGTCGCTGCGGTCCGGTCCCAGGTCGACGGGCACGTGCACCTTCCGCCGACCACTGGCGACAACATCGATGTGCTGTGGAGACCTCACGCCCCACGTGTTGAGCAATTCGGCGGTACATCCACCCGGCCTCCCGCATGCCCACTATACGCCCTCGCTCAAAGTCCGTCAACTGCACATACGGTTCACGTCCACGCTGTCGCGGCATGCTACCAGTGTTAAAGACTGCGATGGAGCTCCGTATGCCACGGCAAACTGGCTGACACTGACGGCGGCGGTGCACAAATGCTGCGCAGCTAGCGCCATTCGACGGCCAACACCGCAGTTCCTGGTGTGTCCGCTGTGCCGTGCGTGTGATCATTGCTTGTACAGCCCTCTCGCAGTGTCCGGAGCAAGTATGGTGGGTCTGACACACCGGTGTCAATGTGTTCTTTTTTCCATTTCCAGGAGTGTATTTGCCTGAAATAGAGTCTCTGTGCGTAAACTATTGCTTTATTATTGTTGCTTGTCGGTAGGAGCGTGGTTGGCAAGTAGTGGAATGTGCTGTGCGTTTGTAAGTAGGCTGTTTAGGTTTTTATGTTGGTAACGCCACGTAGCACTCTGTATGAAAATCAGTGACTGGTGTTGCGTGCAGTCTGTGGCTGGTTGGACTCAGTTTCGAAATATTCGCTTGTGTAGTGTAGGGCAGTTCGATGTGAACAGCGCGTAGCGTTGCGCAGTTGGAGGTGATCCGCCCAGCAGTGGTGGATGTGCGGAGAGAGATGGGAGAGTTTTGACAGCGGACGGTCAGTACGTGTGTCCGTCAGAAAGAGGAAATTTGTAAGACTGGATATCATAAACTGAGATATATGTATACTTTTGAACACTATTAAGTTAAATACATTGTTCGTTCTCTATAAAAATGTTTCATTTGCCTATCAGTAGTTAGTGCCTTCAGTAGTTAGAATCTTTTATTTAGCTGTCAGTACCGGCTCTCGCTGTATTGCAGTAGTTCGAGTAACGAAGATTTTTGTGAGATAAGTGATTCATAAAAGGTATAGGTTATTGTTAATCAGGGCCATTCTTTTGTAGGGATTATTGAAAGTCAGATAGCGTTGCGCTAAAAATATTGTGTGTCAGTTTATTGATGATCAGAATAAGTAAAGAGAGAAATATCTGAGTACGTTGAGTTTTGCTCAGCTGTTTGAAAATCTAATAGCGTAAGAGGTTTTCTAGCACTGTCATTAATAAATTTTTCTAAGGGGACGTTTCAAGTTTTACTGGACAAATTCTAACCTATCATTCGTTGATAAACATAATAACCGTATTACATTTGGTGGCAAAAGTTATTTTACAACCATTAATCACGTCCACATTCAATCGATATTTGCATTTCGTCATATGATCCAATAAGTCAAACAAATTTCTAATTTTCACAGTCACCGAAAACATGTACAATTCATTGCTTCATGCTTGTAATGAAAGCTCTTTATCACTCATATTAAAACACATATTTAAAAAAGTGCATGAAATTATTTCGCAGAAACGCTTCGCATAGACGTAGCGCAAATGAGGTTCTGAAACATTAACACAGTCGGATGGTTACAAAACCATCACCTGCTGGACATCTAATTAATCTCTGAATCATGATGGCAGTCTCGTATACACGCTACTGTCTGTATCGAATCTAAGTGCTACCATGGTACAGAACACTTTAATACAACAAAATGGGAACTGCTTCCACAACACAAAACATTAAATTTGCTTACATCACTTGAAAGGTACGAACTGAACTAGTGGGAAGGCAATATTAATTAAAATTGAGGACGGGTGCAGAAAAATTATTCGGCAGAAATGCCATATTTAGTGAGACACAATTCACGTAAGATGTGTACCTAGACACGAATCGATGGTAGAAAAGATCACTAAACCGAACATGACCAAAAGACATAACTGACAAGGACGACGTGACAATAGACAACAAGGCAATTTAAGACGAATAAAACTACCTCGCTAGGATACTGAGATATATGTATACTTTTGAACACAGTACCACAACGTCTACCCACAACGTTATTTACAAACTATTAACCCACACACTCGGCACAGCCCGCACTACTCCAGAAGTACGCAGCAGGAAAGAGGAACACAAGCAAATAGCCTCTGCTAGAAGAGGCACTGGGTAACCATAGCAAACACACGAAGACGTCACTCCGGGAACCACTGGTATGTTGGCTATGTTTGTTCTTGCAACGACAACTGCAAACCATGCTAATACACTGTCCAGACACATTAATGTGACCACCGCCCATGTTCTATGGCAACGTGCAGTTACCATTCACAGACTGCAGATGGCACCAATAGCATGGAGGATATATAAGGTATTTCGTGGGACGTGGAAAACAGTCGTAATGCAGAAACAGAGCGATTTATCTGATTTCCAAATGGGCATGATCATTGACTTTCGGGTCAAAGATCTTTTCCGAAACGGCTAAGGTCATAAACTGTTGACGTGACACCCTGGTTAAAGTATACCGTCGAAGGTAAAATGGTGATATCCAAAACAGAAAGAAGGCAACTGTGATGCTCTGCGGGCTGTAGATGACAGGCGTGACCGGCTGTAGAGACGCGTACTGCCAAATAGGCGTGCAACTGTTGAGCAACTGACAGCCCATATCAACCAAAGGACTACCAACATTGTCTCCTCAAACGGTGTCTCACTTAATGTGATATGCTTTATATGAGCTGCATTTGGGCCTCTGCAGCCAGCGCCTAGTTCATGCTCCCATGCTTACTGTTATTCGTTGGCTACGAAGGCTGGAATTTGCAAGCCATTGCCGGAACTAAATGTCCGCTGAGTGGCGACTGGTAGGCTTTCCCCATAAATCACGTTTTATGCTCCATCAGACAGACGGCCGTTGATGCGTACGGAGTGAAACATCTGAAAGCAAACACACTGAAACAATAGTCGGAAGACTCCAGACTGAAGGGCATTTCCTGGATGATATCATCATTCTGGAATGCACAGTGGATCAACACAAGTATGCATCTATCCCCGGGGACCATGTTGACCCCTACATGCAGTTTGCTTCTCCTCGGCACAAAGGCATCTACTAGCAGGACAATGCAACGTGTCACACAGCTCGAAGTGTACGTGCGTGGTTCGAAGAGCATCAGGGTGAGTCTCCCCTGACCACAAGACTCGCCGCATTTAAGCCCAGTCGAGAATCTGTGGGATCACCTCGATGGGGCTGTTCGCGCCATCGATCCTAAACCGAGAAACTAGCGCAACTGGGTACGGCACTGGAGTCGGCATGGCTCCACATCCCTGTCGGTGCCTTCCAAAACCTCACTGACTCTGCTCCTGCTCGTCTCGCAGTGGTCCCCGCTGCGAAAGTTTGTTATTCAGGCTTTTGACAGATGGTCGCGTTAATGTGGCTGGCAGTATGTGTTACCATCAATTCCGTATCCATCTCCACATGACAAACATAGCATGAAACGGCGCTCTGTATTTCGAACGCGGCAGCGGGAAGATGGCAGGTGGAGAGCGTGTGCTGACCAGGGCAACAGTCGAGACCCTCTGTAACAAAGTAGGTGAGGATAGCATGGGTGGCATGCGGTCCTTTATCTTTTTGAAAGACGACGTCACGGAGGCGTCATAGCGGGAGCGCAATTATTGAGCAAACATGTTAGAAATGTAACGGTTGTTGTCAATATTACCGGCTATACGAAGCAACTGCAATCTTGAGGTGTACTCCTTGGCCCCCCCTACACCAACATGTCAGGCACTTGGTCCTTATGACTATGATGAATTTCTATGGGGCGCGTTCGTTCTCCTCGAAAGCTTTACATACGCATACTTCCATCTCAATGCTGTACAGAGAACCGGGAACTGTTACAAAATACAATGTGGTTTCCTCTCTCTATTGACGGGACGAGGGTAACCCACAACCATCGTCACCATGGTGACAGTCATTGCTGCTACAGACATTGTGACTCTGTCCTGTGGATACTTGCTGCAAACAAGTTCATTTCGAGTCTCAAGGGGAAACCGCCGGCCTAATCTTTCCCTGCATCCCGAATGCGAATCGCATGTGGTTGCTCTGAAATGGCTATTATTTGTGTATTTACATCACTATCTATACACATACGCTGAAAACCACTGTATGTTCCGTGCCGAAGGGCCCCTTGTACTACTACTGGTCGTTTCCTTTCCTCTTCAACTCTCAAACAGAGCGAGGGAAAAACAGCTTCCTACATGCCTCCGTAGCGACCGTAATATCCTTTATCTCCTCGTGTTCCTTAGACGAAATATACGTCGGCGGCAGTAGGATTGTTCTGCAGTTGCCGTGAAATGCCAGTTCACTTGATGAGGATCCCAAAAGATCGAAGTTCACTCAAGGATGGCTGGCACTAGTGTTCCATACACGGTCTCCTTTACAGATGAACCACACTTTACTAAGATTTCTCTAACAAACTGAAGTCGCCCTTTTACGTTTGCTACTAAAATCCTTACACTATCTTTCCATTTCATATCGCTTTGCAACGTTACGTATAGATCAGGATGTTCTGCGGGAAGTGAATAAGTGCTCCACGAAAACACATTAACGATGCGGCACTTTTTTCCGGCATTTTGACTATACTAATTATTTTTAAAGTTTCATTTAGATTTTTGTGTTATTAGCTATAAACATGTTCTCTGTTTTTAGATTTTCTTAACCTTCAAAAGAAACATGTTCCATTGATGTACCAGATTTTTTGAAGCTAGAGAAAAAGTTTGGGAACCCCTTTTATAGATACTTAATCGATGTGACTTTGTCAAGCAGCACACTGCTAATGCTGTATTCGAACATTATGGGACGTTTTGTCCTACTGATCCTCATTAACTTACATTTTTCTACATTTAGAGCTAGCTGCCATCCATCACACGAACTTGAGATTTTGTCCAAGTCATCTTGTACACTACAGTCACTCAACGACGACAGTTTTCCGAACACGACAGCATCGCCAGCAAACAGCTGCATGTTGCTGCTGACACTGTCCACCACATCGTTTATGTATAAGTGAATAACAGCAGTCCTGTCGTACTTCGCTGTAGCACTCCTGATGACACTCTTGACACTGGCCGTCGAGCTTACTGGATTCTATTGCTTAAGAAGTCTTAGAGTCACTGACATGTCTGGGAACCTATTCCGTATGCTAACACTTTAGTTAACAGTCTGCCGTAGGTAACCGTGTCAAACGCTTTTCGGGAATCTAGGAATATGGAATCTACCTGTTGCCCTTCATCCATGGGTCCCAGCGTATCATGTGAGGAAAGGGCAATCTGAGTTCCGGACGAGTGATGTTCTCTGGAACCGTGTTGATTCGTAGATAGTAGCTTTTCCGTCCCAAGGAAATAAAGTACCTTCGATCTCGGAATGTGTTCAGGACTTCTGCAGCATACAGATGTTAACATCTTCATTCCTGAGATAGCAAAAAAATCGCACGAAATTTTTGTTTTCACATTTCCCAGCAAGCTAATAAACATAAGCATGACACAAATGAAAACGAAATTTTTTTGATGATTCACTGAGTAACGAAGGTTCGCATATGTGTATCTTAAGTCTCACTTATAGTGAAAATGTACCACTCTTTGCTTTGTATTTTATTTCGCCTTTCTTCAATAGGAACGTTTTATTGAGCGTTATGTATACTTTGTTAGTAACCTAAATGCTACTGCATAATGAAAACTGGGATTCTTAATGTTAATATTTCTCAACACAGGTTTTTGTTGGTGCTCTAAAATAACATCATAAATGAAAGAAAATGATAATCATACAATAATTTCTGGCAAGTAACAATTTGCTGCTACCAGTAAATAAATATTTACGATTAGTTTGATGATAAACTTCAAAATAATTATTTTTCAATACATAATATTACAGGCCATATTTGACACACGTCTCTTATCTTGGAATCACAACCAGGTTTTCTGAATTTTGCGGCATTCCTTGACATGACAAATTTTGGTAATTGGCCAATGTTTTAAAACCTAACTTCTGAAACTAGTTGCAACACATCTTTTGTCTGCTTTTTATTCACATTTCCTGCATCAACATCTTCACTATCAGAGAGTTTGAATGTTCAGAGATGTCATCTTCTCCTTGCTATTGGCACTGCATCTTAAAGTTATTATCGTTTACCAATCATTTTTATCAAGCTTATCAGGACAATATTTATTCAAAAACGAATATTCGTCATATTCCTAAACAGATAATTTCCTGTTGCTGCCATTAAAAACGGCTTCCAGTTGCTCATCAATACATTACGTGCACTGGTGTAGACTGTAGAGTGCAGAACTAACCGTTATTTCAGTACTGCATTATCGAAGACCATATTGAAATTATCATACTTGGATTACGACCTGACTTCCACGTGCGAGGACTTCACGAATTGGGCTAATTCATAGTAACGAACAAAGCTTATACAAGTCTGAACTAATTCTCAGCATCTAGAACTGTCAGCGAACATTAGGGAAAAAAAAACACAGATTCTCACTCTAATACTTAGGCTCGATAATTATTGACACAAATTTTCTGTTTGCAGGAGAAACCATTTTCTGCGTAAGACCAGTTGTAGCCTAACACAAGAATTGTGCCTCGCAAGGCGCTGAGCCCTGGTTTTAAAACTAAGAACTAGAAGTCCACACTCGCGGATCATCGATCTATATGCGGAGGAAAAAAAAAAAAGTGAACGACGCTCCATATTTTTGGACCGGAGGAATGAAGAGATTAAGAATATTGGCGTGTAACGACAAGGGTCCGTCCTTTTACTTCTCTTACACACAGGAGACATCAGACCCGACGATTTATTTGTTTTCAACTTTTTCGGTTGCTTCTCGGTGCCAGGGATGGCTGTTACTATGTCTTTGTTCGCCCACGCTAGCTGAGTGGTCAGCGCCACAGAATGTCAATCCTAAGGGCCCTGGTTCGATTCCCGGCTGGATTGGAGATTTTCTCCTCTCAGGGACTGGGTGTTGTGTTGTCCTAATCATCCTCATTTCATCTCCATCGATGCGAAAGTGGCGTCAAATCGAAAGACTTGCATCTGGCGAACGGTCTACCCGACGGGAGGCCCTAGTCACTCGACATTTACATTTACTATGTCTTTTATACGGTAGTCTGTGCGCTGATCACGCGACGGTATGTTAGTACTATCCTTCAGCGTAAACAAAATCGAAGCATCTAGTACACTTCTTCCAGTTTGAAGTCTGTTACATGGCACCTTACTGTGTCGCTATCTTAATGAGCAGCTGTTTCTTTGTAAAGCTGTAAGAAATATAGCGGCAGTTTCAGAAATGAGTGTATAACACTGTCAGCTGTCCTGTTACATGCACCTGCGGCAAAAATTGGCGAGGCTGCGAATTCTATGTGAAACGGAGGCTCTTGAGAGACTAAGAGCCAAGGTGGCGCCGGCGGCGGCAGGCAGCTGGTGGCTCTTCACAGCCGCGGTAAGGCGAGGCGCTGGAGGAGGAGCGCCAGGAGAGGAGCGCTGCGCTCCGGGTGGTAATTTTCCAGCGCAGTAGGCCCGCTCGAAATTATATCGCAAGTAATAGGCTTTATCGACTGGCTGGCGTCGCCCGCCCCACCTCCGTCGGTGTCGGAAGCGCCGCCGCCGCCTCTTCCCCCGCCTCCGGCCAGCTTAACCTTCTCCCGTGCCTCCGTCTGCGGCAGGTCCCACTTCCGATGCTATGCAGTAATTAACTGGTCCTACTGCGCAGTCATGAATATGCTTTGACTGCGAGATGGCCCTTCGATGTAACTAGCCTCTACCCTTTTTATGTAGGGCAGTCCACTGAGAGCAAACCTGTCTGCGGGTGTGACCTTACTCAATAAGTCGTGAACCAATTAAGAGACCAACCATCATTCAGGAAAGAGCAAGAGTGAATGACTGGTCGTAACCTATTGTTATTCTGCACCAGGAAAGCTATTTATATTTTCACTGCGAACATTATATGTTAGGGTATCACTACATCCGCCGTCATGAAAATAGACACCTCGAGGTCATCTCACCAACTTACAGAATTGTAAATAAGTAATATTTTCAAAAGCTTATAAAAATTCCGAAGAAAAATATTAGTCATCTCTACTTTAGTCTAGAATATGATGCAATATTTTTCAAAAAGAAAATTCTAGGAAGCTGCTACAAAAAAAATTCTAACGTTACTACAAATTTTGAAGAAATTTAGGTTTTATTTAAACCTGTTGTAATATCAGAATCACTGGCATGCACTGAGGAGCCAAAGAAACTGGTACACCTTCCTAAAATCGTGTAGGGCCCCCGCGAGCACGCAGAATTGCCGCAACACGCCGTGACATGGACTCAACTAATGTCTGAAGTAGTGCTGGAGCGAACTGACAGCATGAATACTTCAGGACTGTCTGTAAATCCATGAGAGTACCAGGGGGTGGAGATCTCTTCTGAACAGCACGTTGAAAGGGATCCCAGATATGCTCAATAATGTTCACCTCTGGTGAGTTTGGTTGACAGCGGAAGTGTTTAAACTCAGAAGAGTGTTCCTGGAACCACTCTGTAGCAATTTCTGATGTGTGCGGTGTCGCAATATCATCCTGGAATATCCCAAGTGCGTCGCAATGCACGATGGACATGAATGAATGCATGTGATAAGACAGGAAGCTTAAGTACGTGTCACCTGTCAGAGTCGTATCTAGATGTATCAGGAGTCCCATAGCACTCAAACTGCACACTTCCCACACCATTACAGAACCTGCACCAGCTTGAACAATCCTCTGCTGACATGTAGGATCCATGTATTCATGAGGATGTTTCCATACCCGTACAAGTCCATCCGCTCGATGCGATTTGAAACGAGACTCGTCCGACCAGGCAACATGTTTCCAGTCATCAACAGTCCAGCGTCGGTGTTGACGGGCCCAGAAGAGGCGTAAAGCTTTGTGTGGCGTGCAGTCATCAGGGGTACACGAGTGGGCCTTCGGCTCCGAAAACCCATATCGATGATGTTCCGTTGAATGGTCCGCACGCTGACACTTGTTAATGACCCAGCATTGAAATCTGCAGCAATGTGAGGAAGGGTTGCAGTTATGTCACGTTGAACGATTCTCTTCAGTCGTTGTTGATCCCGTTCTTGCAGGGTTTTTTTTCCGGGCGCAACGATGTCGGAGATTTGATGTTTTACGCGACTCCTGATATTCATGGTACTTTCGTGAATTGGTCGTATGGGAAAATCCTCTCTTCATCGCTACCTGGGAGATGCTGTGTTCCATCGCTCATGCGCCTACTATAACACCTTGTTCAAACTCACGTAAATCTAGATAACCTGCGATTGTAGCAGCAATAGCCAATCTAACTACTGCGCCAGACACTTGTTGTCTTATGTAGGCGTTGCCGACCGCAGCGCCGTATTCTGCCTGTTTCCATATCTCGGTATATGAATACGCATGCCTATACCAGTTTCTTTGGCGCTTCGGTGTATTTGGACTGAAAAAAAGTGCATTTTGTAAGTTCATAGATGCATATTTTATCGTGATAACTTAAATATATTCCGAGATTGAAAGTAAAATACCGTAGATGTTCTACTGGTGCTACGAAATATGTCGTCGCTGATAATCTGCGTTGTGTTAGACCTTTTAGAATATTCCACCGAGAAAGTTGTTTAGAAAACTATAAAGTTAGTTGACATCTGAGACATTATTATTGTATCATCTCACCTATGAACGCATTTTATTTACGAGGGACTCCGTGTGCAGCAGCGCGCGAAATCTTGCATGCCGCCTCCGTGATTTTAGTTCAGACATCTTGCTTTAATACTACTGAGAATACTCCATACCTCCCGAATGTTTTTCATTTGGTCACTGTGATCATATCCCAGATTGCCGATATCCAGATATATAGTAACTGTAGGTACTTTCAGGCCGATATTTCCGTTAGAGCCGATAGAGCAAAATATGATTGTCCGTATGGTTTCGTGAAACCCAAGTTTCGTCGATCTATACTACAACATTATTGCCTTCAGCACGCAATAAGTCATTGTACACAAAACTAAATTCATGCTGTAGCGCCGCGCGGGGTTAGCCGTGCGGTCTAGGGCGCTGCAGTCGTGGACTGTGCCGCTGACCCCGGCGGAGGTTCGACTCCTCCCTCGAGCATGGTTGTGTGTGTTTGTCCTTAGGATAATTTGGTTAAATAGTGTGTAAGCTTAGGGACTGATGACCTTAGCAGTTAAGTCCCATAAAATTTCACACACATCTTGCTGCTACAATGATTTTGCATTCTATTAAAATTTTTCGTCCATTATTTCACTTTCTGAAACAAAAACCAAGTGAACGGAAAAGACGAAGAACTATGGTAAATAAGCCAGAATAATTAATTTCTTCACCGAGGTCACCCTGTATTTCTGTAGCCCTCGCACATTGTCTTCCCTCACAGTATCTAAGTACAGTTCTATGTACAAACGTTTTGTAAACATCGGATAATTCCGTAGATTTCCGATTTCATTTATATCCCTTTTTTGAAGAATCAATACATGTGTTCACATTTACAGAGTCTGCAATTGTTACTGCATTGTTCATAGGGAATACAGTCGATTCCGAAATACCACAAGTTTTTTATATCATTTTGTGAACGTGCACGAATTTTTATATTATTTCCGGCCACTTAACTATACATTCGATACGACAGTAATTTTAGTTTGTTTTCGAATGTCCTTTTGCCCTTTACCAACTGAAGTAGCACTACACGTGGGTTCTTGCTCCTGCATTTCGCTTATTACTAAACACATGTTCCACGGAAGACGGAAACCACACGTGAAGACACGATATACACGGCAACACAGAACATGGAGCTGGCGCTGACCAATTGCACTGTTAACAGTGCAAATATGGCAACAAAATATAAGACAGGCGAATCACAGAGCTTAGCGCCTGTGGACTTGCATGCAGCGAGTGTGACCTTGAGGTGTCTGAATTTCGTGATGGCCACTCTAGTTGGAATCTTCTGTGACTGATCAAGGGTCTTTGATTGTGTCAGTCATAATATCCTATTGAAGGCATTACATTTTTTAAGGTATATATCAATTACCACACTCGTGATTTAGATCTTGTATAGGGAACAGGGTGCAGGAAGCTACAGCAGATTTTTTGAGTAATACAAACATGGACGCCATATCATCTTCACAGGTAGAAACAACGTCGAGCGGCTCTACAGGATTCGTTCATGGGCCCAATGCTTTGCTCGCTCTATGTCAGTGATTTTACATTTGGTTTGAATCAGAAGGCAAAATTAATCCTTTCTGCGGATGACACAAGAGTTACTATAAATCCGATCAAAGGAACATTTAAAGGGTAAATAGTTAAAGATCTTTTGCTAAAGTTATTCGCTGGTTTTTCGCAAATGAAAAATTCTAAACTCTGATAAATACAGCTCATCCAATTCTGTACTGTTAAAATTACCCCGCATATTATGAAAGTGGTTTACCACCAATTAATTATTAACAGGGTTGAAAGTTCTGGGTGCTTGGCTGTGAATATTGATGAAAACTTAAATTTTAAAAAAGAAACATATATTACACCTGCTAAAACGTCTAGACTCAGCTAATTTTTGCGTAATAAAAACTGTAACTTCTGTGGACATAGAAATCAGTAAATTACTTTCGATATTTTCACGCATGGACGTGCTACGGGATAATATTTTGGGGTAACCCGTCACTTAAGTTAAAAAGTATTTGTTACGCAAAAGAAAATAATTAGAATTATGTGCGGTGTTCACACTCATATGTTTTGCAGGCACCTATTTAATCGATTGGAGATATTAACAACATTCTTTCAGTACATTTATTCATTCTCGAAATCTGATGTCAGCAATCGACAGCAGTTTGTCAGTGATAGAAATACTCACGAACAGAACACTGCAAATCCCTCTAGATTTAGAGAACATAGCTTTGGGGTTGAAAGGGAAAAAACTCTGATAACGTGCTCATTCAAGTGACATCTCTGACAGACGGCAACTTCTTCTGTAACATCGTGGAACTCCTGACTGAACGTAATTAGTCAACAGTCACGCTATGAATTACAACGTGTATTGTAAACATAATCCATGGAACATGGAACTCATTGAATTATTATGAACTCTCTTTGACGGTTAAATAACTCTTGGACGTTGCCAACGACATTTTTTACAAGTTAATTGACAGAGAATTAATCTGTCTGCTGACACAACGTTCCTGGGCAAACCGAGCGCTAACGGAAGCAATGACTGCACACTGAACTTGTTCAGGAGCATAGGGATTGAAGCCACTGTCCGCACATCGGTTTTTGCGTATCAGTCAAGAAAAACGACGGATTGTTTTAGGAAAAAAATTAAAAAGCTAACGACAGCAATCATGTTACCGTTTTGGATCTATTAATCATGTTGCTATTAAAATTGAAAAAAAAAACATATATTTTTAGGAGGAAATCGTGACTACGTTAAAGTATAACTGCTGAGGCTTCCACGGCCAGTATCAGTTGACATAAAAGTTTTCAGAAGATCGTACCGCATTATGACGAGGTACTATACTCATATAACTTTTATGTCAACATATAAAATAATAATTTCGTCTATTGTAATGTTGACTATTTCATCAGCGTTATTGTTTCCATTACTGTGGTAATACCATCACGACTGCTTAATGGTTCAGTGGTTAACAAATTATAAATTCAGTGTTTTCGTCTTGTATACTAAATTGGTCGTGCTAATTCTTTTGGCATGTAATTTAACTGCCATCACTGTGTAATGAACCATTTTGCGAGACTGACATGAAGTGCGCAGACGTTGCCTTTCGAGTTGACTATGTGTCGATTCTGTTCAATTCCATTGCATTATCACCATTTCCTTTTTTCTCATGTGCCGACTTATACATTTGGAGGATAACGCCTCAACTTATTTATTATTAGTATTATTTCAATTAGTTGAAATGTGTTTGGAAGAAACCGTATGCAAAGTTAAGACACCTGCAGGAGAGACTGAAAATTTTAAGGTGTACACTGGACTGAGACAAGGGGATGCCATCTCACCTATTCTATTTAATATTATCTTAGAGAAGATTGATAGAGAATTCACCAAAACTAATCCACAATGGATCCAACTGCAGGGACAGAACATTACTAGACTTGCTTATGCAGATGATGTAGCCTTAATAAGCACTTCAAAAGCTGAATTAATCAGGATGATGCAAAATTATTACAAAATAGCTGAGAAAGCTGGACTTCATGTGAATGAAGAAAAGACAGAATATCTAGTCATAAGTAAAAAACTCCAAAAGAATACACCACTGACCGTAAATGGTCTCACTTTCAAGGCAGTTGACCACTTCAAGTACTTAGGGAGTCTTTTTAGCAGAGACAATAGAGCAGAAATAGAAATAGACGCCCGTCTAGCAGCAGCTAATAGAACTTTTTACAGCTGTATCAAAATTTTAAGGATGAGATCACTTAGTACTGAATTCAAAATCCGTTTTTTTCAGTCAACTATTGTACCAGTAGCATTATATGGATGTGAAGCTATTACATTCAGGAAAAAAGATGAAGAAAAACTGTTGATATTTGAAAGAAAAATACTAAGAAAAATATTTGGACCAATCTTCGATGAAAATGTCATGGAGTGGAGGATAAGGAAAAATGAAGAACTACGGGAGCTGTACAAACATAGTACCATTGTGGAAATGTTAAAGAAGAGAAGACTGAACTGGGCTGGTCATGTAGCAAGGATGCCGGAGAACGGACTACCCAAAATAGCATCCACTAAGAAATTAGAAGGAAAGAGAAGAAGAGGAAGACCTCGAATTAGGTGGATGGAGAATATCCGGGAAGATGCAGCTAGGATGGGCATCAACTCTGATTGGACAACAATTTCCCTGGATAGAAATAATTGGAAGAAGCTCGTAGAGCAGGTGTATGGTCGATAAGGCCTTAGCCACGTGTAAAGTAAAGTAATTATTTCAATGTTCTGGCACTTGACTTAAAGTCGTTCGCTCTCTTGCTTCCCATTACAATGCTGTTAAGTCTGAGTAACAATCTCTTAACTTTGTACTCACTTAAATGTTCTTTGCTCAAGATCGAACCAATCCTGTGACACAGAATGCAATCTGGAGACGGCAGGACGGAGGCCTTCTGCAGGTGAGGACCAAACAGTGATGTCCAGTAGTCGAGAGGAATACGACTACTACTTTTCTTCTTGGTCCATCCTGTACTACTGAGGCGACAACAAGGTTTCCACAGATTTTTTCCGCACGTGAAATTTTATTGGATCATTTTAGTTCTTCTTGAAGTATCTCGATAATAATGCCTTTCACTGCAAAGTACGACTTTTTAGTTTTTCCAACCCGTTTAGTTTCTAATATATTGCAGTACCTGTGTTTGTTCGATGTTCTAACGTAACGTTCTTCAGACATATATGCACGTCTGTTGCCAAGAATACATTATAAAGCTGGAGTTTCAACGTATTCGCAACTGCGCGTACATTTCTTGTATGTCATACAGCTGTAGTTCGCAGCAGAGCCTATTCCTTCAGACATATATGTCTGTGCGGGAATCACAGAATTTGTTCTGGTACAGAACGGAGACAAACAGTGAGACTTGGAAGTTTGCGTCGATCGTAGAGGTGTGCTCAATAGCCGATTTCGGAAGGCGACAGCTCGCGGAAAGCGGGAAATCCGGTTTCGTGCCCTGTCCGGCACAAAACTTCATTGTCACCAACACATTGTGAAGCTGGAGTTTCACCGTATTCGCATTTGTGGTTACGTATCTTGTGTTTAATTTCTTGTCCCCATATTGTCTAGAAAACCTGTTTTTTTGTTTTTGTTTTGTTTTTCATTAGTATCTAAGCCGCAATGAGATGGTATCAGCTGAACTGCCAATTACCTTGAGTAAGTTCGTAAGGTTCCACGGCCGTTACCAATTTGAATAGAATAATTTTGGTTATTAGGCCCTGTCATTACAAACTACTAAAAAAACCAAACTGGCGACGTTTCGACCGACTTGCTGGCGTCATCTTCACGGCAGTTCACTCGACTGTGTTATTCTTCCCTTACAGTCATTTAATTACTTATTGAACTTGAATTATATGATTTAATAATTTAATAATGTAGTAGTTAATTCACAGTGTATTTAAAACGTTCTGTTCTTCAAAATTTTATATAGTGACAGTAGACTGGTTGCCCTGAGTGATATGTGTGAGAGACATATCAAAATATTTGTACTGGTTTTGTCGTCAGACGGAATTGCTAACTGCAAGTCTTACATAATGTAACAGAGAATACGAATATAATATCTAAAAATGAAATAACACAACTTTAATACTCGCCAAATTTTGTCTTATAGGCGACAAACTACATTGTCTGCAAGAATGTTGAGCATTGTAATTTTGAAGAAGACAGTTTTATGTAGTTATCTTTTTCTCTTGTGTTGTACATGATCACAGAAGTTAATATATACGTCCTTAAATGTGATGATTTATACGTTTTGGAGCTCACAGTCTTTAATAATTTGCTTTCCATTGTAAATAATATAGTTATTTCTTTATTTATGTAGTTCTAATGGATATATCTAAGGTAATTAGCGCATGGTGCCCCTTCGAGCAACTGGCAGTAAATATTCCGTATTCGTCAGCAAGGCAACAAAATGTAACTGGTATCGTTGTATTGATTTGAATCAATGGTGTTGTTTAAATATGGCAACAATTAATCTGTTGTTTTTCTTCAGTTTGCTATAAATGATTTTACTTTGTAAAATAGTTTACATACCGATCGGTCACCATTGGCGTTAGCTGCTACGTTGCATTTTGTAATAATTTACAAACTGAAGACTTCATGGAAGATAACCAATATCGATTTTTCAAAGCAATAGTTCTAATCTCAACTGTGAGAAGGTTTTCTTTTCTGTCTTTTACTAAAAACCTAACCATGATTATCTGAGAATATTTACTTTTCCTATCTGGTTATTTCTTGAATAATACATGCGCCCTAGTGTCGAGTTCGCTAATTTTCTTTCAAAATTCAGTTTCAGTAATTCACAATTGAAAGGTTTCTAAAGATACTGGTTTTATATCATTTTATGCATTTAGCTTCTACTGGTTTTAATGTTTCTGGATTAACTTTATGTCGAATACATTTTGGACCATTTTTGTTAAAAAGATTTAGGCCACAAATAAATTCTCGCAGTAAGGAATTTACATCAGAAGTAAAAGTTTTCTATCATTAAGTTTCGAATTAATCTGAACCTCGATGCAGTGCTTTCATATGGCACCGGCACAAAATCGAATGGTGAGTATAAGTAGTAAAGTTTAATTGCCCTAAGAGTTTCCGCTACGAAAAGAAACAGTGGTTGGGCAGTTTACTTTTCAAATGGAAAGAAAACCTGGAATAATGGACCAGCAGCTTTAAGTTACGGCTCGATTTAAAATAATAGTGGTTTCACCTCTTGACAACTTTAAGTTGCCAGCACTGCCCGTACTTTGCACAAGGTTAGCAAATAAAGGCCTTGTGTTATGCAGTTCTATTACCAGGCCATAAGATAATTAATTTTGTTTTAAAATAACATCTACGGCAAACGGGCGCTTTGTCTGTGAAAGATGTTTTATAACATATTCGAGAGCTAAAAACACTGTTCCACTTATTCTTCAGTGCTTCTAACCACCGTTTTGAATGTGCAAGGGCGAGTCGCGACAACTGACATTGCTTCTTGCATGTGAGCAATTCCAGCTGGTCTGAGTTTTGTATTCCACGCTAAAATTCAGATCTCGTAGAGTTATCGTTGTGAAGCAATTGACAGTTAGGGTATAGACTAGAACATAACACCACGAGGGGAGCTTAATCGCGTTGTATAGGAAACACGGGAGGCGGGCGTGTTCTTCTCGTTTTTCAAATTGTAAGCAAGACAAACAAAAGTAAATATGGTCAATTTAGTAACGATTGTGCAGAAAGATGTTCTTTCTTTGTGAACAAATGAGATCGAGTGGGCCAAATATAATAGCTTAAAAGTTATTCAAATTGTCATAATATGTGAAGTCCGAGGGAACTACAGTTTTCCTCTAGAATATTAATTAGTGTGAAATGTACTGTACGTTTTTGAGTCTTTTGATAACTTAAAAATGTTTCGAAGAATGTACCTCTTGTGAAACCGATAACTGTGCCCTAAAATGCATGCATGTTATAAATCCTTCCTGTAACGGTTCAGTCTTTTCCCATTAACTGCAGCGTGCATCTGAGTGAGAAGCAATACCTTTTAAACTTTAATCGCTGGTCTATAGTTGCGAATTATAGGCATGTAACATTCATGAAAAAATAATTTTAATATCTCCAGTCTTTTCGCAAAAATGTAATTGTTCAAAAAACAGTCTACATGAGATTTAAGTTTGCGTACTTTCGTTTTTTTATTGACTGAGGAAGCAATAGAATCAGCTTTCGAATTGAGAGCGAGGAGGTGAACATCAATGTGGACTAGCAGCTGCAGTTGGATCCTCGTGAAGCCTACCGGACGAATGTGACTGTACGACTACGAGAAAGATTAAAAGGGGAAAGTCAGGTCACTGATACATATCCTCCTGTGTCATCCCTTGGTAGTTGAGGCGATTTTGTCTCATCACAACAAATTGGGGACATCGGTTTTTTCAGAGCTGGTGGAATTCTTAAATATTTTCTGTTAGTAATAAGGTGCGTTTACGCATGTGCGCCCTGCGGCTAGTTACCGTGCGGCTGTAACTTGCCGCACGCCGAAGTAAAGGCGCCCCTTGTGAACACAGGTGTGAATGGAGTCACTCACACGCACATGCTGAGGAAGAGGCTTGCACCTACACGCGTGCCTTTGCATGCGTGTGAGACAAGCACGGTCGCACGGCGACTAGGAGCAAGGCGTACAGGAGTACACACCTCAATACACAGAGTTTTTTAAAAACCACTGACGTAGTAACAACTGTAGCAACGAGAGCCACCAACGCATTAAGAGCTGCAAAAACGTAAGGTAATACATTCACTGGAACAGTTAAGGAGAATATCACATCTGTTCTGCTCCAGACCGTAGCCGAAATGGAGAACGCCCGCTAGTGCTTTGGCGCGTGGCATATTGGTGCCTCGTTCGAGTCATGTACTGGAAGAAATTTTGGCCATCAGTTTTCGGTTGGCAAGAAGAGAATAGGTGTTGAGTGTAGTTTCTTATCGCTACATTAATTTTGCTGAGCTGGGTTTGAAATCTCCCATAGTGTTTTATAGGGAAATGGCACGTGACCCTTTAATGTGGATCTATTGGCTGACGTGCAGTCTTTGGGGCTTTTAGAGAAAAGTACACTATGCCCCAGATTCTATCTTCTCTCCTTATAATCAACAACGCTAACACCGCTCTTCATCTTGCACTGACTAGTCACCTACACTCAATAGCTAAACTTAAGACAACACTCGTACTTTGCGAATGTAAGCTGTCAGTGCTCGCAAAGAAAAGAAAATCTATCCAATTACGCAGTTAAACCATCTATTGGAGTAGCGCAGCCAATAGTCTTATTCCCCCTTTCATTTCTTACGTTTTTAAGTAAAGTAATTGAGCAATCCGATGTTAAACAGGTAGAGAACCCAGCGAACACAAAATCTTAGATCTCTTGGTGGAAGATAAACATGAAATTTTTGAAACATTTAACGTAAACAGGAAATAAGTGATTCTTAATGCCGTTATAGTATCACTATAGAGGCCCGAAACACGTTTTACGCTCGTGTATTATGACTTTCTGGAAACTCAAAATGTGTTCTGTGTGAATCATCATGAATCCGACTAGGAATGATCGCTCTGTTCGTCCAAGAGAGCAAGTAGTTACCGACACCTCACTCTGGTTGGTGCCTTGTTCCTGTACTTCATACTGTCACCTAGTCAACAAAACACCAGAGTACGGGATGTCAGACTAGCTTTGCGAATGGGTTGAAGTGCATGTCATTCTTAATGGAGAAAAATATTCCGACGTAACTTTGCGCGTACCCGAAGCGAGTGTTATACGACGATTACTTTTCGCAATATAATTATACAAATGACGTAGTGACAGAAATTCCGTGAGGCTTTTTGAGGGTGATGCAGTTATCTAACGATAAGTCGTGGAACACTTGAAAATTACAGCAAATTGCAGTTTCACCTACAAAGGATCGACGCTTGGTGCAGGACTTGGCAATTGGCAATCACTATAAACAGACTGCAGATAAATAAACAGAAAGATAGGTTGTTGTATGGTCGCACGATTGCTAAACAATCACTGGCAGCTACCGTATTCAATTTGTGCCTGGGATTGTACCTACGGAGAACTTTAAAGTGAGACTCCCACACAGAATTATTCATAGGTAAGGCAGATGCCAGACTGTGATTTACTGAAAGAATGCTCAGGAAGTGTCCACCAACGACTGAGGTAGCTTACAAAACATTCATTCGACCAGTACTCCAATAGTGTTCTTTAGTCTGGGATCCATAGCAGAGAGGACTTATACAAAAAATTTATAAGTTTCAAAGGAGAGTAACGTGTTTCGCCACAGGTTCAAATAATAAGTGCTGAAGCGTCACGGATAAACTCAAATATTTCAATGTCACTACGTCGCAAGGGAAGTGTTGTGCATAACGGTTTGCTTACTGTTAAAACTCCAAGAACATAAGATCCTAGAAGAGTAAACACACTCATTGCTTCCTCACGAGTATATCTTGGAAAAAAAAGCTTAAATCAGAAAACTGGTGCTCGAACGGAGGTTTAACAACAGCTGTTCTCCCCACACTGCCCTGGCAATAGGAATAGGACAGGCGGGAAGTGACAGCGGTACGCAAAATATCCCCCGCCAGTCGCCTAAGTCCTTTTGCGTAGTACGGATGCAGGAGCTGTACATGTAGGAGAAACGAAGATGGCTGACATAAATTTCTGTGACATAAAATATCACGAAGCATCGCAGGAACTACTGCTGTTACATCACTGGTAAAAAGGAAAAGCAAAGCCGCAAACAGTAACATACCAAGCTAAATAGTCTTGGCTGCTGAGAACAACAACGCACTGTCTCTTTAGCAACTTCTTTTGAAAAATTGAGGTCTCATATGAGAGATATTTGTGGCAGAGAAATCAATCTCCGCTCACGTCTTGATGATACGGGACAGAAAGAGATAACAGCAATCTGCGCCACAAAGTATTAATGTCCGTACACTTCTTGACCACGCAGGGGCAACAAAATTGATCCAAAAATCTGTCATTCGCTAAATTTTCTGTAATTGTAATGTACGATTTTGTAATGGTGTCGAGACACCAATAAAAGCTATATTTGTTAATATTTTATTTATTTATTCATGTATTTGCTGTCATGATAATACTTAAAGTCTTACAGGATAACTTCCAATCTTACGAAACTGTCTTATTCGGATCAATAAGCAGTACTTTCTCATTCTCGTTAAGGCCTGTGCATAGCAACTTATTTGCAGCAGACTTTTACTACCTGATAATACCTGATGTTACCGGGAATGGAGAATAACGATCTTCTAGACTCTTAAAAAGTTTTTAAACATCCATTATAAAGTTATAAAATTGTTTGGATTGCAAATAATGTGAATAGATAACTATTTTCGGTTGTTCCTACACGCATCTTTAGATCAGTAATGGTAAAGTATTAAGTCGGCGTATAGAATACAGATGGACCGCATAATCTGTATAGCTGATAAATGCTCATATTAGACAACTTCAGTGAAATGCTACGTGATCAAAGGCTAATACTAAACCTTGCTCCTTAAAATTGCAGTCAGGTGTAAGATATTCACATTGTGTCATTACCAAACGTAAATTGTTAAATATAAGTCCATAAAATGTAAGTAGCCTAGTACCTAGACTCAGTTAGAAACTTACGTGGCCTCTGAAGAGTCCAGCGAGTATTCTGTTTACAGCGATGTAACGTGTGCTGTACGCTCATAATTTCTCACTGCAATAGTTAGACCTGACATGGGAGTTTCTGTACTTCTACATATTTAAAAAGTGTAGATTACTTACGCTAATTAACTAAAGCACCTTTCAAGGCGATCACTACTTCTGTAAAAGACGGCTATAACGCAATTGTCATAATATAGTGTAAGAAAATGGAATCATCAGTCCGACTGGAAATTCGAAAGACAATATTCTTTTCTTGTGTTTTACATAGTATTTCGTCAGGCTCACACTCACTGCAGTGGCCACCTCTGCTTCAATGGCCACAGTTTTTTGAGGATATCATTGTAGCTTTGGAGAACTAGGGTAAACCTTGGTAAGTTCGTGACATTGCTTATTTCATGATCCTTTTTTGATTCCTCTTCACGAATTTATCAATCACGCTAGAAGTGTAGTCGCTGAGCCACAAATAGCAGCACATGTCCCCTACCTACAGCGGCATTTTACACCACGCTACCAGCGGACTGGGCAACACAGTAAGTTTTTTTCTTCCGTTGGGGGTAGTACTCTTTCGCTTTCGCGCTACCGAATCCCATGTGTTTGCAAAGTGCTGATTACTCCTCATATTAACAAGGTAACATGTTTTGATTCTGCACAGTTGTTTATGTGATATAACTAAATTTTTCTGATTAAGGTTTGTCTTTTTGCGTTCGTTAGTTTAGACGTAATAGCCTTAGCTGCGCTAGCAAAATTCTTAGCGTTTCAACTGCCATCTTGCGCCACCCTAGACGCAAATACTGGTTAATAAACGTATTTAAAAGCGGATATTTATTTGTTTGTAGTTGTCTTGTGACAGCCAGAGCGAGAGCACCAGCAGCAGCGAGTACTGTTTGTATAAAGCGTTTTTGTACTTATTTGCTGCGCTTAGCTTTTAAATAGTTTTTCTGGGAAAACCTAGCGTAGTTTTCGCGTCTCGTATTTCAGTGAGTGTTTCTTGATTATCAGGGTAGCTCATCAGAAGATTATCTTGGGAATTTGTCATCGTATAGAGTAGGGTAAACATAGTCATGTGTAGGGACTGTGGTTGTTGTGAGCGGACGCAAGGAGAATTGGCCACTCTTCGGGGGCAGGTGGAGGCTTTGTCTGTTAGGCTCATCGAGCTCGAGGCGCAGGCGTCGGCTCGTAGTGGCGTTGGGGCAACTGTGGTGAGACCTATGCCTACTTCGGTGGCCTTGGAATCACATGGAACCCCTGATGTCGCTGCGTCTTCCGGCAGTGAGCATCTTACCGGTCAGCCATCACTCCAGGGTGAATGGCGGACAGTGGTGGGCTCGCGCGTGCCTGGCCGAAAGGCGAAGGTGGGATCTGGCCGCGTGGCAGCTGCCTTACCCCTTTCCAACGGGTACGGGGTGCTTCCTAGTGGTGATGACATCGTTTCCGAGCCACCACAGGATGCCTCGCCTGTTGGGCCAGTGGCCGATTCTCCGGCAAGGTCCCGACAGTCACAGAGAGCGGGCCTATTAGTTATAGGGAGCTCCAACGTTAGGCGGGTTATGGAGCCCCTCAGGAAAATAGCGGGTAGGTCGGGGAAGAATGCCAGTGTGCACTCGGTGTGCTTGCCGGGGGGTCTCGTCCGTAATGTGGAGGAGGCCCTTCCGGCAGCTATTGAACGCACTGGGTGTGACCGGCTGCAGATAGTAGCACATGTCGGAACGAATGACGCCTGCCGCTTGGGTTCTGAGGCCATCCTTGGTTCCTTCCGGCGGCTGGCTGATTTGGTGAAGACAACCAGCATCGCACGCGGAGTGCAAGCTGAGCTTAATATCTGCAGCATAGTGCCCAGAGTCGATCGCGGTCCTCTGGTTTGGAGCCGTGTGGAGGGTCTAAACCAGAGGCTCAGACGACACTGCGACTATAATGGTTGCAAATTCATCGACCTCCGTTATTGGGTGGAGAACTGTAGGGCCCCCCTAGACAGGTCAGGCGTGCACTACACACCGGAAGCAGCTACTAGGGTAGCAGAGTACGTGTGGCGTGCACACAGGGGTTTTTTAGGTTAGAGGGACCCCCCCTTGGGCGAAACGATAAAATACCTGACGGCTTACCAGAGAGGACATTATCATCGTTGATAAAGAACGTCCGTCCTCAGAAACCAAAAACAGGAAAAGTTAACGTAATATTGGTAAACTGCAGGAGTATCCAGGGCAAGGTTCCTGAATTAGTATCTCTTATTGAAGAGATAGTATTAGGAACGGAAAGTTGGTTAAAACCGGAAGTGAACAGTAACGAAATCCTAGACACAGAATGGAATATATACCGCAAGGATAGGATAAACGCCAATTGTGGAGGAGTATTTATAGCAGTAAAGAATTCAATAATATCCAGTGAAGTTATTAGCGAATGCGAATGTGAAATAATCTGGGTTAAGCTAAGTATCAAAGGTGGGTCAGATATGATAGTCGGATGCTTCTATAGACCACCTGCATCAGCAACCGTAGTAGTTGAGCGCCTCAGAGAGAACCTGCAGAACGTCGTGAAGAAGTTTCGTGATCATACTATTGTAATAGGGGGAGACTTCAATCTACCAGGTATAGAATGGGATAGTCACACAATCAGAACTGGAGCCAGGGACAGAGACTCTTGTGACATTATCCTGACTGCCTTGTCCGAGAATTACTTCGAGCAGATAGTTAGAGAACCAACTCGTGAAGCTAACGTTTTAGACCTCATAGCAACAAATAGACCGGAACTTTTCGACTCCGTGAATGTAGAAGAGGGTATCAGTGATCATAAGTCAGTGGTTGCATCAATGACTACAAGTGTAATAAGAAATGCCAAGAAAGGAAGGAAAATATATTTGCTTAACAAGAGTGATAGGGCACAAATCGCAGAATATCTGAGTGACCACCATCAAACGTTCATTTCTGAGGAAGAGGATGTGGAACAAAAATGGAAAAAATTCAGAAACATCGTCCAGTACGCCTTAGATAAGTTCGTACCGACTAAGGTCCAAAGCGAGGGGAAAGATCCACCGTGGTATAACAATCAAGTACGAAAGGTACTACGGAAACAAAGAAAGCTTTATCATAGGTTTAAGAGTAGTCGAATCATAGCTGATAAGGAAAAGCTGAACGAAGCGAAAAAGAGCGTAAAGAGAGCAATGAGAGAAGCATTCAACGAATTCGAACATAAAACATTGGCAAACAATCTAAACAAGAACCCTAAAAAGTTTTGGTCATATGTAAAATCGGTAAGCGGATCTAAATCCCCTATTCAGTCACTCGTTGACCACGATGGCACCGAAACAGAGGACGACCGAAGAAAGGCAGAAATACTGAATTCAGTGTTCCGAAACTGTTTCACTGCGGAAAATCGTAACACGGTCCCTGACTTCAGCCGTCGCACGGACGCCAAAATGGAAAATATTGAAATAAACGATATCGGAATTGAAAAACAACTGCTATCACTTAGTAGCGGAAAAGCATCCGGACCAGACGAGATACCCTTAAGATTCTACAGTGATTATGCTAAAGAACTTGCCCCCTTTCTATCAGCAATTTATCGTAGATCGCTGGAAGAACGTAAAGTACCTAGCGACTGGAAGAAAGCGCAGGTCGTTCCCATTTTCAAGAAGGGTCATAAATCAGATGCGAATAATTATAGGCCTATTTCGCTTACGTCAATCTGTTGTAGAATAATGGAACATGTTTTGTGTTCTCGTATTATGACGTTCTTAGATAATACAAATCTCCTTCATCATAACCAACATGGATTCCGCAAACAGAGATCATGTGAAACTCAGCTCGCCCTATTTGCCCAAGAAATTCACAGTGCCGTAGACACTGGCGAGCAGATTGATGCCGTATTCCTGGACTTCAGGAAGGCATTTGATACGGTTCCGCACTTACGTTTAGTGAAAAAAATACGAGCTTACGGAATATCGGACCAGGTTTGTGATTGGATTCAGGATTTCCTAGAAGAAAGAACACAACATGTCATTCTTAACGGTTCAAAATCTGCAGATGTAGAGGTAATTTCGGGAGTACCGCAAGGAAGCGTGATAGGACCTTTATTGTTTTCAATATACATAAATGACTTAGTTGACAACATCGGTAGCTCCGTGAGGCTATTTGCAGATGACACGGTTGTCTACAAGAAAGTAGCAACATCAGAAGACTCGTACGTACTCCAGGAAGACCTGCAGAGGATTAATGCATGGTGCAACAGCTGGCAGCTTTCCCTAAACGTAGATAAATGTAATATAATGCGCATACATAGGGGCAGAAATCCATTCCAGTACGATTATGCCATAGGTGGTAAATCATTGGAAGCGGTAACGACCGTAAAATACTTAGGAGTTACTATCCGGAGCGATCTGAAGTGGAATGATCACATAAAACAAATAGTGGGAAAAGCAGGCGCCAGGTTGAGATTCATAGGAAGAATTCTAAGAAAATGTGACTCATCGACGAAAGAAGTAGCTTACAAAACGCTTGTTCGTCCGATTCTTGAGTATTGCTCATCAGTATGGGACCCTTACCAGGTTGGATTAATAGAAGAGATAGACATGATCCAGCGAAAAGCAGCGCGATTCGTCATGGGGACATTTAGTCAGCGCGAGAGCGTTACGGAGATGCTGAACAAGCTCCAGTGGCGGACACTTCAAGAAAGGCGTTACGCAATACGGAGAGGTTTATTATCGAAATTACGAGAGAGCACATTCCGGGAAGAGATGGGCAACATATTACTACCGCCCACATATATCTCGCGTAATGATCACAACGAAAAGATCCGAGAAATTAGAGAAAATACGGAGACTTACAAGCAGTCGTTCTTCCCACGCACAATTCGTGAATGGAACAGGGAAGGGGGGATCAGATAGTGGTACAATAAGTACCCTCCGCCACACACCGTAAGGTGGCTCGCGGAGTATAGATGTAGATGTAGATGTAGATGTAGTAGCATGACCGTGGTATAGATGGAGCACTTCATTTTAAACTAGGTAATATATTAAATTTACATATCACGAAATAACCAAGCTATCACTAACTTAACCAGTTTTTTTCTTCTGCATGTTAGATGCCTCCAAAATATCGCAAATATGCCAACCAAAATATTATTAAAGCAGCAAGGTTGGTAAAAGAGGAGAAGTACTCAATTTACAAGGCATCAAAGCAATGTGGAGTGCCATGGTCTACCCTGAAAGACTTTCTTAGCTGGACTGAAGGTCAATGTGTGGACCTACCTAAATTAAGGAAACCGTTTGCTTTACCTGTACAAATGGAACAAAGAATATGCAATTACATACTTTCCATGCAGGAATAAGGATTCGGACTGACTGTAATTCAGATTCTAAAATTGGCATATAAGCTAGCTACAGCAACTGGTAGGAAACATCCCTTCAATGAAGAAGAACAAGCTGCAGGGGACTGGTGGTGGAAAGATTTTAAAACATGCTATGGGCTTACCTTAAGAGTGCCTGAAAATATAGCTGCTTATAGGTCTTCAATGGGAAATAGGTAAAAAATTACTTAATTTCATAAAAAATTAGAAGCATTAGTCACAGATCTAGGAGTTCAAAATCGTCCAGATCTAGTATGGAATTGCGATGAGACACGGCTCTCATATGTGGTAAAAGCATCCGAGATTGTTACAGGAATTGGCAAAAAGTACGTAAATAGCAGAACATTTGCTGATCGAGGTGAAAATCATACATTGCTTGCCTGTGTTAATGCTAGTGGTCAGTGGATATCACCTATGGTGATATTTAATGGAGTCCGAATGTCAAAAGATCTTCTGAAGGACGTAATTCCTGGCACAATTGTGAAACTATCACCAAAAGGGTGGATAAATTGAGAACTTTTTCTGGAATGGTTCAATCATTTCATACAATTTATACCTCCCGCAAGACCTATAATTTTAGTAATGGATTCCCATGGATCCCATATTTCAGAGGAGGTCACTGATCTGGCAAAGAAGACATTCTTCTGACATTTACTTCGCACACTACTCACATTCTGCCACCATTGGATGTAGGAGTATAAAGGCAACATAAAAGGTCATGGGTAAAATCTTTAAATAGCTACATGGTCAAGAATCCAGGTCTCAGACCCAACAGATCTGATTTCCAGAAATTGTTGAAACCTGCTTGCTACAGTGCTTTCAGTCCTGAGACCATCATATCACCTTCTAAGAAGACTGGGATGTATCCATTTAATCCTGCCGCAGTGACTGATGAGGCAATAGCAGCATCCAAGTTGACAGACAAACCTGCAGAAGACAATCTGGAACCAGCATTAGATGATACAGAAAGTCGTTCAGAGGTGAATGAACTTCTTGCTCTGCCTGTCTTAACTGATGATGGGAACAAATGCAAGTGGAGGAGAAATACAGATATCAAGGCAAAATTTCTGAATCAAATTAAAGACGCAGCTCCCAAAAGAACTAGAGTTGACAGTTGTTCCTTTGAGTTGTTTATTTATTTTAATGAAATTTATTGATTTATAGGTAGCCCACGAAAGGAAGATACATTAAATCCACAACAGAGCACCTCTGGAGTGACAAAGAAGAAGACGAAGGATTACAATAAATGGCGATCCTGTGGCCACAGTTATTTAGGAGACGTGAGGAAAAAATCAGGGGTACTATGGATTCAGTGTAGTCTTTGTTTAATGTGGTACCATTCGAAGTGTCAACATAATTTTGAAGAGAGTGAGGACGTATTTATGTGCAACAAGTGTCAAAACCTTTCTGCTGAAGACTAAAATAAGGCTTTCATTAAACCAGTAAATTCAATTCAGTGTTTTTGCTAATTACTTAGTCAGTACATTAACATTATTATCATAAATAACCCTCAATGTCGTAAAATGTCAAAATAAAATCTGCTTTCATTATTTAATTAATACATTATCACGAAATTACCCAAGTAATGCCACAAAATTATCAAGGGTATCACGAAATAACCAACAAAATTCTTAGTTGATGAAATCATATGGGAGAGAATGTAGAATCAACTAATCATAACATTGTGCATATTGAGTAATGCATTTAAGGACAGGCTTGCATATGTAATTCAGCAGGCTTTTAAAATATTTTACTTTAAATTAACTTAATACAGAAATCCTCACGAAATTACCAAAGTTTACCCTACCGCATTTCTTGGTTTCTCTCTTATTTGGATGTCTGCTATGCATTCAGTAAGTACTGTGAATATGGAAGTGGATTTGATAATTCTCCTGGTCAATGTGGTAAATATGAAGAGCTTCTTTTAGAGTCCTTTTCCGAACTCGGATATTGCATTCACTATTGTTTGCAAATTTTCTCGACTTAGCACATAAATTTGGCTCTCACATCGTCTTTCCGATCAGTATGAAAGCTATATCAACTTAGTTTTGTACAGAGGAAAATGCGATAATAGAACAGAATGACATTTGAATGTTTATATTCAGTAGTATATGCAGCAGATCAGAACTGTGATTCGGTACGACCGACAGATAGTTCTTCTTCTTATTATTTTTCTTTGCACTATAGCCCTTGATGAGCCTTAGCATCCTCAACAGTCTTGCTCCACCCATTTCTGTTCTTTCTTTTCTCTTCTATTCTCGAATCTCCATCTTGGTAAGGTCAGCCGCCACATGGTCCAGCTATTTATTTTTTGGTCGGCCGTTCTTTCTGGTGGAATTTGATCTGTCTTTCACTCTTCGTTTTGGTATCCTGTTATCTTTTATCTTCTCCATATGGCCTAACCAGTGTATTATTTAAAATTTAACAAATTTTGCAATACTTTTCCCTCGTATAATCTAATGTATTTCATGGTTCTCCCATATTCTCCAACCCTTTGCCTCTCTCACGGACCCATACATGTTTCGCAGGATTTTACTTTCAAATGCCGTTAGGTTATTCATATCTGCTTCTGTCACTGTAAACATTTCTGCTCCGTACGTAACAACTGGTCACACATGGGAATAGTGTACTCTTAACTTGGTTGATGTTGTAATTAGGGAATTCTTGAACACCTTTGAGTTTGCTTAATAGCCTCTTTTTCCTGCTTGTATCCTTTCTGTAGTACATTGTTTCATATTACTATCGCTGGGTAAGAAGACACGTAAGGGTACGGCGGGTAGTATGGCCCAGCGGATAATACGGGCCGGTTGGCATTTCAGCTATTCACTACTAGATAGCAGCATGGTACACAGTGTGCCGCCAGCGCCATTTCGCCATGTGCAGAGAGTTTGTGTGATTCCAAGTGTCGTATCGTCTGTGAGTGATTAGTGTTTGTTTGTGCTCCTCGAATACTATTTAAGATCACCCTGAATCATTACAGGTAAGAATATACTTCTGAACCTATAGATGTTATTTAGGTTAGTCTATTAACCTTTCAAAAATTGTTACAATACTGTTTGCAGTTTGTAGATGAGGGCTAATTCAGGGTCAAGAATTAATGACACTGATGATGAAAAATTGGTACCTCATCAATACAAGCAAGTGCGTCGACTAGATATTGCTGAAAATGGATTTAGATGCACTGGAATTTATCCAACAAATCGAGACATATTTACTGATTTGGAATTTATTGGCAGTGAAGTTACCAACATTGTACAGCAATCTCTCCCCCTCCTCCGGCGAAAACAGGTCGGAAAAGAAAGGCAGGGAAAAGCGAAATATTGACATCAACACCAATAAAAAAATACGTTGACAGATAAGAAAGATTCAGAAGAGCAAAGTAAGAAGCACAACAGAGAAAGAAACAAATGAAATTTTCAAAACAAGAACAATCGAAGTTCAATAAGAAAAAGAAAAATGAACAAATGAAAATTTTTCCTAATGAAAATCCTAAACCAAACACTTCTCAAGACATTGTAGACGTAAAATGTATTGTGTGTGGAGAATGCTATGAGGAGAACTGGATTCAGTGCAACAAGTGTAAAGGCTGGGCACATGAACTCTGTGCAGACGTTGACGTCTTACTTTTTTACTTTTGTGATCCCTGTAAGTTAAATAAATCATAGGGTAAATGAGTTATAATGTGTTATACAACGTGTGTAGTATTAAACAATAATTTTTTTATTCAGAACAATCTTTTTAATTTATAAACATAATCATATTGGTGTGGCCCATACTATTAACCAATTTCAAGTGCCCAAAATGCAAGGTTCATTCTAATTACATTTTGTGTCATGTTCCCTTCATATGTTGCTAAGTATTCTTTTTTATTACTTAGAGGAAAAAAGGTGAGATTATGATTTTTCGCTCATAACTGAGTTGAGTTACAAATATACACTCCGTCTTCAGGGCATGAGTGGCCTACCGGGACCATCCGACCGACGTGTCATCCTTAGTGGAGGATGCGGACAGGAGGGGCGTGGGGTCAGCACACCGCTCTCCCAGCCGTTGTGATGGTATTCTTGACCAAAGCCACTACTATTCGGTCGAGTAGCTCCTCAATTGGCATCACTAGGCTGAGTGCACCACGAAAAATGTCAACAGCGCATGGTGGCCTGGATGGTCACCCATCCAAGTGCCGACCACGCCCGACAGCGCTTAACTTCGGTGATCTCATGTGTATCCACTGCGGGAAGGGCAAATATACACACACCAACAAAAGTTTTGCATCACCTCGGTTCCGAGAGTTCCGGAACCTGTACAGACAATTGGAACAGAGATCAACATAAACATCATTTCCACTCTTTTTGTTGCTCATGAAAACCACACATTGCAAGTTGTACCACCATACAGCGAGACCTTCAAAGGTGGTGGTCCAGATTGCTCTACACAACGGTATCTCTAATACCCAGTATCACGTCTTCTTGCATTAATGCATGTCTGTATTCGTCATGGCATACTATCCGCAAGTTCATCAAGGCACTGTTGGTCCAGATTGTCCCACTCCACAACGGTGATTCGACGTAGATCTCTCAGAGTGGTTGGTGGGTCACGTCGTCCATAAACAGCCCTTTTCAATCCATCCCATGCTCGTCCTGTAGCGTTCGTGCCTGGCCACTCTAATCGAGCGAAATCGTTATCCTGAAGGACGTCATTCACAAGATGTGCACGATGGGGGCGCGAATTGTCATCCATGAAGACGAATGCCTCGCCGATATGCTGCCCATATGGTTGCACTATCTGTCGGAGGATGACAGTCACGTATCGTACAACCGTTACGGCGCCTTCTATGACCACCAGCGGCGTACGTTGTACCTACATAATGCCTCCCCAAAACAGCAGGGAGACTCCTCCTTGCTGCACTCTCTGGACAGTGTGTCTAAGGCGTTCAACCTGATCGGGATGCCTCCAAACACGTCTCCGAACTTTGTCTGGTTGAAGGCATATGCGACACTCATCAGTAAAGAGAGCGTAATGCCAATCCTGAGCGGTCTATTCGGCATGTTGCTGGGCCCATCTGTACTGCGCTGCATGGTGTTGTGGTTGCAAAGATGGACCTCGCTATGGACGTCGGGAATGAAGTTGCACATCATGCAGCTTATTGCGCACAGTTTGAGTCGTAACACAATGTCCTGTGGCTGCACGAAAAGGATTATTCAATGTGGTGGCCTTACTGTCTTGGTTCCTCCGAGCCATAATCGTTTGGTAGCGGCCATCCACTGCAATAGTAGCCCTTGGGCGGCCTGAGTGAGGCATGTCATCGACAGTTCCTGTCTCTCTGTCTCTCCTCCATGTCCGAACAGCATTGCTTTGGTTCACTCCGAGACGCCTGGATACTTCCATTGTTGAGAGCTCTTCCTGACACAAAGTAACAGTGCGGACGCTATCGAACTGCGGTATTGACCGTCTAGGCATGGTTTAACTGCAGACAATAGGAGCCGTGTATCTCATTCCTGGTGGAATGTAAATGATCGACAGTCGGACCCCCTTCGTCTAACAGGCACTGGTCATGCATGGCTGTGTACGTCTTTGGGCGGGTTTAATGTCGTCTCTGAACAGTCAAAGGGTACTGTGTCTGTGATAAAATATCTACAGGCATCTTCAGGAGTTCCGATAACTGGGGTGATGCAAAACATTTTTTGATGTGTGTATTTATTAATTTACATTTTTCCTAATTTGGACCATAAAACCCGCCATTCCACTACATAATGGTAGCAACTGACAGTTTTAAAATATTTATTAGGGTCCTCCAGGTCGTATGGTGTTCTTTTCGTCTTAGAAGCTGACATTACCTTGCATTTCGTCTTGTTTTCGTTTGCTGCAAGCTCAGTTTTTGCTCCATCAGTTTCCATTATTTTGTACATTTCTTTAAGAGTGTTTGCATCTGTTGTCACAATTGCAATATCATCTGCCTATGCAAGTATTTTACTGGATTTCATCATTATTGTTCCTCTGTTGGTTATTTTTTGTATCAGAGTACGTAGTGCTAAACTGAACAGGACTGCAGAGACTCTACAACCTTGTTTTACTCCAAGTGTAAAGTTAAAGCTCTCAGACTTTTTTTTTTCATTTTTACTTTTGCCTTTGTGTATGTCAATGTTAACTCAACTAACCTCAGCTTCTCGTAGACGCTCAATTATCTTACTACTTTTCACCATGCTGGTGCGTTAACATAACCAAAAGCTTGTTTAAAATCAACAAAGCGGAAGCAGAGATATTTGTCATACTCATAAGTGCCTCTATTTGGCAAAAAAGCACGTTGTTATTCTTCGAGAATATTTTCAGCGCACTTATTTATCTTTCATTTAGCACCTTGGAAAATATCTTGTAATCTGTGTTCAATAAAGTTATGACCCTGTAATTTTCACAAGCTAACTTTCGTGCTTTCTTATACTTAGGATACATTTTTCCAATTCTCCATTCGTCTGGAATGCTCCCGTTTCCTATATGTTATTTGTTAGCGCATGTGTTTCACGTATTAAAGCATGACCATCAAATTTTATATGATCTGACATCATCCCATCTTCACCAGGTGCCTCCTCCTCCTCCGTTATATTCTTTTTGCTTATCCCCTTTCATCTTCCCTTGCCTCTATGTTCTCCTCCTGTTGTTGTGGGTCTTGTGATACTTGGTCTCAGTTGGTATAGCGCATATCTTTAAAATACTCTCCGCATCTTCGTAATAATGTCCGTTCGCCTCTGATTATCTTACCACTTATATTTTTACATGCATTTTCTGTTGGCTGAAAATTTTTTCTCATCTTTCTCATCTTCCCTATTGCGTTATGGAATTTCCTTTTTTCATTCCGCACCTTTAGTTCTTATGTCCTTTGAAATTTTCCATCTAATTCTATGGACATTAGACCTTAATTCTTTAAAGACCTCCACATTCCTTCTTGTATCTCTGTCTGTACCATTCTCAGTCTTGCTGCATTTTTGTGCTCTGTTGCTAGTCTACATTCAACATCAAACTATTCGCTTCCATCCTTTCTTCTTATCGAGTTATTTCTCCTGCTGCCTCTTTCGCTACTTTCTGAATCCTGTTCCATATGTCTTGATTTCCCGTTGTTTCTTCGTTAGCTGCCAGGACATCTTAAACTTTTATTTGGTATGCTTTCACGATTTTTGGTCATTCAGTTTTTCTCTATTCCACTTTGCTTTTTTTGTCATTACGGTTTTATCTATTACCGCCAACGTCTCTCTCACTGTGGCTTTTGAAAGATATTGATTTGAATCTCAGTGTGGACCCTTGCAGATTCGTACATCTACGACTGATGTGGCATATCGCGCTTTTTACTAACATGTGGTCTATCTGGTTAACTGTTCCATTTACACTTGATTTCAATGCTCCAACATGTTTTGTTTTGTGCAGGAAACATGTTCTCTTGATGAGTAAATTATTTCCTGCAGCAAACTGATGTTACGCGTTACTCATTACTTTCTGCATGTGATGTGTTTCTCCCTGATAGTCTTCCACATTCATTTCTCCCGACCTGTGCATTAAAGTCACCCAGAATTAGCAGTAGATCATAGTTTTGTACTTTACTACATTTACTTTCAAGGTATTCATAAAACTGTTCTTACAGCTTCCTCTGCTTCCTTTGTTGGTGTGTATGCTGTTATTATTGTTATATTCCTAAATTTTCCTTTTTTTCTCAGTCAGGCGATTCTTTCGTTTAAATGTTCAAATTCCAAAAGACTTTTCCTAATCTCTTTTGTTATTATAAAACCTGTTCCAGATTGTGCTGTTATTGTTTATGATGCATTGTACAGAACAGAATACTGAGGTATATCTATCTGTCCTTGCTCTTGCCGTCTCAGTTCTTGTAATGTTACAGTATTTTCCTTAAACTTCATGATCTCTACAGCTGTTTCTATCATTTTTCCAGGTTGCAACATTGCTCGTATATTTCAGGTTACTACTGCCAAATATTTTGCCCTTTTTTTACTAAAGTCGTGTTCTGTATGTTCCATCATTTATCCTAGGCTCTCTTTCTCGTTCCGTGATGTGACATTTTTACAGTTTGTGGTTACTGGCCCCATTCCCAATGCCCACTCTAGAGGACATGTATTGTTTTAGGATTTACTCCCCTAGGAAGGGTGGCTTCCCTACGCCTTTTGAGCCCTCTCTGCCCTATTTTGTGGGACGCACTTTGTCTGTCTCCTCTGTCAAGACCACTACAGCTTGGATGAACCTGTCTGTCGATAGCTATGCCACCGTCGGCACAGCTCCTGACTACGTCGGAACTCACAAACCCACCCGCCGGGCACTGAAGGTGTCTCTGATAAGAGGCTATCCCATGGGAGGATTCTCAGATAGTTCGCTTGATATTTGAAGGCTACGATATGAATGTTCATGTCTACGATTGACGTGGAAACTTGTATTGACAGTTGAAGTACTAGTGATCAGGAAACCCTTTCGATACAAAACATTTCAGTGCATTGATCAACTATTTGAATAAAATCAGGTGTAACTGAGGACAAAACTATATTTGGCCGTGAGATGCTTAATCTGATCCCACTTCTGGTCCTCACCTACTCAGTACATTTGTGGTTAATTGTCTCAGCATCTGTTAAGCTGTTAGTTTCGGAACTTCAGAAAGGGGTTGCGCCACTTCTCTCTACTATGCGCAAATTTACTTTCGTTTTGGCTCAAAATGATTGACTGTTGATCTCTCAGTTGATATTGAGCATGAAGCTGTGATTGAAATAGATATCTTGAGTGAGTACAAAAACAGAGACAGAAAATGCTGTCTGAAATGTGGTGAGAAGAGATACAACTGTGTAGAATTAGGGAGAAAGAAAATAAACCGTTTATGCAGTAGATTCATGGGCTCAGTTAACACTACACTACAATGAAATAATATTTGACGCAAGTGACAGCAACGCTGATGAGAGGTAGAAGATCAGGGATTATGTTAGATCATATAAAATTATTTATAATACCATTTGCACACGACAAAGATTTGCTGTGGCTCATTCTGGCTAAATGGAAGAAACAGAAAAGAGAAAGCACATGTTTCTAGAAAGTATGGGAACTGTATACACGTCCTAACATTGTTCTTCCCCTTCCCCTTGCCTCTGTCCATATTAGTCTATCCTCCTCTGTCTGACCTCGAGCCCTTAGTACTGTTATTAAAAATTCAGATTAAGTAGTCTAAATATTTAACAGAGTATCGTTTAAAATTCAAAGTAAAATGATCCAGGACTTATCGAAATTTTTGGTAACAACGTTTACCCATTGTATATTACATCTTAAAAGCAAAAAGAAAAAAGAGAGTACACGTTTCTAATATATAAAGGGAACTGGGCATATGACCTAATGGCCTTCTGCCTCCTGTCTCTGTCTATTTCCCCCTCTCCATGTCTTTGTTCAACTCGTCCTTCCCCTCTCTCACCCTATCACCTCCTCCCCCCTTTCGCTGTACATCCTCTCCTCCCTCCCCTATCTCTTCATCTGCTTCTGCCCTCCCTCTCTGTGAATCTTCTCCTCCCGTTTTCTATGTACATTTCCTCCCAGACCCCTGTGCATCTCCTCTTCCTCCTTGTCTTTGACCTTCATCCATGTTTATTGTTATTGCAAGTTCAGATTCTGTGGTAGTATCCTAACCGTAAACCATTAAAACGTAAATAGAATTTTTTGCTGACAACGTTCCATTTTCTAATATATATCTTCCCGATTTACTTCAAATTTTTACACGCAACTGTAATAAACGGTTAGATACATATAGACTATAAACCATTTAATATATATATTAAAAAGTTTATGGTATTGACTTGCCCATCGTTTCTTACAGTTATGTACAAAAATTTGAAGTAAATCGGGAAGGTGCTTTTGAGACTTTGGTAACAACGTTTTTCCTTCACAAATTACGTACATATTTATATATTATATGTTTTAGAATATACATATATTAAAGAATTAGGTACCTAGAACACATCCATATTATAACTAAGCGTTGTTTCAAAATTCCAAAGGAATCTGTGAATAACTTTCGGAGATTAACGATTTGAACAGACCAATATTTACATTTTTATAATGTTTCCCCTTTTACTACACATATATATCAGATGGCGTTCCACTAGGTGTATAAAAAAACCTGAGTGCTTAAACGTAAAGTTGTGTCAAAATTTCAGACCAATCTGTGAAGAGCTTTCGGAGATTTAAGAATCTAAAGAAACGAACGTCTACGTTTGTAGTTATATAGAAAGTGTAGATGTTCCTAATCACGGATTTCCGAAAGTTTTTGAGCAGATGTTTTGAAATTTAGACATAGCGTTGCATTGGAGTACGAGTGAGTTTTTATACATCTACATTTAATGTATGTAATACATAATTTTTAACAAATTTATTAATAGGGAAAAATCTAAAATAGTTGTGTACAAACCGAAGAGAAAAAGAAACTGGTACACCTGCCTAATATCGTGTAGGGTCCCCGCGAGAACGAAGAAGTGCCGCAACACGACATGACATGGACTCGACTAATGTCTGAAGGAGTACTGGAGGGGACACAATGAATCCTGCACGGCTCTCCATAAATCCGTAAGATTACGAGGGAGTGAACATCTCTTCTGAATAGCACGTTGAAAAGCATCCCAGATATGCTCAATAATGTTAATGACTGGGGAGTTTAGTGGACAGCGGAAGTGTTTAAGCTCAGAAGAGTGTTCCTGAAGATACTATGTAGCAATTCTGAACAAGTGGTGTGTCGCAATGTCCTTTTGGAATTTCCGAAGTCCGTCGGGATGCGCAATGGATATGCATGGGTACAGATGATCAGATAGGATGTTTACCTACGTTTCACCTGTCAGAGTGGTATCTAGACGTACCAGAGGACCCATATCACTCCAACTGCAAACACTGTACTCCATTAAAGAGTTTCCACCAGCTTGAACAGTCCCCTGCTGATATGAAGGGTCCATGGACTCATGAGGTTGTCTACATACCCGTATATGTCCATCCGCTCGATACAAGACTCGTTCGACCAGGCACCATGTTTCTAGTCATCAACAGTGTAATGTCGGTGCTGATGGCCCAGGCGAGGTGTAAAGCTATGTGTCGTGGAGTGGGCATGCGCCTCCGAAAGCCCGTATCGATGACGTTTCGTTGAAAGTTTCGCACGCTGACACATGTTTATGGCCCAGCATTTAAATCAGGTGGAATTTTCAGAAGGGCTGCATTTCTGTTACACTGAAAGATTCTCTTCAGTCGTTGTTGGACCTGTTCTTGCAGGATCTTTTTCCGGCCACAGTGATGTCGAGTAATTAATGTTGTACCGGATTCCTGATATTTACGTACACTCGTGAAATGGTCGTACGGGAAAATCCCCGCTTCGTCGCTACCTCGGAGATGCTGTGTCTCATCACTTCTGCGCCGACTATGACACCACGTTCAAACTCACTTAAATGTTGATAACCTGCATTGTAGCAGCAGTAACCGATCTACGAACTGTGCCGGAGACCTGGCCTATATAGGCGTTGCGGGCCGCAGTGCCCTATTCTGCGTGTTTTCATATCTCTGTATTTGAATACGCATGACTATACCAGTTTCTTTGGCCCTTCAGTGTATATGAAATATGTAGCTAAAACACAAAATACAGCGCAGTGTAAAATTTCAAAGGAATCGGCATAGAACTTTTGAACAAACGAGCATTTACGGTACATTGTTATTTCATACATTTCTATAACAGCCGGCCCGGGGTGGCCGAGCGGTTCTAGGCGCTACAGTCTGGAGTCGCGCAACCACATTGTTATTTCATACATTTCTATAACAGCCGGCCCGGGGTGGCCGAGCGGTTCTAGGCGCTACAGTCTGGAGTCGCGCAACCGCTACGGTCGCAAGTTCGAATCCTGCCTCGGGCACGGATGTGTGTGATGTCCTTAGGTTAGTTAGATTTAAGTAGTTCTACGTTCTAAGGGACTGATGACCTCAGAAGTTAAGTCCCATATTATTTCATACATTTCTATAACAGCCGGCCCGGGGTGGCCGAGCGGTTCTAGGCGCTACAGTCTGGAGTCGCGCAACCGCTACGGTCGCAAGTTCGAATCCTGCCTCGGGCATGGATGTGTGTGATGTCCTTAGGTTAGTTAGATTTAAGTAGTTCTACGTTCTAAGGGACTGATGACCTCAGAAGTTAAGTCCCATAGTGCTCAGAGCCATTTGAACCATTTCTATAACATATGGGGCTCCAGTAGGTATATAGAAACGTATGTGTTCTAATGCAATATTTTATCAAAATTTCAAGTCAGTGTACCGACTACCATTCTAGTTTTGAGAGTGCAAACATATACAGGCTGCATTTTTATACATAGAGATAGTAATTAATGAACAAATTCTGCAGGAAATTATTGTTTATTCAGAAGAACGGTATCTGACCCGTATCAGTTGTGGACTGTAGTATTTATTTCGGCTGCGTGAGTCGTGGCAGAGTCCAGCGCAAGTCTGCGAGCCGGCCGGCAGTTCCCCCGCTGGCAGCAGCAGTAGCGGCAGCAACAGGGCCAATTAGGGAGTTCCTCTGGGCAGCGGTCGCCGCAGGCTCCCAAGTTGCTGCCCGGTGGCCGCCCCGTAGCGTGCTCACTGCTCACAGCCGGCGCGGAATTTCTGCCGGCTGTCCGGCGAACGTTACCGAAAGAGTTTATAAACTATTCACCTCAGCAGATAAGTAACGCGTGATAATCTACAGTCGCATAACGTTTTATATCGAAAACACATAATGGTGAAACAAACAAGTTTCTGAAAGAGAATTTCGTGCTTAGACGATGCTTTCGCACTAAAACAGATAACAAAAAAGTTATGAGATTTATATCTAGAAACTCAGCTAGCATTTGTCGATTATGGAAAAGCATTTGACAGAATTCGCAGTGATAAGCTATGGTCAATAATGGGGAAAAGAGTAATCCCTAAACATTTGATCCAGGTCGCGAAAAACCTTTATATGAATACCAGAATTAGAACGGACACGGGTAAACAGATAACACCTGAAATACAAACAAATCGAGAAGCAAAACACTGGTGTAGCATGTCACCAAAATTATTCAATATCTACGTACGAGGGTTGTCCAGAAAGTACGAGGAATATCCGGAAAGTAAGTTCCGATTGATCGCAAAATGGAAACCAATTTGAAAATCAGAAATATTTTGTCTGCAACAGTTAGCTACAGCTTCCAGCCTCTGCTCTACATAGTGACCACACCGACTTGGACATTTGTCGTAGCGTTGTAGCAATATTCCAATACCCTCGTCATAGAAGGCAGCTGCCCGCGCTTCCCGCCAATTCTCTACGCTCATCTACAGCTAACACTTGGTTTAAGAATCATGATAGAAGGTTGTATACATGGAAGAACCCTGGAGATACTAAAAGGTATCAGATAGATTATATCATGGTAAGACAGAGATTTAGGAACCAGGTTTTAAATTGTAAGACATTTCCAGGGGCAGATGTGGACTCTGACCACAATCTATTGGTTATGACCTGTAGATTAAAACTGAAGAAACTGCAAAAAGGCGGGAATTTAAGGAGATGGGACCTGGATAAACTGAAAGAACCAGAGGTTGTACAGAGTTTCAGGGAGAGCATAAGGGAACAATTGACAGGAATGGGGGAAAGAAATACAGTAGAAGAGGAATGGGTAGCTTTGAGGGATGAAATAGTGAAGGCAGCAGAGGATCAAGTAGGTAAAAAGACGAGGGCTAGTAGAAATCCTTGGGTAACAGAAGAAATATTGAATTTAATTGATGAAAGGAGAAAATATAAAAATTCAGTAAATGAAGCAGGCAAAAAGGAATACAAACGTCTCAAAAATGAGATCGACAGGAAGTGCAAAATGGCTAAGCATGCATGGCTAGAGGACAAATGTAAGGATGTAGAGGCTTATCTCACTAGGGGTAAGATAGATACTGCCTACAGGAAAATTAAAGAGACCTTTGGAGATAAGAGAACCACTTGTATGAACATCAAGAGCTCACATGGAAACCCAGTTCTAAGCAAAGAAGGAAAAGCAGAAATGTGGAAGGAGTATATAGAGGGTCTATACAAGGGCGATGTACTTGAGGACAATATTATGGAAATGGATGAGGATGTAGATGAAGATGAAATGGGAGATACGATACTGCGTGAAGAGTTTGACAGAGCACTGAAAGACCTGAGTCGAAACAAGGCCCCCGGAGTAGACAACATTCCATTGGAACTTCTGACGGCCTTGGGAGAGCCAGTCCTGACAAAACTCTACCATCTAGTGAACAAGATGTATGAGACAGGTGAAATAACCTCAGACTTCAAGAAGAATATAATAATTCCAATCCCAAAGAAAGCAGGTGTTGACAGATGTGAAAATTACCGAACAATCAGTTTAATAAGCCACAGCTGCAAAATACTAACACGAATTCTTTACAGACGAATGGAAAAACTAGTAGAAGCCGACCTCGGGGAAGATCAGTTTGAATTCCGTAGAAATACTGGAACACGTGAGGCAATACTGACCTTACGACTTATCTTAGAAGAAAGATTAAGGAAAGGCAAACCTACGTTTCTAGCATTTGTAGACTTAGAGAAAGCTTTTGACAATGTTGACTGGAATACTCTCTTGCAAATTCTAAAGGTGGCAGGGGTAAAATACAGGGAGCGAAAGGCTATTTACAATTTGTACAGAAACCAGATGGCAGTTATAAGAGTCGAGGGACATGAAAGGGAAGCAGCGGTGGGGAAGGGAGTAAGACAGGGTTGTAGCCTCTCCCCGATGTTATTCAATCTGTATATTGAACAAGCAGTAAAGGAAACAAAAGAAAAATTCGGAGTAGGTATTAAAATCCATGGAGAAGAAATAAAAACTTTGAGGTTCGCCGATGACATTGTAATTCTGTCAGAGACAGCAAAGGACTTAGAAGAGCAGTTGAACGGAATGGATGGTATCTTGAAGGGAAGATATAAGATGAACATCAACAAAAGCAAAACGAGGATAATGGAATGTAGTCTAATTAAGTCGGGTGATGCTGAGGGAATTAGATTAGGAAATGATACACTTAAAGTAGTGAAGGAGTTTTGCTATTTGGGGAGCAAAATAACTGCTGATGGTCGAAGTAGAGAGGATATAAAATGTAGACTGGCAATGGCAAGGAAAGCGTTTCTGAAGAAGGAAAATTTGTTAACATCGAGTATGGATTTAAGTATCAGGAAGTCATTTCTGAAAGTATTTGTATGGAGTGTAGCCATGTATGGAAGTGAAACATGGACGGTAAATAGTTTGGACAAGAAGAGAATAGAATCTTTCGAAATGTGGTGCTACAGAAGAATGCTGAAGATTAGATGGGTAGATCACATAACTAATGAGGAAGTATTGAATAGGATTGGGGAGAAGAGAAGTTTGTGGCACAACTTGACCAGAAGAAGGGATCGGTTGGTAGGACATGTTCTGAGGCATCAAGGGATCACCAATTTAGTATTGGAGGGCAGCGTGGAGGGTAAAAATCGTAGGGGGAGACCAAGAGATGAATACACTAAGCAGATTCAGAAGGATGTAGGTTGCAGTAGGTACTGGGAGATGAAGAAGCTTGCACAGGATAGAGTAGCATGGAGAGCTGCATCAAACCAGTCTCAGGACTGAAGACCACAACAACAACATCTACAGCTCGTTGTCTGTGCGAAAATGTTGTCTTCATAGCCAGTAGTTAATGTGAGCAGAGATGAAACACAGAGGGAGCCAATCACAGGCTGTAGTGTGAGTGATCAAACACTTCCCATCGAAAACGCTGCAGGAGCATTTCCATTGCCCCTGCAGATTGCGACCGAGAATTGTCACAAAGTAGGAACCGTATGACAGTTCTGTACTGTGGGCTGCATAACATCAGGCAAACTCTCTCACTAGCACCTCACACTTGGCGGGAGACACTATTTTCTACACATCTTTATCTGCTCACCATGCGCTCAGAACTGAAAAGAGCGAAGTGATGTAACCGACAAGCATACTACAGACACTGACGAACACATATGTGCAAAGCTTTATCAGATTTTCACAGTGGTTTCCATTTCTTGTCCGATTTGAACTTACTTTACGGATATCCCTCGTGAGTTCCGATTGGTCACGAAATGGAAACCACAGTGAAAACCAGAAATGTTTTATTTGCAAAAGTTAGCTATATCTTCCACGTACTTCTCTACACAGTCACCGCTCCAACCGAGTGTTGTCGTAGTGTTGTATCAACTTTCCAATATCCTCGTCATAGAAAGCAGCCGCTTGTGCTTTCGGCCAGTTATCTGCACTGGTCAGCAGCTCTGTGGAAAAAAATTGTCTTCATAGCTAGCGGTTCTTGCGAGCAGAGATGAGACTCAGGGGGAGCAAATTACGGACTGTATTGTGGGTAATCAAACACTTCTCATCGGAAACGCTGCAGGGGCGTCTTCATTGCCCCTGCAGTGTGCGGCCGAGAATTGACATGAAGAAGGTACTGCTCGACAGTTGTGTTATGTGGGCTGCATGAAACAGGTGAAATCTCTAACCAGGCCCTCAAACTTGGCGGGAGACACTATTCCTTAAGCATCTTTATGTCCTCACTGTTCACTCAAAACTGAAAAGAGTGACACGACACGATCGACGGGCATACCAGAGACACTGCCCAACACATCTGTGCAAAGCTTTACCGGCTTTTCCCAATGGTTTCCATTTCGCAACCGATCGGAACTTACTTTTTCGGACAACCCTAGTAGATGACATGATCAGAGAATGAAAGAGACACAACAACATCAGAAGTAAATGTTTGAGGAATGAACATATTAACACGATGTTATTCGAGGGTCAATATACATGTAAAGATGACAACCGTTCTCTTGGGAAGCCGTAGGGTAAGGCGATATTCGTCACTCCTGGTCACCCATTTACAGGCATTCACTGTCCAGTGTGGCCGCTCTATACACCACCTGCAGCGCTTCTTAGCAGCGACTACAGAAATGTGGAGCTCATGAGGTGCCGTTAGACCATTTTAACCCACACGTTTTAACACCCTACACACCGTCGTTGTTCTGGATGCACTGTGGAACCCACGAGTGATTCCTTCACCTGATTTCACGCGAATAAAATCGTGGCAGTTCTCACTTTAATATTAGACGCTGGGAAGTGAAGGTTTACGGCAGCTAGAAGCAAAAGAAATGAAATTTCTAAGATCTGTGAAAGGCAGCAGTAGGGAAGACAAAATTAGAAGCCAAGTAATAAGGGAAGAATTAGGGAGGCAAGCAATAACACAAAAGGCAGTACAAAGAAGAAGCGAGGAATCACGTACTTCGTGTGTCACCATGAAGACTTTTTAAACTATAAAGGGCGATCGGGAAGTTTCATTTGAGGGCGTTGCAGCAGCGTTTGTGGAACCCAGCGCGACTCAGTTATATAAGCACCAACATGTCGGCAAGGGGCTAGTGTGGCCTTCAACAGAGACTTTCTGATCGCTTGTTATGGCAGTAGGTTATAACCCATGGGGGAAGAGAGTGTGGTAAGACCGAAGATGAGATGGTGAGACCGGAACAGGTCCTAGTCTACCCTTGGACTAGTAGTCGAAGAAGAAGAAGAAGAAGAAGAAGAAGAAGAAAAAGAAGTACAAGAAGAAAATTTAATAGTATCTACCAATGCAGAAAAATTGCTTAGGAAATTTGTGGAGAGTAAGAAAATGGTAAATGTGTATTACACCCATTTACAATCGCGTTAGTTGCACGTAAGAGCCAAAAGTCGTCGGAAAACACTGTGATATGAGTCGGTCATTATCTGCCTTAAGTCTTTTCGTTGAATTTCACCACCTTCCAGTCCTGTTAGAAATGGTTGCCTGATACTCCACACTAAAATCTATAGACCGCTGCCGCTGCCGGGGCGACCTCACGTCTGTTCGTCAACACTTGTTGTCATTCTGCGCCGCAGTTTACGCACGTGGAAACATCTCCTCTGCCATTATGAAGATCCGTCATAGACACGGTTGGCTTCAGAAATCCGAATTCTTTCGTATTCTCCGATGTTCTGTGACCTATCATCTCGCACCAATTATCTTCCCGCCTGCAAAGAGTGTCAACTCGCAACGTCACCCCATCAGCACTATGCACCTGTCATGTGTCTGTAACAGGTTGCTGAAATACTATATTACGGCGTCACAAATGGCCCATTTTCAACGCTTCCCGTAACTTTTGGCCACTCAGTTTATTTCTGTAGGCTATGGTAATTCGCTTTTCTGGACCATACTCTAAGCACCAAATTGTGATGCAGTTCCCTTGGTCGACCCCACGCTGAGAAGCAAATTATGTCCTATCATATATTTTAATTATTAATTAATGATGAAATGCTACACCGCTGAAGGTAAACCAGCGAAGATCATATTTCTAGAGATGGCAACGTACTCCAATGATCAAAAGCATCCGGACACCTCTTAGCGACCCACCTTTGCCTTTATGACTCCTTGAACTCTGCTGGGGACACTTTCAATGACGTGTGTGAATCTGTGCGGACGAATGAGTGTCCATTGTTCCTCAAGAGCCGAAACCAGAGATAGTAGTAATGTTGGGCGCTGGGATCTGCAGCGAGGTTGACGTTCTAAATCATCCAAAAGATGTTCCACTGGGTACAGGTCGAGACTTGACAAGCTAGTACATTTGACGCCCATCACAGAGTCATTGTTCTAGCTGCACTGCTGATAGTCCTTTTGAAGGCATGAGTCTTGGCTTCAGCCGCTTTCATGCGAATTTTTGGAACTACCCTCCGAAATGCTCTATGGTCCTGTCCGACGGTAAATGAAAACTACCTATGTTGGTTTAGCTGTGGTTGTTTCTTCGCTTTCCCACGTCATAATCACGTCGTTAACTTGGGGAACTTTAGAAGTGATGAATTGTTCATCATGCATCTGTTAAAGAGATGACATCCAGTGAGCAATGTAACAAATTTTATTGCTTATTTAAGTTGCATACTGAGACATACGTCTATCCTTGAACTCATTGTGTTAGAATCGATGGAATGATGACGTTGTTCTTTTGTATGAAACAAAAGAAGTGCCTTTAGAGTCCTTCTGGGAATCTTTTCTTCTTCAGTCTTGATGAATGTAAGAACGCCATTGAAAGTGTTGTTAATAAAACTTCTCTATTTAAACTAGATTGAACTGCATGTGACTGCTTTAGTCTTTAATAAAACTTGCATCTGACTGCGTATTTAACTGAACTGAACTTTATCTGACTGCATGAAAATATTGTTGGAAAATTAATACTCAAAATACACATCTGACTGCAAGAAAGTTTAGTGGTAAAAATAAATGAAAGTCACCAACCTGCATCTGACTGCGTCTGTGGACTTAGCTCGTGCACTCCTTCCCGTTTAGCCGATAATAAAACATATATTCAACTCAGCCGTAGTACAATGGCATAAAATTGGCATTCCAGATAACTTTACTCATTTTGGCCCTGTTTATTACTTAATAAAATTTCTGTCCTGATCTGAATAATTTGCCAACTGTGCAATGGCATATAGATTATTTTACTCTGATAAATGAAATTATTAGCTTTACTCATGGGAACTTTACTTTATTAAACCTTTTGGTTCAATGCAAGCACAGGATGCGGAGAACGACATAAGGTGTGAGATGAAACTCTAATTTTATCTAAAAAATATTTATTGTTCAAACTTTTAAGGCACATGTGAAAAACTAAAAAAAAAACTTATATAGCATGTATTTACGAGAAAGTTTCACAAAACGCTTATTGCATCAACAACGGGATTTCTACCTAGCTTTTAGACATTATTTAACCAAAGAAAACCTATTTTATTAATTATTCTTTTTAGTTTCCCCAGGTATGTGTCGAGTTTCGCTTAATATATAGCTTATTATGTGCGTAGCGCCAGTTCTTACTTTGATGCTGTCATGACCCGGCTGCCTCCTGCAGGCATCTAGCTCCGACTTGAAACACGTCTGCTGTCTGTGCGCATCTCCTCACCACTACTCAAACTTTTACCACGTGCACCTAGCTCTGTTAGCTGTCAAAGATCTTACTACTCGAAGATGTACTACTCGTCCAACATTGCGGTTGGGAACTATCAACATTTTCCAGTGGCTCTATCCTGATCGAATCTCAGCACATACCTTTCATCATGTTCATAGCTCTACGATAATCGTGAATAATAAGGTTACTGTCAGTTGAAATGACTTACTACTGTATTCAATATGTATAATAACTATCACTTATTGCGCCTACAGGCTTCAGCATCTTAATTCCGCAGGGAAACGAAAGTTTGACGATGCGAGGATTACGTCACATCGGTGTGCTATCACATGAATATTGTCATCGTTTCTCTCAGAACCAATTCTCTTGACTGCCTGATATACCAAGTCCGATTATTCTTGCAGCACACTACGACATACTTTATCGTTATGTCCTGCATTTTAACACGATCAACCATCACCTAACTAATCGCTCTGCTATAGCAATCTACACTGCTCAAAACAGTTAGGGGATCAGGTGAGATATCATACACAACAGACATATGGAACGTATTTTATTCAGATATCGGTTACCATTGTAATTTGTATGTGATGCAGTATGATATTTTGCTGTCTCAACTCTGTACTTGAGGTTTACATGGCGTTTACATAGAGCGAGACACCATGGGGCTACCATAATAGTGAGTCATTCTCGTTGCCATCTAATATGGTGTGTGATCACCTCGGAGTGCCAGTACAGTTGCACACCTGCGTCGCATGGACAGTATGAGGTTATCAATCAGCTCTTGAGGGATATTTGGCCATTCTTCCATGAGTGCAATATCCAGCTGTGCAACCATTGTGGGAGGTGCTAGTTTGGCTGCAATGCTTCTGCCAAGTGCATCCCAGACATGGTCTGTCGGGTTTAAATCCAGTGAACAAGCTGGCCACTCAATTCGTTCGATTCCCTCAACTTTAAGCATGTTGTCCACCAGTGCAGGTCTGTGGGGACGAGTGTTATCGCCTACCAGAAGGATCTCCTATGGCACCAGCGTAGGGCACAAGAACAGGTCGACGGATTTCGTCTGTATACCTCTGAGCAATCAAAGCGCCATTCTGAACTGCATAGAGGTCGGCACGTCTGCCAGTACTGACTCCTGCCCACACCATTCGTCCACCGCGACGATATGGTGACTTTTCCTGCACCTAAGCGGGATTGTTCCGACTTCACTTTCTCTCCAGATGAGGGAACGACGATTGTCCGACTGAACACAAAATCTTGACTCATCTGTGAATAGCACCCGCCGCCATTCGTTACGACTCTAATCCTGATGTTCTTCCGCCCAGTTTCTGCCGGCTAAACGGTGTCGTGGTTTTAATGGGACACACACCATAGGCCTCCGTGCATAGAGGCTTCATTCCCGAAGGCGATATCGCACTGTGTATTGACACAGCGCGTCCTACTGCTGCCTGGAGGGTGCGTTGCAGCTGAGTTGAATTCAGCCTCCTGTCTCGAGATAACGGTCATCTCTTGCTGATGTTAGCCGTGGAAGAACTTGCCCTTGCCATCTTTTAAAGGTTCCTGTTGTTTGTAATCGTGTCCACGTCCTGGAAATTAAACTTTGGGACACTCCAATAGCTGCAGCCACCTCCCTCTGTGTCTGTCCCGCTTCCAATCGTCCTATGGCTCCCTATGCCGTAGCTTCGGGTAAGTCACGTTGTTGTTGCATTTCATTACCTGCTCACTACACGTTTTGTAGAGTAAATACAAATCAACACCAATCACCTCTGCAGCGAATTTCCGATATTACCACTATCTCGATGACTGTAATGTTGTTGTCTCCACTTCGTAGAACCGACAGAAAGACGTCAAAAAATTTTAGCTCATTCTGCGGATGACAATACTTCAGAACATAGATATTTGAACTGGTCTCCTAATTGTTTTGACCAGTGTATACACCTGGTTTAATCATAACAGGAAAATTAAAAGGTTTCAAAGCACATAAAAACTTTCACTGTCGAGTACTGTTTAAATCTTAACTGAAAACTAAATATGGTCGTTTTGATTCCCACTTTACCTTTTTTTGGCTTTCTTCCTCTCAAAATAATTGTCACACAGAGGTAAAATACAGTCTATCATTCTTTCGTTATTCATATCCATCGCTCTGCCCTCATTTTTTTAAGTGGCCACACAGTCCACTGACTATGTTATAGTCACTGAACTCCCCAGACTGACCCATTCTGCTGTTAGTGCTTCTTGTTTCTCTACTGACAACACAGTAATACCCTTGCGCCTTTAATACTGACGAGTCAGCATATCGTAACATCCAGAGGTCAGTTCCGGATTACATAGGCGTGTCCAAGTACTTCCAATCAGACAGTGTATTAAAGCAGGAAAAGCGACAACAACGAACCACATATCGTAAAAGAAAGAGTATTGCAATGTTCATACGTATCTTTCATAAAATAAGAAGACGAAACAACTCACCGAATTGTCGTCCATGAAGACGAATGCCTCACCAATATGCTGCTGATATGGTTGCACTATCGCTCGGAGGATGACATTCACGTATCGTACATCCGTTACGGGGCCTTCGATGACCATCAGCGGCGTACTTTGAATCTACGTAATGCCTCCCCAAAACAGCAGGGAATCTGCACCTTGCTGCACTCGCTGGACAGTGTGTCTACGGCGTTCAGCCTGACTGGGTTGCCTCCAAACACGTCTCCGACGATTGTCTGGTTGAAGGCAAATGCGACACTCATCGGTAAAGAGAGCGTGATGACAATCCCGAGCAGTCCATTCGGCATGTTGTTGGGCTCATTTGCACCGCGCTACGTGGTGTCGTGGTTGCAAAGATGAACCTCGCCAAGGACGTCGGGAGTGAAGTTGCGCATCATGCAGCCTATTGCGCACAGTTTGGGTCGTAACACCACGACCTGTGACTGCACGAAAAGCGTTATTCAACACGATGGCCTTGCTGTCTGGGTTCCTCCGAGCCATAATCCGTAGGTATCGATCATCCACCGCAGTGGTAGCCCTTGGGCGGCCTCAGTGAGGCATGTCATCGACAGTTCATGTCTCTCTGTATCTCCTCTATGTCCGAACAAAATCGCTTTGGTTCACTCCGAGACGCCCGGATTCTTCCATTGTTGAGAGCTCTTCCTGACACAAATTAACAATGCGGACGCGATCGAACCGCGGTATAGACCGTCTAGGCATTGTTGAACTACAGACAACACGAGCCGTGTACCTCCTTTCTGGTGGAATGACTGGAACTAATGGGCTGTCGGACTCCCTCCGTCCAATAGGCGCTGCTCATACACGATTGTTTACATCTTTCGGTGGGTTGAGTGACATCTCTGAACAGTCAAACGGATTGTGTCTGCGATGCAATATCCACAGTCAATGTCTATATTTAGGAGTTCTGGGGACTGGGGTGGTCCAAAACTTTTTTTACGTGTGTATTTTAAGCATCGATGGTATTTCTAAAATAGAAACGACAATACTGCGTAACAGGTCGCCGACTATTGAGTGTAAGTAATTGATACCGCTAACACATAAATGTAAATTTCTGAAAAGGACGCGAGTAAAGAGAAATATATGTTTTCCACAAATTTCACTTTTCGGAGCCTTGGGCACCACAAGGCTCTGACGTGCTCGTGGTGCAAGCTTTTCTGAATACAGGACCTTCCTGCAACGTCGCGTCGAGACAAAAGCTCGACTTTGCAGCCATTCGTGGCCACCGCACGGGTTATACAACACGACTGAGGTGACGCGGGGTGCGGCGTCGGTGGCTTTAAAGGTGCCTGACGCTGGCGTTGGCGTCGAGACGCGCTCTTTAAAGAGATTAATGCGCGTCCCCCACACAGCGGTGTCGCATTCCACTGCTGGCACCTCTCTCGCCAGAGCAGAACGAATTCTCGTTCTAGCGGCGGGAGGCGCTGTCCTGCTGAATAAAATGCAACCGTGTCGCTCTAGGTGTACAGTAGGCCGCCGAGCGCCCAGCGCCAGCCATCGTAACAAATGGGGGAACGCCGAGTGTGTGTCCAACGGCGCATGTCTGCCACTCAGCACCTTCACAACGTCTGTCGTTGTGAGTGCTCGTCTGAAGGCGTTGATGCCCATGTTGGTAAAAATTTTATTTAACTTAAATGTATGCAGATGCAGCTACTGAACGTAACTGTAAGAAAGACAACAATTTTCGATTATTATGAGTAGCTGTCAAATGAAAAGCAAACACCCGCAACAACAGAAACATGGAATCGTTTCATTCAAAGTAATGACCACACGCGTTAAGACATTTATGCCACTGGGAAACGAGACGATCGGTTCCTATTTCGTAGAACGTGGTCGATCGTTGACGGATCCACAACAGCATCCACTCTCGCCCTTCCTCGTCCGACTGTAGCCGACGTCCACACATGTTTTCTTCAGGTCGCTAAAGATGTGAAATTCATACGGTGAAATATCCGGCCTGTACGGGGAATGTCCGCCGCTCGTGGTCTCGCGGTAGCGTTCTCGCTTCCCGAGCACGGGGTCCCGGGTTCGATTCCCGGCGGGGTCAGGGATTTTCACCTGCCTCGAGATGACTGGGTGTTTGTGTTGTCCTCATCATTTCATCATCATCCAGGAAAGTGGCGCAATTGGACTGAGCAAAGATTGGGTAATTGTACGGGCGCTGATAACCACGCTGTTGAGCGCCACACAAACCAAACATCATCATCATGTACGGGGAATGTTGCAGTATTTAGCAACCAAATCCCTGAAGCTTGGGTGGTTAGACACTGGACTCGCATTCGGAAGAACGACGGTTCAATCCCTCGTCCAGCCATCCTGATTTAGGTTTTCCGTGATTTCCCTAAATCACTCCCGGCAAATGCCGGGATGGTTCCTCTGAAAGGGCACGGCAGACTTCCTTCCCCATCCTTCCCTAATCCGATGAGACCGATGACCACGCTGTCTGGTCTCCTTCCCCAAACCAACCAACCAACCTGAAGCTTGGGCTTCAAAAATGGTTCAAATGGCACTGTGCACTATGGGACTTAACTTCTGAGGTCATCAGTCCCCTAGAACTTAGAACTACTTAAACCTAACTAACCTAAGGACCTAACACTCATCCATGCCCGAGGCAGGATTCGAACTTGCGACCGTAGCGGTCGCCTGGGTCCAGACTGTAGAGCCTAGAACCGCTCGGCCAACCCGGCCGGCCTTGGGCTTCGTTCGATTGGTTGGTGTGGGCAGGAGTGAGGGGGGGGGGGGTGGAGAGAGAGAGAGAAAGAAAGGATTATCGTGTAGAAAGATGATTTCGTCCGACAGCTTTCCGACAGCCCGAGACTACAAACTTGTTCATACAAGTTCCGGTAATGCCATGATGACTTCCTTCTTCAACTGCAGGGCCCTGGAACCACAATCGGCGCACAACGTTATGAAGACATGTTTCAGGAGCTGCGACGCACCATGAAGTCAGAACGGCCAGGGCTACTGTCGGACGGAAGCATCGTGTTGCACTGTAACGCCCGGCCCCCAGACTGCCAGTCGCACGAATGCTGTGCTTCAGCGATTTAGTTGCGAAACGCCGCAGTATCTCCTTACAGCCCGGATCTTTCACTGTGTGATTTTCACATCTTTGGTGACATGAAGAAATAGATGCGTGGACGTCGCTTTCAGTCGGACGAAGACATGCAAGAGTCGGTGCCGTTGGCGATCCGTCAGCGGCCGACCGCTTTCTACGAAACAGGAAGTGATCATCTCGTCTCCCAGCGGGATAAATATCTTAAAGTGTCTGCTGATTACTTTTGAATGGAATCATTCCCTTTTCCTATTGTGGCCGGTGTTCCGTTTTTATTGGACAGCCCCTTTACATAATACACAGACTTAAATTCATCAACCAGACAAAGTGGAATACTTACTGCTTTTCACGAAATCATTATCAGACAGAAATTTCTTTGATAGTGATATAATGCACATTTCTGAGTGCAGCCTTTGGACAATACTACAGACAGAAATTGGAAACATCCTCAGATGACGTCAGGAAACTAAATAATCTCAGCCACTAGCGAATAATAATCCCATCCACTAGTGGAGGGTAGTCGTATAATGCTCAACGCAATCCTCCGTTGTTTCGGTTTAGCGCCCCTACCTGGAAAAGCGGTGTTCGTGGCTACAACTATTGATTAAATATGGATGTGAGATACAAATACGAAAACACAGCGCGTCGTAATTAATAGCGGAATCTGACGTGGATGAAGAAAGTATAATAGTAGCAAAAATACTGCGGTTAACATGCCAGTCAGTGAGTTGTTCGCCTGTGACTGCGAACGTGTGGTTACAAGACTTCAGCAGGAAATTTCTCCTAATTAGTTCAAATCCATATGAACTGCAAACTTTTCTGTTAACTGGGCTAAAATTACATCCATGGCGTACTTTAACGACAATGCAACAGTACTTCAGCCCTCTGTCTGTTACAACTGAGAGTACACTCGTATCTATTAAAGAAGGTGTTCCATATGACGTGAGTTACAAATTCTTTAAAACATCCCTGGATGGTCTAGCAATCTTGACAAGACTGTAACTCAATGCTGCAGTTATCCAAACACATTAACTGGAGGGAAATGCACCTCAATTCTGAGATGACTCCACGCAGGAAAATCTATAAGATTGAGGTTAGATGACCTTGGAGGCCAAGTTAAGGCCGTTCTCAGTCTAACCAGTCCGGAACATATTGGCGCATTACATGTCAACAGCAGCAGCAAATTTTAAATTTTGCCTGTACCCCACCAAGCGTGTACCACATTCCTAATTATTGGGCGTAGGTGAAATTGGGGCCATATTCGATAGGAACTTAATCTAAAAAATCATATTTCTAATACATTTACACCTGCTGCAACAATATTTCATACTGAAGTCAACAGTGTTTCATAACCACACATTCGCGACATTCTCGTAAGCGGCTCGTTTATTACTTATGTCCACTGAAATATTTATGCTTCTGCCATCAAATACTTTCCCTCGTCTCACTTTCAATGTTAATTATGATACATCCTGGCTACGTCTGATACATAGCAAATTTATAAGGAGCCTGCGAAAATTAACACTGCTGTATCACTACAAGCAAGATGAGCTTTCTGACAGGCTGGGCAACTGAAAACCATTTAGTAACTGAAAAGAAAAAGAGGCTAGACACTACAGTCTGGTCAGGATCCAGAGAAGGTCTTAAAGCTGTTAGGGAATGGAGAAAATCTTGTAATGGGGTTTGAAGATAGCGTTAGAATCAGTGAGATTTTGTTTTGTACTATACCGCTTTGTATAGCTCAAAAACGTGAGTCAAATAACTGTAGAAAAGCTTTTTCTATACTGGTTTTTATTGCGAGCGGGCGCGCTCGCGTGTGTGTTATTTAAATGATAAAGTGGAATATCATGTTATAGAATTATTTATTTCTGCGTCTACCTCTGAGAGTTATTAATTCAGACCTGGTGAATGTTTATAAGGCGTATATCTGCTCCTTCACTTTCAACAGGTAGGAAATTCGCGACAGAATTGAATGTGATCGTAATTCTCTATGAAATCAGCCACGTGGAGGATGTGGTGAAAAAACTGCAAATACGTGTGAAATGATATTCTTGTTTTTATTTTAAACACAATTACATTTGTAATATGGAAGTATTCAGCATTGTTTTCGTCCATATACTATCTGCCTTCACATACCCTTCATCGTATCTGACGTTCGATAGGTAAAGCATTGTTCACGAAATGCCACCTACTACGTATAAAGTGCGAACCCAAAAGCTTCCAACAAAATTTCGGAGCTTGTTCAAGGATGCTTTCTTTGTATTTTGGTGCAAGGAATCCTTGATCTCGAGTGTGTTCTTACAGAGGAATTGTATTCCATTTGACTTTTTAATGCCGTTATATTTCTGTCTAGATTGCACTTAAAATGTCTACCAGTAGCACAAATATCTACGGTATACGGCGTGTGTCTGTTCCGTTCATTCACGGTACTTCCTGAGTGCAAGAACATAGTTTATAAATCTCCTAGCCCCCTAGGTTGCGTTCAGTATTGATCTGTTCTGTCTGGGTCCCGTTTTTCTGACAGTCTTAACTGTATGTTAAAAGTGACACACAACCTTATGAATAGGTTTACTGATGAAGGTTTGCTAATATACAGTTTACTAAGCGGGGTAGCGCACTGGTTAGCACACTGGACTCGCGTTCGGGAGGACGACGGTTCAAACCTCAGCCCTGCCATTCCAATTTAGGATTCCCATGATTTCCCTAAATCGCTTAAGGCAAATGCCGCGATTGGTCCTTCGAAAGGGGATGCCTGCTTTTCTTCTCCATCCTTCCGTAACCCGAGGTTGTGCTCCGTCCTAATGACGTCGTTGTCGACGGGACATTAAACACTTATCTCCTCATCCGATATGCAGTTCGTGTATGGATTCAAAGAATGCAATGGGAGAGCGGCACAATAACTTTGTGCTCAACAGTGACGGGAACTATATTACGGTTAGAGGTTCCATGCCACGGATTGCGCTGCCCCTCCCGCCAGAGGTTCGAGTCCTCCCTCGGGCATGATTCTGTAAGTTGTTCTTAGCATAAGTTAGATTAAGTAGTGTATAAATCTAGGGACCGATGACGTCAGAAGTTTGGTCCCTTAGGATTTCACAAACATTTGAACTATATTACGATACTTCATCATCTGGCGGTTGGTGCATCATTTTGTATTTTGTGTTTTTCATTTTGGTGATTGCATATTATAGGCTATTCGAATGGTGTAAATGTTTTGTTTTCACAAGAAACAAAGGTGACTGATGTCATGAAACGAATAAATTATAATTATGTTACTACTCTGCAGACTAGGGCGTCTTATGCTAAAACACTCACAAAATGTTCCTCAGCAAACAATGTAATTTTGTTGGCGGAGTTCGAGTTCAGCCAGCGGAATCTGAAGCTGGCGAATGTATGATCGGTGTACGCACTACACGTAGCAACTGGGAATATCGAAGTGAAAAGTGGACTTTGAATAATTTTATTGTTATTGACTCCACTGTATGAACGATATCATGTTGTTGTTGTGGTTTTCTCTCCGAAGGCTGGCTTGATGCAGCTCTGCATGATACCCTACCCTGTGCAAGCCTCTTTATCTCCGGGTAACTACTGCAACCTAAATTCTTCTGAATCGCTTCCTGTATTCATCTGTTGGGTATGATCTACGACTTTTACCCCCCATATTTCTCTCTAGTACTAAATTGGTGATCCCTTGATGTCTCAGAATGTCTCCTAGCAACAGATCCCTTCTTCTAGTCATGTTGCACGATTCCTAACAGTCTTCCATAAGAAACAATCAAAAAGTTTCCGTTTTATGGCGTTGTTGCAGCTTATATGCAACGTTGCGCGTCCCTCCTGCTGATGTGTAAGCACCGTCATATAGGCAAGGTGTTAGCGTGTCAATCGTGTCTTTTCAGACGTGCTTGCGATAAATGCAGCAACGTGAATATTATACCGTTTTTACCAAATGGTCCAAACAGGAACAACGCGCTGTTAGTCTTTTCTTGCCTGTCGAAAGATGAACGCAAATACACATCCATTGAAGAACGAAGACTGTTTGTAGGGCAGCATGTCTGTCGAAAACCGTCGTTGTGAAATGGAGTGGCAAGTTCCATGCTGCTTCTTGGTAATGCGCGTCCCTGCATCGCAAATGTCGTAACGCATAAGTTGTGCCAACTGAAGTGGGAGACATTCTCGAGCACCCACCATGTAGTCCTGATCTCTGCCCATGTGGGTATCACGCCTTCGACCGCTTAAAAATGGTCTTGAAATTTCAATGATTCCTGTCGGACGAGGATGTGAAGCAGGCAGTAACGAACTCCCTTCACGCAGCAGGACACAATGTTTTACAAAAGGGCGTCTTCGACCTGGTGCGTCGGTGGGATGCTTGCCTCACTGCTCTCTGCGATTTTGCCTGACTGGTATACAGAGTCTGGACTGTACGACCTTCGTACGGAAAGTTTTTGATCACCTCTTATGTAACAATATTTTGATGCGAAATAGTAGTTCCGATCAAGAATGGTAAATAATGACGGTTTGTTTTATCGGCAGCTGCTATAGAGGTACTTAAGTTTTTGTTTTATTTTTCTGCTTTGGAAGGATTTCACAGAAATTTTGGGCAGCAGTAAGCTTGCATTATAACAATGTAGATAGCGACTATGGTGGATCTTAACTCAATAATGTTCACATCTGTGAGCTACTGCTACCGCTGTTTTCAGCTTTATTGCGTTATAAAGGAAACTGTATGTTGGAATGTGCAACATGACCACGTGGCTGACATCCACGAAATTTGTAAGTTAGTTGATACAAGTGCGTGAAGTTCAAACCGAACGACATTTAGCTAATCATTCCTTTGAGGATGTTCGTTGCTGGCATAAGAATGATTTCTTTACTTTTGCCGTACAGTGAATTACAGAACTGTAAGCTCCAGTTTCATATTACGTGCGTATTAAACAAAAAGAAAAAAGTTCTACGATGTACACAAATGAGTAAAACATTATTATAACTTAGTTAATTGGGTAATGGGCGGTCTTTGAAACACAAAACAGCTTCGATTCTGCGTAGTATGGATTCTAAAACTCTTCAGTAGGTTTCCAGATGTACGTCCAAACAATTGCCTACCAAAAGTTAGCGTTGTTCCTATAAATTACGCGACGGTAGCTAATGGACGCGATTATGGGTCTCGATAGCGTCACTGATTGGATCCACTGGGTTTCTGTCAGGCTAATTGGCGAGCAATAAATGAAAGAGAGTTCATTATAATGCTCCTCAAACCACTGCAGCAGGATTCTGGCCTTAGAACAACAAACGTTATCCTGCTGAAACATGCCATCGCCGTCAGAGTTACATTACATATGAAGGAATGCAATTAGTCTGTAGTAACGTTCACGTAATCAACAGATTCCGTGCTTTATGGGTAGCGCCTCACGTTCGATCCCAGCCACTGCTTAAATTCTGAATGAAAAGAATCAGCTGTGGCGGCCGAAGACTTTCGGCATGAAATGTCACCCTCGTTCTGCCAACTGTCTTGTAAAAGAGGACGGAGGTACGGTCTGAGGCTCAAGGCACTCTTCTTGCCTTTAGGGTGGGAAACAGCCCCTAAAAGGTGGATGAATCAGCTCTGAAAATGGTATGAGGATGCACGAGGCAATGGGAGCCACCTCATTAAAAACACATGATGTCGCGCGGTTCCAGACTAAAGTGCCTATGAAGTGCCTAGAACCGCTCGGCCACACCAGCCGGCTTACTGCACCAGCAGTACTTTGTCCAACCGCCGTTCATCCTGATTACCTCAAAAATTCTCCTGGGAATTGATTTAGTTAGGGTTTGTAGTTCTTGCTGTGACACTATCGCACACTCTTCTCATATCACTCTTTGCAGCTCACGCACGGCCTCAGGTTGCCTTGCATTGCTATAAAAACGCATTGAAAGTATTCAACAAAGGTTTCCATGGGGTTCTGGAAGCGCCCCGGTTGTCCCGGTTGCCTACAGTGGACTGGAGGCCGAGTGGTGACCTCTCCAGTTGTCAGGATGCTAGGAAATGACTGTGGACGCATCAGAAACGCCAAAGAAACATTATTAATTCATAACACCTTTATTCCTGCCAAGTACGATGTGGCCCGTGTAACACAGGCTGGCTGAGCTTGGTGATATCAACGACCTTCCCCGAGTCCTCACTGACTCGTAGCGATGACACAAGCTCTGGGCCGCACCAGTCTTGCTAGCGGAGCGCCGCGTGCTGTGACGTAGCGGAGGAATGTCCTTACTGTGTACTTCGGCCGCACGTGGCTGGCAGCGCTCGGCTGGCTCGGACAGCAAGCCGCTGCACGTAGGAGGCTCCGGGTTGGAGTCCCGGCGCTGTCGGCACGAGAAGCGTTCTTGCAGTGCGGAGTGTACTCTATCCCACCCCGTCTTCTTCCCTACTCCTCCTGGTGGCTCGTCCGCGGTGGACGGGCGGAACGGGCTGCAATCCATCAGCGTCGTCAGCTCACCCGGTTGTGGCGGCAGATGTACAGGGCCTAGGCCCCACACGATCTCGACGACGGCTCACTGATGTGATCAGCATTGGCAGCGAGCAAGTCTGCCATGGTGTCTGCTAATCCTGGACTGATGATTGACAGCGGCAGCAGAGAGCACCAGAGCTGGTACTGTCCCCTCACGTCTGCTGCTGGATGGGCCACCCTTACTGCAACATCTCCTTAATAAAGATTAACATGTCGATCACTGAGCTGAGCGCTACGCAGCGGCCCAGTACACTTCTAAGTGCAAGTCTAACTGCGAGTGCCTTGCTGCTATCAAAACTGGCGTATACAAAGGAAGCACAAACGACGTCCTGACGTCATTCTCGTTTGTAATGAACGCATTCGTTCCATTTATACTGCTGATTCATCTGTCGTACTCGCCCCTTAGGTGTTCTTGCGACAGAGTTACGTGTTGTTGCGGCAGACTTCCGCGAAGTTGTGAAATGCAGTACAGCTGACACTATACCTCTGTCTTATACTCTACGAAAGTCTCCGTGTAACACAAACCCACGTGCTAAGCAATTCTCTGTCGCCTGTTGTGTGTATCCAGGCCATTGCCCCTGCGTGGCGACACATTCCAATACATGCTCAATCCTCTTACCTCTTGGCTAACCTACTGCCTCTGGCTCTCGGCATAGGCAACGAAACTTTGATAATATTCCACGATTCCAACTCTTTAGTATTCCGCGACACTACACATCCCGCTCCTTTAAAAAAATTCGTCCCGAAGTTTACAATTCTGGACTTACTGGTTGTGCACGCCATACTTCCTTATACTTCACAGGTATCTTACAACTACTAGTTCAACATTGTCAAACTTTTCGTATCCGCTAATAATCTATTTACACTTACTACTAATTCCAATCTTATCATTGGTTATCAATTTATATTACGTTCCACTATTCCCAGTCCATCTCATAGATATTTGATGTACGGTTGTTATTTCAGAACGAGACATCTTTTTCCGTATACAAAAGTAAGTTGCACAAATAAACACTACAACTAAGATTATGCTAGTCATTGACACATCAAATATAATTGTGTTTTGCTTACATTTCTCCCGATATTGCTGCACGTGCTGCAGTAGTTGATTAACTGAGGTCTGCTCTTTTTCTGAGATAATCAGGCTGTCTAAAGATTGTAGCAATGTGGGATCCAAGGACTCGTTAATAAACGTTAGGTTCTGGCGAGGCAATATGTGTGGCGGTTCCTCTGGATAATACAAGATAGGCTGTGTCACGTGAATCATTGTTGTACCCGTGAAAGTAACTGGTATGTGAAAATGCTTCCCCACTATTTCATATCCAGTGCCATTAATCAATAACCCACTGCCCTGCAATTCAAGCTTTGATATATCTGTCAATCTACCATTTCTGTAACAATTGGCAACTACGGTCTCTAGTTCGAACACAGAGTAAATCCAATGTTCCCAACTTTCTGAAATTTCGGTCTCGGAAGTAACACCTTCTTTTCGCATTCTAAGGTTCCCATATTCCCCAAGAACAACTGCATCTCACACGAATGGTTGTGGGTTGCCACCTCCTTTGCTGGACAAATAAAAACACTTCCCCTGAAACAGTCTGTCAAATCTTCCGTAGACATTACCACATGAGCACTCCTCTGTCTTGACACTAACAACACTTCCCGAGTTTGCACTTGCACCCACATCCCAAGTGCACCCCATCTAATTGGATACGGGTGTACTGTATAACACTGGTACCGTGAATTGACACCCATCACTTGTATTTGCACTTCTACGTGTATACTCGCCTGATCCGTAATTACTCTCACTTTAGACATGCGATAGGATAACGGTAAATTCCGCTTCGTCGGAGGCACGACATGAATCACTCCTTCCGAGAATTGCAGAATACCCTATTACCCAATAACAATTAATACAACATGTTCCTCTCTGAGGACACTTAATCTACTTATAGGGATAAGTACCTAAGTGCCTAAGGAACGTTCCTCTGCTGTTCTTTTAGCTTCGGTACCCTCACACCCTTTGTTACTGCTGGAGGAATCTGCGATAACGCATCCACTGCGGCTTAATCCTACTCACATGAACTACTGACGACTTGGTTGGTAAATGCAACTTTACGTTCACTGGAGACACTGTTTCATTTACCTGATACGGTCCAGAATATTTCGTCAAAAACTTCTTCGTTTTACCCTTCGGAACATAAGGATTAGCCGACAATACCCATTGACCAAATCTGTATTGCGGCAGTTTACCTGTTCCTTGCCTAAAACTCCCTTGTTTCTCCAAAGCTTTAGTATTAGCACGCCGTACCCTTTGCCAAATCTCTCTCAATTTCTTGGCGAAATTCTTCACTGACTCATCCTGTGAAACTATCTGAGGTTTGAGCACATCAAATGGTGATGGCATTTTCCGACCATAAATTACCTCATACAGAGAGAGCCCCGTTCCTGTATGAACTTTCGCGTTATATGCGCTTGTCAACAGATTTAAATATACGTCCCAGTCCGTGTGTTCTGAATTTAGGTAATGACTAATCATCTTAACTAACGTCCTATGAACCTGTTCTGTTCGTCCATTAGACTGAGGATGAAATGGCTTGTCTACAATTTCTTAACTTTCAATAAACGGCATAACTGCTTCATCAGCTCGGATATAAAGTTACTATCCTGATCTGTAATTATAGTATCAGGCACACCATACTTCAGCAACCAGTTATTTACTAAGGCTTGCGCAACAGTGCTTGCCTTCTGATCTGGAATACACTCCTGGAAATGGAAAAAAGAACACATTGACACCGGTGTGTCAGACCCACCATACTTGCTCCGGACACTGCGAGAGGGCTGTACAAGCAATGATCACACGCACGGCACAGCGGACACACCAGGAACCGCGGTGTTGGCCGTCGAATGGCGCTAGCTGCGCAGCATTTGTGCACCGCCGCCGTCAGTGTCAGCCAGTTTGCCGTGGCATACGGAGCTCCATCGCAGTCTTTAACACTGGTAGCATGCCGCGACAGCGTGGACGTGAACCGTATGTGCAGTTGACGGACTTTGAGCGAGGGCGTATAGTGGGCATGCGGGAGGCCGGGTGGACGTACCGCCGAATTGCTCAACACGTGGGGCGTGAGGTCTCCACAGTACATCGATGTTGTCGCCAGTGGTCGGCGGAAGATGCACGTGCCAGTCGACCTGGGACCGGACCGCAGCGACGCACGGATGCACGCCAAGACCGTAGGATCCTACGCAGTGCCGTAGGGGACCGCACCGCCACTTCCCAGCAAATTAGGGACACTGTTGCTCCTGGGGTATCGGCGAGGACCATTCGCAACCGTCTCCATGAAGCTGGGCTACGGTCCCGCACACCGTTAGGCCGTCTTCCGCTCACGCCCCAACATCGTGCAGCCCGCCTCCAGTGGTGTCGCGACAGGCGTGAATGGAGAGACGAATGGAGACGTGTCGTCTTCAACGATGAGAGTCGCTTCTGCCTTGGTGCCAATGATGGTCGTATGCGTGTTTGGCGCCGTGCAGGTGAGCGCCACAATCAGGACTGCATACGACCGAGGCACACAGGGCCAACACCCGGCATCATGGTGTGGGGAGCGATCTCCTACACTGGCCGTACACCACTGGTGATCGTCGAGGGGACACTGAATAGTGCACGGTACATCCAAACCGTCATCGAACCCATCGTTCTACCATTCCTAGACCGGCAAGGGAACTTGCAGTACCAACAGGACAATGCACGTCCGCATGTATCCCGTGCCACCCAACGTGCTCTAGAAGGTGTAAGTCAACTACCCTGGCCAGCAAGATCTCCGGATCTGTCCCCCATTGAGCATGTTTGGGACTGGATGAAGCGTCGTCTCACGCGGTCTGCACGTCCAGCACGAACGCTGGTCCAACTGAGGCGCCAGGTGGAAATGGCATGGCAAGCCGTTCCACAGGACTACATCCAGCATCTCTACGATCGTCTCCATGGGAGAATAGCAGCCTGCATTGCTGCGAAAGGTGGATATACACTGTACTAGTGCCGACATTGTGCATGCTCTGTTGCCTGTGTCTATGTGCCTGTGGTTCTGTCAGTGTGATCATGTGATGTATCTGACCCCAGGAATGTGTCAATAAAGTTTCCCCTTCCTGGGACAATGAATTCACGGTGTTCTTATTTCAATTTCCAGGAGTGTAGTTACCATTACCAGGTATCGGGAAAAATGATCTAATATTGTTAATACGTATCCATTACCCGCTTGGGTCTTGTTAAATGCTCCGATTACGTCTAATCAGATGAATGCGAACGGACGATCTGCTTCAGGTAGTCTCTGTAACTGAATTTTCTGATGACTTAAATCTGCTCTCTGTACACACGGTATACAATTTTGCACATACTGCTCTACATCATTGCGACGTGTCTTCCACCAAAACCTTTCAGCTACTCGTCTATCAGTCGTTCTTTTACCACCATGACCCGACAATACATGGTCGTGCGCTTGTTTCAACACTTCTTCCCTCAGCGACTCCGCTACTACGACGCGTAGTCCGCAGTTCGTCTTCCTGTAAAGCAACCCATCCTGAATTTCAAACTGCGGTTGCATTCAGAACAATTGACACTCTCTGTCAGTGGCTTGCGCCTTTATCCACTCCTTCTCACTTATGCCCACAACTTGTACAGCTGCTATTTTTCTACTAAGCGCATCTGCATTCGTATGTTTTAACCCTGGTTTGTGAATTACCTCGTAGTCAAATTCACTTAGTTTCAGTGCCCATCTCGTTAAACGACTCGAAGGATCTTTCAACCCCAACAACCACTTCAATGCTGCGTGATCTGTAATCACCTTGAACTTACACCCATATAAATAACAGCGAAAATACGAGATACCGTAAATCACTGCTAACATTTCTTTCTCTGTAGTTGAATAATTCATCTCTGCCTTATTCAGTGGCCTGGAAGCATAATCCACGGGATGTTCCTGTTCATTAGCCCTCTGAGAAAGAATACAACCTACAGCAATATTACTAGCATCACAAGATAGTATGAACTCTTGTTCGAAATCAGGAAGTATCAACACTGGGTCTGATGTTAGTATCTGTTTGAGCTCCTCGAATGCCTCCTGACACTGTGCTGTCCATTCAAACTTAACATCTTTCTTTAACAATCTCGTTAATGGATGTGCAATTTCCGCGAACCCCTTTACATATCGTCTGTAGTAATTACATAAACTGACATATTGCTGATCTTGTTTAGTGGTCTGTGGCACTGGAAAAACACGCACAGCCGACGTTAGACGAGGATCCATTCTTGCCCCATCCTGACTGATAATATGCCCAAGATAAGTCACTTGCGTCTGAGCAAACTGACATTTCTCGACATTAAGCATAACATTTGCCGCTCTTAGCCTACTAAATACTTCGTTCAGTCGTTTCACATGCTCTTCTATATTACGCAAAAAAGTAACAATATCATCGAGGTATACCATAGCAATCATCGGTTTCAGTCCCCAAAGCACACCATCTAACAGACGCTGAAATGTAGCAGGAGCGTTTTTCAACCCAAATGGCATTCTGCGATACTGAAAGTGACCAAGGCTTGGTGTAAAGGCTGTCTTCGGTCTATCCTCGGGACTTACTTCTATCTGATGGTACCCACTCTTTAGATCTATTGTCGTAAAATATTTACAACGACCTAGGTTATCCAATGTTTCCATAATGTTTGGTATTGGATACGCAACTGTTACAGTTCGTGCGTTCAAAAAACGATAGTCACAACAAAACCTATACTTTTTAGTACCGTCCAATGACTTCTTAGGAACTACCACTATGTTGGAAGACCACGGGCTCTCACTGTTCTCTATAATTCCGTCCCTTAGCTGTTGATTAATAAATTCTTCCACTAGTGGTTGTAGGCGTTTCGCTATCCTGTATGGTTTTCTATAGACCGGTGGACTATCGCCAGTCGGTATACGGTGCTGTGTAATAGGAGTTGCTGGTAATGGACCTTCTGAATGAAACAAATCTAAATACTCTAATAACAAAGCTTCCATTGCTTTCCGATCACCATTCTCCAAATGACGAATCTTATCACGTAGTACAGATGCCTGGACGGTTTGCTTGACGTTATAATCACCTTGGGATCCACCTGTTTCCTCGTTGTCGAGTGTTTGCAAACTTGCTACCACTAAACCCTTTGGGAGATCCACTTCATCTGCCTCAAAATTATCTACACTGACCGGAATCATCAGTTCCCCATTTATATCCGTTACGCGCGAAACAATCCTTCTAATAAAACAAAGCATTTCATCCAATGCTTCATTGCTCTGCAGTGGCTCCACCACACATAGTCTCTGCTGTGGCACATCGGTACCTACTGACAACAAAACTAACTGCCCTGTACCCGAAGGCACTTTGACATGCGTAATCATCTTTAATGCACCTGTTCGCGGTTCAATTGGTGACATCTTAGCAATGGATGCACCTCGCGACGTAGAAACATTTACAGCTGTTGTACCCATTGAAAACAAGTTTCCACTAAGTTCAACTGTACGCTCTGAAAGACTAATTTTGGAATGGTGTTTATCGAGGAAGTCCAGTCCGAGAATCACAGAATACCCTTGTCCCACAGTTGGCAGCACTTTCATTTGCTCTCTGAACTCTACAGTTCCAATCTTAAAAACGAGCTGTGTTGTACCCAATGATTGCAACTCATTATTCCCTACTCCACGTAATCTATACCTAGGAGTACCTAGTCTTCTCGTACCCACGAGGTCTAGACTAGCAAAAGATATATGTGCCCCTGCATCAATCAAAATCTTACGTCTGTTATTCCTTACAACACCCACAAAGCAACAATCCGTCTCAGTACTAGTTTTCACCTTACTTCTGCTTACCGGGAATGTCTTCCGACGGACGAAACACTCCCATTCCCTTTTAACGCTATTTCCTGTTTATTCCCGTTACCATCCTGCTTACTATGACACTCATTCGCTTTGTGACCGTAGCGTTTACAAGCATAGCACTGCGGCTGTCTGCATTGAGCCTTCATGTGACCTTTCTTCCCACAGCGGTAACAATTTCTCTCTGACACAAAGATGCGTTTATCATTGCGAACCCTTGTTGTAATGTCTATCTCCCGCAGATGCGTTGCAATACGCAGTGCTGCAGCTAAATCCCCAGGATTCTCCATCCTATCCCTAGGAGAAAATTCTGAAGGAGTTCCGCTGAGGAATACATCGAGGCCTCTGTTTTCTGCCTCTCGTAGTAATACACGATCCGCATCAGGATTATCCGATAATTCATAGGTCTGCGAATTAATTTTCTGTATCCTATCTGAAAAAGACTCCACTGTCTCATTGACCTTCTGTGTCAAATTAGCTAACTTCTCCCTAAAAAATCTTGCACTATTTTGCTTATGATATCTTTGTCGAAACCCATCTGCCAATTCTTCAAACGTGCTCGCCTTTTAAGCGTCTGATGGTACATCACGAACGTCTTGGCTTCCCCTGCAAGTCGCAAATTTGCCATACGTAACGTAGTTATGTCCGACCAATTGTTCATTGCAGCTGTTGCCAAAACATCGTTAATGAACGCTGTGACATCCTCTGTTGTTTTACCCAAGAAAGGCGTGATCAGGGTAGCTACTGAAGGATATATTGCAAGGTTGGACATTGCTACTGACTTGCACTCGCTTGAACCCATTTGCGACTCTTGCGCCGAACGCAAGGTCTCCATTTGCGTCATTAATTCTACCTGACGTAACTTACGCTACGCATTCTCTTCTAGCAATTTTGAGACTTGCTCCGTCAGAGCAGCTATACTCACTTCAGTACTAACGAATCTTGTTTCCGGCATGATTTGTGCAAATTACCAACAACTTAATCTATACTGAATTTACTCCTCAGAACAATAACTACACTAGCTACTCAACTCCTTTGTCACAGTTGAGCACTACACACAAGAAGACAAACAAGACTAACTAAACAAAATTAATTCCTCCGCCTTGTTATTGCCCAGCGACACTCTCTACAATTGTGCGCTACGTGACCAAACAAGCTACAAATTGAACATTCAACTGGTACAAACTTCGTGCATGGCTCCCCATGCCCCGTTAAATTACGCACAGTACATCTGACTGGTACCAAGTACATTTCCCAAATGTTTCCCTTAAACTCAGATAAATCTGCTGTTTCTGCAGGTCTCACAAAGTGCACTCCCAACAAAGACTGTGCATCCATAGCTATTAACAAAAATCACCTCGTGCACTTACCACAAGGCTGCATAGAGTCGACAGTACTGACCGCAACTCTGTGGTGTCAATCCTGCAGTGGCGGTGCCGACGACTCCAGATACCAGATCTGCAGGCCAGTGCTGTAGTGGGCAGTTCGAACACTTCTGATACCAGATCTGTAGGCTGTGGGCGCGAGGACTTCTGACACCAAATCTGTAGACGGTGGGTGCGAGGACTTCTGACACGAAATCTGTAGGTGCCCCGGTTGTCCCGGTCGCCTACGGTGGACTGGAGGCCAAGCGGTGACCTCTCCAGTCAGAAACGCCAAAGAAACATTATTAATTCATAACACCTTTATTCCTGCCGAGTACAATGTGGCCCGCGTAACACAGGCTGGCTGGGCTTGGTGATATCAGCGACCTTCCCCGAGTCTTTACTGACTTGTAGCGATGACACCAGCTCTGGACCGCACTAGTCTTGCTAGCGCAGCACCATGTCCTGTGACATAGCGGAGGAAGGTCCTTACTTCGTACTTCGGCTGCGCCTGGCCGGCAGAGCTCGGCTGGCTGGCCAGCTCGGACAGCGAGCCGTTGCGCATAGGAGGATCCGGGTTGGAGTTTCGGCGCTGTCGGCATGAGAAGCTTTCTTGTAGTGCAGAGTGTACTCTCTATCCCATCCCGTCTTCTTCCTTGTTCCTCCTGGTGGATCGTCCATGGTGAACAGATGGAACAGGCTGCAGTCCCCCAGCGTCCTCAGCTCACCCGGTTGTGGCGGCAGTTGCACAAGCCCTGGGCCCCACACGATCTCGAAGACGGCTCACTGATGGTATCAGCATTGGCGGCGAGCAAGTCTGCCGTGGTGTCTGCTAATCCTGGGCTGATGATTGACAGCGGCAGCAGAGAGGACCAGAGCTGGTACTGTCTCCTCATGTCTGCTGCTGCATGGGCCGCCTTACTGCAACATCTCCTTAATAAAGATTAACATGTCGATCACTGAGCTGAGTGCTACCCAGTACACATATAATTGCTAGTCCAAAAAGTGCGAGTGCCTTGTTTCTATCAAAGCTGGTGTATTTAAAGGAAGCACGAGCGACGTCCTGACGTCATGCTCGTTTGTAATGAACGCATTTGTTCCACTTATAGTGCTGACTTATTTGTCGTACTCGCCCCTTAGGTGTTCTTGTGACAGAGTTACGTGTTGTTATGGCAGACTTACGCGAAGTTGTGAAATACAGTACAGCTGACTCCATACCTCTGTCTTATACTCTACGAAAGTCTCCGTGTAACACAAATCCGCGTGCTAAGCAATTCTCTCTCGCCTGTTGTGTGTAACCAGGCCATTGCCCCTGCGTGACGACACATTCTGATACATTCGCAATCCTCTTACCTCTTGGCTAACCTACTGCCTCTGGCTCCCGGCATAGGCAACGAAACTCCGACAATATTCCACGTTTCCAACTCTTTACTATTCCGTGACACTACAGTTCATACCGTGATACGTGCAGTCCAGGGGAAGATATCGATATCTTTCTCTTCAGATCACATTTGGTTATAGCAGAAACATGCACAGATGCATCACATTGTTGAATCATTAGACTTTCGTCCCATTGCTCCTCATACATTCTAATCAGTTCTGTCTCTATCATCTGAGTCTATATGTTAGAGTTCATTGTAGGGTTCACACAAGATATTTTTGATTTACCTGTGGCGCAGAAGGGTGCCAAAATCATAATAGTTCCACTACCAAACTTCCTACTTATTCTTACCTTATGCTCCGTTCTCAGACCATGTCAGTAATAATGAAATTCATTCAGGTCCATCTAAACTAAACTTTTTCTCGTCCCTAACGATCATTTTATCCCATGCAGAAGCCCTTGACATGCTTTTAAGCACACTCCAGTCCAGCCTCTTTATGACAGAAAAGATTTACAGACACTGGCTGAGAGTGGGGATGGATTTACATCAGTGGAGAAAGTTGAAAATTTGTGTCAGACTAGGATTCTAACCCGGATCTCCTGCTTACTAGCGAGATTCTCTGACCACTGAGCCCTCCGGACACTGTGCTCATCACAGCTGCACAGATTACGCTACCACGCCTCCGGCCAGCCCCAATTACTCAACTTACCCATACACTACTAATTTAGTGTCCTTTGCCCTTGATCCTCATTACTCGCCGAATTTCGCTGTTTCCCGTAAGAGGTCGAGCCTGGTGTGCATTCACTCTGAAGAGATCATTGGCCGTCGTCGCCCTTCGCCTTAATTATATATAAGTGGTGTCTGTTCTTCCGGACGCGTCCGAGAGCCTCTTTATATTTGAGTGTTAGAGAGGGTTTCTGCAGTTGTTTCTTGAAAGACTGATAGGTGTCATGTATAAGTTTGGCGTCTGAATTGATTGTGAGCGAGCAGAGATGTTGTAAAGCTGTATCGCAGTAGTTAGGTTATTATCATTGGTGTGCGCGAGGGCGCAGTGAGCAAATAATGTTAAGCTGTGTTAGAGTAAGGAAGCAATGGTAATGTTAGGTTTAAAATGTAAAGTCTCAATTTATCAATGTGTTTAACAGGGTGAGTCATCTAACGTTACCGCTGGATATATTTCGTAAACCACATCAAATACTGACGAACCGGTTCCACAGACCGAACGTGAGGAGAGGGGCTAGTGTAATTGATGGAACCACGTTAGTTTTGTTAGCACATCTGAACATATAAACAAATACGTAATCAGTGCTGTTTGTTGCATTGTAAAATGTTAATTACATCCGGAGATATTGTAACCTAAAGTTGACGCTTGAAACCTCCGACGTTCAGTTGCGTGTTCTAACAAACATGGGCCACGGTCGGTGAGCAGCATCTGCAAAGACATGTTTATGATGACGACCGTTGTTTACGAGTGTGGCTGTAGTGCACTGTTGTGGTTTGGTCTAGCTGTCGCAGTGTCCTCATGTAGCGATTGCTGCTATTGTTATTCTGCATTCGTCTCCGCACGCAGACCAACTGTAGTACACTGTGTTACCAGACGTCTGTGATAGTGTAGTGTTGTAGGAACTGTGACCATGGTGTATTCGAACTCTGAAAAGGCGGAGATGATACTCATCTATGGCGAGTGTCGACGAAATGCAGCTGAAGCCTGCAGGGTGTATGCAGAACGGTACCCGGACAGAGAGCATCCAACGTGCCGCTAATTACAAAACATCTACCGCCAACTGTATGCAACAGGTATGGTCGTAGCACGCAAACGGGTCCGTAACAGGCCCGTCACAGGAGAAGCGGGAGCAGTTGGTGTGTTAGCTGCTGTTGCCGTGAACCCACACATGAGTACACGGGACATTGCGAGAGCCGGTGGACTGAGTCAAAGTAGTGTCATGCGCATACTGCATCGTCACCGCATTCACCCGTTTCATGTGTCGCTACATCAGCAATTACATGGTGATGACTTTAATCATCGAGTGCAATTCTGTCAATGGGCATTAACAGAGAATGCGTTGCAGTTCTACCTGTTTACCGATGAAGCGGGTTTCACAAACCACGGGGCAGTGAATCTACAGAACATGCATTACTGGTCCGTGGACAATCCTCGCTGGCTCAGAAAGGTAGAGTGACAGCGACCGTGGACTGTAAATGTATGGTGCGGAATCATTGGCGACCACCTCATTGGTCCTCACTTCATTGCAGGGGCCCAAACAGCTGCAACATACATCGCGTTTCTACAGAATGATCTTCCAACGTTGCTCGAAAATGTCCCACTGGAACCGCGTCGACGTATGTGGTATCAGCATGATGGTGCACCTGCACATTCCGCAATTAACACTAGGCTGACTCTTGACAGGATGTTCGACGGGCGTTTCATAGGACGTGGAGGACCCATAAATTGGCCAGCCCGTTCTCCTGATCTTACACCTCTGGACTTCTTTCTGTGGGGTACGTTAAAGGAGAATGTGTAACGTGATGTGCCTACAACCCCAGAGGATATGAAACAACGTATTGTGGCAGCCTGCGGCGACATTACACCAGATGTACTGCGGCGTGTACGACATTCATTACGCCAGAGATTGCAATTGTTTGCAGCAAATGATGGCCACCACATTGATCATCTATTGGCCTGACATGTCGGGACACACTCTATTCCACTCCGTAATTGAAAATGGAAACCACGTGTGTACGTGTACCTCACCCCTCATGGTAATGTACATGTGCGTCAGTGAAAAAGACCAATAAAAAGGTGTTAGCATGTGGACGTAATGTGCTGTTCCAGTCTCTTCTGTACCTAAGGTCCATCGCCGTTCCCTTTGGATATCTACGTAATTCGATGCTCTCAGATACACACAATCGAACAGTGGAGGAGTGGTACTCAAGCGTCAACTTTAGGTTACAATATCTCCGGATGTAATTAACATTTTACAATGCAACAAACGGCACTGATTACGTACTTGTTTATATGTTCAGATGTGCTAACAAAACTAACGGGGTTCCATTTAAAAATACGTGGGTTTGTGTTAAAAAAACATAGTTCCCCTCTCCTCACGTTCGGTCTCTAGAATCGATTCGTCAGTATTTGATGTGGTTTACGAAATATATCCAGCGGTAATGTTAGGTGACTCATCCTGTATATATAATGATTATATCAAGATTGTAGGGGAAACTGATTTGTTACGAGGAAGTACAATGGAACTAAGTGTGTACCAGAAGTGGAATGTCAGAGGTAAATATTATATTGATGTTACTTTCTTTTCATTATTGCTGCGCTATTGGACTAACTTGATTATTTTCATCACATGACAACTGTTTCTCGTAGTCTGTGTACACAACACACACGGTTGCTGCTGGAGTCTGTCTCCTACCTGCAGTAGAGGCACGTACGCACACTCTAACACCGCACGGAGCCAACTGCCTTTACGGTAAGTTCCACCCTCTGCTACCTGAATCGTTGGTCTCTTGTTGTATTCTGTACTACTGCATCAAATGCGATACCATTAGTCGTTATACTGGATCTCATACCACTGCATATACAGTGTGCAAAACTGTTTCAACCGACAAAATCCATGCCTTTATACTGATTTTCACTATTGTGGGGCATAGAGTGAGTTAGTGTGATCAGCTAAGTGATATGTTTATTCTCAACAGAATTGACAGCAAACGCAAACAACAATAGTTCAAGTATACATGTCGACGAGATAAGCGCAAGATAAAGAGTCAGGGAAAATGTATGTGCACATTGAACAGGTAATTGACAATGTAAAGTGACATGAAAATATAGTAGTCATGGGTGCCTGGACTATTGTAGTAGAGGAAGGAGTTGAAGACACAGTTACGGAAGAATATCGGCTCGATACTAGGAATGAGAGGGGAGGAAGATGAAATGGATTCTGTAGCACACACTGTTCAAAAACCACAAAAGGTGGAATTGTACTTGCAAATAGCCTGATAGCACGGGTAGATTCCAGCTGGATTCCATCACGGTGAAACAGAGATTCCGAAATCGAATATTTGATTGTGAGGCGTACTCAGGAACAGATGCAGATTCAGGTCTAAGTTTAGTAACGATCTACATGATTACTCTGCAATTCACAGTCAAGTGCCTGGCAGAGGGTTTATCAAAACAACGTCAAGTTTCTTCTCTACTGTTAAACTCTTGAACAGCGCGAGGGAAAAAAAGAACACTGTGGACCTAAATTTTTTCATGCCAACTCTGAACTGTAATTTTCGATTTTCTCTTTTTTATTTTGCGATGATCTATTCTCGGTATGTCGGTTGATTCCAGCGAAATAATTTCTCTATCGGAGCAGAAATTTTGAGATTTAAATTTCGTTGAAGTACCCCGCCGCGACTAAAAACACCTTTATTTTGCTGACAGCCACCACAACTCGTGTATCAGATTCGTGGCACTTTATCTTCTTTTCTGGGATAATGCAAAACGAGATACCCTTCTCTGAACTGTTTCGATGTCCTTCGTCAATCCTATTTGGTGAGGATACTACATCGCATAGCAATTCTCCATGAGAGGGCGTACAAGCGTAGTGGAGGCAGTCTCTTTATTAGACTTGTTGCATCTGCTAAGTGTTCTGCCACTAACGCAGTCTTTGTATCGCTTTCTACACAATATTATCTTTGTGAAAGTTCCAGTTTAAGTTATTCCTAATCATAATGCCTAACGATTTAATTGAATTTACAGCTCTTAGATTTGCGTGATTTATCGCGTAATCGAAATTTAGCGGATTCCTTTTTCTACTCATGTGAATTAATTACCACAGTTCGTCATTTTGAGTCAGTTGACTCTTACTGCATCTTACTGCAGCTGATTTTGATCTTCTGATACTTTTGCGAGACGGCAAATGAGAGCCATCATCTGCAAACCATTTAGGAGGGCTGCTCAGATTGTCTCCTAATTCGTTTTTAGAATTTAGGAACAGCAGAGATCCTGTAACACTTCCTTGGGGAATGCCAGATACCACTTTTGCTTTACTCGAACTGAGATCTTTCTGAGAGGAAATCATGAATTGAGTCGCTCAACTGAGACGATACGTCGTAGACACGCAATGTGATTAGAACTCTCTTATGAGGAACGGTGTCAAACGCATCCTGAAACTATAGAAATATGAGGTTCCCTGTCGATAGCAGTTATAACTTCGTCTGGATAAAGTAGTAAATGTATTTCACAAGAGCGATATCTTCTGGATACACACAGAGTGATTGTCAAAAGAAGCACTTTTATGTAAATTTCGCGTGGAAATTTAAACGTTCTGTTCAAGTGACGGCGAAGTATGTAGAACAGATGAAGCGTTAAAACCACCATTTTAACTTTTCTCTATTTTTTATTAATCCAGTCACGAAACTTTTTGGACTGCCGTCAAGGTGGAATGTAGGCTCTTCTAAGCATCGAAAAATAATTTATAATTAATCGGTAATAATTTTCATTCTATCGTTTGCTGCTGCAGATTTTCATTTTCCTTAGAAGAAATGAACTGAACGCACACAGCAACCGATCATATCACACTTTTATTTCATTTAGTGTGTCTAGCTGGTTTCAAATGGGTCAGATTCATATTCACGTAAGAATATTTTTTAGCGGTTTCAGAACAGACTATGCTACATTAAACCGTAGAAGCCTCTTCTAGAACGAAACTAGGTACACGATTTTTACGAAAACTGTTTTCACCCCAGTGCATTTCGTACCAATCTGAAGCTTTTGTTTTGTAATGGGGAACGGCCGGTTATCGATGCCAAGTACCATATGCTGACAGTGTATTGACAGTATGGAAAGTGAGATGTTCAGCACTGGTTACACCCTAGAACAATACAAGTGGATGTTTAACGTGTGCGACCAATGGACGAATCACTAAAACTGTGTCACTTGACCTCAGTAGGTGAACCGAAGCACGTAACATATTTTTAAGACAATAAAGTGATATTAGAGAACAGTGGGGTCATCTTGATTGTTTTCCTAATTTACCTCAATGTAGTTATGAAACATTTTCTTTTTAATGTACAGTATTAGATACTATTATCTCCGAGTAGTGGGCCAGCGTCCAGCGGCCTCTATCACAGAAACGATACAATTATTTGCTTGTTACAGGAACTAATATGAGATGTAGAAACGGCAATAGGCCTGCGACTATAACTTCTGCATCTTGTTTGAGTACGACTAATAATATTATGAAAATTTTGTGGAATGGTAGAGGATGGTTACAAAAAAGGAAAGAAAAAAAATTAATTTAAAGACAGCACTCGTGACACAGTTTTGTTATATGCATTTCAAAATGAGCATTAAAAATAATTTATCGTCATATTCTCTTTGTGTGTGCATGTTGTCTTTTGTGCGGAATATTTTAATTTAAAAGGAAAATTAAATTCGTGTATTTAAAACGATTTTATTCCCCGTCAAACCTGTTTAATCTCTTTCCGTACGAATGAAGCGGAAATGACGACGTATTAATTAAAATGAGATGCGGAAATATGGAATTCTGCTTTAATTGCAGTGAAGGAGAGGAAAGGCTTGACAAAGGGTTTTCGAGTTTGGAGTTACAGAGAGACCACGAGACGTTAGATGTCAACGGATTAATTGCTTTAATGCGTCTGGCCGTGGCAGCTGGGAGGAACGAACTCCCCGCCTCCATACAAAATGGCAGCATAACGCAGGTAATAACCACAATATTCGCCATTACAGCATTTACGCATAATTGTTATTTGTATTATTTTAACAGAAGCTATTCATCTTACAGTAACCTCCACAAAAAAAGTTTTGAATCAAGGTGCTGCCCATTAGTTTCAACAATGTCAGTTCGCTTACTGGGGCCGCCAAAAACCGTATAGTGTGGAATAAATGCCAGGTGCAACTTCGTTTTGAAAACATTCAGTTTATATTGCAATGATTACTTTTTGCTGAAAACCTTCCAATATGTTAAGGAACCAGAGAGATCAATATTCTGAAACGAACTGCAAAATTATAGTCTCCAAATGCCCTAAACGAAGGCAGAATATATGACAAATAGAAAACATATCCAAATTTGTTTAAAAAGGTTCACGAAAAGACCGAAAACAAGACCATAAATTTAAATACCTTGATTTCATACAAAATTACAACCATGGGCGCAGATGCCAACGACGTTAGCATAAGAGAGATGGAAATGGCTTACCAGCTGACTAGAGATGCATCTCACAAAAGTTCTATTTCTTGATTTAAATAAGGAAACATTGCACTAGTTATCATGCTTTTTTTGTATTAAGCACGACGCGTTTAGAGAATTTATTCTCGTTGTCAAGAGCAAATATTTACATAAGTATCTTGTGTGGAGTTTCATACATGTTTTTCTGCCTCTGTTGCACTGTAATCAACGTTTTGAGGTTATAATGCAAATGGAAACTCGAAAAAAGTAAATCTTCAGATGTTTTTTAAATGTTAATGTTAGAAATAGTACTTTTGTCTGTCTACTTCCAGGTGCTGTGCCTCCTCCACTACACAGAATCCGCACACTACGGGAACCATCACATACGCTGTTTGTTTTTGAAAATGAGTTTGCATACACTGTGAGGGGTAGCGTTTTGCATTGACAACATTACTACACAAATTTATCTCGTGAATAACTGTGATTATGGTTTAGTAGCACATATCGTAGAAAGAAATTCGAATTGGCGATTTTTATATGAGTCGTATTCTAGGAAGTGAAATTTATTCCTTCACAGTCTTCAGTACATCACAAAGTTATTGGACTTTTCTCTCAAGAACACGTTGCTTTGATGTTTCTTCATGGAATTCCAGACAAATGAACTATTACAATGTAAAGTGACCAATAATAATAATAATGTCGTGTGACTATGGCCTCCCGTCGGGTAGACCGTCTTGGTGCAAGTCTTTCGATTTGACGCCACTTCGGCGACTTGCGCGTCGGTGGGGATGAAATGATTATGATTAGGACAACACAACACCCAGTCCCTGAGCGGAGAAAATCTCCGACCCAGCCGGGAATCGAATCCGGACTCTTAGGATTGACATTCCGTCGCGCTGAACACTCAGCTACCAGGGGCGGACAAGTGACCAATTCTACAATGGCTTATAATGTGGAAGACCGAAGCTGACGAGATACTTGACATTTCTGTCAAATCGAAGAGAAGTTGTCGGCTTAAGACCTACTGAAGAAAGTATTAATAGGTGATTGTTGCTGATTATTTGGTGGGAGTTTGTTGAAAGGTAACATCTTTATACCTTAAAAAGGTGTTTCTCGGGCGAGATTGTGGGAAATCTGTTCTCAGATTATGTACAGAAAACAAAGTTTTAATAATTTGAGTGAACCCATTCGGATGTCCAAGAACATATAGAAACATAATTATCTTCTGTGCATAGAAATGTGATAACACAAACAACGGAAATACTACTGAAACAGCCCAAGCCACAGCCAGTGACAAGTTCGTGTGTGGAGTGCCAGGAGCCATAGTCATCATTCTGCTCACGTCGCCGTCCGCCTATTTCTGCGCTGACGCATCCGTATACCAGTGACCTGGGACGCCAGGAAGCTTCTGCAGTTTGACATCCTACCCTCTGACAACATACCGACGCCGCTCACTGACCCTATTCCAGGCCTTTCTTTCTTTTGCTTACGCCATAGTCCGGCAACGATCGCATTGTCGGCGTGGTTACAACTGATTCGGCAGTGTTAGTTTTAGGGATGGCCGGATGCCCTTCCTGCCGCTATCCCGTACTCCCCAGGATGGGATCAGTGTACCCCAACTGTCGGCATCTAGTGTAAATCGTGAAACAGTGCGGACGTGTTTCAAATGTCTGCGATTCGTGTAACTGCGGCGGAACGTGGGGACCAGACCAGTATTCACCTAGCAGGATGTGGAAAACCGCCTAAAAACCGCATCCAGGCTGGGTGGCACACTAGAGATGGGGGATCCGCTCTTGAACTAATTCATAGAGTTGAATCCTTCAAAGGAGTGAACAATCAGTGATTCAGAAAAAAAGAACGGTAGCTCCAAACGTTTCCCACGGCAGAGAGAGAGAGAGAGAAAGAGAGAGAGAGAGACGGAGCATATCAGCAGCGCCTCTGCTGGTCAGAGCACAGTGCACGCCACAGAACACAGCCAGCGCCGGCCGCTGCCCTGCTTCTACCTTGGCTGCCTGCATTGTGCAGTGCCCCATTGGATTTTGTGTTTCACATATGCCGTGCCGTCTCTGTGCGTCGTCTGCCATGTGCACTGTGCAGTGACTGGCGCAGCTTAACTTCGCATCGCACTCTGTCGGCGATCGTTTCAGTTGCACGTCCTGCCCTCTGGGCAGTTGATGCGAGCAACAGGACAGAGAGCCACCTAGCGGATAACATAGGAACTACTTGCAACAACCTGCTCGCAAGGGAACGGACGATTTGTCTCGGAGCGGGTGAGTTCACCGCTCCCCCCACCCTTGGAACTCGCCCGCTCAACGCTCACCCCACCGTCTCGACTCTAGCCAGAGCGTTGAGCAAAGCGACTCAGGTGTCACTCTGGTCTCTGCGGTCTCAGCTCACGCAGTAATACAGCTCGCGGCTCGACCTGCTCGACTCACCGCCTCTGCATCGGAGTTCGTCCCTACTGGATATTGTTCTTCGTAGTAATACCGCTATGTATATCACATTATTATGTTACGAATGGAAAAACTGGTAGAAGCCGACCTCGGGGAAGATCAGTTTGGATTCCGTAGAAATGTTGGAACACGTGAGGCAATACTGACCTTACGACTTATCTTGGAAGAAAGATTAAGAAAAGGTAAACCTACGTTTCTAGCATTTGTAGACTTAGAGAAAGCTTTTGACAATGTTGACTGGAATACTCTCTTTCAAATTCTGAAGGTGGCAGGGGTAAAATACAGGGAGCGAAAGGCTATTTACAATTTGTACAGAAACCAGATGTCAGTTATAAGAGTCGAGGGGCATGAAAGGGAAGCAGTGGTTGGAAAAGGAGTGAGACAGGGTTGTAGCCTCTCCCCGATGATATTCAATCTGTATATTGAGCAAGCAGTAAAGGAAACAAAAGAAAAATTCGGAGTAGGTATTAAAATTCATGGAGAAGAAGTAAAAACTTTGAGGTTCGCCGATGACATTGTAATTCTGCCAGAGACAGCAAAAGACTTGGAAGAGCAATTGAACGGAATGGACAGTGTCTTGAAAGGAGGGTATAAGATGAACATCAACAAAAGCAAAACGAGGATAATGGAATGTAGTCGAATTAAGTCGGGTGATGCTGAGGGAATTAGATTAGGAAATGAGACAAAGTAGTAAAGGAGTTTTGCTATTTGGGGAGCAAAATAACTGATGATGGTCGAAGTAGAGAGGATGTAAAATATAGACGGTATTGAATAGGATTGGGGAGAAGAGAAGTTTGTGGCACAACTTGACTAGAAGAAGGGATCGGTTGGTAGGACATGTTCTGAGGCATCGAGGGATCACATATTTAGCATTGGAGGGCAGCGTGGAGGGTAAAAATTGTAGAGGGAGACAAAGAGATGAATACACTAAGCAGATTCAGAAGGATGTAGGTTGCAGTAGGTACTGGGAGATGAAGAAGCTTGCACAGGATAGAGTAGCATGGAGAGCTGCATCAAACCAGTCTCAGGACTGAAGACCACAACAGCAACATGTTATGTATACATCAATTGTTTTTATTTTATTTTTATTTGTTTAAACTGATTAGATTAGGTTCCTGATGACTCCTCTTACTATAGGATTTTTATTATGGACACTCGAATTTACGCTTTAATTACGAGCGAACCGATAAACGTATCGCAAAATGTGATACACCAATATTTTCTTTGTTTTATTCTGCTTAAGGCTATATGCAGCACTTTCGTTTTACAGTCAAATTTATATCTTTTTTTTTTTCTGGTACGGATTTTGCGATTTTAGGTGTCTTCGGAAGGAAACGTTCACTTTAAAAATATATGGCTTGCGATGTATTGCATGAGGTTACTGAAATTTTAATACATTATAGCCAAATATATTGTTAATGTAAATCTCAAGTTACAACATTTTCCGATCACCCAAAAAACCACGATAGTGCAAAATAAATCAATAATCAAAAACTTTGTCATATCGTGGAAATTTCAATAAACAATACAAAATTCTTACTCATTATCTGTGTTACTTCAAAATAGGATCAAATAAGATCAAAATACAGGTATAGTACTGGAATAAACCAAGTTTAAAGGGCAATGTGCCTTCCATTTATTTTCTATTGTAAATGAGTGGTGAGTCATGAAAAAGAGCTAATTCATTTCAGGGAGTGAACAGTTCTGATCCAATCTCTGAAAAGAACAGTTTTGCTCATCTCTACGGCACACCGGCCCTCGTCGTTAATCCGCTGGGTGGATTCGATCTGGGGCCGGCGCGCCTACGCGAGTCCAAGAAGCAGCGCGTTAGCGCTCTCGGCTACCCTGGCGGGTTGACCCTGTTCCAGACCTCTCCGCAGGAGCACACTAACGCCGCATTTCCAAGAAATCAGCGTCGAGAAGCTGCATTTAACCCCACTTGTAGCCAGAATGTGGTGAGCGACCGTGTGGCCAATGGAGCCGTGACCAGACTGTCAGCTGCTTCTTGGAGACGTCGCCGTAACTTTGTAACCATAACTACTGCCACTGCCCGGCCGCGATCCGATGACCTCTGCCTGGACTCTGCCGAGGACCTCAGCCCACGACACGGTGCCCAACACTCCGCTCCCAACTCTAGAATGCTGCTCGCCATCTCTGGAGTTAAAATAGTTAAAGTTTAAGTAACAAGTTAGAGGAGTTTTTAGGTTAAACTCGGATTACATTATATGTGAACCAGCACGCTTAATAATAAGTTAGATGTAACAGGACTTGGTAATTAAGTTATATGTAATCAGAGGAAGTTCGGTCGTGACCAAGTATAATATGGTCCCAGAGTCGTAACGGCATCAGATTTTCTGTCTTTGCATTACGCGTGTCTGATGCAAAGCATAATTATGAGACATCATGACATCAGTTAAATTGCTCCGTGTCCTTCAGGACGCAGTGCACACAATATCAGTAAATCCATTAAAGTCGTCCGTAGAAATTCGTTCCTAAATTTGCTGTGTTCGGCATTGTAGTTATGTTGGCTTTACTCTCTCTCGATGCTGAGGTGATCTCTCTGACTGAAGTGACTTTATCTTTGCCAGTGAAGCGGTACAAGGGCAGCTGCGACTCGGGACAGTGACGGCGAGTAAGGAACAGGTTGTCTACGCAGACAACTTGTTTACGTGTCTCTAGACGGAAGGCGCCATGCTCTGTCTTATTGGATATCGCCATTGTGTATATTGGTCACGAGTGTACTCGACATTGAAGTTTGTGAACGAATTAGACTTGTAGAAATTGTATACCATAATGGTGGACTTATTGTTTTCAACTACTGTGTTACCATCATTGGGTCTCAGGTTATGGCTCCTTGCTGTCAAATACTGTAATTGTCCATGAAGCATTTGCTAGATTTGGAGCATGACGTCAGACAGACGTACACTTAGATTGCAGACGCTTTCTTGTACTTGTTATACTCTAATCATAGCCGTCTCCATCGTGTGTTGCTAATCTGAGTGAAGTTGATTACGCTTCGTTAACTATTATTTGTGCCCGCCGGTGTGGCCGAGCGGTTCTAGGCGCTTCAGTATGGAACCGTGCGGGTCGCAGGTTCGAATCCTGCCTCGGGCATGGATGTTTGTAACGTCCTTAGGTTACTTAGGATTAAGTAGATCTAAGTTCTGGGGGACTGATGACCTCAGATTTTAAGTCCCATAGTGCTCAGAGCCATTTGAACTATTATTTGCGCACATGCCACGAGGCTCTTCTTCATTTCTGTGGCATTCATTTCTCCCGATTTATTCAGTGGTAGTCATTTCCAGGATTGCACTAAAAATATGTCCAATTTCCTTCCTTGATTCTGCTGACGTGGTGCCTAATCGTACATTAGTGAAATACTGTAGTGCCTTTTCTAATAATACGTTGTTTCAGATGTTCTGCGAGGTATTCTGTATACTGCATGAAGGAGCTGGAAACGGATCAGACGAGTATTTACATGTACCGAACGGCACTTGGAATTGAACTAGCATTACAAATGAGAAGCAATAGTTTCTGGCGATTCTGGATGATTATAATAATTTATTATGTCGATCTGACTACCAGATGGAGTACGCAGAATCCGCCGACTACAAAATTCTGCTCAATACTGGTTGGTGTTCTGAGTACAACTGATGTAATATAATGACGTGTTTAAATCTATTTGATGGTACTATTACTTACGTTTATGGTGGAGATTTCTTTTAGAATCTACCCATCTAATCTTCACCATTCTTCTGTAGCACCACATTTCGATAGTTTCTATTCTTTTCTTGTCTGAACTATTTATCGTCCATGTTTCACTTCCATACAAGGCTACACTCCATACAAATACTTTCAGAAACGACTTCCTCACATTTAAATCTATACTCGATGTTAACAAACTTCTCTTCTTCAGAAACGCTTTCCTTGCCATTGTCAGTCTATATTTTACATCCTCTCTACTTCGACCATCATCAGTTATTTTGCTCCCCAAATAGCAAAACTCCTTTACTACTTTGTCTCATTTCCTAATCTAATTCCCTCAGCATCACCCGACTTAATTCGACTACATTCCATTATCCTCGTTTTGCTTTTGTTGATGTTCATCTTATACCCTCCTTTCAAGACACTGTCCATTCCGTTCAATTGCTCTTCCAAGTCTTTTGCTGTCTCTGGCAGAATTACAATGTCATCGGCGAACCTCAAAGTTTTTATTTCTTCTCCATGGATTTTAATACCTACTCCGAATTTTTCTTTTGTTTCCTTCACTGCTTGCTCAAGCAGTGAAGAAAAATGCAATAGGATCCATGAAAAATATGAAAAGTTTTCAGGTGAAGACAAAATCATTTAGGAGATTATTAAATATGAGCTTCTAAATTTAATAAATCTATGCTCGAAGAATGCCCATGTTCCAGAAGATTGGCAGAGCTCAGTAGTCTTAACTACATTTAAGAAAGGAAACCATAATATCTTAGTAATATTAAACTCTCACTTCAGTGTAAAGCTCGGCATCATGAAAAGAACCTCGGCTGGATGTTGAGATATAAGTCATGGGAGGATTTTTGGAGAGTATGGCATTCTTCGGCAATTAATAGGGTCGATTCAGTTTGTATGCTGACGGCAATATCAAGATATACGTTAGCTCACCCATTAGCAGTGGAGAAAAAGAATCACACCAGAAGTCAGACAAGGCTGTGCTTTATAGCCCTCAATATTTAATACAGACTCCTTAATAAAAATGAGATTGTCAACAAACGGTTAAAGATTACAGTTCTTAACTATTTTTAGCAGATGATCACGGTATACTCGCTGATATGGAAGACAACCCTCAACGAGCTGTACGGTACTTATAAATAAACTAAAAAAATGCTATGCATACCCGCTGTGAAGACAAAAATCAGGGCTTTTGTGGAAAAGAAACTCTTAGAACTAAAATGATAGTAGAGAATAATATATTGGAAGTTACAGTTCTTAACTATTTTTAGCAGATGATCACGGTATACTCGCTGATATGGAAGACAACCCTCAACGAGCTGTACGGTACTTATAAATAAACTAAAAAAAATGCTAAGCATACCCGCTGTGAAGACAAAAATCAGGGCTATTGTGGAAAAGAAACTCTTAGAACTAAAATGATAGTAGAGAATAATATATTGGAAGAAGTCTGTATCTTCAGCTACCTGGGCTGTCGTATCTCTTAGGTTCAAGATAATGATACTGAGAAAATCTACTAAGCTGCTTACACAAATATGCACTATTAAGATAACGCTTCTGAATAAAACAAGAGAATGGACAGCACTTAAATTTTATAATACGAGGGTAATCCCAAAAGTAAGGTAACCTATTTTTTTTATAAGTTCATAGACCTGTTCATTTCTACAATGGTTTATATCAGTTTACAGCTAGAAAATTTAGCTATTTTTCGACACAATCACCATTTCTGTGGATGCATTTTTGCAGACGCAGTGTCAGTTTTTGTATGCCCATGTCATACCAGCTCGCCGCCATACTGTTCAGAAAGCTATGAACCTCTCCTTTCACCTCGTCGTCGGAGATAAATCGCAGGGTTCACAATTAACGCTGACAGGTACTGTGAGACTCTGAAAAAACTCAAACGGGCAATTCAGAACCGGAGAAGAGGAATATTGAGCAACGGCGTACACATTCTCCATGACAACGCTCGCCAACACATCGCTCGGCAAACCGTTGCTCTCCTGCAACAGTTTCAGTGGAACATAATCACCCACCCACTCTATAGACCTGACTTGGCGCCCAGCAACTATCACCTGTTCCCTAGGTTAAAAGAACATTTGGCCGGAAAGCGATTCAACTCAGACGACGAGGTGAAACGAGAGGTTCATAACTTTCTGAACAGCATGGCGGCGAGCTGGTATGACATGAGCAAACAAAAACTGCCACAGCGTCTACAAAAATGTATCGACAAAAATTTTGATTATGTCGAAAAATAGCTAAATGTTCAAGCTGCAAGCTGGTGTAAACCATTGTAGAAATAAACAGGTCTACGTACTTATAAAAAAAATAGGAGACCTTACTTTTGGGATCACCCTCGTATAATGATCGTACCTTTCCTGCACTATTGATCCGAAATATTGACTTAAACGAAAAAAGAATTACAGACAATTGAAGCGGCAGAAACGAGACTAGTAAGAGGAGCTTCATGTTCTAGTAATAATAGAAGCATCCAACAGCAGAGAAAGGAATGGCATGACTTCCTGTTACGTATGGATCAAAGCCGGATACCAAGGATAACCTACGTGAACAGACCCTTTGATATAAGAAGAATGTGAAGAAGACCACCGAGAAGATGATGCGACCAGTGTTAAATTGCTTTGTTTCAGAACAGGCAAACATGTCTAAACCGGAAATGTGCATGATGAAGTATGTGAAAAACGAAAGCAGAGACAACCGCTGGACAAAAAAAAGGAAGTTGAGATGCGAATAAGTGGGGAAAAGATAGCTCAAAATACAAGGATGGTAATTTCAGTCTAATAGGGCAACATGATGCCACTGACGGAGCCAAAAATGACTGTGTGCGAAACAAAAAAACTCTGGAACGTGAAAACATATTTAAACGGATGTAGTGGACAGCAAAATTACATGACGTTATCGGAATTTCCCGTAAGCTACATAGTGCATAATGAATGACAGGATGCTAAACGTAGAACGAATCAACCATCACTGTCGTGTCTACGTACATCTCTGGAAAGGCAAAGAAACTTCAGCGGTGTGGAAACGAAAATTAAGAAGGAAGGGGAGGAAACGCCACTAACCATTTTTCACTCGATTGCCGTTATTGGTCACAGATGTGCTGATAGGCCTACTTTTCGGAAAACAAAACTGTCTGAAGTACATTCTTTCTGTTTTTGGTACTTTATTTATATACGTAATTTGAGAGATGGGGGCTTTTTTACGCTAACCGAAGTTCTCTCTACTTTTATTTGGTGTGTCTATTTATAAAGCACTTAATGGAGAGGACCATACTTGATTCAACAATGCTACAGGTGTTGATCATTGCTGCTTTCCGAGAATTAAACTGCACAGCAAATAACCTGCTACACTCAGCATTTTTTACATCGCGTGCTACTTAAGAGCAGCATAACTGATTTATGTTATTTGTGCCACGCCACAAAGTTCTCAAAACGGAATTATTGGAGCACAAATGTTTACCTGCAGGGGAATAAAAAATAAAAGATTAAAAAATGTTAAAAGTTGAATTTACACAGTGCATAAGATACTGGGCTTGTATTAGCAGTAATGGGATTCCAGTCGCCGTTCGGTCTTGTTCTTTGGGTACTCTATGATTTTCCTAAAACACTATAGGCGGTTTGTGAAACAGGTGTCGAATAGCTTCTTCCTGTGAATCGCTCCTACTAATAACTATTGTGTCAATACCGACTTCGATGTAGCTGAGACCTCCAAGTTCCTCCATCATTATCGTCTGACATGATCAGCCTTATGGAAATTAACGTGAAGTAAAAGCCACAAAATAGTTTTTTCCCTAATATCTTCACTGCATTGAAAAAATATGCGTGGTTTTATCAGTATGCTGAAGTATCTGTAACTGTACTTAACGTAAGGGCATGAGTTACCTTTTTCAGCAAACAGAAAAATTATAAGTTTAGAAAATCTGTCACATGTTGTATGTGAATGGATGCTAGAAAGAAAAGTGGTGTCGTGTTGAAATATGTAAATCATCATGCCTTTTTGCAAATATTTTGCTTTTCGTCCAGAAACAATGGTACTAGAAGACTTTAAAAAACTACCAGTCTCTTCTGAAACCGATAATAAAGTTTCGCTTTCTGGTTCTAGGCGGACCAATCGAATCCGACCGATCTCCGTGTCATCATCTGCCTATAGCGTCATTGACTGCGATATGGAAGTGCAAGTGGTTATTACACTGTTGTCCCGGTCTTCGTCGGGTTTCTTGACCTGGAACCGCTAATAATCAGTGGAGGAGCTCCTCAGTTTTCCTCATGAAGCTTAGTGCAAAGTACCAGTCCTCTCACCAAGGAAATAATCTGTGGCCGTACAGGTAATCGTCCCGGGCTCTCTGTGTCGCATTCTGATTCGGAGTCAGTCTACTTAACAGCTCTTTTTTATTTTTTTTATTGTAGTACGGGCTTCGAAGCTGTTACTATTTGCAACTGATTGCATCGTTCAAATGGCTCTAAGCACTATGGGACATAACATATGAGGTCATCAGTACCCTAGACTTGGAACTACTTAAACCTAACTAACTTAAGGACATCAAACACATCCATACCCGAGGCAGGATTCGAACCTGCGACCGTAGCAGCAGCGCGGTTCCGGACTGAAGCGCCCAGAACCGCTCGACCACAGCGGCCGGCTGACTGCATTGTAATTCAAAAAAGAAGGAGACATGAATATCTGCATTCATGTTGGAAACAATTTTTAAATAAAGCAAAGTTCTTATGGATATTTTGTTTCTTTAAGTGTTAATAACAAAACGAAATGCCGGCCGGAGTGGCCGAGTGGTTCTAGGCGCTACAGTGTGGAGCCGAACGACCACTACCGTGGCAAGTTCGAATCCCGCCTCGGGCATGAATGTGTGTGATGTCCTTATGTTGGTTGGGTTTAATTAGTTCTAAGTTCTAGGCGACTGATGACCTCAGAAGTTAAGTCGCATAGTGCTCAGAGCCATTTCAACCATTTTTGAACCAAAACGAAATGGTACACAAATAATTAGCACTTTATTGCTAAAGGAAATATTGTCTTTCAATAATTCCTTAAAAGTTTCTTAAGGATATTGTGCCATGTCGTAATTAGTCTCATCACTGAGAAATTAAGGGGCAATGACCTATCTTTGGGCTGGGAAGCTCTGGGAGGCTCTCTGGCGCGGTGGTCGGTGGCAAGAGAGTCAGTTGTTGACGGGAGTGATCAAGCCGGAAGCTTAGCGAGCGCGGCGTGGCTGGTGAGCCGAGGGAATTGTCGGGGAACAAGTGGAGTTCTCGGAGCCCTACTCAGACAGTGTTTTTGCAAAAGGATCACTGCTTGATCAGAAAACGTGATAGCTGCATTTTGTGGCGATGTAAGTATGTACGAAGCCGACGTTTGAATTAAAGAGTAATTGTACTGTGCCTCTGCTGAGAGTTTTCTAAAGAAGCCTCTTGGAATTGTTAAAATGTTCAAAAGTGTCTGAATCCCTAAGGGACTAAACTGCTTAGGTCATTTGTCCCTAAACTCACACACTACTTAAACTAACTTAAACTAATTTATGCTAAGAAAAACACACACACCTATGCCCGAGGGAGGACTCGAACCTCCGACGGGAGGGGCCGAACAGTCCGTTACATGACGCCTCAAACCGCGCGGCCACTCCGCGCGGCGGAACTGTTCACTTCTGTTGCCACGGTGTATCTCTTGTGAAATACCGAGTCCTAACTGTCGTTCGGAGATTTCATTTACTGCATATTGAAAGATTTGCTGCCTGTTTTAAACAGCAAACGTAAATTTTACAATACGTTGTTCCATATTTCAAACATTGATTTTTCTTAAGCAGAAAGCAAGAGTAAGAATAATGAGTTGGTACTGGAATAAAATTAACAAAATTGAGAATAAGAAAACAGAAACAATTTAAAAATTTAAGAAGAAACTAATAGATATTAGGAGAGTGTTTAATGGAAAAAAGCGTCCCACGACCTGTGGATCCAGGTGGGAGGGCATTGGATTTTTTTTCCGAAGATTACTTTTTAACATCCTCTTGCCTTTGGTTATCAGAAACTATGTTATGGAAACTGTTCTCTGGTATGGTCCTGCTGCAGCATTTCAGTTTGTAGCAGCTTTATCGTGTTAGTCATTCTTACATTAATTTGCAGTCATTATGTTGAACTTAGTATCTTATTTATACCTGAGGTCACTATTGTACAATTGATAAATAAATTTGATTGTGTATTGTATACTCAGTCAATCGACTCCACGAGTAATTATTTTGGGCCCCAACTCCCTGATTCCGTAATAATATGAAGTTTACTGAAAAAAAAAAAAAAACACTAGGGATCTTATATAAGGATCAGTGTCACCATCTAATATCCGAATTGCGCATATTTCATCAGTTAACCGTTGATTATGATGTTCGACATATTTACAAACGATCGCTCTTAGTTACTATGTTTGCTGATCTTGATGTTTTCATTTTCGATGTACGAATAATAAACGATGAAAGTTGTATGCCTTTTCAGCGTTATAAACAAGGCTGTATGGCCAATGATCCACATTGTTGCGTTGAATATCTCAGTTTGTGTAGCTGTGGTCTACACAGGCGTTGCACCGTCTACTTCCTCCAGAAGACCATCACTGACGCCGTGGAGGTACACATTCCTACCAAACTCATTCACCCTCACTATCCTACGCTTCCTCCAAAGGCCATTCTTTTTCTCCATGAATCCTGCAGGCTGTACCGCTCCGTCCTGTGACCGCGATACACTCCTCTGGTAATTACAATGACACGTCCTCAACCTCCTCACAGCAGAGAAACGCTGCGACTGGCGCCAGACATGTACACGTCTCTACTTCACCTTCCCTGTCAGCACCTCCAAGTACTGGTCTCCTTTCCACCTCCTGACTGTTAGCCATCCTGCCCCGCATTTCCTGATTCTCCACGACAACCTCCCCTTCCCTGACAACCTCAGTAAGGCTAACCATTTTGGTTCCCACCCTTCCGAGGTCTTCTCCATTCCAGACAATTACCATTTTGGTTACTCCCTCTTCTCCACTGTCCTAGAATGCACTGATGCCTTTGTCTCACCACTTGTACCCTGTTTCCGCTACTTGGACCAGTTAGCCCCTTCAAACACTCCCATTGCGCATCAAATACATCCTCCTCTCCAAACGCAACACCCCTCCTGGTGATGACGGCGTCCCCCCCCCCTCCCCGTCCTTCCTGGCTGCCCTTGATACCCTGTACAACAACCTCCTTCACACCAGCTTTTACCCTGACCTGTGTAAGACTTCCTGCGTCCTTCTGTTCCCTAAAGTCAACAAACTCCCTCTGACACCTCTTCCTATCGCCCCATCTCCCTCACCTACGTGTTCAGTAAGTTCTTCGAGTCCATCCTCTCCCACCGTATTCATCACCACCTAACCAAGCACCACCCCTTACCCAGTGTGGCTTCCAGCCCACGTTCTCAGCCAGCAACTGGCTCCTTATCTTTACCTGTCCCTCCAACTTAACTCCCGTCGCTCTGCTATCTTTGTTTCCCTCGACCTCCAGGATGCCTACAACCGTGTCTGGCATCCCGGGCTCCTCTTCAAACTTCAAACCTATGCTCTCCCCATCAATTTCATCCGTCTCTTTGCTTCCTTTCTCTCCCATCGTCCCTCCTATGTCACTATCCACAGTACCAACTCCCCTACTTTCTATCCCACTTCTTGGGTGCCCCAGGGCTCTGTCCTTTCCCCTCTCCTCTATCTCCTGTAAACATTTACGTACGCTAACACAGTGTGGCAGTTATTCTCAAAACAAATTCAACTTTATACCTTTTCAGCCACTAACATACTGTGACAGCTATTCTTTAACTTGCAAGAAATTTTCAAATATATTGACGTGCACCAACACACTATGGCAGGTACTCTCCAAGCCATACAGCCTTGTACTGGCTGTTCAAAGAAAATTTTTGGGCACTAAACAAAGTGACACTAAACCAAAAACAGGGAGACATACCAACGAAGAATCATGGGAAGCTTCCAAACCTTGAAACCAGCTTTCAACTGGACAATGAAAGATACATAACTTAGTACATCACCCACTGTCCTAGTCTCGTGGCAGGTTGTGCCAGGGTCCTGCCCCATCATTCTAACTACACTTTCAGACTGTGACGTTCGCCACCGCTTCCTGTCTATCGTTTCGCACAGCAGACATCAATCGACAGCGTGTCGTACTTCCAGTCCAATCGGCGGGTCCTTCAGCTCGTCACTCACACACGCGACTGCTTCCACCGTCCGTCGCCAACCAACTAACGTTCGTATGTTACCACCACAGCATATTTTCTAGCCGACGCGGGAAAACCTCTCTGATTCGCGGCGCTACTAGCGATGTATCGACAGACATTAATCAGTCCCCCCTCCTAGGGTCGAACACCCGGGAACGTGTGTGAAGAAATAGCAGGGAGTACCAGAGAACCACAAAAACACCTTTGATTGAATTCTTGACTGGCTCGCATCAGCTGCCTTAGATGAGCCTGTTTACAGTTCTGGGAATGGACGTGCTCCACCAAAATACTTCCAGGTGTCAAGATTTTGATAACTTGATAAGGACCCACATGCCTTGGCAGCATTTTATTGGTAATCCCCTGCATCCCCTTTCTCTGTCCCCAGACTTTCAGACATTCATCACGAACACTCGGTCTCCTATATTCATTGTTGAGTCGTGTCGTCCTTCATTATAGACCCGTGCCTGCCGCCTATCAGCATGCATGATGTTACGCCATGCAGCTTCCCACTGGTTGTTAAGTTATCGGGATTCACCTGCTGTGGTAAAATATTCAAATTCAAATGGCTCTGAGCACTATGGGACTCAACATCTTAGGTCATAAGTCCCCTAGAACTTAGAACTATTTAAACCTAAGGACATCACACACATCCATGCCCGAGGCAGGATTCGAACCTGCGACCGTAGCAGGTAAAATATTGCTCAACGACCACAAATTGCTTAAATGCGAATTTACTTCGTAGTGAAAATCAGCCAGACGGTTTATTAGCTTTATGGCAAGCTATGTTCAAGCCAGACTCAACCATTCTAAAGAACTATCTAATTTTTTCTGGGAGTTGGCGTGGTAAATTATGAGCGCCGCCTTCAAATTACGGTTAATACGCTCAGCGAAGGTTGGTTTTGGGTAGTGGCCGCGCGATTCTAGGCGCTTCAGTCTGGAACCGAGCGACCGTTACGGTCGCAGGTTCGAATCCTGCCTCGGACATGGATGTGTGTGATGTCATTAGGTTAGTTAGGTTTAAGTAGTTCTAAGTTCTAGGGGACTGATGACCTCAGATGTTAAGTCCCATAGTGCTCAGAGCCATTTGAATCATTTTTGGTTTTGGGTAGCAAGGGGTCGTTGTCACAGGTAGAATTCCTCGGCTGGAGCAGAACCGTTTGAACTCACGCGTCTTGAAGGCTGTGGAATTATCACTGCCTATCTGCCGAGATGGATCCAAACTCGTTAATATGGAGCACGCATGATTAATTATGGTTCTAGCTTTGGTGCCGTAGCTCGGGACTAGCCATACAAAATGAGGAAAGCCGTCGACCACCACAAATACGAAACAGTTTCCATCTTTAGTGTGTGGCTGGGGAGCTAAATAATTAATAAAAACTTTATTTAGGAGATGGAACTACCAAGTCGACTGAAAAGTCCTTTTTCCCTGTTATCGGGCTTCCCCTTTTTACAATCTTCACATTGTTCCACCAAGTTGCGAATGTCATTTTCGTTCCTCTCCTCGTGACCTGTTCCCTTATATTAGCGAAGGTTTTATTAACGCATAAATTACTAGTCACTTTCCTTCCCGTTACATTGCAAATCTTTTTTTCTTTCCGCAAGTTTTCTGTACGATGCGACGTCTCTCGCATCCTAGTTTCCATCTTCTTCTATCTTTCCATCTTCTATCTTTCCATCGCTCTGCCCTGTAGTCGCACGCCTCACTCCATCATTCCAGTGTCGACGGGGTCTACCTCTTTTTATGTCTCGTGGAAGACTACAATGCCAAATTTTAGAAGACTATCTTTTCTCTGGCATTCTTGTAAGATGTCCATACCATGTTGGTCGTTTATTTTCATTTGTGTCTGCAATATGCATTGTAGCTACCATCAGTTCTCGTAGCATTTCATGTCTTATTTTGTCTCTTCTTATTACTTCACAACTTCGTCTCCAAAACTCCATTTCCATTACCTTTAATTTCTACTCATTAACTCTGGAGACTTCCCACCATTTAGTGCCATACAGAGCAATGCTCTCAACTATAGTTTCATACTGTATATCCAAATTTTCAAATGTTTTGACTTTCTTTTATTCCAAATAGTGGAGTGTAAATGCTTAACTGCCACCTTTGGCTTTCCTATTCGGTGCTTCGCTTCCTGGCTGGTTTCTACTTTTGTCAAAAATGATTGTCCCTAAATGTTTGTATGATCCACTACACATTATTGTAGATCCACAATCCACAAAAAGATTACTTCCCATACCACCGACAACCAAGTTTACAGTCTTTCTAATGTTAATGTTCACGCCCGACTGCTCATATTCTTCTTTAAGCTTTCTTAACATGTAAGACACATCCTCTGCTTCCTCAGCGAAGGTGACCTGATTGTTTTACGGAATTTAGGAAGAACAGGATGTCTCTAATTTCCAAGTTTCTGAACTTATTTTTTCCTATTTTAAATATTTTAAAGAGGATAGGAACATTCACCAGCATTCTTGTCTCAGTCCTTCGGTAACGTTACATTTCTGTGAAAGTCACTTCTCAACTTTAACCGGACAAGTATAAACTGTGTATATCTGTATAGCTGTATAACGGCTTGTGCATAACTTTTGTGAATTCCCTGATTATTCATTGCTTCCCAGATCCCAGAAAGTTGTAGCTCTCATAGGACTTACACAACTCCATAAAAACCATGTGTGTCTCCACGTTACTTGCCATTCTCTTGTCAGTCACCCGTCTAATGCTGTAGATATTATCGATGCAAGACGTTCCTGCCCGAAAGCCACTCTTCTTCTTCCTAAATTTCTCTTTCAATTATAGTTCTGAGGATCTTACCAGATAATTTCTATATAGAACTAAGAATTGTGACGCCTCGATAATTTTCGCTGTTATTCTTGGGTTCCTTTTCAAATTTGTTTGTGATGAACCATTATTTAAACTTGACAGCGATTTCCTCCCCATTAACAGAGAGGTTAAATAGTTTTGGGGGATGTTCAAATAACACGCTTCACCCGATCTTGAACAGTTCCGTACATAGAGCTCCAGTTCCTGAAGCAGTCAGCTTGGGTACATGAACCAAGCGCATCCTGCCGAGACCCATACGCTGCAACGTTCGCTGAACGATCGTTGAGGATACACTGCTGGAAGCCTCTTGGTTGATCTGGGTGATCAGTTGCTCAGCAATTGCACGTCTATCCTCCCGTACACATCTCACCCCTGTCATCTATGGCCTGTGGTGCGCCACTCTCCCCTCGGCGCCGGTTTTGGATAGCGGCATTTTCCCATGCACGCTATACTTTCATGGCGGCGACATGTGAACAGTTTACAAACACGGCTGTTTGGAAAATACTTCGACACGGTCTAACTTGGCGGATCAAACGAACAAATACGTTAAAAAAACGGTGGAGATGTGCCATCTGTCAGAATCATTAATATCTTTAAAGAACAGAATGTCGTGATGGGGCAACCTCAGCTGCCGGTTTGGAAACAGGTAACAATAGAGTAAAATAGTGGATCATATGCATCAAGGGGTATCCGTTCTTCTGTGCAGCTACATTGCTTGTACCGGGAAGAAAACACCGCTAGGGACACAGAAAACACCGTCGAGGTTGCCGCAGCAACTGAAAAGGCGAAGGGATTCCGAGCGTTGCTTAAAATTCACGAGCTGTGCGTTTCTTAAAGAGGGACGCCGGTACCGTCGCCAAATTTTCTGAGAGGTGAGGTAGTGAGGAAAGGAGAGGAGAGGAGCGGAGAGGAGAAGAGGAGAGAAAGAGGTGGAAGGGAGGGATAGCGAGTGTCCGCGCAGGCTGAGTCGGCAGTGTGCGGGGACGGCGGCTGGCCAGCATAAATCTGCAGCCGCCCGGGTCGGCTCGGCCGCTGCTCCACGCGTGCCGCCGCGATTTATTGCCTGCAATGAATAATATCTGAAAATTAGGGCCGGCGGCTGGTGGCTGGTGGCTGACTTGGGAGCTGAGGGGCACGTCGGGGGGGGGGGGGGGCAGAGCGGTCGCGGGCATTAGTCTCACCTGGCGACGTCCTTCGACTGCCGGCTCCGGCAGTCAAGACGCCTTCGCCTTCCAGATGGGGAGCGCTCTCGATGGCTGAGCAGTTGGCGACTCCTGGCTCACCTCGCAAGACTGCTGTTCTCACTAGGCTTAAGGGCTTCGGGGTGGCGACGAAGTCGGAGGAATCAGTCCTCTGGTAAAACGGACGGAAATTTGAAGGAAGCGTTGCAGCTGAGGAAGGAAGGGAGGAATCGAGGTCACAGCATAATATCTCGGCGACATTGAGGTCATTTGATTCGGATCACTAACTCAGCAGGTCGCGTATGCAGTAAATCAGACGGGACTTCTCTAACAGACTCTGCCAGATGGCAAGAATATTGCAGAGTTTTACGTCTAGTCGGTATGGAGCTCGTCAGAGAAGGAGTACTAATTCAGCTGTAGGAGAACAGCGGCTGCGAACAGCTACGATGTTTCTCAGACAGGTCGTCCGGCGAAATAGGACTGCCTTCTCCGCCTACAGTGGAAAACTGCGTGTCGCTCTCCTTAGTACCAGCGCATAGGGGAAATTACGTAAACACTTTAGCAGGTGTAACGAGAAACTTTGATTTTATCCATACTGGAGAGAGAGGTCATGGTTGTGAATGTCAATGTTAAAAAATATATCTGCTCAACCACTCGTTTATAGTGTAAAACACTAAGATTGACGCGTTTCGGAAGTCAAGCTTCCATCATCAGAATAATAAAAAAAGTAAAAGAACCTGTTAAAACCCGCTAAAATGGAACATGCACCAGGCACAATAAAATTGATAATAAAATTAAAACATCGTGGCTACTTCACTTGTTGCAGCCATGTCTTCCAAGGTGCATCTCCACATAGTCGTCAAAATATAAAAAAAACTCTAAAATGGTGTCGCATATGGTGTTCAACATTTAACCACATGGCTCTCTCCTCTATCGTCGTAAACCGCCCGTGCGTCTTCGTTGATACCACACACCACGTAGCCAAACACGACACTGAAACGCGAGTGAGCTCACGCGCAAGGAAACAAGGAAGTCACAGAGAAAATTACGATACATAGCGTGGATAATCAGAACACACTGAATGAACAGCTAACTGGTGATATAAATAACTTTTTCAAACATTTCACTGGTTTCTTTTAGTAAATACATTTTTAGCAACTGCCATACCATCATTTCATGAGATCCTTGGAACATGTACACGTTATCTGTTTGTATAGACATCTCTGTGACTTCCTTGTTGACTTGCGCGTGAGCTCACTCGCGTTTCAGTGTCGTGTTTGGCTACGTGGTGTGTGGTATCAGCGAAGACGCACGGGCGGTTTACGACGATAGAGGAGAGAGCCATGTGGTTAGATGTTGAACACCATAGGCGACACCATTTTAGAGTTTTTTATATTTTGACGACTATGTGGAGATGCGCACCTTGGAAGACATGGCTGCAACAAATGAAGTAGCCACGATGTTTCAATTTTACTATCAATTTTATTGTGCCTGGTGCATGTTCCATTTTAGCGAATTTTAACAGGTTCTTTTACTTTTTTTTTATTATTCTGATGAGGAAGCTTGACTTCCGAAACGCGTCAATCATAGTGTTTTACACTATAAGCAAGTGGTTGAGCCGATATATTTTTTAACATTGTAACAAGAAAAGTGATTGAAAGTTCAGGTCGAGAAGAAAGTTGCTTCCTTCCATTACGCAGGCAAAATGAAATCTAAAACAAACGTGGTGACGCATTAGAACTGTTCGTATTGATGAGCGGAGATCTAACCCTACAGATCTCAGTGCGCCCTACTGTGGCTTATCATTGCATAATCAAGGACAATTCAAGGACGCTGAATCTGAATTTTGAAAGTCCCCCCAAAATTTCGGCTCGGAAGTGGATCAAAAATGGCAAAAAGCACGATAACAACGGAATGTTTTTGAGTTTTTTGCTTATAACACAGAAACAATGCAATTTGCGTCAACGCTGACTGTCTTTGAAAATAAAGGAAATACAGTTTTCCATAAAATACACTCCTGGAAATTGAAATAAGAACACCGTGAATTCATTGTCCCAGGAAGGGGAAACTTTATTGGCACATTCCTGGGGTCAGATACATCACATGATCACACTGACAGAACCACAGGCACATAGACACAGGCAACAGAGCATGCACAATGTCGGCACTAGTACAGTGTATATCCACCTTTCGCAGCAATGCAGGCTGCTATTCTCCCAAGGAGACGATCGTAGAGATGCTGGATGTCATCCTGTGGAACGGCTTGCCATGCCATTTCCACCTGGCGCCTCAGTTGGACCAGGGTTCGTGCTGGACGTGCAGACCGCGTGAGACGACGCTTCATCCAGTCCCAAACATGCTCAATGGGGGACAGATCCGGAGATCTTGCTGGCCAGGGTTGTTGACTTACACCTTCTAGAGCACGTTGGGTGGCACGGGATACATGCGGACGTGCATTGTCCTGTTGGAACAGCAAGTTCCCTTGCCGGTCTAGGAATGGTAGAACGATGGGTTCGATGACAGTTTGGATGTACCGTGCACTATTCAGTGTCCCCTCGACGATCACCAGTGGTGTACGGCCAGTGTAGGAGATCGCTCCCCACACCATGATGCCGGATGTTGGCCCTGTGTGCCTCGGTCGTATGCAGTCCTGAATGTGGCGCTCACCTGCACGGCGCCAAACACGCATACGACCATCATTGGCACCAAGGCAGAAGCGACTCTCATCGCTGAAGACGACACGTCTCCATTCGTCCCTCCATTCACGCCTGTCGCGACACCACTGGAGGCGGGCTGCACGATGTTGGGGCGTGAGCGGAAGACGGCCTAACGGTGTGCGGGACCGTAGCCCAGCTTCATGGAGACGGTTGCGAATGGTCCTCGCCGATACCCCAGGAGCAACAGTGTCCGTAATTTGCTGGGAAGTGGCGGTGCGGTCCCCTACGGCACTGCGTAGGATCCTACGGTCTTGGCGTGCATCCGTGCGTCGCTGCGGTCCGGTCCCAGGTCGACGGGCACGTGCACCTTCCGCCGACCACTGGCGACAACATCGATGTACAGTGGAGACCTCACGCCCCACGTGTTGAGCAATTCGGCGGTACGTCCACCCGGCCTCCCGCATGCCCACTATACGCCGTCGCTCTAAGTCCGTCAACTGCACATACGGTTCACGTCCACGCTGTCGCGGCATGCTACCAGTGTTAAAGACTGCGATGGAGCTCCGTATGCCACGGCAAACTGGCTGACACTGACGGCGGCGGTGCACAAATGCTGCGCAGCTAGCGCCATTCGACGGCCAACACCGCGGTTCCTGGTGTGTTCGCTGTGCCGTGCGTGTGATCATTGCTTGTACAGCTCTCTCGCAGTGTCCGGAGCAAGTATGGTGGGTCTGACACACCGGTGTCAATGTGTTCTTTTTTCCATTTCCAGGAGTGTAGATCTGATTGACAACTTTCATCAGACCAACCGTATGGCGTGTAGCGCATCTTGAAGTTAGCGCTATTTCGGGGGCCACCTCCAAAACACAACTCCTAATCTCTCAACAGTCTATGATGTTCATTCAAACGGCTAAATGAAAGCCATAATTACTCCTACAATTATAAAGTGTTCAAATACCGTGTGTAGTAACATAATTATTACGCTTTATTTTGCCTTTGATAAAAATACAGTTACCACAATATTACATTATTATTATAGTATTGTTAAAGAAATTTCAAAGAAGTTTCATCCTCTTCGCTCTTCGCGCACCACTGCCATTGTCTTTACTTCATCCATGTGCAGAATAAGAATAAACATAGGTATCTTACAGCAAAAGAAGGTAAATGATGACTAATTTCAGTTCATATCAGATAATAGGTAAATAATTAGTGTACAGACTGTGGCGCAGTGTTTGTTACAATAATGGTTCAAAATGGCTCTGAGCACTATGGGACTTCACATCTGAGGTCATCAGTGTCCTAGAACTTAGAACTACTTAAACCTAACTAACCTAAGGACATCATACACATCCATGACCGAGGCAGGATTCGAACCTGCGACCGTAGCATTCGCGCGGTTCCGGACTAAAGCTCGGACACCGCGGCCGGCTTACAATAATGTCATGAGACTTCATAGTGGGAAAATATAATAATAACTGTGTGAAATACGGCTTACCACAGTGTGGTGTGACAAATTGGATTCGCTCGTTACATGGAAACTGTTGTTTCTATCAAGAGTCTGGGCGTTGTAGTTGGCATTCTCGAACACAAATTGAAATAACGCGAATGGATCAAATTTCAATTCCATTGTCATCACCTCAAAATGTACAGCTTCTGTGTAGGGGGCACTGTATCCTAAAGCAGACAGTACACCAACCTCTTTCTTAGGTCCACATTTCTTTTGCAGCCAAGCCAACTTGCAATGATGACAACAAAGAGTTGAGCCTGACAGGTGGCACAATGCTGTGTGCTACGGCCATACTTTTGGTCTTCCATTTATTCGGGTTTCCTTGTTTCCTCTTCATCAGTACCCGATTAACGAAATTTTAGACCGAGCCACGAATGAGGACCTTTTTTCTCCGTAAGAAACTGGTCTGGAGGGGGATAGTCGTTGTGTTGTAAACCTGCGATCGAATACTTCAACAAATACGTCTGATGCTGTTTCAAAATTAAAATGGCTGTGAGCGCTATGGGACATAACATTTGAGGTCATCAGTCCCGTAGACTAAGAACTACTTAAACCTACTTAACCTAAGGACATCACACACATCCATGCCCGAGGCAGGATTCGAACTTGCGACCGTAGCAGCAGCGCGGTTCCGGACTGAAGCACCTAGAACAGCTCGGCCACAACGGCCGGCGGTGCTGTTTCAGTTAAACGGCGATGCTCTTCCTCAGGAGATGATCCTTTTGACTGATACTACCTGTAACAATTTTGTACCCAGTGTTTTTGAAACAAACAACAGTTTATTTCTTCACACATGAGTCAATCACTATATCACTTCCATATTTCTTTAACAGTTGAGCTTACATTATCTTGACATCAGGATAGTAGTCACCACGGGTCTGGTCTGTTAACTGTTGAAGGCAAATCGCTATTCCTCATCATTTTCGTTCTCTGAGGTAGCTGAAATTTTTCTGCATAGCACCATCAATTTCATAGGAACCTCTTTGTTGTTGTTGTTGCTGTTCAGGACCTTCGTACATTGGGAGTGGTACTGGGCATCTGTTGCAACCAAGTAAGCAACTAGTCCAGTCCAACGTATGACTGATGTCCTAAATCACTGTTTTGTTTCTCAGCAAATTTTATATGAGTCCCTTTCAGCCGCAGCTTACGCAGAGAACGCTTGAGCCAGAAATTCTGGCGTTAATAGCCTACCCAGAAAAAAATGGTTGGTTCTGAAATGAAAATCCGGCTGAGCGGGTCCAGTGTTTTTTTTAATCTGCAACCAGCCTCAACCATCTTAGCTTCTGCAGCAGTTAATTTTTCGTTAGTGTTCTTTCTTCGACATTATTCGCGAACCTTAATCACAATCTTGCCATTTCAAAGGTCGTCTAGCTCATCCTCTTCTTACTGCTTCTAGAACTTTCTTTAAACCCGTCAACCTCTTCTTACTTGCATCAAGAACATTGTTCAAACACACTTGGCGCCTAAGTGATGAGACTTTTCTCCCATCGTCCAGTACAACATCACATGCAACACACTTCTCACTTATCGGGAGCTAGGAGCTTGTGTCGTCCTCATAACTTCATCATCGTTCGGGAAAGTGACGAGGCTGGACAAGATTGAGAATCTGTACGGGCACTGATAACGACGCAACTGAGCGCCCCACAAACCAAATATCATCATCATCAACATCATCACATTTCTCACTTGGACTGATTATCTGTCATACATTTCTATACATATACATTACATAGATTAAGGCTGAATTTAAAACCCGCAGATGTTTTCTAACCAACCGCCAGTGGGAGAAGTCGTAAACAACTGCTGGCGCAGGACACCAACACAATGGACCTGGCTTCCCTCTGTCAGGAGGGAGAGCTTATTGGCATTTCACAAATATCTTACCCCGTCACCACAACAGGTATCAACTGCCAACCTCTCCGATATCATCGTGGCATTACTGGAGGATGGAGTTCGCCAATGGATGCGCAGCAAAGTAATGTAAAAGCGCAAGTGAGAATCCCGAGAAGATCCTCAGCTTTGAAATCGCGCAATTCCCAAACGCGCAACACGTCATACGGTCGGCCTGTGTATTTTGTGGCGAAATTGATCTTCTTTATTTTGGTAACTAGTCAACTTTACCGCAAATCATCCCTTTGAAAAGTCCAATTTTTCGTGATTTTTCCATTTTCGACCGAAATTTTGATGACACTTTGGAAATTCTGATTTAGAACTCTCAAAAACGTGCAGAAAGCACCTTTTGACTGGAGCCATGGACAGAATCCACGAGCGACTTTAATCCGAATGAAGATAATCAGACATACTCATCCATCCAGTTCATGCCTAGCACAAATAAACAGATTGCAAATATGGATTGTCGTCTACCAACATATGAAGATGAAATTGTATCTGAGGAGTTCCGGAAGGACTTTTTGTAATGGAAAGTGAAGCACAAAACAAATCTGATAAGCGACTGACTAGAAATTTCTGGTTCAATTATTAACATTTGTCTGAAATGTGCTGTCTTATAGTACTAATCCAGCAGACATGCTTTTTTTTAATATTCGTTGTCTACCGATATTGGACTCGTGTGATGGTTTCTTCTCAGGATGTATCTACATCCAATGAAATTACACTCAAGAGCCGAAGAAACTGGTACACCTTCCTCATATCGGCGTAGGGCCCTGCGAGCACACAGAAGTGCCGCAACAAGACATGGTATGGATTCGACCAATGTCTTAAGTAGTGCTGGAGGGAATCGATACCATGAATCCTGCAGGACTGTCCATAAATCCGTAGTAGTACGAGAGGGTGGAGATCTCTTCTGGACAGCACGTTGCAAGGTATCCTATATATGCTCAATAATGTTCATGTCTGTGAAGTTTGGTGGCCAGCGGAAGTGTTTAAACTCAGAAGAGCGTTCCTGAAGCCAATATGTAGCAATTCTGGACTAGTGGGGTGTCGCATTGTCCTGCTGGAATAGCTCAAGTCCGTCGGAATGAGCAATGGACATGAATGAGTGCAGGTAATCAGACCGGATGCTTACCTACGTTTCACCAGTCAAAGTCGTGTCTAGACGTATCAGAGGCCCCATATCACTCTGACTGCACACGCTCCACACCATTACGGAGCATCCACCAGTTTGAACAGTCCCCTGCTGACGTGCAGGATCCATGGATTCATGAAATTGTCCCCATATCCGTAAACGTCCATCCACTCGATACAGTTTGAAACGAGACTCGTTCGACCAGGTACCATGTTTACAGTCATCAACAGTCCAATGTCGCTGCTGACGGGTTCAAGCGATGCGAAAAATTTTTGACGTGCAGTCATCATGACAAGCAAGTGATTCTTCGGCTCGGAAAGCCCATATCGATGATGTTTCGTTGAATGGTTAGCACGCTGACACTTGTTGATGGCCCAGCATTGAAATCTGCAGCAGTTTGTGGAAGGGTTGCACTTCAGTCACGAACGATTCTCTTCACTCGTCGTTGGTCCCGTTCTTGCAGGATGTAGGAGATTTGACGTTTTTCCGGATTCCTGATATTCGCGGTACACTCGTGAAATCGTCGTACGGGAAAGTCCCCACTCATCGCTACCTCGGAATTGCTGTGTCCCATCGCTCTTGCGCCGTCAATAACACCACGTTCAAACTCACTTAAATCTTGACAACCAACCGCTGTAGCAGCAGTATCCGATCTAACAATAGTACCAGACACTTGTTGTCTTATGAAGGGGTTGCAGACCGCAGCACGGTATTCTGCCTGTTTACAAATCTCTGTATTTGAATACGCATGCCTATACCAGTTTCTTTGGTGCTTCAGCATATTATCAGCATGTAGATGTTTATAGTTTTTGGTTTCTAGGTTTTTATTTACGTTGTAAGACCTTAAAGGCAAGTATTGTCTACGTATTTTTTTGTCATATTCGAACATAACTGTTACAATATCGATTTAAGAGTGAGAGATATAGATTGTTTTTAAATTTATACCTATAGTAGGAATCGATTTATATCCTACATAAAATTTAGTATTGTGTTTTGTTTCTTCATGAATATCTGCAATGAATGACAAAAAAGTGAAGACATGCACGAATATCAATACACCTTCGTAGACACACACTCGCACACACACACACACACACACACACACACACACACACACACACACACGCACACACACACACTTACCTTTGGTAGGTAATCAAGCGAATGGAGTCACAGTGCTTTGTGACATGTAGAATGGCCATCAGAATGTATTAATGTTCTTCGGGTTTAGTGTTCTTACTATGGTAAGTTATATAGGGGGCATTAACACAGTTAGAGGCTGAGTGAAAGCTGTGAACGACACGGAGCTAACGCGTGCTTGTGTCAGGGAACCTTATCGGTACGCCACAGAGTACGGAAGGAGCCACGTTGTATGTCTCCATATGTCTTGAGTGGTCGAATTGTGAAAAATCCAGCTTTGTGAGTCCTTCAAATGTGACATGGTGCGGTGCTTCGGCCCTGGTTCCGCTGCAGAAGTATACTAGGAGTTCAGCCTTCAGCTAATGAGCGTTGCTCCTGGCTAAAAATAAACTATTATCGTTAACCGTGTTTGGATTTCCGTTTATTAGGGTGTAAGTCTGTAGTCAATTAAATGACTTCTGTGATAAGCAACTAGCTATGCGAACGTTGAGAGACTCTATCTGGAGCAAAAATAATTTGAACTGTACTTAAAAAAATGTTAAATTCGTAATAAAATTGTTAGTGATAGAACTTACCTTTGGAATGAACAAAAGCATAACTAATCTCTGGCTGAGTTGTATTTTGCGTAAATTATAATTATCAAATTATTTTCAATTCTCGATACTAATTATCAACCTACATATGTAAAATGACTTTATGATAGCTCTTGCGAAAGTAATTAATCACTATAGGCTTCTTGAATGATGATGCGAACAAACAACTTTGACTTCTTCCTGACTTTATTACGCTGTTGGTAATACACAAAGATTCACCACCGGTTTTAATAGTAAGGCATCAACAGGTATTCTGAATAAAATCATTATTTTTAATCAGGCTAACATAACGAAATTCATTTTCCATCCATTAAACTATCTTCATTAAGGAATTCAACTGAGGTGGGCAACAGTCGCCTCACGATCTTGTTCGCGCTGGCCACCGCTTAGTGTGTGGTAGTGGTTGGCTATCATCTCTGGCGGTAGCGACGAAGGTGCTACCATTGAAGTACTGCTGCACTCTTCCTGACGACAAGAAACAAACGGTGACCATCATTTTGTGCAACTTATTATGACAGGCTATTTAAATAAGAAATTAAATTCTGAATCTAGTAACTTAAAATATATCGTGGCATTTTATTATCTTCTCACCTGCATAAACAGAATCAGTAAGAATCGTGGTGTAACTGCTGTTAATTCCTGTTACACCACGAATGGCCCGATGTTGGACTGCATGGGCACATGAGGGCTGGCAAACACGTCGTGAAGTTCCTGGCAACCAAACTGATGAATTGCGATCCCAGTGTTGGACTGCATGGGAATGCGTGGTCTGGTATACGGTTCGTCAAGTTTCTGACAGACAAATTGAGGAATTCGGATTCCATGAATGGAGTTTCATTAATTCAATAACACACAAACTCTGGGTTTGGATTGGTGCCGTGACCAGGAAACGTAGACTGCCGACGAATGGCATCGCTGTGTGTTCAGTGATGCATTGCGGTTCCGCACTACACCGGATGACCATCGTCGGTGAGCACTGCCGTGACCTAGGGAGAGGTGTCCATATTCCACTGTTTTGGAGAGATACGACTACTGTACTGCTAAGGTCATGATGTGGCGAGTCATCGGCTATGATATGAAACCACGAATGGTAGGGAATGAGGGAGCTCTGGCGGAAGAACGGTCTTCAAGGACATCCTTCGTTCTTATGCGTCAAATTTGAATCTCAGTATCGTGGTGCCATTTTTCAAAAGGACTACAGCTTGTCCACATATGGCACGTGTCTCTGCGAATTTTGTGCGTGATGCTGAAGCTCTGCCGTGACCAGCCAGCAAGATCCGCAGATCTGTACGCAAAAGAACGTGTGAGACCATTCCGGATGTCAGTTACGTCTAGTGCAGTATCCGCAATATCTAGGTCAGTTTACCACATATGTGGGCCAGCTTGCCTCCGAAAGGAATCAACGGCTTTATGATAAACACTGGAACAGAATCTGTGTATGCGTCCAGTCTTGGGGGGATACAAAGTCATAGTGGTAAGTGGACTCTTATTGCCAAGTTCTTTGTAAGTTCACTCGAGTTTGTAATCTCTACAATTACGTCCCATATCCTCTCAACCTATGAATTTCCAATTTTGTTTTCCCCTCCCCTTCTGGATGCTTCACATTTCTTCTGTCAGACAGCGCATCATTGTATTGCCTTTGTTACGTGTACTGATATAGCACCGTGTGGCGATAGTATATTGTTGATTTGTTAAAGTTTTTAATTTCATCGATCTTCTTCTTCGCGGATGGATCACTTAGGACCACGCGTAATCAACATTTGTTGGCCTTCCTTTTCGCCCAGTATTCCTTCATAAACAACGAATGGGCTAGCTTTCGTTGCGTAGACCATGTATGTCGGTTAGTTTTTCTCTCTTCTTCCTCAAAACCCCGTGTGTTTGTGATTTTTCTGATTTAATTTCTATCATGTAGATTTGGAGACCCTAATTCTCTCAGGTCTTTTTCCGTCTGTTTGTACCAGTTCGGTCTTGTAGTTTTGTTCTTTAAAAATGTATGGATTTTGTGCGTTAACCTGTTTGAGTCCATTCTTTCTAAGTGCCCGATGAATTGGATTCTTCTCATGCGCATTGTGTCTGTTATTTTGGAGATATTTTTATATATTTCTGCATTGGGTTTTGGATAATGTACCCCATCTTTAGTTCGTGGTCCTAGGATTTTCCTCATTATCTTACGTTCTTTCACTTCTAATTCCTCTTTTAGTGTTCTGTGTTGAAGGTTTAGTGTCTCAGATGCGTAGAGAGCTTCGGGTCTAATTACTGTTGTGTAGTGTCGTATTTTGCAGTTCCACGAGAGACTCTTTTTGTTATAAATGTTTTTGTTAACTGAAACGCCGTCTCCATTTTCTGGACTCTTGATCTGACAGATTTCTTTTCATTACAATTTTCTGCAATCCATTCACCTAAATATTTAAATTCTTTTACTCGAGAGATGTAGTTATTACCAATTTTGAGATCAGAAGGTGCATCTTTGACGTCAGTCATAAATTTTGTTTTTTCAAATGAAATTTGTAATCCTATTTTAGCTGCCTGTTCTTGTAATAATTCTAGCTGTTTCTGTGCATCAGTAATGTCTTGTGCGATCAGTGCCATGTCATCAGCAAATGCTAAACAGTGTAATTCTATGCCCTTATGTCTTGGTCCCAGTCTGTGTGCTGGTGCACCTGCTTTTTTCCATTCTCTAACAACTTTTTCAAGAGCACAATTGAAGAGCACTGGGGACAGTACATCCCCTTGTCGTACTCCTGTGTCTATTTCAAATTCTGTGCTCAATTCTCCCATAAATTTTACTTTGGATTTGGTCTCCGTGAGTGTTTCTTTTATGATGTTTGTTGTCTTTTGATCTAGTCCAAATTCTGGTAATACTTCAAAAAGGGATTCTCGGTCTATACTGTGATATGCTTTTTTGAAGTCGACAAAAGTGATGACATAACTTTTGCTTGAAGTACTATGTAAATATTTCATTGAGTTTTTCAAGTTAAGGATTTGTTCTACGCATGATCGACCTTTTCTGAACCCACCTTGGTATTCGCCTAGTTTTGAATCCAGCTGAGGTTTTGCGCGGTTTTCATCGATATTATTGTTACTTCTAAAATTTTTGTTCTCCTGTAACTGTTTATTAATGAAAATGCGATTTTTCTGCTTTTGTGGTTCCGTTCCATTGTTAGTGACTTTCCTGTATCCAATTCTATTTCATTATGGGCAATTAAGGATTTAATATTGGCACCATCATCTGTTCGAGTTATGTTATAGCTTAGTCTTCATGCTATAATTCAACTTCTTAATGTGAGTAAATTGGACAGTCTTTGCCACTACCGTCGGTAAACACGATCGTTTTGAACAGGTGTACGTGGTCTGCAACCAGTGTACGATACTCCTTGACCATCACAGTGCCTTACACGAGCTCTACTGGACTCATGGATGGCCACATGAATGTTCCCTAGAGCATAAGAGAGCCGTCCCCAGCTTGTCTCCGTCCCGCCGTAGTGGTGGGAAGGAGCTGTTCTACTGAAAGACGACGAATTCGCGCCATCCCATCGACATGATGAAGCAGGTATCAGGATTCATCAGACTCTTCAATACTCTAACACTGTGCCAACGTCCAGTGCTGACGGCCACTTGCTCATTTCAGTCATAGTTCTCGATGTCGTGGTGTTACCATTGGCACATGCACAGGTAGTCGGCTGCGGAGGCCCACAGTTAGCGGTATTCGGTGCACTGCGCATTCAGACACACTTGTTCTCTGCCCAGCATTAAAGCCTGTTGTTAGCTACGCCGCCTGTCCTGTTCTACCAGTCTGCCCAGCCTACGAGACATCTGTAATGAGGGGTTGCCGCCCAATCCCACGACATGTGAATGTAGTTTAATCTTGTTTCGCCACAGAACTTCTTGAAGACCTGAGAAGTCGTGCAGTTTCCTGGATGCTCGTGCTGAGCTTCCGAGCCATCACAATCTGCCCTTGGTAGAATTGAGATAGATCTTGCGCCTTCCACATTCTACAAACAGACAGTACACACACTGATACTCCATGCACCATGTGTGTGTCTGACTAGCAGTCGTTCCTCGCCATATGACGCTGCTATCACCTAGACGTATAGGTCGGTGGTCATAATGGTCATAATGTTCTGGTTGATTAGTGTACAATTTACCGTGTTTTAGCCACTTTAATGACGACGTAGCGTGAGGTACTAATCCACAATGGAAAACGTCTTACAATAAAAAATTTTAAGACCAGAAGATAGCAGTTACAATTGTTGAAAGCGCTTGTTAACAATGAAAACTAATTTATGAAGACTTGACTTCTGAAATTTTTTTTAAAGTAAAACAAAAAAGAAATACTGGTGGATTATTTTTACAACAGTAGGCATTTCATGTAATTTGCTGGAACTGCAGAACAGCAAACACCAGAAATATTCAATTATTAGCATTTGTTCCAGCATCACTCCGTGATGATGTTTCAAACTTTCAGGGACGATGGAGAAGTATAAATGTATCTATCTGAGGTAAGGGGACTAGTCTGGAAACAACTGAGTCGAAATGTATAAGCGAAAATCTATTCAAGGTCCGCCTTATCCACGTGCAGTGCTCAAACTAAGGGCTCCAACTACCGATCCCTGACCGTGACGTACAGAATTCCGGCTAAATACTCCTCAGTCCCCTCAGATAATTTCCCCTGTTGATGAACTAGCAACGGAGAAAGTAACTTGATATCGGGGAGACCGAAAATCCGGTCTACTGCAGGATTTCCCAAACTGTGTTCCACGAACACTGGTGTTTTGTGAGAAGTGAATAAGTGCTCCATGGAAAACTATTAATAATGTGACGATTTTGCCGGACACTTTGTTACGAATAAAATAAGTTATTCTCATTTTAAAAAATATTATTAACGTTAAAGACAAACAAGTACCAGGATTCTAGAAGTGTTCTGTCAGATGAAATGTTTTTCTACCCTTGCTCAACGGTATAGTAATAATAAACTCAATTCAAATTACAGAAGTTTCACAAGGTGCTACATTTACATCAGTTGTTCAAAATGGCATCTCCCAGCGTCAATGCAGGCATCGAATCGTCGCAAGTCGTGTCGTGCCCGTAGGTGGCGACAATTCTTGCCAGGAAAGTCTTTCCAGATTCGACAGGCGTCTTTCTCACAAGACTTTCTTCGTGGCCCCATAAAAATAAATCATGTAAGGTGAGATCAGGTGTACGTGCTGGCCACCAAACAGGACCTCCTCTTCCTACCTACTTTTCGGGTAATATCTTATCCACGTGTTCATTAAACTTCAGTCCGAACTGGGGTTGGAATCTATCATGTTAGAACCACACCCACTAACGAATAATAATGAGGTATGTATGATCCATGAACCTGGATAGTATGTATCAGATAAAACACTGATGCACAGTTTTGTTTAAGGTGGTAGGGAGAAGGAACGGGCCTAGTATGTAATAATTAAGTATGCATGTTAACTGATAATGTATTTTGATGGCACTTCAAAACTGTAGTGTGGGGTTTCTCATCGGCCCAAATATAACTATTGCAATTATTTAGCATCCCGTCTCTTGTGAAACAGTTTTCGCCCGTGAAAAGTAGGATAGTAAGGATCGACTGTAAGGCACTCCAAAACTCATTGGCTGAACATGAGACGAGGTCCGAAGTCAGTATGAGTCAAAGTATGCACTTTCTGTAGTTCGTAGTGTTGTAGCTGCATTTCCCGTTATATTCGCCACGCAGCATTCCTGCGGAACAGTTTCAAGTGCAACTGATCGAATGCGGTTTGCGGGCTCCTTATCGACTCGATCAACCACCGTATCTTCTAAGCTGAGAGTGCGAGTAGTCTGTCGTCTTCCTTAGTCGGCACTGTTGGACCAGTTGCCCTTTCCACTCAATCTTTGTAGCTGTCTTCGAAACATGGCGTGAGGCGGACATCTTCTATGCTGATATTTGGTCCTGTATAACTTTTCCGTTCCTCTGATGCTTCCTTATGCTTGTCCATAGCCGAAAATCATATCTGCAGGTTCCGTCACCAGATACAACTGCATTTGATTAGATCTGATCGACGTAATTATTTCAATTTGTAAGCACAGACTACAGTTCAGTACAGTACAAACATTGTGCACCTGAATTATTCATGTCAGTAGACAGTACGCCATCTGAATTCGATTAGTTGATTTATTATCACAACCTCTACAACTAAATGCTCATCGGGATAGCCTACCCTACAATCTTAGCAATAACAGTACCGGTAAACATATCGCGCTGGCAGAGGTTTCAGAACGATCTTCAATTATAACTTCGGAATAGGTCGTTTCCGGGTCATGGTCTCCTACCTCAGACATGCATTTACCCTTCTCCATTATCCTTGAAAGTTTGTAACATTATCACGAAATCCTCATGTTTGTATTTACTGACTGAAACATGTAGAGGATAAGTAACGACACACTGTTATTGAACTTGGAAATCATTGGGGCAAGCTCTTGTGAAATGTCCAAACATTAACGCAGGAACAACACAATTTCCTTCCGCTTGACATAGTACAGTTAGACGAATTTATTAGAATAAACTTATTTGCCAAAGACGTAATAAAATACTATTAAAACGTACAGTTATGACAATAAAGTGTAGTCAAATTAAATTATGTAACGGCGAGAAAATCAGATTACAAATTAAGACTTTGAAACTGGTGGACAAATAACAAATTAATGAGGAATTAAGAAGGAGTATCGTAAAATGGAGACTAACAAGCGCAGCATAGTATCGTCATTGAAATCTAGCTTCCCTTTGTAATTATTGAAAAAGTCCACCCCTGTCAACGCGTCCACACTCATCCCCTGAATTATCAGGAAGTTGTGATACAACTGTATAGCATTTATTTTAAGAGGCAGCGAAACTTCATATTTAACAGGTTTCTTAACCTTTCCTGTGGCTACAATTATTTGAATGCCCATAACACGCGTTATTACTAATTCCACCTTGTTTGGTGAAGCATCTAACCACTTTTGACTAACAGCACAAAGATCACTGCCACTGTCAGATGAATATTGCACTTCTTCCTCGTGTACCACTAACTTAACTACAGATTGTTCGGTCTTCTCCCCAATATTGCAGACTTCAGATTTATCTAGCAAATCGTGTACAACTTCCCTTCTCTCAAAACCTTCACCATCAATAGAGATTACGCATATGTTAGTGGGATTATTTTCAATATTTATCCGATTAGTAGCAGTCAATCTGTCCACTAATGACAAATCAAAACATCGTGGCGCATCATCTTTTTCTTTCTGAACCTTCTGTAATCGATTACTTAACTGACCTCCACTATGGTCATCCTCAGTATGCACCTCGGGCCTTGCTACAAACAAATTCTCTTTAATCACCTCCACAATATTTCTCTGGAATTATTTACTGTCTGTGCTCTCCCCTTGTTCATGAAAAGATTCCACGTCTGTTGCATTGCACACATTTCCCTGTTGATGTGAACCTATGGCATCATCTGTACACACACATACATCAAATCATGATTACTGCAGTGTTTGCTTGACCTGTCCCTATTCAAAAAGTCACCTTAGCCACCGTTAAATACGCATTTTTTCATGTTTTTTGCCTCATTTTTCTCATTCGTACTGCCCACATAATTACTTCCTAATTCAATCACTTCTTAAATACAAATAACAAAAGGAGTTGAAACTTCCTGGCAGATTAAAACTGTGTGCCCGACCGAGACTCGTACTCGGGACCTTTGCCTTTCGCGGGCAAGTGCTCTACCAACTGAGCTACCCAAGCACGACTCACGACCGGTACTCACAACTTTACTTCTGCCAGTACCTCGTCTCCTACCTTCCAAACTTTACAGAAGCTCTCCTGCGAACCTTGCAGAACTAGCACTCCTGAAAGAAAGGATATTGCGGAGACATGGCTTAGCCACAGCCTGGGGGATGTTTCCAGAATGAGATTTTCACTCTGCAGCGGAGTGTGCGCTGATATGAAACTTCCTGGCAGATTAAAACTGTGTGCCCGACCGAGACTCGTACTCGGGACCTTTGCCTTTCGCGGGCAAGTGCTCTACCAACTGAGCTACCCAAGCACGACTCACGACCGGTACTCACAACTTTACTTCTGCCAGTACCTCGTCTCCTACCTTCCAAACTTTACAGAAGCTCTCCTGCGAACCTTGCAGAACTAGCACTCCTGAAAGAAAGGATATTGCGGAGACATGGCTTAGCCACAGCCTGGGGGATGTTTCCAGAATGAGATTTTCACTCTGCAGCGGAGTGTGCGCTGATATGATACTTCCTGGCAGATTAAAACTGTGTGCCCGACTGAGACTCGTACTCGGGACCTTTGCCTTTCGCGGGCAAGTGCTCTACCAACTGAGCTACCGAAGCACGACTCACGACCGGTACTCACAACTTTACTTCTGCTTCTGTAAAGTTTGGAAGGTAGGAGACGAGGCACTGGTAGAAGTAAAGTTGTGAGTACCGGTCGTGAGTCGTGCTTCGGTAGCTCAGTTGGTAGAGCACTTGCCCGCGAAAGGCAAAGGTCCCGAGTACGAGTCTCGGCCGGGCACACAGTTTTAATATGCCAGGAAGTTTCATATCAGCGCACACTCCGCTGCAGAGTGAAAATCTCATTCTGGAAACAAAAGGAGTTGCTAGCGGTTTTGATCAACCATTTCCAGCCCTGCGTACACTAGCCTCTTCATGGACTATATCTACATTCCCATACTCCGTGATTCTGTGCTCTCTGCCATTTTCACTCCCTCTGTTGTATATTTTGGACTTCACTATCGTCATGTACTGTAGATCACGATCTATTAACACGTCTTAGATCGGAGTTAGTTTGCCTATCTACTATAGCATGGCGCCACTCTGTTTACTTTTACATTCTTTCGAGGTTCTGTATTCTTCGAAGGCCTAAAGTTTTTGTTAGTTTCTATTAGCCTGCTCCTCCTCCTGCATTAGTCTCTATACTCCTTCCAGATCGTTAGTAAATTTATTAATGTCGTCCCTGGGAGCAGCAATTATTTTGTTACGCTAGTTCTTAGGCAGCTTTCCATCTAAATCCATTATAATCTGCTTTGGCTCTAGTTTGTTGGTGAGACACGACAAATTACCAACACACTTTAAAGAAAATCTTGTCACACGCTCCTTTCTGGCATTAAGCTTTTCGCCAATCCATAAATTGTTTTGCAGTTGCATTTGCTTTTGGCTATCCAAATATCCTCCGAAAAATGCATCTTCAAACTTTTCCAAAGTATCGTATCGTTCAGTAGCTTTCACACTCCAGCTCCTAGCTTCTCCCATAAATTTTGATGAAATAAAAGCGATCCTTTGCTTATAGTTCCACTATCTTGGTAACACACTGTCAAAATCATTCCAAAATTCCTTTGGATGCACATGTCCAGCAGAATGAAAACGTAAGAACTGTCCGTTAACAATGTAAGCTAGTTCAGCTGGCTCTGTTAACAGGCTACCACTTTCATCGTAAGTACCAACTTGTATATTGTGTTCTACGTTAGTTAATCTGTTGTTATGATCATGCAATTCATTTTCTACCACCCCACATGAACAGTCAAATGATCGAAGTTAGTTTCTACTTCTTCCATGTGGTCAGATACAATCTTTACATATTTTAAACAATTTTCACTTTCCTCAGCGATTTTACTGTTCGGAATTGCATGCTCACTTCCACATACACCTAGAACTGTAGCTGTTTTATGCTCTACTTTCTGAATGTTTTGTTGCATCTGACCTATTCTTTGGTTGCTTCCATTTGCAACCCTTTGTATCGTCTCTGTTAATTCCATTCTTACACTATCTGAGGATTTGTTACAACTTTCTTCAACTTGAGAAACTTTAACTTCGACCTTTTCATCAAAAGTCTTCAATCCTTTTTGCCGCATATGCTTTAGATCAGAAGCCTGGTTTTTTAACTTAGTATCAGTTTCAACTTCGAACCGTTTATGTTTAGTAGCGAAATCATTAATAGCACCAGACTGCCGTTTAATTTCACTAGCAAAACCATTTACAGTGCTGGACTGCCGATCAATTTTCCTATTAATATCTAATTTAAGAAACCTAGCTAAGTTTTTATTTGCTTCATTGGTGTAAGCATTAATGCTGGTAACATCTCCTATACACTTTCCTGCTCAGTTTGCTTTACCTGTAGCAAATCATGTTTGGCATCTGCCTCTCTTGTCTCCTATTCATTGAGGTCACCCTGGCTCATGTCAAATAAATCAGTCACTAAAATGACGCAATCTATTATTAAAAGAGCTGCTATACTCTCACATAGAGACATCTATTAAGACAATTATCACTTTTTCTCTTCCACAATTGTAGATAATTATTGCACATTAGGAACTGAAACATCACTAATTTCTAATTCGCCCACATTCCTCTGCCCTGTAGTGCTTGTCTGACTGGCATTTCCATCAAACTGAATGGTATACTCTTTCTTCACAACTACAGAATTTCATTCCCTTCTATTTTAAAAAATCTTTTGATACAAATAAATAATATGTGAACTAAACTTATCTCTATTTGTCGACTTTAGTCTCAGCTGGCTGAAATTGCGGGTTCGTTCTCCGCCTCCAGCTATACTAGTCTGTGGGCTCCCAGCTAGCTACTGCAACACCGTGAGATCAGTTGTTGAGATAACGACTGCCTCTGCATCCATCGTTCCGTCTGCTAGCTCCACGCTATTTCTTCTACCGTACCATCTACATCTACATCCATACTCCGCAAGCCACCTGATGGTGTGTGGTGGAGGGTACTTTGAGTACCTCTATCGGTTCTCCCTTTTATTCCAGTCCCGTATTGTTTGTGGAAAGAAGGATTGTCGGTATGCCTCTGTGTGGGCTCTAATCTCTCTGATTTTATCCTCATGGTCTCTTCGCGAGATATACGTAATTTTTTTTTGGTCATCAGTCTACTGACTGGTTTGATGCGGCCCGCCACGAATTCCTTTCCTGTGTTAACCTCTTCATCGCAGAGAAGCACTTGCAACCTACGTCCTCAATTATTTGCTTGACGTATTCCAATCTCTGTCTTCCTCTACAGTTTTTGTCCTATACAGCTCCCTCTAGTACCATGGAAGTCATTCCCTCATGTCTTAGCAGAAGTCCTATCATCCTGTCCCTTCTCCTTACCAGTGTTTTCCACATATTCCTTTCCTCTCCGATTCTGCGTAGAACCTCCTCATTCCTTACCTTATCAGTCCACCTAATTTTCAACATTCGTCTATAGCACCACATCTCAAATGCTTCGATTCTCTTGTGTTCCGGTTTTCCCACAGTCCATGTTTCACTACCATACAATGCTGTACTCCAGACGTACATCCTCAGAAATTTCTTCCTCAAATTAAGGCCGGTATTTGATATTAGTAGACTTCTCTTGGCCAGAAATGCCTTTTTTGCCATAGCGAGTCTACTTTTGATGTCCTCCTTGCTCCGTCCGTCATTGGTTATTTTACTGACTAGGTAGCAGAATTCCTTAACTTCATTGACTTCGTGACCATCAATCCTGATGTTAAGTTTCTCGCTGTTCTCATTTCTACTACTTCTCATTACCTTCGTCTTTCTCCGATTTACTCTCAAACCATACTGTGTACTCATTAGACTGTTCATTCCGTTCAGCAGATCATTTAATTCTTCTTCACTTTCACTCAGGATAGCAATGTCATCAGCGAATCGTATCATTGATATCCTTTCACCTTGTATTTTAATTCCACTCCTGAACCTTTCTTTTATTTCCATCATTGCTTCCTCGATGTACAGATTGAAGAGTAGGGGCGAAAGGCTACAGCCTTGTCTTACACCCTTCTTAATATGAGCACTTCGTTCTTGATCGTCCACTCTTATTATTCCCTCTTGGTTGTTGTAGATGTTGTATATGACCCGTCTCTCCCTATAGCTTACCCCTACTTTTTTCAGAATCTCGAACAGCTTGCACCATTTTATATTGTCGAACGCTTTTTCCAGGTCGACAAATCCTATGAAAGTATCTTGATTTTTCTTTAGCCTTGCTTCCATTATTAGCCGTAACGTCAGAATTGCCTCTCTCGTCCCTTTATTTTTCCTAAAGCCAAACTGATCGTCACCTAGTGCATTCTCAATTTTCTTTTCCATTCTTCTGTATATTATTCTTGTAAGCAGCTTCGATGCATGAGCTGTTAAGCTGATTGTGCGATAATTCTCGCACTTGTCAGCTCTTGCCGTCCTCGGAATTGTGTGGATGATGCTTTTCCGAAAGTCAGATGGTATATCGCCAGACTCATATATTCTGCACACCAACGTGAATAGTCGTTTTGTTGCCACTTCCCCCAATGATTTTAGAAATTCTGATGGAATGATATCTATCCCTTCTGCCTCATTTGACCGTAAGTCCTCCAAAGCTCTTTTAAATTCCGATTCTAATGCTGGATCCCCTATCTCTTCTAAGTCGACTCCTGTTTCTTCTTCTATCACATCAGACAAATATTCACCCTCATAGAGAGTTTCAATGTATTCTATCCACTGCTCTCTCCTCTGCATTTAACAGAGGAATTCCCGTTGCACTCTTAATGTTACCACCGTTGCTTTTAATGTCACCAAAGGTTGTTTTGACTTTCCTGTATGCTGAGTCTGTCCTTCCGACCATCATATCTTGTTCGCTGTCTTCACATTTTTCCTGCAGCCATTTCGTCTTAGCTTCCCTGCACTTCCTGTTTATTTCATTCCTCAGCGACTTGTATTTCTATATTCCTGATTTTCCCGGAACTGTTTGTACTTCCTCCTTTCATCAGTCAACTGAAGTATTTCTTCTGTTACCCATGGTTTCTTCGCAGCTACCTTCTTTGTACCTATGTTTTCCTTCCCAACTTCTGTGAGGGCCCTTTTTAGAGATGTCCATTCCTCTTCAACTGTACTGCCTACTGCGCTATTCCTTATTGCTGTATCTATAGCGTCAGAGAACTTCAAACGTATCTCGTCATTCCTTAGTACTTCCGTATCCCACTTCTTTGCGTATTGATTCTTCCTGACTAATGTCTGCCTACTCTTCATCACTACTATATTGTGATCTGAGTCTATAACTGCTCCTGGGTACGCCTTACAATCCAGTACCTGATTTCGGAATCTCTGTCTGACCATGATGTAATCTAACTGAAATCTTCCCGTGTCTCCCGGCCTTTTCCAAGTATACCTCCTCCTCTTGTGATTCTTGAACGCTGTATTCGCTATTACTAGCTGAAACGTGTTACAGAACTCAATTAGTCTTTCTCCTTCTTCATTCCTTGTCCCAAGCCCATATTCTCCTGTAAACTTTTCTTCTACTCCTTCCCCTACAACTGCATTCCAGTCGCCCATGTCTATTAGATATTCGTCCCCCTTTACATACTGCATTACCCTTTCAATATCCTCATACTCTTTCTCTATCTGTTCATCTTCAGCTTGCGACGTCGGCATGTATACCTGAACTATCGTTGTCGGTGTTGGTCTGCTGTCGATTCTGATTAGAACAACCCGGTCACTGAACTGTTCACAGTAACACACCCTCTGCCCTGCCTTCCTATTCATAACGAATCCTACACCTGTTATGCCATTTTCTGCTGCTGTTGATATTACCCGATACTCATCTGACCAGAAATCCTTGTCTTCCTTCCACTTCACTTCACTGACCCCTACTATATCTAGATCGAGCCTTTGCATTTCCCTTTTCAGATTTTCTAGTTTCCCTACATCTACATCTACATCTACATTTATACTCCGCAAGCCACCCAACGGTGTGTGGCGGAGGGCACTTTACGTGCCACTGTCATTATCTCCCTTTCCTGTTCCAGTCGCGTATGGTTCGCGGGAAGAACGACTGTCTGAAAGCCTCTGTGCGCGCTCTAATCTCTCTAATTTTACATTCGTGATCTCCTCGGGAGGTATAAGTAGGGGGAAGCAATATATTCGATACCTCATCCAGAAACGCACCCTCTCGAAACCTGGCGAGCAAGCTACACCGCGATGCAGAGCGCCTCTCTTGCAGAGTCTGCCACTTGAGTTTGTTAAACATCTCCGTAACGCTATCACGGTTACCAAATAACCCTGTGACGAAACGCGCCGCTCTTCTTTGGATCTTCTCTATCTCCTCCGTCAACCCGATCTGGTACGGATCCCACACTGATGAGCAATACTCAAGTATAGGTCGGACGAGTGTTTTGTAAGCCACCTCCTTTGTTGATGGACTACATTTTCTAAGGACTCTCCCAATGAATCTCAACCTGGTACCCGCCTTACCAACAATTAATTTTATATGATCATTCCACTTCAAATCGTTCCGCACGCATACTCCCAGATATTTTACAGAAGTAACTGCTACCAGTGTTTGTTCCGCTATCATATAATCATACAATAAAGGATCCTTCTTTCTATGTATTCGCAATACATTACATTTGTCTATGTTAAGGGTCAGTTGCCACTCCCTGCACCAAGTGCCTATCCGCTGCAGATCTTCCTGCATTTCGCTACAATTTTCTAATGCTGCAACTTCTCTGTATACTACAGCATCATCCGCGAAAAGCCGCATGGAACTTCCGACACTATCTACTAGGTCATTTATATATATTGTGAAAAGCAATGGTCCCATAACACTCCCCTGTGGCACGCCAGAGGTTACTTTAACGTCTGTAGATGTCTCTCCATTGAGAACAACATGCTGTGTTCTGTTTGCTAAAAACTCTTCAATCCAGCCACACAGCTGGTCTGATATTCCGTAGGCTCTTACTTTGTTTATCAGGCGACAGTGCGGAACTGTATCGAACGCCTTCCGGAAGTCAAGAAAAATAGCATCTACCTGGGAGCCTGTATCTAATATTTTCTGGGTCTCATGAACAAATAAAGCGAGTTGGGTCTCACACGATCGCTGCTCGACGACCCTTCTTGAAGACTGGGACTACCTGTGCTCTTTTCCAATCATTTGGAACCTTCCGTTCCTCTAGAGACTTGCGGTACACGGCTGTTAGAAGGGGGGCAAGTTCTTTCGCGTACTCTGTGTAGAATCGAATTGGTATCCCGTCAGGTCCAGTGGACTTTCCTCTGTTGAGTGATTCCAGTTGCTTTTCTATTCCTTGGACACTTATTTCAATGTCAGCCATTTTTTCGTTGGTGCGAGGATTTAGAGAAGGAACTGCAGTGCGGTCTTCCTCTGTGAAACAGCTTTGGAAAAAGGTGTTTAGTATTTCAGCTTTACGCGTGTCATCCTCTGTTTCAATGCCATCATCATCCCGGAGTGTCTGGACATGATGTTTCGAGCCACTTACTGATTTAACGTAAGACCAGAACTTCCTAGGATTTTCTGTCAAGTCGGTACCTAGTATTTTACTTTCGAATTCACTGAACGCTTCACGCATAGCCCTCCTTACGCTAACTTTGACATCGTTTAGCATCTGTTTGTCTGAGAGGTTTTGGCTGCGTTTAAACTTGGAGTGAAGCTCTCTTTGCTTTCGCAGTAGTTTCCTAACTTTGTTGTTGTACCACGGTGGGTTTTTCCCGTCCCTCACAGTTTTGCTCGGCACGTACCTGTCTAAAACGCATTTTACGATTGCCTTGAACTTTTTCCATAAACACTCAACATTGTCAGTGTCGGAACAGAAATTTTCGTTTTGATCTGTTAGGTAGTCTGAAATCTGCCTTCTATTACTCTTGCTAAACAGATAAACCTTCCTCCCTTTTTTTATATTCCTATTAACTTCCATATTCAGGGATGCTGCAACGGCCTTATGATCACTGATTCCCTGTTCTGCACTTACAGAGTCGAAAAGTTCGGGTCTGTTTGTTATCAGTAGGTCCAAGATGTTATCTCCACGAGTCGGTTCTCTGTTTAATTGCTCGAGGTAATTTTCGGGTAGTGCACTCAGTATAATGTCACTCGATGCTCTGTCCCTACCACCCGTCCTAAACATCTGAGTGTCCCAGTCTATATCTGGTAAATTGAAATCTCCACCTAAGACCATAACATGCTGAGAAAATTTATGTGAAATGTATTCCAAATTTTCTCTCAGTTGTTCTGCCCTACCACGTTCAAGCTTCTGGCATTCCACGCCCCGACTCGTAGAACGTTATCCTTTCGTAGATTATTCAATCTTTTTCTCATGGTAACCTCCCCCTTGGCAGTCCCCTCCCGGAGATCCGAATGGGGGACTATTCCGGAATCTTTTGCCAATGGAGAGATCATCATGACACTTCTTCAAATACAGGCCACATCTCCTGTGGATACGCGTTACGTGTCTTTAATGCAGTGGTTTCCATTGCCTTCTGCATCCTCATGTCGTTGATCATTGCTGATTCTTCCGCCTTTAGGGGCAATTTCCCACCCCTAGGACAAGAGTGTCCTGAACCTCTATCCGCTCCTCCGCCCTCTTTGACAAGGCCGTTGGCAAAATGAGGCTAACGTCTTATGCCGGAAGTCTTCGGCCGCCAATGCTGATTATTTATCAAAATTTAGGCAGTGACGGGGATCGAACCCGGGACCGAAGACGTTTTGATTATGAATCAAAGACGCTACCCCCCCTTTTTTTTTCTTTAGACGCTAACCCCTTTTTTTTTGTTTTTAGACGCTACCCCCTTTTTGGACCAGTTTTTTCCCTTAAAAAGCCCCTTAGGAAAATGGAGCTAAAAAAAAAATAAATAAAAGAAAGAAACCTAAGTGCCACCGCCACTTGTCATCCTATAACAAAAAAATCTGATCCACTTCAGGCGTTGGCTCCTGAGTAAACCCACCCCAGAGAGCTGCCTATAGACCAGGGGAAGTATGGGAAATCAAGGGTAGGGCTATCCGTTGCCACTTTTTGTTTTATATGATTACATTTAGGGAGCGTGTACAAATGAGAATTCTAGTAACTAAGTGTTACAAGTAAGTGTTACAATAACAAAGGTGGCATAAAAGAGTAATCAAAAAATAAAAATATAAATCACTGATGTAATTCTAACTAAAAGGTTCTTCAATAATGTAACTGGTTCCACTTGGAGCCTCGCCATCGTTATCTGAAATCTCCAATAGCGCCTTGGAAGGGTATCTGCGACGGAGGCATTCTGCTTCGCTAGTGCCTCAAGGAAAACAGTATCCTTGCAGCAGCTTGTCTCTTTCTTTGGTCATGGCTGACAAGGCAGAACGTTGAGCCGTTAGTGTGACGCGGCACAGCACATTAACCACAGCCTGGCACTCCCCAGCTGAGTGGGGGGTTAACGAAAACGCTGCGTAAATAATTTGCGAAGAGCGTACGGTATTTCGGTGTGCGTTCGAGGGCATTGTGAGCATTTTGTAGGAACCACCAGTAATCAAGCTGCTCTTTCTCTCTGTCGCTAAAGATGTAGGCGACGGTAAGTCCTTTGAACCATGTAAGCGCATGATATTTGGCAGCCGGAAAGTAAGTTTCATCGGGACAGAGTAGGGTCTGCGGGTCAATCATATCAGGTGTGACCCGGAGGTAACAAGCCAATATCTTCTGTGTTAGTCGCCAAACTCCGGGCGATGATGCGCAAGTAAAACGATGTTCATCGGTATCCAAAAGGGGACAATCTGGGCAATAAGGGGAGTCTGCCAGTCCAATAGTGTGAAGTCGCTGGCGTGTGGCATATTTTTTGTTGGCGATCTGATACCACTTGGAACGCACCGTGGATGACAGAAAGTGGTGGTGTATCGTTTTCCACACTCTTGGCCAGTGAAACGTAGGGTACTTGTTTTCCACCACGTTATGGTGAACAGCCCGCAGAGGGTTGGTATAAAAATCTTTCGCCTTTGGTGGACGTGTGGCGGAGAGGTTCGAGCTGACATAGCTGTAATCAAGAATGAAGGTCGACACATGGGAGAGCTGTGGTGCGACGTGCGCAACCGACACCGGCGGGACGTTAGAAGCTGGCATCAGAACCTGTAGTAAACGACCCGTGAGAGTGGTATATGGACTTTTCCATCGTTTCCTCATGTTGCTCATGTAAAGGGCAGCTGCTCTCGCCCTGACGTTGACCAATCCCGGCCCTCCTTTGTTCACTGGGAGGGTAAGAGTGTCGTATCGTACTTTAAAGATATGACCTGCGGAAACGTAGTAACTGAAGGCCGCCTGAAGCCGGCGACCTATCTGCAGTGGTAGTGGGAGGACCTGTGCCACGTGGTTGAGTTTTGATGCTACGTAGAGGTTCAGGTATTCAACACGTTGTAGCTGATTCAAGTCCCGGAGCAGGTTCTGTCGCACCATTGCGCGTATGATCTGTAATAACCGTCGGTAGTTTGCTGCAGCTGTTTTACGTACATCTTTCTTGAACGTGATTCCCAAATAGCGCAGATCAGAAACTGGTGGGAGGTGAGCGAGGGCTTCCGGTCCGAGACCACGCCCAATGTCCAACGCCGCCGACTTGTTGATGTTCAGAAGACTGCCTGCGGCCTGTCCGTATCGCTCAATCCAGGTTAGTACGCTTTGAACTTCGTCATTGGAACGAACTAGCAGTAGCAGGTCGTCAGCGTATGTCCTATAGCGAAAGGTGACGTCCCGCAGCGTAATGCCAGATAGGCGGTGGTTAAGGCCCCCTAGGAGTGGCTCGAGTGCGATTGCATAAAGGTAGGTAGAAAGGGGACAACCCTGTCGTAGAGACCTCTCAATGGGTACTGGTCCTACCGTCCTTCCATTGACCTGGACGTGTGAGCTGGCTGCGGTTCAAAGACGCCGTAGGGTGTCGATGAGGCCCGGGGGGAATCCCATACAGTCCATCACTCGTAGGAGGAAGTTATGGTGCACTCTATCAAAGGCACGGTTGAAATCGACGGAGACGATCGCCGCTCTCAGACGGCACGCAGAAGCGATCGCTATTAAGTCCCTGCAGTCACCGGTGGCCATGTGTATGTTGGCTTCTTCCCCTTGCGACGTCTGTTCTGGAGCGAGGATCATCGGCAAAGTCGTCTTAATACGGCTCGCCATAATCCTGGTGAAAATCTTATAATCGGCGTTCAGCATTGTAAGCGGCCGATAGTCGGTAATCGATAGCCCTCCACCTGGCTTGTGTACTGGTATGAGGAGAACTTCTACAAACGCCGGCGGCACAACACAGTCTGGAGACGTTAGTTCGCGGAACATTATAACCCAGCGAGGCATCATGATGTCACGGAAAGTCCGGTAGAATTCGATGGGCAATCCATCAGGTCCAGGAGATTTATTGGCCGCACCTTTGTCCACGGCGTCTTCGACTTCTTCGAGTGAGATTTCCTCTGTTAGTGCAGTCACGGTAGCCTCGTCGATAGTACGTGTTACCTGCTGTAGCACTTCAGTAGTGGCCTCGTCATTGACGGTTCTTTCCTTGTAAAGATGACGAAAATGATCCTCCACCGCCTTTACTATGGTTGCTTGGGTAGTACATAAGCGACCGTCGTGTGTCCTGAGTTGTGTGATTAAATGTTGGCGTTGTCGGCGCTTATCCGCCACAACGTGGTGCATAGTGGGTTCCTCTGCAACCGTTCGGTCGTGCCGTCGCGAGCGGACTACTGCACCTTCTAGTCGACGCTTCGTCAATGTTAGTATGTGAGCCTTGATTCTGCTTTGGTCATGTTGTCTCTCCGGGGAAGGGGGTAAGGCGTCGAGGTCCCTGAGTGCCGCGTAGTAAAAATCGAGGGTCTGTCGATGCCACGCAGTCACGTCCTTGCCATATTGCATAAGTGTCCTACGGATTGCTGATTTGGCACAGAGGAGCCACCACTCCAGGGTCGAGGTGTATCGTGGTAGGCGGCGTTCACAGTTAGTCCACGTTGCTGCAACTTGCCGACGGCAATCCAGGTCCTGGAGATGAGTTACGTTGAGCTTCCAAAAGCCATTGCTGCGCCAGACTTGTTGGGGGCGTAGGTGTATAGTGCAGATATAGGCACTGTGATCGGAATAGGCTTTAGGCCATAATTCGGCGTCCACCACACCTTGTGTGAGATCCTGTGACACATATATGCGGTCAAGTCGGCTGGCCGAATGACTGGTAAGATGAGTGTGGCCAGAGCGGTTACCGTGGACTTTTTCCCACGTGTCGCACAAGTGAAGTTCTTGGATCATCGCACCCAGTTCCGGACAAGGCATGTAATGTTGGATTTGGTCCTTGGGGTGAAGTACGCAATTAAAATCGCCGGCGAAGACGCTGTGGTCGTATCGTCCAAAGAAAAGGGGAGCGACATCTGTGGAGTAGAATCTGGCGCGGTCGTGACGTTATGTGGTACCCGACGGCGCGTAAACATTAATGAATCGGGTGTTGAGTGCCGTAAATGCTATTCCTCGCGCGGAGGGAAGAAACGTGACGTCGGTAACTTCAATACCTTCACGCACTAATATTGCCACTCCGGTGTCTGCAGGGCTACCGGGCGTCACATGTGTGGCGTAACCGTAAAAGTGCGGGAGTGCAGTCGTTTTCACTTCTTGTTAAACTGTGTGCCGGACAGAGACTCGAACTCGGGACCTTTGCCTTTCGCGGGCAAGTGCTCTACCAACTGAGCTACCCAAGCACGACCCCTAGACCACGTAATAGGGAGCAATATACTGCTTGACTCCTCGGTGAAGGTATGTCCTCGGAACTACAACAAAACCCCTTACCGAGCTACTGAGCCCCTCTCCTGCAGAGTCTTCCACTGGAGTTTATCTATCATCTCCGTAACGCTTTCGCGATTACTAAATGATCCTGTAACGAAGCGCGCTGCTCTCCGTTGGATCTTCTCTGTCTCTTCTATAACCCTATCTGGTACGGATCCCACACTGGTGAGCAGTATTCAAGTAGTGGGCGAACAAGCGTACTGTAACCTACTTCCTTTGGTTTCGGATTGCATTTCCTTAGGATTCTTCCAATGAATGTCAGTCTGGCATCCGCTTTACCGATGATAAACTTTATATGATCATTCCATTTTAAATCACTCCTAATGCCTACTCCCAGATAATTTATGGAATTAACTGCTTCCAGTTGCTGACCTGCTATATTGTAGCTAAATGATAAGGGATCTTTCTTTCTATGTATTCGTAGCACATTACACTTGTCTACATTGAGATTCAATTGCCATTCCCTGCACCATGCGTCAATTCGCTGTAGATCCTTCTGCATTTCAATACAATTTTCCATTATTAAAACCTCTCGATATACCACAGCATCATCCGCAAAAAGCCTCAGTGAACTTCCGATGTTATCCACAAGGTCATTTATGTATATTGTGAATAGCAACGGTCCTACGACACTCCCCTGCGGCACACCTGAAATCACTCTTACTTCATAAGACTTCTCTCCATTGAGAATGACGTGCTGCGCTCTGTTATCTAGGAACTCTTCAATCCAAACGCACAATTGGTCTGATAGCCCATATGCTCTTACTTTGTTCGTTAAACGACTGTGGGGAACTGTATCGAACGCCTTGCGGAAGTCAAGAAACATGGCATCTACCTGGGAACCCGTGTCTATGGCCCTCTGTGCCCCGTGGACGAATAGCGCGAGCTGGGTTTCACACGATCGTCTTTTTCGAAACGCATACTGATTTCTACAGAGTAGATTTCTAGTCTCCAGAAAAGTCATTATACTCCAACATAATACGTGGTCCAAAATTCTACAACTGATCGACGTTAGCGATATAGGTCTATAATTCAGTACATCTGTTTGACGTCCCTTCTTGAAAACGGGGGTGACCTATGTCCTTTTCCAATCCTTTGGAACGCTACGCTCTTCTAGAGACCTACTGTACACCGCTGCAATAAGTGGGGCAAGTTCCTTCGCGTACTCTGTATAAAATCGAACTGGTATCCCATCAGGTCCAGCGGCCTTTCCTCTTTTGAGCAATTTTAATTGTTTTTCTATCCCTCTGTTATCTATTTCGACATCAACCATTTTGTCATCTGTGCGACAATCTAGAGGAGGAACTACAGTGCAGTCTTCCTCTGTGAAACAGCTTTGGAGAAATACATTTAGTATTTCGGCCTTTAGTCTGTCATCCTATGTTTCAGTACCATCTTGGTCACAGTGTGTCTCGACATTTTGTTTTGATCCACCTACCGCTTTGACATAAGACCAAAATTTCTTTGGATTTTCTGCCAAGTCAGTACATAGAACTTTACTTTCGAATTCATTGAACGCCTCTCGCATAGCCCTCCTCACACTACATTTCGCTTCGCGTAATTTTTGTTTGTCTGCAAAGCTTTGGCTATATTTATGTTTGCTGTGCCGTTCCCTTTGCTTCCGCAGCAGTTTTCTAGCTCGGTTGTTGTACCACGGTGGCTCTTTTCCATCTCTTACGATCTTGCTTGGCACATACTCATCTAATGCATATTGTACGATGGTTTTGAAATTTGTCCACTGATCCTCAACACTATCTGTACTTGAGACAAAAATTTTGTGTTGAGCCGTCAAGTACTCTGAAATCTGATTTTTGTCACTTCTGATAAACAGAAAAATCTTCCTGCCTTTTTTAATATTTCTATTTACGGCTGAAATCATCGATGCAGTAACCGCTTTGTGATCGCTGATTCCCTGTTCTGCGTTAACTGTTTCAAATAGTTCGGGTCTGTTTGTCACCCCAAGGTCTAATGTGTTATGGCCACTATTCAGTTCTCTATTTAACTGCTCAAGGTAGTTTTCAGATAAAGCACTTAAAAAAATTTCACTGGATTCTTTGTCCCTGCCACCCGTTATGAACGTCTGAGTCTCCAAGTCGATATCCGGCAAATTCTACAATGCCCTTCCCACTGAAGGATTGCCGTTCTCGTTACAATGTCCTACTTTTCCTCTTTGTCGTACACTGTTCTATCCTGTATTTTGATCACTGTTCGACACGGTTCATTTACACATTTATTCTCGCTTGTCGATCTCTTCTCTACAGCTTTTTGTACTTCCAGAGTCTTGACGCACCATTTGCAGCGGCACGGTGCAGACCTGCTGCGAATAAAGTTCCGCTCACCTTGTGATGAATCTCTTATCATACGCACGCCTCCATGAAGTTACTTAAATGCAGTCCTCCGCCGGGAAAAGCAATACAAATAACAGCTGTACGCTTCGTAACCACATGTCGCACTAGACATTGTTATGTCGTTCGAATGTTAATAATAGTCGAATGAAAGTATTTACGTGTGTAAAATTTCACTTTATTACGCTAAGCTTGTATACACCAGTTACTAGCAATACTACCAAGCATTATTGGAAACTGTACAAAGCCTGAAAAGTTCATACGCACACATCGTTCGTAACAGTAGACAGTTTAGGGTAATTATTTGTTATCCTTCACAGGAAGTTTTCAAACGCATTGTTTCTTTTGGAATAGATCGTTCAAATGTAGCTATAATCAATTTCCCGTAACAAAATGTTCACGTTCGTGAGTAAGCAACACACCACACGGAATTTAGTGTTTAAAATGTCACCAAAGTTCTGAATTTCACACTTTGCATTAAATCTAACTCTCTTCCACACTTTACGGCTCTTCTCAAACATTTTGGTAGCGAAACACCAGAATATTCCTCTAATTTTCATCGAAGCACCTATCAGTAGTTCTGATAACTATGACATCAAAGCTCCGATTCTACTCATCTCTCTGCACAAAAGAAGTCTCTGTTTCCCAAAATACGCATGAATACGCTAATTTCTGATTGGCAGAGAGGCGCCACAGCCAGTCGGAAAGCAGCGTCAGACCCACTCAATCCTGTGCATGTATACAGAACCGATCAAAATTTGTCACTTGATCAGAACAGGAAATTAAGATAAATAAATTTTGAAAACCCAAAAATATAAAATTAACTCCCTTTCAACAAAACTACTTGATCAAAATCATAATCTCATTTCCCCAGTACCATAAAGTGACAAAATAAATTTATAAAAAATTCCCCGCTACGAATGATTAACACACACGTCTTTCTCGAACATTCCTCACGAGATTAGTTACTTTACAGTATAGTATAAAAATTTTACATAAAGCATTATTTCATATTCTCAGCTTTATTCACTCTCGTAACTAAGCGCAATTATAGTTGTGATTAATAAAAATTAGAAAATTAAACAAACAGCACTTAAAATAAAAATGACGGTATTGTAAGTGCAGATCATTGTACGTGTCTCGGGTACCTGACGCCACCTGTCCTGCACGTGACTCCTACTGCACACCTGCTTACCGCTGTGTCTCATCTCAGTACGCACGATGTATGACGTAACGTCTCAACAGCAGCAAAGAAGTCTTTCCTGCAAAAAAGTATTTTAACTTCTAATATAAATTTAAGAGTCAGCAAACCCCTCAAAGTGTTTTCCTGAAGTATAGTTTTCCATGGAAGTGAATTGTGAACGATAATCACTGAAACTAAGAAGAGAAACGAAGTTTTTTAAATGCGATGCTAAATAAGAATGATAAAAATTAGGTGGGTAGATCGTATTACTAAATGACTGCTTTGATGCTCCTCGTCATTACTTCCTCTCCTGTGCAAACTCTTCATCCCAGAGTAGCTCTTACTTCAAATGTCCACCAGCACTAACTGAATTCATTCTAATATCTATCCTCCGAACAGTTCTTGTCCTCTAAAGCTCGCTGTACTAAGATAGAAGTTGTTCCTTAAAGTAATAAGTGGTTCCAATCAGTTTTCTAAAATAGTACTTTTCTCGCCGACTTTTCGTGGAACTTGAACGTCTCTTTAAATACGAAGTAAAAGAAGGGCTGAATGGAACTGAGAAAAATAGAAATTTAGGACAGGGCGCTGCTAATAGTATGGTCGTCAAGCAATAGTTAATTCCGTAATGGAAGGAAGTGTGGAGCGTAAAAATTGTAGAGGTCCACCAAAGCTTAACTGCACTGAACAGGTTGAAGTGGATGTAGGTTGTAGTAGTTATGCAGAGATGACGAGATTTGTGCATTTTTTCATCACAGGCGACTTACAATGAAATTGCTTCCCTACGGAGTGCCGTGTCAGTTATGCTACTGGATTCGTAATTTCCTGTTAGAAGGGTCGCAGTTCGTAGTAACTGACGGAAGGTCATCGAGTAAAACAGAAGTGTTATACGCCCTTTGCTGCTCTTGATCGACATAAACGATTTCGGAGAAAATATGAGCAGTTCACGTAGATTGTTTGCAGGTGATGCTGTCATTTATCGTCTTGTATAGTCATCATATGATCAAAATCGAATGCAGAATGATTTAGACAAGAAATCTGTATGGTCAGAAAAATGGTAATTGTCTCCAAGTAATGATAAGTGTGGTCGACATGAGTCCTAAAAGGAATCCGCTAAATTTCCTTTACAGAATAAAAAACACATATCTAAAGGCTGTAAATTCAACTAAATTGTTGGGGTTTACAGTTACGAATAACTTTAGTTGGAACGATCACATACAGAATGCTGTAGGGAAAGCAAACCTAAAGCTGAAATTTATTGGCAGAACACTTAGAAGAGACTGTTTATACTACGCTTGTCCGCCCTCTTCAGAAAGTACTGCTATGCGATGTGGCACCCTCATCGATTAGGACTGACGGAAGACATCCCAAAAGTTCAAAGAAGGCCGTTCGTTCTATATTATTGCGAAATAGGGGAGAGATTGCAACAGATACGATACGCGACTGGACTGGTAATCTTGCTTTTCGTTGCGGCAAGATCTTCTAACTAAATTGCAGTCACTAGCTTTTTCCTCAGAGTGTGAAAATATTTTGTTGGCGCCCACCTACACAGGGACGAATGATCACCATAATAAAATAAAAGAAATCAGAGCTCGCACGGAAAGATTTAAGTGTTCGTTTTTACCGCACGCTGTTCGAGAGTGGAACAATAGAGAAATAGGTTGCAGGTGTTTCGATGAACCCTCTGCCATGTACTTAAATGTGATTTGTACAGTAATCATGTAGATGTAGATAGCGCGTAGCCATGAAGATGAAAGCCTGTAGCCGTCACCTGTATTGATTTGCTCTCATTGTTCGATATTTCAACTACTTCACGGACTTTCCTTCCTTAAATATAAATCTCTCTGGCCAAAACTCATATGTTTCTAAAACCTGTAACCTGATCATATCCTTCTTCGTGCTCCACTGCCGCTCTTTGTACTATTCTCTTATGCGTGTGTGGCGTCCTTTTACTGTCCTTACACTTTCTCCGTAATATTTCTACAGACTTACATACCTAGTTTGTTTGATATGGTTTTTAGAAGTATTCAGTGAATTATTTATATCGTGTTCTGAAAGGTGCTAATGTTTACCTATGGAATCATGGTCTACGTGTTATTTGGCGTAGTGTACTGTCAAAATGCGAACATTTTCCCAGCTGTGAAGCACGCAGACTATTGGAGGCTGCGAGGGCGGCCCCACGTTTTTGGCGCGGACAGTACACTCGCGCCGCGCCGTGGTCTCATTATGTGAGAACGGCCTGCGGCTGCAGTCTGGACGGGGCGAGCCGCGCCGAGTATAATACTCCAGCACTTCTACAATATTTTTGGAAGATTTCCCTGAATAATAATTACGGCCAGAAATGGGAAATGGCGTCGACTGCGCACAACAAGAGCCTTGTTGCGCAGCCAAATTAATGGAATACTTCGGGCATTCTGCACTTTAATGATCTCAAAATTGCATTATTCTGATTTATTATAAAAACATAAATTTAAGCAAGTGAAGTGCGGGCGCATAGTTGCCAGTCCTTTTACATTGATTAAAAACATTCTCCTGACAACAACTCGTTGTTACAATGTTTTCAGAAGAACAAGCTTCATAATAGGATGTTAACCGCTGAGTGGGAAAAAAATTGCGTAATGAGAATGCACGAAAATAGGTAGGCAAGAAACGAAGTCCATGAGCTACTCATGTCAGAAAAACGGATTTGTTAGTTGAATGCTGAAACATTCGTGATACTCAACCTGTGGGTGATTACCACTTGAGGAATGAAATGCAATTTTCTGAAGGGTAAAAACAAAATGGTTCAGTTCTATTTTGGTCGTGAAATTAAATTAATTTTAGAAGATCATTATTTTTATCATTATTTCGTAAGACTAATGCTGATAAGTGACCAATAATTATATTTTCTGAAACACTGCCATCAATTCGTGATACAAACTGATGGAGGTTACAGCTTCTGAAACGAAAATGTCTACTTCATCCACACACAGTGCCTTCCTGGGAAGGCGGAAGGAAGACAAAGCAAGTAAAGGACAAAGCTTGGCTCCTCGTGGACTTACCATTTAATTTTGTGGAAAAGCTTCACTTCACGTGGAATGTTACTTACAAAGAATGAAGACGCTGATCATTGTAGTTTATCGCAGACTTGTAGGGGAAGAATTCACAAGATAAAGATGTGGACTGTCGTAATTTTGAAAAATATATGTACAGTGCGATCTGTCAATCACGTTATGCTGTATGGTTAATGAATTGTCGGACTTAGTTTCTGAGAGACTGCAATCTAACTGGTGCATACACAAAAAAAGGAGGTGCTCCGACAGATTAGCATTTCATACTACGCCGGTCACCAGTTCCTCTCCTGAACTCGTGGCAGGTAGTATCAAACCAGACAGAAATAAAAGAAAGGCGAACAAGTCCCACGTCTGCCACATCTAAAACTTTGCGTCTCCTTTCACGTAATAGCTGCAATGAAAAGCTGATAATTAGATAACATTAATACACAGTGATATGGCGTGGCTTTGAAATAAACACACCAAATAAATGAACGTTCAACAAATTCGGTATATTATTAGTTAATGAAAGACTAATGAATTGAAGCTTACATGATGATAGATGTAACAAGAAAGATAGCGTGAAACTGCAAGACTTACCTTCGCTATTTGCAGAAAAAAGTGAGCGCTGCGCCTTTCCTTATTCCTAAGCGATCTTATTTCAGTAAGTTAAATATCACTAGTAGACTCTTTGGTCCTATCTCACAATGCAAATAGATTTTGAAGTTGACGCATAGAAGACAGAGAAAGAAAACTAGATATTGGGTTCTTATACCACCCACTCAGTACATACTTTGTACTTCGCACCATTCGTTTACGATAATAAAATCGTGGGATTTACATCATACATTTTCTTCTGTACCTATACCTTAATAAAAAGACTGTAAAAACTGTCATGTCTGTATGTTTGTTTGAACATGCAAATCTTCAAATCTACTAGACTGATTACTTACAGGTACATCTTTTCCAAATTTTCAGATTTTCAGACAAGATAATAACACTCGTAGGGAACTGCAGAGCATCATCGTGTTTGCCTTCAAGACCTATACACATTTTACACATTGCAGTTTTACTGCTCCTCCTGGTCGTTAACTTAAACCTCCAGAAATTTATGTCTATAAAATATGCAGCAGACTCAGCATAATCTGTTGTTCTACTGCACGTTTAACTGCTACTGAAACACAATCATTTAAGAAAACTTAAGCAGAACGTACTTTCATTTTATCGTAGTTCTCTCACAGGTTTCAAGCAGTGCTCAATTTCTTCTTTGTTTCAAAAATAACAGTGCTTTACTTCAAACTCAATGGAGAAGTGGCAAATTATTGTCTTCAATGACTTGTATGGGAAGTATGATGTGGTCTACAATAGTTAAATGGTTGAGATTCTTCGGAATAAGAGCTACATCAACCATGAAATTTAGTTCCTTAAAGTCACTGTTGTGATTCATATTAAACTGATGAAGTATAACATGAAGTAAATAAATGAAAGTAGATATTAATATGCAAAAAGATGCAAAATACAAGGCTCTTAAACTACTCTCTTATGAATAAAGTAAACTGAAGAATGCAGTTGTAGAAGCGAAGAAAACAGAAAGGAAAAAGAAAAAGTTGTTCTGAATGAGGACCGATTTTCCGAACTTTGCATCAAAAGTCTAACACGTTACCAACTACGCTACTAGTGGTATCGTGTACTGTGTACCCAGAAATGGGATATATAAAATCACTGTATATCCCATTTCTGGATACATAAGATCATTGTCCCCCCATGAACCATGGACCTGGCCGTTGGTGGGGAGGCTTCAGCGATACAGATAGGCGTACCGTAGGTGCAACCACAACAAAGGGGTATCTGATGAGAGGCCAGACAAATATGTAGTTCCCAAAGAAGGGCAGAAGCCTCTTCAGTAGTTTCAGGCGCAACAGTCTGGATGATTGACTGGCCTTGTAACGTGAACCAATACGGCTTTGATGTGCTGGTACTCTGAACGGCTGAAATCAAGGCGAAACTACAGCTGTAATTTTTCCCCAGACGGAACGGAGTGTGGAATGTCAGATCCCTTAATTAGGCAGATAGGTTAGAAAATTTAAAAAGGGAAATGGATAGGTTTAAGTTATATATCGTGATTAGTGAATTTCGGTTGCAGAAGGAACAAGACTTCTGGTCAGATGAATACAGGGTCATAAATACAAAATCAAATAGAGGTAAAGCGGGAGTAGATTTAGTAACGAATAAAAAAATAAGAGCGCGGACGGATAAGCTACTACGAACAGAATATTGAACACATTATCGTAGCCAAGATAGACAAGAATCCCACGCCTACCACAGTAGTACAAGATTGTATGCCATCTAGCTTCGCAGATGATGAAGAAGTTGAAGAAATGTATGATTCAGTAATTCAGGTATTTAAGGGAGACGAAAATTTAATAGTCTTGGTGACTGGAATTCGATAATGGGGAAAGGAAGAGAAGGAAAAGTGTTAAATGAATACGGACTGGGGTTAAGGAATGAAAGAGGAAACCGCCTCTAGAATTTTACACAGAGCATAGCTTAATCATAGCAGACACTTGGCTTAAGAATCATGAAAGTAGGGGGTGTACGTGGAAGAGGCCTAGAGACACTGGAAGGTTTCAAGATAGATGGTAAGAAAGAGATTCAGGAACCGGGTTTTCAATTGTAAGACATTTTCAGGTGCAGATGTGGATTCTGATCACAATTTATTGGTTATGAACTGCAGACTAAAACTGAAGAAACTGCAAAAAGGTAGGAATTTAAGGAAATGGGACCTGGATAAACTGAAAGAACCAGAGGTGGTAAAGAGTTACAGAGGGAGCATTAGGGAACGATTGAATAGAAGAGGGGAAAGGAATACAGTAGAAGAAGAATGGGAAGTTTTGAGAGATGAAATAGTGAAGGCAGCAGAGGATCAAGTAGGTATTAAGACGAGGGCTAGTAGAAGTCCATAGGTAACAGAAAAGATATTGAATTTAATTGATGAATGGAGGAAATATACAAATTCAGCAAATGAAGCAGGCAAAAAGGGAGACAAACGTCTCAAAAATGAGATTGATAGGAAGCGCAAAATGAGTAAGCAGGGATGGGTAGAAGACAAATGTAAGGATGTAGAAGCATGTATCACTAGGGGTAAGATAGATACTGCGTAGAGGAAAATTAAAGAGACCTTCGGAGAATAGAGAACCACCTGTACGAATATTGAGAGCTCAGATGGAAAACTAGTCCTAAGCAAAGAGGGGAAAGCAGAAAGGTGGAAGGAGTATATAGAAGGTCTTTACAAGGGCAATGCACTTGCGGGCAGTATTATGGAAATGGAAGAGGATGTAGATGAAGACGAAATGGGAGATATTATACTGCGTGAAGAATTTGACAGGGCACTGAAAGACCTCAGTCGGAACAAGGCCCTGGCCCTGGGAGTAGACAACATTCCATTAGAACTACTGATAGCCTTGGGAAAGCCATCCATGACAAAACTCTACGATATGATGAGCAAGATGTATGAGACAGGCTAAATATCCTCAGACTTCAAGAAGAATATAATAATTCCAATAACAAAGAAAACAAGTGTTGACGGATGTGAACATTACCGAAGTATCAGTTTAATAAGTCATGGCTGCAAAATATTAAACAAACGAATGGAAAAACTGGTAGAAGTCGAGCTCGGGGAAGATCAATTTGGATTCCGTAGAAACGCTGGATCATGCGAGGCAATACTGACTTTGCGATTTATGTTAGAAGATAGGTTAAGGAAAGCAAACCTACGTTTCCAGCATTTGTAGACTTAGAGAAAGCTCTTGATAGTGTTAATTGGAATACTCTCGTTCAAATTCTAAATGTGGCAGGGGTCAAATACAGGAAGCGAACACCTATTTACAATTTGTACAGAAACCAAATAACCGTTATAATAACCGAAGGGCATGAAAAGGAAGCAGTGGTTGGGAAGGGAGTGGAACCGAGTTGTAGCCTACCCCCGATGTCATTTACTTTGTATATTGAGCAAGCAGTAAAGGGAAGAAAAGAAAAATTTTGAGTAGGAATTAAAATGCATGGAGATGAAATAAAAACTTTGAAGTTGGCCGACGACATTGTAATTCTGTCAGAAACAGCAACCTGGAGGAGCAGCTGAACGGAATTGACAGTGTCTTGAAAGAGGGATATAAGATCAACATCAACAAAAGCAAAACGAGAATAATGGAATGTAGTCAGATTAAATCAGGTGATGCTCAGAGAACTAGATTAGGAAATGAGACAGGTAAAGTAGTAAATGTGTTTTGCTATTTGGGAAGCAAAATAACTGATGACGTTTGAAGTAGGGAGGATATAAAATGTAGACTGGCTGTGGCAAGGAATGCGTTTCTGAAGAAGAGAAATTTGTTAATGTCGAGTATAGATTTAAGTTTCAGGAAGTCTTTTCTGAAAGTATTCGTATGGAGTGTAGCCATGTATGGAGGCAAAACATGGACGATAAATAGTTTGAACAAGAAGAGTCGAACGTTTTTACTTAACACCTGACTTGTTTAACCTTTAAATGTAAAGGGAGTGGAAGGTCTGAACCAATAAAGTGAACATTTCAATTCCATTGTGTTTATTAAATATTAAAAACAATCTCACACAAAAATTGACCGATGCCACTAAGGTTGAATTTGACCATAACTTGGTCGAGTGGTTCTAGGTGCTACAGTCTAGAACCGCGCGACCGCTGCGGTCGCAGGTTCGAATCCTGCCTCGGGCATGGATGTGTGTGATGTCCTTAGGTTAGTTAGGTTTAAGTAGTTCTAAGTTCTAGGGGACTGATGACCTAAGAAGTTAAGTCCCATATGCTCAGAGCCATTTGAATCATTTTTTTGACCATAACTTTAACATAACAACTCTAGTTAAGACACGATATTTAAGAACCTTTCAATTCCAATACAATATCATTACATGTAAAATAACAGTGGATACACAACCTCAATTTTAACACGAATACCTGGAATATATTTATTATGTCGTAACTTGGGCAATCTTGCAAATTACTAGACTAGAGAACCTTGCAGAGCGAACCACGAAATTATTCAAATGTCCGTTGGCTTGTAAGATGGGCTTTTAGGGTCTAGAAAGTTACAAATTTGTACAATCAAAAAATGGCTCTGAGCACTATGGGACTTAACATCTATGGTCATCAGTCCCCTAGAACTTAGAACTACTTAAACCTAACTAACCTAATGACATCACACAACACCCAGTCATCACGAGGCAGAGAAAATCCCTGACCCTGCCGGGAATCGAACCCGGGAACCCGGGCGTGGGAAGCGAGAACGCTACCGCACGACCACGAGCTGCGGACTTTGTACAATCATAAATGTGTAACAACAGAAGTAAGGCCCAAGCTTGTAAGACCGAAGAGGAGCCGACTGAGGGAAGTAATACTTAACATCGTACCAACACGTGACTCCGTTTGCAACCCCACATCGAGTAGACCACCGAAATGTGAACCCAGCAAACGCTACCGAAGAGGAACACACGATCCCAGGCGAAGTGCACCGCCCGTAAGCCAAACTTGTAATCTAAAGGGAGGCTCTGCGCTTCGGTTGCCCGCTGGCTCAGCTCACTGAAAAACAGACCACACCCGACGACAGGAGTGAAACGATACCTGACAAACAAACGTTAAGAGTGGGAAATGAACTGGCTCACGGGAACCGGCACTCGCTAGAACTTAATTACACACATACTGGCCACCTTAAGTGGGCCTGCAAAGCTCAATACGGTAACCTTTAGAAACAAAAACTCAGATTGCCTGCAGAGGACATATTGACATGAATTAATCGATATGGTAAGCAAATTAAACACTTGCTAATAACACTGTTCTACAGAAAAAACCTTTTTTTCTATTTCTGGTAAAAAAATATTGTGATCCTAGTTACATTTTGAGTGCTGAATTGAAAACTGGTTTTGGGTTTTTTCTGTCAGGGATAGTTTATGAGTAATCGCAATTTTATTTCTCTTTTCAGTTTCTCATATAGTGCAGCAAACGTGAGGTGAAATTCGACAAACAAATGCACATCTTTATGATGTTATAAGTTCATCACATTAATGGAGGGTGGGATCTATCTTATAATACAGTAACCTTTGTGTCTACACTTTGAAGCATTTATTTGATATGAGAAATTACAGAAAATTGACAAACAATGAGCCACTGCCTTGTAATGCACATCACTTTTTTCTCTTGTATTGTGAATCTTTCTTCTCTCGAATGATATTCCAGCAATAATCTGCTAACATAGAAGGTACTCACTTCCCTTCATAGTGCCTTTCTATGGCAGAAATGTCTTTATGGAAGCTTTCCCCATGTTCATCCAATACGTCACCACAACTCTCTGTGAAGTAGTCCAGATGAAAGTCCATCATATGTATCTTCAAAGACATATTGCACCCCAAATCCTGATATGCTTTGATCATATCCTTCACCATTGCTTTGTAGTTAGTAGCTCTTCTTCTTCCGAGGAAGTTTTCCGACACCATCTTGAAACAATCCCATGCGGTGTTTTCCTTATCAGTTAAACATACTTCAAAATTTGCATCTTTCTGCAGCTCCCTAATTTGTGGGCCCACAAATACACGTTCCTTTATTTTTGCAGCTGAAAGACGGGGGAATTTGGTAGCTAGATATGCAAACCCACAGCCTGTTGGATCCATGGCCTTCACGAATTGTTTCATCAGGCCAAGTTTGAAGTGAAGCGGTGGAAGTAGTATATATTCAGGATCTACCAGACTTTCACGTTGTACATTCTTTTCGCCAACTTTCCATCTTCGCCTAGGCCATTTCTTTTACACGTAGTGAGAATTTCGGTCTCGACTATCCCACTCGCAAAGAAAACAGGTATACTTTGTGTAGCCTTGTAGCATTCCCAGTACCATAGCAATTACCTTGAAATCTGCACATATTTTACGTGGTGTACCGCCAGACACCACACTTGCTAGGTGGTAGCCTTTAAATCGGCCTCGGTCCGTTAGTATACGTCGGACCCGCGTGTCGCCACTATCAGTGATTGCAGACCGGGCGCCGCCACACGGCAGGTCTAGAGAGACTTCCTAGCACTCGCCCCAGTTGTACAACCGACTTTGCTAGCGATGGTTCACTGAAAAAATACGCTCTCATTTGCGGAGACCATAGTTAGCATAGCCTTCAGCTACGTCATTTGCTACTACCTAGCAAGGCGCCATATTCAGTTACTATTGATATTATGAATCATGTACAGTCAAGAGCGACGCTCATCATCAATGGATTAAAGTTAAGTATTCCACCAGCTACGTCCGTTTTTTTCTAAATTCTAATTTCCTTGTCATGTTCCAGACCTCACGCCAGCCTGCGTGAGCTAAAACGCGTGCCTTTCGGCTTCCTCTAGTATCACGGTGTTGGCTCTCCTACCAACCCACAACATTTTCGATTTGTGTTCATTGTATTTTAATGAATTTAGCATCCTTTGTACGAATTCGTAATTCTATTTTGTCAAACTAGCGTAAGCTACTGGAACAGAGGGTATTTTATTTCCGTTATGGAGCAAAACACCCTTCAGACATGTTTTCGATGCATCTATGAAAAATCTCCACTCCTGTGAAATATAAGTGAAGTTCAGCACTTTCATCAGGCCAGCAACGTCATTGCAAAATGTCAGTGCTTCGTCAATTGAAAAATAAGAAATAAAGGCATGTTCTCTGTGCCTGAACACACTGATTTTAGTACTTTGGTGCAGTAGATTATACTCTTGTAATCTTGAACCAAGCAGCTGCGACTTTTGTTTACTTAGTCCTAGATCACGTACTAAATCATTTAAATCTGCTTTGTTAACAAATGTGGCGATGACTCACTTATGCAGTGATATAAAGAATCATCATCTGTGATTTCTTCAGTACTACTTATTTCACTGGCCCTCGGAATTTGACCTCGAGCTCTTGAAGGTACTGGAAGGTTGTCGGAATGCTGCACTGGCATTCTCGCTGAAGGCAGATCTGGGTAAACAATGTGCCTCTTCGACTTTTTGTTTGTAAAACCCTGAATTTTTATTAGACAGAAATAACAATCAGTAACATGGTCCTTATGCTCCCTCCACGCCATGGGAACAGCAAACAACGCCACATTCTCTTTACCTTTCCACCACTGAATTAGTTTGCAGTAACATGTAGCACAACAGAAATGTGGTGCCCATTCTTTATCTTGGTCTCCTCCCTCTACTCCAATGTAATGTTTGTCTGCTTTTTTTATGACCGAAGAAATTTTCTTCCTATTTCTGGCAAAAGTGAACTTCCCACAGACGTAGCAGCAGTTGTCCGGCTCATATCGACATCCACGACGACGTGGCATTTCTGCAAATTTAAAAATACCACTTTGGTAATACACCTGTATTAAATTAATAGTAGGGAACTAGAGGAACGCTGATGTGTAAAAACAAGCAGTCATTTTACCTTCAGCACCAGTTTACACACAGGAACTAAAAAATTCAACCGTGCTCGGAAATATGACAGACAGTTACTTGTTAGCCAAAACACCCACTCGTTAAGTCGTCTGTCTTCTGCTTTTGTTTTGAACGGCCAGTGTCGGTTGGTCACAGTCAGTGTGCTCCCTGCCGCCGTTGGATAAGCAGCTGCAGCAGCAAGTCGTATACTCCTAGCTCACTCATTTGTTACATAGTTTAATTCTTAATTTCTTTGCGTGTTTTTGGTACTTGCATTGTTTAATTCATAAATTTCGGGCGTATTATAGTATTTGAGAGTTGTAGCATCGCGTTTTAGTACCTGAATAGTGTAAAATCGCGTAGTCTCCTTCCGCCGCCGAGCAGTGTGTCTGCAGTGCACAAGTGGCAGCATTACTGCATTTACTAGGCAATCTTGTATTTTAATAACCGTTTAAATCTTGTGTCGATTTGTTTGCGCTCTCTGTAGATTAGTTCAGACGTTCTTTGCAGAACAGTTTTTAGCATGGATAGGGACTGCAACTGCTGTGTTCGGATGCAGGCTGAGTTGGCATCCCTTCGCTCCCAGCTTCAGGCAGTGTTGGCTTCGGTCACACAGCTTGAGGCTGTTGCCAATGGTCATCACTGTGGGGGTCTGGATGGGGGTTTGTCGGGGACAGTCAGCTCGTCCCACGCATCCCCCGATCGGACCACGACTGTGGTTGCCCGGGATACTGCCCGCATTGAGGCTGATCACTCACCTGTGGTAGAGTGGGAGGTCGTCTCAAGGTGTGGCAGGGGGCGAAAGACATTCCGGAGGGCTGAGCGGAAGGCCTCTCCAGTTTGTCTGACGAACTGGTTTCAGGCTCTGTCTCAGGCTGATACTGATCTTCGGTCTGACATGGCTGCTTGTCCTGTTCCAGAGGTTGCCCCTCAGTCTGCAAGATCCGGGCGGTCGCAGAGGGTGGGCTTACTGGTAGTTGGGAGCTCCAACGTCAGGCGCGTAATGGGGCCCCTTAGGGATATGGCAGCAAGGGAGGGGAAGAAAACCAAAGTGCACTCCGTGTGCATACGGGGTGGAGTCATTCCAGATGTGGAAAGGGTCCTTCCGGATGCCATGAAAGATACAGGGTGCACCCATCTGCAGGTGGTAGCTCATGTCGGCACCAATGATGTGTGTCGCTATGGATCGGAGGAAATCCTCTCTGGCTTCCAGCGGCTATCTGATTTGGTGAAGACTGCCAGTCTCGCTAGCGGGATGAAAGCAGAGCTCACCATCTGCAGCATCGTCGACAGGACTGACTGCGGACCTTTGGTACAGAGCCGAGTGGAGGGTCTGAATCAGAGGCTGAGACGGTTCTGCGACCGTGTGGGCTGCAGATTCCTCGACTTGCGCCATAGGGTGGTGGTGTTTCGGGTTCCGCTGGATAGGTCAGGAGTCCACTACACGCAACAAGCGGCTACACGGGTAGCAGGGGTTGTGTGGCGTGGGCTGGGCGGTTTTTTAGGTTATATGGCCTCGGGCAACAGCCTCAACGGGTGCGGGGCAAAGTCAGGACATGCGGGGACCAAGCAGCAATCGGTATTGTAATTGTAAACTGTCGAAGCTGCGTTGGTAAAGTACCGGAACTTCAAGCGCTGATAGAAAGCACCGAAGCTGAAATCGTTATAGGTACAGAAAGCTGGCTGAAGCCAGAGATAAATTCTGCCGAAATTTTTACAAACGTGCAGACGGTGTTTAGAAAGGATAGATTGCATGCAACCGGTGGTGGCGTGATTGTCGCTGTTAGTAGTAGTTTATCCTGTAGTGAAGTAGAAGTGGATAGTTCCTGTGAATTATTATGGGTGGAGGTTACACTCAACAACCGAGCTAGGTTAATAATTGGCTCCTTTTACCGACCCCCCGACTCAGCAGCATTAGTGGCAGAACAGCTGAGAGAAAATCTGGAATACATTTCACATAAATTTTCTCAGCATGTTATAGTCTTAGGTGGAGATTTCAATTTACCAGATATAGACTGGGACACTCAGATGTTTAGGACGGGTGGTAGGGACAGAGCATCGAGTGACATTATACTGAGTGCACTATCCGAAAATTACCTCGAGCAATTAAACAGAGAACCGACTCGTGGAGATAACATCTTGGACCTACTGATAACAAACAGACCCGAACTTTTCGATTCTGTAAGCGCAGAACAGGGAATCAGTGATCATAAGGCCGTTGCAGCATCCCTGAATATGGAAGTTAATAGGAATATAAAAAAAGGGAGGAAGGTTTATCTGTTTAGCAAGAGTAATAGAAGGCAGATTTCAGGCTACCTAACAGATCAAAACGAAAATTTCTGTTCCGACACTGACAATGTTGAGTGTTTATGGAAAAAGGTCAAGGCAATCGTAAAATGCGTTTTAGACAGGTACGTGCCGAGTAAAACTGTGAGGGACGGGAAAAACCCACCGTGGTACAACAACAAAGTTAGGAAATTACTGCGAAAGCAAAGAGAGCTTCACTCCAAATTTAAACGCAGCCAAAACCTCTCAGACAAACAGAAGTTAAACGATGTCAAAGTTAGCGTAAGGAGGGCTATGCGTGAAGCGTTTAGTGAATTCGAAAGTAAAATACTAGGTACCGACTTGACAGAAAATCCTAGGAAGTTCTGGTCTTACGTTAAATCAGTAAGTGGCTCGAAACATCATGTCCAGACACTCCGGGATGATGATGGCATTGAAACAGAGGATGACACGCGTAAAGCTGAAATACTAAACACCTTTTTCCAAAGCTGTTTCACAGAGGAAGACCGCACTGCAGTTCCTTCTCTAAATCCTCGCACCAACGAAAAAATGGCTGACATTGAAATAAGTGTCCAAGGAATAGAAAAGCAACTGGAATCACTCAACAGAGGAAAGTCCACTGGACCTGACGGGATACCAATTCGATTCTACACAGAGTACGCGAAAGAACTTGCCCCCCTTCTAACAGCCGTGTACCGCAAGTCTCTAGAGGAACGGAAGGTTCCAAATGATTGGAAAAGAGCACAGGTAGTCCCAGTCTTCAAGAAGGGTCGTCGAGCAGCGATCGTGTGAGACCCAACTCGCTTTATTTGTTCATGAGACCCAGAAAATATTAGATACAGGCTCCCAGGTAGATGCTATTTTTCTTGACTTCCGGAAGGCGTTCGATACAGTTCCGCACTGTCGCCTGATAAACAAAGTAAGAGCCTACGGAATATCAGACCAGCTGTGTGGCTGGATTGAAGAGTTTTTAGCAAACAGAACACAGCATGTTGTTATCAACGGAGAGACGTCTACAGACGTTAAAGTAACCTCTGGCGTGCCACAGGGGAGTGTTATGGGACCATTGCTTTTCACAATATATATAAATGACCTAGTAGATAGTGTCGGAAGTTCCATGCGGCTTTTCGCGGATGATGCTGTAGTATACAGAGAAGTTGCAGCATTAGAAAATTGTAGCGAAATGCAGGAAGATCTGCAGCGGATAGGCACTTGGTGCAGGGAGTGGCAACTGACCCTTAACATAGACAAATGTAATGTATTGCGAATACATAGAAAGAAGGATCCTTTATTGTATGATTATATGATAGCGGAACAAACAATGGTAGCAGTTACTTCTGTAAAATATCTGGGAGTATGCGTGCGGAACGATTTGAAGTGGAATGATCATATAAAATTAATTGTTGGTAAGGCGGGTACCAGGTTGAGATTCATTGGGAGAGTCCTTAGAAAATGTAGTCCATCAACAAAGGAGGTGGCTTACAAAACACTCGTTCGACCTATATTTGAGTATTGCTCATCAGTGTGGGATCCGCACCAGATCGGGTTGACGGAGGAGATAGAGACGATCCAAAGAAGAGCGGCGCGTTTCGTCACAGGGTTATTTGGTAACCGTGATAGCGTTACGGAGATGTTTAACAAACTCAAGTGGCAGACTCTGCAAGAGAGGCGCTCTGCATCGCGGTGTAGCTTGCTCGCCAGGTTTCGAGAGGGTGCGTTTCTGGATGAGGTATCGAATATATTGCTTGCCCCTACTTATACCTCCCGAGGAGATCACGAATGTAAAATTAGAGAGATTAGAGCGCGCACAGAGGCTTTCAGACAGTCGTTCTTCCCGCGAACCATATGCGATTGGAACAGGAAAGGGAGGTAATGACAGTGGCACGTAAAGTGCCCTCCGCCACACACCGTTGGGTGGCTTGCGGAGTATAAATGTAGATGTAGATGTTAAGACTGACACAAATTGCGGCTAACACCTCTGTTGTAAACTCGATGCACCTGCCCCTGGGAGGCGTGAAGCTTTACTGCCGAGGCAGCGACCGGCTGTCGCCGTTCGAGTTAATGAGATGTTTCAGGTGGTCTTAATGACATAGGTGTGGCGGGGGATAACCTAATCATGTCTGATTCTTCCCACCTGCTGTTGCACAAGAAATTGTCACGTTCTATCACTACTGGATGCAGCAACGTACTGGTATTTCTCTATAACGTCTCTGTGTTTGCCATGAATTGTGAATATACATATATATACATATTACATAAAAAGTATCCCTGACAATGATATTTTGTTTACATATTTGAATTTCCCACGGTAAAATGGTCTAGAAGCACATACTTTAATATCAGAAATAGAACCCATGTCGAACGGTGTAATAGCTAATGAAGTAACATTCTGCAAATACATCAATATTATGCGGAAGCAGAGCACACGCTTAGAAAGAGGGATCATCACGCGTCCGGCAATGTCTTACTATATCAAGAGCGATCACAGTCACAGTTAACTAAGCGCTCTTAGTAACTGGAGTACTTAACTGGGTGTCTTGATGACGCGACGATTTTGCGAAGATGTTAGGCCAGCACTTCTCCATACCTCAACAGCGTGTCCCTCCAAAGAAGCAGGAACATCCACAGCTCACGAGGTTGCCGGAGAATGCACAGCGCCGGCCAGCTCCCGCAGCCTCCAGTCTAACCACGTGAAAACCGCCGCCCGGCCTCAGGCACGCCGTCTTCGCTTCTGTCCTCCAGCCAATTGCCGACTCGTGCACCACCGCCTTCCGTTCTCGAAGCGTTGTTCCTCTTACTCGTTGTCGGTACTCACTTATATCCCGAGTCGGCCCAAGTCCCAAGACAAACCTCTGTACTAGGAAATAGATCGTACTCATGTCAGAGATACTACTGGCGCCGGTAACGCAACAGTTCCAAGAGAATAGTAGCTTTCGAAATGTGGTGCTACAGAAGAATGCTGAAGATTATATGCGTAGATCAGGTAACTAATTAGGAGGTACTCAATAGAATTGAGGAGAAGAGGAATTAGTGGCACAACTTGACTAGAAGAAGGGATCAGTTTGTAGGACACGTTCTGAGGCTTTAAGGGATCACCAATTTAGTATTGGTGGGAAGCGTGGAGGGTAAAAGTCGTAGAGGGAGACCAAAAGATGAATACACCAGTTTCAGAAGGATGTGTGTTGCAGTAGTTATTGGGAGATGAAGAATCTTGCACAGGACAGAGTAGGATGGAGAGCTGAAAAAACAAGACTGGTCTGAAGACCACAATAACAACAACAAGAAGATAATTGTTAAATAATCCCATTGAGAGAAGTGTTTATTTATTTAACTTAACCTAGCAAACTTCTGGGCAAACGTATTCTTTCTTCCCATTCGATGCAGCCATTGCAGCTGTACTCAGTCTTTTCGTCTTGTGAAATTCTGGAAAATCTGTTACCACCCTCTGCCCTCGAGTAGCATTTTTTTGCACAACACTCAAACATTCTTTAGCGCAGAAAAGTTGACACATTTTTTTAGGTTCTGAACTTAATACAAAATGAGTGTTTATGCCTCACACGTCCCTATATACTAAGATAACCGCTGATTAAATCAGTTCTCCCACGTACACTCATGCACCACTTGTTTCAAAAATGGCTGCTTTGTACCGCGTGACGTTCAGCTGACTAATGGCAGAGCTCAGTTGCCGGCAATCCAGGCATAAGAGGTTGTCGCTACTCTCGTTATTCAGGGCTTTACGTAGTACACAAAAACCCAACATGTGGCGCTGTTAGTTTCCTTACCTCGGTGACAGAAATGTTTTTGGAAGTTTACTCATTGACACAATTAAGTGCCGCAGCCTTATTTCTGCGAATACGAACCAACATTGAACTTATTTGACTAGGGAATACAAAATTACTGATTGTGTATTGAAAACTTAGCGAAATTGCTTTCCTTCTTTCGAAAGGTTTCATTTATATTTGACCTCTTGGTTAGAAAAAACGAATTTATTGACCAAGTGATTCTATAACGCTTCCTTTTTATCGACTGAGGTACGGAACAAACATGCCTTCACCGAGTTGATGGTAGTTCTCGCAACAGAGCTGACCAGGGTGGCCGAGCGGTTCTAGGCGCTACAGTCTGGAACCGCGCGAGCGCTGCGTTCGCAGGTTCGAATCCTGCCTCGGGCATGGATGTGTGTGATGTCCTTAGGTTAGTTAGGTTTAAGTAGTTCTAAGTTCTAGGTGACTGATGATCTTAGAAGTTAAGTCCCATAGTGCTCAGAGCCATTTGAACCATTTTCTCGCAACAGACCAGAAACTGCTTCATTCTTCACTTTGCACCAATCAACGAACTATTGATAAAACAACACAGTTAATTACGTAACGACAAATGATTTTCTGTAGGATCTACACTGTATTATTTATTTAGGCGAATAACTCTTTCGGCGTTTACGATAAATGAACTTTGGTTTTGCTTCTTTGTAATTTATTTTCTTTGCTCCCAGACTTCCTCCATCCTTTGAGAGTGTCGTTTCTTTCCTTCCTGGGTCCACTTTCTTCTTTTCCAGACCTCTTTCTTTCCCGAAATCCTGCTTTCCGTGTTGATTGTCTAAAAAGTATTCTGTTATCTGTTAAGTTAATTGTAATTCCTGTATTTGTCATATCTTTGTCAATTTCGGTGAACCGTGTGGATTTATATTTGCAGCTGTTTGTGGAAGATGTTCTTGGTCAGTCTGCTATTATCCATTCGGTATGTATGGCCCTAAAACTGTAGTCTTCTTTTCCTCATTACATCAGTTAGCTTTTCCATTCTCAAACAGAGCTCTCTATCTGATTTTTATTCAACATTGGTAGTACTTCCATGGCCCAATATTTTCCTGAGAATTCTTCTTTCACATTTTTCAGTATTTCAAGATCTCCAGATCTTGTCAATTTAAATGTTTCTGCTGGATGCGGTGTCTCAGGCCTTACCACTGTTTGATAGTGTCATAGTTTTGTGTTCCAGGACAAAGGCTTTTTGTTACATATGTTTCTTGTCACTTGGAATGCCCTTTCCATTTTATGTTCTTTATTTTCTTTGGTTATCTTTCCTTTTGTGTTACCAGTTAGGTATTTAAAACAGTTTGTTCGAGATATTATGGGATTATGAATTTTAAGTTTAAGATTTGGAGGGACAACAGTGATATTTGTCACAAAATGTGTTTTTCCAAATGATATCTTTATTCCTATTTTGTCTGCATATATTTGTAGTTCTTTGACTTGTTCTTTGACACTACCCAGTGAGTCAGTAATTAATATCATATCATCTGTAAATGCTATAGAATCTATAATGATTTTGCTTGGGCTTCTTCCTAGTTCAACACCTTAATATTTATGGATTTTCTCCATTTTCTCACTACCTTGTCTAATGCACAGTTATTTTTGATGCTATGTTTCTTAAAGTTCCTCTAACTATTTCGGCTCTTTTATTTTCGAGTCAGAATCCCTTTAAAATGTTACTCAATACATTTCTATCAATTGATCAAACGCTTTTTCTAAAATGTACAGAAGTTATCGCATGTTTCAGGTTTCTGATTTTCCTCATTTCTATTATGTTATTATTATTATTAATACTATTATCATTATTATTACTGGCAGCGGTCGGACACATAGGACTGGCAGTATGAAGTCTTCAAATTTCTGCCGGTACAGAAGTAAGGGGTAACACTAGTCCTAAATAGAGTGAATGTATTTTAATTTGGTTGGTTTTAAATGGGGAGAGGGATCGGTGAGAGAAAGCATGGTCTGTACCCAGTGTCTATCCTCAACGTGGATAGTTAACTTTGTTTACTGAGAAGAATTTTTAGGATGCACTCACGATGTACTGAGAGTGGCTGTATCACTCTACAAAAAAAGGTTGTTAGACATAAGCAACGCTTGGTTCATGATTTCATAAAACACCCATAAAAACTACATATAATTCTTTTATCATTTTGAAAAGGTAAATGTCCAAAGCATGTTGTTTTCATGTCTAAAATTATTATCGTGTGGGCACTGACTGGGGGCGGGATTGCTACCTAGTAAGTAATTGTACTGAGGTTTGATGGCATCAGAAAGAAAGGGACCCACTGCACTAGAAGATGTAAAGCAGGAGAGATGTTGAATCGGGAGACAAAAATCTCAACAGGGAGGTCTGATGATGCAGGACATTGGCTGTAGTAGCTATTCAGATATTAAAAGATGGTAACAAGAAAGGAAGGGACAATGACAAAATTAATTGTAAGAACGACGAAAATTGTTTAAAAACTGATTGTATCTAATGCGATGCTGGAAATCGTTGAACTCTATTACCTTCTTTTACTTAAAGATTGTTGAAAAACACCGCAATTAGACACAAAAACGTTTGAAAGGCTTTATTAAGTTCACGTGTCAGGTTTCGGACTATCATATCTGTATTTAGATGCATACACATGTTTCAGCACTGAGACAGAATTAGCCGCACGCCATCTGCTCCATTAATTTTTCCTCTTGAAAATTACTCTGCTACTTTTTTTTTTAGTGTTATGAATCTCTGGAAGGAAATTAAAAATATTTTAGTGTAAATAGAGCTCTCATACTGGAACACGTACATTTCACAATATTGTTCATGACAGATGAAGTTTCAGACATGTGCTGTACGCGAAATGTTGAAAACATGTGTCTTATGCATAACGTAGAAAAAAATTCATGTACAGAACATATCTGAAGCTGCAACTCTCATGAAGTGTAATGTGAAATCTTCATGTCCGGCGAGCAGTGCTGACACTGTACTGAGATAACAATATGAAGATGGGTGTTATGCCCCCAGACTGGTCAGGGCAATAAAACAAAGCTTTGGAAAAGTGTTTGTGGCTGGTTCGGATTCCCTCAAAATCCTTTCATTAAAAAATGATATAAATCAGTCCAGGTAAAGATTTAGGTGTACATGTAGAGTCTGCAAGGGGACCGGAAGAACTTTACCCGCCGATTAGATTCGTAACGACAGGATATGTACATATGTAAACAGGAAGATGTAATTCTCAATAGTGCTAGAGAAAATTGAGTTTGAAAATTCTAGGCGTGCTTATAATCTTTGTATGTTTGACAGCATTCAAGGAGTCCACAGCGGCGAGTGACACATGAGTATTTGTGAGCTGAATAACCTGCAAGGCAGAGTAAGTCCCGCGGAAGCGGAAACTCTCCTAGCGGAGATGATTGAAAAAGACGTGGAATAAGCTATATATGGAAGTACGGAGAATAAATCTAAGGAGCAGATGGCATACCAGCAAAATTATTTCAAGTATTCCGGAAATACATTAAAACGAAGATCACATGCGTCTGCAACGAAAGAACTTCGGAACCCGAACAATGAGATTCCGAAAGACTTTCGTGAAGAATTTGTAGTGTTAATCCACAAAAACCCGACCAGTAAGATGATTGACAATTTGAGATCTATACGCTGCTAAACATCGATTGTAAAATCCTCGTTCGACTCTTAGTTTTAAACCTTAAAACTACAAAGACCCGCGTTATTATCTCACTGGACTTTGACAAAGCCTTAGATAGCGTCAACTACCGGTTTCTCCTCAGTATCATGCATGCGATGGGCTTCCCGCCTAGATTCATTGGCATAATACAAAACATGGTAACGACTAATTAGTCCAAAATCATCGTCAGTGGATAGCCTAGCCGACATCAGAAAGGCAGTCCCATTAAACAGGGCTATCCCCTGGCCATGGCACTGTTTCACATTGCCGTTGAGCCCCAACTAGCTACCCTGACGAACACTTACAAGCCCCACAATTACACAGAAACAGAGTAGTGTGTGAGGCATACGCAAACGATCCCTGTTTCCTCCTCATGAAAGGAACAGGGATAATGCATTACATATAATCAGGAAATATGAGAAAGGATCAAGTGCCAAACTAAACAGACCAAAGTCCGAAATATTCGTTGTCGGTCGCGACATAGGTACACAAACTAAAGGACAGCTACGTGAGTTCGCAGTTTTGCAGTGTCTAGTTATTGACTTCCAAAGAAATATTCGGCACACTTTTGCAACAGTCTACCGGAAATTACTAAGCAACATAGGGATTGCGTGCAAGCGCACAGTATCAGAAAATTAAATAAAATTCAGAAAGTAACTCTTGGCAACTTTTGCATTTTCTTCCAAATTAAACTTGTTACACTAGTTCTGCTATTACCTGAAAACATGGTCCTGCGAATTATGTCTGCGCTGCGCCACCTTAAAGCTCAGTTTGACACTTGTTACAATTGTTGATAAAGCGGCGCAGGCGTTATACGTCTTCATCACAGTTCAAATGGTTCAAATGGCTCTAAGCACTATGGGACTTAACATGTGAGGTCATCAGTCCCCTCGACTTAGAAATACTTAAATCTAACTAACCTAAGGACGTTACAGACATCCATGCCCGAGGCAGGATTCGAACCTGCTACCGTAGCAGCAGGGCGGTTCCGGGCTGAAGCGCCTAGAACCGCTCGGCCACAGTTGCCGGCTCACCACTGTTAAACAATGTAAACAAGCAGTAATCTTGAAGCATATCTGTTAAACGAATTATCTCCGGTTGACGTCATCCTATCTGTTGATGTGAAACCTATTCTCAGTGGACTTTAACATTTAAAATGTTTCGTAATAGACTGCAGTTATCTCCAGGCAAATGTCCCGGAGGAAGAAATGAAAAGGTACACGAACTATAAAATCATCTAATGAAAGATAAGAAGAGAAATAACACAGGGACCTAATGAAAGATAAGAAGAGAAATAATACAGAACAGAAGTATCAGTTCCGTAACTGGAAAGTGATTTCGAAAAATATTCATAGTCATAACGCACCCTATAATACGAAAGGGACACCGTACTTTGTTGTAAACAGAAAAGTTGCGACAAACTGAAAACTTCCCAAGATCCGTAACGCAGATTCTACTTTGTGTGCGACGTACAATTTAATAGATAACGAGGATCACAGGTTTGTCTGTAACGAAGTATGGATGTATATGACAGAAGGTAGCATACATATGCAAATGGTTCAAATGGCTCTGAGCACTATGGGACTTAACTTCTAAGGTCATCAGTCCTCTAGAACTTAGAACTACTTAAACTTAACTAACCCAAGCACATCACACACATCCATGCCCGAGGCAGGATTCGAACCTGCGATCGTAGCGGTCGCGCGATTCCAGACTGTAGCGCCTAGAACCGCTTGGCCACCCCAGCCGGCCATACATATGCAAAACCTCGCCCAAAGCCATAACACCTGCAGACTTCATGGCACCGGAAGATATACCGTTCCTAACCGAAAGGTAATGCTATAATGGGTTGAAAGAGGTAATTGCACATTACCTATTAATAGAAGAATAAGATCAAGGGGGACTTTTGGTTCTATCTGACAAGAGTAAATCGCATGCTCGTGCAAACCAGAAGTTGAAACGATGCTAATTTTTTAATCAAGAAATTAACGTAAAAATGAGAAGTGAGTGGAAACTGTCTGACAGAAGGAAAATGGGCCGGAGAAAGACATGCTTTAGTTAAAAAAGAAAACAGTCCAGTGGAGGTAGAATTTGCCCATAACGAGAACTGGGTACTTTATTTAACTTCTTGTATTCAGTTTTATTTATGAAATGGTTCAAATGGCTCTAAGCACTATGGATCATAACATCTGAAGTCATCTGTCCCCTAGTCTTAGAACTACTTAAACCTAACTAATCTAAGGACATTACAGACATCTATTCCCAAGGCAGGATTCAAACCTGCGACCGCAGCAGCAGCGCGGTTCCTGTCTGAAGCGCCTAGAACCGCTCGGCCACAGCGGCCGGCTTTTTCTTATCAAAAAGAAGGTAATTGTCCTGGCGGCTCCACCAGTCGGAGGTTCGAGTCCTTCCTCGGGCATGGGTGTGTGTGTGTGTGTGTGTGTGTGTGTGTGTGTGTAAGTTAGTTTAAGTTAGATTAAGTAGTGCGTAAGATTAGGAACAGATGACCTCAGCAGTTTGGTCCCGTAAGACCTTAAAACAAATTTCCAAAATTTTTCCAAGAAGGTAATTCCTTTTAGTCAAATGGAAAATAAAAACCCCTTTAAAAGCGTAAGCGATAGTTTTAAGTCCCAAACAGAGAATGGTTTACTTTGTCCTTTTTAAAGCCTCAAGTAAGGGACTTAATGGGGTTCCTCGTAATGGAAACATGAAATTATATTTACGCAAGATATTTGGGAGAACAGGAGTACTATTCCTTTAATGGTTTCTTCTCGTCTTTGTTTTACGAAACGAAGAAGAATTATATTTTCTGTATGTCGACGAAATTATAGGACGCAATCGTTTCCTCATGACTAATAAAGGCCATGCCGAAGAAGTCGAACGATGGCGAGAGGATCAATTCTCCATCGTAGTACTTTTTTTGTTCCCATGTCATTCTAACAACAGATTATTGTGACTTTGAAAATTATCGAATTCGATTCTGGAAGCTTTTGTGCTACGTTTAGGACCCTAACATTGTAATCTTTCGGAGCATATTCGCTGTCTGCTTTCGCCTATGTAGTTTCGGGCTTGTAATCGCCTCATGATGATGAAGCTATTTCTTCGGTTTCTCAAACGGACATCATTTGTTAATTTCTTACTAGGCAAAATATTTCTTCTCCAGTATCGCCATGTTCTTGTGTTATTACTGCAGAAGAATTCAAAGAGACGAGATTGTTTTTGAGAGTGAGCGTTCGCAAAACGTGACTGCCATTCTTAATAGCAACCGAAAGTTGTTTGTGGACGTGCAGTGGTTTTTGGTAGTTCAAAACTACCTGGAGGAATACCTGGACATGGATCCATGCTGTGAGTCACAGCCGTAATACATCTTTCGTTAGAATGACGTGGGAACTGAAAGAAGACAAGTACTGACAGAGAGATTCGACTCACAGACCTTGTACATATGAGACCATGTGCTTGCTTGCTCCACTACAGACTTCTTGAATGCTAGCGGCTATACAAAGTATTTAAGCACACTTAAAATTTTCAGATTCGGTCTTCTCGAAAAGAGTTTAGAGTTGTATCATACTGTTTACTTATGTTGGAGTCCTAACCCTCTCCTACACACCCTATCAGTATGAAGCATATCGGTGAGGGGCAAATCGTGCAGTCCCGTTGTTAGTAACAATGTCACATTGACAGAAGTAGTGAATCGGTAAGGGGAAAATTGCTCAAGCACCGTGTCAGTAATCGTCACATTGACAGCAGTAATGTATCGGTGAGGGAAAGTTTGTGCAGTCCCCTTGTTAGTAGCCATCTCACATTGACAGCAGTGGTGAATCGGTGAGGGGAAGGTCGTGCAGTCCACTGTCAGTAATCCTCACATTTCTAGCAGTAATGCATCGGTGAGGAGAAAACTGTGCAATCCTATTGTTAGCAACAGTGTCACATTCACAGCAATGGTGTATCAGTGAGGGGAAGTTCGTGAGTCCCGTTGTTAGTAACCATCTAACACTGACAGCAGTTGTGAACCGGTGAGGGGAAGATCGTGCAGTCACCTGTCAGTAATCGTCACACTGACAGCAGTAATGCACTGGTGAGGGGACGTTTGTGCAGTCCTCTTGCTAGTAACCGTCTCACATTGACAGCAGTAGTGAATCTGTGAAGGGAAGATCATGCAGTCCTCTGTCAGTAATCGTCACATTTATAGCAGTAATGCATCGGTGAGGGGAAGTCTGTGGAGTCCCATTGTTCGTAACTATGTAACATTCACAGCAATGGTGTATCAGTGAGGGGAAGTTCATGAGTCCTGTTGTTAGTAACCATCTAACACTGACAGCAGTTGTCAATCGGTGAGGGGAATATCGTGCAGTCACCTGTCAGTAATCGTCACATTGACAGCATTAATGCATTTGTGAGGGGACGCTTGTGCAATCCCCTTGTTAGTAACCGTCTCACATTGAGAGCAGTAGTGAATCTGTGAGGGGAAGATCGTGAATTCTCCTGTCAGTAATCGTCACATTTATAGCAGTAATGCATTGGTGACGGGAAGTCTGTGCTGTCCCATTTTTAGTAACCGTGTCACATTGACAGCAGTAGTGTATCAGTGACAGGAAGTTCGTGCAGTCACCTTGTTAGTAATGGTGTCACATTGATAGGAGTAGTGAGTTTTTAAATTCTGTATAGCTTCGATTCTGAAGTGAACTGCAGCTTTGCACAGTGTTGCTAGCATATCCCACATTTTTGCACTTGGTTGTTGACCTAATAGCTCATTTGCTTGTGCAACAACAGTGATCTAAATTTTATGTTGATGTTTTTGTACATAACCTATCAAAGAGTCAACATTGTAAAGAAGCAGTGACAACAAAAAACGTTGCATGTTTTAAATACTATGGCATTCTCTTAAAACAAAATTATTGGTCTTTATAATATTTGGTTCAGTAATGCGAAACGTTATCTCACTGCTACCCAGCTGTGTGTCACATTTAATTGTGGAAACTTACAGGAAACGCTTCGTTGATGAGAGAATTGCGATCTTAATATTCTAATACTGTACTCATTTGCTTTAACATATAAAACGTTCCCTTAGGCCTAGAGATGACTAAGGTATTCATATATCGACCTTTTGATAATTCTCCTGTACGACAGCGATGCAGGAAAAACCTCTAAACTCACAAAATTTTAAAAATAGCAAAATAAGGGATTCACATCTGAAACAGAATCATATATCTGAAAAAGAAACTATTATTTTAAATCTGTTGTTGAGTAACACATAAGATTTATCAAGAATTGTATAACATACGTACGAAGCACTAATATGTCGTCTCTTTTTAATGAGATAAATACAGGACTGGGTAATGCGATTAAAACTATATTAATACAGATTTTAGGGAAATAGTGGCTTCTCTATAAATAAAGCAATCAGCATTATTAGCACTTCTTAAGTACTACTTCATGTCTTACCTTCAAGCTGAGTTAGAGGAATGATGAATGGTGTCAATTTAAATACCAAACGGCGTTTTAAAGTCCTTACGTACGTCAAATGAGTCTATAGTTTTCTTTGCCAGTGTAGCACATGAACTGACTTCTAGAGACACTAATTATACCTACGACGTGCAGGTATCAATCTTGATTCCTTTGCTCCACTTCAGCTGCATCTGGAATCTAGGCGCAGCTAAGTAGTATGGGGCTGTTAGGGTCTTCTTTCCATAATTACATGTCAGTATCGTACACCAACAGATCTCTTCTGTCGGAGAAAATCCTATAGGAGCTCGTTTTCGTACCTAGTTCGATGACATAGGAAGAAAACAGGATGTTCAGGTTCCTGTATTATACTATGTGTATAGTACGTAGATTATAATACGTAGCATGACAGCAACATTAGAAGAGCTGCAAGTGAAACGTTTAAATGGAGTGTCACCTTCCTCACTGCGTGAGGAAAATGAAACTTTGACATTAGGGCAAATATTTTCATTACTGAGGGACCGAGGGAAGGATTTACTTTAAATTAACTTTGTTTTAGGCTTGTAAATGTTCTTTCTCTTTTCAATGTCTAGCATTTCAAAAAATAATGTTCCCAAAAGCTATATGAAATGAGTTACGTATAGTAGATGTTGGCTAATGCAATGAGGGAACTTAACGTGCTTCTTCGAAGCGTGTTAGTTCCTGTATAACTATTTGATCTTTACTCTACAACCGAAATCGCGGAAAACTTAAAGGCTAAGCAACTCCAAAAAAGCCGCATGAATGCTTTTCGCAGACACCAGTTCTAATTTCAGGATTTTAGGTGCTAAATCATCGTTTAATAGTAGTGATAATAACAAATATTTCGAATATCTATGACAGAGACTCGAGGTAAATGACATGCAAATATCTGCAGAAAAGCCTAAAACGTGATTTGTTACTCCACGACACTATCTCTTATTTTCGTGAGATATTACAGCTTTTATCATGCATGATAACAGGACAAGAGTTATTAAGACTGCTGCTAGACTTCGCATAGTCCTTTGAGAATACCACTACAATTACTTCACGAAAGAAACATCGTCTGAATAACACCCCTTGTTTATTTCTTCGGAAACCGGTTTAGATCTGATGGTCCGCTCACCTTTAGGTCTAAATCTAGTTTTTCCAGAAGGAATTTGTTCAAAATAGCGATAAGTCAAAAGTTAACATTATTTAAGTGGTATATTGTTGCATCCTCACCCTTCAACACAAAAAGCGCTTTGCAGCATTAGTTTCATGTCCGATGGCGATCTGTGCATCAGATCTGAACCAGCAGTTAATGTATGGAACGTAGTGATTCAGACGGTGTTTATATATCAACAATGATCACGGTTCTCCTAAGTCTTCATATCTTCAGTTACGAAATATTTATTTAAATACACTTTTCTTATTCAAAAATTTATGAGGCAGTATCCCACTGTAATAGAAACAAATGTGTGTTACGTTATTTTTAAGAAAGTAATGTCTAGATAACAGTAAAAAGTTTATGGTATTCCACATCATTCAGTATGGAAGCAATATTACTGAGGACTGTAGCTCAGTCTCCACATAAGCAAGTTTATTTTTGCATCTCTTGTTCCGTCTTAAAATGATCGTGCTTGTAATGAAGCATATTTATTGGTTCTTATAACCATATATATATACATTCCGCCTCGTCATAGATAAACGCTTATGTGGCCTTTATTTAAGAAGTGACAGTGCAGGACGTGTGTACTAGGTGGATATATTTGTCACCAGAGTTCCACGATTTTCATTCCTTTATTTTGTGTCAAAAGTGTATTTCGCCAAAAATAAAAAAAATCATAACTTTTCTAAAGGGATTTGTGTGACATAAATCTATAATTTTCGTGCATTTAAAAATCTAAGTTCCAGCTAGCTATTGCGAGTAAGTTATCGATAAGCCTATTCTGAACTCCTCTACAGTAACGATCTTCTTAGTTTCCCTCCATCCGTAAATGGTTACATACACTTTCTCATTTTAGAAGGGTTGAGAAATCCGGACGCCATCTATTTAATTCAGATAACTATTTCATAAATTAAAAATATTTAGATATAACACTGCTGTCTCATGTTCATCATCCTCCAGATTCTTGAAAGAGGTGCGCCGTCTCCGAAAAAGTTATTGCGTCTGAATTTAATTTCACTTAGCAACAGAACTTCTGGTCCAGACTGTAATACGCAGAGAAATAATTTAAAGCAGCATGATAAATCGTTTGTCGCAAATGAAATACAAACGGTCGTCTGCTTGTTTAATTAAATAAAAACTTCACCGCTTTCGCTCTCTTCCTTACTTTCTGTTTTCCTTCATCTGCAGCTGTTAACTTTCCGTTGAAGTTCATTTGTGTGTAGCAATGGAACGCGTCCAGTTTGTGCGTTTCGCTCATCTCGTTTGACAGAGGAAGATTAAACTGCATTTCACAATGAGAAGAAAGCAAAACAGCAAGCACACTGAATGGGCGCCTGTCGACTGCTACATTTCGAGACAACTAAGACGGAAATATGTACTTCAGGTAGCCGTAAATGAATGAGACTGTAAGTGGGAGTGATCATGTTGCTTACATAGCAACAGGCTAATATTTGGGGAATATATCCTTATTAACATTTCCAAGCATGTGATCAAGTTGTTGCTGACTACAACTGAGGGAATATAGTTAACTGATATGGTGGCCACAGTCAACAACGGACCTTGCTGTGGTGGAGGTGGCTTGCTTGCCTCACCGATATAGATAGCTATAACGTAGATGCAAACACAGTAGAGGTATAGCTGTTGAGAGGCCACAAAAATGTGTGGTTCCTGAAGAGGCGCAGCAGTCTTTTCAGTAGTTGCCTGGGTAACAGCCTGGATGATTGATTAATCTGGCCTACTAGCATCAAACAAAACGACCTTCCTGTAGTGGTACTGAGAACAGCTAAAAACTGTGGGAAACTATAGCCGTAATTTCTCCTGAGAGCCGTCAGCTATACTGAATGGTCAAATAATGATGGCGTCCTCTTGGGTAAAACATTCTGGAGGTAAAATAGTCCCCACTCGGATCTGCGCGCGGGGACTACTCAGGAGGATGTCATCATCAGGAGAAACAAAACTGGATATCTACGGATCCGAGTATGGAATGTTAGACCCCTTTATCGGGCAGGTAGATTAGAAAATTTAAAAAGAAAAATGGATAGGATGAAGTCAGATATAGTTGGAATTAGCGAAGTTCGGTGACAGGAGGTACAGGACTTCCTGTCAGATGAATACAGGTTTACAAACAAAAAATGAAATAGGGGTAATGCAGAAGTGGGTTTAATAATGAATAAGTAAATAGGAAGGATAGGCTATTACAAACAGTATAGCGAACGCATTTTCGTCGTCTAGGTAAACACGAAACCCACTCCAACGAGAGCAGTACAAGTTTATACGTTAACGAGCTCAAAGATGATGAAGGGATTGGAGAAATGTATGATGAGGTACAAGAAATTATTCAGATAGTTGTGGTGGGGTATTGGAATTCAATACTAAGAGAAGAAAGAAAAAGAAAAATAGTAGGTAAATATAGAGTAAAGGAATGAAAGAGGAACCCACCTGGTTGCATTTTGCTCAGAGCATAATTTAAACATGGCACTTGGCTTAAGAAACACTAAAGATGGTTGTAATCGTTGAAAAGACCTGTAAACATTGGAAGGTTTCAGACTGATTACACAAGCATAAGACCGAGATTTCGGAACCAGATTTTAAGTTGCAAGTCATTTCCAACGGCAGAAGTGGACTCTGCCCACATTTTAATGGTTATGAACTGTAGATTAAAACTGAACAAATTGCAAAAAAGATAGGAAATTAAGGAGATAGGACCTGGATAAGCTGAAAGAACCAGTGTTTGATGAGAGTTTGAGAGTGAGTACTAGGTAACAGCTGACTAGAATGGGAGAAAGGAAAACAGCAGAACACGAAAAGGTAGCTTTTAGAGAGGAAACAGTGAAGGTAGAAGAGGATCACAGAGATAAAAAGAGAACGTTAGTAGAAATACTTGGATAATATAGGAGGTACTGAATTTAATTGATGAAAGTAGAAATTATAAAGATATAGCAAATGGCCCAGGCGAAAGGGAATACAAAGTTCAAAAAATGAATTTGACTGGAAATGCGAAACTGCTAAGCAGGAATGGCTAGTGGAAAACTATAAGGATTTAAAATCATATTTCACTAGGGAAAGCATAGATACCGCCCACAGGAAAATTAAAGAGGCCTCTGGAAAAGAATGGAAAGCTGAAAGGTGGAAGGAATATATCGAGGGTCTATGTAAGGGAGATGAACTTTAAGGCAATATTGTAGAGCTGAAAGAAGAGGTCGATGAAGATGACATGAGAAATATGGTACTGCGAGAAGAATTTGACAGAGCACTGAAAGACTTAAATCGAAACAAGACCCTTCGTGTAGACAACATTGCGTCAGAACTGAAGATAGCCTTCGGAGAGCTAGCCATGATAAAACTTTTCCAGATGTATGAGACAGGTGAAACACCGTCAGATTTCAAGAAAAATGTAATAGTTCCAATTTCAAAAAGACGGGTATGAAAATTACCGAACAGTTTAATGAGTCATGGTTGAAAAATACTAACACGACTTCTTTACAGAAGAATGGAAATACTTGTAGAAGTTGCCCTCGGGGAAAATCAGTTTGGATTACAGAGACATACAGGAAGATGCCAGGCAATGCTGACCCTACAACATATCTTGAAAGATAGGTTAAGGAAAGGGAAACCTACGTTTGTAGCGTTTTTAGACTTAGAGACAGTTTTAACAATGTTGATTAGAACAATCTCTTTGAAATTTCTTAGGTAACAGGGGTAAAATACTGGCAGCGAAAGGCCTTTTACAACTTGTCCAGAAAGCAGGTAGCAGTTGTAAGAGTGGAGGGGCATGTAAGGTGTAAGGGAAAGCAGTAATTGAGAAGGGAGTGAGAGAGGATTTAGTCTATTACAGATGTTATTCAGTTTGCACACTGAGCAAAGAGTAAAGGAATCCAAAGGAGAAATGTCGCATAGAGATCAGGGAGAAGAAATAAAAAGTTTGAGGTTTAGTGTCGACACTGCAACTCTGTCAGAGACAGCAAAGGGCTTGGAAGAGCAGGTGAGTGAAATGGACAGTGTTATAAAATGAGCATGTAAGAGGAACATCAACAAAAGCAGAACAGGAGTAATGGAATACAGTCAGTTAAATCAGGTGAAACTGAGGGCATTAGATTAGGAAATGAGAGTCTTATAGCAGTAGGTGATTTTTGCTATTTGGGCAGCAAAATAACTGATGAACGCCAAGTCGAGAAGATATAACATGTAGACTGGCAATGTCGAGAAAAGCATTTCTGTAGAAGATAAACTTGTTTACATGGAATATAGACTTAAAAGTGTTACGAAGTCTTTGCTGAAGGCATTTGTCTGGAGAGTAGCATGTATGGAAGTGAAACGTGGACAAGAAGAGAACTGAAACTTTCGAAATCTGGTGTTACAGATGAATGCTGATGATTAGATGGGTAGAGAACGTAACTTATGAGGAGTTATTGAACAGAATTGTGGGAACAAAATTATGTTACACAACCTGACCAGAAAAAGGGATCAGTTGTTAGGACACATTCTGAGACAACGGACAACCAGTTTAATATTGGAGGGAAGTGGAAAGGAAGGGGGAAGGGGGGAGTAAAATTAGTAGAAGGAGATCAAGGCATGAATACAGTAAGCAGATTCAGAGGGCTGTAAGGGTGCAGTAGTTATTCGGAGATAAAGAGGCTGGGACTGGATAGAGAGGAGAGCTGCCTCAAGCTAGTCTTGAGACTGAAGGCCACAATAACAGCAACAACAGTTTATATGGAAAAAAAAAAATAATTTTCGCGCTGACATTGTTTATAGTATTAGATCTACAACTTTGCTTCCTCCGTTTTGCAATAGATGGCAGTAGTGGCAAGTGGATTTCGGGTGTGTGGTCATAGGTGTAATACAATAAGCTTAGGCATCTGTAAACATTATGCCATTAAAGTATTAGTCAATTTGTGATTTTATCATAAGATTAATCTCGATGAAGTACGTCTACCTTCGTACCCATTTCTCGCGGAAAGTTTTATTTTTCTGCTTTAATATGAAGAAATTTGCGGCTGTGGCTCTTAAAATGCTGGGTGACACCAATGGCGACGGAACTGTTTGTGGAAGAACGTGCAGAGAATGTTTTCAACGGCTTAAGAACGGTGATTTTGATGTCGAAGACCGGGATGGCGGTGAAAGACAGAACGTTTTCGTAGCTACTGAAACACACGAAGACAGTCACAGGACATCACTATCGAAAGCACTTGATGCGTTCAAGCCCAGCACTGAAACACAAACGGCCACAATACAGCTATAGACACGTAAAGGTAATTTTGCTGCAGGTCAGTGCTCGACATCATGTCGCAAAACTCGTCAGAATACACATGGAAACGTTGAAATGAGAAGTCCTATCCCTCCCGCCATATTCTCCATACGTTGCCCTCTCTGACTACCACCTTTTTCGATCAGTGGCATACTGTCTGGCTGACCAGCACTTCCGATCATATGAACAAGTGAAAAATTGGATCGATTCATGGATCTCCACAAAAGACGCCCAGTTCTTCCGGCACGGGTTTCGTATGCTATCCGAAAGATGGGAGAATGTAGCGGCCAGCGACGGGCAATACTATGAATCATAATTTTTTGTATGTTTTTCACAATAAAGCCCTGAGCTTCGAGAAAAAACGGTGGAAGCAAAGTTGAAGACCTAGTAGTTTAATAACAGGTTGTCAAGGGGCTCCCTCTAACGATGACGATATTTCAATACATCAGAATACAGGGTGTATCAAAAAGGATCATTCGATTTCGCACGTCTATATTTTTGAAACTAATAAACAAATACAATGAATTTTGAGTTTTGATGAACAGGTAAATCAAAAATTTTTTTCATACCTTCTCATAGACATTCAATATGCCCCCTTTGAGATATACTGCATTTGTCAATGCGGTATTCAAATTGTTCCCTCACTGCAGCGAGCATGTCTTGAGTTACAGCTTCCACATCGGCTGTTATGCGATGTCTCAGTTCATTGTTGTTGTTGGTAACGGAGGTACATAAACAGAGTATTTTATAAACCCCCACAAGAAATAATCACATACAGACCTGTCCGATCACCTTGGAGGCTGTATCATATGGTGCAGTGCGACCGATCCATCGTTCAGTAAACCTTTTATTTAAAAATTTCTGCACTTCCAGATGCCAGTGTGGCGGTGCACTACCATGCTGATAAATGAAATCGTTCGAATCAGTCTCCAGCCGTGGGAAAGGAAAGTTCTCAAGCACATCGAGATATGTACTTCCTGTGACAGTGTTCTCGGCAAAGAAAAATAGACATTCACCTTTTCCCGTGAAACTGCATAAAACACATACAATCCTGGAGAGTCCCTGTCATGATGTACAACTTCATGTGGTTGTTCCGTACCCCATATTCTCACATTATGACGGTTCGCCTTTCCATTTGAACGGAATGTTGCCTCGTCATTAAACACTAAGTGTGGAAGACAACTGTCATCCTCCATCTTGCCAAGAGCGAAATTACAGAACTCCACACCTTGTTGTTTGTCACTCTCACGAAGAGCTTACAGCAGCTGAGTTTTGTATGGTTTCATGTGTAAACGTCGATGCAACACACGCCAGACGGACATCGGTGGCTGTGTCAGACACTCGGGGACGGCCTGACCGTTTGCCTTCACACAAACTACTCGTTTCTCGGAATTTGTTCTTGCCATCGTCTAATGCTCTGTGCTGTCCACACCAAACCTAGTACAGAAGTACTGAACAGTTAATAGTGACTCGCACTGCTCAAAATGTAGAATACAAAGCGCTTTCTGTTGTCCTGACACCATTTTTACTGGAACTAAAGTGGGCGCACACTGCTGCTACCTAGCGCGACCCATGTAAAACTCGAGAGTTTGCTCTTTCCAACAGTACGTTGTTCACGGACGTATCTCAGATAACATAGTAGTTATGATTTTTTTAAATCAGGTGATTCTTTTTATACACCCTGTATTTCACTGCGGAAAATTCCATCCATACCAAAACCCAACCTCGGCCGTTAGAACCACCTAAATTTTACTGGTTCAACTAAGACCGGGTCTAGAAAGTAAAACACCCTAAACGTCATTACATAATACTCATATACTCTTTTATGCCATTCAGTTCTAACTACTCTGTAAACTAACCTCATTACGCAATGTTCACACACTCCTTTCTATCATCTCCCCCCCCCCTCTCTCTCTCTGTCTCTCTTTCTCTCTCTCTCTCTCTCTCTCCCTCTCCCTCTCTCTCTCTCTCTCACACACACACACACACACACACACACATACACACACACATACACAAATGGCAGCAGTCAGTCATCATCTATATCATAAAACAACAATTAATTACTGCAGCATCGCAGTAGTTACTACAGTCTATAACAGTTGCAAGCAATAAATCAGCTTAAGACGACACTTCGTCACTATCAAACATATAACACTGGAATATTAACAATAAGAATTAATAATAACACGAACACCATGTTTGCACGGCACATTAACAGGAGGGAGTAAAGGAAATTTGTTAGACTGTTTTGTCAGAGATTGAAGAAGTAACTAAACACTGAGAACGAATACGTTGTAGCAGGAATGGCAGCATTTCACCTGTTGAAAGACGGTCCGCTGTTTCGCCATTATGGTACTGAGGGGTACTGTTCATTTACGTCTTCATCTTTACCTCGCAAGCCACCTTGTGGTTCGTGCGCAGAGGGTGTGAGACGGGGTGTGGTCAGAATTATTCCTTAATTTCCAAAATTTTTGGTGCCAGAACGCACCTCTTCAACCGTACAACCTTATTCTCCCCCCACCCCAGCCATAAAATGACATTTCGTAAACTTGTGATAATTACATGAGAAATCATTTTTACGAAATACCGTTCTGAAATTCACGTTTTTAAAACAAGATTTCTTTTAATCAAAAGAATAGAACAACCAGATTTAATTTAAACAATTGGTGCCACTATCTTTCAACGTAGAAGTGTCACTTTGTTCCCTAGTTCTGCTCGATACATATCGGTGCAATTCGGTAGTCTTCGTGACTATGACGTCATGTTTTCAACTGTTGCCAGTCGCAGCGTTCAAAGAGTTGCATTGCCGTTTTCGGTTAACGTGCGTCCATTGTTAACCAATGATGCATTTAGCTACGAATGACTACGAAATTATTACTGCCCTATCAGGATCACGTGCAATTCCGACTTCCCGAAGAGTTATGAAAAACAAAACGCGATGTGACATGAGACACCGAGTTAGATATTTACGGTAGTAAATGTTTTAAACTTCATTTGCCTTCTACTTATAGAGTTCATATTTATTACTACAGACACGCAACACATCCGGATACGAGCTTTTAATACACGTGGACTATTATAATTTTCCGGTGCCGACTTGTTTCAGTGAGTTTAGAAAGAAATCCTGGGAGGTGCAGGAACGCCGTTCCGGCGCGTTTAGGCCGAAATTAAGCCCTGGTCAGAATTCGTGTACCACTAGTTTCCTTCCTTTCCTGCTCCAGTCACAAATAGCGACTGGGAAAACAGTATCTATGTGGACCCCAACCACTTTAATGTTCTTCTAATAATTTACGGGTATGCAGCCGGATCCCGTCGACATTCTGCCACGATGTTTCGGCCCAGAGACGTCCGGCCATCATCAGGTGAGTACCCAACTACTGAAGAACCCAGGTGCAGTCGCGGTATTTATGCCGAATCCCGCGCATGCGAAATGTACTGTCATGCTACAGCGCATGCGTCAGGTGTTGACATGCGCGGCATAGCCGAGTTGTACGTGCTGCCCTCGGTGGTGAAAATAAAAGATCATCTAGTCATTGAGTATCGAATGACGCTGTCGATTCCGCTGTGATTGTATAACTTTAATAACAGGATTCCAATTTTTATCCAGCTGAAAGCCTTTGTCACGATTTATAAGATTATCGGCAAGACGTATTTCCACTGATTCCTTGGTTACGGAATCCCAAAATCCGGAAACCGAAGCTAAAATTTTTGTTCCAATGTATTCCATTGAATGTCCCAATGAAATACAGTGCTCTGCTACTGCCGATTTTGAAGGTTACCGCAGACGGGTGTATCTTTCATCTTCTGTACATCGTTCATGGACAGTTCTAGTCGTCTGGCCAATATATGCAGAGCCACATTCACAGGGAATTTTGTAGACGCCTGCTTTCTTCAATTGTAAATCATCTTTAACGGATTCAACCAGGGCCCGGTTCTTTGCTGGTGGACGGAAGATAACCTTGATTTTATTTTTCTTCAGTAATCGGCCTATGTTCGACGACACATTCCCGGCGTTTGGAAGGAACGCAGTTGATTTAAAGTCGTCATCAGCGTCCTCAGTGCGTTGCTTCTTGTTATGACAGTTGCGCATGGCCTTCCTTATGTGACGTGAAGTGTAGCCATTCTCTTTAAAAACCTTCTCCAAGTGTTCTAATTCTGCGTGGAGGTTTTCATTATCCGATATTACATGCGCTCGATGTATTAAGGTACTGAGAACACCGGCTGTTTGTGCTGGGTGATGGCAGCTTGACGCCTGGAGATACAGATCTGTGTGAGTCGGTTTCCTGTACACAGAATGTTCTAATGACCCATCACTTTTATGGCGTACTAGCTCGTCTAGAAATGGTAAAGTGCCATCTTTTTCAATCTCCATCGGAAATTTGATGTTCTCATGTAATGAGTTTAAGTGATGAAGGAATTTCTCCAGTTCCTGTCTGCCATGAGGCCATACAACAAAAGTATCATCTACGTACCGCCAGAAGACCGTAGGCTTTAAAACAGCAGACTCAAGTGCTTTCTCCTCAAAGTCCTCCATAAAGAGATAAGCTACCACAGGGGACAAAGGGCTCCCCATGGCGACGCCGTCTGTTTGTTCAAAGAATTCGTCATTGAATAAAAAGTACGTTGAGGAGAGTATATGTTCAAACAAGGCCGTCATTTCTGCACTGAATAAGTTACCAATAAGATGTAACGATTCCATTAAAGGCACTTTGGTTAAAAGTGAGACCACACCAAAGCTGACTAATAAATCCGAGCTGCTAAGCTTAACTCCCTTCAAGCGACTGACAAAATCCTCGGAATTACGTATATGGTGGCAACACTTACCCACATACGGCTTTAGTAGTGAGGCCAGATATTTTGCCGTAGAATAGGTCGCAGCACCAGTATTACTCACTATTAATCGTAGTGGGGCACCATCCTTGTGTATCTTAGGAAGACCGTAGAGTCTTGGTGGTACTGCATTGTGTGGTCTCAATCTCTTGATAACTTGTTCAGGTAGAGAACAGTCGTTCAAAAGGGTAGCAGTTTTCCTTGATATTCGGCTTGTTGGATCCTTTTCAGTTCTGCGGTACGTAGAATCATTTAGCTGACAATATATCTCCTCGTTGTAGGCTTCTCTTGTCAAAAGAACTGTGGCGTTACCCTTATTCGCAGGCAGTAAGACTGTGCTAGTATCTTCTCTGAGGCTGCGGAGAGCAGCTCTTTCGCTGGCGAGATGTTACTCTGTTGTGGCGCACATTTCAACAACGTTCGGCAAGATTCACGTCGAATTTCGTCTGCAGAATCCACTGGGAGACGTCTTATGGCTTCCTCAACAAAACTCATGAAATCCGTTAAAGGCAGTGAAGCAGGTGTAGGAGCGAAGTTTAAACCTTTCGCAAGCACTGACATCGTCGCATCGTCGAAAGATTTCTCCGTGAGGTTCACCACGGATCGTCCAGAGGTAGCTTGTTGCGGCTTCCGTGTTACGAGTTGGCTAAACTTCGCACTTTGCCTGTTCGTACTGTCCCTGTGAGGCCAGTCTGCCTTGGCCCAGGATACACCGTTAATCCAGTCCCAGCTAAGGGAAGAACATCTTGCAGCAATCTTCAGATGTAAATAATATAAATTCCTGGCAACAGCGCCTAACTCACGACGCGTAAAACGGATTCGTTCTCTTACTAAAGCCAGACTCGCCTTGCGTTTTATATTGTTGGCGGGCAGACTATTAATAAAATGAACAACTCTGGCGAAAGTTGGAATCAAGTTATTGTCTCTACATTTCAGTAAAAAATTTAGTGAACATAGCAACCTGGCTCTTTTCTCACGTAATTTATCCAGTACGTGGATATCCTGAACCATCTCCTCCCCGTAAAGGTATTTGATGTGACTTCTGAAATTTTACCGGCGTATTTCTTCTTCTAATAATTTCCGGATATGCAGCCGGATCCCGTCGACATTCTGCCACGATATTTCGGCCCAGAGACGTCCGGCCATCATCGTGACAACGGCTTTCAGCTGGATGAAAATTGGAATCCTGTTATTAAAGTTATACAATCACAGCGGAATCGACAGCGTCATTCGATACTCAATGACTAGATGATCTTTTATTTTCACCATCGAGGGCAGAACGTACAACTCGGCTATGCCGCGCATGTCAACACCTGACGCATGCGCTGTAGCATGACAGTACATTTCGCATGCGCGAGATTCGGCATAAATACCGCCACTGCACCTGGGCTCTTCAGTATTTGTGTACTCACCTGATGATGGCCGGACGTCTCTGGGCCGAAACATCGTGGCAGAATGTCGACGGGATCCGGCTGCATACACGGAAATTATTAGAAGAAGAAATATGCCGGGAAAATTTCAGAAGTCACACTTTAATGTTTCTTTCTTGGTCTTTTTGCGAGATACATGTAGCAGCAAGTAAAATACTGGGTGAATCATTTAGGAACTTACACTCATGTAAAGTTAACAGTAAACCATACCGACATGAGCAACGGTTCCCCATAGTGTCTGCCTCTGGAGTTGAACGAGGCTTTTCGTAACGCTCTCAACTGAATTAGAGCGGACGATATTTTCGATGAACTGCTGAGCACGTTGGATTTGCGGTATAAGTAGTGTATCAGTATTGTTGTTGACGGCCTAAGGATGGAGTTCATTATCAAGGACCTAGTAATGCTTACGTCGACGACACGCCTACTTAGTTGGCGGCAATGAATATGATGTACACGAAATTCACCGGCTGTCCAAAGAATTGCAAAATAAACTGAGTTTTACTATTGAACAGGAAGTCGCTAAGACTTTTAATTTACTAGATTTAAAAGAAACACGGCACACATGGCTTCAACATATATAGAAAGACGACCACTGCAGATAGTGTCATACATGCCAGCTCGTGTCATCCACTTGTTTATAAATATGCCAAATTTAGAACCATGACAGGTTTTTCCGACTCCCTTTATCACATCATGATGTACATGAAGAACTAAAGTTCCTAACGTTAATGGCATGTCTGAGTGGATGCGACCCAACGATGACTGACAAAAGTTACAATAGGTAAGTGTACTATTCAGCATCAAGGATAAGAAGGAAATTATTTTGCAGAACATTATACCTCGCGAAACCAAAACGTACACTCCTGGAAATTGAAATAAGAACACCGTGAATTCATTGTCCCAGGAAGGGGAAACTTTATTGACACATTCCTGGGGTCAGATACATCACATGATCACACTGACAGAACCACAGGCACATAGACACAGGCAACAGAGCATGCACAATGTCGGCACTAGTACAGTGTATATCCACCTTTCGCAGCAATGCAGGCTGCTATTCTCCCATGGAGACGATCGTAGAGATGCTGGATGTAGTCCTGTGGAACGGCTTGCCATGCCATTTCCACCTGGCGCCTCAGTTGGACCAGCGTTCGTGCTGGACGTGCAGACCGCGTGAGACGACGCTTCATCCAGTCCCAAACATGCTCAATGGGGGACAGATCCGGAGATCTTGCTGGCCAGGGTAGTTGACTTACACCTTCTAGAGCACGTTGGGTGGCACGGGATACATGCGGACGTGCATTGTCCTGTTGGAACAGCAAGTTCCCTTGCCGGTCTAGGAATGGTAGAACGATGGGTTCGATGACGGTTTGGATGTACCGTGCACTATTCAGTGTCCCCTCGACGATCACCAGTGGTGTACGGCCAGTGTAGGAGATCGCTCCCCACACCATGATGCCGGGTGTTGGCCCTGTGTGCCTCGGTCGTATGCAGTCCTGATTGTGGCGCTCACCTGCACGGCGCCAAACACGCATACGACCATCATTGGCACCAAGGCAGAAGCGACTCTCATCGCTGAAGACGACACGTCTCCATTCGTCCCTCCATTCACGCCTGTCGCGACACCACTGGAGGCGGGCTGCACGATGTTGGGGCGTGAGCGAAGACGGCCTAACGGTGTGCGGGACCGTAGCCCAGCTTCATGGAGACGGTTGCGAATGGTTCTCGCCGATACCCCAGGAGCAACAGTGTCCCTAATTTGCTGGGAAGTGGCGGTGCGGTCCCCTACGGCACTGCGTAGGATCCTACGGTCTTGGCGTGCATCCGTGCGTCGCTGCGGTCCGGTCCCAGGTCGACGGGTACGTGCACCTTCCGCCGACCACTGGCGACAACATCGATGTACTGTGGAGACCTCACGCCCCACGTGTTGAGCAATTCGGCGGTACGTCCACCCGGCCTCCCGCATGCCCACTATACGCCCTCGCTCAAAGTCCGTCAACTGCACATACGGTTCACGTCCACGCTGTCGCGGCATGCTACCAGTGTTAAAGACTGCGATGGAGCTCCGTATGCCACGGCAAACTGGCTGACACTGACGGCGGCGGTGCACAAATGCTGCGCAGCTAGCGCCATTCGACGACCAACACCGCGGTTCCTGGTGTGTCCGCTGTGCCGTGCGTGTGATCATTGCTTGTACAGCCCTCTCGCAGTGTCCGGAGCAAGTATGGTGGGTCTGACACACCGGTGTCAATGTGTTCTTTTTTCCATTTCCAGGAGTGTATGTCGTAAACCCATTCATGTGCGAAGTGTCTGACAAAATAACCCATACATTTCGTAACAATAAGGTTTCTAACGGTTTCACTACTACTAATAGAATAAATTCACACATATTACGCAAAACAGATATTGTCCCTAAGTTTCATCAGTCCGCAAACAGCAGTTAAAATGTTGTGTTTGTGAGCGTTGCTACGTCGACCACACATCACAAGGTATAGGGAACATGTTAATTTACGCGAGAACGATACTTCGTCGTTTGACTGCCCTTGCGTGAAAGTGAGCATACGTAAACTTAGTATTTTCCACAACGTTGAAAAGCGTATATGGATGAAATATACACACGTTTTTAGAGAAGAAAACAAAGTATGTTGTTGGGTACACAAAGTTATATAACAGGAAGTACAATAATTGCTTCAAAGAGGTCTTTAATGAATAGTAAAGTGTATGTCATCCCCTGAACTTTATATACCCCGTCATACTTTTCCCCCGTCATACTTTTGGTTTTGCACTTTCTTCTACACGTTATGTCTGCACAGTCTCTTATTACAGTTTTGACACAAATCGTGTTGTATATTTGTGAATCCTTACTTAGAGTTCCACAAGAACTGTATGTTAGTTTTGCAGGTGTAGCTTACCTTAAACCTTAATGTGTTTTATCTTTTAGCACAGTCTGTTCACGAACTGGGAATATAAAGATGTAAAACAAAATTTGGCTTGGTATCTTGAATTACTTCTTTTTATTTCCTTACGTAGCAATGTGGTAAACTGACAGTTTCATATGTCAGTTGCCTTCATATTTGCACGCATTACTGTCAAGAGTATGTATTAGTAACTGTAATAGTTTTCTACGTATGTAACGATGCAGCAGCTGGAATACTTGATTAGATGTTCAGATTTTCTGACATGTGTTCTTAAACAGCTCCGATTTTTCTAGGATTAGTAACTGAACTCATTTCAATTGAAGTACTGTTGTTTATTGTCTCAGTGCTTAGTACTATGAAATGTATGTTGAGGTCCACTCAAATTCAGGGACGCTGCAGACAGTGTGTTAAGTGTTTTTCAGTATGTAGTCAGTCACCGTGTCAATGAAAAATTTTATGTATATCTATTTTTGCGTTTGTGCTTTTATTTGCATAAAGTTAACTTAGCGACTTTCTTATGGACGTATTTTCATACAGCTTGCAAATCTCTGTTTCGATATACGTATACAACTTTTCCTTTAAAACATTTACATTTTTTATTCCACATAATGCTATGTTGTGTACAATTACTTCATAATCACTTGTGTAATCAGTTACTCACTGTTTCAACTATCTAACGTCGGTACAGTCCTGTATAAACTTTGGCGTTTGTTATTGTTTTGTACCGATATGTAGCAAATCCAACACAGCTCCCTTTTACTTCGATAGCAATTATTTTATGTGCTTAATAACAATATGTTGTTTGTTGTAAATATTTTTATATTGTGGTCATGATCATATGTATCATCATAATTACCGATTCTGTTATGCTGCATGAAATTATTTCGCAGTCGTTTGTGTAAGTGGCTATATCAACCTAGTGCCGATAGAGTTTTGTGTAACCACAGGATGTTTTGTTCCATTCTAAATAATTGTAGCAAATTCAACACAGCTCGCTTACAGTTTTATTAGCAACGTAGAACGAGAAGCACCAGTTTGGTGGTTTTAGCTCTATTACATCTACATCTACATCCATACTCCGCAAGCCACCTGACGGTGTGTGGCGGGGGCAGTATGGCAATATGTCTTTTGCATTATTTGTGACTTCCGGTCATTCTGTGGGATTATGATTACCGTTCCTGATATATTTTACATAGTTATTTTGCAGCTGTATTCACTTTATGTCATACGTGTCAAACGACGATGCAGTTTGGTGTAAGCACTGTCACCTGTCCCCTTCTTGTTGTTGGTAATTGTGTTTCTTACCTTTGTTCGTATTCATTTTTAAACTGTTTTGTTTAAGTTATTTATTTTTTATTTAAACTGATCTGATTAGGGCCATGAGGTCCTCTTTTACATCTGTCCAGGGTTTCACAACTATACTAACTTTTTACGTCATAGTCACCTAAAAAATAACATTTTAATATGGCAGTTGGTAATAAAATGATTTGAGGGATTCAAGTGGCTTATCAACTAAGGAAGTTAATACTGGCAGAACTTGTACTACTACAGCTCCTGGCTCTTATGGTGATAATCGTAATAATGAAAATAACGATAGTAACGATAGTAGCAAACAGCAAAAAAAAAAAAATAAGTGTACAAAGTAGATGTTTCCTGATATAGCAAATTAAGAGGAAAGGAAATTTTAAGGAAACTCCGTTGGTAAAGAATACTAGGAAATGAAGAAGATAAAGTTGCAAAGAGGGATGTACAAGGTAACGAGTGCCTATATGGACAACGTTAACCCTTATTGTTGCTTTAGTAAACATATCATTAACTGCCTTCTGAAGCTGGAGATGTTATTCAGTTCTCTAATACGATGCGAGATGTTATTAAAGAGTCGGATTCCTGCTACTGAGTAGGGCTCCAAGAAAATAGCTGAACAATGGAGTGGAAAAGAAAGGATTTTATTCTGATAGAAATGGGTGCTTGTTCCGTGTTGTTTATACGAGAACGTTAAGGACAAGTAGAGATATGAGAGATAGTGTCTACTGATAACATAGTAGAGATGAAAGAGGGTGTGGAAATATCTGCACTTGTCAGCATGCAGCTAGCATAGCTGTGCGTATGATTGTCAAATACGATCACAGAGTTGAAGATATATATATAACGAACACAGGTATTTATATCAGTTGCAAGCCCCTTGAGCTTTCATGAGAACATCGCTGTGTTCAGTAACCTGAAGTACAATTGTTTGTACCGGTTTCCTTTTCATGTTATATTTTCTTAGAGTATGGAGAGATGCTGATGCCTTTTTGAACACTGCAGTTACATGCTCAGTCTAATTCAGATTTTCATCTGCTATTACTCATAGACTCTTCGGTGGAGGAGAGAAGTTTTAGATCTAAAAATGGTTGGGAATCCCAATATTGCGCTTGAGTTTAGGATGGTTTCAGGTGTAGCCTCATATCCTGATCCCGTTTGGTCGTCCAGACAGATCGGTATTGAGATAGTCGAGAGCTGTCTTTCTGTTTGTTGATTTTACACTTGGATACAACAGGAGGTCATCAGCATACATGTGGTATTTGCAGTAGGACAAAACTGATGACGCATCATTTACGTACAATGGAAACAGTATAGGATGTTGCACCGAACCCTTGGGGACGCCTGGTACTACCTGAATGTTTAGTAATCTTTTACTCTTTAATATCTGTTGTGTACCTACGGTTATGTGATTGATTGTGAAGATAACGATCTCACGATCGATTACCACAGTCAACAAAGACGAAGTACTTATCTGGTGGAGCAGCCCTGTCGGTCCAGTTTATGCGGTAGGCCGTGTTTAGCTCGCCATACTTCCCCAGACGATCAGCATAATGTTGGTAATCACTGTTTCTGGGTTAGGTCTTCAGCATTGCATATAACAACAAGATCACATACGTAATGAGTTTAGCACAACTCGGTGAGGATTTAGTATTAGACTCCCGTCAGTATGAGTTGATTATTCGTTAAAATGTTGTAGTTTTAGCCTAATTTCCTGTTTCGCTATAACTGCTGGCAATCTAAAGATGTCTGAAGATCGCAACCGGTCGTAGCGTAATAAATGTGTCATAACACAGTTGAGGTGGGTTTCATTGATCATTGAAATTTGGAGCTGTGGTACTCAGCGTGATGAAGGAGCTAATATCACTTCTGTATCCCTTTATCATTGTTAGATATGACGGTGCTGTCAGTCTGGTTAGCAACAAGTGCAGCGCAACTTTCGCAACGTGACGCGAGGAAAATTGTGTACCCGTACTTTGCTTAGAGAGATTATATTTTGATAACACCGGAACGGTGAGAAACAGATTTTCACTGTTAGGCTGCATCACAACCATCTCTATACATCATTCTACTGATTGAGAAAGTACTGCCGTGGTGTCAGCGCAATCCGTCCGGGAAAAGCATCTGTGGCAGCCGTAATTACAAGGCCACTGCGGTGGGACCCTTAAGCCGTTAGGTCAGGCGGTGTGATATATCGGGCGTCTTGGCGCTACTTGCGATCTGCTCCTGCTGGGATTGTGGCAATTCTCAGGCAAATTGCGGGCAGTAAAGGGCTGACTTATGGCGCGGCCGGAGCGGACCGCCTGCAGGCGGCCGGCGAGCCGGCCGGCTACAAATGATGTGGCGCAGCCAGCGGCCACCTGCTACGGGCTCGCAGCGGGAGGGCGCCGGCTGCGAACAGCTCGCCGTCTCCACACTTCGCCGGGAAAGATTACGTCATGACTTTATTTGAGGAACAGTCTGGCGTCTTACGCAACATTCTACCTCAGTATATTAAAAGGCTCGCTGGAACATTGTGGACGGATATAGTGGCAGCATGGATGAATAATTCTGCATGGGGCTTCCAACGACTTTTTGAGTCCATGCCAAGTCGACTTGCTACACTACGCTGGGCAAAAGGAGGTCCAACACGATACTAGGAGGTATCCCATGATTTTTGTCATCTCAGTACATCATTTGCAGACGATCTTGTAATAATGAATGGAAGCTTATAGAAGGCAAAAAAAAGAAGAAAAATAACTTAGAGCATATCAGGGACACAGCTGAAATTGCAGGCCAACAGTTGTGTTTGAAAAGACAGAATACACGACCAAATGAAATCAACTCACCAAGAATGTCGAAAACCAAGTAAGAAAAATTAAAAAAAAAAAAACAGGAAACTTTGAATATTGAGTTGAAAATACAATACAAATCAAGAAATATAATCAGTTGAAGTAAACTCTGATTAAATGAACCCAGCATACATAATACAGAAAAATCTACAAAAAAAAAAAGAAAAGATTTATATCCACAAGTTGAATTAAGGCATTATAATACGGTTTCAAAACCAAAAGTTCCTTATGGGCCAAAAACACTGCATTCTTCTGTATGAAAAATGGCAGTTCAAAACTTGGAAAAGAGAAAAAGAATATTATGTCCGATCAAAAGCAAAGATGGGAACTGGGTTTCGAAATCAAACCGGGAAAACACTCATACTGCCATAACATAACACATGTGACCAGGAAAAGCGGCTTTGCACTCTATAGACATTTAGAGACAATGAAGAAAGACATTAATAAAGAGGTTCCATATGTTCGTCGAAAAGAGGAAAACAGATAAAGAAAATGGGTGGGCAGGCAAGACAAGAAAGGACTTAGAAGATACGCAGACTGAACAGGATATCTTACCCAGATTAGACGTGAGAAGTTCCAAGTTTTTCAGGGATATAAAACAAACAGGAAAACGACTTGAGTTAAATGGTCACATGAGAAGAAAAGAGCTCGTTCTGAGAAAATGAAAACGTTTTGGAAAATGATGAAGGAAAGGAGAACTACACTCCTGGAAATTGAAATAAGAACACCGTGAATTCATTGTCCCAGGAAGGGAAACTTTATTGACACATTCCTGGGGTCAGATACATCACATGATCACACTGACAGAACCACAGGCACATAGACACAGGCAACAGAGCATGCACAATGTCGGCACTAGTACAGTGTATATCCACCTTTCGCAGCAATGCAGGCTGCTATTCTCCCATGGAGACGATCGTAGATATGCTGGATGTAGTCCTGTGGAACGGCTTGCCATTCCATTTCCACCTGGCGCCTCAGTTGGACCAGCGTTCGTGCTGGACGTGCAGACCGCGTGAGACGACGCTTCATCCAGTCCCAAACATGCTCAATGGGGGACAGATCCGGAGATCTTGCTGGCCAGGGTAGTTGACTTACACCTTCTAGAGCACGTTGGGTGGCACGGGATACATGCGGACGTGCATTGTCCTGTTGGAATAGCAAGTTCCCTTGCCGGTCTAGGAATGGTACAACGATGGGTTCGATGACGGTTTGGATGTACCGTGCACTATTCAGTGTCCCCTCGACGATCACCAGTGGTGTACGGCCAGTGTAGGAGATCGCTCCCCACACCATGATGCCGGGTGTTGGCCCTGTGTGCCTCGGTCGTATGCAGTCCTAATTGTGGCGCTCACCTGCACGGCGCCAAACACGCATACGACCATCATTGGCACCAAGGCAGAAGCGACTCTCATCGCTGAAGACGACACGTCTCCATTCGTCCTTCCATTCACGCCTGTCGCGACACCACTGGAGGCGGGCTGCACGATGTTGGGGCGTGAGCGGAAGACGGCCTAACGGTGTGCGGGACCGTAGCCCAGCTTCATGGAGACGGTTGCGAATGGTCCTCGCCGATACCCCAGGAGCAACAGTGTCCCTAATTTGCTGGGAAGTGGCGGTGCGGTCCCCTACGGCACTGCGTAGGATCCTACGGTCTTGGCGTGCATCCGTGCGTCGCTGCGGTCCGGTCCCAGGTCGACGGGCACGTGCACCTTCCGCCGACCACTGGCGACAACATCGAGGTACTGTGGAGACATCACGCCCCACGTGTTGAGCAATTCGGCGGTACGTCCACCCGGCCTCCCGCATGCCCACTATACGCCCTCCCTCAAAGTCCGTCAACTGCACATACGGTTCACGTCCACGCTGTCGCGGCATGCTACCAGTGTTAAAGACTGCGATGGAGCTCCGTATGCCACGGCAAACTGGCTGACACTGACGGCGGCGGTGCACAAATGCTGCGCAGCTAGCGCCATTCGACGGCCAACACCGCGGTTCCTGTTGTGTCCGCTGTGCCGTGCGTGTGATCATTGCTTGTACAGCCCTCTCGCAGTGTCCGGAGCAAGTATGGTGGGTCTGACACACCGGTGTCAATGTGTTCTTTTTCCCATTTCCAGGAGTGTATATAGTTATCTTCAAGTGTTCCGTAGCTGACCAGAAACGAAATAAAAAAGGCTTACTGATCTTAGCTTACCTGTAACATTCCTCCCACTATATTTTGCTGATTCTTAATTGTAGGAAATTTATTTGTGACACTCGCACATGAATAACGGATGGTTAAGAAAAAACGCTTCGTGCGAAACCGACCCTGTTTCCCGAAACGAAAACGTGTGTAATTTCGAGATTAATATTAAAGTTCTTCAGTTTTAAGTGCGAAATGTAGTATAGAGAGGTTTATAGTTCATAAAATTTTCTTCATTTATTGCGTAAGTAACACACCTCCCCACAGTACTCATATTAGCAGTTAAATTTACTTCCACTTTCACACTGAAGTTTTTCCACTGCTGTATCGATTTTCCAAAAGAAACTGTCATGCTACGACAGTTCACAGTAAATAATTATTCAAATAGCAATGTAGACAGTCAATAGATGCTAGTGCCTAAGAATGATTACAATGATTTGTCCTTTGATTTAGTCTGTAATTACATGCACCCTCCTTGAATAAATAGATTAACCACTCACTATTACCCCACCATTCGGTGGAAAATGTCCAACTTATATTTCTGAGAACTGTACATGCGTATCTGTTACAATTCATCTACGTATAGAGAACCTTAACAATGACTCCTTATTTTGCTTAAAAGGTAGGTTGGGCTGTCTATGCAACTTATAAATCGACCGACAGCGGTTTGTAGTTTGTGTTTATGAGGTTGGACGTGTAACGTGTGGGTGCATGGATTCATGACGTTATATGTCTTCTGTTATTTTACTGTGAAAATTACATCACAATTTTTGTGGCTTTTTTAATATGGACGACAAACTTGTTGGTAGAGTCATGTTGTATTTCTGTAGCGTTATTACCTTGGAAAAAATTCATTACTTTAGTTACATTGTCAGTCTGACTGTAAATAACTTAAATCTATTTTCCTTATCTAATTTGAATGCTATTGCACCTTGAGTGGTTAATTTTTCGTTTACGCCTTTGAATGTGTTTTTCCTTGCGTAAAGGAACGCAGCCGGTAGCGCTTGGGCTATTGTTGAACGAGAAAGAAAGAACGTGCGTCCTGCCGGAAAATACGTGCTCCGCTTCGAGCGTGTGAGAGAAATGTCGATGCTTAGTGCCTACAATTGACTCTCATACCACTATCTATAGCAGTGCCCCTTAATTACTTGATTTAGAGTTACGACGCGAGAAATTGCTGGCCTATTGTGTATACAATAGATTGTGTGCAATAAAATTAATTAATGTGAAGCGTCGCAATGCCTGTCGATCTTGCAAGACCTTTTAGAGCTGTACAGATTGACCAGCTCCAAAGACAAAATTTCGCAGTTCGTTCAACTATATTTTCTGTTTCAAAGGGACCCGTGGGTTTCCCTGACACCACACAAAGCAATAATGAAATAGTGATTTTTTGGACTTATTAGTCCAGTTGGCTTTCTTTGTGTGAAAATACGATGATGACCCAAAACAACAACGTCCACTGGTTAGTCACCTCGAGATTCGATGCCATCTGTGACGTTACGCGCACGTGCCTTGGTGACGGAAGTATGTAAGTGGAGCAGAGACGAAAGATGAGTAATTATAGGGATGACAAGAACAACAAATGGGTTAACTTACAGGCATTATCGATCTTGACAAAGGGCAGATTGTTAGGGAAAGATACCTGGGAGCGAACATCTCAGAAACGGTGATCCACGGCGGCTGTTCCCCTGCTAATGCCGTGAGAATACATGGAAAGTGGATGAGGAACGGTGAAATCACGCGTGGGCAACAAAATATGCGAAGTCCACGCCTCATCACTAAACGCGGAGGATGGAGGATTGACCGCTCTGCAAAGCAGGATAGGCGCTGGTCTTTGGTAGATCTGGGAACAGAGTACGATGTTAGTGTAGCCGTAAGTGTTTGGGAGCACACCATTCAGCGCACGTTGTCGAACGTGGGACACAGTAGCAGATGAGCCCTACATGTTCCCATGGTCTCCCAATGATACAGTCAGTTACAACGTCGAGTGAAAGTGTCACCTGGTCAGATGAATCACGTTTCTTGTAACACCAGACCGACGGTTGTGTCCGGATATACCGTCATTCGGCGAACGGTTACTCGAAACACGCACTGCGCCACGGATGCAAGTCGGTTAGAGCATTAATTTGTTATGGCAAGGTTCCATGAAAATGGGAGTAGAAATTGTGGAACAATGACAGCTGAGGACTGTGTCAACATTTTTGCGGACGACCTGCGTCCCTCCGTGCTTGATGTCTTTCCCGATTGCGATGGTATCTTCCGAGAAGGTAATTTCCCTTCTCTTAACGCCAGAATGATGCTAGGATAGTTTGAGGTGCAAGATATTTAACTCACTTTGATGCCCTGATCACCGAAGAGGCGTGACCTTTAAAGGATGGTGGTGGCCGAGCGGTTCTAGGGGCTTAATTCTTGAACCGCGCGACTGCTACTGTCGCAGGTTCGAATCCTGCCTCGGGCATGGATGTGTGTGATGTCCTTAGGTTGGTTAGGTTTAAGTAGTTCTAAGTTCTAGGGGACTGATGACCTCAGATGTTAAGTCCCACACTGCTCAGCGCCATTTGAACCATTTTTAAAGGATGGAACACGTCTGAGACGCTATCGGGCAACAGCCACGCGGCAAACTGCAAGTAATTCACTGAAAGTGAATGAGCTGTACGTAAATATCAGATGACACCTATCTGTGAAAACCTACCAAGGGCCTGTCGGAGCCATGCTCATAGACCGGTTCCTATTCTGTGCTCAAGAGATGGGCCAACACCCTGCTAAGCTGCTGGTTATAATGCTTTAGCTCATCCGTGTATCCCGTTAACCGAGAAGAATTCTGTAATACGCAATCACTAGACGTACAACTCAAAGCAGAAAGGACGTGACAACCCTCACACTAAACATCTAATAGCTCACAACTACAGTCGGACACAAGGAGAAGCGCCGCGCGGGATTAGCCGAGCGGTGTAAGGCGCTGCAGTCATGGACTGTGCGGCTGATCCCCGCGGAGGTTCGAGTAGTCATTCGGGCATGGGTGTGTGTGTTTGTCCTTAGGATAATTTAGGTTAATTAGTGTGTAAGCTTAGGGACTGATGACTTTAGTATTTAAGTCCCATAAGATTTCACACACATTTGAACATTGTTGAATAAGGAGAAGCGCTAACTGTACACTCCCGGTCTACAGCTGATGATGGAGACCGCCCAGCGTACGGTTCCAGTGTGTGATGGGGCTGACCAGTACTGGAAGATGTAATGAAGATTACGCTCCATAGTCCAACGTGTTTTTATTTTGCTTTATGAACGGCGTAATTTGTTGTTAGCTGTTTTCAGTGTTTTCACCGTACGAGCTTAGTGTTAACAACCTGATGATGAGGCCGTTACCTCTGAAAACGAGTTTTTGCACTTTGTGAAGTGTCTCTAAAGAGTCTGAGCGTTGTCAATTAATTATTAGACCTAATGATAATGTATAACAACCGCTGTCTCCTAAGAAGTGAATGATATTAAAATTTCTGTGTTTCTTGGGTATGATGAAATTTGAGATGGACCTATAGCTCAAGCAGTTAAATAATAATAATAACAGTAAGTAGGGTAGTGAAAGGTTGGAAAGGAGGAGCTAGGAGTGGATTTGCGAAATCAAGAACACGTTTATCTCAAGAAAGAAATTATTTTATTCTTGAAGCCAATCCTGTACGAAAACTATGCGAAAGTTTAATTACCAAAGTGACACTTAGAGAATTTATAACAACGTGTGTTAATGCAGGCAGTGTACCATCAGGAACCGGCTTCTAAAGTGCACGCATTCGCTTTCTGGAAAACATGACAATTTCAGGCAGTAAACTGACCGTTCATAGTAACTACAACAGTTAAAAAGCAATCTCAGTGAACATGTAAACAAGTAAATGATATAGAATAATAAAAGTAAGTAAACGGACAACTGCACAATAAGACAGAGAGTATGTAAGTGACCCAGAGAAAAGAGATATGCATGGTGCGCGACGAAATTTTGCGATGACAGGAAATAGTTTATGAATGTTAACCACATGTTTTTTGCAATACACGCATTGAAAATACCATTCCCAAGCAAAAATTCATTATCTGTGCTGTATGTCGCAGTAACTATTGTGTTTCATGCTTTTTTCCTTACAGTTGGCTGGCTTTCGGGTCGTGCCCATTCAGCCGCCTCACTAATGGAAAGACGAAAGGACAGTGTAATCGACACTATTTTTTTGTCTGTTACGACGATACGAACATAAGGAAAATTCAACACCCGATCCTCTAGCTGAGAAAATCCCCGACCCGGCCGGAAATCGAACCCAGGTCCCTTCAGTTAGTAAAATGCGTTTTGCGTGTTTGTATGACAGTAACAACCTCATTCGTGCAGTGCTCCATGGATTACAAATTTTACAAAGAATTCAAATGGCTCTGAGCACTATGGGACTTAACATCTGAGGTCATCAGCCCCTAGAACTTAGAACTACTTAAACCTAGCTAACCTAAGGACATCACACACATCCATGCCCGAGGCAGGATTCGAACCACCGACCGTAGCGGTCGCGCTGTTCCAGACTGAAGCGCCTAGAACCACTCGACCACAGCGGCCGCCCACACTTTTTACATTTCACGAATGTAGCTTTTACCTTTTTCCAAGGTATAAAAGGTGAAAATAGTAAATGAGTCATTAAATACTGATAATTTTCACAATAATAACAAATCTGTTGTTATAATTGTATGAGTATGAAAAACAAATTATGTACCGCAGTGAGACGTGATCCAGAGAGCTCGCATTTATGAAACTAAGTGCTTACTCGCTTGGCTGCAGTCGTACAAAGTATATAAACATGTCTTAACGTTTCAGACTCTCACAAACGGTTGAGAGCTCCGTCTTCCTGCTTGCATATGTCGAAGTGTTAGTCGTGCCCTCCACACCCGGTGAGTATGAATAAAATTGTTGAGGGATCTTCGGACAGTTCCCTTGTGAGAGAGAGACGAGATGAGCTACGCTCCTAAGCCGGGCAGGCGGAGGCATTATGCGTCTTCTTGCGGAACGCAGTAATAGTCATTGCTAAATAACAACAGCCAAGATATTATAGAGAGAGGACCGCTATCGAGACGACCCGGTACATGTCTCAGCCAATATACGGATCCTATAGTGCACGCGTTGTTGCAGAAGTACCAGTTCAGATTAGTATCTCTTAGGGTTCCTCCACCCACAACCTGTTTTCACACGGTGTAAGATACAATTTTTCTCACGAAATGAAACTTTCCCCTGTGGGTGGACACGTAATGAAGACTGAAATATTACGGTGACAGAATGAGCAATTACTCGCAATTACGGGCGACGCGGCCTGGCAGCAAGTAGTGCAGGGAGAGGCCCGGGCTGAGTTATTTCCGGCGGGGCTGCGCAGGCGGTCGCTGGCGACTCCCGCCGCCGCGCTGGCCTGATTAAACGCCCCCGCCGGTGGCGCGCGGCCGCCAGGGGATCAAAGTGGTGTTTACCCAGGGCCGGGGGTCGCCGCGCTGCCTGCCGGCGAAGCACCGGGTCCTCCCACCAGACCGCGTCCGAGCCTGTTCCGACTCCTCAGCGCCCGTCACACCACCGCCACGTCTTCATTTCTACAATAACCAGCAGGTCTTTTTCTTCAATTAAGGTCTAACCAGACAGAAAGCGGTCTGGTGGCTAGGCTCGTGCCACGGCGGTTGATAGTGGCCTTCAGCAGCGAGGAACGCCACACAGCAAACGATTCACACGGTGCGGCTGATATCAGTACACGAGAAAAAGAGTTTTCCAAATTTGTTGCTGTAAAAAATACAGAATATAAAAGAAGCAAAGCTACGTCAACTCTCGGAGTCAGTTTTTCGGTAGAAATTCTCCTTTCCTTTAAAATAATTAGAAATAATAATAATAATAATAATAATAATTAGAAACCAATTACTTCGGTTTGGGGCATTTTCTTCACAATAAAATACTTCTCATGCGATTCTCAGGAAGCTAATAGGTATAAAAATTGATTTTTGCGAATGTTATGCACTGAAGAGTCAAAGAAACTGGTACACTTGCCTAATATCGTATAGAGACCCCGCGAGCACGCAGAAGTTCCGCAACAGGACATGACATGGGCTCGATTAATGTCTGAAGTAGTGCTGTAGAGAACTGGCACCATGAATCGCGCTGGGCTGTCCATAAATCCGTTAGAGTACGAGAGGTTTGGGATCACTTCTGAACAGCTCGTTGGTAGGGAACCCAGATATGCTCAATAATGTTCATGTCTGGTGAGTTTGGTTGCCAGTGTAAGTATTTAAATACAGAGGAGTGTTCCTGGAGACACTGTGTAGCAGTTCTGGACTTGCGGGGCGTCGCATCGTCCTGCTGGAATTGCCCAACTCCGAGGGAATGCACAATGGAGATGAATGGATGCAAGTGATCAGACAGGATGCTTACGTACGTGACACACGTCAGAGTCGTATCTAGACGTATTAATGGTCCCACAACACTCCAACTGCACACGACGCACACCATTACAGAGCCTCCACTAGTTTGAACTGCCCTGCTGACATTCAGAGTCCAGGGATTCATGTGGTTGTCTCCATACCCGTACACGTCCATCCGCTCGATACAATTTGAAACGAGAATTGTCCGACCAGGCAATATGTTTCCAGTCGTCAACAGTCCAATGTCTGTGTTGACGGGTCCATGCGAGACGTGAAGCTTTGTGTCGTGCAGTCATCAAGGGTACAAAACTGAGCCTTCGGCTGCGAAAGCCCAAAGCGATGATGTTTCGATGAATGGTTCGCACGCTGATACTTGTTGATGGCCCAACATTGAAATCCGCAGCAATTTGCAGAAGGGTTGCACTTCTGTCACGTTGAACGATTCTCTTCTGTCGTCGTTGGTCGCGTTCTTCTGGGATCTTGCTCCAGCCGCAGCGATGTTGGAGATCTGATGTTTTGCCGGATTCCTGATATTCACGGTACATTCGTGAAATGGTCGTACTGGAAAATCTCCCCTTTATCGCTAGCTCGCAGATGCTGTGTCCCATCGCTCGTGCGCCGACTACAACACCACGTTCAAACTCACTTAAATCTTGATAACCTGCCACTGTAGCAGCAGTAACCATTGTAACAACTGCACAAGGCACTTGTCGTATATAGGCGCTGCCGACCGCAGACCCGTATTCTGCCTGTTCACATATCTCTGTATATAAATACGCATGACTATGCCAGTTTGTCGCTTCAGTGTAGTTTCACCTCCCAGTTTCTTGATAAAGACATTCTATTTATTGTGATACTTATTTTCCGAGAAGTATTTAGCACAAATTATGGAGGGTTTGCAATGAAAAATTTGGTAGCTCTCTACTTTCCGTTTCGTTCGTTGTGGGTGATACGTTGCTGCATGCTAGTTGTAGTAAACATATCGAAATTCTCTTCAAGGTTGGAACGGAAGCCATGTCTTTCTACAGTATGGAGAAAACAGAAGTTAAAGTGTTTTATTTGAATGCGCCGGCATCGGATCCACTGTCTGAGCGCGCCAAGTGGAAAGTACTGCAGCCTGCAGCTCGTTTGTGAACAATGCGTGGAAATACACGCACGTATCTCAGATTAGTATTATTATTTTACTTACAGCTAGAAAGAAATGGGACCGACGGCCGTCGCAGTCTGGTCTCTTTAACACCCACAAACCAACCAACCAACCAACCAACCTAGAGAGAAATGATGAAGAAGCAGACATTCTACAACAACAGCTGCATAATTGAAAATTTCTTTACGACACTTACCAATCGTCATTGATTAAACGAAGACAATGTTCTGTGAGTTCTTCCGGTTAAAGATTTCCTGTTTAATTATGTCCCAGATCTGTTCAGGGCTGCTTTTGGGAAGTATTGCTCAAATAGATATTTGTATCCAATAACACCTGACACAATATCGGCCAATACACTGATGTAAGAAAAGTCAAAATACTTCGAAGACTGCAATAGTTTATTTAACATATATGATGTAGTGAATCAAATACCTGTCAACAACAAACAACAGCAGAAAAGTCGCATTTTCACTTTAGGTAGGAATGAGAACCAAGCGACATCTCTGGGTAACTATACCCAATATCTAAATTCGTTTTTGGTGTTGTCCACACATAATATTGCATGTATATGTATACTCTACAAATCACCGAAGTGTATGACGATGGGTACGTTCTGTTGTTCCATTAACGTAAGAAGTGCGGAAGAATGACTGTTTAAGTGCATCTGTGCATGCGTAATTAGTCTAATCTTGTCGCCACGATCCCTGTGGGAGAAATACATAAAGGCTGCGGTATATTTCTAGAGTCATCATTTAAAGCCGGTTCTTGAACTTTGTTAGTAGGCTTTCTCGGTACAGCTTACCTCTGTCTTGGAGTGTCTGCCCGTCGAGTTCTTTCAGCATGTCTCCGACAGTCTCCCGCAAATCAAACACATCTGTGACCAATCGTGCTGCTCTTCCCTATAGACGTTCAATATCCCCCGTTAGTTGTGTAGACTTATTGCATTTCCCTAATATTCTACCAATAAACTGAAGTCTCGTACCTGCCTTATCCATAGCGGAGCCTGTGTGATAGTTCCATTCCATATTCCTACATAGTGTTACTCCCAGGTATTTGTTTGAGTTGATTGATTCGAACTGTGACTCACTGATACTGCGGTCATAGCTTTTTTTGTTTTGTGAAGGGCAGAATTTTACTTTTACGAACATTTAAAGCAAGTCATCGATCTGTGCACCACATTGAAATATTAGCAGTGTGTAAATGAATATTAGTGCAGCTTCTTTCAGATAGTTCTTCAGAATAGACAACTGCATCACCTACAAAAATCTGAAGATACTGTTAATATTGTCTGCAAGGTCATATACATGAAACACGAACAACAAGGATCTCAATACTCTTCCACAGGTTACACCCAAAGTTATTTGAATGTCTGTCGATGACTCTATCCAGGACAAGAAATCATCAATACAGTGTCTCACAGATGTGGTACTGAGTCAAATGCTCTTCGGTACTCGAGAAATAGTGCATCTACCTGACTGGCTTTACTCACGACTTTCAGTATGTAATGCGAGAAAAGTGCCAGTTCGGTTTCAATGAGCGATGTTTTTCAAATCCATTCTGGTTCGCCTGAAGGAGGTGTTCTAAGATTCTACATCAAATGGACGTGATGGATATTGGACGGGAATTACGTGGATCACTTCTGCTACCCTTCTTGTAGATGGGTGCGTCCTATGCTCTCTTCCAATTACTGGGCACCGTTTTATGCTCGTGCGATCATGACAGATTATGATTCACAGAGGGGCTTATTAAGCCGCAGATTGGGTATAGAATTTGATAGGTATTAGACTGGACCCTGGGGCTTCGTTCAGTTTTAAAGAGCAGGTAAACCCTTTAGTGACTGTAAATGTTATGCATACAGTTACTCATAATATGTGAAAATATAATGATGATGGCGTCCTCTTGGATAAAATATTCCGGAGGTAAAATAGTCCCCCATTCGGATCTTCGGGCGGGGACTACTCAAGACGACGTTGTTATCAGGAGAAAGAAAACTGGCGTTCTACGGATAGGAGCGTGGAATGTCAGATCCCTTAATCGGGCAGGTAGGTTAGAAAATTTAAAAAGGGAAATGGATAGGTTAAAGTTAGTTATAGTGGGAATTAGTGAAGTTCGGTGGCAGGAGGAACAAGACTTCTGGTCAGGTGAATACAGGGTTATAAATACAAAATCAAATTGGGGTAATGCAGGAGTAGGTGTAATAATGAATAAAAAATAGGAGTACGGGTAAGCCACTAGAAACGGCATAGTGAACGCATTATTGTGGCCTAGATAGACACGAAGCCCACGCCTACTACAGTAGTATAAGTTTATATGCCAACTAGCTCTGCAGATGACGAAGCAATTGATGAAATGTATGATGAGATAAAAGAAATAATTCAGGTAGTGAAGGGAGATGAAAATTTAATAGTCATGGGTGACTGGAATTCGACAGTAGGAAAAGGAAGACAAGGAAACGTAGTAGGTGAATATGGATTGGGGGTAAAAAATGAAAGAAGAAGCCGCCTGGTAGAATTTTGCACAGAGCACAACTTAATCATAGCTAGCACTTGGTTTAAGAATCATGATAGAAGGTTGTATACATGGAAGAACCCTGGAGATACTAAAAGGTATCAGATAGATTATATAATGGTAAGACAGAGATTTAGGAACCAGGTTTTAAATTGTAAGACATTTCCAGGGCCAGATGTGGACTCTGACCACAATCTATTGGTGATGAACTGTAGATTAAAACTGAAAAAACTGCAGAAAGGTGGGAATTTAAGGAGATGGGACCTGGATAAACTGAAAGAACCAGAGGTTGTACAGAGTTTCAGGGAGAGCATAAGGGAACAATTGACAGGAATGGGGGAAAGAAATACAGTAGAAGAAGAATGGGTAGCTTTGAGGGATGAAATAGTGAAGGCAACAGAGGATAAAATAGGTAAAAAGACGAGGGCTAGTAAAAACACTTGGGTAACAGAAGAAATATTGAATTTAATTGCTGGAATGAGAAAATATAAAAATGCAGTAAATGAAGTAGGCAAAAAGGAATACAAACGTCTCAAAAATGATATCGACAGGCAGTGCAAAATGGCTAAGTAGGGATGGCTAGCGGACAAATGTAAGGATGTAGAGGCTTATCTCACTAGGGGTAAGATAGATACTGCCTACAGGAAAATTAAAGAAACCTTTGGAGAAAGGAGAACCACTTGCATGAATATCAAGAGCTTTGATGGAAACCCAGATCTAAGCAAAGAAGGGAAAGCAGAAAGGTGGAAGGTGTATATAGAGGGTCTATACAAGGGCGGTGTACTTGAGGACAATATTATGGAAATGGAAGAGGATGTAGATGAAGATGAAATGGGAGATACGATACTGCATGAAGAGTTTGACAGAGCACTGAAAGACCTGAGTCGAAAAAAGGCCCCTGGAGTAGACAACATTCCATTACAACTACTGACAGCCCTGGGAGAGCCAGTCCTGACAGAACTCTACCATCTGGTGAGCAAGATGTATGAGACAGGCAAAATACCTTTAGACTTCAAGAAGAATATAATAATTCCAATCCCAAAGAAAGCAGGTGTTGACAGATGTGAAAATTACCTAACTATCAGGTTAATAAGTCACGGCTGCAAAATACTAACGCGAATTCTTTACAGACGAATGGAATAACTGATAGAAGCCGACCTCGGGGAAGATATGTTTGGATTCCGTAGAAATGTTGGAACACGTGAGGCAATACTGACCCTACGATTTATCTTAGAAGAAAGATTAAGGCAAGGCAAACCTACGTTTCTAGCATTTGTAGACTTAGAGAAAGCTTTTGACAATGTTGATTGGAATAGTCTCTTTCAAATTCTGAAGGTGGCAGGGGTAAAATACAGGGAGCGAAGGGTGATTTACAATTTGTACAGAAACCAGATGGCAGTTATAAGAGTCGAGGGGTATGAAAGGGAAGCAGTGGTTGGGAAGGGAGTGAGACAGGGTTGTAGCCTCTCCCCGATGTTATTCAAGCCGTATATTGAGCAAGCAATAAAGGAAACAAAAGAAAAGTTCGGAGTAGGCTGCAGCAAGAAGCTTGCACAGGATAGAGTACCATGGAGAGCTGCATCAAACCAGTCTCAGTACTGAAGACCACAACAACAACATCTGAAGATATTGCTTTAAATTACATTATAAAACAATTGTATGGAATTACTTCTTCGGTTTTTAGTGGTAGAGGCTAGCATGGCAATAATTAGTTTAGACGTCAGAAATACCATGATACTAGGCAACTAGTTTTCATTTGAGTGAGACACGTAATTTGCTTTCATGAACTTAGATTTTCTACTTGTTACTTTTTGTTTCGATCGCATGATTACTTACATAGTTGCAGTAATAAGTTTCAGGTTCTTCAAGACGTAATATACATCAATTGATATCCGATACTTGATACTGTACTACAGTTCATTTTATGTAACATTTCGCGTGCGTGAAAATTAAAATTTTGGAAAAATATTTAACATCTTTAATCATTTTACTAGCTGTATCCCTCCACGTATCGGTCTTCTTCAAAATGTTCTTATAAGCAGCATCGCCTATATCGTACGAGAAGCTATACTTCCTCGATACGTTTTACTGTTTCCATCATTTCCACTGTGTGCCGATACGTTACGACAGATCTGCCTCCCGCCTTTGCTGGTACAGCTGTCAGCGTGAATGGTTCAAATGGCTCTGAGCACTGTGCGACTTAACTTGTGAGGTCATCAGTCGCCTAGAACTTGGAACTAATTAAACCTAACTAACTTAAGGACATCACACACATCCATGCCCGAGGCAGGATTCGAACCTGCGACCGTAGCGGTCACGCGGTTCCAGACTGAAGCGCCTTTAACCGCACGGCCACACTGGCCGGCGTGTCAGCGTGAAAGCACAGCCAAAACTGTGCCTCAGGCGCTCAAACCCGCGGACCGGGTCGGCTAAAGCTAACCTGTATTTGGAGAGACTGGCGCTGCCCGTGGCGCCTCGTCAGTGACCGTTGACGCAAAACCGCTCTGCGTATGACGAAACGATGCAACAAAACGCATTTCAACGACGCAGGCAACCCGCTGTGAATCAAGATCACATACCGCGCTGGCATACCACGCCAGACCGGTAGCTGTGTATGTTCTGTGTAAATAATGGTTCCAATGGCTCTGAGCACTATGGGACTTAACTTCTGAAGTCATCAGTCCCCTAGAACTTAGAACTACTTAAACCTAACTAACCTAAGGACATCACACACATCCATGCCCGAGGCAAGATTCGAACCTGCGACCGTAGCGGCCGCGCGGTTCCAGACTGAAGCGCCTAGAACCGCTCGGCCACTCCAGCCGGCTCTGTGTAAATATGCAGAGATCTTTGCAGCGCAATAACACAAAATGTTAATGATGTTTCCATTTTATGCACAATATTTCCACGACCTACACCACAGCAGAAATAAGAGGGGTTGTCAGCCCAGAGTATTTAACATGAACTGTTGCGAAATGATTATTTGCAGTGGGACTACGGGCACGCTCACCTATAGCCCACCTTCCACTCATGTTACACCATCGACGACCAGCTCGACTGGTGCCGTAAGAGCATCATTTGGAAGATGAAATCGCGCACCTCGTCTGAGGTGTGGGTTTGATCTGTTATTCTGTTATTCTGCGCAACGGATTAATCTGAGATGTATCCTTTACCCTGTGGCTCCTGCAAGATCCAATTTCCACCCTCACACTACTACAGAAGTCAGACAGACGCTCCTAACGTTGTAAAGAGAAATGCCTGAAAAACTTTCAGCAATAAATATCTTCTGGAGTCATCCGCTGTAAGGAAATGACACAAAAATTCACAAAATTTCTTACGTTGCTAGTGGGATACTTGGGTACTGGAGTAGTGCTAATTAGTGTAAGAAAACATGAAACTAACGAAAGTTATTATTTATTTTGCAAAAATTCTGAGAATCACAATGGCACTTTTAGTTATGAATTGAACAAGTTATATCCTGGTTCTTTTCGGAATGTGAAGTTACCTCTCAAGGATAGGATTCGCTAATGAAATTTCTATACAAAGTTTAAGATGGTTGTTAACTTGGTAGAACGGCTGAGAGACGCGCCTACTCAACTTGAATAATTATCCTTTAGAATGTTGCTAGGTATGCTCGAGGCTGTCGTGTGTGAAATGCAGTGAAGTGTACTGTTGTGGTGGAAATATGGGGCTCGCATAGCTGTAGCGCACAATACCGTAAGCTGCGATGACCGCTGTCTGCGCCACTCGCTGCTGACAAATAAGATAACTCTCGTTCTATCTGGATTGATCTTCGCCAATCAAACTCTCCCTATGCCTTGATGAAGTCAAGGATTCCTATTCGCCCCTAGTCTAACTATTGGCATGGTACACTGGTAAGATAACCAGTCCACTGTGATGCCACTCAAAAATTCGCTTGCAGGAGTTTAACTATAACTCTGTCCATTCACACCGCATAATAAGTGTCGGCCAACACAGTGAACAACACTTAATCACAAGGACTCAATATAGAGTAGCACTTCGATTCGCTCTTGACAGAGGTGCTCTCCCAGTGAAGTACTGAGGAGAGACTTGTTCCTCGCTCCAAGAGCGGCAACGGAATGGCGTCTCTCCACGCCAGATGTGAAGGGGTATATCTTTCGGTCTCTTCCATTATTCCTTCAGCTCAAGGCGTCAGAAATATCGTCTGCCAATCAGCATTTCTCTTCTAAAACGGGCGAATGACGTTTCGTTTAAGGCGACCAATCCAGAAACCTGTAGTATCGGCATTTGGCGTTTGCTGTCTCACTGTGAAAATCTCTGAAACTGCGTGCTATGGGTAAAGAATGCGTAGGCTGGCCACTCCCACACAATGTAGCGTAATTTGCTTTTAAGCCAAACACAGGGTTGTTCCCCCTTTCACTCGGGCCCACGCTGTCTGCTACACAGGTGGTCACTGGCCGACATAGGCTGGGTTGTCCTCTGAAGGGATCGGCCTCCCAGTGTGTGGTCTACTTCCCTCGAACTAAAAGCACCTGACCGTTGTGTCTGGAATGTATGTGTGTACGCTAGCCTCGAGTATTTCAGCCATGGTGCACTTGTTATTTGCATATCGTTTACATGAATTTATACAACATTAACCTTATATTATCGAGTTTGGGTTCGAATGAAGCGTCTTGATGTGCGGAATATGATTGTGAAGGCGGAATGTCTAAGCAATGAAGGTCAGGAGACCACGATGTCTTACACTTCATCTTCATTGATGAAAGAGGATTCTGCCTGCACGTGAGTGATGGTCGTCTGACCGTATGACGTAGTCCTGGTAAGCCCTGTCTCGTAGAGTGCATTGGTCCAAGATACATTACCACACCCCAGCCCTTATGGCCAGGGATGCGATAAGCTACATTTTACATTCACTTTTCATATTTCTCGAGGGGCCACTAACCAGTGCTCGGTACGTGTGCAATGCCTTTAGACCTGTTCTCTTGCCATTCTTTCAACAGGATTATGCTCGCCCATACGCTGCCCGTGAAACTCAACGTGCTCTGCAAGACGTGCAGCAGCTTTCCTGGTCAGCGCAATTTCTGGGCTTGTCTCTAATGGAAAACATATGAGATACTATGGGACTAGAAACGATTCGTGCGACTCGTCAACCAACAACTCTTGTAGAACTACGTGAACAGGTCGAGCAAGCGTGGCATAACGTATCTCAGGATAGTATTCATCATCTGTAGGATCAACTAGATGCCAGAGTCAGCACCTGTGCTGCCGCCCTTGGAGGCTACACCGTGTATTAATACGGGTGTTTCAGCTTCGGTCGATACACGGTACCTCAGAACCACTTGTTCTATTCAACTGTACGTGTAATCATTTCATATACCTCATACGCACCCAATTAATCTTGGGTGAATTGTAAACTCCTTAAACAGTGCACTAATTTTTTTTCCGGCAGTGTATTATTGGTCTGGCGCAGGAGTCTGCAGCTGTACTCGCCACCTGCGGCTCACTATGCCCCTTGCCCTGTTTCATAGAGTCCGCATTCATATTACGTGAGACGCTCATTCGCTATGTGGCCCAACTCTGCTGGCTGTGATGGCCGACGAGATCTCAATAGAATAAGGGACACACCCTAAACTTTGTATAAACTGAACCCTCTGGCCCTATTTATTGGGTTTTACGACGTGTCTATTTCTACAGGTACCTTCATTCCACTGTCCCAGAAATTTGACATTCGAACCACGATACTGATCCCACCGTATTTAATTTCAGGATGATATTCCAGGCAGTGATTGGCAACAGCTGATTTTTTAGCTGTTTTAGTAGGATATGTTGCTGATGGTTCGTGCATCCCTCCTCGACTGTTCTAGTGGTCTGACCCACGTAAGAGATGCTACATTTGCACAGTATAGGCACTCAACCGTATTTCAGAGAACTAGATTCTCTTTATCATTCCAAAAAGACATTAATCATTGTTAAAGGGAGCGAAATATACTGATGTAATGCATCTACTGTTCTTTCGGGATACTGGGCCAGCATGAAGTAGATAAGCGATTCTTGGCTCCTCTTTCTTTGCGATAGTCTCAACCTATTTCTCAGGCATTCTTGATTTAGACTGCAGCGTCCGCTCAGTCTGACGCTCTGAGTACCCATTTCTTTGCTACGCTATTTGTAAATGATTTAATGCTTCGGCGAGGTTCGTATTGTGTTTCAGCTGTATGGACCAGAGTCTTTGTCACCAAAATTGTGTGGAAAGGATGGTGATGGCTCTACAACACACATTTCCTCCGAATAAAAACACAGTACATTTTAAATGATTAAAGACACATATAAAGATAGCCATACATTTTTTGTACACCCTTCACTATTGTTTTTGTATTTAAGAGTAAATGAAATTTTATGAATCTTACACATTTGTTGTAATATTTCATGTAACTTTAATTGTATGCAGTTGATATGTTAAGACTACGCTTTGGCCAGTCAGGAAAAGTTTAGTCTGTGTAAAATTTTTTAACGAGAATGTGACATGTGAAAGGAATCATTCGATGCGTGGAATCGGTAATGTAATGATATATGAACGAGGACGTGTGATTTAGTTGATGAAAAGAGTGGTAATTTCACAGAAAGGATGGCAGTTTCCCTTGTGATAAAGCCGGCCGTGGTGGCCAAGCGGTTAAAGGCGCTACAGTCTGGAACCGCGCGACCCCTACGGTCGCAGGTTCGAATCCTGCCTCGGACATGGATGTGTGTGATGTCCTTAGGTTAGTTAGGTTTAAGTAGTTTTAAGTTCTAGGGAACTGATGACCTTAGAAGTTAAGTCCCATAGTGTTCAGAGCCATTTGAACCAAACTTGTGATAAAAATCAGAAGGGTATTCGTGGAGGAGAGAATTACGGTGGTAGGCCGGAATAAGCAGTCTGAATACTGAGAAATGAGCGGAATGGAGACGATCGCAGAAAAGCATCGTAGCAACGGTATGGAGCAAAAGACGATGTTTCGAGTAGAAATACAGCTAGATATTTTCAAGGAGTAAAAGGAGTCGCAAGAGGCAAGGATAACAAGAAAAGAAGACAGAAGAGCTAAAATTTCAAGGCAGTAGAATTTGACGATGGATTGACACCGAAGAATAGGGTATCACCAAGACTTCAGATGTACGAGAGGAACTATTCCCCATTACGAAACGCTATTATATGGTGAATTCGCTGATTCAGTGTGCTGAATATTATCAGCATTACTTTGGTTTAGGAGAGACGGTAAACTACAGTAGCAAAATGGAAGGCGTTGGTATCCAAAAGAGTGTATTGTCAATAGATTTGCTATTGTTAATTTATATGATGCGAAGATCGAAGCGTAAGTTATTTCTTACAGTGATAATATTAATAAAACTCACACCACTCTGGTAAGATACCTTGTTGCCTGGGAATATTGTTGGGGGTATTTCAGCTATAGCACAGTCCAGTTACATAGCCCTTTTAAAGAATTCAAAAGGTTTAGAGAGTGAGAGTTCTATGACAGGATGATGCAATGGAACGGCGATACTAACTATTTGGCATTTTTGAATTAATTTATTCATCCACGCCGGCCGGTGTGGCCGAGCGGTTCTAGGCGTTTCAGTCTGGAACAGCGCAACCACTACGGTCGCAGGTTCGAATCCTGCCTCTGGCATGGATGTCTGTGATGTCCATAGGTTAGTTAGGCTTAAGTAGTTATAATTTTTAGGAGAATGATGACCTCAGATGTTGAGTCCCATAGCCCTCAGAGTCATTAGAACTATTTTTTTTTTATTCATCCATGAGACAGCACCACGCAAAATTGCCTTCTTCCTGTAGACCAATGAACATTATCCACACAATGACTCTAGCGATTGTCAGGTACAGTGGCAGCATCCCACGTGAATCGAGGAAAAACTGCTCTGATTTATCACAGGCACTGAATCCTGTTTCCTCACTAAACATTTGTCTCGCAACACTCTCTCCACGTGAACATTAACCGAAGTTAGACAAACGTAAATGACAGTGAAGATGAAATACAATTATCCAAAAGAATAATACACTCCTGGAAATGGAAAAAAGAACACATTGACACCGGTGTGTCAGACCCACCATACTTGCTCCGGACACTGCGAGAGGGCTGTACAAGCAATGATCACACGCACGGCACAGCGGACACACCAGGAACCGCGGTGTTGGCCGTCGAATGGCGCTAGCTGCGCAGCATTTGTGCACCGCCGCCGTCAGTGTCAGCCAGTTTGCCGTGGCATACGGAGTTCCATCGCAGTCTTTAACACTGGTAGCATGCCGCGACAGCGTGGACGTGAACCGTATGTGCAGTTGACGGACTTTGAGCGAGGGCGTATAGTGGGCATGCGGGAGGCCGGGTGGACGTACCGCCGAATTGCTCAACACGTGGGGCGTGAGGTCTCCACAGTACATCGATGTTGTCGCCAGTGGTCGGCGGAAGGTGCACGTGCCCGTCGACCTGGGACCGGACCGCAGCGACGCACGGAAGCACGCCAAGACCGTAGGATCCTACGCAGTGCCGTAGGACACCGCACCGCCACTTCCCAGCAAATTAGGGACACTGTTGCTCCTGGGGTATCGGCGAGGACCATTCGCAACCGTCTCCATGAAGCTGGGCTACGGTTTCGCACACCGTTGAGCCGTCTTCCGCTCACGCCCCAACATCGTGCAGCCCGCCTCCAGTGGTGTCGCGACAGGCGTGATTGGAGGGACGAATGGAGACGTGTCGTCTTCAGCGATGAGAGTCGCTTCTGCCTTGGTGCCAATGATGGTCGTATGCGTGTTTGGCGCCGTGCAGGTGAGCGCCACAATCAGGACTGCATACGACCGAGGCACACAGGGCCAACACCCGGCATCATGGTGGGGGGAGCGATCTCCTACACTGGCCGTACACCACTGGTGATCGTCGAGGGGACACTGAATAGTGCAAGGTACATCCAAACCGTCATCGAACCCATCGTTCTACCATTCCTAGACCGGCAATGGAACTTGTTGTTCCAACAGGACAATGCACGTCTGCATGTATCCCGTGCCACCCAACGTGCTCTAGAAGGTGTAAGTCAACTACCCTGGCCAGCAAGATCTCCGGATCTGTCCCCCATTGAGCATGTTTGGGACTGGATGAAGCGTCGTCTCACGCGGTCTGCACGTCCAGCACGAACGCTGGTCCAACTGAGGCGCCAGGTGGAAATGGCATGGCAAGCCGTTCCACAGGACTACATCCAGCATCTCTACGATCGTCTCCATGGGAGAATAGCAGCCTGCATTGCTGCGAAAGGTGGATATACACTGTACTAGTGCCGACATTGTGCATGCTCTGTTGCCTGTGTCTATGTGCCTGTGGTTCTGTCAGTGTGATCATGTGATGTATCTGACCCCAGGAATGTGTCAATAAAGTTTCCCCTTCCTGGGACAATGAATTCACGGTGTTCTTATTTCAATTTCCAGGAGTGTAGTTTAGAGAGATATATTTTATTTTGGGCCCAACTTAAATTCTCTCGCCTTTACAAGTTGTTGTCGTACTAGTTAAGCTGACCTTGAAAGCATACATGCTTTACTATGAAGTGCTAAATTGAGCAACTATTTCTACACTTTAGGTAACGGACAATTTTGTAATTTCAAAATAGTTTTGCAAATAAATACATCTGCATTAGTTCAGGCTCATAAATATTAAGCGAAGGTCAACCTTATCTGGAATATCCACAATCACCCTAAATAGTACCGATATACTGATGAACAGCCCTGTTACGAACTTCAGTTAAATTATAAATTAAAGTCCAGATTGTTCAAGAAATGTTAGTAATTCAGTTACGTTTATACCTGTATACTCTCATTTACGTACAATAAAGTCGTGCTAAATATCTTGAAACACAACGATTCGGTAGAGTTCAGAGAAACAGTTGTCTTTCCAGGTGTTTCAGAAGTGATGGTCAATAATTAACACATGTTTCAGAAGTGATGGTCAATAATTAACACATGGAAAGTACAGGCCAAAAGTAGCTAAAAAGCTCCAATAATCATGGGTCGACGAATACAATGGATTTTCTGTTGCGGTTCATCAGTGTTTAGTAATCTACGTTAAAGTTCGAAATTTTGTCCAGTCGTCTGAATGAAATATTGAACTCATCTCCGAAATGAGTTGCGAAACCTCTCAGGCAGTCCTGGGGAGTTCTATAAATGCTGGAAGGCTGCTTCAATCTGGAACCGTAATTCCTAAAGTGAGCTGACCTCGGTAGCGTCAACGAGGCTTTTGACATGACCCCACACACAGAAAACCACGGGATTTAGATACGTAGATCTTGGAGGTCATGGCACAGGAACTTTCTACCTGTACAGTGTTGACCACACGTCCGAGTTACGAGCCGGCGCACTTGTAAATGAAAATGTGCAGGAGAACCGTCATGTATGAACCTTATGTTATGTTGTTGGTTCAGTGGGCCATCATCAAGTACATCTGGAAGTACAGTCCGCAAATACCGCATTTACTGCTGTCGTGTTACTCTCTGAGGTAGGAAGTGTGGTCCATTATACAGTCGTCGAGCAGTCCTGCCAAGACGTTCAGTGAATAACGCTGCTGATGTCGTGATATGTGTGTTGCATCAGGAGTGACGTCAGCCCAGCTGTGACAGTTATGGTAGTTAAAAATGCCGTCACGGGTAAATCCAGCCTCATCTGTGGACAGAGTACTGCTTACAAACAGGGGATTCAGGGTACATCGTTGTTGCACCCATTGGCAGATATTCTCTCTAGGAGGGAAGTCTGCTTTGTTGAGGGCTTAGACTCGGTGGAGATGATAGGGACAGAGAACTTGCCGAGCCTGTACTTTCCATGTGTGAATTATTGACCATCACTTCTGAAATACCCTGTATAAGCATATGTCAATCTGAGATCATATTTATACTTCTTTACACGTTAGTGTGAATACGTGCATGTGTGTGGCTTATGATGCCTGTCATAGACAAGAGCACTGCCGCGGCTGGTGACGTATAAATTCAGCAGAACCTTTCAAATGGTTCAAATGGCTCTGAGCACTATGGGACTTAACTTCTGAGGTCATCAGTCCCCTAGAACTTAGAAATACTTAAACCTAACTAACCTAACGACATCACACACATCCATGCCCGTGGCACGATTCGAACCTGCGACTGTCGCGGTCGCGCGGATCCAGACTGTAGCGCCTACAACCACTCGGCCAATCCGGCCGGCGCAGAATCTTTATTCTCATGCTGAGTTATTTTAGTGAGAAACAGATTGTTGTAGTAAGTGGTAGCAGGTAGTAATTCTAACAAACATTACAGTGAAACTTCCTGGCAGTAATTCAGAAGTACGAAAGATTTGGTGGAGTGTGGTTAAGCAATTATTCAGTAGCAGTACATAATATAGGAATATTTTTATTAAATTTTAATCGTTTACAATCTGTAGTGACAGAGACAGATAGTAGTCATTTTGAAGGGATTAAATGGTATTTCAGCGTAATTTATTCCAGAATACGCCATAGTATTCGACACGATGTTATTTTACCAGGCATGTAATACACAGTATTTATATATACAGTGACAGGAAAAAAATGGCAGGACCAAAAAGTAATTGATGTAGAGTAATTAAATTTCGGAAAAAACGTTTGTCTAGGTAACAGTTAAGTAAATCACATTGTAAGATCACAGCTTAATGTAAGCATGAGATAAGTCCCTGCAAATGTAAAATGCTGGTACATTAGTAACCGGTGTAACCTCCAGAATGTTGAATGCAAGCATGCAAACGTGCATGAATTGTGTTGTACAGGTGCCGGAACTTAGTTTGTGGGATGGGGTTCCATGCCTGTTGCACGTGGTCGATCGCTGCAGGGACTGTTAATGCTGTTTGTGGGTGATGCTGGTTTTCGTCCTCCGGTGACGTCCCACATGTGCTTTATTGGAGACAGGTCTGGTGATCGAAGAGGCCAGCGAAACATGACCAACACTCTACAGTGAATGTTGGACTACAACAGCAGTACGCAGGCGAGCGTTTATCCAGTTGTAAAACACCCCCTGGAATGCTCTTCATGAATGGCAGCCGGCCGGAGTGGCCGTGCGGTTCTAGGCGCTACAGTCTGGAATCGAGCGACCATTACGGTCGCAGGTTCGAATCCTGCCTCGGGCATGGATGTGTGTGATGTCCTTAGGTTAGTTAGGTTTAATTAGTTCTAAGTTCTAGGCGACTGATGATCTCAGAAGTTAAGTCGCGTAGTGCTCAGAACCATTTGAACCATGAATGCCATCACAACAGGTCTAATCACCTGACTGACGTACGAATTTGCAATCAGACCGCGTTGGAGAACCATGAAAGTGCTCCTACAGTCATACGAAATCGCAACCCAGACCATAACTCCAGGTGTAGGTCCAGTGCGTCTAGCAAGCAGACAGACTGGTTGCAGGCCGTCAACTTGCCTCCGTCTAACCAACACACGGCCATCACGCAGAACCATGCTCATCAGAAAACACAACACATCTCCAGTTTTGCTCTCCAGTGAGCTCTCGCTTGACGTCGTTGAAGTCACAAATGATTCTTGTTGTGGTCAGTGGAGTGCACTGTGCATTGCGTTTAGCTCTGAGCTGCCCTTGAAGTAACCGACTTGTAACAGTTCGTTGTGGTACAGGGTGCCACCTGCAGCTCAAACTGCTGCTTCAGATGCAAGTACCACGCGCCAGAGCGAAGCACTAAACACGATGATCTTCCCTCTCAGTAGTGCCACGTAGCCTTCGGACCCTTGTCTTCTTGCTACCGAACATTCTAGTGACCATCGGTGTCAGCAGTCATGTACTGCGGCTACATTCCTACCAAGTGTTTCTACAATATCGCAGAAGGAACATCCAGCCTCTCGTAGCCGAATTACACGACCTCGTTCAAATTCGGTGAAGCGTTGTAGCCTTAAAGGCATTCTTGACTAACATCGTCCCACCACGCCCAGTCTCAAATGTATCTAACGCTCGCGACCATAACAGCGTGTGTTTAAGGCAGCCCCGATTTTCATGCTCATTCTGCCACTAATAGTGGCACTCGTATGCTACTGGCACGAATCCTGACTAGGCAGCATCTTTCAGATGTAGAAAGATGTCTACAAAGTTCCGTTCCTGTCGCACAACTGCTCCTTTTCCGACAGTGCGTACTTATTCACACTTTTTAACTGTAACTTGAGGCGTGGAGACATATATCTGTGTGCGTATGTATCCTACTTACACTCTGACCCAGCGGTGTCTATCTAGATATACATCTACACACGTACTGCGCAAGCCACCTTACAGTGTACTGATTCTACAACAAAGACCACATATACAGGTTGTTTGTGTTATTTTGAGACAACTAAATATTTCGAAAATGACGCAACGTACGATAAGAATGTCTTGGTCGAGATGTTAATATTAGTGAAGGGCACGTCTGTCTGTATTACGTAACTGGCCACCTCCTTAAAATCGCCCCCCCCCCTCACCCATTCTTGCTGCAAATTCGGATACGTACGGTTTACTAAAAACTCTTGTTTTCCATTAATTGTAGTTTGCATTGTCATCGACAAATATCAAGGGTGCCAGTTCTTGCAATTAAGAACCGACGCATCTGATTCTACATTTAATTTACAATGTAAATGTAAGTATTTTTGTTGTGATGGTTGTTATTTATTTTTTCCAATGTCTGGTTAGACATTATATTTAGTGTGATAGTTTTCTGTTCGCATCGGGATGCTTGATTCTTGCCTCTCATCATAGGGTTACTCATTTCGGTGAATATCTATGGCAGGTGCGCCTGTCACTATCACTTCACGGCCATATTACCTTAATACAATGGTTGTGGTCTGTATTACACCGGTAGTAGCGTAGCGGCCGGCGCGACAGTTAAGGCGGGAGTCACCCTGATAGCGGGGTTCGACGGTGGCCAGAGAAATCAAGCATTCCGATGGTTTGTGGACTCACCACAATGAATCCCGTAGGAAACAGAAAACTATGTTACCATACAAGTAGCGTATTTACCAGAAATGTCCATATTTAACTATACAAGTTGTACTGTACAATTACATTTGCTTCACTCAAGTAACATTTGAATATCAATATAAACCGTTAGAACACAAAGACTTACATTTACATCGTAAATGAAATGTAGAATCAGATTCGTCCGTTCTTAACTGCAAAAGCAGGCACACTCAACATTTGCTGATTACAGCGCCATCTGCCACCCAGGAGATGTGGTTAGCAGGTGTCCAATTGTAGCACAGACAGATTTATTGTCGTTAACTTCTCACCTAGTGCACGTCGTTTTCGAGGTATTTAGATTTCTCAATTAAAATCAAACATCTGGTATATAACCTTCCAAAAGTTCATAAAATTCAGAATTTTTTTAGGGTACAGTGTACTTGCCGACTTCAATATACGCCTGATGTTACAAGAAAAGCTAATAAAAATAATGAGGGAGAGAGATAATAACAATAAAATGTGAAGCAGAGGGAATAAAAAGAAAAATCGAATGGAAAAATTGAGAAATTTGGTATTCTTATAAAAAATATCTGGCGGCAACAAGCACAGAGCCAATTTTTAAGTAACTCGAAGGTCAAGTGCCAAGGGTACTCTAGGTCCAATTACCTTTGCATGCTAGCTTAAGGAGCGCCGTAGGTCCAATTACCTTTGCATGATAGCTTAAGGAGCGCCGTGGATACTAAAATGGACGGTGTACTAAAGTACACTCCTGGAAATGGAAAAAAGAACACATTGACACCGGTGTGTCAGACCCACCATACTTGCTCCGGACACTGCGAGAGGGCTGTACAAGTAATGATCACACGCACGGCACAGCGGACACACCAGGAACCGCGGTGTTGGCCGTCGAATGGCGCTAGCTGCGCAGCATTTGTGCACCGCCGCCGTCAGTGTCAGCCAGTTTGCCGTGGCATACGGAGCTCCATCGCAGTCTTTAACACTGGTAGCATGCCGCGACAGCGTGGACGTGAACCGTATGTGCAGTTGACGGACTTTGAGCGAGGGCGTATAGTGGGCATGCGGGAGGCCGGGTGGACGTACCGCCGAATTGCTCAACACGTGGGGCGTGAGGTCTCCACAGTACATCGATGTTGTCGCCAGTGGTAGGCGAAGGTGCACGTGCCCGTCGACCTGGGACCAGACCGCAGCGACGAACGGATGCACGCCAAGACCGTAGGATCCTACGCAGTGCCGTAGGGGACCGCACCGCCACTTCCCAGCAAATTAGGGACACTGTTGCTCCTGGGGTATCGGCGAGGACCATTCGCAACCGTCTCCATGAAGCTGGGCTACGGTCCCGCACACCGTTGAGCCGTCTTCCGCTCACGCCCCAACATCGTGCAGCCCGCCTCCAGTGGTGTCGCGACAGGCGTGAATGGAGGGACGAATGGAGACGTGTCGTTTTCAGCCATGAGAGTCGCTTCTGCCTTGGTGCCAATGATGGTCGTATGCGTGTTTGGCGCCGTGCAGGTGAGCGCCACAATCAGGACTGCATACGACCGAGGCACACAGGGCCAACACCCGGCATCATGGTGTGGGGAGCGATCTCCTACACTGGCCGTACACCACTGGTGATCGTCGAGGGGACACTGAATAGTGCACGGTACATCCAAACCGTCATCGAACCCATCGTTCTACCATTCCTAGACCGGCAAGGGAACTTGCTGTTCCAACAGGACAATGCACGTCCGCATGTATCCCGTGCCACCCAACGTGATTTAGAAGTTGTAAGTCAACTACCCTGGCCAGAAAGATCTCCGGATCTGTCCCCCATTGAGCATGTTTGGGACTGGATGAAGCGTCGTCTCACGCGGTCTGCACGTCCAGCAGGAACGCTGGTCCAACTGAGGCGCCAGGTGGAAATGGCATGGCAAGCCGTTCCACAGGACTACATCCAGCATCTCTACGATCGTCTCCATGGGAGAATAGCAGCCTGCATTGCTGCGAAAGGTGGATATACACTGTACTAGTGCCGACATTGTGCATGCTCTGTTGCCTGTGTCTATGTGCCTGTGGTTCTGTCAGTGTGATCATGTGATGTATCTGACCCCAGGAATGTGTCAATAAAGTTTCCCCTTCCTGGGACAATGAATTCACGGTGTTCGTTCCTGTGAAGGTAAAGCCTCTTATTGAGCACTTTTCCAAATATTTTACTGTAAAAATTTACTAAGCAAGTGAACGTTCAAGATTCTGCTTGGACAGGGTCGTTATTCTCCATCATTTTCAGTGTTGTGACCTCAGAACTCTATAAAAAGCACCACATTGCTATGATGAGGAACGAGAAATTTAAATACATGAATGTGTTGCATCAGAAAGATTTGAATCTTCAGACACTTTCATCTAAAATGTCAGCAGTCCTAGATTGTCTGCTTGTTCTTTACGTTCTTGATAACAATGTAATGGACGCCGGCAGACTAAGAAAACTGAAGGGAAAAACAATGAAATACTACTTCTTTTTTTTTTTTTTTTTTTTTTTTTTTTAGAAAAGGAAGAATAAATGAAACTTATTAGGTGCTATGTAGAAAGCACTAGTATGACAATACGTCACACTTATCGCTGATGCTGGTATTGTAAGGTACTTGAAGAAGAACGAACATTACGTAATAAATAAACTACTACTTGGAGCAGGGGCTCAGAAAGAATGAGCGTATTGCTGGGAACGAAAATGGAGGGCAGAGCGCCGTTCTCCACGTTATCGCCTGCTACGTCGTGGTCCAAATAAGAAACTCAATTGCAGCAGCTTCAACACCTGTTCACGAGACTCGCCGTAGATTGCACTGTTTTCTCCAGGAAATTGCTTCTGCTCCTCTGTTGTATGAGGAGGTGCTCTTTGGCGTTCTCACCGACAGGGCAATCTCTGAGTTACGTGTAACTGAGATTGAGTACACATTCTACCAGATGATTTATCTAACGAAATATCTCCAAGGCATTGTTAGATATAAATTGCAACACGGCTGACACAAAAAGTACCGAATGAGAACGATTCAAATGCGGTCCTAATATGATGGAGAGTAATGAATCACAATAGTATTGGACACAAACAACAGACTGTTCTGCATTCCGCATGTGTATATTTACGCCGCTTGACAGATTTGTGATAATGAATAGACAGTTGCTCGGAAATTTACTTTCAGTTGCATTACCATGCATCTCACCGTGCCGAGGCGGATGAACTTCTTCATTAGTGATGTACGTCTGAGAGATAAAGGCCCACCGTCGATTTCCAAAAATTGCTGGCAATAATGTATTGGTAATACGTAACTCATCGTAATTCACCCTTCATGCGTTTTCTATAGTTAGCGTTTTTAAATACAACGGAGATTCATAAATTACAATATTTTCTTGAACAGACGATATAGAGCTTCATACTGTTTCCACAGCAGGAGCGCTTAAGCAGCAGTTTTGTCGTGCTATAAGGTGGAACAGCTGGCTACGTGTAAAAATGTATTCGACGCAAATAAAGCGACGCAAAAAATAGCAACTCCAAGAAAGAGTTGTGCTACATAAACGAAAGTTGTTAGGTGTGCATCTACATCTGGAAGTTGATGTCTATTCAAATTTCCTCCCAGTCGCACAACACAGGTGCTAGTAGCGCCTCTATGAGCATGCAAATCAGGTTTTCTTTAAATGCACACTGAAACGGTCGTGAGTGTTACTCACCTTTAAAATTGGTCGTTGTGACTTGATGCTAATCAAGAATTCCTTTAAGGCGAGAAACACGCCATTAACAACCTCTCACTGAATGTGAACGAGTTCGAGTAATAGGGCTCTGAGAAAGACGATTTTCCTTCTGCGATACTGCAGAAAGACTTGGCAGGAATGTAGCCACTGTCCATGATTGCTAGCAGCTGTTATCACCAGAATGTACGGTCGCAAGAAGACCTGGTTCCGGACGGACGCATGGTACTACCAAGAATGAAGACCACCTTGTCCGGCGTATGGCTTCGGTGTTACAAATCGGTTACCTCAAAGGCAGCTCCGAACCAGACGCCCTGTAGCGTGCATTCCACTAATCCCAAACCACTGCCATTTGCTACTTCAGTAGTGTCTAGCAAGAGCTCAATGGGGGACAGGATGGGCATATGTTGTGTTTTCTAACGAAAGTTGGCTATGCCTCGATGCCAGTAACGACCGTGATCGGTTAGACGGAGGCCGTTATGTCTGGTCTGGGATGCGATTTCATGACAGCAAGAGCACTCTCCTGGTTATCCCACTCACCCTGACTGCAAATTTGTACGTCAATCTGGTGATTCGACTTGTTGTGATGCCGTTCATGAACTGCATTTTCAACAGGATAACGCTCGCCCACATACCGCTGTTGTAACCCCACATGCTCTACAGAGTGTCGACGTCTTGTATTGGCCAGCTCGATCAGCGGAGCTGTCTCCAGTCGAGCATATATGGGACATCATCGCACGATATCTCCAGCTTCAACGACAAACAGCATGTAATGACCAAGTGCAACAGACATGGAACACCATCCCACAAACTGACATCCGGCACGTGTATAACATAATGCAAGCGTGTCTGCATGCTTACGCTCAACATTTTGGCAGTTACACCTGTTATTAATGTACAAGAATTTCGCATATGGAATGTCTTTCATAACCTGTGATATTACGATGTGCATCACTTACATATGTTACCTAGACAAATGTATTCCCAAAATTTCATTACTCTACATGAATTATTTTTTGGTTGTGTGATTATTTCCGTCAATGTGTAACAACGAAAATGCAGATAAATTACCTTCTGCGCCATCCAAAATTTTTGTCGTTTAATATCCGTTGATAGTTGTGCTGCACTCCTGAATGTGTAAGCTTTATTATAAAAACTATATTTAATAAGTAATCGATGTAACAGTGTATTTATTTCTGACTGTATGCAATTGATTGTAATTATAATGAAAACGTTGTAAATTTCTGGGTAATAGCCGAGGGAACTTTATTGAAATGTATCGATAGCAACGACGAAATGGTAGTTGCTGTGCCGTTGCTTATCTTTGGGTATGGAGAATCTCTGTCGCGTTGCGAGCAGAGAGGTGGCAGAGCAGTTTGAGTCACGAAAGAGTGCGAAGGTGTTTGTTGGGCGCTCCCGCACACTCGGTGTGCAGCTATGCTCGAGCCAATGTAGACGCGTCTGATTCATTAACCCGCGAATATGGATCGCACAGTAGGAGTAGACGGGCAAAGGAAACTGCAGTTTCAACTACTGCCTGCCCATAATTATCTGTCGCTCTGGAGACGACTCGGGTTTCTTGTCGAACAGCAGAAGCAGCAACAACAACGGCAGCTCAGCATTGTCGTCCGCTACACTTTTCGTCGGCCGCTCAACTACATCGTAGGACTGTTAAGTCAAAATTCGTGAACTTACGTAGACATTACCTAGCAAAATTTCCGCAATGACCGAGTGTCGAAAAAACATGAAAATTGATTAACTGCTGCCAGTTTGGTGTGTTTGATAATGAACAGTTTCAGTCTAAATTTTATGCCTCAGTAACTGTTCACTCTTTTATCGCATGACAGAGGCTACTGAAAGTAAAGTAAAATTTCACTAGCAAAACTGATAACAAAAGATACAGCACAAATTAAGAGTGCGCAATATTTATTCTGTATTTAGCTTAGCAAGTGACTTCTGCTGGGTTGGTATGTATTTTACTGTTATTTTAAAAGTAAAATCAATTGCTGTTTGCTCAAAGTAAATTCAATTTTACCTTTCAATAATCAAAAGTAAATAACTTGCCTCTTTGTAAATTTTGCATTACGTTATGCTGAGGTTACTGAAAGTGATTTTTTTTACATTACAAAGTTCAATTTAAGACAGTTATTTATTTAACCAGTAACTTCATTTAATTTTACTTTCAATATTTAGAATTTCAAAATTAGTAACTGCAAACTCAGTGTTTTCTGATTCATTTATTTTCTCGTCAACCGCTGTGTTGTGGAAAAGCGTGACATCCTTCTGTTGCCTCGCCAGTGATTATTGCTTAAATTTATTTGACATTACCATTCTTAAGATTCTGCAGACTCATTGCCCTAGTGGACTGGCGACCGTGTAATTATCCTTTTTTTTGGTTAATCTCTGTTTCTTTGGTCCTCTTTTTCCCCTCTGTGCCTTTCGTGAGCGACTGCACTAGATTTCACCCATTCCAAAATTCTCATCACTATTTAGCTTACACTTAGAGTAGAATCTTCCTTCAGAAGAGACTGTTGTACACTTTTCTCCAACTAACCGGTGTTACTTTCCTTCGCTAACGATAGCCTTACTCACTGTAAAATCTCATTAGGCATATGCGATCATGGTCAGGTTATATCGCAGTCCAGTAGCCGATGAGGAAAGGGGAGGTTACAGCTGTAGGCTGGGTATAGCCTTAAGGTGGTTGAGAAACAGCCATTGCTTTAATTATTGATATCAATAACAACAACTCATTTTGATACAGAAGAACAATCATTCTCCGTAATATTGGTGTTCTCATAACGCAGTAATTTTTAAGTTTTACTGAATAATTCAAAGGGATCGATTTGTCCGAAAATAAGCGGGACTGGAAGATACCGTACGAAGTTTATTTTTGTGTTGTACCAAGTGAATCAGTCGGCATTTAGATATTATCCAGACGAGACATCGCCGTTATCTACGTTGGTAAACATCTAGTAATATGACTGGTACATATCGGTTCTTGACATTGTGTCAGTGAAGTTACGTATTATTTCATACAGAATGTTTGCAATACTGATTGTTTGGTGGTGGCTGAATGTTTCTCACGCAAATTCGCGGATTCCGGGACATCCAGTGTCTATCGTGACGTTGCAGTAAGAAGACTTTTCTCAAGTTGGGCCATTATGAAGGTGCGGTTTCCGAGAGTTAATCACTGTAATGAGATCGCAAAAATGTCTTAACCCAAAAGTGCCTACCTGAGATGTAGCTATTATCTTTCCAGCCTAGATGTGAACAAGAATCCTGCCTTTCTGTCCTCTGGAACATGAGAGATTTAGTTCCCTCTCAACAGTATTTCTGTTAATATTTTGTACTGCATTCCCTTCTAGACAATGTATGTGATACGTCCTTCAATAGTGGAAGACAGTTCATAGTCAGTAACAACATAATAAACTGTATTTGTACGCCATATCATGGAAACTAATGCAGCGCTGCGCTCTATTTTCCAACTTCGAGGAACGTTTACTTTCGTCCCATTGGCTACAAGCTTGCTGCCGCCTCTCCAGAGTTTAGGCTGACGTCCGTTTCCTGAGAGTCATTCGATTCCTACTAGCACTGGGTTCCTAGCTATTGTCCTCTGCTGACTGTGCAATTGGAAGATGTAAGCATCGCTATTTTCTACCCAGTGAGGTACGAGACAGGGGCTCCGCCTTCATGTAAGACACTTACGTTTATATTTATTTTATTCTCTTTCCGAAACCAGTTTCATTGACAATGTCGCCATATCAGTGAGTTCCCTCTTTATTCTTATTTGTTTTATGTCACAGCACGATTTCTTACTTTAGTCGCATACGTAACTGTAGCATTTAGGTCGTAACTCAAAATATTCCACCAAGATGGCGATAATGTCGCGGGAATTGGTTCAAAATGGTTCAAATGGCTCTGAGCACTATGGGACTCAACATCTTAGGTCATAAGTCCCCTAGAACTTAGAACTACTTAAACCTAACTAACCTAAGGACATCACACACACCCATGCCAGAGGCAGGATTCGAACCTGCGACCGTAGCAGTCCCGCGGTTCCGGATTGCAGCGCCAGAACCGCTAGACTACCGCGGCCGGCCGCGGGAATTGTTTTGATAAAGAGAATAAAAAATGAAAAGAACAGTGTGTGGCACCAAGGAGGACAAAAAATCCCATATTGTCGTTTTTATGAAAACACAGCCGAATAGAAGAGTTTCAAGATGAAAAATAAAGCGAGATGTTAATGTTATATCTCAGTGTATGTACATTGAGCAATTCGTATTTATTTGGTTGTCTGAGCACATTGTATGCGGAGTTCATAGGGTTACTTCTTTTAATTATTTGAAAATTCGAGTTGTGCGGATGAGGAACTCTGATCTTATTCTTCTTTCAGTTTTCCTATGTCAGTTAAAGTTCTATATAGGAAAACATAATGACCAGTTGTTTAATAGCTTGTTTGTCCGTCTTTTTAATGAAATAGTTTACCCATTCTGTGTGTCAAGGATCCAACAGTTTGCTAGTAGGTTTGTGGAGGTATGTGACATTAGAGGCCAGGAATGTGATGGAGTTGTTCGAGGAGCACAGTGGCAAGTATCAGTTAATGTGCTGCCCGCCCCCCAACTCGTCAGATCTGAAAGCGATCGAACACACCTGGGATGTGTAGCGGCACCACCGTTTAGGATAGGGAAAGTTAGTTTTGTGCGATATTCGGAGCACCCAAGTTACAGCCAGGTGCAGGTCGGATTTCAGTGAGTTACGCTGACCAGCGGTTGCGAAGTGGAATGGAGGCCACAGGGGCCATCGAAACGCTGAAAAGCGTAAACGTAGCGTTACAGGAAGAAGGGGCCACTGGCGCAACCGGGGTGTGGGGCGTACATGACTCGGAGTGATGCGTTAGTGAAACAGAGGCGTGCAGCCGAGTATAACTAGGTGTTGTTTTCTAACGAGATTCTTTCAAGTGTGGCAGCTCTCCTAGACGACTGGACATGTCACTCCGCCAGGCTACGTGCAGCAACAGATGGGGCGACAGCGTCCCAGTCCACGGCGGGTCATTGGTTCGACCCTCTGAGGCCGACACGGTGTCCGCAGCCAGCCAGGCCGGGACACTGCTCGGCTCGCTACTGCGGGCAGTCGTCTCGTCTACTGACACACGCCGGAGATTTCCGAGCAAGGGTCGCAGGTTCGGACGCTGGATTGTGGGCGGTCGTTGCTGCCGCATTCTCAACTACGCCAGCCGAGGAAGAGGCAGCAGCGGGGCCGGCCTACGGCTCCTGGCAGAGCAGCACGGACGGTGGCCGCTGAGTCGGCTGCTGGCGCTGCCATCCGGACGTAATCGGAACTCTACAGCTGGCGAACAAGGCTGGCGCCGCTCAGCGTTGCGTTGCACAGGTCGCTGGGGCAGTGGCCTCAGCATTGCGGGGCCTCTGACGCGGACTGAGATGAACGAAGCACTGTAGTGGAAACAAATAAATCATTTGGAAAGTTCTCGCAGAGCTTTAATTTGGCACCTCCTTGCACCCACCCACTGCAGATGACTGAACGTGGCGTCAGAGCTCATATCGGAATTTACGAAAGTTCGATGACTCGTGTGTGCAGATGTGGTGCCAGCACCCTCCAGCGACCAACCAATGCCTCATTGCTTGCATGTCGAGACGCATCACCACTGTTACCAGTGCCAAAGGTGGGCATACCAGCTATAAGGTGGGTGAGCATAGTGTTCTGGCTGATCGTTGTATACTGCATACAGAAATTATGCTGCAAGCAGTTCTTTGACATTCATATGCTGGAACACATAACAACCGCCATGTCGGAACACAGAGCATGAAGAGTATACATTTAGAAAAAGTTGAAAAAAAGCTGCATCTACGTAGTGAACTCAAACTGCACCCACAAACTTTAGCAGGTTTACAGGGTATTTTGGCACGAAGAACCTCTGGTCTCCGTGACTTGTTATATATAGTAATTGCATATCTTTTGATTTATCATCGAATTTGTGTTATACCATAAATATCTGCACATCAGTGTCTTGTTCGGAAACAAACTTTATCCTTTTAGTCACGATTCCTGCTATTGACAATAGTTCTCTCCACTTTACTCTTCACCTTGTGTTCTGTACTGCTCGCTTCATAACCCCATTCGTTTTTTGTGCAGTATTAGGCTACTATTAATAGTACAACACACCATTATGAATAGGCTTAAAGATGACGAGTTGGACGATGTGGACTTTGTGTTTGGGCTCATTGAATCCAATAGAAGAGCGACACAACAAAACTTTGATGTGATATGCCACCAGTAACGATAGCCACGTGTTTTGTGTTCTGCTCTTTGATGGTTGCTTATTGCAGACTTTCTCGCTGTTATAAAGTCATTTTTTCAGAGCGAGAGGTAACTGGAATAACAAACCGAATAAATCTTAAGGCTTATACTAGACGCAGACAGCTGGAGTACGCTAATTCCGCCTCGGTGGGTTCGGGGTCGGAGCAGGAAGGGCATCCAGACACCCTCTGCAACTAACACCGCCCCATCTATAGTAACAAGGTCGACACCGCGTTGAAGCGGGACAAAGGCCAAAGACAATGATGATTTTAAAAAATGAAAGTGTCGAAGTAAAGTTCTGTTCCATTTTACAGTTAAGCGCCAAAACTGATTGTGGGAAAAGTGGCGTGCTAGGCTAATGTCTGATTGCACTCGGGCATAATGGTCTCAAAATTTGGGAACCACCACCACTGTAAGCAGATCCTTGTGAGATCTACAGCCTGTCTCTTGGTCATTTTGGCAGCTGGCGAATCGGTTGCATTAATTATTTTTTTTTTGTGAAGTATTGGACCTTGTCATTGGTGGGGAGGCTTGCGTGCCTCAACGATACAGATAGCCATACCATAGGTGCAACCACAATGGAGGGGTATCTGTTGAGAGGCCAGATAAATGTGTGGTTCCTGAAGAGGGGCAGCAGCCTTTTCAGTAGTTGCAGGGGCAACAGTCTGGATGGTTGACTGATCTGACCCTGTAACACTAACCAAAACGGCCTTGCTGTTTTGGTACTGCGAACGGCTGAAAGGAAGGGGAAACTACAGCCATAATTTTTCCCGAGGACATGCAGCTTTACTGTATGATTAAATGATGATGGCGTCCTCCAGGGTAAAATATTCCGGAGGTAAAATAGTCCCCCGTTTGGATTTCCGGGCATGGAATACTCAAGAGGACATCGTTATCATGAGAAAGAAAACTGGCGTTCTACGGATAGGAGCGTGGAATGTCAGATCCATTAATCGGGCAGGTAGTTTAGAAAATTTATAAAGGGACAGGTTAAAGTTAGATATAGTGGGAATTAGTGATGTTCGGTGGCAGGAGGAACAAGACTTTTGGTCAGGTGAATACAGGGTTATAAATACAAAATCAAATAGGGGTAATGCAGGAGTAGGTTTAATAATGAATAAAAAAATAGGACTGCGAGTAACCTACTACAAACAGCATAGTGAAAGCATTATTGTGGCCTAGATAGACACGAAGCCCACACCTACTACAGTAGTACAAGTTTATATGCCAAGTAGCTCCGCAGATGATCAAGAAATTGATGAAATGTATGATGAGATAAAAGAAATTATTCAGGTAGTGAAGGGAGATGAAAATTTAATAGTCATGGGTAACTGGAATTCGACAGTAGGAAAAGGAAGACAAGGAAACGTAGTAGATGAATATGGATTGGGTTTACGAAATGAAAGAGGAAGCCGCCTGGTAGAATTCTGCACAGAGCATAACTTAATCATAGCTAACACTTGATTCAAGAATCATGAAAGAAGGTTGTATACATGGAAGAACCTTGGAGATACTAAAAGGTATCAGATAGATTATATAATGGTAAGACAGAGATTTAGAAACAAGATTTTAAATTGTAAGATAATTCCAGGAGCAGATGTGGTCTCTGACCACAATCTATTGGTTATGAACTGTAGATTAAAATTGAAGAAACTGCAAAAAGGTGGGAATTTAAGGATATGGGACCTGGATAAACTGAAACAACCAGAGGTTGTACAGAGTTTCAGGGAGAGCATAAGGGAACAATTGACAGGAACTGGGGAAAGAAATACAGTAGAAGAAGAATGGGTAGCTTTGAGGAATGAAATAGTGAAGGCGGCAGAGGGTCAAGTAGGTAGAAGCACGAGGGCTAGTAGAAATTCTTGGGTAACAGAAGAAATACTGAATTTAACTGATGAAAGAAGAAAATACAAAAATGGAGCAAGTCAAGCAGGCAAAAAGGAATACAAACGTCTCAAAAATGAGATCGACAGGAAGTGCATAATGGCTAAGCAGGGATGGCTAGAGGACAAATGTAAGGATGTAGAGGCTTATCTCATGATGGGTAAGATAGATACTGCCTACAGGAAAATTAAAGAGACCTTTGGAGAAAAGAGAACCACTTGCACGAATATCAAGAGCTCAGATGGAAACCCAGTTCTGAGCAAAGAAGGGAAAGCAGAAAGGTGAAAGGAGCATATAGTGGGCCCATACAGAAGCGATGTTCTTGAGGACAATATTATGGAAATGGAAGAGGATGTAGATGAAGATGAAGTGGGAGATATGATACTTCGTGAAGAGTTTGACAGAGCACTGATAGACCTAAGTCGAAACAAGGCCCTGGGAGTAGACAACATTCCATTAGAATTACTGACAGCCTTGGGAGAGCCAGTCCTGACAAAACTCTACCATCTGGTGAGCAAGTTGCATGAGACAGGCGAAACTCTCTCAGACTTCAAGAAGAATATAATAATTCCAATCCCCAAGGAAGCAGGTGTTGACAGATGTGAAAATTACTAAACTATCAGTTTAATAAATCACAGCTGCAAAATACTAACGCGTATTCTTTACAGACGAAAGGAAAAACTGGTAGAAGCCGACCTCGGGGAAGATCAGTTTGGATTCCGTAGAAATGTAGGAACACGTGAGGCAATACTGACCCTACGACTTATCTTAGAAGAAAGATTAAGGAAAGGCAAAGCTACGTTTCTAGCATTTGTAGACTCAGAGAAAGCTTTTGACAACGTTGACTGGAATACTCTCTTTCAAATTCTGAAGGTGGCAGGGGTAAAATATAGGGAGCGGAAGGCTATTTACAATTTGTACAGAAAGCAGATGGCAGTTATAAGAGTCGAGGGATATGAAAGCGAAGCAGTGGTTGGGAAGGGAGTGAGACAGGGTTGTAGCCTCTCCCCGATGCTATTCAATCTATATATTGAGCAAGCAGTAAAGGAAACGAAAGACAAGTTAGGAGTAGGTATTAAAATCCGTGGAGAAGAAATAAAAACTTTGAGTTTCGCCAGTGGCATTGTAATTCTGTCAGAGACAGCAAAGGACTTGGAAGAGCAGTTGAACGGAATGGACAGTGTCTTGGAGGGAGGATACAAGATGAACATCAACAAAAGCAAAACGAGGATAATGGATTGTTGTCGAATTAAGTCGGGCGATGCCGAGGGAATTAGATTAGGAAATGAGACACTTAAAGTAGTAAAGGAGTTTTGCTATTTGGGGAGCAAATTAACTGATGATGGTCGAAGTAGAGAGGATATAAAATGTAGACTGGCAATGGCAAGGAAAGCGTTTCTGAGGAAGAGAAATTTGTTAACATTGAGTATAGATTTAAATGTCAGGAAGTCGTTTCTGAAAGTATTTGTATGGAGTGTAGCCATGTATGGAAGTGAAACGTGGACGATAAATAGTTTAGAGAAGAAGAGAATGGAAGCTTTCGAAAAGTGGTGCTACAGAAGAATGCTGAAGATTAGATGGGTAGTTCAGATAACTAATGAAGAGGTACTGAATAGAATTGGGGAGAAGAGGAGTTTGTGGCACAACTTGACAAGAAGAAGGGATCGGTTGGTAGGACATGTTCCGAGGCATCAAGGGATCACCAATTTAGTACTGGAGGGTAGCGTGGAGGGTAAAAATCGTAGAGAGAGTCAGAGAGACGAATACACTGAGCAGATTCAGAAGGATGTAGGCTGCAGTAGGTACTGGGAGATGAAGAGGCTTGCACAGTATAGAGTAGCATGGAGAGCTGTATCAAACCAGTCTCAGGACTGAAGGCCACAACAACAACATTGGTTTGAATGTGCTGTTCATTTCACAGTGGTTTGCAGAGTATGAATTGATGTATTGCGCTTCTGAAGAGGACTCTCGGTCGTGTACTTTGCAATCAGTTAAGAAGATGAGATTTCACCACTTCTGTGTTGTAGCTGAAGTAACGAAGGAAAATTTGTACCAAGGCTGAGATTAGAACCTGGTCGCCGTGTCTGAAACTCGGCCTTGGTACAAATTTTCATTCGTTGCTTCAGTTTTTCTACAGGGTGATTCCTGTTAACGTTTAAAAATGCTTGAAGCGATGTAGATGACGCTGATACATGTAACTTAATATAAGAGACATGAAGCATCAAATGCCGGGAAACACACCAAAAGTGGATAGCAAATGTTGAACATGTGACGCCTTCAGGTGACATAGCTCGTCCCACATGCAGCGATTGGTGTTGTCAATCCTCCCCTATGCGGTAGGGGGCAGTGCTACACACCGCTTCATTAGTGTACTCTTTCTTCGTTCTGTATTATCCAATGTGATACGGTAGTGCTCGCAGTAGTCGTAATACAGGATAACGATACATCGGTTTAAAAGAAAACAGAGTAGGCGAGCGGAGCGATGTGTAGCACTGCCTCCTACCAGCAAGGGTAGGATCGACAGGCCCAACTGGAATATCGTCATCTGTTGACGTTACTTGTTCAAGATTTTTCATCCATTTTTGGGTTGTTCCCCAACATTTACGGCCCTATGTGTCTTAGGTTTTTGACTGAGAGGTTTGAGACTTGAAAGGTTCTCTCTCCTCTTTTGTAGTCGCTGTAGGCGGTCGGCTGGCACACGGAGGTGCCCGCAGTGTGAGCGCGCAGGCCAGGACACAGAGCGCAGAGCGCCGGGCACACGGCCCCCGCAGACCGCAGGCCGCGGCTGCATCGGCCGGGCCGGGCCGGCCAGCGGCCACCGCACTGCGCCGGGGCGCGCGTGCCTCAGCCGCCGCGGCAGCCTTTCCTCGTGACGCCTGCGGTCTGCGGTGCAGTCGCCGCACAGGTGCGCGATCAGGGCGCACACCGCCACATCACAGTGATCGTACAAGTACCCCCACGTAGCCAGTGTGTACTACTGATGTCGCAGTTCTAAGAGGGTGTCACTTTGAGTTTGGGTTTAGGATCTCTCTTTCTTCACTAATCCGTTTGCCGCTTGAATTTATCCATGTCGTATGCAACATTTTCATCTACATCTACATCTACATGATTACTCTGCAATTCACATTTAAGTGCTTGGCAGAGTCTTCATCGAACCACAATCATACTATCTCTCTACCATTCCATCCCGAACAGAGCGCGGGAAAAACGAACACCTAAACCTTTCTGTTCGAGCTCTGATTTCTCTTATTTTATTTTGATAATCATTCCTACCTACGTAGGTTGGGCTCAACAAAATATTTTCGCATTCGGAAGAGAAAGTCGGTGACTGAAATTTTGTAAATAGATCTCGCCGCGACGAAAAACGTCTTTGCTTTAATGACTTCCATTCCAACTCGCGTATCATATCTGCCACACTCTCTTCCCTATTACGTGATAATACAAAACGAGCTGCTCTTATTGCACCCTTTCGATGTCCTCCGTCAATCCCACCTGGTAAGGATCCCACACCGCGCAGCAATATCCAACAGAGGACGAACGAGTGTAGTGTAAGCTGTCTCTTTAGTGGACTTGTTGCATCTTCTAAGTGTCCTGCCAATGAAACGCAACCTTTGGCTCGCCTTCCCCACAATATTATCTATGTGGTCTTTCCAACTGAAGTTGTTCGTAATTTTAACACCCAGGTACTTAGTTAAAATGACAGCCTTGAGAATTGTACTATTTATGGAGTAATCAAATTTCAACGGATTTCTTTTGGAACTCATGTGGATCACCTCACACTTTTCGTTATTTAGCGTCAACTGCCACATGCCACACCATACAGCAATCTTTTCTAAATCGCTTTGCAACTGATACTGGTCTTCGGATGACCTTACTAGACGGTAAATTACAGCATCATCTGCGAACAACCTAAGAGAACTGCTCAGATTGTCACCCAGGTCATTTATATAGATCAGGAACTGCAGAGGTCCCAGGACGCTTCCCTGGGGAACACCTGATATCACTTCAGTTTTACTCGATGATTTGCAGTCTATTACTACGAACAGCGACCTTCCTGACAGGAAATCACGAATCCAGTCGCACAACTGAGCCGATACCCCGTAGGTCCGCAGTTTGATTTGAAGTCGCTTGTGAGGAACGGTGTCAAAAGCTTTCCGGAAATCTAGAAATACGGAATCAACATGAGATCCCCTGTCTATAGCGGCCATTACTTCGTCCGAATAAAGAGCTAGCTGCGTTGCACAAGAACGATGTTTTCTGAAACCATGCTGATTACGAATCACCCTTCGAGGTGATTCATAATGTTTGAATACAGTATATGCTCCAAAAACCTACTGCAAACCGACGTCAATGATATAGGTCTGTAGTTCTATGGATTACACCTACTACCCTTCTTAAACACTGGTGCGACCTGCGCAATTTTCCAATCTGTAAGTACAGATCTATCGGTGAGTGAGCGGTTGTATATGATTGCTAAGTAGGGAGCTATTGTATCAGCGTAATCTGAAAGGAACCTAATCGGTATACAATCTGGACCTGAAGACTTGCCCGTATCAAGCGATTTGAGTTGCTTCGCAACCCCTAAGGTGTCTACTTCTAAGAAACTCATGCTAGCAGATGTTCGTGTTTCAAATTCTGGAATATTCCATTCGTCTTCCTTGGTGAAGGAATTTCGGAAAACTGCGTTCAATAACTCCGCTTTAGCGGCACAGTCGTCGGTAACAGTACCATTGGCACTGCGCAGCGAAGGTATTGACTGCGTCTTGCCGCTTGTGTACTTTACATACGACCATAATTTCTTCGGATTTTCTACCAAATTTCGAGACAATGTTTCGCTGTGGAACCTTTTAAAGGCATCTCGCATTGAATTCCGTGCCAAATTTCGCGCGTCCGTAAATTTTAGCCAATGTTCGGGATTTTGCGTTCTTCTGAACTTCGCATGCTTTTTCCGTTGCCTCTGCAACAGCGTTCGGACCTGTTTTGTGTACCATGGGGGATCAGTTCCATCTCTTACCAATTTATGAGGTATGAATCTCTCAATTCCTGTTGCTACTATATCTGTGAATTTGAGCCACATCTCGTCTACATTTGCATAGTCAGTTCGGAAGGAATGGAGATTGTCTCTTAGGAAGGCTTCTAGTGACACTTTATCCGCTTTTTTAAATAAAATTATTTTGCGTTTGTTTCTGGTGGATGTGGAGAAAACGGTATTGAGCCTAGCTACAACGACCTTGTGATCAGTAATCCCTGTATCAGTCATGATGCTCTCTATTAGCTCTGGATTGTTTGTGGCTAAGAGGTCAAGTGTGTTTTCGCAACCATTTACAATTCGCGTGGGTTCGTGGACTAACTGCTCGAAATAATTTTCGGAGAAAGCATTTAGGACAATCTCTGAAGATGTTTTCTGCCTACTACCTGTTTTGAACATGCATTTTTGCCAACATATCGAAGGAAGGTTGAAATCCCCACCAACTATAACCGTATGAGTGGGGTATTTATTTGCTACGAGACTCAAAATTTCTCTGAACTGTTCAGCAACTATATTATCGGAGTCTGGGGGTCGGTAGAAGGAGCCAATTATTAACTTAGTTCTGCTGTTAAGTATAACCTCCAGCCATACCAATTCGCACGGAGTATCTACTTCGACTTCACTACAAGATAAACCACTACTGACAGACACAAACACTCCACCACCAATTCTGTCTAATCTACCTTTCCTGAACACCGTCTGAGACTTCGTAAAAATTTCTGCAGAACTTATTTCAGGCTTTAGCCAGCTTTGTGTACCTGTAACGATTTCAGCTTCTGTGCTTTCTATTAGCGCTTGAAGCTCAGAGACTTTCCCAGCACAACTACGACAATTTACAACTACAATTCTGACTGTTCCTTGATCCAAGCACGTCCATTTTGACGACTGTGACCCTATTGTAAGGTTATGAAATAATTTCTAGCCTGTAAGTTACCTATTTACTAATTATTTATTTAGCGTATGGCTAATACAGACTTATCATGAAATTAAATTACATATACATATGTATATATTGACACACAAGAAACTTAAGTATGTCTTTACAGCTGAATATCCAATCCTTCAATCCAGCGCACAGCATCTGGAGTTGCTAGCAGGAAGTCCTCTGTGGCGCCGTGATAGGCTCGAATTCTGCATTCACTGACAATGAGGTGAACAGTCTGGTAAGGAGCCCCGCAGTCACAGGCTAGATCAAGCAGCTTCTTCCACTTAAAGAGACCATCCCTGCATCGGCCATGGCCGGTACGGATTCTGTTGAGAGTAGTCCAGGTCTTGCGTGGTAGGTCGAATACACTTGGAAGTTTAACACCTGAGAAGATGTTATGCAGGTGGACATCTGTCACTGCTTCCCACCAACCTTTCCATTCTCCAAGAGGTTTGAAATCCTTAGCAACCATATCAGCAGCATCGCACAGAGTTGGATGGCGTGATTTCAGTCTCTTACGATTTAAGAGTGGCAGGTCGCTATGCACGGGTAGGTTAGAATTCCTGGAGATCTTGTGGAATTCTCTCATAAGGGCAGTACATTCTGCGCAGATAAGGAGGCATTATACCGGTTAACAGTGGAAGCCAATAAACTGGAGTAGATCTGATTGCGCCAGATATTATGCGCATTGTCGTATTCTATTTATTTACTTTCTATTCTATTCTGTTTATTCAATTGTATTCTATTTATTTATTTACTAATATTTAATAAGCATGAAGCGTTTCGGTAGCATGCTGTAATCATCAGATGCGTTCCAGTTACATGAACATTATAACGTGTTATTCAAACAGAAAAAACAGATTTCACTTGCTTATTACAAACACGCAATAAAATATCGAAGCACATTGCGCATGTCACTGGATAGACGAAGGTTCAAAGTTTTGATACGGCTGCACTGTTCTTTGTTTGCAGCAAGAGATATCATTTTGTATGTTGGAATTTGCGCGAAGTCAATCCTTCGTTAAAGTGCAACGTGCATTCCGCCGTCGATTCAGCAAGAAGCCGCCTCTGGACAAGCAGATTTATGATGAAGACCATACAAAATTCTTGGAAGTTGGTTGCATATGCGAAGGGTTACAGCACTGGTCATCCACGCAATACCGATGATAATGTAGAGCGATAGGAGATGCGCTTAAACGGAACCCTCGAAAGTCCACAAGACAAGTCCAGAAACTTCAATTTCCTTAAAGAACGATATGGCGTGTTGTGAAACGACGGCTGAATACGAAGACTTACAAATTTTTCTGCAGAAAATGCGTTCCGGCGAATGTAACAGAAGGTACATATTTTATCTTTCAGTTCTCTAGGATGTGACAGAGGACACTTTTTCCGAACAGCCCATTTTTTGAACAAATCGACGTTTCATCTATCGGGTAGAGGAACTGGCCATCATGTAAGATTTTGGGTGGGGTCAAAAAATCCTGGCGTCGTCGTCCCAGGTCACCAGACCTCATATCTCGCGATTTTTTTCTGTGGGGAGTACATAAAGTTACTCTTCAAGACCTGAGAAATTGAGTTGTTGAAGCTGTCGATTCAATAAACAGGGACGCATTGATTCGCGTATCAAACGAAACAGGCTACCGTTTCGATGTGTCTAGAGCTACGCATGGTGCTCGTATTGAATGTATGCAACTGCGTGTGTGAGAACGTAAGACAATGAAGCTTCCTCTATACAGTGAAACGCGCAATATGTCTCTACCTTTCATAGTTCGTCTCTAATGAACAATTTGTTCTTTCGTTTTGAATCACCCTGTTTTAATCTCATGTGGGTTATGTTTTTTTCTTTGTATTCCAATGAATTTAGTTACCAACATGCAATCCTGTACAGGAAGATAAATATATTTTAGTTTATCTATTAAACGATGTTCTGTTTACATCATTTCATTAGTGAGTTTACTTAATTTTTTCTTTTTTTTAAAAAAAAATTGTTGTCTGTTACACTGACTATAGTGACAAGCTCATCACAGCTAAATACTTTCTCATACAGATGTTTACATCATTCCGTAAGTGTTTATATTAGCAATCAACACTCTTTGGAATGATGTAACCATGTGGACGTGAAAAAGTTAAGCTTTTAAGTGTAAATCACTTGGCAGCATACTCCCAAAACATGTCACGTTTATTAAATATTATTAGACAAGTGTTTGAAGCAATAGCAATTATTTTATAAATATATTTGCCACTGCTGTGGAATGTCGTATGTTTTCTTTAATGAATATAGCCCAATAAATTATATTGGAAAGCCCACGGAAATTTGGAAATAATGGCTGCACTCGACAGGACAAAAAATCGATTGACTTAAAATTCTCTGTTCAAACAAATAATGTAATTTGAAGCAATATTTTATTGGGAGGGGGGGAAATGACGATATGAAGAGGGGCAGGGGATAATGAACATATAATTTCCTTGCATTGGGTTTAACATTTGTTGTGTTTCTAGTTCACTTTTCTCAGACCACTGAGCAAGTATCAAAAACAAGAAAAATTATCGTTATCGTTCTTTATGAGAGAGAGAGAGAGAGAGAGAGAGAGAGAGAGAGAGAGAGAGAGAGAGAGAGACAGAGAGAGGGAGGGAGAAAGAGAGAGAGAGAGAGAGAGAGAGAGAGAGAGAGAGAGAGAGAGAAAGGGGTGGTAAACTTTCAGTACGTATCAGCACTTGTAAAGGGTGGAACGAGCACGTATCTGATTCTATTATCAACGTACGACTATAAAGCGTTACCAACACATTGAGTCACTAGAAATATCGTTGTAGTATCTTAAAATGGTGATCCGAAGTTTGCGTAAATCGTCTGTGCCACAGACGTTCTTACGAGATAATTCTCCAGTAGCACTTCCCCCCCATGAACCATGTACCTTGCCGTTGGTGGGGAGGCTTGCGCGCCTCAACGATACAGGTAACCGTACCGTAGGTGCAACCACATCCGATGGGTATCTGTTGAGAGGCCAGACAAACGTGTGGTTCCTGAAGAGGGGCAGCAGCCTTTTCAGTAGTTGCAGGGGCAACAGACTGGATGATTGACTGATCTGGCCTTGTAACCAAAACGGCCTTGCTGTTGTGGTACTGCGAACGGCTGAAAGCAAGGGGAAACTACAGCCGTCATTTTTCCCGAGGGCATGCAGCTTTACTGTGTTGCTAACTGATGATGGCGTCCTCCAGGGTAAAATATTCCGGAGGTAAAATAGCCCCCCATTCGGATCTCCGGGCGGGGACTACTCAAGAGGACGTCGTAATCACGAGAAAGAAAACTGGCGTTCTACGGATCGGAGCATGGAATGTCAGATCCGTTAATCGGGCAGGTAGGTTAGAAAATTTAAAAAGGGAAATGGAAGGGTTAAAGTTAGATATAGTGGGAATTAGTGACGTTCGGGGCAGGAGGAGCACGACTTTTGGTCATGTGAATACAGGGATATAAATACAAAATCAAATAGGGGTAATGCAGGAGTAGCTTTGATAATGAATAGGAAAATAGGAGTGCGGGTAAGCTACTGCAAACAGCATAGTGAACGCATTATTGTGGCCAAGATAGACACGAAGCCCACGCCTACTACGGTAGTATAAGCTTAAATGCCAACTAGCTCTGTAGATGATGAAGAAATTGATGAAATGTATGATGAGATAAAAGAAATTATTCAGGTAGTGAAGAGAGACGAAAATTTAATAGTCATGGGTGACTGGAATTCACTGTGGGAAAAGGAAGACAAGGAAACGTAGTAGGTGAATATGGATTGAGGCTAAAAAATGAAAGAGGAAGCCCCCTGGTAGAATTTTGCACAGAGCATAACTTAATCATAACTAACACTTGGTTCAAGAATCATGAAAGAAGGTTGTATACATGGAAGAACCCTGGAGATACTAGAAGGTTTCAGATAGATTACATAATGGTAAGACAGAGATTTAGGAACAATGTTTTAAACTGTAAGACAGTACCAGGGGCAGTTGTGGACTCTGACCATAATCTATAGGTTATGAACCGTAGGTTAAAACTGAAGAAACTGCAAAAAGGTGGAATTTAAGGAGATGGGACCTGGATAAACTGAAAGAACCAGAGGTTGTACAGAGTTTCAGGATGAGCATAAGGGAACAATTGACAGGAATGGGGGAAAGAAATACAGTAGAAGAAGAATGGGTGGCTTTGAGGAATGAAATAGTGAAGGCAGCAGAGGATGAAGTAGGTAAAAAGACGAGGGATAGTAGAAATCCATGGGTAACAGAAGAAATACTGAATTTAATTGATGAACGGAGAAAATACAAAAATGCAGTAAATGAAGCAGGCTAAAAGGAACACAAACGTCTCAAAAATGATATCGACAGGAAGTGCATAATGGATAAGCAGGGATGGCTAGAGGACAAATGTAAGGATGTAGAGGCTTATCTCATGATGGGTAAGATAGATACTGCCTACAGGAAAATTAAAGAGACCTTTGGAGAAAAGAGAACCACTTGCATGAATATCAAGAGCTCAGATGGAAACCCAGTTCTAAGCAATGAAGGAAAAGCAGAAAGGTGGAAGGAGTATATAGAGGGTCTATAGAGGGGCGATGTTCTTGAGGACAATATTATGGAAATGGAAGAGAATGTAGATGAAGATGAAATGGGAGATACGATACTGCGTGAAGAGTTCGAAACAAGGCCTCGGGAGTAGACAACATTCCATTAGAACTACTGACGGCCTTGGGAGAGCCAGTCCTGACAAAACTCTACCATCTGCTGAGCAATATGTACGAGACAGGCGAAATACCCTCAGACTCCAAGAAAGCAGGTGTTGACAGATGTGAAAATTGCCGAACTATCAGTTTAATAAAATTCTTTACAGAGGAATGGAAAAACTGGTAGAAGCTGACCTCGGGGAAGATCAGTTTGGATTCCGTAGAAATGTTGGAACACGTGAGGCAATAATGACCCTACGACTTATAGTAGGAGAAAGATTAAGGAAAGGCAAATCTACGTTTCTAGCATTTGTAGACTTAGAGAAAGCTTTTGACAATGTTGACTGGAATACTCTCTTTCAAATTCTGAAGGTGGCAGGGGTAAAATATAGGGGGCGGAAGGCTATTTACAATTTGTACAGAAAGCAGATGGCAGTTATAAGAGTCGAGGGATATGAAAGCGAAGCAGTGGTTGGGAAGGGAGTGAGACAGGGTTGTAGCCTCTCCCCGATGCTATTCAAACTGTATATTGAGCAAGCAGTATAGGAAACAAAAGAAAAGTTCGGAGTAGGTATTAAAATCCGTGGAGAAGAAATAAAAACTTTGAGGTTCACCAACGCCATTGTGATTCTGTCAGAGACAGGAAACGACTTGGAAGAGCAGTTGAACGGAATGGACAGTGTCTTGAAAGGAGGAAATAAGATGAACACCAACAAAAGCAAAACGAGGATAATGGAATGTAGTCGAATTCATTCTGGTGATGCTGAGGGAATTAGATTGGGAAATGAGACACTTAAAGTAGTAAAGGAGCAAAATAACTGATGATGGTCGAAGTAGAGAGGATATAAAATGTAGACTGGCAATGGCAAGGAAAGCGTTTCTGAAGAAGAGAAATTTGTTAACATCGAGTATTGATTTAAGTGTCAGGAAGTCGTTTCTGAAAGTATTTGTATGGAGTGTAGCCATGTATGGAAGTGAAACATGGACGATAAGTAGTTTAGAGAAGAAGAGGATAGAAGCTTTTGAAATGTGGTGCTACAGAAGAATGCTGAAGGTTAGATGGGTAGATCAGATAACTAATGAGGAGGTATTGAACAGAATTGGGGAGATGAGGAGTTTGTGGCACAACTTGACTAGAAGAAGGGATCGGTTGGTAGGACATGTCCTGAGGCATCAAGGTATCACCAGTTTAGTACTGGAGGGCTGCGTGGAGGGTAAAAATCGTAGAGGGAGACCAAGAGATGAATACACAAAGCAGATTCAGAAGGATGTAGGCTGCAGTAGGTACTGGGATATGAAGAAGCTTGCGCAGGATAGAGTAGCATGGAGAGCTGCATCAAACCAGTCTCAGGACTGAAGACCACGAACAACATTTCCTGCTCACATCATAGGCCGTGGGCACCCAAAAATATATTTATTTTTATTTTTTCATTTTCCTCCCGTTGACTTCCTTTAACCAAGGCCTCAACAACTGAAATTTCAGTAGAGTTTATTATGACAGTCATATTCTAGTGAATATAGAGAACACAGTACATGAAAACTGGGTCCTGTTAGCTTCAGCGAAATTTCATATGGAAGGTATAACTGTTGTTCTACTCTGGCTGCATACAATTAACATTTATTGTACTCTGTCCGTCTAAAAATTTGCCAGCGTGATTTTATTTCTGACGTATAAACGATGTCAGCGCAGTAACTACAATTGCAGGTTGTGCTAACAACTGTACACAACCGATGTGTAGATCCGTCATAAGTTACATTGGGATTCTTTTTTTTAATTTCTTGATTGTCACTAGTTTCGCAAACCTGTGTCAGTTTTCAAACCATCCTATGAAACAATTACCCTTAATATCACAGTTTTATCGAACGAGACACGGTTTTCAATACAATTATAGGACACTTCTATACATGTAAGGTGTACATATTTATTCTGGTTATTTAGTTTTTCAGATTGCTTTACTAGTTACGTATCGTACCGCAAGTGCGACAAATACAGACGATAGCCCATGTACACAAACTGCCGCTGCAATGACAATCAAAGATGCTCTATGGTCGACTCAACAAAAGTAAATAGATCACATAGTACTAAAATTAGAGAATTGGTATGCTAGGGCGCTGGTAGCAGCCCACGCAGAATACTTAACAAAAGTAAATAGATCACATAGTACTGAAATTAGACAATTGGTATGCTAGGCCGCTGGTAGCAGCCCACCCAGAATATAAAGTGTTTACTGTCTAAACAATACGTTCTTTTTTTCATTACCTTGGTATAGACTTAAAAACTCTACAGTGCCGATGATTCTTTTTCCGAGACCACTCATTGGTCTCCAGTGAGTCGAGTTACACCAAAGTGCTATGTGTTACGTCATGTGATCACTTCACCTGCAGAATACGCTATAGTTGCATGAGCTACGCTCAGTAATTATATTGTTTGGATTACAAATAATTTATGGCCAGTCTCTAAAAAATTACAAGTCTGCACTATAACTCAAAACCAAAATTTGCAGTAACTCTTATCCAAAATAAAATGATCTGCCAATTTAAAAGGAGACTGCCCCTAAACAGACCATCTGTACAGTAATTCATCAATTTATATTCAGTCGTCTAACGGTGAAGTGAAGTAACTTAATTTCTTATAAAAATAGTAAAACCGTTACACATACAGTGATCAAAAATTATATTTGATTATGATAACCTAAAGCCACAACAAGACTAACAAGCATAATGAAACATCCCGTATACAGTAAATCACGTTAGACAAGCCATTTTACAACAGATTTATATGCGCCCAGGGAAAAATTAAAGCTTTTAAAGAAACAAGGACAGCGGTTAAAGCACAGGACTCTTGTCTACGGAGCTATTAGGAGAAAAGGATGTTAGTAAAGTGATGAAATGCGCCTTATAGACGGAATAAATTGCAAATTACGTAAGTATATAGCAGTAACAATAAGATCAGATAAATGTCTACATCAGCGGTTATTTTTGAGCGAGAATATTGGAATAGTGTTGCAGTTCTTAACAAAAAATGACATAAAGCAAGTGGTTAAAGACCCCTCTAGATGTTATCACGTGGCCCTTTACAAATAAAAAAAAAAAAAAGTGGAAGAGACGCAATGTCTACTACTCCCCACGGAGAAACGTGGGGTGATCAGTATGGACCCCAAATTACCCTCTTTCAAGGCATTGATAATATTGCATAAAGAGAACAGGAGTATGCGTGTCATTGTTAACGGTAGAGATGTACTCACGGCAAAACTGAATGAGTTACTTTTGAAAAAAGACACCCTAAGAATGGGTATAAGTTCCAAATAAACTATAGTGTGACGAATAGCGCTGTTTTTGCTAGTGACACGAAGGAAATTTAACGCTCAGAGGATATGGTACTAGCATCAATTGATATAGTTAATTTCTATACCAATGTTTTCTTTGACGACACATTTAAAGTTATAAAAGAAAATTTATTGCGTAATAATGCCATGGGGAAAGGGAAAACAATACAACTTATGGACCTTTCGCAGTTTACCTAGAGTTACAACTTTTTCGAATTCGTTGGGGGCTTGAATCAGCAGACAGAAGATTTACCGATGGGCAGTTGCTTTTAGGCTTGCTAGTGGACATTTTTCTTAATGATTTAGAGACAAGAGTGTTTGCCAGCAACCCATAGTTTGCAAACACAGCGATTTCCCATAAACGCTAAGCGGATGGCACATTCCTTGCAGTAAAGGGAGTACAGGGGCAGGTAGAAATTGTGCATAGTGTATTTAACCAACAGCATGAGAATATTAAATATATGTTAGATAGTGAAAAAGATAATAAAATTAACTTTCTGGTCCTAACTGTGATGAGAACGAGGAGCAAATTAGGTTTTTCGATTTTTTGGAAACTCACCCAAACAAATGTGATAATCATGATTATAATTATCCAGGCAGCAAAAGAAAGCCTTTTTTCACGCCGTAGTGGGATGGATGAACATAATCCTGTTAGAGGAAAGTGAAATTTGTAAAGAGCTTTAGGTGACGAGGTAGACTGCGTTGGCGAATGATGAAGCTTAGTCCACAAATATATGAAAAACATAGACGGGATGAGATCCTACGTAGTGCAGATAACAAATTCTTGAATTTACAGTACCTGGGGCCTATGTCTCTAAAACTGGCATCACATTTCCCGAAAAAATTTCAAATGGTATTCCGAATAAGGGGTTCGCCGCAAGCATAGATTGAGGCACAGACTGAGGAATGGAGTTCATAAGGGTAACGCTCGAAAATTTTAGGCGTTAAGGGTTTATAAGACTAAGTGCAGTTCCTCTGATAAATTTTATGTAGGTCAGACGGGAACGGCCTTGTCAATTAGGTTCATAGAGCATGTTAGTAAAAACAATAGAATGGCGTTTGGCCTGCATATAAGGAATGAAGGGCACGAAGTGGGGACAATACAAGAAACGTTGGAAGTGCTGCTCGCCGGTCCTAAGCACCTGCAGTTGGACATTCTTGAGGAATTAGAAACTTATAGGAAAAAAATCAAAGAACCAGAAAGTATTAAAAGAGCAGATAGGTTTTAATTATGACGGATATTTTGCTCTGTTTAAGTATAAGCTGCATATACTAACATCTTGGGAAGGGGATACCAATTTCTGGTATGGAGTATGCACTGCTAGCCTAAGCGGATTGTAAACACTTGGTTACCGTATGTCACGGCACAATGACATCACGTATTTTACGTCGTTTTTTACTTGTTTCGTTCTTGGGCGCTTGCATAATATTTCAATTATATTGCAGAATAAGCAACATGACTCCCTACTTTGGAATATAGAGGAGAAGTTTCATAGCCCATTAGTTGATGTAACTATTGACCCTTACGATGGTTTAAGGACTAAAATGTGCTTTCTACAGCCAACTTTTGAAATTAATGTAACTGGTGGACATCATGTGTAGCTAATTCGCCTGTAAATAGTTTGTCTAATATGGCTTTTCATTTGATTTGCATCTAAGGGGCTACTGATGTTGTATTTTAAGTGGTTGTAAAGAAATTGTAATCATTCATTATATTAGTCGGTTTTGCTTGTCGGCGATTTACATGGCGATCTGTTTATTATAAGCTTCTCGTAGTTATTTTGGTCTTCCTGTGCGTTTGCGCACACAGTTGTTTTCGATCCTGTAGTAATGAAATTGTAAACGTTTTTGCTCGTTGGAAGAATGAATATAAAACCGTCATTATTGTGGTATCTAAGCTGTAATTTATAAACCTCTTCTCTCAGGCATTCGAGAACTGTATGCAAATTAATGTCAACTGCTGAGACGATTTCCCATGGGTAACTTTCGTTTCGTTAGGTACTATATTTTATTTATGTGCAATGTATAGTAGTATGACTGCGGAGCGTAGTCTATGGTACTGCACTGAGAAAGGTTCTGCTATTTTTATGGTGTATTTTAAAGATTTATAAATAATGCAGTTTTTGCTCATTTATCTGTTAGTCTGCCAATCGGCGGTTTTATCGTAACTTATTGCGTTCTAATACGAGGGTCTGCTCTCGCTCCAGTTTCCACTGATGATCTCAGCTGAGTTTTATAATATGAAGTATAATCTGTAAAAATATGTTTTCGATCCTGTAGTAATGAAATTGTAAACGTTTTTGCTCGTTGGAAGAATGAATATAAAACCGTCATTATTGTGGTTTCTAAGCTGTAATTTATAAACCTCTTCTCTCAGGCATTCGAGAACTGTATGCAACCTAGCCTTATGGTTTTTCCCAATCGTCGGTGCTTAATGTTTCAATATTGATTGTGCTGTCGCAGTAGTTCCGCTATGGATTTAATTTGTAACAAAAATAATGGTAATTTTTTCTCATTAGAACAGTATGTAAAACCATGAAAGACTGTTGTAAAGTGGCTTGTCTAGGGGTGGCCCACTGTACGCTGGTTGTTTGGTTCTACTTTTTAGTCTTTGAGTATAATCCCACACTTTGCGGCTTTAGGATATTATAGTTAAATGTAATTTTTTGTCACTGGATGTAAATCTGTTTTACTATGTTCTATGTAAAAATGAGACATTATGCCCTCTGTAGGGGACTCAATATAAATTAATGAATTACTGTTGAGATGATCTACTTAGGCGGCAGTCTTCCTGTAAACTGGCAGGTTTCTTGTTTTTGGAGCAGGGCTGCCGCACATTTTTGGATTTGAGGGAAGGTAAGGAAACGCAACTTTTTAGGGACTGGCCATAACTTATGTGTAACGCACAAAGGGGTAACTATCGAGCGTACTCGTGCAACAATAGAGTCTTCTACAGGTGACGTCATGTCATGATGTAAAGCGTAGAATTTTGGTTTAATTCGACACACTGAAGACCAGTGAGTGGTCTTAACAAAAGAATCTTTGGCATTTTAGGGTTTTTAAGTCTATATTAAGTTTATGAAAAGAAATAAAGAGAATCTATTGTTTTATGGGGAAATATTTTGTATTCGATGTACGCTGCGGTCTGCGGCCTCTAGAGTTTTACCTGGTAACTACTGACGTCTCTGCACACCAGTTCTCTGATGTCCGTCCTATACGGTCAAATTACAGAGTCAAATTGTTGAGTCGTCCACAGTGCCGCTTGGATCATCACTGCAGGGGTAGTTTTCGTACAAAGGCTATGGCCTATATTTGTCTCACTTACGATACAGTATGTTACTAGTAAGGCAACCTGAAAAACTAAGTCACTAACACAAATTTGTACACGTCATATGTATATCACTGTACTGTAATTGTATTGAAAATCTTTGCCTTGTTTGTATAAAACTGTAGTGTTAGCTGTAATTTTCTTGATAGGATGGTTTGAAAATTGACAAATGTGCTAGAAACTAGTCACCTTCAAGAAATAATAATAATAAAAAAATACTTCCCAATGCAACGTATATCAGAGCTACATCCATTTGTATTAATTACGTTTGGTTATACATCACAGGCAGTTTTGAAACATTACTACACACTTCAGTAATTATGCTACTTTGTGCATTATTTGAATCTAGTGGAACAAGTATGCCGCAGAAAACTACATAGAATGTAGTAAACGCTGGTGTGTGGTGTGTTAAAGCAATCTTCAAATGATATGTTGGAAACTTACGTGCGATACTCCACGTTTTTCGTTTTCACGAGAATAATAGAGACTTATTCTTCTTTCCATAATGACCACCCTTGTAAAATCATTCTAAAATTAAGAATTTAGCTCTGAAAATCCTAGCTTCACGTGAAAACATGCATCTAGTTAGGTTTATGGGCCACATGTAACCCACTTCAACTATTTTCAAAATAGGTCAACTTAAAATTCTTTTGGTAGACAAAATGTATTATTTATCATGAAGAAAACATGTTTCAACCTTTTATTTTTCAATAATCCTAAATAAATTTTTACCATGAAAGAATTATGGTGAACGATATATTTGCGTTTGAGATAGAAATGTCGGTACTCGTATACAAACTGAATGGCGGGGACAGACATCTTTATCACGAATTACAGAACGACACAATAAGAAAGCGGCGGAGCAAGTGTAACGGGCAGCTTTGGCCAAGAAAACATTCCTTTACTCAAAATGCAATACCCGCTTTCAATCTTCAAGGAGTGCTGGCATCGGCAACGAATTCTCACTCCCTTTTCTTTTTACCTTGGCAAGAAATACTCATTACGTGTTTTCTTAGAACCCTGATGGAGGCCGCGAAAGAAAGAGCCGTAGTCAGCAGCGCGGGTCGGAGGAAGGGAACCGCGGAACCGAAATGCGTCGCCCTATTGTGAGATGTAAACAAAACAGTAATGATCTATCCGGAGACGGCGCGCAGGTCTTAAAATTTAAGTCTTGCGGTGGGAGGTGCGGTGTTGGCGCCGCTATCGACCGCCTCGCCCGTAGCGGTGGAGGTGAGGAGGGTACGCTAGAGGTCGTCGACACCGTCGACAGCTGCGGCGCCAGCGAAGCTGGAGGAAGCAGCCCTCAGCAGCGGCGCGCCTGGGAGGTAGGCCGGCCCGCGCTACAGACGCCGCCACTTGCTGCATAGCAGCGGGATGAGGGAGCCACCAGGCAGCTGCGCGGACCGACTCCATCCGCTCCGGCGAGTTTTTTATGGCGCCGTCAGGCTTTACAGATTTCTCATTTCTTCTCGACCATCTTCCGAAAGTGCTGCTAGCTACCGCTCATTAATATAAAGCTCAAGCCAGGACCTTAAAAGTTTAGCTCCGAGATGATGAAATATCAGACGCGGATCGAAAGAGACTCTTGGGTATATGTTTTCCGAGAGCATATGCTCATCAGGATTAAATCGGTTTTCAATTACATTTTCTATTTGAAGTTACTACCGGAAATCATAAAGATTTGATTTGGGCGAGGTGGTGCAGTAGCAGGTTCGAATCCTGCCTCGGGCATGGATGTGTGTAGTGTTCTTAGGTTAGTTAGGTTTAAGTAGTTCTAAGTTGAAGGGGACTGATGACCTCAGAAGTCCCATAGTGCTGAGAGCCATTTGAACCATTTGGTGCGGTCATTGAGGCATATACGTATTAATGAAGAACACAGTGCAATCCTGGTCGACCGATTCACATCTAATCGCTTGAGGTGAATTGTAATATGGTTCCATAATAAGAATAGTTATCTTTTGTGAATAATATTGTCTAAATTGTTTAACAGGTGACCTAGACATACAACCTGTTTACTAAAATATTTGGTGTGTTTGTTCTCTACTGTTTCGATACGACTCATTCCATAAATTGTAATATAACACATTTTTATACTTATCCTTTGTTTAGATGACGTTCACCCTATACTATATGGCGAACGCTGTCTTCTTACAGTCAAAATAAGAACATTGCAGTCTTAATGCATATGTAATATTAACGTTTACAACACATTTGATGTTTAAATAGACTTGACATTTCTTAACATTATAGTGAGTCCACGTTCAGCTACTTAGGCTATCAGATGTACTACAGTAATCCAAAATCGTTGTTACGTATTTGCTACGTAATGGGAGTTATGCGCACGCAATTGGGCATTTCCAGACAACTTGTCTTGGCCAAAGATTATATGCGCTGGCAGAATCTTCAGTTGCCAAGGTCTGGTTTTTTGTCACTGGTGGAAGCTAATCAATTGCTACATGACAATTGTCTATTAAGACGGAAACAGTTTTCTGAAAAAATAAAAAAATAAAAAACTTTGCGGAATTTGTTTTGCTTTTCCGACCTAAGTAAGAAATCGTTCAACAATGAAATTCCGGAAGAGTCCATTGATAATATCTAGACAGTATTATGGCCGAAATAAAACGGATTCGCTCCCAGCAAGGTGACGCAGAATCTGCTAAAAGGCCTTACACATGTATAAAAAAACAACTTCCAATTACATAAATACGAGACAGTGAATAATTTAAAGTTGTAACCCTGGCTGAAGGCATAAAGCTCTTAGGTGAGGTGCAAGATGCATTTCAGCCAACTGAACGAAACAGTTTAGAGAAGAAATGGGAAGAATCAATACATGCTTAACAAATACATCTAGAACGGCGTTCAATAATCATTCACGAGGGGGGAAAGCAAAGCATGGAAACTTACGCCACGAAAATAGTCTCTCACTTTTGGGAAATGAAGTCCCAAATTAACATGGAAAATTGACACTGTGACAATAATTATTAACTTCGATTTGCGTTCCTCACACGAACGTGTTATTGCCTGTAACTCATTTGCAGCCCAACTTGATCTATGAGGGCTTGTAATTTTCCCGTTATCTGGTTGTAAGCGTTCAAACACTTGAGACCACAGACACTACCAGTACCTTATGTCATGGTTCTAGATACAGGAGAGTTATAGAATTGTAATAAATGAGCTTGAAAGCTTATATTTGGGTCCAAGTCCCTTTGTGCCTCAGAACGCAATAAAACAAGGGAAAACTGAAAATAAGATGTTTTGGCATTTGATCATTACCTGAATTATCATCTGCCGTAGTCGATATCCGCTGGTAGAACCTTATTTAGGCTTTGACACATGTTTCGATCAACAGCGCGTTGCTCCTGCGCTCTTCATAATGTACCTGAATTTAATAAGCAAGAAAAGTGGTTCAAAGAGGTTTAGGGACGAATTTTAAGAGACTAACAAATGATTCATGGAATAGACTGGACTGAAAGATGTAATTGTGACTATTACGTAAATGACATGGAGGTGGGAGGACTTATAGTCAGGTAAATAGATGGTAGAAAAAGGATATTTTTTGCTGGATTCCTCGTGATAAGAAAAGGGGCCGTAAACAATATTACACTAAGACCACATCACAGAGATAAAAGGTTCTGCAAGAGCTACACTTACGTTGCAAAGGTCAAGCCACTTTTACAGTCATTCAGTTTTTAGTATTACATCTGGTCTTACAATTTTGCGTGCTCCACTCGAGGGTGGCGTTATTAATGTTTTGGAAGAGCTGCAGATCTTTCGTGCGATAAGACAATCTCCAGACCAAACATTTAATTCTTAAACCGAATTAAGGAGTAAGTAAAGCTATTTGGGCTAACTGATTATTTAAATGAATAGCCTGATTCATTGGCCACCCACCCCCCCTCCCCCCTCCTTTACCTCCTATTCCTTGATGCCTTTATTAGTGCTGTTTTTCTTTTTGGAAGTTTTTTTTTAATTTATTGGATTTTAATATTTTTCGACTCTAAATGCTACGTTTATAAACGGCTCAGAACAGGTTCTAGGCTTTTCTCTCCATGCATATGAGTTATTAACCTCGCGTTTACTATCTTTATTAATATACCTGGTTCCTAACAGTTTCCTTAAAGTTTATCGGACGCTATTTATGCTTTCGTGCATGCGCCGCCTCTCTCGGGGCCTATGTTTTGATATCCTGTCAGTTTGTGTATGTCAGTCGCAGCGTTCGTCCCGGCACGGCTTCAGCTGATGTACTGTTCGCTTCGTCTTTTCTCCCTTCCTCGTCCCCTCTTTCTGGTGTTTTTATTATCTTTGCTCTCGTCACATTTGTTCATAAATTCCATTTGTTCCATTGCCGCCTTTTGATCCATGATTATTGATTTTTCCAAAATATCTCAAATTTAAAAAAAAAAGGTTGTAATCGGACTCTGAATAGACTTTACCGCTGTAATGTAAGTATTCCGTCTTGTGGACACTTTATCTCTGCGATACGGTCTTTGCCTGATAGTGTTTGTGGTCGCTTTCTTCCTTTTATTCAGATTTGCACCTAATGATGCAACATAAATTACTAAGCTGGTCATGCCTTTAATAAAGGATTTACAACTGCAGCGCTATTTACTCAACAGGCAGAACTGTGGATGGCAGTCCTAAGAACTGTTTTGTTTTTGAGTACTACCTACTTGTATATTCCATTTTCCTCTAATTCCTCTTTTTGATTATTGTATTCCTGGGATTTAAAACAGTAACTGACGTCAGTGCTTCACACGGTATTGTAATTAACACTTTATTGTTCCTGTTTAATAATGTTTAATCTACTTATGGGGTGCCGAAAATAATATTTGTGATATGGAATTTGATTACCTCAAGTTTTTTTCATTTCCGACTTTCTCACTAAATTAAATGAAGTGTGATGGAAACTATAACATTCACGTACAAGTTCACATTGAGAACTGTAGTCGCTTGTTATTATACATCAGATACACTATAGGTCACACATTGCTCGATAAGAAATGTGATTACAAATCGAAATTACTTTTATAGCTAAAAGCAGAGCGACATCTATTGACACTCTACACTAAATAGATTGCAAATAGTGGAGATATTGTGCATTATGCTCTCTGGAGTCTGCAGACACAGAAGAAATTCATAGAACCTGTGATATACTCATATGTAGTGTCTGTGCCGGCCGGTGTGGCCGTGCGGTTCCAGGCGCTTCAGTCTGGAACGAAGTGACCACTACGGTCTCTGGTTCGAATACTGCCTCGGGAATGGATGTGTGTGATGTCCTTAGGTTAGTTAGGTTTAATTAGTTCTAAGTTCTAGGCGACTGATGACCTCAGAAGTTAAGTCGCATAGTGCTCAGAGCCATTTGAACCTTTTTTTTTTTTTGTAGTGTCTGTAGTGACAAAGCTTTACTCAGAAAACATCCGTTACTGGTAGCAACATATAAACCGTTGTCTAAGGAATGAGAAACTACAAATCAGTTTAATAATGTTGTACACAGGCACTGACGAGCCTGAAAGGGAAACGTGATGTTAAAAGATAAGAACATATCCGTTTAACGCGATTCTGTATTGGAATAGCCGGCCGTGGTGGCCGAGCGGTTCTAGGCGCTGCAGTCTGGAGCCGCGCGACCGATGTGGTCGCAGGTTCGAATCCTGCCTCGGCCATGGATGTGTGTGATGTCCTTAGGTTAGTTAGGTTTAAGTAGATTTAAGTTCTAGGGGACTGACGACTTTAGAAGTTAAGTCCCATAGTGCTCATAGCCATTTGAACCTTTTTTTTTTTACTAGAGTAAATCATAGCATCTCATTATAAATAAAACCCTTTCCCTTCTAGAGAAACCTGCGGTGTAAACACGTGTTTTCATTATTTGGATCAATTTAAGTGTTTGTCGTTCAACTAAACCTTTTATTTTTATTAAGATTTCTTCACAATTTTCCTTTTAAGTTTCGCACTGCTGTTTCTGATACCAAGCCAAGACACATCACGTATAAATGAATCCCTTCACTACCATTCCGTCATTTTTTGCTACAGTCAACAACTTCAATTCCTCTGTACAGAGAGTAGTTCATTCTCAGTAGGGCATTTTTCTTGCCTGTCTCTGTGGACAGCAGGGACATGAAATGTTGGATCATATGTGTATCCTTCTATATGCACTGCGTGTTACTGTGTTCAGCTGCACTCACTCTAACATTCCCCCTAAGATAATTGCACCGTTAATTGTTCACTATGACGAACAGGCGTTGTAGCGTATGCAACACTACACAATTTTTGTTTTGTTTTTGAGCTGATTATGAGACGAAAAGAATTTGTTGTGTGATTCGTAGAGATGTAATGTAACACTTGTGAAACAGCGTACTGTGGGATCCCATTTCTTTATCTAGCTGCAGCCGGCCGAAGTGGCTGAGCGGTACTAGGCGCTACAGTCTGAAGCCACGTGACCGCTACGGTCACAGGTTCGAATCAGGCCTCCGGCATGGTTGTGTGTGATGTCCTTAGGTTAGTTAGCTTTATGTAGTTCTAAGTTCTAGAGGACTGATGACCGCAGATGTTAAGTCCCATAGTGCTCAGAGCCATTTGAAATATTTATCTAGTTGCCTGGGTAACACAAAAAATTTAAATTAGCAGTTATTCTTTACACGAGATTTTAGTTTTCGTCCAAGAGTCAATTCTCCACCAACACATACAAAGAAAAATTTCCTATTCGCATAGGTTCACGGCACTGAAAGATATCTAGTAAGGAATCCTGCAAAGTAGCCGTCACTGGCTGAATATCAGGCGTTGCTCGGGTATATTCCAATATTCTATTTGCCCGCCCCTTCCCGCCCACCCTCCTCTGTATATATCCTCCATCCTATTCTGTCCATCTGCTCCTTCCCTCTGTGTCAACCCCCTCCTCCCCCACATATGTGTCCATCTCTTCCTTTCCCTTTCATGTTTCACCATCTCCTCCTCTTCCACCGATCTCTGCCTATCAGTCCCCTCCCGGTAGGAGGTTGGTGGTTTTTGTTTCCCACAGTATTTCTTTCCAGTTAATGACATGTGTAGCAAGTTCGGTTAATTAGAACCAGGGGTTTAGAAGGAGCATTTTATCTGCAGCGTCATCCGTGTACACACAAGTCACATATATTTGACATGCGTAAAACGTATTTTACAAATATTGTTAAAAGTATTTCACGTACATCTCTAGGGAATACCGCACTACAGTTTCGTTTTCATGCAGCTCAATGTGTATGAATCCTTATGTCCTGAATTATGTTTCGCATAACGATATAATTTTGCAGGTATATTCAGCGGAATATTTGGATGCTGTCTGCGAAATGGGTTGGGAATAGAGTTAATAGTACAGAAGTAATAAATTAAAACGTCATGTATGATGCGGTGGTTTTTCAGGCAGAGCAGTCTTTACGACGTCATATCCGCTAAACTACGTGTAGAGCAATGATATATTTTTGCAGTACATCCATTGGCATATGTCGATACTGTCTGCCAAAAGTGTTGCGAATAGAGTTAATAGTAAAGAAGTAATAAATTAAAACGTTATGCCTGATGTGGTAGTTTTACTACATGAATAATGAGAAGGTATAAGCGGTAAACTTTCTTCCTATTATCATTTTGTGGCGGGTGTTAGAGAGAAAAAATCTTGTAACATCGTTTCTATACGATGAGGAACAAAGAACACTACAGATAGGCTACAGTAGATTGTACATTATGCTGTGCAACGAGAAGATGTTCAAAGCAATCACCTTGCATTTGCAAACGCTCTGCCAGTCGCTGGATCTTACTTTTCTGGACGCTAAGCAACACATCTGCATCCACCATTGCTGAAGCGGTATGTATGCGAGCTATTAGGTCGTGAACATTAATGGTGGAGTACTATAAATATGTTCCTTTAACTGTCCCCACAAATAAGAACTATCGGATTAATGCCCGAGGAACGTGGAGGGCAGAATTCTAGATCTCCACGACCAATCCGTTTCCCTGAAAACGCTTCCTTTATATAGTTACGCACATTCGTTCCAAATTGTGGCGGTGCACAGTCATGCTGAAACCACAACTGTCGCCGAACACCAAGTGGAACGTTTTCTGATGTATCACGGAAAGTATTGCAAAGAAACGTACGGTATAGGATCTCATTCAACTTGTCCAGCATTAGGTAAGGGGCCAAAAGCACTCCTCCCACGAAGCCCGCCCACAGGTTTATGCCAAAGTATAGCTGACAGCCACGTTCACGGGTGACATGTTGGTTGCGTTCCGACCAACAATGGCTGTTGTGAATGTTGAAAATACTTTCACGAGTGAAGCGAGATTCGTCAGTCCGTATCGAGTTATTCATAAAATGTTCTTTATCTTCCACTTGGTCCAAAAGCCATTCGAAAAATTGTACTCGTCGAATGCGGTCTTGTAGCCGCTGATGTTGAGTTAACGTGTAGTGATATGAATGCAATTATTAATCTTGCAACCGTTCAACAACCAGTGTTTGAGATATCAGGGACTGTCTTTCAAAATCACGGGTACTCCGTCGGAGAGGCTAGTGAACAGTTTCAAGAATTGCTCCCTACGGTTATAGGGTATGTCTAGTCCTTCGATGACTGCAGCCCATTGCTTTTAGACGGTGAGTACCGGTTCCACGAAGGTGTTACCTCGCGCAACGAAAAACGTTCTCACCGGGAACTTTGAGGGTACTGAACAGCACACGCACGAGCAGCAGCAGAAGTCTGGTTATCGGACGCACCCAACACCAAAAACATACAGCCATATTCATCGTTGGTGTTCTCCGTGATGAAGAAACGTCTAACAAATAAAAAAATAAAAAATAAATAAAATAAACCTGACGAGAACTCGAACCACAGCTGCGTGGTGGATGTGGGTTTGATGTCCCAGCAGTCTACTCAGTGAGCTTGGTCGGCTTGTACGGCAGTGCGGTGTGATATATGTTGCTCTGTACACTCAGGCGCGCTGCACGATGTGAAAGTGTCGCCAGCTCCTCGTTTCCAAAATGCACGCCAACTGACTTTGGTAGATAAACTTTTGTCTTTAATCTAGATGAGGATCACATTCCTACCTCCAAGTGCGGCATTTTTTCTTCAGCCTGTATCGTCTGGCTATTTGCCGGGTCACGATCTGCGATACTTTTTCACCATCACTCCTACCCTTTGACAGGTAGGAGGTTCTTACCCCCATAGTAGTTCCATTGAGAAAGTATATGATAACTGTATGATGATTGGTACAAACAGATTCAGTGGTTTACAAGGAGATAAAGTCCATAGAGTTTTATAAACTGTATGGATTTTGCAAAGGTGGATTTCAGAACTAAATGTACTGGATGGAGATTCCTAGTAAACAGTGTCTTTGTGCGGCGTTGCAGGGTTATAATTCGCGTAACTGCTTATTGTTTCTTTCGTCGTACTGTCAACCACAAAAGTTCCACTTACCTCAGTACGTCATGCCGCGCGGGATTAGCCGAGCGGTCTTGGGCGCTGCAGTCATGCAATGTGCGGCTGGTCCCGGCGGAGGTTCGAGTCCTCCCTCGGGCATGGGTGTGTGTGTTTGTCCTTAGGATAATTTAAGTTAAGTAGTGTGTAAGATTAGGGACTGATGACCTCAGCAGTTAAGTCCCATAAGATTTCACGCACATTTGAACATTTTTTTCAGTACGTCAGTACGTCTGGTCACCAACCCGCTTCTCTGCAACGTAGATACTGTTCTGACGATGTTAAAATCAGCGTTGAAGAAAAACATCGTCAATACCTACGTTAGCACAGTCCGCATTAACTCTGTAGCTAAATGTCATGTAAATATCCTATAACAATTTTCTGGAGGAGGGTGATTGTTTCACCTCTTAGAAAAATGTCAAAATTCGGCAAATAGTTCTTTATTTGCTTTAGATGCGACATCAAATAGGTGCCATCAGCCCGAATTTAAAACTAACAGCTAATATCACTGTCCTCATCTCACAGCTCATACCATCTAGTGCACATGCAAGACCCCCAGAAATGTACCAAAGTTCAATCCGAATTGTTGCGCGATTTTCACAGTTTATATTCAGCTACAACATGAGTTTTACATTTGGTCCTTTTCAGTGGATGTTCTTTTCTAAAAGAATTTGCTCGCCATCTAATCCGTAAACGATTACGAAATATGCTACGCGAAATTCTTCACAAAGGCCGAGAGTTCACACGTGTTTATCTCTCCAACTAATTCCTTTACAAATCTCAAATTTTCAGAATGAGTCCGTAAATGCATCTGCTTTCGCGGCGATATAAACCGAACGCCAAATAACAGTACCTTCTTCATTGTACGTATAACTTTTTCGGACACCTTCAACATGACCCGCGCGTCCGACAGCGAGACTACGACTGCCTCAATGCCGCTGCTCACACCGCATGTACTACTTCACAGAGCGCGGGAAAGACTTCACTCTGATTGGTTGATAACCAGATCAATCTTTCAAGATCATATTCGCGTCTAAACTGTTTTACTCCTATAAACATTCACAGATGCATTTACGTCATTTTATGTTGCATATATTAATAAAATGTTCCACCAAACCATACGAAAGGTAATTTTGAAATAACTTTAGAAAAACATTACTCTACAAAAAACTGTTCTGGCTGCCTTCTTACAAAAACAAGCACACTTGGACATAAGTCATCAGCAGGTAAGTGTAATTACAGCTTTAGTTGCAACAGCTTGTTGCGCACTTTCCCATGACCAAGTTACATAATTTTAACAGGAGATAATATTGAATCTTTACTTATTTACCGCATACACTCTCTCATTTACTCTCATTTATTTACACAACAAAACAAATAGTTATTAAATGAATATTAATTCTTACTGAATTATCTGTTACGAAATCGAAAAATAGTCAACGTTATTTAAGTATAAAAATTCAAACATACTGACCTAACGTTTGGTAAACTTCAGTAATGATTCCAACTGATAGCAAAGGACAAACTGTTATGCATCCGAACTGACTTTAATCTTACTAGTGTCGGTTTCTGGTATGTTTGGTAATTTTCTCTAAATTTGATAGTATCCCAGCCAGAAAGCTGAGATTTTGCAACCAGATTCTTTTTAATAACAAAAGGATAAATATAAAGTTTTTTTTCGAAATTGAATAAGATTTAGTATAGTTTGTTTAGATTCTACGGGGCTCGAATATTCTATCGCTGGAACTGACACAAGTAGCGCATCCCATGGTCGTGCTAGCTTCAGGTGCGAATGAATCACGCCGAGATACAAGCGACTGTCACCGCCACCGACTCCAAAGCTTACTGCAAGGTAGCTTACTGCAATAAAATGCTATTGCGGTTTGACTCACGACGTTACAATTGGTTTTTGCAAAAAATAGTGTAATTGAGTCTGGTGTTGCCGTGTCACTGCAGTGTAGGACACGTGGTGAAACCGCACCGCCTTCGCTATTTCATCACCGCTGGGTCATCGCGACACAGCCGCGACAAAATTCGTCCATCGAACAATCACGTCTGTAAGGGAAATGCCTTAAAAGCAGCGGCGTCGGCGCTCTGTTTTTGCCATCTCGGAGTGAGGAATGGTTAATTGTTCTCAACAGCAAGTTCACTGAAGGAATTTCACCGTGGAATACATTAAATGTATTCGAAGTTGCGAATATGGAGAACCACTAGCTGTATAACTGAATGACGACAATCAAAATTTGTGCCGGAGAGGGACTCTAAACCGAAATTACCGCTTATCGCGCGTGGTCGCCTTACAATTAGGCTATCGGAGCACGAATCACGGCCAGACCCGAAGTTCCATATGTTGTCGCCACGTGTCTACAACCTTTATTCCTACATCCGTTATGTATTTCCTCATTTTATTTGAAGGTTGCTTGCCTGGTGTCGGAGGCTACTTACGATACTGCAGTGTCTGTTATTATTCCGGATTATCATACAATGTCACTTCGGACATCCATGCATGTCCGAAAGAACATTGCATCGTAGTTCGGAATAACACGGGAACTGCAATGTCGGCCGCGAGAGTAGAAACCGGAGGGAGATGAGCAGTACAGGGGAAGAAGCCACCACCCACCCGCAGGTCGCGGGGCTGGTAGTCTACACTGCAAAAGCACTACCAACTTATGATCCCCCTGAGGTGTGCGAATGGTTCTCGAATCCGTTCATGCACCAGGATTATTAGTGCCCTCATTCATTTCAAATTACAGTAGAAAACAACAAGCAAGCAAGGAAAGCGGAGTATTGTCAACAGGGTGTACTTTGACCGCCTTGGTTACTTCGACTACTCATCCACTAAGAGCTTCACAGGTCTCTGTTGGCTCTCAGTTGGATATTTAACATATTGTTTGGTGGTAAAGTTACATCAATATACGCTAAAACGCGCCATGCAGTGTCGGTTTTCTAGCGTAGCAGTTGGCGAACCTATTGAGACTTATAGCTGTTCGCGAAAAAGTGTGCTACAATCAGATTATGCAAAACCCATACAACTAAGAAACATTCAGGCAGTGATTCAGATACAATATATATGTCAAATATCTACAGTAGCAAGGAACAAAGTTTGTTTGTCCACAATTTCCAGATATTGTTTCGACAAATGAAGAATAAATAACCTTAATTCTAGCTGCATTGGATGTTTCGAATGAGGTCTAAGACGGAGGAAACTGAAGGTATTTTGCTCAGCTAAATTTGCAGCTATGTGTGTAATACACCACCTTAGTATCTTTCATTATAGTTATAATTTCAATGGTGGATCACACTATTCGCTTGAAGTTCCACACTAGTTTTTTTGTTTTATGAAGCTTAATAAAGCACTTAAGGAAACATTAGATTAAATTATTTAGTTATGAGTGGTCAAAGTTTCAGTGTTTAACGTTAATCACAAATGGAATGGTAGCTGACAGTTTGACCAAATACATTTTTTCCATTACTTCCTCTGCATTTTAGAAAATATACTGTACTAATTAGCATTCAGTCCTTTCATTTCATACAAGCCCCTCTGTCCACCAACATAAATATCACCGAAGTTAAAAAAACAGGTATAATAGTCATATTTGAGTCTAAAAATCGGTGAAAGTATACCCAGTGTACGGTACACTAACAATTCTGTAACAGCTACAAAGCAAGTGCTCTCTGAGGCTCGCGTCTCAGAAACGAGGTAACTGAGGCCCAAATTTGACAGGCATCTACCGCAACCATAATTCCAATACCCGTCGCCTAAAACCGCTGCGTTATAGTGTCCGAACTATTCCACGCCCACATTGTATCATTTGTTCCTACTACACAGATGTTTTTTAAGTGCAGTACATATACAAAAATAAATAGGAGTCAGAAATCAAACGAATTACAATTTACCTCTACTTAGGTGCCAACGACCACAGGACCTCCGTACCATGCTATGCAGAAGATATTCCCGGGGAAACCTCCGAAATTTTCACGGTAGGATTCGGGTTAACCCCTTTAGAGATCGATTATCCGGCGTAAAGGAATTTCGAGGATGGCTACTGTTAAATAACTGATTCGTTGGATTTATTATATTTGTGTTTGATAGAAACTAAGTTATACGTATTTTACAAAAGAAAAAAAAACATTATAGAGACCGTGTAAATTGGTATTTTATCAGACTTTAAGGTATTTTATGTCTTAAAGTATTTTGCACCCAGTGTTTTGTTTGTGCGAGGGCGTATCTCCACGAGACGCTCAGTATTTCACACCAATAAATAATAGCTGAGGGAGAGTAGAAAACAACTCTATTAGAGCCGATAAAGGGCGCTGGCGGCGTTATGGCAGCCACCATAAATTGTGACCGATACAGGGCCGAAACCTCCCCACAGCGCTCTTATACTGAAGCCGCGCCCAGTGTAAGACGCCAGCACTTCCCGGAGATTTCCCTCCAGGCAAGTGGCGGCTGTGCTCACACACCTCTCGTGTACTCTTATATAAAGCATATAGTTACTCATTTTCATTCCTCGTCGTTAACACATTTAGTGTTTTATCTGTAAATTTATACAGTGTATTTGTGCTGCTACTGTCGGTGCTCAATAAATTTCACATAAATCTTCCCTGTTTTCAAGGTGAGTAAGAACCAAAGAAAACAATATTGCGCAGTCTGACTATTGGCTGGTTTGGTTTGCACATACACCAACATTTAAATGCAGCGGAATATTCTTTAGCCCCGTCTCATTGTTTATTACGAGGGTAGCCCAGAAAGAAATGCACCGCATTTTTCTCAGCAATTCCTTATTGAACATAATCACAATTACACACACGAAAGGATGGTGTTTTATCTACACACCCTATTTTTCCACGTGATCTCCATCCCGTTCTATGGTCTTCCTCCAGTGCGAAAGAAGGGCGTGTATCCCTGTCGGTACCAATCATTGTACTGGTGAGGCGGCCAGTGCTTCACTGTGTGAATCGCCTCCTCATCGTCCTCAAAATGTCTTCCACGAATGGCATCCTTAAATGGCCCTAGCAAGTCCGAGGGGGCTAGGTCAGGTCTGTAGGGTGGGTGGGATAACATGTCCAACGCTGTTTTGTGATGTGTTCCACAGTTCTTAGACTTATGTGAGGCCGAGAGTTATCGTGTTGCAGCAAAACATCTCCTGGGTTACTGTGGCGCCGAAGTCGTCAGAAGCGCGTCTTGAGTTGTCATATGCTCCTAAATTAATGGTACCATCTCTTGGCATCACATAAATGAGAATCACAGCTTCACAGTCCCAGAACACGTTGATAATGACCTTACCCGCGGAAGCATTTGCTTTGAATTTTAACTTCTGTCAGGAGTGGGAATGGCGCCATTCCATGGACAGTCGTTTTCTTTCGGACTCAAAAGGGCTAACCCAGGTTTCATCACCCGTCACAATCCGGCACAAGAAGCCCCCCCCCCCCCCAGCTTCAAAATGTTGCAACAAATCAAGATAAATGTTTTATTTGTAAGGTTTGTGATCCACCGTCAGACACCGCGGGACCCATCTTGAACACACTTTTGAATATCGAAGAGTGCGGATAACTGCATCCACACTTCCTTTTCTCATTGACTGATGCAGCGCAAATTGCCGAGTCGTAATGCATCTGTCCTCGCGAATGACAACATCAGCTCGCTGCAACACGCCAGGTGTGACAGCCGTGGATAGTCTCCCCGACTGGCGCAAATCGTGGAGCTCTGACAAACCGCCTTCTGATGATCTCAGTCTCCGTGCCCAGCGATTAACGATGCTTCTGCCGACATCAGATGCTCCATAGACTTTGCACAAGCGTTTGTGAATATCCCCCATAGTTTCTTTCTCTGCAGTGGGAAATTCAATGACGGCACGTTGCTTGTTACGTACTTCACCTACAGACGTCATTTTGAAACAGTCCTCTATCTACGCTATCTGTCGGAAGTGACGGAAACTTGGCGCGCTCACTCAGGAGGCTTCACACAATTCATACGTAGCGTTTCGCATTCTTAGCATTGTTTTCGGCTGAGAAAAATAATGCGGTGCATTACTCTCAGGACAGCCCTCGTATGTCACGCCTTCTGAACTATGTGTCGTACAATGATATAATTTCGGATGTACTTTCAGTGCATAATGTCTCCAAAATGTGTCTCGAATACATTTAGTAGTAGAGAAGTAACGAACTACAACGTTATTCCACATGAGGTACTTTTGCTGGATGATCAGCGGAAAAGTAGTAAGCGATAAACATTTTTCCTTCCATAATTTTGTGGAGGTTGTCAGCAAGAAAGAATTTCTTAAGGGTTTGAAATTATGTTTAGAGTTTGTTTCAAATCGCTAAGTGCTCTCATTCTCAAATACTGAACGAATTAAGTCTGCGAATTCACGCGTCTCAGGCTACGCTGCTTTTTCACGCTCACCTTCACTCCTTTGATAGGTTGTTGACTCCTACCCCAATATCGATTAAGATATATGTGTACCAAGTTTTCTTGAAATCAGTACTGTGGTTTTGGGTGCAGGAGCGGAACACACACACACACACACACACACACACACACACACACACACACATCAGCTTTTATAATATGTATGGATGTTTCTATTTCATACTTTTTCATCCTAGTTTCGGTAATTTTATCCAGAGGCTCTCTATTGTTTGCTGTTTTAAAGAAGTTTGGGTGAGCATGAGCGTAGACTAGTGATGTTTAATTGCTACATACTGCAAACTTAAACGTTATGAAAACGCAATTATGTTGTTATCATCTTATCTTAATGTTACTAATCGCTCTGTTTTTATGTAGGAGTATGGGAATCAGTATATGGTCTTCCTTCATTTTTATTATTCTGAACAGTGCGTAACAAATGTGTTATTGGAACAACTTATATTTCCCTGATAACAGTTACGGTCCTTGTACACACAATAAAGAGAAAATAATACTTGTTTCCTTCTCTTCTTAACATAACTGTAGCCGGCCGTAGTGGCCGTGCGGTTCTGGGCGCTACAGTCTGGAACCGAGCGACCGCTACGGTCGCAGGTTCGAATCCTGCCTCGGGCATGGATGTGTGTGATGTCCTTAGGTTAGTTAGGTTTAATTAGTTCTAAGTTCTAGGCGACTGATGACCTCAGACGTTAAGTCGCATAATGCTCAGAGCCAATATAACTTTCTTCTCATAGATAATATAGATCACACTTATGGTGTACCTATCCACACAGATCTATCATTGACTTTCAGTCATAGGTTGTTGCTGCACACATTTCAGTGCCCACTCACACTAGTAGTTGGCTTGGCTGTGTACTACTGTTTGTAGTGTAACAAATATCACGGTTGCAGCTTTTAAGCAAGGTAAGGTGGTGTACCATTTTATTATATGTAGTTTCCAACTATCGCGTACTTACTCAATTTTTTCCTGTATCTGTATAGAGAATATAATTTCTGTTTTACTTCACTGTATTTCAGGTCAACCGGTACAGTCTGTTCATGAAATGGAAATGGAAATGCCGAGTGGCTAGGGCCTCCCATCGGGCAGACTGTTCGCCTGGTGCAAGTTTCTCGAGTTGACGCCACTTCGGCGACTTGAGTGTCGATGGGGATGAAATGATGATCAGAAGGACAACGCAACACCCAGTCCCTGAGCGAAGAAAATCTCCGACCCAGCCGGGAATCGAACCCGGACCGTTAGGTATGACATTCCGTCGCGCAGACCACTCAACTACCAGAGGCGGACTTCAGTAAATTATATGACTGTAACCTAAAACAGCCATCTGCTGTGACTGACAAAGCTACGTTGACTACACTGTTACTACCTCAGCAGACAGCCAGATAGCTGCACTGCTATCATATATAAGACAAATTCAACATACACATTTACTCACTCATTCATATAGGTGATAAAGGGAGGAAGGAAAATTGGGAGCACAGAAAGTAGATAATGTACATAGGATTATATGCTTACTGGAAAAACTGATTCTTTAATTTAATTGTGTACCACTGAATGGGGACAAACACGAAGCACAAAAGTAAATTACAAATAACTGAGCGTCACAGGACGAAATACAAGTTAAATACTATGAAACGAAACTAACGGAGACGTGTCATTATTTCTTTTTAAAACTATTGCCATGTTTGTGATTTCCAAGACTTCCAACTAACAAACAGTGGTATGTCTTCTCACATACAGCCTGCTCCTCCGCCGCGGTTTCTTCCGTATATGTTCCGTAATCCGGGTACTATTTGTTCCGTATATGTTCGATGATCCTGGTACTGATGGATTTTCTTATCGTTTCATAATAGACCTTTCCACATGTATGTGGTATGTAATATATTCTCTACATTGTGGTCCCTTCTTTACTCGGTATGTGGTATATTCTCTACATTGTGGTCCCTTCTTTGCGATTCTGAGACACTTTCTGATCTTCTTTGTCGGATTGTAGATAGTCTTGACGCCATGTTTATGCAAATATACGACCGATACTGTCCGTTACCCATGGGATGTATCACAAAAAGGTATCTCTTCTTCCGACAGGTCACTTCGCCGAGTGTCAGGTTTGATGACTACTCTTCAGAATGCGATACACGTGTTGCATCTCGAGTCCGAGACGTTGCGGCTCACACAATCGTCTTGCGCCCTTTGTGAATATATTAGTCATTTCTTTTTTCTGGCTCGGATAATGATTTGAAAGTTTTTGTAGGAATGAATTCATGTGTGCCAGTGTTCGACACACGATGTGCCCCAGATCTCACCAAACTTAGTAACTTCTGCGTCTGTAAAGGGCATCTATTGCTCTTTTTCTGCCTCCATGATAAATTTAAGCAGTGCGAAGTGGCCGAGCGTTTTGAGGCGTCATGTCGTGGATTGCGTGTGCTCCTCCCGCCGGAGGTTTGAGTCCTCCCTTGGGCATGTGTGCGTGTGTGTGTGCGCTCGCGCGCGCGCGTGTGTGTGTGTGTGTGTGTTTGTGTGTGTGTGTGTGTGTGTGTGTGTGTGTGTGTGTGTGTGTGTCTGTGTGTGTCTGTGTGCTCTTATTATAAGATAGTTTAAGTAGTGCGTAAGTCTAGGGACCGATGACTTCAGCAGTTTGGTCCCTTAGGAATTTACACACATTTGAACATTTTTGATAAATGTAATGTTGGCATGCAGACTTTCCAGATGTTGGATTTAGACACCGAGCTGTTCGTGACAATGATTCCAAGCGAGGAATGTATTGTGAACGTACCTGTGCCACCCACTAGGTTTACAAGGTGTCAGATCTGGCGCTCGTCTTTAGAAATACGCCATTAAAAATTTGCCACCGCCAGAACTAGTCGACTACTCATGACAACGCCTTACAGTTGCTCACAGAAATCGCCACTCCACATAAAGCAGATGTAAAATATACTTTAAACAAATTGGTGACCTCTTGCACGAAATGAGCCGTTATGATCCAGAGAGTTATAAATAAAACAACATCAAAGCTAACCTGGATGTTGTTCGGCACAAGTTTTAGTTTATTCAACTTCTCAATCAAATGTCATGAGTTCCTTATCTACTTGTCAGTCTTCTTCACGTAGGGGAGAAGAGAGGTCAACTGTTCCGTCGGCTTCTGTTGGTGAACCAGGACCACTTACGATCTGTTTTAATGACAAGTCACATGTATGGCTTTCTGGTAACCTATACAGCAGGGGTAGTAACACTTCCGTGTTGCACGCCTTCCACTCTACATCGCCAAGAGAGAAAATGCCTTGATTAACTACTAATTCGTTTACCATGTGACACACTACGTCATATATTCGCATGGATTTCTGTATGTTGTTGAATGTAGTAGGTCAAGCATCTTCTGTTCATAATGTTCGGTCTTTATAACACAAATTGCATTTCTCATGTCGGCAGACAGAACCAGTATGCTGTTGTCGGGTTAGGGTTCTTGATAACTTGTAACTCTTATCTTTTCGGGTTACAAGCTGGTAGTTTTATTCAACGCAGTATTCTAGTGGTTCCAGTGAGCATTTGCTGGACTTTTTCGGAATGAACGTCTGTATGGCTCTTCGGTGTTAGCAGTGATATCACCCTTGGAAAACTTTTGTAAATGATTGCGAAATTATCTCTTTTTGAAGAAAAAGGTCGTGCAAACATGTCCGATCTCTCGCGTACCGGCAGCCCGCACACCGCTATGACTCTGCACCCAGCTATGACTCCTGCCGTGTCGGAACGTGCGGACACTCTCATTCGAGGTGATCGAAAAATGACAGCCAAACACCTCGCTGCTCAACTGGACATCTCTGTTGGTAGAGCTGACACACTAGTCCACCAGTTGGGCTATTCAAAGCTGTGTGCCCGCTGGCTTACTCGCCACCTAACATAAGACCATGAAGAACAATGAAGGACAATATGCGCGGAATTACTTGCGCGTTACGAGGCTGATGGTGACAATTTTTTATGCCATTATTGATGCAACACGATTGTGGTATCATACGGGCATATAGGCCCTCCCAATAATGTAGCTTAAGGCCTTCGCATTTAACGGAGATTATGTTGAAAAATAGGGTTTTGTAGCCAAAAGAGTGGGTAATAGTATGGCGTATTGGAATCGAATAAAACCAACCTGCGGTTCTAGGCGCTACAGTCTGGAACCGCGCGACCGCTTCGGTCACATTTTCGAATCCTGCCTCGGGCATGGATGTGTGTGATGTACTTAGGTTACTTAGGTTTAAGTAGTTCTAAGTTCTAAGGGACTGATGCCCTCAGAAGTTAAGTCCCATAGTGCTCAGAGCCATTTGAACTAAAACCAACCTGCTTTCAGACAAAAATGTGTTGCGGTGCCTATTGAACGCCCGTCGTAGTTGAGCAATAGACCGAGTTACACAAACGTAATGAATACTTTTCCACTAATACAGAATTTTACAGTTCGAATGGAAATTATGGTCGTATCTGCAGTAGAAAGGATGTGGTTTGCACCTCGAATAACTTTTGGATCACCTATTCGATTTCTCGAATTCGGAAGGACGACGGTTCAGCGTGTCCAGCCATCCTGATCTAGGTTTTCAGTGATTTCCCTAAATCGCTCCAGGCAAATGCCGGGATGGTTCCTTCGAAAGGGCACGGCCGCCTTTCTTCACCGTCCTTTCCTAATCCGATGAGACCGATGACCTCGGTGTCTGGTCTCCTCCCGAAAAACAACCCAACCCAACCTAACCTATTCGATTTCGAATATACGCCACCTATCGGTTCACTCAGAAGATGGCCGAGAGGTATACGTCTGAAGTATCGGATGAAGAACTATGGTTTCTGCTATCACACGCTGATAAAGTAATGGGTCATTCATTCGTCGCGAAAGTTTAAAATATTTGCAGTCTTATTTCACGTAGACGAATAGGGAACAGGGGCTCGAGAAAGCAGCGCTTGATTAGCCGAACGGTCTCGGGCGCTACAGTCATGGACTGTGCGGCTGATACTGGCGGAGGTTCGAGTCCTCCATCGGGCATGGGTATGTGTATGTTTGTCCTTAGGATAATTTAGGTTAAGTAGTGTGTAAGCTTAGGGACTGATAACCTTAGCAGTTAAGTCCCTTAAGATTTCACACACAATTGAACATTTTTTTTTTTTTGCTCAAGAAATAAAGACAACTGTGTATTTTCGACTTCTTAATCAATGGGATCACGAACTTTGGCAGTTATTACTCCATAATAACAAATTTAAGTGAAACAAAATCAGTTATATAACTCTTACGTAATCACATAAGAAATTACGCTCTTAAAATCGAAATGAAAAGTTTTGGGCAATACTTCTTACTGTTTGAATAGCATGCACAGAAAGTTAAGTCGCTCTCCAAGAAAAATTACAGTATCGAGATGAGACGCAAAATCACGCTTAAGAGGTAGATTTTACGAAGTTTTAAAACCGATTTTTTGTAATAAGGAGAATGTCTCAAAGGTATCTTCCTTCGTAACTCCTAGTCACACCTAAAAAGAGTAGTTGCTGCTGTGGGCTTCATTCTGAAGACTGGTTTGATGCAGCTCTCCATGATAGTCTAGACTGTGCAAACTTCTTCATCTCTGCATAACTATTGCAGCCTACAGCCATTTCAACCAGCTTGCTACACTTAAGCCCAGCTCTCTCTCTACAATTGTTAACCTTCCTTCCATTGTAAAACTGAAGATTATTTGGTGCCTCAGGATGTATCCTTTCAACTATTCCTTCAAGCCCTGCCATATATTTATTTTTATCGATTGGACTCAATATCTCGTCATCAGTTATTCGAACTATCCATTTAATCTTCAGTAACATACCTGAACTTATCTCATACGAATTTGATATTCTGCCGCAAAAGAATTAGCATAGTTCCCCTTAAAAACCTAAGGTGAGGCTTGTACATTGGTGTTTAATTAACTTACAAAAACTTTGTTTTGTGAGACATGATCGCTATCCCTCCACGTGAATACAAATTAATAATATCTCTGAGCGGTCAAAAGTCATTCGCGGTGAAAACGTTGGGCGCCTCACGCTTTACGTCAGAGTTTCCCTTGAGCAAAGTGGTTCTTGTAAGACAGCGCCTGAGGACAGGCGGAGGGAATGTGCCGGACAGGGCAGGCGTCTGCAAGACGAACAAGAGGGTCCCCTGGCCGCTCTAGCCCGGAGAGACAGTTATTAAGAGCCTGACGGCGGGCTGGGGTGTGGGGTGGAATGGGGGTAGATCCAGGCAGGGCTGGCACTCTGCCCGCGGCCTAGCCTGGCCCCTGCTCTGTGATTAAATGGCCCCTAATGCAGTGTTACCCCTGTCTCCATAGGAGGCGCTGACCGCTTGCCATATACGGTTAATCGCTATACAAAAGTGTGTCCGAGACAATACATGTGCGTTCCAGTCGTTCAGATCATATAGTAGAGATATCTGTATAGAGAGCCTACTGTAATTAACGTGTCACCAATTTCAAATTCAAGTTGTCACGTGACTTTAGTATAATATTGTTTGTTTACATATTGCACTGGACCGAAACGTTACACTTTTTTCCTCTTTTTGCACATTTATTTATTAGTAACAGCTGTGACAAAAGCTGAAATAAGTCTAAGTAGGAAAAATTAATTTTTATTTTTAAACACCTCGAAGGTTTAATTATAATGATGCTACTAGTACGAGACAGACAGGTAGGTGATGTGGAGTGTATTTGAAAATACCTGTACTCAGTGTAATAAACAGTTAACGTCGTAGAGCTAATTATTGTCAGTGTCTGGCCATATATTTATGAGACAAATGTTAATAAATTCTATAGTGTGGAGGATACTGTCAGTCGATCCGTTGAATAAAATACATATAAACGTTTCCAGAAGATTTTACCTGCATATAATTTTTTTATATGAGAGTATGCGTCACTACTTCGGCATTGTACAGATCTTCAAAGCAGTGTTATTATATCAAATCAGTTGCAATAAGGAACAGCAGTGCTAATACACTGTCCAGTCACATTAATGTGAGCAGCTGTTAAAAACCGCCGGCCGGAGGTGCCGAGGGGTTCTAGGCGCTACAGTCTGGAACCGCGCGACCGCTACGGTCGCAGGTTCGAATCCTGACACGGGCATGGATGTGTGTGATGTCCTTAGGTTAGGTAGGTTTAAGTAGTTCTAAGTTATAGGGGACTGATGACCTCAGAAGTTAAGTCCCATAGCGCTCAGAGCCATTTTTTGTTAAAAACCTTTTGTTGCCCAGACAGCTGCGAAACTTGCAGGAAGGGCCCATGAGTTTCTGGAAAGTACCAGCAGGGATTTGGACTCACTCCATGTCCAGTGACGTGGAAAACTGCTCGAGGATCAATGATGCGAACAGCCCAATCGAAAGCACCTACAGATTCTCGACTATGTTCTAATCTGGGGAGTTTTGTGGATAGAGGAGTATGGTAAAATCATCCTGGTGTTCGTCCAACCACGAACGTACCCTGTGAGCCGTGTGAAACGTTGCATTGTCCTGCTGGTAGATGTCATCGTACCGACGAAGAGTAAGTTGCATGTAGGGATTATTCGTGCATCCATACTGACTGCTTTCCATTGGCGACGAAGGCTGGAATTCGCACGTCACTACTGCAACTGACAGTCCACTGACTGGCAACAGGTGGGTCACACTTAATGTTTCATCGGCCTGGAGCGCCTGAAACCAAATACACTGCAACAATAGCCTGAGAGGTCCAGGTGAGAGGAGGGAGCGTTATGGTCTGTAGAACATTTTCGTGACGTTTCCTGGTTGATTTAATCATTCTGGAAAGCAGACTGGATCAACAAAAGTATGCATCTACCCTTGTGGCCCAACCCTACATGCAGCTTGGCTGAACGGTCGTTGAGGAAACACCGTCAGTAGTTCCTTGGTTCATATAGTCAATCAGTTACTCGACAGCAGGACTTCTATGCTGCCATACAAATCTCCGTAGCCGTTGTACACGGCTGTCATCTGTGACCCATGGTGCACCATTGTTGCCTCTGCTCCGGTTTTGGATTACGCTGTTTTGTTGTGCACGGTATACTTTAACTTCGGCGGCCCGTGAACAGATTACAGACTCAGCCGTTTCGAAAATGCTTCCATCCTTGCTCCGACGGCCAATGATCATGCCCTTTTGGACGTCAGATAAATCGCCGCGTTTCCGCATTACGACAACGACCGCACTGTTTGTTACTCTTCCTCCCACCCCCACCCCCGAAGTGCTTCATATACCCTTTGCAGCTAGTGTTGTCACCAGATGCCTGTGAGTCGTTAATGCACGCTGCCATCGACCATAGACGGTGGTCACGTTAATGTGACTAGACAGTGTATGTATCGCGTGGAGAATAAATATAGGAAGGGGATTCGGAAAGTAAGGTGCGATTTGGCACTAAGTGGAAACCACTCGGCCGCGGTGGCCGTGCGGTTCTAGGCGCTGCAGTCCGCAACCGTGGGACTGCTACGGTCGCAGGTTCGAATCCTGCCTCGGGCATGGATGTGTGTGATGTCCTTAGGTTAGTTAGGTTTAAGTAGTTCTAAGTTCTAGGGGACTGATGACCTACGATGTTAAGTCCCTTAGTGCTCAGAGCCATTTGAACCATTTTTGGAAACCACTGTGAAAATCTGATGAAGCTCTGCACAGACGTATTTGATGGTACCTCTAGTATGTCTATCTATCGCATCACATCGCTCTTTTCAGTTCTGGCCGCTTAATGAGCACACAGGGCTGCCTATAACAACAGTGTCTCCCGCCAAGTATGTGGATCCTCTGAGAGGTTTCACCTGAAGATATGCATCTCACGTAACATAAATGGCATGTGTTTCTTTCTTCAAGACAATTCTCAGACGCATTCTTCGGGGACAATGAAGATGCTCCCGCAACGTTTTCGATGGGTAGTGTTTGATCACCAACAATACAACCCTTAACTGGCTCCCTCTAAATTCCATCTTTTCTCACGTGAAGACAACATTTCGGTACAGACAACGAACTGTAGACTAGTTCAGATAATTGGCGGAGAGAAAAGGTGGCTGCTTTCTGTGAGGACGGCACAGGAAAGTTTGTACAATGTTACGATAAATGTCTAAGTAGGAGCAGCGAATATTTAGAGAGGTAGCCGGAACACGGGGCGAAATGCTGCGAAAAAAATTTTTTTTGATATCCTCTGTCGTTTAAATTTTGCTACCAAGCGGACCTTACTTTCCGAACATGTTTCTTATTTTAGTTTCCCTCAGCAGATTACACCTAACGTATTAGGAACTAGAAACAATCGCCGTCTTCAGATTTTCCTAACTATCTTATCGCCCCATGTGTCTAGAGTGGGCCGGCCGGTGTGGCCGAGCGGTTCTAGGCGCTTCAGTCTGGAACCGCGCGACCGCTACGGTCGCAGGTTTGAGTCCTGCCTCGGACATGGATATGTGTGATGTCCTTAGGTTAGTTAGGTTTAAGTGGTTCAAAGTTCTATGGGACTGATGATCTCAGATGTTAAGTCCTATGGTGCTCAGAACCATTTGAACCATTCGTCTAGAGTGAGATTCACTTACTTGTGCTTAATGCCAGTTTTACTATTGATAACAGTCTATAATGGACTAATATTTTTGATCTACAACTGAAGTATGCGGTATCGTAGTTTCCCGTTTGTTTCAGAGCTACTAACTGCATGACCTGAAAATGCACCTGTAACGTTGCGAAACAGGTAGTGTTGCCAACAGAGGACTAAAAAACAGTGAATACGGTTTGGAAAGGCTTTACTCACTGTGAATCCCATCAGTACATAACACCTGTTTTAATAAAAACGCTTTGAAGATTCTTTAATATTTATAAAGAAGAAGACTTTAGTACATGAAAATACGTAATTGTGTTATAAACCGTTTTCGATCTTTTTCGGGATATTTTCCCTTTGATGAATAACTGAACCATTTAGAATTACCACCATAGCATATTTTGTTAAACAGAGATTTGGAACAACGAAGTGCAGAACACAGACTAAATAATAGCGGTGGGTACACCTGTCTTCCAATAGCAAAAATATTAGTAGCGATTGACATGTGACACTTGTGGCAAACAAGTGATATGTCTGTCATTTATCTTATAGCTGTAAGAGTCCAGATATCGAGTGAAAAATCTTAAGTTTTCTACGAAATGGACATGAAACACTCACAGCAGCTTTGAACAGAATATGAGCATAACGTGATGTAATTACGCTCAAAATATGCAGAGCACTTATGGGTTAACTTGAAGTTGTAACGTGGGCATATCATTTTTGAAAGCATTGTATGTTGGCCACAAAAATTCGTTCTGATCATCTGAATACTCACTCCGCGGATAATCCTACACTATAATTCCTACAGCAGGTGTCACATGTCGAATAACAGATTTTGTCATAAGAAAACATTACTACGATATTTATTCGTCAGGGTTAGTCAGTTGATACTCATCCGATAAACCTTGGCCGGCCGAAGTGGCCGAGCTGTTCTAGGCGCTACAGTCTGGAACCGCGAGACCGCTACAGTCGCACGTTCGAATCCTGCCTCGGGCATGGATGTGTGTGACGTCTTTAGGTTAGTTAGGTTTAAGTAGTTCTAAGTTCTGGGGGACTGATGACCTCAGAAGTTAAGTCCCATAGTGCTCAGAGCCATTTTTGATAAACCTTGTTTTCGACAAAGTTGGGACAAGGAAATTGCCACGATTCGGGGGTATGGTGGCATGGGTACCTGAACGATACAGATAGCTGTATCATAGATGCAACCATCTCGAATGAGTATCTGTGAAAAATCTAAGCAAATCTACGGTGGATACGGGGGAGGGTGTGGGGGTGGGGGGGCCTGAAGCGAGGCTGTCCTAACACCCACCTTCCCCACAGCCATGAGTGGTTTTCTATTTTTGTGGCTTCAAAGGCGCTCGCGATAAAACACGGCAATTATTAGTTGTAATAAATCTGAGATAAAATATTGACTGTTAACGCATCCGATGACTGTCAGATTGCAAAGTTTGGCAGCAGCGAGAAGTGGTACGATGTCTGTAAGTTGCGATACTAAGTTGAGCTTCGGATCTGCTCTTTTCAACAGTGCATATCGGTAGACTACCTGTCGGCTGTTTAATGTTTACAATTGCTGCCAACCCTAGTGTTCTAACAACTGTAGCGCTACAGTAGGGTATGGGTCAATAGAAGAATAAATAGCGAAACGAGAGCGTTTGAACATGAACAACTCTATGATAGTCTTTTATATAATCTTGTTACTTTCCTGTGTAATTCATACTATAGTTGCTGACTATCTACTGGGATGCATGCCTGAAGTGGTATCATTATATGACAGATAACATCCCCACTCTTACGTCCCTCATAACGTGGTGACAAAATTCTCCTTCTTGTTTCCTCCGCACCGCACACTCCACTAACGTCGAAGCTTAACTTAGCACCGACAACTTAATCGACTTCTATCGACATCTAGGGAACGGAATTACGACTTTTGAGATCACTAAAACATGAGATAAAAGAAACATGACTTAAACACGATAATGATTACCAAATACCTGAAAACTTTTAAGCCTAGAACATTTGGGGGGGGGGGGGTGAAAATGTTACATCGTCACTAAAAAATCGTAAATTTTACTACTCCGTATTTTATTCGAAGGAACTCATAATTTCTACAGGAAATGTAATCGTAGTTGTGAATATGAACTACTGCCAGCTGTACGAATGTAAGAGAATGACGACAATGAAAATTGGTGCCGAAATGGGATTCAAACAGAACCGCTTTGGCTATATATGCACGAGCGACGAAACTGCTCAAAAATGGTTCAAATAACTCTGAGCACAATGGGACTTAACATCTGAGGTCATCAGTCCCCTAGAACTTAGAACTACCTAAACCTAACTAACCTAAGGACATCACACACATCCATGCCCGAGGCAGGATTCCAACCTGCGACCGTAGCAGTCGCGCGGTTCCGGACTGAAGCGCCTAGAACCGCTCGGCCACCGCGACCGGCACCGCTCCTGCGTCACAGCCTGTGCTTTTACTCACGTTATGTAATTCCCGTACAGGGAAGGACATTTTAATTGAAAGTCACTGCCTGGCGTCGGCGGATAAATACGATACTGCAGTGCCTGTGTTATTAGAAAGAACGACTCAGTGTTGAAAAGAACGACGCAAGCATGGCATCGTTCTTCTTAACAACACAGGCCCTGCAATATCGTATCAGAATTCATGATTTAGTCAGTTACAATTATTACATCTGCATTGATCTGCCACATACAGAATAAATACAAAATATTCTGTTTCACACCCGATACTGGCAATACCAAATTGGTGGGAACCGCGAATTGGTACCAACTGCAATTATAAGTTTTACGAGGGTTTAGTAATCCAGGACAGATGCCTTAGACTTTACAGTATCTCATAATTTAATTGTAGTGATGTAACTATAGAACGACAAGATATGTTGGCAAGTGGAGGCAATAGGGTGCCCTTGGACCGCTCCCCTGGCATCTGGAATACAGAGTTGTTATTCCTATACTGAGTGAATAACCGTCTGTTCTATGCGATATAGTGTTTTTTCCTCACATAATCAGTTTAGTTCTTACATCATATGTTTCGAAACTGACGTGTTCATTTATATAGGAAATAAGAATTATAAAGAACGCATCCCTCACCCTCCCCCACTCTCCGGAAACATTTCTTTGAACGCTCATCACTACATCTAATACATAGGTTGGATGCATTTCCAATAGCGTAAGAACAGCAGGTGGCTGTGTCCTAGGGTCACTGACCAATCACCGAGCGTATGTTTGTTTACTTGAAGGTTAATCGACAAATAGAGTCTGTGAAACTTTCAAAACGCTTCGTCACACTGATAGCAAGAAGGGAGCTGAAGTACTTTAGCGTGACTGAGTTTGTGTTGTTTGCCCAGTTCACCAGAGATGATGTTTCAAGGTAAGTTATTTTATTTGTATTTTGGGAGAGTAACAGGTTATTAAATAATTGTGTTATTTAATCTTGTTAACCTTACACAACAATAAATGTAGCTTTTGTACCGTCCATTCAATATTAAGGTTAGGAGCTTATCACTTAAATGATCCAGAAGTAGAGTGTTTCGAGAGGCCTTGTAAATGCATTAAAAATGAGAGTAAGTGTTCGTAAGGCAGATTCGTTAAGGAAAAAAACACATTAAGAGTGGAAATGTGAGTTTATATGTACTTTACTGTATAAAATAATGTTCGTAAACCGAACGGGAAATATTTCATTACCCACTTAATTACATGAATGTAATTACCATGACCACAGCGCCTGCTGCACGGGGGAAGGGAAATGCGACAGTGAAGCAGTCATATAGTTTGATACATCAAAACCGTATAATTTTGATTTCGATTTATACCTCATTATTGTAATAATTGCAACGAGCTCCCGTTCCTTTTCTTGATAGGCCACACTTGCAAATCATGCCTTATAACACGCAGTTTAAAGAGCGTTTCTTGAGATAATGTTCATCCTGGAAACAGAAAAAAATGATGACATGCTGAAGGAAACTGAAAACTGTTGAATATGGTAAAATCACGTAAATCCAGTATGACAGACCTCTTCATCTGCCATAAGTCAAAAGCAGCATAGCTTATTCAATGGGTTGTTATGGAGGAGAAATCTTCCGCAGTGCTGACAACATTTGCAGCTCACGTTACTGTCTGACCATTTGCTGTGATGGAAATGAAGCAAAGCAGTAATAACGTTTCGTGAAAGTGAGTTACAGCAGTGCTCATGTTTACATTTGGTACTTACTTGTAGCTGTCAGAATGAAATGAAATTAAATTGATGCCACGCTCAAGATCAAGCAGTTCACTGCGTAAAGGCGAGTGCAGTGACATTTAGTGTCAGGTTGTATAGTTGGCAAGCATGGTGGCAAGCACACGAAAATTCCCAAATTCTGTCGACGAACTCTGAGCAGTACTAGGGGTCATTGCCTGAAGAAAAGTAGGATAAGCTATATTGCATGGTCACGTTCGGCGAATGCGGTGGTCCTTCATCAACTGATGACATTAAGTCTGGAAATGAGTCCGTGATCATATTATGGCACTTTGTTTTAAGCTACGTCTTGATCACAGAAACTTTTACACTTCACTATTACCTGTATCGGCTGCTGTCATCTTCAGATCTGTTACATACAAAAACAGTGGTGTAACCAGCTACGTTCAGTTGGCTGAAGCAAAATCTATAACAGGCCTGGTGATAAATAAGAAAAATAAAAAAAAATATTTACATGAATAACGATCATGCATACCAGCCCCAGATGTCGTAAAATATTCTGATGCAGGTACTAACGTCAAATTAGGCGTGTAGGTAATTATTAAGTGCCGGTTATGACATGGTACTTGCACAAATAACTGAGGCCAGCAGTGGGAAATATAGCTAGGGTACATGAGTAACCAGTATCGCAAGTTTATCAATTAATTACCTTATACTTACGGTTATGGTGTAATTGTTGTGTCACGCTAAAAGGATTAGATTTACAAATCTGATTTTATTTTTAAACTTTTTATACTGACTATCACACAAATGTCTGTTCTACCTTGCCAGGCTAGGAGCTGCCCTTTGTTACTACTTGCATCTTTTACGTGGATTTAAGTATGGATCTGATTCAACATATTGTACATCAGTACATGTTTTATTGTCAGACGCTCATTTTGCCAAGTGAAGTAAATTTAATTAATTACTACGTATACTGCATATTAACTATTACATTTGCGATACTGGTTACTCATCTACTAGTCTAGCTATACTGTCCTCTGCTGGCCTCAGTTATTTGTATAAATACCAGATGAATTCAGGTCATCACCAGCACTTACTATGTACCTACATTTATAATTTGACATAGTGGTGGAAAATTAAAAATGACGAAGACCATAAAAGATATATAGAGGAAAAGAAGAAGTGCAAAGAAGTAGTGGAAACAACAAAGAAAATGACATGGGAAGAGTTTACAAAAGAACTTGAAGAAGATGTGAAGATCAATAAGAAAATGTTCTATAAAATGATGAAAAATAAAAGGATGGCTACTGAAGTACCAGTAAAGATGGGAACAGAGGACGGTACCGTGATTGAAGATCCAGGGAATATAAAAGATCTCTGGAAAGGAAATTTTAAGAAACTGTTAAAAGCTGAGGAGCGGATACACGAAGAAACAACAAACAATCGAGAAATTGAGAAGTTGGGAAGCAGAATTAGGACAAATTACACTGGAAGAAATGGAAATAGCTGTGAAGAAGAGGAATGGACGGAAAGCCCCAGGACCTGATGAAGCATCAGTGGACATGATAAGAGCAGCAGGTCCAGTGGGAATCCAGTGGACGTATAGAGTACTACCAAGGGTGTGGAGAAATAGTACAATACCTGACGATTGGAGAAGAGGAGACATTGTTCCCATCTTCAAAAAAGGCAATAAAAGACTTTGTAAAAACTCCAGAGGAATAACCCTTATGAGTCATACAGACAAGATTTTTGAAAAAATTTTACTAAATCGAATAAGTGAAAAGATATAAAAGGAGCTGAGTGAAGAACGGCATGGGTTTAGGAAAGGAAGAAGCACGATCGTCCTGATATTTTCTATCCGTCAACTGATGGAAAAAAGCTGGGAGTACAGCAAAAGGGAGATAATGGTTTCTATAGACATAGAAAAGGCATATGACTCAGTTAACAGGGAAAGACTCTGGGAAGAAATGAAGAAGACAGATATAGAAGATGGATACATTAATCTAATATAGACGATGTACAGAGGACACAATTGTAGAATTAGAACACTATTGGGGAACTCTGAATACTTCGAAATAAGACAAGCAGGGAAGTATTCTATCTCCTGCACTTTTTAATGTAGTGATGGAGGAAATGAATAGGGCAGTTAAAGATATAATAAAAAGACAAAAAGATGATTTCTGCAGATGATGTGGTAATATGGGGTGATAAAGAGGTAGATGTACAGTTACAACTTGATACGTGAAAGGAAATAATGAAAAGGTATGTATTAAAATAAATAAAGATAAGAGTGAAGTAATGGTATTTCGAAGAGAGAAAGAGATCAACTGAAACATTACCTTGAATGGAGAACCCCTCAAAATGATAGGAAGTTTCACTTATTTAAGGAGCAGATCGCAAGCAAGGGAAATGAAATTTCTCAGACCAGTTAAGGGAAAAACAGGAATGGACAGAGTAAGGAATGTGGAGATTAGAAAGGACCATAAACAAGAAAGTATGAGAGAAAAAATTGAAAAAAAGAGATTAAGATGATATGGTCATGTTAAGAGGATGCATGGACAGAGACTCTCGAAAATTATGGAAGGACTAAAGATGGTTGGAAAAAGACCTAGAGGGCGCCCAATGGAAAATGGGAGTGAGAATATCTGTGGAAAGGAGAGTTCGGATCTGGCAGCAAGTGGAGGAAGAAAAGTGGAGGGAGGATCGAGCAAATTGGAGATGACTCGTCAGCACCCAGACCCGGCAGTAGCTGAAGCGGGATCCGGATATAGATAGATTTTTAAAAATTACTTTTCTTATTTATCACCAGGTCTGTTATAGATTTTGCTTTAGCAAATGCAGCTTGGTTAGTTGCACCACCGTTATTGTTCGTAATTGATCTGAAGATGGCAGTAGCCAAAACCAGTAATCGTGAAATGTAAAAGTTTGTGTGATCATGACGGAGCTTTGAAACAAAGCAGTGGTCCTTAATGCACAAATAAAGAAATTTTCAAAGTTACTTCACGCAAACATTTACGTATGATGTGGATCGACTGTATGGTTCGGCGCTACATGAGTGTGAAGGAAAAGGATATGGTGCGTCACATGTAAGCTACTTTCACTAAGTTAAATAAGATTTTCGATATTAGATCATTAAAAAAAATACAGTGAGTTACGTACGACCAGTGCTACGTTAATCTAACTTTTTTATATAAACCCACAAAATTTCAAACTAGAAGTGTAAGTCATAGAAACACAGTCCGCCACCCTCCAATCACACTCTTCAATTTACCCGACGAAGCTTATCAGTCACTGAAAAAAACTAATCAACTGACTGCAGTACTAACACCTTCAAAATTAATATTTATCTTATTGTAAGAAATAAAAAATTGCAGTGATACTTTTTTTAAATCTTCTGGAATATTACCAAAGTCATTATTAAACATTTCATTCGACGTAATTTCTCATTTTTCGTATTACGCGTTAGAAAACACATAACACTCCTATAAAGTCACCTTACTTAGATTACTTCCATTCTTTTACTTTAACATAAAATGTCTGTGATTACTTTAGGCCTCCAGTGTCACAAAATTTCAACCTCCAACATTTAACATTTTTATTGCCACTTCTTAGGAACTACCATGGAGACAACAGCTCAGAAATTATCTCCGAAAGCATGAATGGAACCAGTTTTTGAAAGGAAAGTAGCAAAACTGGAATCACTGAATTAAAACCTTGACGCAAGTGTTGAAGGTAAGTTATACATACAGGACCCTAGCTCTCATTTCACTTCTAGTGTTACGACTGTGTTAACATCAGTAATAATTTATATTTCCTCGTTTTTGACAGCAGTGTTTTAAGCGACGCTAACCCATTTGAAATATTAAGCCATATATGAGTAACTAAACGGAGAAAGAAAGCATTTGAAGTGGACCGTCATTTAATATGGAGTTTATAGGCGCTAAATACTCGCAATTTACGGAGCGATTGACATCAAAATCAGTAATCATTAGAGGTGGCCAAGCTCGTTCATCTTGGAAATTAGTTCACTGTTGATAGTCCCTTTTTTGGAAAGGTTCATTTTTACTCATTCACCGTTCCTTTTTCGTCTAATTGCGTACTGTGCAGATTTCGAATAGATATAACGAAAAAATAAAAAATACCCTAATGATTACTTCAGAGTGATGAGTTTATTGATTTCCTTATATAGACAGGCTGTTTGCTTCGACTTCCTCAGCTGGAGGGAGGTGTTCTCAGAACGCTTCACATTAGTCAGGTGGTGTGTGACCGCCAGCCAGGCAGAGAGAGCCTAGGCAAGCTGAACGGAAGTACGGATTACGATGTTTACAACCCTTTCTGTCAAACCCAATCATCATTCACTCTAGAGAGTAGCTCGTAGTCGTAGCAACAAGACGTCTTTATTTTCAATTCATTTAAGGAAAAACAGGTAAGTGTGTAATCCGTCAGACTAACATTAACAGTTTTCTTTTACAGATTGCGGGTGTGTAAATCAACAAGAGGTACTCATTGTTCTTTCTCTACGAGCCGAAATCACGAGCAATTCATTTTATTGTGCAAAGAAACAAAACTAAGATGTAACACAAAAAAACATAAAAATGTCAAAAATAAGATGCTGCCCTAGTGTCATGTTTTATTTTTGGAAGAAATGCAAAATCCCAAGTTCTATGCGAAGTTTTCTACACTACAATAAAAAAGATTAAAACTTATCTTAAAAACTAGTTGCGCAATAAATCAGATGAAACTGAAAAATCGACGAGTAAAAAACAAAAGTCTCCTTTTGGTAATAGTGTGCCATGCAGTTGATGAAAACGACGAAGAAAGAAGTAGGTTTCTTTGTTTTCTGCTGAGAAAACGTATTTATTACATGTAACTTAATTTTTATATAAACTTTAGAACTATGCAAAGGTTGGAATGAAGAGGGGAACGAGTGACTACCCGAAAAATAACCAGATGGTTGCAGCAACGAGACCAGCCACGACTGTTGCTGGAACGAGGACCGACCGTTCCTGGAACGAAGACTGGCCCAACTGTTCCTGGAACAAGGACCGGCAGCGACTATTCCTGGAATGAGGAGCAGCCGCGACCGTTTCTGGAATACGGACCGACTATTCTGGGAATGTGGACAGGCCATGACCGTTCCAGGAACGAGGACCGGCCACCGCCGTTCCCGGAATGAGACCGGCCGCGACCAAAGACAATGCTGAACAACCGTCCCTTGGAAATCGTTTCTCGGTCCTTCTCTTCTCTTTGGTGAACCGTTCCTTCAGTCCCATACGTTCGTGAACGACCCACCTCCAACAATAATAACAATTCATCTACTACAGTGCTTTAATTCCCATTCATTTGTTTCAGAATTTTCACAGAGACAACTAGTGATCCAGTTCTAAGCGTTGAACATCTACATCTACGTGATTACTTTGCTATTCACAATAAAGTGCCTGACAGAGGGTTTAATGAACTACCTTCAAGATGTCTCTCTACCGTTCCACTCTCGAACGGTACGCGGGAAAAACGAGCACTTAAATTTTCCTGTGCGAACCCTGATTTCTCTTATTTTATCGTGATGATCATTTCTCCCTATGTAGGTGGGTGCCAACAGAATGTTTTCGCAATCGGAGGAGAAAACTGGTGATTGAAATTTCATGAGAAGAGACCGACGCAACGAAAAACGCCTTTGTTTTAAAACAAAGGCGTGATTGCCACTCCAATTCACGTATCATGTCTGTGACACTATCTCCCCTATTTCGCGATAGTAAAAAACGAGCTGCCCTTCTTTGTACTTTTTCGATGTCATCCGTCAGTCCCACTTGATGCGGATCCCACACCGCACAGCAGTACTCCAGAACAGGGCAGACAAGCGTGGTGTAAGCAGTCTCTTTAGTAGACCTGTTCGCCTTCTAAGTGTTCTGCCAGTGAATCGCAGTCTTTGGTTTTCTCTACCCACAATATTATCTATGTGATCGTAGCAATTTAGGTTATTTGTAATTGTAATCCCTAAGTATTTAGTTGAATTTACCGCCTTCAAAATTTGTGTGACTTATCGCGTAATCGAAATTTAACAGATTTCTTTTAGTACTCATGTGAATAACTTCAACTTTTCTTTATTCAGGGTCAACTGCCACATTTCGCACCATACAGATATCTTATCTAAGTCTTTTCCAAGTCTTTCTGATCATCTGATGACTTTACAAGACGGTAAATCACAGCATCAGCTGCGCACAATCTAAGACGGCTACTCAGATTGTCTCCCATGTCGTTAATATACGAGGGCTGTCCAGAAAGTAAGTTACGATCGGTCGCGAAATGGAAACGACTATGAAAATCCGATAAAGCTTTTCAAAGATGTGTTGGGCAGTGTCTCTAGTATGACTCTAGGTAGAATTATTTCGCTCTTTTAATTCCTGAGCTCTCAGTTAGCGCGTAAAGTTGTTATAGAACATAGTGTCTCCCGCCAAGTACGAGGGCCTGGTGAGAATTTTCCCCTGAAGCTATGCAACCAACATTACGTAACTGTCGTGCGGTTTCTTCTTCAAGACAATTCTCAGCCTCATTCTGCAGGGGCAATGGAGATGTTCCTGCATCGTTTCAATTGGAAATGTTTGGTTACCCACAATACAGCCCGTAATTGTCTCCCACTGACTTCCATCTCTGCTCAAACGAACCGCTGTCTATGAAGTCAACATTTTGGCACAGACAACGAGCTTTAGGCCAGCGTAGAGAATTGGCGGAAAGCACTGGCGGCTGCCTTCTATGATGAGGGTATTGGAAAGTTGGTACAACGCTACGACGAATGTCTGAGTCAGAACGGCGACTACGTAGAGAAGTAGCTGAAAGGTATAGCTAACTGTTAAAAATGAAACATTTCTGATTTTCGCTGTGATTTTCATTTCGCAATCAATCGTAACTTACTTTCTGGACAGCCCTTGTAGATCAGGAACAATAGAGGGCCTATAACACTTCCTTGGGGAATGCCGGATATTACCTTGTTACTTCTATTTTACTCCATGACTTTCCGTCTATCACTACGAACTGTGACCTTTCTGACAAGAAATCACGAATCCAGTCGCACAACTGACGCGATACTCCGTAGGCACGCAGTTTGGTTAGAAGACGCTTGTGAGTAACGGTGTCGAAAGCCTTCTGGAAATCTAAAAATATGGAATCAATTTGACATCCCCTGTCGATAGAACTTATTACTTCATGAGTATAAAGAGCTAGTTGTGTTTCACAAGAACGATATTTTCTGAATCAGTGCTGACTATATGTCAATAAATCGTTTTCTTCGAGGTACTTCATAATGGTCGAATACAGTATATGTTCTAAAACCCTACTGCAAATCGACGTTAGTGATATAGGCCTGTAATTCAGCGGATTACTCCTACTTCCCTTTTTGGGTATTGGTGTGACGTGAGCAATTTTCCAGTCTTTAGGTACGGATCCTGGTACGTAACCTGACTGGTATACAATCTGGACCGGAGGCCTTAGCTTTATTAAGTGATTCAAGCTGTTTCGTTACACCAAGGATATCTAATTCCATGTTTCTCATCTTGGCAGTTGTTTTTGATTGGAATTCAGGAATATTTATTTCTTCTTTTTTGGTGAGGGAGTTTCGAAAAACCATGTTTAATAACTCTGCTTTGGTGGCACTGTCATCAGTGACTTCACTGTTGTTATCGCGCAGTGAAGGTATTGATTGCGTCTTGCCACTGGTGTGCTTTATGTATGACCAGAATCTCTTTGGGTTTTGTGCCAGACTTTGAGACAGAATTTCGTTGTGGAAATTATTAAAAGCATCTCGCATTGATGTACGCGCTATATTTTGAACTTCCGTAAAACTTTGCCAATCTTGGAGAGTTTGCGTTCTTTTAAATTTGGCATGTTGAAACAGTTCATGATAGTCCAGCTGCTTATATTCTGGGATACTGATCTGGATGGCCATCATTTAGTTGGACAGAACTGAACCCCCTCCCCCCAGAAGAAAAAAATTATCGATGCCAATGATGTTTACTGAAAAGGGAAAGAAACCTCCTCAGTAGTTGCAGAGACAACAATATAGATGATTGATTTGATCTTATAATATTAATCAACATGGTTTTGATTTGTTGATACTGAATTGTGTCGGAGCTAAGTGAATACGAACGTGGGAACATTGTTGGTGCCTGTATGGTGAATGCTTCCGTAACCAACGTAGCATATGACGGGTGCTTCCTTAATGATGGTAGCCGAAGTTTTCGGTGGTTCAAGAGGAACTCATCCAAGATTTATACCGCACACAGGAAAATCTGGAAAACATCGACCTCTAAGTAGCACAGCTGAAAACTGTGTGTTGAGTGATCGTGACAGACAGGTTGTGGAAGAGACTTGTGATGAAAAATAAGAGGACGACAACTGCAAAATCACTGCATATTTGAATGTCGCTTTCTGTAGCTCTGTCAGCACCAAAACAATACGAATGGAGCTGCATGAGCTGGAAACTGCAGAACGAGCTAGAATTACAAATCCACATGCCTGTAACAGAAAATCATGGGACCAAAGCCATAAAAACTGAACTACGGAGCAATGGCAGAAAGACATTTGTTTCATACAGTTTCCAACTTCTGGCCCAATATACGTCGTAAGAGTGGAGCATGGAGGGGGTTCGGTGATGATTTTGGCCATTGAGGTGTTCCATGGACCCCAAGGTTACTCTGCAAGATCGCATTGTTGCGAAGGATTATGTGACCATTTTGGATGATCTGGCCCTCCCCGTGATACAACGTGTTTCCCTGATTGGTGATACTGTGCTCTGAGACGACAGGTCCCCTGTTTACACAGCTCGTCTGGTCTAGAACCGGTTGCTTGAGCACGATGATAAAGTGTCGCATATCTCCTGGTCTCCACAGTCACCAGACCTCAATGTTATTGAGCCCTTGTAGTCTACTACGGAGAGAAGAGTGCTTCATCGCTACCCATCTTTATAATCGGTGGCCGGCCACTGTGGCCGAGCGGTTCTAGGCGCTTCAGTCCGGAACCACGCACCTGCTACGGTCGCAAGTTCGAATCCTGCCTCGGTCTTGGATGTGTGTGCTGTCCTTAGGTTAGTTGGGTTTAAGTAGTTTAAGTCTAGGAGACTGATGACCTCAGATGTTAAGTCTCATAGTGCTTAGAGCCATTTGAACCATAATCGGTACCAAAACTTTCTGTTTTTCAGGAAGAATGGTATAAGATCCCCTTTAAAACGATATAGGACCTGTATTTATCCATTCTGATCATCGGAAGCTGTTTTGAGTGCGGACGGGTTTCCTCCACAGTATTAAGCACGGTAACGTGTTCTTGGTCTTTCTGTATTTCGTCCAATCCTGTACACAAACCGCGTTGCTCCACTTTCCATCATTCACAACATACCTGCTGCTGCCGTGATTGCCCCACACTCTCCAGTTCCCCCTTTGGCGGCCAACATCAGCCCAAAACGGCTGATTCCGCTCTTTTCCAGCTTCCGTATCCAGATTCACATTCTTGGCGTCTTCACTCTATTAATTTGTCTCATAAACACCCATAGAGACGCTGCCTTGCTCGGTCCACCTGTATGATGTCCCGGTATACTATATTTAACGGGAAAGTAACTCTATCCAGCTGCTGACCCATGTTCATTTAGAGTTTACAAGTAGCCTCGCAGTTCCTGGAGCCGCTATGGTTTCGTAACACTGCAGGTGTCCCATACATTTCGTAAGCAAACACAGGCATGGTCGGGTAAAATCTGCTGAGTCCGACGTTCCCCAGATGCGCCTGAGCACGAAGACAAGCCTGCCTTCTGGGTTCCCTTCCAACAAAAGGAATTTTCGTTTGGTGCTTACCGATATCATCGAATGAGCCGTCACAGTTGCAGTAGTTACGTAGAAATGAACAGGTTTACACCCTATAGACTAGCACAGAAATATGCTTCAGACTGATTACTGCAACAACAAAAAACTTATAGGTTAGAAACCGTTACCAACATAATTTTTTACATAAGGAAAACGTTACTTGGAATTTTTCGCCTAATGTGTCAACATCTGCTTTGTCTCTTTCTTCTTCATTTACGAAAATTCAACACAATTTCACGAAGAATTCTTTCGGTTTTCTCTTTTCCACACTATATTAGTTCACTGGAACTAAATAGGCTTATATGAAGTTTATTGTATTTAGTAATAACCTATATCTTTCATTACTCCTCGAACCCTGATTCTTTGTGCGTGGACCAGTGAAAAGGACACTACGTCTACTTCTTCGTTATTCATTTTGATATATTTCGTTTGTCCAAGTGGAAGGAGGTTTAAAAAACAGTACATAATAGTTTTTATTTTTATGATATATTAAAAAATATCAAAGGCATTTTTGTGAGCCTACTTCGTCAATTACATTTTGTATTGTTAAAAGTGTCGGTATACAATTGTCCAGTGACCCGGAAGCTTAAATTTTTTATACTGAGAAGAGGACATAAATCTTAATATCTTACATAAGTTTCAACTTGATTCCTCTGCCAGTTTATGAGAAAAGGGGGTCTCAACAGACTCACAGACAGGTGGATGGACGGACAACATATGATACTATAAGGGTTCCGCTTTTATTTATTTATCTATTTATTTATTTATTGTTCCGTGGGACCAAATTAAGGAGAAGTCTCCATGGTCATGGAACGAGTCAATGCATGAAATTATAACACGATATTAGAAACAGATAAAATGAAATATAAAAAAAAAACATATTCAGGTGACAAGTCGTAAGTTTAAATGAAGACAATCAACAATGTAACACTGGAATTTGCTTAATTTTTTAGCTCTTCCAGGAGCTCCTCGACAGAATAGAAGGAGTGAGCCATGAGGAAACTCTTCAGTTTAGACTTAAAAGAGTTTGGGCTGCTGCTAAGATTTTTGAGTTCTTGTGGTAGCTTATTGAAAATGGATGCAGCAGAATACTGCACTCCTTTCTGCACAAGAGTCAAGGAAGTTCATTCTACATGCAGATTTGATTTCTGCCTAGTATTAACTGAGTGAAAGCTGCTAACTCTTGGGAATAGGCTAATATCGCTAACAACAAACGACATTAAAGAAAATATATACTGCGAGGGCAATGTCAGAATTCCCAGATTTTTGAATACGGGTCGACAAGAGGTTCTCGAACTCACACCACATATAGCTCGAACAGCCCGTTTTTGAGCCAAAAATACCCTTTTTGAATCAGAAGAATTACCCCAAAAAATAATACCATACGACATAAGCGTATGAAAATATGCGAAGTAGACTACTTTTCGTGTTGAAGTGTCACTTATTTCAGATACTCTTCTAATGGTAAATAAAGCAGCATTTAGCTTCTGAACAAGATCCTGGACATGGGCTTTCCACAACAGCTTACTATCTATCCGAACGCCTAGGAATTTGAACTGTTCCGTCTCGCTTATAATATGCCCATTCTGTCTGATCAAAATATCGGTTCTTGTTGAATTGTGAGTTAGAAACTATAAAAACTGAGTCTTACTGTGATTTAGCATCAAATTATTTTCCACAAGCCACGAACTTATTTCATGAACTACATTATTTGTTACTGTTTCAATATTACACACAAGATCCTTCACTATCAAGCTGGTGTCATCAGCAAACAGAAATATTTTTGAATCACCTGTAATACTAGAAGGCATATCATTTATATAAATAAGAAACAGCAGTGGCCCCAGCACCGACCCTTGGGGAACGCCCCACTTAACAGTGCCCCATTGAGACTGAACATCACTACCACTCTCAATATTGCGGAGAATTACCCTCTGCTTTCTGTTCTTAAATTAAGAGGCGAACCAATTGTAAGTTACTCCCCTTACTCCATAATGGTCCAACTTCTGCAGTAATATTTTGTGGTCAACACAGTCAAAAGCCTTCGTTAAATCAAAGAAAACACCTAGCGTTCGCAACCTTTTATTTAATCCGTCCAAAACCTCACAGAGAAAAGAGAATATAGCATTTTCAGTTGTTAAACCATTTCTGAAACCAAACTGAACATTTGACAGCAAATTATGTGAATTTAAATGCTCCAGTAACCTTGTATATACAACCTTCTCGATAACTTTAGCAAACACCGATGGCATAGAAATAGGTCTAAAATTGTCAACATTATCAATGTCTCCCTTTTTATAAAGTGGCTTCACTACCGTGTACTTTAATCGGTCAGGAAACCGACCACTCCTAAAGGAAAAGTTACAGATATGGCTGAGAACTGGGCTAACATACATAGAACAATACTTCAGTATTCTGCTAGATACCCCGTCATATCCATGAGAGTTCTTGGTCTTTAGTGATTTAATTATTAACTCAATCTCCCTCTTGTCAGTATCATGGAGGAGCATTTCAGTAACAGTCTCGGAACACTTTTTTCTAAGAGCGCTATATGATTCCCTGTTGGGAGTAGGTTTCTATTTAGTTCACCTGCTATATTCAGAAAGTGATTATTAAATACTGTACATATATGCGACTTATCAGTAACACGGACATTCCCACTACGCACTGATTCTATATCCTCGACCTGTCTCTGCAGACCAGTCACTTCCTTTACGACTGACCATATGGTTTTAATTTTATCCTGAGACTTAGCTATTCTATCTGCATACCACATACTTTTTGCCTTCCTAATAACATTTTTAAGCACCTTACAATACTGTTTGTAATGGGCTGCTGCATTTAGATTTTGACTGTTTCTAATGTTTTGATATAATTGCCACTTTGTTCTACAAGATATTCTTATCCCTCTAGTCAGCCACCCAGGCTGCCAGTTTGTGCTAGTACCCTGTTTTAAACGTTCTAACGGAAAGCAACTTTCAAAGAGCATGAGAAAAGTCTTGAGAAAAGCATTATATTTATCGTCTACTGTATCAGCGCTATAAACATCTTGCTACTCTTGTTCCTTTATAAGGTTTACAAAGGTCTCTACAGCAACTGGATCAGCTTTCCTGAGCAGCTGATGACTATATTTAACACGTTTTGCAGCATAAAAATCTTTTAAAGTTAAAATTTGCGCATCATGATCTGAAAGGCCATTCACCTTTTTGCTAACAGAGTGCCCTTCTAGTAATGAGGAATGAACAAAAATGTTGTCTATGGTTGTTCTACTGTTCCCTTGCACTCTCGTTGGAAAGAATACGGTTTGCATAAGATTATATGAATTAAAGAGGTCTACCAGCATCCTCTTCCTTGCACAATCACTTATTCAATTAATATTGAAGTCACCACATATAACTAACTTTTTGTATTTCCTATAAAGTGAACCAAGAACTTCCTCTAGCTTTAGCAAAAATGTTGTGAAATCGGAGTCTGGGGATCTATAAATAACAACAGTTACAAGTTTAGCTCCGTTAAATTTAACCACACTTGTACAACATTCGAACACCTTTTCAGTGCAGTACTTTGAAACATCAATTGACTCAAATGCGATGCCGTTTTTCACATACATGGCTACTCCCCCACACCGCAAAGAGCTGCTCGAAAAGCAGCCAGCCAACCTGTATCCTGGTAAAGGAAGCCTCTGAATTATCTCCTTATTTAAGAAGTATTCAGATATACCAATAATTTCAGAGTCAACATCTATAAGCAGTGCACTAACTTTATCTCTAATACCTTGTATATTTTGATGAAATATACTAATTCCCTCATTACTCGGATACCTAAGCTTTGTCAAAAGTGATTCCCTTGTTAGAGAGACTTCCCTTAAGCAGGAATACCTATCGGCTGACTTCAATCTAAAAAAGGTGCAGCTCTAACACCCACTACTGCAGGAATTTTCCCATGAGTGATCCCACCAACCCCACCTACGCTGTCACCTATAAGCTTTGCCAACCTCCCCTTCCCATACCTGTTGAGGTGCAGGCCGTGTCTAGTGAAACCCGTCCTGCTGATAGACTCCACCGACACCACTGAAATGTGACCCATGCTTTCTGTCATCAGCGCACCCCCAAGTCTCATGTTATTACGCCTGACGGCTGTATTAAGATCAGGTCGATCGTGACGCTGAAACAGTTCCACGAAATGCACATTCGTGTTGCCAGTCTGAGTGGCTATCTTTTCCAGGTCACCATCTATGTTATACTCCCCATCCCTATCAATACTATTACCAGCCCCACCCACAATCACTACCTGATCCTCTTTAGTAAAATCCCTACATAACCCCCCTATGTTAACAGTCACCTGAGCCAACCCTGCATTAGGCTTCACAATGCTGGTGACCTGGTACTCACTCCCCAGCACTTCCTGCAACTGCTGGCCTACACCTCTGCCATGAGAACTACCTAACAGCAGAACCTTCTTCTTCCTCTTCGACTTTGCAACTGTTCTAGGCACAGTAACTACTTAGGTCTGCTGCATACTTCCTACATCTACAGCTACTAGAGATTCCTCTCCACTAGACTCTGACAGTTGGTCATATCTATTGTAAACACCAATAGTAAAACTATCTGAAAATCTTCTTGTCCTAGCAGATCTCTTGCCAACAGCCAGCTCCCATTCCCCAACCCCCTTCTCCATTCTCATCCTATCTAGCTCCTACTGTGCGTTTTTCAACTGCACCTGAAGGGCACAGATCTTACGCTCCTACTCCTCTTTCAATTTACTCTTGCTACATAACCTGCAGTTCCAGGAGAGGATCTCACCAGAATGCCCACTGGCTTCCCCACTGCATTCCCCCCAGTGAAAATACTTCGAACAAGTCTCACACCGCAATCCACTACTCACGAACCTACGGCAAAGCCCACACTTCTCACTCATGGTAAAATTTTACTTTTTCTAAGTTCCGCTACTACAATAAGAAGATGTTAAAAACCTGACTACAATAATCACAAACTTACTCTACAAGGGAAGTAACTACTATTATTAACAGTATTAATAAACAACAAATGTGAATATAACGAAAGACTAATACAGAAAGAGAATCAAACGTCTAATGACACAGTAACGAAGCTGTAAACAGTTCCCAACAGGTTCTTCTGAAATTATTTCACCAGAAAACACCAAGAACACCGGTTGAAGACTACTAAAGTTCCTAAATAAACCACTGTACACAAACAATTAATTAGTACTTAGCTTTAGATGCACCGCTACAGCTGCAACTGGTCAGCGCGGAATGTAAACACAGGCAAGAGGTTAAGTTGCTCGATACGAAACACTCACAAATATCAGGTCACAACAGAAGAAAGGCAGAGGTGAATGAAGAAACCACTAATACGTCACTTATATAGTAAATATTATCACAAAAACCGTTAAAATATGTATCTGAAACCTAAAAATATATGAAAACTTAGAGAGCGATCTGACACGCAGTCACTCGCTTATGTCGTCACATCAGCGAAAATCTTGTGATCTTGGTAAGGAATACCGGTTCGGGCGTGGAGTCCTAACACGTATTGAACACTGATAGTTCCCTTCTTCCATTAAAGGTTCGCCAGATGCCATTTTCCTATCTTATTTTCTCTAGCCCACCTTATCTGTCCATTTAACTTACAAAGAAGCAATCGAAGTACGTTTCCATAGAAAGTTTTTGATTGTCCACTTCTGACACCTTCCGTATTTTACTTCCTTCACTGTTTTGCAGTTTCAGAAACATCAACTTCAATGTCATGGCAGTATTTCTTACTAGCAGAGCTTCTTGATTGGAAGACAAATTCCTTTTCTTTGTCAATCAGCGTTTTACTTCCTTTTTTCGATCACATTCATGGATGATTGATTTCCATTGCAGATATTTAACACTGCAACATCAAGAAGGTATTTCAACGGAACCGACGGTACCTGTTTTCTGAACCTAGGGTGATTTAGTGATGATGATACAAACTTCCAGGTATGATGGAGGAGGGCCAATGTAAAGGACCCTAGTACGGAATCGAGCGAGTCGATAGGTATCAGCGAAAATGTGCTCGAATTACGCCTTAGGCTCCCCCAACGCTCAGACTAAAAGCCCCAACTTCTGCACCCTGATCGTGATGTACGGAATTCTCGCTCAATACTCCCTAATACACTCAGATAATTTCGCCTATTGATGGATTAGTAACGGCGCTCGTAGCTTGATGTCAAAGTAGTCATCTCCTTTACTTGCACAAGTTTCACAAGCTGCTATATATACAACAGTTGTTCAAAATGGGTTCCCCAGCGTCAGTGCACAAAATTCTGTCGTACTCAGTATCGTTTGAAAAGTGTCGCGAGCAGCGAGAACTCTCGCCAAGACATACTCTTCCTTTTCGAGAGGCAACTCGTACAAAATATCTTGTACATGGTTCCTCATGAACAAATCAAGTGGTGTGAGAGCACGTGAGCGTGCTGGCCACGGAACAGGATCACCCCTGCCTGTCCACTTTTCAGGGAATGACTGGCCCAGGTGTTTACGAATGCTTAGTCCAAAATGAGACTGCACTCCATAATGTTCTAACCACATTCGTTGGTGATTAACAAGTGGGATGTGTTCCAGAGACCTGGTTCTTTCTTCATAACTGTAGTTTGGGATTCCCCTCCGCCAAAACATGCCTCTCCCGCATCTGGTGAAACAGATTTCATCTGTGAAAAGTACATACGCAGGTAAATGAAGATGAGAGTAAGGCGCGGCAGGAACCATAAACTGAACACGAACAAGGTCCGAAGTCAGTAGCAGTCAAAGAAAGCACTTCTTTCTGAATGGAAGGGATGTAGCTACAATTCCCGTAATACTTGCCACGTAGGACGCTGTGAAACGTTCATTTCACGTGGAAATGATCGAGCGCTGATAGCAGGCACCTCATCCACGCGAGCAACCACTGCATCTTCTATGGCGGGAGTCTGGTAGTTCATCGCACTACCCGGTCGTTGTACTGTAGTACCAACTGCCCCGTTACATTTTTCGTTGGGGCAGTCGTGGAAACACCGTCTGAGCCAGATGATTTGTTGGCGTTATTTGGTTCTGTACAACCTTTCCGCTTCTCTGCTGCTTCCATTTTTTCGGCCATACACGAAAACGACGTCCGTCTCCAAGTTCCGTCATTGGGTACAACTCCATTTGGTAAGTCCTGATCTACGCTAGTGCTTCGACTTGTAAACACAGATTGCAGTCTACTGCAGTACAGACAGTGCACGCCAGGATAGTTCGTGTAAGTACACAGTACGCCATGTGCTTTGGATTGGCTGCATTATTATCCCAGCCTCTACACCTAAGTGCTCGTCGGGATTGCCTACCTTACAATCTCGACAACATCAGTACTTGTCTCCCAACGTCAAACGTACCCGAACGGTTTTCGCTTGTAACTTTCTACTCGATCGTTTCCGGACCAGAGATCCTGGCCTCAGGTTGATGCATTTACCCATCATGATCATCATATCTGGAAGTTTGTGACATCGCCACGGGATCGCCCTGTGCAAATAAAGATTAAAATTTTTTTAAATGTGTGAATTCCCAAGGGACCAAACTGCTGAAGTCATCGGTCCCTAGACTTACACACAACTGAAACTAACTTAAAATAACTTACGCTAAGGACAACACATACACCCATGCCCCAAGGAGGACTCGAACCTCCGGCGGGAGTGGTCGCGCAATTCGTCACAAGGCGCCTCTAATCGCACGGCCAAACCGCTCGGATAAATAAAGATTACGTAGTAGGTTTCTTGTTCAGAAAACACTTCGGGATGTTGGCCTTTTGTGAGAAGATCGTGTTATACCTACAAATTTTATCATGTAGTCGTCCTACTCTACTGTGTACGTATAAGAAGTAGAACATCCTTATTTGACATCCCTCCTGGGGTTTCAGTTTTCACGCCCGGCAATGTACTTTTCTTCTACTACTGTTTCTCTCTCGGTTTACTTTTTTAGGAATTCGTTGTTCTGCTTTCCAAAGAGGAACTTTATCTTTTGAATACGTTCTCTATCTTCTCCGTTAGGTAAGCTGCTCGTTCCATCAAACATTCCAATCTTACCTTTCTCGCTTTCTCCCGGAAGGGCTAGATGGACTGCTAACATTAACGTTGCCGTCTATCGCGCCAGCACTTTTGTTTCTGACCTCTGACTTTTCTGTCCGTATTGAAAGTACTCATGATTATTGGTTATTTATACGTGTTCTATAGTGCAGAAATGCCTATTACTAATCACCGAATGTGCACTCACACATCAGGTCCTTCAGTGGTTCCTCAAGGTAATCAGTATTTCCAGTGAACTGCAATTTTATTATTATTATTATTACTTTCTTTTCGAGATCTTCCATGTCTGCAAAGTCGTAGGATTTCTTCCGACAATTCGATGATGTGTTTCTAATGAGATTGATCTAAGCCATAGATTACCGTGTCATCTGGCAAAGGTTTTATAGATTATATCTCGTATGATGATCAATCAAAACGGAGTGTCGTCAATAGGAGGTTCTCAAGTTTTTGTGGAACTTCTTGTAACGTGGTAAAAGAGTGGATCAACGAAAGTATCACTGTCGCATCAATCACCTTTGTACCAAAGCTTTTGTTCGAAATATCTGCTACATAATGCAAGAATACAAATACATGATGATTAAAGCGCAAGTTTACTTTCATGTGACGTCTGTTGCAAAAATATACAGCCAGTAGACATGCTTTCAGTCCGTTAACTGACGGTACGGCACTACAGCGCCTTTCAGCATGATCGGAATTATTGTTTCACAACTGCGATAACAACCCTGCAAAGCAAGTGCTTCGCTTACCTGCTTCAATGATACAATCTCAGAATATATTTTCCAATGAAACGAAAATAACACGGCGTAACAGCCGTTTTTCCAGAAACTATGTGTGGTCTGGGCTTGGCCTACTTCTCGTTTAGCTCTGCGATAGCAATATGAAATACCTGTCAAAAGTTTTTTAATTTTCCGCGTGCCATGAGGTGGAACAAAAGTAAACAGTAACAGAGGAAAAACAAACAAAACGGCCCGAACATGCGTGACAGCCAGGGGACTACGCCGGCGCAGCGGCAGAGTTGATGGCTCTTTGCTGATACGGCGGGGCACCACGTCCGCAGGTCGTACTTTCCAAACTGTACGTTTCAATTTTTTTAACAACATCGCAGCGCACAGTGCCTGAGGTATTTCGAACATCTCACAGACTACATGAGAACTGAAAGCTTTATCCTACCCAGTGAGTATGTACAAATTTGTGGATGCTTTAGAGTTCAGCCAGTTATTTTGTTTTGGAAAAAAACGACATTCCGTTTGAGAATTCACTTATTGTACTTTCTTTTTATTTTCGACGCAGTCAGTTTTTGGCACTATGTAAGAGAAAAGACAGACATGCATTTCTATTAGACAACCGACATGTATTAACGTGATTATCACGGCCCATTCCAATCCTTCTCTACGTCAGAAGCATCCATAATTTCATCCTACGATACATAGACTAATTCGGCTTACCCTGTGCGAAATAGCAGTGAAGAAAAAATTAGAGATATTAAGACAGGTCGCCCTTGCAAATGAATATGACCTAGACAAAGTGAACACCACGTACAGCACAATTAAAAGGAATATAAAGAAGAGAAGTAAATGACATGTACAGGCGGAATCCAGTAAGGTCAAATACCCCAACATGAAATATATGGCAAACCTCAGACAGAATGGAGCACATATTTCGGGGACAGGAAGTTAAAATAGCGGTCACATCATCAGATAATATAAGAACACGAGTGCGTCATAACTGTCCACATAGCAATAATAAATACAGAAAATCTGGGGTATATAAAATATCACATGCTGACTGCAAGAAAACCGATACCCGTGAGACAAGCGGGTATTTTGACTCGAGATGCTGTGAGTACACCTACAGCAGAAACAAAACAGCATTAGGCTTACATATGCAAAGTAAGACATAATATCGGTAGCACTGACGAACAATTATGAACTTTGCGTAATGATGAAAAAGTAAACGGTTACAAATTTTAGAAGAAATTGAGGTTTGCTTCACGAAATGCAAGGAAGCTGCGGCGGGGCGGGTTATGATATTTTTCGTTCGTCGTATCCTCAACATTGAATGTCCACCTACCTCAGCACGGCGTCCGCTCGCTGTCCCTTTTCTCTGCAAGCGTAGATACTTACTAGACGACGAAAAAGCAGCGTTGCAGAAAGACGTTACCTAATATCTATTCTGCAAAGTCCGCGTAAGCTCTAGTAGTATTTCAGGTCCTGAAATCTCTCATTTATCGGGATTTCGTGCAGTAATATGATGCATTTGACTGAAATGAACGTCCTATAATTTTGATACTAGTAAAATTTATTGCTGAAGAACAAGAGTTAATGCGCTACCAAGTCCGCATTTAGTGAAGAACTATTCTATCATTCTTAATGCTTAGTCAAACAACAAACTTCACATGCAAAGCAGCAAGAATTTTACACAAGTCCGACCCGATTGAAGAATCGATCTCACACTCACATATACGCTACTATGAAAGAGGTTCAGATTTGGTCCTTTTCAGTGGATTTCTTTAAAAGAAACTGCTCACCAAATACTCCATAAATGATTACAGAATACGCCACGTGAAATGTTCACAAAGGCCTAATGTTCACACGCTCGTAACTTTCCAACAAAACAACCCAAAAACTCCAAAATTTCATCAAACTTTCCGTAATTGCAACGTATTTCATTACGACTCGTTTTAAACGAGCGGCACTCAATAATTCTTCATCTTACACATAATTAACACTGAGACATTTAACATTGCCTTTACGCGTCCGAAGCTGGCGAGCGACTGTCTCGAGACTCTCTCACTCACAGCATATCTAACTAACTGCGTGAGGAACTACTTAATTTTCATTGACTGATCAGTCTGACTGACCAATCAGAATGATCCTTCGAGATCATTCTAGCGGCAAAACTCGCCTAAGCCAATCACGGTTCAGAAAGTAATTTACGTCATCCCAAAATGCAAATACTAACACAATGTTTAATAAAAAAAAGAAATAATATTAATCTTGAAAATAATATAGAAAACGATTGCACTTTAAACTAATATTTTGGCTGCCTTCTTACAAAAGCAATCATCCCTGTACATCATCAGCAATGTGGGTAAATTACATCTTTCCCACGTTTCAATTACGTAATGTTGTACATAATATTATATTGAATTTTAACACAAAGGACTAGGAGTCCATGAATATGACCTAGACACGCGTGTCAGAAGAAAAAGAGTAAGGAATAGATATTGAAGGCTATACTGCAACTTTGAGAACTAGTATTTTTACCTTAATATGACCAATAGCTGACCTCGCACTGGTAATGGGCTAAGATCGGATGCCAACATTACTAACGAATCATCGAATTTACTAAATAAAATTTATAAGAAACGAAAAGAAAAGCAATAGCCGCCCGGGCGACGGAAAATGGCTCATGATTCGTCCGAAGACTGTCAGAGTTTCGTCAGTGAGGTTACTTTGCAGTGTTAAAAGGCAGTGAAGTTAAGCTTCAGGGTTGGTATTACAACTTGTGAGATTAGGAAGGGGGACAACCTTAGCTCTTACATAGCATTCTAACTGATCCATATGCTCCCTACAGCAACGATCATCGAGGGAAAAGGGAAGACATCATGGCTGCTCCAGGAAGACTGCTAAATTGAGTTCACAAATAACGAAAAATATCCTGCGCATATCCTCTCTCACTGAGTAGTGTAATATTGCCATAGAAAACTGTGTAGCCAAGTAGTCGTCCCACTGCAATTGTAAAACGATGGATAAATCGCAAAAAGAATAAAATATGAAGGACGTGTTGTGATAGAGAATGAAATGCACGTCTTTCAGCCTTCCTCGTCATTAAATTCTCCGTTGTCTGTGTCTTTATCAGCTTCTTCAAACAAGTCACGCAGCATGCTAGTGTCAAAATAAAACTTAGAACCATCCATATTACGCTAATACGAGATTAGCCAAGACGAGATTAGCAATGAAGTGGGCCATAGTGGTATGAACCAACACTCTTCTGTGACATCTTGATATTTCACCTAAGATGCCACATTAACAATAAAATAAATTCTAAGTGATAAAACAAATATACCAGCATTACCTATAAAACGGGCACACCATTACTAAATATCCGTAATATTTACCACAAGAGCACCGGTACCAGCAAACCGCCGGAGTCAGACAATAAACACTTCAGCCCTAATTAACAACAATGTTTACCATGAAGGTATTCAAGAACGCGTTTTGCTCATGGGTCCAGGTTAGCGGAAACGGCGATATGTTATCAACTGCAATCGTAAATTTTAAGAGGATTTAGTGATCTAGTATTAAAACACAGCGTGCCTCAAAAACATTCATCAGCTCTCACAAGACTGCATTTTCTACAACCCTGGGGTATATTTTAATTCACACACCGAAACTTGGACAAACTATGGTATCTTGACGACAGCTCTAAGTTTCCAGTTCAGGTAGTTGTGAGTAAAGATCTACCTCATTTAGTTGGCTGTCTCCCTTGTTTGTGAGCCAAATGCGTCAAATATAGAGTGCGAGGACACGGAAACAAAAGACGTTTCCGTTCTCCGTTTCAAGAAGGGCAGTTCAGTTACAACTGTGTAGTCTGATTTTTGCCGAGTGTATGGTCTTGCAGCTTCTGCCGTTCAGACTACCTACCATGAAACCACCCGTTTCAAGACACTGGCTGTTCAAGAAAGGCGAAATTGTTAGTTTTCCGCTGCCCTTTCGTTCAAGGTGAAGAGGTCATTTACGAAAGTTTTGTACGCAGTTTACATAAGAGTACCCGTTGCGCCAGCCGAAGATTAGCTACCACTCATGTGTCTGCTGGTGTATTTTGAGGTTACGTTTCTCCTTCATACCATACAGGATTAAGTTGCCGCAAATGCTTCATGATTATGGTACACAAAAACATGTAGAGTTTTGTGAATGTATTCTGAGTATTGAGAAGGAATATAAGTTAATTTCACGTGTACTGTTTAGTCTTGGAATGGACGAAAAAAGTCAGCCAACCATTTGCGTAACAGATGTTTATTAGAACCCTTGACCTAGGTTTAGACAGTTGTATAAGTTACACAGCCGTTACAAAAGGTTCAAGCAAAATAGAAATAACAAATGCCGATAAAATACCATAGCCAAGAGTACGTATTTACTTTTTACATATTGAGTTACGAAGGTACTTTGGAATACAGCCATCTGGCTCTTGTTAGACAACAAATAGACCTCAAGAACAACAAAAAACAAGTAATGGTAAACACATATCGTCAGTGTGAACTTAATGAATAGAATTTGTGAACGGATGTGCTAGGTTCTTAAGTTACTCTAACTTACGTATAGAGGGCACTACGTGTGTGCGTGTAAGAAATGCGCAAATAAACATGCTGAGTGGCTTACATAACATCTATTAAGAAAATAAAATTTCTCGTGATTAGGCCTACACAATTAAAGCTCTAACTAAGTAAAATAAAATCATGACATCTTAAAATAATTGTAAAACAGGATTTCTTCCTTCCAATATGACAATTGGACTGTAATCTAACCATCTAGCGCTGGATAAGTGACGTAAGGAAATGTATTTGAGGAAAATGACAATCTCGATACAGTACGATCAGCAAGTAAGCAGCTACCATGTGCCCATGATTAAAGCATCGGAGAAATTCTTATTCCTAAGCTACAGTGCTCATTAAGTATAAAATCGTCTCTATTAGCTAAATGTTTCAAAATGTGTGCACGTTCAAATGTGTGTGAATTCCTATGGAACCAAACTGCCGAGGTCATCGGTCTCTAGATTTACACACTACTTAAACTAACTTACGCTACGAGCAACACACACACTCATGCGTGGAGGAGGACTGGAACCTCTGGCGGGAAGAGCCACGCAATTAGTAACACGGCGCCTCTTAGCTTCCCCAATAAATGTTACACAGCCACTTCCTTTGCAGTTTGTTACAATTTCTCGGAAAGGGTTGAGAATGTAACAAAATGCTCTACGTAGCTGGAATTATGCACTTTATGACCTCCTTTGCCCACCATGGTCATTCTTAACTTAGAATGCTGTTGCAGGTTGTCCTGTATAATATCTTGGACAACTATAATAAAGCATTTTGTAAGCACTCAAAGTGGTGAAAGGATTTTCTTTTACCGCAAGTGTGTGAACAAAATTAGTCTTTGAACTGTTATTGGTGCAGAATGTGACCTTACAGCCTCATTTAATTGTTAAGAGAGAGCTAATCCTGTATCAAATGTTATCTAAAGAAAGTACTAAAAGAAACTTTTCGTTTCCCCCTTTTTCCTTTCTTTTACCATTGTCAAGCACTGAAAACTTTTATCCATTTATTTTTTAACTTTTAATAATGAGGGTGCGTGCCATTTAAGTGGGAAGGTAAACCGCCTTTGAATTCATTCAGTTTGCTAATGGAAGGTATTAAGCACAGGTACTCGGAAATAAACATGTACAATTTTTCATGCTGTTATTTCACCAAGTAACTCCAAGAAAACTGGCCAGATTAGAAGTTTTAGTAACAACGGCAAAGGCTACAAAAAATGAACAACATTATTTCTTTAAAACATTTACAGTTTAAACATTTAGATACCAATTCTTTTGTCAAGGCAACATTTTCCAAAACAGCTTTTACCGAGTAACCACTGCATCCAACATTCCAAACGTGTTCCCTTCTCAAATAGATATCAAATGTCATACAGAGGGTATCATGCGATTCAGTGATCTAAAACAGACATAAAAAGCAATTATAAAAAAGTCTTAAAACACTCCTGGATAGTATTTGCAATACCAGAGCGCGCTTGCACTCAGCGAGTGCAGCCGTATGTACTCAGCGCTCCGGCTTCCCCCACGACCGCCCTATTCCAGACATGTGCGTGAGAGAGACGGCTATAGCATAGCCAACTTCACACAAGCCACACTGTTCAATGTCACAAAGTCTCACAGCTGTCAAATAGACAGCCGGCTATCCAGAGCAGACATCTTGTTGCACAGAAAAAGCAAAACTGTCTTACTTTGTAACAGTGGAGCTGTATAATTACAGTATGTACACAAGAACGAATCCCTATTTTCTCATATTTAAATAGATATGAATCAATGTTAACAAGTGTCAAAAATGTAATACATGGAAACACAGAATATTACAGAAATCAGTTACACAGAAGGATGTGTGGTTTGCTCATTAATTAGTGTGTAAGCTTATTTGCCCGTCGCTGATATACAAGATCGCAAACCTTCTTTCCGTCCCGTCTGGGCAACCTGTGCAGTGACTAGGGTACATGTAAAGCTTGCTGGGACAGGTTAAATGCTAGCCACAATGAAGTCGATAGTTCGATTGTAATACTGGCATGTAATTTAGATTTTTCCCATAATTGACAAAAATTACAAAAATGTGAATTTTTTTGACCGTCCATACACTCCTGAGAATGGCACATTAATTAATTTGCAATTACGCGCCCCAATTACCGGCAGCTACGTTGATGAATACATGTCACCTAGCAAGGATAGCTAGGAGATCAAGAATACTAGATAAGTTGTTGAAAATTTCGCTTCTGAGCACACAAAAAGCTCTAAGAGCAGAACTCTGCATGGAACGCACGTTGGTGCAATGCTGTGATGCAGACCGTTTATCTCCCGCGCTGAATCCCGTTGTGTAGACCTAAAAAAATGCACAATCCTGCACCTGTAGCGAAATTGGTCCTATGTTGAAGATATCGATAGTTCGAATGGCTCTGCCGTCTCCGAATCACACACTCCCAGTCTGAGGTAATCTCAATTGAAAGTTGCTTCGCAAACTTCCACCCCAAATGACAGCACAAATCCTTTAAGTTAGAAATCAAATGCCAACTTTCTTTTGACAAAACCCTTAACTCCAATATGAGAAAAATTCCTCTCTGCACTACTCTGCACAGAGGAACAACTCGAGTCATAGATCTCGCGGGATACATCCCAACTCGCCGACGTCCAAGTCGAAGGCCGCTCCCTTCGAAGACGATGGCCAAGACGCCGTCTCCAAGTCAGTATCGCTCAATGGCTGAAGCCGAAGTCCTCTTTCTCCACAATTCTCCCGTCTTCCATGCGTACGAAAACGCGATGGAAGAATACTCAGTTTCGGCCGATGTCAAACTCTCTAACATCGCCGAAATCCCTCCAACGCCATTTTTAAGGTTCTACCTAATGATCGTGTAGATCGTATCGTCCATAGGCAAACGAAATTCCTGTCTTCGGCCCGTGCTGCGCAGCACAGGTGGCTCTGGAGGCCGGGCTTCCACCAAAGGCGCCGTTTCCGGTAATCGCTACCTGCCGCCACGGCGGCCCGCCTAGCTACGGAAAGTTGCAGACTTTATATTCTACATTTCTCAACTTTGACACTTTTCACCAACGCTTTAAGTTAGTGACTTCATCATGGAGACACGTAGGGAATACTGCTCGAAAGTGCCTCATATTCATCAGAAGTCAATGAAGTCATAACCGGATGCCCTTGCCAGTCCCGGTGCAGCTGTACAGGGCAGCATGACCAATACGTAATCACACGTTAAGAAACAAGTTTTCCACGCCAATAATTGAGGGAGGTTACAGTAACTTGCTATAATGTATTACATTAAATGTGCATAAAGTGGTTTGTATCGTTATTACACAGCTGCTTAAAGTATTAGAATTTCAATGTAATTTTCCTCAGTGTTTACTGTAGGGGGCAGTAACATTTCTATTTTGATCATAAAACTCAGCATATCTTCAGTAAGCTATTTTGACAGATTTTCTGGAGTCTGTAAATCTGTTTGCAATTACTCAAAGCGAAGGTTCACAAATTAGGAAATTAGGAGAAAAGGCGCCATGTGAATACAACTCCCCTTTTAGAAACTCCTTTCACAGATTTGTGATAGGAAAAATTTCACACAGGATAGTTTAACATTACTATAATATTTGTGTTTCCTTAGACCATATTTTACAAATCATTAGATTCATTAGGCAAAAACCAGAATCAGATATGTAAGAGCAAAACATGAAATTACTTGGTTATAGGATTTCAGCACAAAAAACAATATCACTTTGTAACTAAATTTTTAGTTTCTATGAAATACACTAAGATTCCTTCTATTTTTATTTGAGACTTTTTCTACTGTATGCTATCTTTGTTTGTTTGGTACAATTATTCAGCAGAATATTGGAAACTGTGTTGGTTATATCTTCTTATATTTCACTGAGGGCATCACCAAACAAACATGCACCATGAAGAAAGAAGTGTAAGATAGTGTCTGAAAAAACTATTATTTCAAAATTAAATTTAGAACCTGCTTTTGGTTACACATTTTTAAAAAGTACGATTCTTAGGAATTTGACATCATTACACAGACAATACTCCAAGCCAGTTGGCATGATTTTAAAACTGCTGGGGATGGAAAAGTTAATCCAACCTTATTGAGAATGGCAAAATGAAGGCTACAGCATTCACTTGAGTTTACAAATGGAACATAAGTTTCACAAGACCTTTTTCGTAAAGCCTTCTATGCTACATAATCACAAACGTAAACAAAAATAGGATTAGTTATACAATTTTGGTTCATTACTTTGGTATGTGAATCTTCAAATTCTGAGACTGTTACAAAAATGCAGTCATCCAATTCACCAGAATCAAACTGGACCTTTCTAAAATCACGTTTCAGTGTCTGGTGCTTGAAGGAAATACTTTCATAAAGTGAAGATTATAAACGAAGTAACCTGTTGACATTATCTTTTTTTTCATATTTTAAAACCTTAGTGTACGAGATGTGATAATTTTCTCTAGACAGTTGTCTGTTCACTCCAAGTCTTGTTTCTAAATTATCAGTCTGAAACTTTCCAGTCATAAATATTGCATTTCGAAATACTTAAAACATAGCTAAAAAATGCAAAGAACAACTTCATTAGTGTGGACACTGCTTGCCTTGAAAAGAATGAACCTTTTACCTTTAATGACTGCTACCTGCTTAACAATACTTAAAATTTTCCAAAAACTGTAGCCTAGAATCATTACAAACGAAATGGTGAACTCCGTTTCTCACATTGACTGCCTTCTACCAGTCTGTAATTATTCGTACAATCTGGGCTGCTCCCTCACTCTGCAGTTCAAAACAGATGTGTGCATGTCAGGATGTGGCTGAGGTGAAAGTGGGGTCTAAAAAAGAAGAAGTGTCAATTTTTCAACTCCGGTCGGCAAACTGCCTCCCGTTTATTGAGAAAACATTTACTGATTGACCTAGCCGGGGTACATTATGTGAATTTAGCGGCCCTAAGGCGCGAACAGATTGAGCCGGGGCTCGAAAAGTGCATGGAGGCAACCGGCCAATTCGTCTGATCTCGTTGGGGGCCTGTCAGTAAAAAAAAAAAAAAGCGATCCACACGCCTCGTCCGCGCAGCTCGACGTGGTGGGCGCTCACACGTGATATCCTGGACCTTTCTGATTGGCTGCTGTAGGAGCTCTGCCTAGGCAAGAGACGCTTTCCTAAGCGTCACCCCGTCAGCAGAAAGGTTGTTTGTTCGTCGAGCACGTGAACAAGCCGTGGGATAGCGGTACCTACTGGAAAAATCTGATGTGTCACCAACCCAGAGCCCGTGCACGGCTTTGTGAAGATCCATCGCCATCCATAGCTCACGCATTTTAAAAAAAATCCGTTTTCTTTTATTGAAAATAAAGGACTCCCGTATCAACCTGTCAGCACCTGTAGAGATGAAAACAGCAACCGTTATCTCATGAAAAACATTGTCTGCCAAGATTAAATTTTGATTTTCAATGTCATTGGGATACACAATTTCGTTATTAAGCTTTGTAGCTGCTTTTATATTGGGAGTGGCTCTACATTCTGTTCTGTATAAGTACACCACATCAAAAAACTTAGCTTCTAAAACCTGTTCACAATACTGATCAAATGAGGGGAATATAAATGTCTTGTCTGCTGCTATTAAGTTTCCCGATTGTTTCTTCTGTTCTTAAACAGGTACACATTGTTGTACATGACATATACGACATTATCCTTACTGTCGAAAGAGAAATGGAAGTAATAATTGCTTCCAGAAATTCTGTCAGTACCGTGTACAAGTTTATATTTAGAGCATTGTTATAACATATTATACTTATGACTTTAAGTCTACAATTTCTTCCATGCTCCCTAATGCAGATGACGCCTAGGAAGCTAGAATTGTTGTAGCTTTAGTTCTTAATGAATTCTTAGCAATATGACTTAAAGCGCCTCTCTTAATCTAAAACTTCAGGTAATATAAATCTCATCCAATTCTAAAATACAAATGTTTTCCGTTCAGGCAATGTGGCTGCTACAGTCTTAAGAAAATGTCAGTTACTTGACTTATTTCCTACTGAAATGTTTACGAAAGTAATAAGTTTTTGTATTTGCTTTGGGGGTGTTAGTTATATAAGACAGTTTGAAGGACGAGCACTGTATGCTGCACTGGCGCGTTCAAATAGTTAGGAAAAGAATAGCAACATATTGACCAAGTACCTTTTCTGGTTCATACCACGTGACAAACTTTGTTCACACAAGAAACTGAGACAAGTGATGTTTCCATTGTCACAAGTAAAATATTGTTACAAATATGCAACACAGTCTTTTAGTTTTGTAACAAAATCATGCTCACAATTTTCACTACACACGTCTGTAGAATGTTCTCTAGCTATGAACAATGAGCTATTTTCAAGTTTAGAGGCACTATTCATTTCTGACTGTAGACATTTAATTGTCAATCTTGACCCTAACTTGGATTTTTGGAATGTTTTCCACTGATATCCCGCAGAAACATAAAGAATGGTTTATTACAGCATGGCACCAAATGTCACTTCTCACAGTTCTACCTATATTTTCACACAAATATGTAATATCTTCAATAAAATCTACTGCAAATCACTCTTCATTTCTCTTACGAGCAAAAAATAAAAAAAATAAGAAAAATAAAAAAGATAATTTCCTGACAAATAGGTCGAAATCCGTCTTCATTCGTGCAGTGTTTTGGAATCTCTTTCAAATCTCGTAATGAAATGTTTGAATTGCTGAAACGTAAGCACTATTATCAGTTTTCTTGGCATCAGTATTATCCGTCATTTTTGTTACCCAATGGCTCTCCTCTCACATTAAGACACTTGGTCATACATAAACCACACCAGTGGCAAGACGCAATCAATACCTTCACTGCGCGATAACAACGGTGAAGTAATTGATGACAGTGCCACTAATCGGAGTTATTAAATACGGTTTTCTGAAACTCCATCACCAAAGAAGACGAAATAAATATTCCTGAATTCCAATCAAGAACAACTGCCAAGACGAGAAACATAGAAGTGGAAATCCTCGGTGTAATTAAACAGTTTAAATCACTTAATAAAGGTAAGGCCTCCGGTCCAGATTGTATACGAGTCAGGTTCTTCTCAGAATATGCTGATAAATTAGCTCCATATTTAGCAATTATATACAACTACTCGCTCACAGAAAGACCCGTACCTAAAGACTGGAAAATTGCTCAAGTCACACCAACACCCAAAAAAGGAAGTAAGAGTAATCCGCTGAATTACAGGCCCATATCACTAAAGTCGACTTGCAGTAGGGTTTTGGAACATATACTGTATTCGAACATTATGAAGTACCTCGAAGAAAACGAATTATTTTACGCATAGTCAACACGGATTCGGTAAATATCGTTCTTGTGAAACACAACTAGCTCTTTATACTCATGACGTAATAAGTGCTATCGACAGGGGATGTCAAATTGATTCCATATTTTTAGAGTTACAGAAGGATTTCGACACCGTTCCTCACAAGCGGCTTCTAACCAAACTGCGTGCCTACGGAGTATCGCTTCAGTTGTATTACTGGATTCGTGATTTCCTGTCAGAAAGGTCACAGTTCGTAGTAACAGACGGAAAGTCATCGAGTAAAGCAGAAGTAATATCCGGCGTTCCCCAAGGAAGTGTTATAGGCCCTCTATTGTTCCTGATCTATATTAACGACATAGGAGACAATCTGAGTAGCCGTCTTAGATTGTTTGCAGATGATGCTGTCATTTACCGTCTTGTAAAGTCATCAGATGATCAAAAGACTTGCAAAATGATTTAGATAAGATATCTGTATAGTGCGAAAAGTGGCAATTGACCCTGAATAAAGAAAAGTGTCAAGTTATTCACATGAGTACTAAAAGAAATCACCTAAATTTCGATTACGCGTTAAGTCACACAAATTTGAAGGCTGTAAAGTCAGCTAAATACTTACGGATTACAAATACAAATAACCTAAATTGGAACGATCACATAGATAATATTGTGGGTAGAGAAAACCAAACACTGCGATTCATTGGCAGAACAGGTGCAACAGGTATACTAAAGAGACTGCTTACACCACGCTTGTCCGCCATATTCTGGAGTATTGCTATGAGGTGTGGGATCCGCATCAGGCGGGATTGACGAATGACATCGAAAAAGTACAAAGAAGGGCAGCTCGTTTTGTATTATCGCGAAATAGGGGAGATAATGTCACAGACATGATAAGTGAATTGGAGTGGCAATCACTAAAACAAAAGCGTTTTTTGTTGCGACGGGATCGTTTCATGAAATTTCAATCACCTTTTTTCTCCGATTGCGAAAACATTCTGTTGGCACCCACCTACATAGGGAGAAATGATCATCCCGATAAAATAAGAGAAATCAGGGCTCGCACAGAAAAATTTAAGTGCTCGTTTTTCCCGCGTGCCGTTTGAGAGTAGAGCGGTAGAGGGACATCTTGAAGGTGGTTCATTGAACCCTCTGCCAGGCACTTTATTATGAATAGCAGAGTAATCACGTAGATGTAGATGTAAATGGATGAATTAAGATAACTGGCGATGTCGACCAATCCTTAACTCAGTTTTTCCCTAATGACAGTCGTCAGTTCATCCAGCATTCACTGTCGTTCGTCAGAATACATGTGCGTCATATCGCCTTCGTGGCTGGTGTTGTAATGATATTCGAATAAGTGTTTTGCCAGCTTACAATAGTGCGATGGCATATTCAGCACGCGGTATGGCTGTTAACTGGCACGAAAGATACGGCAGTTGCCATTCGGAAATGAATGATGTAGCTTTGCCCTTTTCAGTTTTTAGACAAGTATGTAGACTCCATAGTATTCCAAATACAGAATGCACATCTGATGTCATGCAAGTAGCACTGTCAACAAAAAATTGTTTTGCGTCTGACAGGCCGACTGCTTTGCTCCAGCGGCGCCTGGGCTGTCTTGAAGTAGCAGAAGGAACTGAATCCTCTTTGAACCGTGGTATTACTTTCAAAATCTTTGCTTAAAGAATTTACTTTATTTATTAGCGATTCATCAAGAACGTTAACACATTTAATCACACTATATGAGCGTGGAAGTTGTTGCTAGTGGGTAGCTAATGAAAACAAATTTCTTTCAACAAACGGAAATTTTATTCCTAAAAACCCTTTCTTTCTCAAAAAAAAAAAAAAACAAACAAACAAACAAAAAAACACAGATTTAAAAATGATAATCAGAAAGCACCCTCTAAATTTCAAGTTAAAATTAATTCAGAGGTAGAGATAACGATTTTTTCCTGTTTTGACAGTATTTCGGGCTGAGAACCTTGCTGCTCCCTTTTAACACGGTCGTAGTCACGACCGCTCACAATAACCTCTGAAAGATTAGACTGGTGCAAATCTACAACACACCAGATTACTTTAAACTAAAAATTTTAAACAACTCAGACAAGCACACAAACTATGCACCCCGTAGGAGGGGTGGAAATGGTACATAACACTCACATAAAAAAAATTACTTGCCACCGAAAGTGCAACTTGTTTTTAAAAGAAAACTCTTACGGTGTAAGGGTGGCAACTATATACACTAAAATGACCATTTAAATAAAAACCCATGAAATGCAGTCTTACATAAAATGTACAAACATGATCCACATTTACACATATACCGCCTCTCAAGATGATAGGCAAGATAAAAACATATTTCAGGAATTCGGCCTTCACACCTTAAGCAATAAATTCGTTAACACCGAAACCGACAAACATGTCAGATGCAGCTATTAATGTATGGCAGAAAGACAGACAGACACTAACTGCCTAACAAATGCGGACAAGAGACAGACGAGCAAGCTGGGTACGCGAGTCTGACCAAGAAAACAAGTAGAATTTAACAAGTAAATGAAACAAAATATCACGAATCACTTAACTTCTAATAAACTGCGATGTCTGGCGAACACCTGGCGCAGCACCCCCAAAACGCTCTCCCGAACCGTCCGCTGCCAGCTGCTTCATCGGACGCATGAAGGCGCGCCGATCTCCCGTCTCACGGCGTCGCAGCTTGCGCCGGCCAGACCAATGTCGTTGGTTGACTCCTGTTGCTCTCGTGTCGGCCATGAAGCCACTACCCCTCGCTATACGGCGCGGCCCACTGGACTGACGTGGCGACCTCACATGCGCCGACGCTCAAGACGGACAAGTCATCTTGTGTCCCAGTGCGCGACCGACCATCAAATCGATCCAACCGGCCTTAAGGGTCGATACGAACGACAGACATACTGGCACTCCAGACGACAGACAGACCCTAACTGCCACACAAATGCGAACGAGAGACCGACCCAGCCTCACTCTGATGACCAACTCACCAGATTCGCCTACTGACCAACAACTGCCTCTGGCGAACTTATAGCGCCCCTTAAATACATGTGAACAGGCAACCTTTCCTCTTTCCCACCAGAGGGAGACACCAAAGCTGCGATTGCCACAGCCAGAAACGGAGGACGACAGCTCCATACAATGCGCTGCGCCGCGCTCTTCAAAACAGCGATTTTTACCACAGCTCACTGTTACACTCTAAAATAAAGGAACACTTTACACGAAGGCCCCTCGGTAAAAGACAATGAAACATTTTGTGGAATGTAATTTGAAAATCAAGTGACGGTGATAGAACAGATCTTAAATCAGAGAGCTGACATTGGATAAAACTTTAACCCTTGACCATGTCTTAAATGACCTAGGTTTTACCGATATTTGGCCAAAAAACAAAAATTAAAAATAAAAACTTCCACGAAATATGACCTGAAAAGAACCTAGAGTCAAATGAATCATAGACTAGGCAAAATCAGTCTCCAATTAAACAGATTATTAATCTCAGTGAGGAGCAAAATTATAAAGATGTACTTCCCCTTTAAAACAATTTAAAACATTTGAAAACACTTGGCAAGGTTAAAAGTACCTGATCATAAATAACTATGAATTAGGTAACCAATAACCAAAAAAATGAGTACTCAAAATACTTAACGGCACTCAACCAGAATTAAATATGGAAGAGATTGTTGAACAATCTACCAACACAGTGTCCCATTCATGACATACAAATTTAACAGAAACGCACCGAAACACCGTCAAAGTATTAAACAGAATTAATCAGTGGAGTACATTAATACCGTAATCTGACAAGTACCTGTAAAGCTCATAGTTTACTGGTTTCTTTTCTTCCTTCTTTTCATACTGTAAAAATCCACAAGCAGTACGAAAGAATCCAACCAAAGTAGCAGATCACAAATGCTGACCTGTTTCCCCTGTTGGCCTATAGATAATCGAGAGACACATTCAGTAGTGCATACACGGTTCGTAATCCCGAGAGAAAACTAGCTGGTCTAACAAGCGTAACATTTTCATACCAATGCTCGATTTAGATTCAACACATAACATGAAACTCCACTTTACTTTCGGGCGACACAGCGAACATATACAATAAACAAAGTCAACGAGCTTCCATACAAGGTAACATTGTACCGACCACACAGCTTATAGTCCGCCTGTGAACAGCTCCGCCACTGTACCACAAGACACAGTACCTCATTGATTCGGTGGAGGTGACAAGCCCATGAGCCAGTCCACCTAAGGCACTTTGTAGCCTCATAGCTGCCGTCTAGTAAGACACCAGCATATTCGTTGCCTAGAGTCATGGTCTCAGTACCTTTGGTTGTCGATAGCTGACTGTTCAGCCACAACTTCAGGAGAAACGTACAACAGTCGAGCACGACTGAGACCCTGCAAAACATGGCGTGTTGTGTGCTGTTTCCTGAGAAAAGATTTACTACCCGTGCTTTGTTGTGGAAAAGATGTTAAATGTCTCACGTTCCTGGATTTGTTTGAAATCTGGATTTCTCTGCAACTGCAGGAACATACAAATCAAATTTCCAACGTGATGGAGTGCCACCACTCTGGCATCTACATGTGGGCATTTCTTAACAATGAGCAGCCTAAACAATGGATCGCCCATAGGAACTGTATAGATCTCCCACTGCACAGTTGGCCTCCAAGGTAATCTTACCAGGTAAGCCTATGCCTTATTGTGCTTTGCTCGTGAGTGGGGGGGGGGGGGGGGGGATAGGCGACTGGTTGTGTGAGACTCCATCTTTGTGCTTCCCCTTCGAGTAACTTTGTGTTAGTTGTGACGACGCATGACAACAGAACTGAATACTGTGTTAAAATATGTAAAGTACATACTATTCTAATATCACATGCATCTTTCGAAAATAACAAGTTTTTAGTGCGATACGTATGTTAAAATTTACTCCGACTTTCATTCACATACAAGATACAGCCTAGTAAAATCGAACTTATGTTTTCGCAAACATATTTTATCGAAAATACATGTTACACGAACACAATATGCAGCTGATGATAAGAAAATATAAATTTGGACAACATAGCCCAGAGAAGTAATAAAGAACTGATGATACAACTGGGTTAACCCTCGAGTGGGCGCTCCTATGTATAAGGTGCGCCAGCCACGAATAAAACTGTTTCACACCACACCAATGTTGTTTCACAATTGTGGCCCATATCTATTCCTTCATTAATGCTTAAGCTAACACAGTGATAAATTGTTTTGCTATGCTCCAAAGTTAGCAGCAGTAATATAAAATAAACGCTGAGCTAGGTGAGAAAAAAATTTACAATCTTTGCAAGAAACTGATCTAGATAATGAGCTAGAGGCACAGTTCCACAATGAGGCAGTTGTCTACGAGATAATTATTAATCGAATAAGCGACTGGTTAAGATTTGATGCAAATACGCTGTTTAATGATTTGAGTGGGTCATTACTATATGAATGATTGGTGTCTGTTTTCTCAGACGTGTCCGAAAGACACTGCACATCTATATTATTGATTCATCTAGATGAGTGGATGCAGAACCAGAGTAGAAAACATGAAGGACATGGGCAAATACTGACGGTAGGGGGCGCTAGGTGGAAGTGTGGGTCGGCCGAGAAGCGTGCTGAGAAGTGGTTAACCCAACTGCCTAGTAAGCAGGGGATCCTCGGTTCGAATCACGGTCTTGCACACAATTTCACTCGACGCCGTTGATTCTCCATCAAATCTTGATGCAGCTGGCATCGAGTAGTACCCCATTTTCTTTCCTTTTTAATCCCTCCATCTTCAGTTTACACATAATGGGTCATTACTGTTGGGTAACACTTGTTCGTTGCAACAGTGTGATATATTTCATTGATTTTTAATTAAACATTACCTCAGCGGTCATTATGTATATTTATTTTAACGATGTTTGATTCAACTAAGAAGACACTGTGATTTTGATCGTACATATTTACATTGGTAAGAAAAATGACAGCTCCTCTTTACATGTACACAAAGTACACTGAGGGCTCACTCGTGTTATAAAAAACAGCGCGCCCACTCGAGGTTAAAACAATACTACATGTTGTGATATTGCGTTATTAATGACCGGTTTCGATATCATGTAGAAGTCATTTTCAGAAAACGAGCCGGCCAGAGTAGCCGAGCGGATCTAGGCGCCTCAGTCTGGAACTGCGCGACCGCTACGGTCGCAGGTTCAAATCCTGCCTCGGGCCTGGATGTGTGTGATGTCCTTAGGTTAGTTAGGTTTAAGTACTGGATGTGTGTGATGTCCTTAGGTTAGTTAGGTTTAAGTAGTTCTAAGTTCTGGGGGACTGATTACCTCAGCTGTTAAGTCCCATAGTGCTCAGAGCCATTTCAGAAAACGAGCATCATCTGGTTGCTGTTGGCGGCTCCTCAGACGTCGTTAATAAAGTAATATTGCGATCTAGACTGCTGTCTTAACATAATATACTGTATTGTATTGTATTGTATGAAACCGGGAACTTAGAAACGATGGAGAGGCTTCATCCCGCCGTAGTTCTCAGTGGTTCACAACCCCACAACGGGCTACAGCAGTCCACCCATCCCACCGTCGCCCCACAGTGAACCCAGGGTTAATGTGCGGTTCGACCCCCAGTGCGCCCTCCCGGGAAAGTCTCATACCAGACGATTGTAGCCCCAAATGTCTGCGTAGTAGAGTAATTATGGTGTATACGTACATGGAAACGGTGTTTGCTCAGCAATCGTCGACACAGTGTAACTGAGGCGGAATAAGAGAAACCAGCCCGCATTCGCCGAGGAAGGTGGAAAACCACCTTAAAAACTATCCACAGGCTGGGCGGCACAACGGACATCGACACTAATTGCCGGGTGGACTTGTGCTGGGGACCGGCATGCCTCCCCGCTTGGGAATCAGCGTGTTAGACTGGGCATCTAGCCGAGCGGGAACATAATATATGGAAACACGCGAACTTGAAGTTGATATGATGACCCATTTGGTGATATTCGTAAAGTTGGTGCAGACGACCTTGAAGGTGACGTTGCTGTGCGTCGAATGGAGCCAACGTTCTTAGTTTTGAGGAGTAGCATTGTGTTTAATGGTTGGGAGGAACAGAATTGTGAAGAGGGCTGTGGAAGTAGGAAATGTATAAGGAGGAGCATTTAGAATCGTGAGATTATGGGGTAGTATTATGAGGGCAACAGTTTGAGAAAGATCATAACGTGCTTCGTAGGGAGCCGAGTGCAGTATTACAAGTAGGATGCGTGCGCTACATTGCATAGAGTGTAACTAACGTCACATAAGGATACGGTGGTGGGGAAAAAAGGTGTGAGTAGCTTCAGGAGTGAGTGGTGATCGCACTTATTTCTAATACGGAATCGGTGACCAGTGTGATTTATTGAAGGTTTTGGCGTCACTATTTCTACACCTGTAAAATTTGCCGGCCAAAGGGGCCGAGCGGTTCTAGGCGCTACAGTCTGGAACCGCACGACCGCTATGGTCGCACGTTCGAATCCTGCCTCGGGCATGGATGTGTGTGATGTCCTTAGGTTAGTTAGGTTCAAGTAGTTCTAAGTTCTTGGGGACTGATGAACACATCAGTTAAGTCCCATAGTGCTCAGAGCCATTTGAACCATTTTTGAACCTGGTAAATTTATGTGAGAATATGGCTTTAGATAAACTTGTAACTACAAAGCGGGAAAAGAGAGTGGACTGGAAAACAAAAAGACTTAAAACATTATATTTAAATAAAAAAGGATAGTGAAATTCGGAAGTGAAAGTATTAACTGGATAGAAATAGGGAAATGAGTGAGAGAAGGCTGCTGATCAATCTATACTTGAAACATGTGATTGATCAATGACCACTAGCTGTAAGGGATAAGACTTGGAGGAAGAAGAATATGGTGTTCGAGGTTTGCAGAGTACGTGGTCCTTCCAACAACAGATGAAAAAGAATTACAGGATATAGTGGATGCCATTGATGATAAAGGAATAGTTAATGAGCGCAAATCAACAAAACAATAACAATTTTAGTGGCACTAGGTGGAAATAAAAGGGTAAAGATTAAGCCGAATGTAGAATTACTAGAACATGTGCAAAGTGTTACCTCCCTAGAAAGCACGGTGGAAGCGCAGATATTAAAACCAGGACAGCAATGGTGAGAGAGGCATTTTGTATGCAAAGTAGAGCTGTCTGTATCAATGTGGATAAACATTCGAGGTGGGATGTACTTCCCTATGGTGCTGAAACTTGTACATTGAGAAAGACAGACAGATCAAGGTTGGTTGGTTTGGGGAAGGAGACCAGACAGCGAGGTCGCCGGTTCATCGGATTAGGGAAGGACGGGGAAGGAAGTTGGCCGTGCCCTTTGAAAGGAACCATCCCGGCATTTGCCTGGAGCGATTTAGGGAAATCACGGAAAACCTAAATCAGGGTGGCCGGACGCGGGATTGAACCGTCGTCCTCCCGAGAGACAGATCAAGGTTGGAGGCTTTTAAGACGTGGACTTCATGGTGGATGGAAGGAATAAGTCTAATGGATATAGTGAAAAAATGAGGAGGTGCTGAGAAGAGTGTCAGAACAATGACAGTACTGAATGTATTGGAAAGAAGGAAAAGAAAGGGCACTGGAGGAGGCGCCCGGGGACGGGAGGATTACACCCGTAAAACTAGTTTTACAGGAGTATGTGGCAGAGGAAGTGAGGGAGGAAGAGATTTCCGGTCGTGAATTTTGTGATGGACGGCAGCACATACAGCAACATTAAGAAGGAAGAAATGGATCGCAGGAAATGGAGACGCAAAGGACATATTAACAGAACAGTAGACTGGTGATGATGATGTAATGGTGAGACCTTTATGTAGCTTCTTACATGTAATTGCCTGCACTCCAGAAAACAAGAAGTGATATTGTGACGAACGATAAAAGAAAAATAAATGCATATGGGAGTGAAAACATATAGTAAAGTGAGAAGAATCTTGCCAAACCTTCTGGGCAGGTTTGTTGATATTCTATTTATCAGACTGGTTCATTGCAGTGGAAAGAATAATATCACGTAAGAAGTCTATCGCGATATGTTGGACGGGTGCCAGAAGCACTGAGGTCGGTATTTGACTGGAATCAGTAACTCCGATAGCCGCGCGCACAACGGTCTGTGCCTCGGATTCTGGCCGTAGACGTTGTTGCGCCATTCAGTACTTCATTTCCGTGTGTCAGTGGAGTCTGCTCACAAAGATCTGCACAACTCAGACTGAAGACTTGCAAAGTGGTAGCAATAGCAGTGCGTCGGCTGACAAAATCAGATACTGTTGCTCGACTTCAGTATTTGCAACTGGTTATTGCAATCTTTCCATGAAGAAGAGATTGAACCTGAATTGATATTCTTGCTGGTGAAGTATGCTTGCATTTATGGTGGTACGTAGACTTGGACAACAGTCGACCTTGAGGCGCTAAACTCCTTATCAGAAACTGTGCATGATGTGAAAACAGTATTGTGGTGTTGCGATGAGATGAGGTTTGTCTGCCCTGAAGTGACGCATGATATGGTTCAACCTGAGAAACCTGTTCAAAAGACAGGCTGCACTATTCGAACGGTATCTGCAGTAAGTGATCGTTCGATACAGAAAGTAATCTACTTTGCTTATTTTCATTAGTTTATGTCGTATGGAACTATATTTTTGGGTAAATCTTCCTAATCTCTAAGCATATTTTTGGCGCAGAAAGCCGCGCGGGATTACACGAGCGGTCTGTGGCGCTGCAGTCATGGACTGTGCGGCTGGTCCCGGCGGAGGTTGGAGTCCTCCCTCGGGCATGGGTGTGTGTGTTTGTCCATAGTGTAATTTAGGTTAAATAGTTTGTAAGCTTAGGGACTGATGACCTTAGTAGTTAAGTCCCATAAGATTTCACATACATTTGAACATTTTTGGCTCAGAAACGGGCAGTCCGGGCAGTAAGTGGAATAAGTTCGCAAACTTCTTATCGACATCTGTCCACTATTCTGGGTATTCTGACATTCGCCTCTCAATATATATGTTGTTTACTGTCATTTATTGTTAACAATAGCAACATCTTACCAAGAATTATCAACTTTCAGTCATTTAACACTAGGCAGACATCCAGTCCGAATTTGGATCGCACTTACTTGACACTTTCGCCGAAAACTGTGCGGTATGCTGTTGCATCCATTTTCAGTAAGCTACCACAAGAATTCATAAATCTTAGCAATAATCCACGCGGTTTCAAATCGAAACTGGTGAGTTTCCGCGTGGGTCACTCCTTCTATTCTATCGAGGAGTTCGATGAAAACTTAAGCTGATTCCTATGTTATATTGTCGATTGCGATTACTCCAACTTATAGCTTGTCTTTTTGTGTGTCCATTAAAATTTTATTTTATGTGTTATTAGTTTTATGTTGTAATTTCATGTACTGACACATTCCATGACCTTGGAGATTTGCTCCTCATTTTGGTGCTATGGGAGTAGACGCGTAAAATAAAAATATGGTAGTAGCAGGTTGTGTGCAATGTTCTGTTTCCTGCTGCAAAGACTGGTCTTTGTCATAGATATAGCGAAAGGTACTGTATGTATGGTATCTTTCGCAGAACGAGATACCATGGCATAATTGGTACCTCACGACGAAACCACATGTTATCAAATTCATAGCCAGACGCAGCGACGTACGAGCGAAGTCGACGTGGACACACTCTCAAGAGTTCCATATGCCATCGCTGCAACATGACTACGCATGTCAAAGCGGAAAGCTGTTCAGCCCAGTCTGCAACCATCACCGAACACGACAGCACCGTCTCACTACAGCCAGCAGTGCAAGATTTTTGTTACACAGTACCTTGTAGCAAAGTTTATAGTCATTTGACCGGGTGGTTATAGTAAAACTTTCCGTATTTAACACGTTATAACACGGAAGCTAATTACCGAACGAACACCAAACTTAGTAGCATTAATGTCAAGGACATGAGGAATTAAAATAATACAGAATTAGTTCATTTGAAGTACTTTAATTTGCTGCTACGGTACACCGTACTATTATATACCAGTACCATTACTAATAAAAAAGGGGACTCAGTATGGCGCCCATCAGTGTCCAGAAGACTATATATGACGGTAGTATCTGTTCCCGAAAGAACAGTTACCGTGGATGTCCATGCAGCTTTGCTAGATATGAAATGATAATTAAATGGACACCGTAGCTGCAAGCAGGCGTTGATATACTTCATTGGGGACATGTTGAAAATGTGTGCCCCGACCGGGACTCGAACCCGGGATCTCCTGCTTACATGGCAGTCGCTCTATCCATTTGAGCCACCGCGGGCACAGAGGATAGTGCGTCTGCAGGGACTTTTCCCTTGCACGCTTCCCGTGAGATCCACATTCCCAACATGTCCACACCACTACATTCGCGCCTAATAGATGTTTGCCCATGATGGATAGAGCGTCTGCCATGTAAGCAGGAGATCCCGGGTTCGAGTCCCGGTCGGGGCACACATTTTCAACATGTCCCCAATGAAGTATATCAACGCCTGCTTGCAACTAGGGTGTCCATTTAATCATCATTTAGTGTCCAGAAGAGTCGGAAAGTGCAGAATTGCATTCTGCACAACAGTACGAATGTTGGTAGGTATGCTGGCTACCTCTCTTCGTATTTTGCGCTTTAGATCAGCACATGTGTGAATCCTCCACTGGTAAACCCTGTCTTTCACGTAACCCCACAACCAGAAATCACAGGGTGATAGTGCGGCCAAGCCTTTGGAAACGATCGGCTGATAATTCAATCATTCCCAAATGTGTTTCGGAGCAGCAGGTAAACTTCACGAGCGATGTTGAATGGGCTCCATCTTGCATGAAAACTGTTGAGTTCATTGCGTCTCTCTACTGTAGGACGTGCTGGCGAAGCTTATCGTAATAACTCTGGCCAGCCACACTGCACTCCTTTGGTTCTTGAACGCCAACCTGTTCAAAAAAAGAATGGGCCAATGATGAACGTAGCTGTAACACGTTCACCACACCGAGGAACTTCATGCACAGTGACTGAAGGTCAAGATCCCCACACCCGACAAAAGCACCTGCCGTACAGTGGACCACAGTATGTTCAACTGCCGTGATACTGCACGCGCACTGCCTGACGATCAAGAATTCCACGAAGTGTTGTCTGCCACAGCAATAGCGATTTCATCAACCACCTGAGGTGCAACCGGCCGTCGGCCTCTTCCCAGAATTATTCCCAGTTCTCCAGTTGATTCGCACTTCTTCATCATACTCCACACAGCAAGTGGTGAAAGAGGACGATTCTGTAATCCTTTCAGCCGGCGATACTCTCGAAGTGCAGCTCCAGCATTACTGTTGTTTTGATAATAGAGCTTCACTAATAATACCCTGCTCCTTTTGCGTAAGCTCATGTTGACACGTGAACAAGTGCACTGCGACTGGCCAGGTGTGTAAGGCTGTGCATTACGATGACTGATCATGGCACCTGGTGGCCATAGTTGAAACTGGACGGTGGAGCTGTGACGCATGGAAATCACCCACCCCATACAATAGACATTAATACAACCAAACCTTGTACTCGTATGGTAATTAGTTTCCGCGTTATAACGTGTTAAATAGGGAAAGTTTAATTATGACCACTCAGTACTTTGAGAGAAGAGATTACTATCTTGTGCTGTAACTAGTGGTAAGTTAGCGTTCAGTCACAATAACAAACATAGACGACATTCCTGTGGACATTGATGGTTTCTGAGTTAACTATTTCATATTGTTTACATTATAGGAAAGTGATCTAATATTTTATGTGCGTTGTACACTCCTGGAAATGGAAAAAAGAACACATTGACACCGATGTGTCAGACCCACCATACTTGCTCCGGACACTGCGAAAGGGCTGTACAAGCAATGATCACACGCACGGCACAGCGGACACACCAGGAACCGCGGTGTCGGCCGTGGAATGGCGCTAGCTGCGCAGCATTTGTGCACCGCCGCCGTCAGTGTCAGCCAGTTTGCCGTGGCATACGGAGCTCCATCGCAGTCTTTAACACTGGTAGCATGCCGCGACAGCGTGGACGTGAACCGTATGTGCAGTTGACGGACTTTGAGCGAGGGCGTATAGTGGGCATGCAGGAGGCCGGGTGGACGTACCGCCGAATTGCTCAACACGTGGGGCGTGAGGTCTCCACAGTACATCGATGTTGTCGCCAGTGGTCGGCGGAAGGTGCACGTGCCCGTCGACCTGGGACCGGACCGCAGCGACGCACGGATGCACGCCAAGACCGTAGGATCCTACGCAGTGCCGTAGGGGACCGCACCGCCACTTAGCAAATTAGGCGTGAATGGAGGGACGAATGGAGACGTGTCGTCTTCAGCGATGAGAGTCGCTTCTGCCTTGGTCCCAATGATGGTCGTATGCGTGTTTGGCGCCGTGCAGGTGAGCGCCACAATGAGGACTGCATACGACCGAGGCACACAGGACCAACACCCGGCATCATGGTGTGGGGAGCGATCTCCTACACTGGCCGTACACCACTGGTGATCGTCGAGGGGACACTGAATAGTGCACGGTACATCCAAACCGTCATCGAACCCATCGTTCTACCATTCATAGACCGGCGAGGGAACTTGCTGTTCCAACAGGACAATGCACGTCCGCATGTATCCCGTGCCACCCAACGTGCTCTAGAAGGTGTAAGTCAACTACCCTGGCCAGCAAGATCTCCGGATCTGTCCCCCATTGAGCATGTTTGGGACTGGATGAAGCGTCGTCTCACGCGGTCTGAACGTCCAGCACGAACGCTGGTCCAACTGAGGCGCCAGGTGGAAATGGCATGGCAAGCCGTTCCACAGGACTACATCCAGCATCTCTACGATCGTCTCCATGGGAGAATAGCAGCCTGCATTTCTGCGAAAGGTGGATATACACTGTACTAGTGGCGACATTGTGCATGCTCTGTTGCCTGTGTCTATGTGCCTGTGGTTCTGTCAGTGTGATCATGTGATGTATCTGACCCCAGGAATGTGTCAATAAAGTTTCCCCTTCCTGGGACAATGAATTCACGGTGTTCTTATTTCAATTTCCAGGAGTGTATTATCCAATCGGCGTCCTCCAGAATTAATTCTAAGAACCCACCACAGTGGTGACGAGTGTATTTTCGCCTGGCACAACAGCATGAAACAAAAAAATTTAGTCAATATTCTCATTTTAATAATACAAAAAAACGGCTACCAAGCAAGTCATAATATTTAGTTCTAGACGTAACAACCCATATAGGACGAGGGGTTCCGCCTAATGCAAGACACCTTCCCAGTTTCTTTTTACCCAGACATGTTTTAGCACTTTTTTTACTATCTTCAGTGGTTTATTTTATTTATTGTGAATGAATAATTGTTGTAAAACAGTATACATAATTTGTTTACAGTTCACAGTTGAGATATGTATTAACGACCTGATGCACTGTATGTTGTTTGTTACATTATGTCTAAAGTTCTAGTTATAGCTTAATTGCCGCGCGGGATTAGCCGAGCGGTCTATGGCGCTACAGTCATGGACTGTGCGGCTGGTCCCAGCGGAGGTTCGAGTCCTCCCTCGGGCACGGGTGTGTGTGTTTGTCCTTAGGATAATTTAGGTTAAGTAGTGTGTATGCTTAGGGACTGAAGACCTTAGGAGTTAAGTCCCATAAGATTTTACACACATTTGAACATTATTATAGCTTAATTGGGAACAGTGTGAATATGTGCATTAGTTTACTTACATTACATTAAGCTGATGGTTCTTATAATCAAAAACGCCTCTTAATATTGTCACACACGTCTTTTTGACGTGTACTCTTGCATTTGCTTGCACGAAAAATCGGTAGGTGTTTTCTCTCGTTGATAGTTCTGCAAAGAAAATTTTGTAATTTACTGTTCACATCAACTATCAGGAGTTATGTTTGTTTTTTTTTTTTTTTTTTTTTTTTTTTTGGAAAAATTATCGATCTAATAACTGTTGTACTAATTCCACTCCGCACTCCTGCTTTCAAATCATATGGAGACTCTTGATCTAATTGATGAGGATTTTCAGCACCTCATTGTCGATTGCGATATTCTCGTAGTACATTCGAAGCCCGCTCATGGCTATTTCGTCTCAAACTGATAAACTGACTACCACTCTTATCGTCGACGAGGAGATCGTTAGAGACGGTACACAGGCTACGATTATATAGGAAAGGAAATTAGCTGCGCTACTTCGAGAAATCCTTCCCATCATTCACCTTGAGTGGAGGACCGTGCTGCCTAGTCGTCACTCCCCGAGTAACGCAACACACACAGCTTGTGTTGAACGATGGTAAGTCATATGATGGATGTCTCTCGTAACTACAACTTGTCACGTTAACTGTTGTTCATAAACGCGAAGAGTAATTTGATCACGGTGATAAACGCCTCCCACCAGGTATCGAAAGAGCGTAGCGTGAAGAATGTTTGATGACTTTATAATCATTCGTCTCACCACTTCGACAGAGGCAGACTCGTCGAAATAATCTCTTTCCATCAACGGCATATTTTTTCGCATTCATTGTCGATCCACTGACCATTAAACTACACGTGAGGACGTTTCGATAGCAGTTCATACAAGTTTCCGTGTCCGCTGCTCTGGTTTCGAAATTAATCACGAGCTCGAACTACGCTGCACTGCCGTAAACTGACAGTTGGTAACGGAGGTGTGTCACGTGACATGAAAAATGAACCGAGCTCTCATTAATCATTGGGAAACATTAGCGACACTTAAGCGCTGCAGCTTGTAGCTGTCGATTTTCTATGTACGTTATAACTTGTGGTTTCTGATTAAGTCACTGTGGTTACGACACAATAGCGTCAAAAGTAAACAACCAGTCGGTACGTATGTTTTTCAGTTCTGCACTGTAGTAAAGCAGTTCACAAATAATACCCACATCGAACGAGGCTGATGGTTCAACATAATTTTTTTGCTGGTCGTCAACGGATTAGACGCTACTATACATATCGGTGATAAATTAAAACTGTGTGCCCGGCAGGCATTCAAAATTGCCCTTTCAGGGTCAGTGTACTAGCAATCTCACACTCGTGATGCATGCGTGACAAGAAGCATAGGACCTAGGAATTTAACGCCCTTGGTGTGTGAAACACTTTTTATAGCTGATATTATAGAATTTCCCACACGGTATAACGGGAAAAAGTAAAATAACATCCATTGAAATCTATGTCGGAGGTACTACTGCCTCTCATACGCTTGGCGAATTTGGAATTTTTACCACGACCTTTAGTTTCTCCCTTTTATTATTCTCCCAGTCCTTTCACTACAAGACGGAAGGCTACTAGGCTCTGTGATACCTAACATTAGAAACTATCTTCCACCTCACTCGTAGGCAGATGCCGAGACTGTCACGTTGCTGAACATCAACTTTGTCTTGTTTATTCTGAGGTCTGTTCTGTCCGAAAAGTGAATCCAGGTTACGAAGTGGGTTGTTGTGTGAGGAACAGTGTCACACCTAGCACTGTTTGTACTGGCAGCTGAGCAATAGGAAGAATAAATGGTTCAAATGGCTCTGAGCACTATGGGACTTAACAGCTATGGTCATCAGTCCCCTAGAACTTAGAACTACTTAAACCTAACTAACCTAAGGACAGCACACAACACCCAGTCATCACGAGGCAGAGAAAAACCCTGACCCCGCCGGGAATCTAACCCGGGAACCCGGGCGTGGGAAGCGAGAACGCTACCGCACGAAGAATAAATTCTGATGTTTCATCCTATGCCTGAGTTGCCTCTTGTCACTTCAAACAAAGAGGACTTCAAGAGGGGAACTGCTTAATCGATTCTACGAAAACGGTTTTATTTAGTCGCAACTGGACACTGGGCGCTGGGCTCCGTAATATTTTTAGCGATGCTTGGAGGATGACAGTTACCGTTGATAAGTGACACAAGTGAGATGCTGTATATGGAGCCCGCTGTGCTCCATAGAGGACGTTGTCTCCTACCCAACACCCTCCGTTGTCGGTACAGAAACAAAGGGCTCTTGTGTGGTAGCATTAAAGTTTGTTGTTTGTAGAAACAATCATAAAATATTTTTGTTTGCCAGGAGTCTGACCCATCCAAGCGCACTCTGAATCCTTCAGTGTTGCATTATCGTCTCAAAATGAAAACGCTAGGTGATATGGTGTATTTAACTTTCTCTGAAGTTTTAAGGATAATTTCTACGTTAATTAGAGAATATGTTGCTCTTGTCGAGAAAGGAGCTTACGTTCTGTATTTTTGAGGCAGAACGTTCGACGTGTCGTCACTCTGAATTCTTTTTATTTGAAAATACGGTATTTCCTTGTCGTCCTGTGCAGCCGTACAAAATTTATCTGCTCCATCTGTTAGGAATCCGTGTTTCCCACAGTAACTTCCTCCTTATACGCAATGTTCCGAGAAAATTTTTGGTTCTCAAACCACTCCCAAGGGTCTGAAATGCAAGGCCTGGCTTTTAATCGTATACAATTTGCATTAAATTGGCAAGAACAGTATACGGTAGTTTAGTACTCACACAACTGAACAAGTTTAAGAAGTACCTGTCTCTTAATGTTTTTCTACTAAGGCACTGAAAGAGTAGGGATCAGGCAACAACATATGCTGTGGTGTGGAAGTGACTGGAGGTAGAGAGGACGCAAACGTAATGCAATTTATTAGCATGAGTACAAAAAGTTAAAAAAAACAGTTGCAAAAAAAATTAACTGAAACAAGCACAGTAATCACAAAACTTTAAGCAGTCACTATTTAGTAATGTCCCGAAGGAAGAGTGCAAAAATTTCAGTGACTCCAATATCAAGTCCTATAACTCAATAACAGTAGAATTAAAAAAAAAAAAATGGTTCAAATGGCTCTGAGCACTACGGGACTTAACTTCTGAGGTCATCAGTCCCCTGGAACTCAGAACTACTTAAACCTAACTAACTTAAGGACATCACACACATCCATGGTTGAGGCAGGATTCGAACCTGCGACCGTAGCGGTCGCGCTGTTCCAGACTGTAGCGCCCAGAACCGCTCGGCCACCCCGGCCGACCTTCTGTTTACAATATAGATGGTGAATTCAATCACTGTACAGTATACATTACAAACAATTCATGATATACTTGAATTCTAGCCTTATTTCATGAAATCTTCCAAAGAAAAAGAAATGTCTGCAGGCTGTGGCTAAGCCATGTCTCCACAATATTCTTTCTTCAAGGAGTCCTAGTCCTGCAGCAGAACTTCTGTGAAGTTTGGAGAGTCAGAGACGAGGTGTGGTGGAAGTGAAGCTTTGTGGATAGATCGTGAGTCGTGATTCCGTAGCTCAGTTGGCAGAGCATAGGCAAAGAGCCCTGGTTCGAGTCCTGGCCCTGACAATAGTTTAATTTGCAAGGTGGTTTTAAAAAGAATAGACTTGGAAAGAATGAAATGATAACTTAAAATTCATAGCATTGTTTTCGAAATTAATTCTCTGACTTCGATTTCCATGGCACTAGCCCTGCTTTGTATAAATCTATTACCAAGTTACCAAATACGGACATGAAAATTTGTCCCGGGCCGGGACTCGAAACCGGATTTCCTGCTTAGCACAAGTGGTAGCCGTAGCAACATTGCCTATCTATGCACGCTCCTGGGTCGACGCAAACCTTCCTCGTTACACTGCCTACGTCCTTCCATTGTACTCCACTAAATTCATCACCTAGTGCTCATAACATTACTGGGAATCCCGCATTAGGGGGCTGGGAACGAGGAATTGAGTTCAGTGTATTTATCAAAGTACACATGTCCAAGCTTGTAATACTTACATGCACGTCTGAAGGAAAAGATATGTTGACGATCCACAGTTATACGAAATACTTCCGAAATTAATTCACTGATACAATTTCCTCGACATCAACAGTATTAAGTATAGATTCACCATCCAACAGTGACATACGAATTTTCTTACGCAACTGTTGGGTAGTGAATCTATACCTAGTACAGTTGATGTCAAGGGTTCCCAATCAGCGAATTAATTTCGGAAGTTCGCACAAACGTGAATTGTCAAAAATTCCTGTTCTTCCAGAGATGTGTTTAAATCATAACATTGTCTTCACAATTAAAATTAAAATTGAACGCAAAAAATTAAATCAAGATGTAAGTACATTTTCATTATATATACACGTATTAGCAAACAGTACTTAGACGTGTTTGCAGTAGCATCTGTGATATTTCCTGTGAGTAAGCAGTCGGCAGTATAACGCACAGAGTCGTAACAAATTTTGCTCACGCTTCAGCCTAACTATGTTGAGATGGCTAAACTGTACCAAAGGGTCGTCATCGGACACTGTAACGCTTGATAGTTTCCACGGGGAGGCCCGTGGGCAGGGAACGCGGCAAAAGGGGTAATCGCTGTCCGTGCACTCCAGCTCCAGACTTTTTGGGAACTTAAACTCTCCTCCGTGCATTCGGCGCCGCTACCTGTGTGTTACTAGCCAGTAGTCGCCCATCGTCTTCCAAGGTCCCGGCTCCAGGTTCCGACTCTGGCAAGTCACCTACAACATCATCATGACAACGCACCACTCTGTTGCTTCAAACATGGGTCAAATTTAGGAACACTCCAAAGACATGAGGGCTTTACGTGGTTCAACATGTCAGCTATCACATGTGGGATGAGCTAAATGCCCCGTCGTGAAGTGAGCTCCAAGCGTCTTTGTTAATAAAGTAAAAGGTGAACTTCTTCGTTGCGGCCCATGACTGGCTAGTCGGATCCGACCGACTGCCGTGTCATCCTCTGAGCAAGTCGTCATTGGATGCAGTACGGAGGGAGGGGCAAGAGGTCGGCACGCTGCTCTCCCCGTCGCTGGCCGGTTCCTTCAACTAGGAATCGCTACGAATCAGCAGAGTAGCTCCTCAGTTGGCCTCAAGAGACTGACTGCAGCCATTACAATTTCCCCTATCGATGAAAAATATTTGGCGGTACCGAGAATCGAACACGCGTACTTCTGATGGCAGTCAGCCACGCTGACCGCTCAGCTACGGTAGCGAGCGGTAATCAAGAAGTGCATCAGCATTGGTCTCAAAAGCCTTTAGTGCCTTTGAAACCCATTCACGATGTTTCGTAACCACTATGGGAATGAAATAATACACATAAATTAAAGTGGTTCTTTTATATGTTGCACATTACGTGTTACCATTCATCTTGAGCACCCAGACACGTTCCGCCTTAGTTACAAGGCATCTTCAGATGGTGTCCTGAAACATTACACGATGTTTCGTTTGGGCATATAGGTTATCATTTCCAAATACTGGTTATAGACTTGAAACAGCTCCTCGAGGTTTTTATAATAAAATGGAGAAGTGCGTACAGTTCAGCGTCTAATTAATTATTTGGAAGCCAAACAGCTTAGTCTCATGTCGCAAACTCCTTGAAAGTTTGCAGTTTTCCTTTTGGTCACTGTTTTCAAAATAACTCCTGGAAATGGAAAAAAGAACACATTGACACCGGTGTGTCAGACCCACCATACTTGCTCCGGACACTGCGAGAGGGCTGTACAAGCAATGATCACACGCACGGCACAGCGGACACACCAGGACCCGCGGTGTTGGCCGTCGAATGGCGCTAGCTGCGCAGCATTTGTGCACCGCCGCCGTCAGTGTCAGCCCGTTTGCCGTGGCATACGGAGCTCCATCGCAGTCTTTAACACTGGTAGCATGCCGCGACAGCGTGGACGTGAACCGTATGTGCAGTTGACGGACTTTGAGCGAGGGCGTATAGTGGGCATGCGGGAGGCCGGGTGGACGTACCGCCGAATTGCTCAACACGTGGGGCGTGAGGTCTCCACAGTACATCGATGTTGTCGCCAGTGGTCGGCGGAAGGTGCACGTGCCCGTCGACCTGGGACCGGACCGCAGCGACGCACGGATGCACGCCAAGACCGTAGGATCCTACGCAGTGCCGTAGGGGACCGCACCGCCACTTCCCAGCAAATTAGGGACACTGTTGCTCCTGGGGTATCGGCGAGGACCATTCGCAACCGTCTCCATGAAGCTGGGCTACGCCCCAACATCGTGCAGCCCGCCTCCAGTGGTGTCGCGACAGGCGTGAATGGAGGGACGAATGGAGACGTGTCGTCTTCAGCGATGAGAGTCGCTTCTGCCTTGGTGCCAATGATGGTCGTATGCGTGTTTGGCGCCGTGCAGGTGAGCGCCACAATCAGGACTGCATACGACCGAGGCACACAGGGCCAACACCCGGCATCATGGTGCGGGGAGCGATCTCCTACACTGGCTGTACACCACTGGTGATCGTCGAGGGGACACTGAATAGTGCACGGTACATCCAAACTGTCATCGAACCCATCGTTCTACCATTCCTAGACCGGCAAGGGAACTTGCTGTTCCAACAGGAAAATGCACGTCCGCATGTATCCCGTGCCACCCATCGTGCTCTAGAAGGTGTAAGTCAACTACCCTGGCCAGCAAGATCTCCGGATCTGTCCCCCATTGAGCATGTTTGGGACTGGATGAAGCGTCGTCTCACGCGGTCTGCACGTCCAGCACGAACGCTGGTCCAACTGAGGCGCTAGGTGGAAATGGCATGGCAAACCATTCCACAGGACTACTTCCAGCATCTCTACGATCGTCTCCATGGGAGAATAGCAGCCTGCATTGCTGCGAAAGGTGGATATACACTGTACTAGTGCTGACATTGTGCATGCTCTGTTGCCTGTGTCTATGTGCCTGTGGTTCTGTCAGTGTGATCATGTGATGTATCTGACCCCAGGAATGTGTCAATAAAGTTTCCCCTTCCTGGGACAATGAATTCACGGTGTTCTTATTTCAATTTCCAGGAGTGTATTTTGTTTAGCAATCACATGTCTTGATTATGTGAAGATTTTTTCTATGTCTCTCAAAATATGTACTTAATGGCTGAAGCACTAGCGCCTTTTAGCTAAAGTTCTGCATGGTTAAAGAATATTACTCATCATTACCACTGTTATATACATTGGTTGTCAATATTCCTTAAAGCCACATTTGGGTGCATGGTTTGTTATGCTGCGGTTATCTATCCCCTCCCCTTCTGTTTGATACTGGAATTACTGACATACTAGGCTTCTCATGAAGTCGATATTTGACACTGATTGCTCACACTATAACTTACATGCATATGAATGTTGAGTGACATTTCAACTCATTTCTGAAGATTATTGTAGCTTGTTTCAATGTTACAGAAGCGATTTCCATTACGTTTATGGCATATATACATTTCATCAACTCTATGCAATGAATAAGATACTGTGTAACATTAGCATTTTATACTGTTTTATACCTTTTATTGTAACATCACTGTCGGGAGATTTGCAACTTTATTTTCTGTTTACATATGAAACTGTACCAATGATGTTCATTAAATATAGTCCAGTCCTCTACATTAACAAGTAACTTGTCATTGAGATATTGTTATACCAGATGACGAAAATACTTTTTAAAGATGTTTGACCAGCTCCTCAAAATTTTGTGCTGTGTAATGCTTATAGTTCTGAACTTCTCTTGTACTGCTCCATGTTCACTTAGCATTAGTATGTCTGCTTCCAAGAATCCTGTTTCTTATACTGATATTCATGTCATGCTCTACACATTATTTAAGTGATTACAAACGTAAACCATTTTAACCCTGTAAGTATTCAAGTATATTTTGCACTTCTTTGAAAAAGACTTGCAACATTTCCTGTATACTACATATAATTATTTGTATCTTTGCATAGTATTTGTGAAGATGGTCCACGACTGAAACCAGTTAATATTTCGATTTACAACAAAAGCAGCTGATGGTAAAACATGCATTTTATACATCACTTGATGGCTGTTTATAACCACCTTCCAGAAACGTTTTACTCATTCTGGATACGACTTGCTATGGGAAACTGATATTTCCTGCTACTTGGTACTTGTTGGATCAGGATTTGTGGGGTAGGGGGGTACTTGAATTGATGCTACTTTCCGATGCACATTCTTATGCTACAATCTACGAGAATGACCGCGAGACTGTAGGGTTTGACTCCAATGCTTTCATGTCTGTTAATGTACCTTCAGTCGCGTCCAGACTTAACTTCCAATGTTCAGAGGGATAGATCTTGTTTCATGCTCGTGGTACAATATCAGTATTTCACTTCCTATTTGTGAGGTTAGCGTTCGTGATTCAACACGCTGACATTATTTTGATATTGTTTAAAGTAGTCTGATGTGTATGGCGTTTTCTTTTCTTCTGGTTTTCATATATCGTGGACTTCACGGACAAATGAATATTCATTCTTTGTCGTTGTTCATTGATTTGCTTGTGAATGATCAGGAATTTCGTTATAGCACTTTTGATTTGTTTTCTTCCTCCATTCATGAAATCAGCACAATATGTAAATGATAGACGTACTCTTACATTCATTTTTGCGACAATACTTGATTTGTGCATGAGCTTTAATGTGCATTTTGCATTTAGCGGATTATCAGTCAAAGTGAAAACAACTGCTATCATAATGAAAATCCAGGATTCTTTGGGTGCATTTACAGTTTTTAAGGTGAGACTGCTTTGCGGAAAGTACTTGACATCCTACTGTTCACAAATACGTTCAATGTAACTGTTATATTCCATGTCTTTTGTGGTTGGAATTCAGGTTCACGGTGTGAGGCTGTACAAACCTCACTGTACGTGACCTGCCTTCTCAATTATGCCAGTTCAGTACCATGTATAATCTTGCCCTTAGTCGTTCAAGCATCTATTCTCACTCACACCTGCATCTACGCTCCGCAAGCTATGTTACGTTATGTGGCAGGGAGTGCTTTGTGTACCAATGTCACTTCTCTCTCTCCCTGTTCCAGTCGCGTATGCTTCGCGGGAAGAATGATTGCTCATGAGTCTCCTTGTGGGCTCGAATATAATTTTAATGGTCTTTTAGCGAGATATACGTGGAAACTTTATATTGGTTTGGTCTTCTAGGAACGTACACTGTAGGAACTTTTAACAGGAGATCATTCTGTGATGCAGAACGTGTCCTACTGTCGAATACGGCTACTAAACAGTCATCATACGAAGTTAAGAATTATTTCTGGGTCAATAGTCTGTAGAAAAGGAGCAAATTTTCAGGGCATTTTACTGGAGTCATATTTTTCGTATATTCGGTTCAGTTCAAAGGTAGCTTCTATGAACCATCTACCGAACACTGCTTGTGTAAGTATACCACTTACATATAAATTTTATTGTTATATTTTCACTTTGAATTGCACAGTAGTCATGTAGATCAGTCACCGACTAATTATACCGTTCTTTTTGCCGAGAAGATATTATTCTTTCCTTAGGCGGTCGGAAGACGGGGTTTCATTGCTACATATGACACACTCTTCATGAGGAACAATAGCCGCTATTCTTCCAGTCCATATGTGGCATAACAGCAAACCAGTGCTTAACAGTATTGGTTAAAAAGAGTCTCGGTTGCAATTTTAGTTTTTTTTCTTCTCTTTTCAACAACTCGTTTCGCCTTATTTAGGCATCTTCAAGTTATCTTTTCTAGATGGACGCGAGAGGCACCAAAAATCTGCATAACGCGTTCCCGTTCACAAGAACGAGTAACAGTAAGATGGGGGCTCCCCTATACAGCCGCTATTGCAAGTCGCGTGACTTCTGGAAGTGGAAGCCAGGCGGTGCTACAATGACAGCAGAGGAGGACGCAGATGAAGCGCGCTGCTTTCTCCGACGGAGCGCCAGGGGCAGCGGGGGTGTGGGCGGCGCCGGGCGACAGTGCTGCGGCCCGCGGCGACGCTCGCAATCAGCGGCGCGCGCCGGCCGCCCGGGGCCAATATGTCGCGCGGCAGTGGCGCGCCGCGCTCATGGCGGGCAACATCGTCGAGGCGTGGCTGCGCTCGCTGCACCTCGGCCAGTACGCCGAGTCCTTCCTGGACAACGGCTACGACGACCTGGAGATCTGCAAGCAGGTGGGCGACCCCGACCTGGACGCGATCGGCGTGCTGGAGCCCGGGCACCGCGCGCTGCTGCTGCGCTCGGTGCGCCGGCTGCGCGAGCACGGCGCCGCCTCCGTCTACTTCACGCTGGAGGAGGGCGCCGCGGCGCTCAGGCACGACGCCTGCGGCTGCGACAAGCCGCTCGGAGCGGCCGGCGCGCCGTCGGCGCCGCCGCAGCCCCCGGAAGACGCCGCGGCCGGCGCGTCCGCCTGCGCCGACGACTACGAGGAGGGCCGCGCCGAGCTGGTGCGCGTGCCCAGGCACCACTTCCGGCACGTGGCCCTCAACGGCAGCCACCAGCCGCACCAGCACCACCACCACCAGCACCAGCAGCAGCAGTTCCAGCGCGCCGTCTGCCTCGGGGGACAGCACGTCCCCACATCGGTGAGTCCTGCGGCCGTCGCCGTCTACAGCAAGGTACTGCCAGCTCGGCGGCGTCACCACTGCTCTGCGGGTAGCGCTACTACTCTAACCATTCCAGTGTATTTCCTGTACGCTTGCTATACAATCGCTCAAAGCTATACCTGCTCAGTGGTTATAGTTACGATTTTAAAATAAGATAGATGGGCTCTCAAATCTGGTTAGTGGAACAATTTTTTCTGAAAAAAAAAAGTACTTGTGGCGATTCAACTACTACGATTATCAGAACTTAACTCAGAAACTCTTAAAACAACATAAAGGACCTAACACCCTCCTTAGGGTTAAGTTTGTACAAACCGAAATCAAACGGTTTTTCACAAGTTTTTAGTTTTGATTTGATAATGGCAGTAGTCGAAACAAAGTTTTAAATAAAAAAAAATACATTAAGCGATGTAGACCGATTCATTCAAAGATGTCCACAATGATCACAGACCCATTCAGGACAATTATTTCCTATATTAATGAGATTAGTTTGTGAAATCTTAATCTATTGAAACCATAAATCGTATACTTTTTCTAAGGGCATTGCACTAAGCAGTCTCTTGGAAAAGATGATATCAATAACTGTCATGTTTAACTAACTCGTTTAATGACAATTTTATTCGGGTATTCTACACAGTGTATATTACGCTCATCATACACTTCTTGTAAAAACACATTTAATACAGAAAACTATTCTTAGAAATACCTATAATCCAAATACTGCAAAATAAGTACATACAGAAAAATGCGCTGTTTACATTAGTTCTTGAAAACTACAACAATAAAGACAAATGACAATCAAGTAGACGTAAGCAGGCAGCCCTGCCAGCATTGGACTTGAGCGAAGGCATTCGTTGGGGAGAAAAGGACCCTACAAGAACACAAATCAGTCCTTAGTAAGATGACGAAAGCCTCAGTCGTCTTTCGTAATAATTTCGCTTAGGGTACATACAAAGAAAATGAAAATATTTCTTTAGATTATCAAAATAGCTATTTTGAGGCTGACTATAAGAACGTTAACATGCCAAAAAATTTTTCAACAGGTGACCAAACACTGTTATATAGTATTAAGTTTTTTTTTTTTTAATACAGTACTGTCCATCTCTCCGAAGAGTTAACCCTTGGGATAATGTACAATACGTTTTCTTTTAATTTCTTGCATCTATGAGATACCACAAATGTGTTCAGTTTTCTGCCTGTGTAATAAACAGCTTCATAGTTTATCTTAGATTATGGCATAATATTTTATCATAATGTTGTGGCAAGGTAAACTTAAGATATCACTTTCGCTATACAAAACCAATGTAAATTTTGAAACAAACTTTAAAATTTGAGTTGCTCTAAACTTTAACGAAGACACGCGGATGCGCTAGAAAGTAGCACCTTCGAATTTTTTTGAAAAAATTCTTAATACATTTTAAATAATATAAGTATTATTTAGATTTTAAATTTTCTTTTAATGGCTATATATTTTATATTTAAACGTAGTCATTCTGTGAACAAACACATTTCTAGCAAAGAGATAGCAGTTTATCGTTATAGTCGATGTAGAATGTTTGACTACATTGACGGAGCCATAACCTCACCTCTGCTTGCACTGCTTCACCATTATCAAAGTGAATTTCTGGAAGACATTCTTTAAGTTTTGGAAACAGACGAAAATGGGATGGGGCCGAATCGGGACTGTATGGAGGATGATCCATGACAGTGAGCCCAAGACGTCGTATTGTTGCAGAAGCTGCAGCGATACTCTGTGGTCTGGCGTTGTCGTATTGAATGATACAGTGCTCCATGAGTGGGCGAACTCTTCAAATTCAAAACTGAATTACAGCACACTGTTTCTCACGCGCCGACAATGTTACGTCACACACCGCCATGTTACACACTTCGGAGCCCTCTAGCGGCAGTGGACTGCTAGTACACAGTCATGAAAATTGAAAGTTGTAGAGTTGTAATAGCGTTTCTACTATTTAAATAGCTTTAAGAGTTGTCACATAAAAATCCGGAGGCACTACTTTTCAGCACACTCTTGCACATTGCTAGGAAGGTGAGTATCTACTACACAGCACTGCAGTACCACTGGGTCGTGATTTTTACATGCTTTATAGTGTCTTCATACACATCACACAATGTGCGGTTCATTAATGGAGTATCTCCTCATGACGTACACATACAATGAGCTCGGATTTTCCTACCCTACAATATTACCATTTACGTACGTAGTAAATCAAGTTATGATACCGTACAAACAAGGAGTCGTAATTCGTCTTATTCTTCTGGCAGAGTCATCCGACAACAATTTTGTCCTATTAATGTAAGACTCAGCTGTAGGTGAAAGATTGTTCATAATTACTGAGGGTCCCTACAGAAAAAGACTATGGCCAGGTAGACTCACAGCTGTACAGAATAACTGCTTCACGGCAGATGTTAAAGTGTAAGACGATAACCTCCCTCCAACAATTTTCCGCTACAGGGCCTAATCTCCATTTACATCTACATATTTATAGGGTGGTTTCTTCATTTCCCACCACGATAACCCTGGTATACATATATACAGTACTTCCATGTTGCCCTTTCTTCCTCTGCTCTTGGCTCCTTTTCCCCTATTCCCTCTCTTTTTCTCCCATTTCTTCATCGAAACATCTACACAAACAAAGCACGCACACACACGCACTTTCTCCACCCTCTCTTTCACTCTCTCTCTCCCTCTCCCACAAATGGCTCTGAGCACTATGGGACTTGACATCTGAGATCATCAGTCCCCTAGAACTTAGAACTACTTAAACCTAACTAACCTAAGGACATCACACACACCCATGCCCGAGGCGGGATTCCAACCTGCGACCGTAGCGGCCGCGTGGTTCCAGACTGAAGCACCTAGAACCGCTCGGCCCCACCGGCAGGCCCTCTCTCACAAACACACATACATGTACACATCCACACACTCACACGCACACACACCCACACACACACACACACACACACACACACACACACACACGCACGCACGCACGCAAAACAACTGCTTCGTCATCTACACAATCACGATCATCATACCAGATAGTTTCTCGAATTACTTGACGATTGGATTTGATGCTGAATAACTTGCTGCAAAATGCTTACGTTACCCAAAGACTGTGATCAAACCGAACTGTCCATTGTATTTGTTCGCACTCTCCGACCCCGCGGGAGCTTGTCCGTACCAACATAGGACAGTCTCAGTGGTACGTGAAGGAGTGAAACCAGCAGCAATCTAATGCTTTCAAGCGTTATGAATTGTTACCAGTTATTGAACTGGATGTGTGCCGTATAAAGCCAAGGATTCAAATTCAAGGTATAGGGTTGGGTTTGGGTGTCTCCCACTAGAGCTGGCATAAGTTCTGCGTTACATTTGCGGTACGGCGACGTACTGTACATTATCATGAAACAGCGGCACCCCTTGTCGCACCGTTCCAGAACGGTGGTTTTCGTCAGACTTGCTACCCCATAAGCGTTCTTCATTCTCCGAACGATGTCTGCCGGTGTTTGTCCTTCCGCAGCCAAGAAAAGAACAACAGCACATATTTCGTTCCCGTTTTCAGCGTCGGAAAGACATAAACAATACACTAATCTCGTGCCTACATATCAGTGCTTATACACCAGCATCTCGTGCCAGGTAGCATATACACTACTGGCCATTAAAATTGCTACACCAAGAAGAAATACAGATGATAAACGGGTATTCATTGGACAAAAATATTATAGGTGGAACTGACTTGTGATTACATTTTCACGCAATTTGGGTGCATAGATCCTGAAAAAGTAGTACCCAGAACAACCACCTCTGGCCGTAATAACAGCCTTCATACGCCTGGGCATTGAGTCAAACAGAGCTTGGATGGCGTGTACAGGTACTGCTGCCCATGCAGCTTCAACACGATACCACAGTTCATCAAGAGTAGTGATTGGCGTATTGTGACGAGCCAGTTGCTCGGCCACCATTGACCAGACGTTTTCAATTGGTGAGAGGTCTGGAGAATGTGCTGGCCAGGGCAGCAGTCGAACATTTTCTGTATCCAGAAAGGCCCGTAGAGGACGTGCAACAAGCGGTCGTGCATTATCCTGCTGAAGTGTAGGGTTTCGTAACACATCTGAAATGTAACGTCCACTGTTCAAAGTGCCGTCAATGCGAGCAAGAGGTGACCGAGACGTGTAACCAATGGCACCCCATACCATCACGCCGGGTGATACGCCAGTATGGCGATGACGAATACACGCTTCCAATGTGCGTTCACCGCGATGTCGCCAAACACGGATGCGACCATCATGATGCTGTAAACAGAACCCGGATTCATCCGAAAAAATGACGTTTTGCTATTCGTGCACCCAGGTTCGTCGTTGAGTACACCATCGCAGGCGCTCTTGTCTGCGATGCAGCGTCAAGAGTAACCGCAGCCACAGTCTCCGAGTTGATAGTTCATGCTCCTACAAGCGTCGTCGAACTGTTGGTGCAGATGGTTGTTGTCTTGCAGACGTCCCCATCTGTTGACTCAGGGATCGAGACGTGACTGCACGATCCGTTGCAGCCATGCAGATAAATTACCTGTCATCTCGACTGCTAGTGATACGAGGCCGTTGGGATCCAGCACGGCGTTCCGTATTACTCTCCTGAACCCACCGATTCCATATTCTGCTAACAGTCATTGGATCCCGACCAACGCGAGCAGCAGTGTCACGATACGATAAACTGCAATCGCTATAGGCTACAATCCGACCTTTACGAAAGTCGGAAACGTGATGTTACGCATTTCTCCTCCTTACAGGAGGCATGACAACAACGTTTCACAAGGCAACGCCGGTGAACTGCTTTTTGTGTATGAGAAATCGGTTGGAAACTTTCCTCATATCAGCACGTTGTATGTGTCGCCACCGGCCCGAACCTTGTGTGAATGCTCTGAAAAGCTAATCATTTGCATATGACAGCATCTTCTTCCTGTCGGTTAAATTTCGCGTCTGTAGCACGTCATCTTCGTGATGTAGCAATTTTAATGGCCAGTAGTGTACATTACAGTAAAGCACTCAGACTGAAACGTTTTGATAGCCCCTTATTTTTGGTACCTTATGTGATATTGCTTTAAATGTTACTGAAAGTACTTTATATCCACTGAAGTACATATCTGTCTCCAGTGCGTTACGAATCTTAATGCTCAGTGCCCTATTTTTGAACGGAGTGTGCTCGTCATTAACATGGTTCTCACTTCTGGTAAATCATTCTTTTACGTGAACAATTACATGTCACACTATGGTTTGTAACATGCGCAGTTACACTGGTAATCCAAATCATTTCGACCTCCTGGATAATGGCCATCTTTGGAACGCAGTACAGCAACAATTCTACGTGGTATGACCTCGACAAGCCCTTGGTAAACTTTCAGTGGTATGTGGCACTAACTGTATACTCGACGGTCACATAAATTCTATAAATTAGGACCCGACGGTTTTTGGGCGAGGTGCTAGCGTCCGACTACGTCCCACATTTGTCTGAGAAATTCAGTGCAGGCTAATATGGTGACCAAGACATGGATATGAAGACATTATCACACTCCTTAAACAACTGTAGCACTATTCCGACCTTGTGACACGGGCAGGTATCGTGCTGGAAAATACATTCGCTTCCAGGAAAAACATCAAGCATAAAGCGATGCAAGGGGTCCGTTGTGTTCACAGGACAGTAACACTCGAAGGGCTGAATATCTTCCCCGTTTCTCAAACGCTCGTTCCCAGACGCCGGGGCATAATAAAGTGCCATAAGTCGCTTATGTCTGTTGATTTTCTCCATTTGGAGTTCGTGTCGTCGCTAGGACGTTACTCCGTCCACTTGTGTTCCACGTCCCAATTTCACGGTGGGCACTGGACGTAATGAAATGGTGCGTCGGTGAATACTCATTGCAGCAGTGTGGAGTGTAACTAAATTTGGTGTTGATGACTGGTTTACTTTTTGCCCTGGGACATGTACTGACAGAGGTCACGAGATAGCGAGATGCACATATGCAGATGGCAGTAGTGTCGCGTACACAAGGTATAAGAGGACTCGCATTGGCGGAGCTGTCATTAGTACTCAGATGATTCATGTGAAAATGTTTCCGACTTGATTACGGTCGCACGACAGGGAGCTAACAGAATTTGAGATGGGAATTGCAGATGGAGCTAGAGGCATGGAACATTTCATGTCGAATATACTTAGGGAGTACAGCATTCATAGGTCCACAACATCAAAAGTGTGGGGAGAATACCAAATTTCAGACGTTATCTCTAGGCGTTACCTCTCGCCATGAACAACGCAGTGGGCCACGGGCGTTCATTTAACGACCGGGAGCAGCGGCGTTTGCTTAGAGTTGTCGGGGCTAACAGACACGCAACGCAGAGTGTAATGACAGCGGAAATCAATGTGGAACGTACGAGAAACCTATCCGTTAAGACATTGAAGCGAAATTTGGCGTTAATGGGATGTGTGAGCAGATGAGCTTCCTTGTGCTTTTGCTAAAAGCACGACATTACCTACAGCGCCTCTCCTGGCCTCGTACCCATATTGTTTGAGCCCTGGAAGACTGGAAAACCGGGGCCTGGTCATATGAGCCCCAGTTTCGGTTAGTAAGAGCAGATTTTGGGGCAGATCTCACGAAGCTAGGGACCCATATTTTCAACAAGGCACTGTGCAAGCTAGTTGTGGCTCCATAATGGTGTGGGCGGAGTTTACATGGAATGGACTGGGTCCCCTGCTCCAACTGAACATATAGTTAACTGTAAATCCTAATGATCAGCCACTGTTTGAGACCATTTGCAGCCAATCATGGACTTCATGTTTCTAAACAACGATGGAATTTTTATGGAAGACAGTGCGCCATGTCACTGGATCACAATTGTCCATGACTGATGTGAAGAACATACTGGACAATTGGAGCGAATGATCTCACCACCTATCGAACATTTATGGGACTTAATCGGGAGGTCAGTTCGTACACAAAAACCTGCACTGGCAAAACTTTCGCATTTATTGACGGCTATAGAGATACCATGCGGGGGACCTCCAACGACTTCTTGTGCCCATGCCATGTCGAGTTAGTGAACTAGACCGGGCAAAGCAGGTCCGACAAGATGTTAGCAAGTCTCCCATGACTTTTGTCACCTAAGCGTACAGCATTAAGTTATTCTCGCACCATTACGCCTCTTATTTTGAAAAGGATGATTAAACCTAGAGCTCAATGAGCAGTGTGGCTCAGTAGAGAATCATACCACAGCATACGACCAGAAGTTTCTATCGTATCGAATAAAGGACTGGTCTCAACAAGTTTTTGAACAAATACTTTATTTCATTTCCGGATACCTAATTTTTCTTCCTTGAGCTTTATCAAATGACAAAACTGTTGTGATTACAGTTCGTATTGATCTACACGGCACTGCGGAAAGAGCAATATATAATGGCGTTCCTAATAAGAATGTGGACAACATGATATCGACTGTTACCTAGCAGCGGATTATATTTTCACAGGTGACCAGACTAATTTTATTTCAGTATTGTGATTCGTTTTGCAAGCCGCCGCACACAACGTCGCCCTCGTTGATCCCATGTATTTTTTCGGAGAGAAAGCACTGATACAGTTACATCCCGTCTTTTATGGAAAATATTGGGAACTTCCCGAGTGTCGGGCTATATTTATGGTTGGATTCTTCCGATAGAACCAGTCATCTTTAAGGAAACAAAATCAACGTTCGTATAGGTAATTTCAGAAGAACAGCACAAAGTCTACATTGGCGATTCAGTATTCTTTATTCAGATATAGGACAGGAACGATCATTAGGAGCTAAATGTATAGTAAACATGTGTTCCAAAATGGATTTCTTAAGAACTACACGGTCCAGTCACATTAGTGTTACAAGTTGTCAAAAGGATGAACAACCATCTTTTGCAGCGTGGATATGCAGGCGGAAGATAACGTCTTAGACCTTCTGGCGACAGACGGACCTGAACTTATCGAATCAGTTAACGCAGAGGAAGGTATCAGTGATCATAAGGCTCTGATAGCATCTATGACGACTGGTCTGACAATGAATGTTAAGAAAGGGAGGAAGATATTTTTGTTTAGCAAGAGTGACAGGGTGCAAATTTCAGAGTATCTGAGAAGTCAGTATAAAATATTCGGTGATAAGGACGAACACGTTGAAACCAATGCAAAAAATCCAAAGGAATCGTGCAATGTGCCCTAGACAATACATTCCGAGGAAGGTATTAACGGATGGGAAAGACCTCCCTGGTTTCATAATTATGTTAGAAAACTGCTACTTAAGCAAAGAGAACATCTTCTCAGATCCAAGAGAAGTAGAAATCTAGCTGACAAACAAAAGCTGAACGAAGCGAAAATGAGCTTAAGGAGAGCAATGAGACAAGCGTTCAATGAGTTTGAAAGAAAAACTTTGTCAGCCGATCTGTGTAAAAACCCTAAGAGGTTTCGGTCGTATGTAAAATCAGTAAGTGGGTTAAAATCATATATTCATTAACTTGGTGACCATAATGGCACCGAAAATGGAAGACAACAGAGAAAATGCCGAAATACTGAATTCGGTCTTCCGAAATTGTTTCACCGCGGAAGATCGTAACATAGTCCCTCCTCTTTAATCGTCATACGGACGTCGAAATAGTAGATACTGAGATAACCGATCGCGGAAAAGAAAAACAACTACAATCGCTTAGTAATGGAAACGCTTCACTATCAGGTGAGATACCTATAAAATTCTACAAAGATAACCAGAAAGAAGTTACTCGCCTTCTAGAAGTAATTTATAGTAGATCGCTTAAGCAAAGAAGGGTAGCTAACGACTGGAAGAAAGCACACGTCATTTCTGTTTTTAAGAAGGGCCGTAGGGCAGGTGCACACAATTACAAACCTATATCGATGACGACAATCTGTTTAAGAATTATGGAACCTGTCTTAAGCTCAAGAATTCCGACGTTTTTTGAAAAGGAAAATCTCCTCTATAAAAATGAACATGGATTTCGCAAACAGAGCGCCTGCGAAATTCAGCTCGCTGTGTTCCTAAATGAGATCGACAGCGCCGTAGACAATGGCACTCAGGCTGATGCCGTCTTCCTTGACTTCAGGAAGGCATTTAACATCGTGCCGCACTGCCTTTTAGTGACAAAATACGAGCTTATCGAGTATCGGAGGAGATTTAGACAGGTTTCAAGCCATTCTTGCAGACAGAACTCAACACGTCGCTCTTAACGGACTGAAATGAACAGATGTAAAGGTAATTTCCGCAGTACCCCAAGGAAACGTGATAGTGGCTTTGCTGTTTGCAGTATACGTAAATGACGTAACAGAAAGCGTCGGATGCTCTCTAAGGCTGTTCGCAGATGATGCAGTAGTCTATAACAGAGTAGACACCTCAGAAGATAGCATCCATTTGCAGGATGACCTCCAGAGATTCGATGAATGGTGCAGGATCTGCCAGTTGACCCTGAACGTACATGAAAGTAAATATTGCGCATACATAGGAAAATAAATCCGCTACTGTATAGCTGCACTATTGATGAGAAACCGCTGGAAAAAGTGTCTGCCGTAAAATATCCAGGAGTATCTGTCCAGAGCAACCTTAAATTTGTACGTACATAGGCGAAGGTAAACACTACTGCTTGATTAACACTACTGGCGCAAATCACTGTAAACAGTAGTTACCGCCAACACCTAGGACCTTAAGTGTAATGACAACATAAGGCAGATAGTAAGAGAAGCTGATACTAGGTTGATTCAAAAAAATATTCAAATGTATGTGAAATCTTATGGGACTTAACTGATAAGGTCATCAGTCCCTAAGCTTACGCACTACTTAACTTAAATTATCCTAAGGACAAACACACACACCCACGCCCGACGGAGGACTCGAACCTCCGCGGGGACCAGCCGCACAGTCCATGACTACAGCGCCTTAGACCGCTCAGCTAAACCCGCGCGGTGGTTGAGATTCATCGAGAGAATATTAAGGAAGTTTAACTTCATCCACGAAACAACTGCTTTAAAAACACTTGTTGAACCGATTCTTTCACACTACTGACTCCTCTTGGACTGTTAATAGACTGTGTTAATAGCAGACATTAGTATCAGAAGTACCCTCTGCCCCACGTCAAAAACGAGCTGGTCTTCACGGCCGGTCTATCACTAAAGTTAAAATTACGTAGATCTACTTTTGGAGGAGGAGCGCTATAAGCAAAATATAACTCTTTCTTTTCTTCTTTTTTCCAAATATATTTCGCTGAAGTTTCAGCATCGTCTGCGGCAGTACTGCAAATCAGTATATATAGTGCCAACTACCAGAAACTTTCATACCAAATATACAGAACTCATAAGGGTGCTAAAAAGTAACAGCGGTCATCCTACATTTGCTGAACACTTTGTGGACATGAAATACTGCTCAACAGACATCAACATCGACATGAAAATTCTCAAATGCAGCAACAGCCCCTCACAAAAACCAACAACTGAAGAAAACACAGCTGAAGGAAAACAAATGATAAAAGAGTACACAGCTTTCTGCAATGGAATTCTGCTCTCTGCCCTCAGAGAACTATCAGACAATACTAACCCATAAATGCACCTACCAATCGCCCCATCCTACAAACAAAAAATTAAATAACTAAACAAAAGCCATATACCTTCAGCTTCACACACACACACACACACACACACACACACACACACACACACACACACACTATCTTCCACGTACATTTAATTAATGTTAGGACTAACCGTAACATTCGTAGTCGTAAAATATCTTAGTAAAGAATTTTCTACATCAAATCTGTATGATTGAAGATGAAAAACTGTGAAAGAAAGCAACTGCAATACAAAACATAAAAACTAAAAAAAACTACAGCATGTGGTAGCAACGTATATACACAAACTTTGTTTGTTTTTCAGGTTTGTAAATACCGTGTTACAACACAAATTTATGTGTGGAAAACTGGTATTTTTCTTGTTTAATGAAAAGAAAAAAAAGCCTCTGAGAATGCTAAAACTTTAGCGTGTGACGTCTCCTCCAATGCTGCGTGTGCGAAGTCTCGATTAGGCTTGGTAATTATTGCCCTTAGTTTCCCAGTGGCGTGTAAATTTTTGGATAATCTTGCACAGAATAATTAAACTAATATCCTAGCTGCATTGATGTTTGAGAGTCAATGCCATGATAAAATCCTTTAATGTAATGAATGCACTCACTTCTAGCCATTGAAAAGATTTAAAAAGGGATACAGCACATTTTCCAAGTTTCAGTATCGTCGGAAACAATGCTGGCCAGAGATATCACAAGAACGCAAGACTGGGCAACTTAATAAGACAATTGAACTGCACCTACATCGCATAGCGCAAATTTGTCAGTTAATATCACGGAATACTTTCAGTTAATGAAGTCACCGGCTATAAATATCCACAAAACTGTTTCTTATTAATTATTTCTCATTTTTAAACAAATAACTTCCATTATAACTTGAAAATTTTAGTTCTCTGTCCAGTCACATCCGCAGTTTTTCTCAGGTTGAAGCTTTGTCCAGCAAAATCCAGCGTTTTCTCCCTTTACAGTGCTTTTCCACCGATCAGTACTTTTCCAGTACAATAACAAACATCAGTGCTCGCCAGAGCGGAACATAAGCACAGAAATACCAAGAACAGAAAGAGAGAGAAACAAATGCGTTACATTGCTATTTCTAAGAAAAGGAAAACAAAAAATTTCACATCTTTAGCTTCTGTAGCCTGTACGTTCTTAGGAAACTAATTATTCCAATGCTAATATTATATGTTAAATATTTGTTAAAGTACATGAACAAATTATTTTTAGTTTCGATTTAGAGCCGTATGAGAGAGTGGGAAATACAAGACATTATAAAACTGTGCTTTGCTGAAGCTGGACCAATCCAAAACACGGATAGAATAGCCTCAACCTAATGTCGATTAAATACTTAATTACGTTCTGTAAACTTCTCCTGCCTTACTTTCAAATAAGGGATCATTTATCATTAACTACAGACGATAAGAAAGTATATGTTTCATATTAAGTTGTAATTATCCCAAAATTTGTTTGAATGTGGGTTCTCTACTAAACTTTGCAGTTAAATGCTCGTGGAGAAGCAATGTAGGCAGCAGTTCTTCTAAACTATGAGAAAAACTATTTCCTTTGCCATAAGGTTGCTTTAAACCAATTATTCCTGTTATTTTTTCCTGAATATTGGATTTCACTTTGTCTGACATCTTGCAAAATTGAAAAGTGGAAAATAAAAAGTCTCAAGCCCCAAATCTCACAACTGTAAGTAGAATAAAAAAACAATGTGCATATTTCTTTGTACATAACTGATTTGATGCTGAAAAACTGAGAAGGTATTCAGATACCACAATTATGCTGCTCACTACAGTTCGCAAAAAAATAATGAAATACATTAGGAAATAAATACATTATTAAGAACGTCCTAAGTTCCGTACCAGGAAACTGAAACGTTCTAGAAGCTAAAAAGAAGTTGGTCCCTGTGAAGAAAATAGCACCAACCAGCCACTGACGGTAATGCAACATATTTGTTTACACGAATAACGCAGTTACCCGTTTCGAACCGACAGTTTCATGTTGGACAGCTGTTCACGTGTATGTTACATTTTTTGTTGTTTACATTAGTTGTTGACTGTTTTTTTCCAACTGAAGTAAAAATCAACGAATGTAATATAAACAAGAACAACAGCCTGAAGATGAACTTGTCGGGTTGAAATCGGTAATGTCGTTATTTGTGTTAATAAATAGCATTATTAGCAGTAGCTCGGTCTTATATTACAGTTTTTACAAAGCCATGGCCTCAGAAATGTCAGTTTTCGACAAAATAGTATGAAGAAAATTCTTCCCAAGCGTTATTAATCCTCAAGTATCATGTTTTGATTTTGAATATGTGCACAGAAACAGAGCATTTGATTTGTAGCTAGTAAAACCATAGTCAGCAGAAACCACTGCTCATACCTTGTAAATTTTGGAACCACAGAGAGAAGAACAAATTGAAAGAAAGATCGAAGCCATCTACCAGTAGTTGGGCATCTGAACCAAGCGTAGGGACATGCAACAGAGTAGCGAAAACGCAGTAGCACTGAAAACCCTTTCTTGGGGAAAACAGACACTTAGAACGTTTTCCGTTTCCACTTTTCAACTGTCAGTAACTGCTCATTTCCGTTGCTGCCAACAGAGAGCAATAGCAGCAGCGAGACTCTATTAGTTGCTAGAATGTCGCTCAGGCATTTAGAGAATAAGTGACTAACAAAGCTGTTGTTTCAGGAGAAGATGGTAGTCGTGTACCGCAGGAAGTCAAACCGCTAGCCACGGACTGCCTGCGAGACGAAGCCACACCCACAGCAGAAACCCGCCAACCCTTGACCAGGACACAACGACGATGCCGCACGACGCAGAAGAAACTCCACCTCCACTGGCTGTTCCTACTGACTCCTGCAAACAGTATCCTATGGTCTCTTGATCTAAGAGCAACACGTTCCTTGTTAAGTAACTACGTACTTGATACGGTACGCCAATTTTTAAAACATCTGTCCACGTTACGGGTTCCTGTAATCTCACTCATTCTTTTCATTGCCAGGTTATCTTACTTAAAGATATACTTTTTTGAAATGTCTACTTTTACTGATCAGCAATAAACAAATTTTAAAAAAAGGTAAAATATCTAAGAAAAAGATAATTTATCACTCAACTACACAAGCTGCCATTAACAAAGAAACTGTTTCTCGAACAATACCTCCAGTGACAGTATTTTAAGAATAATGCTAGATTTATTGTAGATTTAGCAGATTTACGAGTCATACAATCATAAAAGTTCCAACTTTCTACTAATTATTTATACAATAAGAGTTTTAAGGAAGTATTAGGTTGTAAGTCCCGTTTAGATACCAGTTTCATCAGCGGAAATGAGTAGTGAAAGTTGAAGTACAAATATCGATTCATTTTAGAGCGAAGAGCTCAGATGACTGCAATATTTATTTCATATAGTCACGTCTCAACAGAAAATGACAATTTCTAACAGAAAACTGTTAATCATTTTGTACATCATATATTTATTGGGATTAGATGAAGTCTTTATTCACCGAACGCTGAGATATTCATTGTCATGGACCTCTACTAATTAATCTCTTTCAAAGCTGTTGTTAATGTTATTAATGTTAGTTTGGAAGTTAAGTCTTTGCTGTGAATGCCAAATATATTTGAGATTGTTGAGAGGTCCGTCGCTTTCATCTGGCTCTTCTCTTGACTTAGAAGTTCTTAGCCGGAGTTTTGTACTGTGAAATGTTATTATACAAGGTAAGATACTACAACAAACACTGTAATTGTGGTCAGCAAATTGGATATCAGTTTATTAAAAGAGGGCAGTCGATCCATAAAACGGTACATGTTAACTGTATCTTCGAGTATCTTCCATTTAATGCGGCAATAGATAAAACGAAATCCGCTGATAGGTGAAAACTAATTTTCATTGAAGTAATGTGTAAAAGATAGTTTCAGTTGGGTCCAGAGACTATTTTTGCTGAAAAACAAATGGATTAAGAAAACTCTTGTTCACCATGGTGTCTATTTTCTGTGTTAGTATGGTACTGAAAGTTCTCTGTGATAGATATTGGACGTAGGTGAGGGAAAAAGCTGATGAATGTCACTACGATCTACAGTTGGAAGACGATGACTATATAACATGCAATAATTGTAACTAGTTCATAAAGTTTTGTACTTTTGAAAACCGATGTGTGATTTACTTGGTTATATTGCCTTGTATAATGTATTATGTGTAGTTGAAGAATTGTTAAAAATGGACTACAGTTTTCCAAATAAAAGAAAATTCTGAACCTTTGTAGCAACAATTACTCCGCTCCCATCACGTTGGTTGAATTTCACTGTTTTAAAGGAATACGAGTTTCGTTTAATTATGTAGTGTAAGTTAGGACTATGAACATGTTGCCTTTAAGAGATTTCTCTTTCACATTACTAATACATTTTAAGTGTATGTATAGTATATCAGTGAGCTCTGTGATACGTTTGTAGAAAAGAGTATATTCTCTCATATTATGAAAATTAATTTAGTCCACAACATCTTAATAAAAGCTTATCATGCTAAACAAAGCAATATCCATGGTCCACATACCCATAATTCTACGTGCCATTAAATGGCATCACTTTATATACGCAGACGAAGAGCTGGCGCAAGTAAATTCTTTGAGACCTTTTAGGAACTCAACTGACGGAATTCTGAAAGATAATGCTAAGGACTTCCCAAAGAAACGTTATATTACCGCCCTACAGGTCCGAAAGTTAAGCCCAGGTAAAAAACCCTCACAATGATTTCAAAACCGAACGCGACGCATTCCACTTGTTATATTCAGTTTAATTGGTAAACAGAATGACAGAACGATTCAAATTATGTAGTCTGTCTTTATTAAATACTAAAATCCTCGAAATAAACGCTCTGAAAAAAGATTTTTAAAGCGAAAAAAATCATTATTTTGAAAAGAATATATCTCTCAAAATAATTAGAAATTGAGAAATGCAAAGACAGTGAAAACTTGATAAACTACACTAAAGCTTATACTTTAACTGCCGGCCGGAGTGGCTGTGCGGTTCTAGGCGCTACAGTCTGGAGCCGAGCGACCGCTACGGTCGCAGGCTCGAATCTTGCCTCGGGCATGGATGTGTGTGATGTCCTTAGGTTAGTTAGGTTTAATTAGTTCTAAGTTCTAGGTGACTGATGACCTCAGAAGTTAAGTCGCATAGTGCTCAGAGCCATCTGAACCATTTATACTTTAACTTTTTCGGAACTGCTTATTCCCATTGATTCTGATGTAGATTGCTAGACAGGAACGTAACACAGACGTTGTAAAATTAAGGATGATTTTACGAAAACACTTGGCTTGCTAATGACAATCGACATTTCTCATGCGATGTCATTGCAAGACGTAGGTGCGGTAGCGTTCTCGCTTCCCACGCACGGGTTCCCGGGTTCCCGGGTTCGATTCCCGGCGGGGTCAGGGATTTTCTCTGCCTCGTGATGGCTGGGTGTTGTGTGCTGTCCTTAGGTTAGTTAGGTTTAAGTAGTTCTAAGTTCTAGGGGACTGATGACCATAGATGTTAAATCCCATAGTGCTCAGAGCCATTTTTTTGCAAGACGTAAGTGACACTCGTTTACAGAACGTTAACCACTAGCAACAAAATCAAAAGAAACATAGGATATACATTCGGTAATGATGGCCGTCAAATAATTTCTTTTGAAGTTTGTGAAAGATTTTCTATAAGTTGTTAACTGACTTCAGATGTAGACCGGGAACGAATCTGCATTAACAAAATTTACTTTAAGTGCCTCTATGCCCTCTTCATTCTTCAACTCAGAAGCGGTCGCGTCAAACGTGGTAGCAATTCATCGCCAATTCTGTGGACCCATCTTTCCCACCCCCCACCCCAACCAAACATACACGCATTTTGTTTCCATTATACTGATTAAAAGGCAAAAAACGAGCGAGGTGGCGTGGTGGTCAGCACACTTGACTCGCACTCTGGAGGACGACTGTTCAGACCCGCTTCCGGCCATCCTGATTTTCGTTTTCCATGATTTCCCTAAATATCTTCAGGCAAATGCCGGGATGGTTCCTTTGAAAGGTCACAGTAGACTTCCTTCCCCATTCTTTCTAATTCGATGGGACCCATGACTACGCTTTAAAAGAAAATGCCCCGTTTGACGAACTTTAACATTGTAGATCAGGTTGAATAATACGTGTGTACATCACTTTCTTCTTTGTCGGATTTTACGAATGCTCCTTTTATTCTGAGATGTGTGGCTGATAAAGAAAATTAATACATAGCAATATGATCCTCTCGTAGGCTAACGATGGTTGCTGTACGTTATTTGAACCAAAGCAGTTCAGAGTTTCATTCTGAACAGTTGGAGTGAGGGGTCGCCATGCAATATTTAGTCCAGTAGCCTTTTACACTGAAGTGCTACGTCTCACCTGTTTTGGAAACATGTGGATTCATGTGTATGATTGTCAAGTCCTGTAATGTGGTAAAATTTTGTGTTATATGGTGTTCCCCAGTTGCGTATGCCAACCACTTGTAATTTTCTTAATTTGTCTTAAGTTTTATGGCGTACTAGGCTAACGTACTATGGTTTTATCGTTGTATGACTCAACGCACTCTTTGACTGCAACCCACGTATGTGCATTCCAGTGGACTGTATTATGTAAATATTCATTTTATTCATTCGACAATAAATTATTGTTTTATATATGCACATTATTTACGTTATGTCTGATACATAATTGACACAAGTGCTTAAAAGGTTCTACATAGCAAAAATTGCAAGTGCAATGGTGACTGCAGAATAAAAGGTTATTTTATTTCGACCAGTGACAGATGGGGCGGTAGACTGTTATAATACAGTCAGATACAAATGTCGGTACAACTTGCCCGGATATCCGCGAGTAATAGAGCTCCGTTTCTGGGACGGGCAGGTGCGCCGGTCCAGGAACGATTGGACTCGGCGGATTAACGAGGAGGGTAGGTGTGCTAGCCAGCCTTGACGTAGATTTTAGACGGTTTTACACAACCGACTAAGGGAATACCGAGCTGTTATCCATCAACCACTTCAGTTACACGATGCTTTCTGTCTCTGGGACTAACAGGGTGGCGATATGAAGGACATCAGGCTACCACTTAAATTAACCATGCCACATTAGCTTGCATTAGCTTATAACCATGTCGACCGTGGGCAGTTGCAGGACAAAGGCATAAATAAGTAGAACAAACGTCGTACTTGAGTAACGTTATCACAAAATTATTTTTACTGCAAATAGTTCGCTAACATGATTGATACAAAAGATGTTCCTGAATGACAATTGAATTATTACTTTTTTCTTGTTGTAGATACGACATACTGAGAGCGAGTCACCTAAACATTTCACACGCACACACACCCACACACCCACCCGCACACACACACACACACACACAGAGAGAGAGAGAGAGAGAGAGAGAGAGAGAGAGAGAGAGAGAGAGAGAGAGAGCGAGAGAGAGAGATATGAGCATATAGTGTTATACAATGGAGCACCGAAGAAACTAGTATAGGCATGCGTATTCAAACACAGAGAATACGGCGCTGAAGTCGGCAACGCCTGTATGAGACAAGTGTCGGACGCAGTTGTTAGATCGGTTACTGCTGCTACAATGACAGATAATCAAGATTTGAGTGAGTTTGAACGTGATATAATAGTCGGCGCATATGCGATGGGACACAAGACCTCCTAGGTAGCGATGAAGTGGTGACTTTCCCGTACGACCATATGAAGAGTGCATCGTGAATATCAGAAATCGGGTAAAACATTAAATCTCCGACATCGGAGAAAGATCCTGCCAGAACGGAACCCACGACGACTGAAGAGAATCGTTCAACGTGACAGAAGTGCAACCCTTCCGCAAATTGTTGCAGATTTCAATGCTGGGCCATCAACAAGTGTCACTGTGCGAATCATTCAAAGAAACATCATCGATATGGGCTTTCGGAGCCGAAGGCCCGCTCGTGTAACCTTCATGACTACATGACAAAGCTTTACGCCTCGCCTGGTCTGACACTGGACTGTTGATGGCTGGAAACATGTTGCCTGGTCGGGCGAGTCTTGTTTCAAATTGTATCGGGCGGATGGATGTGTACGGGTACGGGGAGAACTTCATAATCCAGGGACTCTGCATGCTAGCAGGGGACTGTCGAAGCTGGTGGACGCTCTGTAACGGTGCGGGGAGTGTGCAGCTGGATCGATACGTGAACCCTGATACTACTCTGTCAGGTGACACGTACTTAAGCATCTTGTCTGATCACCGGCATCCATTCATGTCAATTGTGCATCCGACGGACTTGGGCAATTCCAGCAGGACAATGGGACACCCTACACGTGCAAATTTGCCACAGAATGGCTCCAGGAACACTCTTCTGAGTTTAAACACTTCCGCTGGCCACCAAATTCCCTAGACATGAACATTACTGAGCATATTTGGGATGCCTCTGCAACGTTCTGCTGAGAAGAGATCTCCAACCCCTCGTACTGTTACGGATTTATGGACAAGCCTGCAGGAGTCATGGAGTCAATTCCTTGCAACACACTTCAGACATTAGTCGAGTCTATGCCAGATCGTTTTGTGGCACCTCTGCGTGCTCGCGGAGGCCCTACACGATATTAGGCAGGTGTACCAGTTTCATTGGCTCTTCAGTGTATATACATGTGAAAGAAGAGAAGAGTGCGACAAGGCGAGAGGTAAGGGCATGGAAGGAGAGGAGAGGAAAAATAATTGGAATTGACCACAAATAAGAAATATATTTAAGATGAAATAAGAAACGAAAGAAAAAATTGAAGAAAAGACGAGCTATGGAAAGGGTACCAGAGTTTCTTCTGTCTTAAAACTTGAAGATACCTGCTCATACTACTACTAACTCTGAGACAGGCATTGGACATAAATAACTTGAGAGGGAAAAAATTACATTTTGCACACCCGATCTGATGGGGTATTACTTTAATAATGCTATAGAAAATAGCAAAATGTAATTCAGTGGCGATGAAATATGTTGAACTGTCCGTACAGACAGCTCTATGTTTCGGAGTAACACACAAGTTTGTACAGTGACACGAACAGAGCGTACCATCCGAAGTTTAATTCCTCGAGCCGTCGCTCACTGGACTCGTTGCAAGACAGATGAAACTCGTAGATGTTTGTAGTCATTGCATCTGTTCCTTCGTAACAGGCTATTGTACAGATGACTGTTGATAACCACTGCTTTGGCATCAAGAAAGTTCATGAAGGGTCGTTCAAAGGTTAAGCAGAGAGCCATAGACCCACATTTGCGTGTAACTCATTCGTAGATGTTCGACTGAAATCTCATCCCTACCACGATTTACGCATTCGGTAGCAACTGTGCGGTTAAGTCTCCATACAGGCAGTGTCTTCAAGGAGACACCAGCCATGTCTATATCGCTTAGCAGTCGAAACAGGAGATAATATTATCAAGCATTCAAGTATGTTTAGCTGCAGGTGGTTGGCTACCCCCTAGCGCTTTTATCAAGTGTTATAAAATCAGGCGACTAACCTGAGCCGGTTGTCATCCATAAAAAAGCTTGAAACACATGATTTCAGACTAAGGGTCTTAGATTTTTTGCCTCAGACACACATTCCAACGAGATTTCCCACGTTATCTGTTAAGTTACTTTTATGACTTTATGTGGGCTGTCGAACCACACCCAACTGAATAAACAAAACTGAAAGCGCATCACTGGAATACACGTTATATTCGACTGAAAAGCATGTTACGGATTGTTATCAGCTGTTACGTACTTTGGTTAAGAGTAATCGGACAGATATGTTTTCAACGTTCTATATTACGTTAATTATCAGTCTTAGTAAATTACCTGAAGAAAGTATCCATTATCTGGGCTATTTTAACCTTCTTGTACGTCTGCAGCATAGGATTTAGGTGGAGTTGGGTTCGTGCGGCGTGTATGTGAACGTGGGGCGGAATTTACTAGTTATTTTTTTTTTACAATGAAATGAATACCCCCTAGCTGCATACAGGCTTGATATAAGTCAACGGGGACAGTTGCAAATGTGTGTTCCGACCGGGACTCGAACCCGGGAACTTTTGCTTACCTGGCAGACGCTCTATCCACCTGAGCCACAGAGAATAGTATGACTGCAGGGACTTACCTCTGGCACGCCTTCCGTGAGACCCACATTCACAACTTATTGTCCCGCACTATATTCATAGTGCCCCTGCCCATTATACTCATTACTCGCAGCTTTACTGCCGATTCCCGTAAGAGTTCGGGCGCTGTTTGTGCGTCCGCACAGAAGAAGATGGTCAAATGGTCGGTGAGCCTTAACTACACACACACACACACACACACACACACACACACACACACATATATATATATATATATATATATATATATATATATATATATATATATATATATATATATATATATATAATCAAAAATTCCAATAGACAGAGGAGAAACTACTTAAAATAAAATAATTTTCTGTGGCCTGAAAGGACTTACATGGGCCTAAAATAACCAAGCACAAAATATCCTTTTGCCAACGACAGAACAAGGCCAAATACAGAAAAATTTCAGTGTGTCCGTGCAACAGGTCAACAGGCAACAACAAACGCTTTCAAATTGTCTGATGCTCTTCCACAATCATAAATGACATACTGTTTGACACAGCACACGTCATGAACTTTGATTTATTACCGAATTTGTTTTACAGATGTAGTTTTAGTGGTGTGAAGGTTATTTCAGTTGGCTTCATTCGTTAGGCTATATTTATTAATGATATTCAACACCATGAGAACTAATATCGAAAGATCATGCCTCATGGACTGGCAGTACGTATACAAGAATTTTGAGTTTAGAGTGAAGGCCGGGCATGACATCTCGAAAAATGTCCTTTTCTTCATATGAATGTCAGTAGTAAACATTGAAAGTGGAGCAAACTGCAATACTTCCTTGACAGAAACGCAACACCATACTCGGTAAAAGGATAAAATCGATGACCTTATGGACTATAGTTTTTCAGACTGATAATACAAATTAGTCGCCCTTTCTAAAACTTATTCTAACCAACAAATTAGAAAAAATCACACGAAAAGAGAAGAGTAAATGTAAAATTATTATCAAGCTGAAATGGAAAAAGACGTTGTAACTCACAGTATGTGATAAAATGTATCTTGATTATTTGGCAAACTTTCAATTACTGGACACACATTAATTTTACCAAGTTTCCTCCACTAGCGGCACGCTACTATGAGATTTGATGCTTGGTGAGACTAAATGCGTCTTTTCAGCGTAGATCTGTCCCCAGACGAGAACTTTTCGAACAAGTGAATAGCACGTTGCCAAAAACGGTGTAAATCCAAAATTTTCAATAGGCTATGACTTTTTTTATTGTTAATTACAATATAATTTCCTACAGATACGCAACACTTATCCACTGAAAAGATTAATTTCTCGCCTAACAGATGGTTCTAAATTGGGTTTTATTTCCAAAGTGTCATAAATTTCTACTGTTTCTTATTTTCAGTGTCTTATATCCGTCTTAGCGAATTCATGGACCAAAGAGATCTCGTGAATCATCTCAGTTGCTCCTATGTTACTTTTTGTTAGTGGTGACTCACTGCCGAGACTAGCTTGTACAAATAATTATAGATTTGATTTTATCGTTTCACCTGACTACAAGTGTCTCCAGAGAGCTGTTCTATGTTGAATGAAGTATATCGAACTGTTCGTGAAGCCAGCAACATCATCGTTTAATTTGTCTTTCGAAGATATGATCATAAGTCAGTTGATCGAGTGCGTGAGTAATTTGAAGGGAACTGTACAAAATGATGGGTGATGTGTTCCCAACAGATTATGTTAATTATTTTTAAGCCACGACCTAATCTGGAACACTGGTGTGCCTAGAGCCAATTCAACAAAACTATCTCATAGGGAGAAAGGAGTCGGCATTATGGTGACCGCGTACTGTGAAGTAAGAAGAAATATTCAGAATGCAAGGTTACTTATTCAGTACGCCAACACTGCAAAATACATTTCCCGCCGTTTCTGTAAATCGGAGACGTCATTAAGCTACAATAGAGTGGGTAGAAAAGCTGACTGGACGAGAAAAGCAGGCCAAGTCACTACTGCTTCATGGTGATGAGTGAGCTAACTCCCTTTGGTTTCCGAGATAAAGTGCTGGTGCGAGAGAAACACTAGCTGGCCTAGATCAAATAAACATTTCTTGAATCAGGCCCTCTCTCAGCTTGCTCAGATGTTGCCAGGCAGTATCCAGGTGTATATATGATGGTGAGCTGCCAGCACCTGGCTCTAGCGTCAAGACGTGACTCTTTGCAGTACACAGTGACGCAACCAGTCGCTTACTCTGCATCCAGGCTTCCAAGCTCCGGGCATTCGCTGCAATACAGGATTGTATGTGAACTTCACACCACCGAGTCAGGTCCTGGATGGCTACCCGACTATGTGCTGAAGATGTCCATCACCCTGGCGGAAGGTGTATTCGAGTCCGGACTGGTGGCTGTGTGGCTACCCTGTCACTGCCCTGCGGTCCCTGTGGACCGTCTTATCGCTGAACATCGCCCAGTTTGGTCACATGCCACTGACATCGCTCATGATTGGGAATACAGTTTGATTACCATCCATCCCTGTGACTTGTTCCGCCGCTCGAGGCATGCGTTCAGCGTGAACAGGCCTTCCTTCGACCAGCGGCTGCGCGCTGTTCAAATGGTTCAAATGGCTCTGAGCACTATGGGACTTAACTTCTGAGGCCATCAGTCCCCTAGAACTTAGAACTACTGAAACCTACCTAACCTAACTAGACGAATTTGAACACATAAAGAAAAACGGATGAAAGGAAATTCTTGAAGTGCATTCATGGGAGCGGTTTCACTACATATTTAATACGTAATCCAGTCACATTAATGTGACCATCTGTCAAAAGCCTGAGTAACCGCCTTTTGCTGGAAGAGAGTCAGAGAGATTCTCGAAGGTATCGACAGGAAGGTGGAGCCATGCCAACTTCAGTGCCGTGGCCAGCTGCACTGGGTTTCTCGCTTGAGGATCCATGGCGCGAACAGCCCCACTGCGGTGGTCCCACACATTCTCGATTGAGTTTAAATAGGAGGATTTTGGTGGCCAAATGAGTCAGGTAAACTAATCATGGTGCGTACGTACACTGCCAGCTATGTGACACGTTGCATTATCCTGCTGGAAGATGCCATCATGCCAAGGAAAAGACAAACTGCATGTAGGGTTGGACACCGTCACCAACGATAAGTGTGTGTTAATCCATCCTTCCTCCAGAATGACGAGATAACCCAGGAAATGCCACGAAAAGCTTCCCCAGACTACTGTTGTGTGACGAGAGGGAGTGATACGGACATGTTACTACAACGCAGAGGGATTACTTCAGTCGATCTTCTCAATGAGCGCAAGTATGCGTGGGCTGCTTGCAGACTCCAACGGCTGTAGGAGACAAGCTAAAAAAATGGTTCAGAGTACGGAACTTGGTGAGGATTTCTTACGGAAGCACCGAAATAATTCAAGTCCCTTGACTATTGAACACTGAAAGTTCCTCTGGCACTGCTACTAACCCAACTTCTCATCAGTTTCCCATCTCCTTACTCTAGTTCTCTCTCTGTAGCGACGGTGGCGTAGAGCCTATATACCTAATTCAGACGTCAGGTGACGAGCGACACAGGCGTTGTCGACTGTAAACTGCTGGGTCCCACACTGACATGAGTACTTCTGGACCCCTACTTATTGGACCCCTGTTTGTCGAGTCAGAGCTGTAAGATCGGCGGAGGCTGTAATTGTTTTCAGCACACATCTTGTCAATGACCGCCTCCTAGCTCGGCTATAGGAAGAAGTCTTCTCAACAGCTCTAACTAAGATATTCGACGGGATGGAGATTCGTGACACAACAACGCTCCCTTCTTAGATCAGTACCATTCTGATGGTTGTATATGCCAATAGCCGTCTGGCCGATGGAGCGCAAAACGTGTTTCAACTGAGAAGGGCATCTATCGCCTCCGAATGAACGTCCAGTAGCGGTACTGGCGTGCAGATCTCAGCCTTCATCGCCGACGAACCGCAGTCATCATGGGTGCATGATCCAAGCGCCTGCTGCACAGTCTCATAAGCATCAACATTCGCTAAATGGTCATTGAGGAGATACTGTTGATAGCCCCTTGGTTCATCTGGGTGATTTTTTTTTCCGTTATTGTATTTCAGTGCCCCATCTGGGGCGCGCTGGGAGCAATATATGCGCTGCTCTTCAGCCAGAAGACAGTAATTATACAACGAAGACATTTAAAATAACAGAATGGACAAAATATGGCGTACATACGTATAAAAATATTGGGAAAAGAATGGAAGAGACAAAAAGGCGGTGACTAAAATGGAGATAAAAACCGTAAAAAATTGGTGCACACAAAACAAAAACACACACTGGATTGTAAAAGTATCGACTTACGGCGTAACACATAACAATAACTGACAATAACACTATATACAAGTGCAGCACACAATTAAAATCACGGCACCTGACGCACAGGAGAACAGCACCAAACACGACGTATTACACTGATGACGATGAGCAAACAGAGAAGATCTGCCAGTGGTATACAGAGGAGGGAGGGGGGAAGAAGGGAGGGAGGGGAGGAGAGGGGGGAGAGAAGGGAAGAAGGGAAGGAGATGGGGGGGGAAGACGGGCTGGGGGGGGGGGCGTCGTCGACGAGGGCCGGGGAGCATAGGATGTGGGAGGGAAGCAGTCGAGGAGGGGGTGCAGGGAATCACGGAGGGAAGGAGAAAAATCCACCTGGGAGACGAAGGGGAGGGGGGGAGCGGTCAGTTGCTCAGCATTTGTACATCTATTCGCCCGCACACATCTCGCCAGCTGCCATTCACCCCTGTTGTCTAATGTCCGTGGTGCACCTCAGGTGACATGCATGGTATACCGTAACTACAGGGGCATGCGAGCAGCCATGGTCGTGTACTTATGGCAGTCAGATAAATCTCTCCGTTTCTGCGTTACGATGACTGCACTGTTTTCCACATCCTGCTGACAAGCTTTATATACTCTTCACTGCTAGTGCTGCCACCTGACGTTTGTGAGTGGTTACTGCAGGCTGATGTCGAACATAGGCAGTGATCACATTAATGTGATGGGACCTTGTATTTATTCAATGATTAGCTGTAGAAACATTCGACATAGTTGTCTCAATGGAGGGAAATAAGAATAAAATTCCTTATTTGTTCGTTTCTGGAGTTTCAATTGGTTGTTTCAGCAATAAGTAACAAAGCTATCTACAGGTCCTCTACAATAATGTATCTTTGTAGATCGTTTCAAGCATTGTGGAAAGTTAGATGCGACGAGTATACACTCCTGGAAATTGAAATAAGAACACCGTGAATTCATTGTCCCAGGAAGGGGAAACTTTATTGACACATTCCTGGAGTCAGATACATCACATGATCACACTGACAGAACCACAGGCACATAGACACAGGCAACAGAGCATGCACAATGTCGGCACTAGTACAGTGTATATCCACCTTTCGCAGCAATGCAGGCTGCTATTCTCCCATGGAGACGATCGTAGAGATGCTGGATGTAGTCCTGTGGAACGGCTTGCCATGCCATTTCCACCTGGCGCCTCAGTTGGACCAGCGTTCGTGCTGGACGTGCAGACCGCGTGAGACGACGCTTCATCCAGTCCCAAACATGCTCAATGGGAGACAGATCCGGAGATCTTGCTGGCCAGGGTAGTTGACTTACACCTTCTAGAGCACGTTGGGTAGCACGGGATACATGCGGACGTGCATTGTCCTGTTGGAACAGCAAGTTCCCTTGCCGGTCTAGGAATGGTAGAACGATGGGTTCGATGACGGTTTGGATGTACCGTGCACTATTCAGTGTCCCCTCGACGATCACCAGTGGTGTACGGCCAGTGTAGGAGATCGCTCCCCACACCATGATGCCGGGTGTTGGCCCTGTGTGCCTCGGTCGTATGCAGTCCTGATTGTGGCGCTCACCTGCACGGCGCCAAACACGCATACGACCATCATTGGCACCAAGGCAGAAGCGACTCTCATCACTGAAGACGACACGTCTCCATTCGTCCCTCCATTCACGCCTGTCGCGACACCACTGGAGGCGGGCTGCACGATGTTGGGGCGTGAGCGGAAGACGGCCTAACGGTGTGCGGGACCGTAGCCCAGCTTCATGGAGACGGTTGCGAATGGTCCTCGCCGATACCCCAGGAACAACAGTGTCCCTAATTTGCTGGGAAGTGGCGGTGCGGTCCCCTACGGCACTGCGTAGGATCCTACGGTCTTGGCGTGCATCCGTGCGTCGCTGCGGTCCGGTCCCAGGTCGACGGGCACGTGCACCTTCCGCCGACCACTGGCGACAACATCGATGTACTGTGGAGACCTCACGCCCCACGTGTTGAGCAATTCGGCGGTACGTCCACCCGGCCTCCCGCATGCCCACTATACGCCCTCGCTCAAAGTCCGTCAACTGCACATACGGTTCACGTCCACGCTGTCGCGGCATGCTACCAGTGTTAAAGACTGCGATGGAGCTCCGTATGCCACGGCAAACTGGCTGACACTGACGGCGGCGGTGCACAAATGCTGCGCAGCTAGCGCCATTCGACGGCCAACACCGCGGTTCCTGGTGTGTCCGCTGTGCCGTGCGTGTGATCATTGCTTGTACAGCCCTCTCGCAGTGTCCGGAGCAAGTATGGTGGGTCTGACACACCGGTTTCAATGTGTTCTTTTTTCCATTTCCTGGAGTGTATTAACAGCTTCATAGTTAAGTACCTCAGGTGCAAAGAAGTTCACCTATACATTGAAAAGTCCCTCGTTCATCCTAAAAATATCAGATAGATGCGCAATAATAAAGTGCCGTTCTGGCCCACCTACTTTTCAGCAGCATACTGACACAATATTATTGCGCTATAAATACTGAGCGTGTGAGCTACTTCACAAATAAATTTTTCAACTGTCAAGAAACGTTCTTAGCACTTTGGCCCAATCATAGCTCCGGCCGAACTATTGTATTCAAAAGACTGCGGGCGAGTATAGCTGGGGCCGCGATTTTCTAGACGCGTGAATCTCCTATCGCTCGAAAACTAGACTCATTTTGTATAAGAGAAATGTAAGGACTTCTCACTATCTGTCCTTGACAGGTGCTGCCTTCTGTTGTCCATCAATAGAATTATTTAGAAAGGAACATTAGGGAATGTAATAGCTGCTGTCGCGAATGTCCGAGCCAATATGTGATCGAGCTGACGTCATTTCGTGCGTGAACTCGTTAGGTTTCGCAGTTTGCCGTAATTCTGCTACAAATACGATGTCCCAGTGTGCAGGCCACGGGCGAGCCACGGCTCTACCTGAATCGGTTTTGCTCGTTCTTTTCCGAAAGTATTCAGTACATCGTGAAATTTCTTTTAGTGTTGCGGTATGATTATTTTTGTCGGCACAATTCTATCTTTTGGGCAGATCCGCTGATGTTAGCGATGCTTCTCCTTCGCTATTTGTTCGTAGTGTGAAGTAGCAGTGGATTTTTTGCACAAAAAGAGACAGTCTAGCTATCTATCGACTCAAGCCTTTAAAAACAGATAGTAATGACAGAAAAAGAGGGATGTGGATTCTTAATATACATTACGCTGTCGATAAGTGACTGGGACTGTAAATTTGCTAAAAAACGATATTACAGCACAGAGAATTTAAAGATTTAGTTGACAATAAAAAGGCAAAGAATGAGTATGGAAACTTTGTATATTACTGCAAAGTACGTTGGCTAAGTCAAGAAGCAAACCTGGAACGATTTTTCGATTTAAGACCCACTACTATTGAATTTATGAAGGGAAAAGGAGCGCTGGAACGAATATTAGAACATCCGGAATGGATTGCAGACCTGGCATTCTAAATGAATCTGACTGCACTCTACCCACAGGAAGACAACGCGAGGTGAGGAAGAACTTCCTTCTGATTTGATGGAGATGCATTTAAAAAGTAAATCGCGTTATAGAAAGGATACATTTCACAAACACAGCTCAGTTTCGTAAGCTCACTGCCATCAAAAGAAACGCGAGGTTTGAGGAATTCATTCTCGTCTTGAAAGAATTACAAAGGTAGCTTCCTAAACGCTTTGAGGACGATATGAATCTTGCATCTGTTTTCGAGACAATTTACGATTCAGTTCAAAGAGCTCCTGTGCATGTGCAGATGTAACTGATTGGCCTGGAAGGGCGTTCATGTATTAATAACAAATTATTTTCCATTAAAACTGTCCAGGAGGTCTATAATTGCTCTAATAAGGTATAGTTTCCATTTCAAATTCAAATGGTTCAAATTGCTGTGAGCACCATGGGACCTAACATTTGAGGTCATCAGTCCCCAGACTTAGAACTACTTAAACCTAACTAACCTAAGGACATCACACACATCCATGCCCGAGGCAGGATTCGAACCTGCGACCGTAGCAGTCGCGCGGTTCCGGACTGAGCGCCTAGAACCGCTAGACCACGGCGGCCGGCGATCACATAGCAACCTGATTGCTAAAATCTGTGAAATTACTAGGAAACGATAGTACAGCATCATTCAGAAATAATTTAAAGATTTAGTTGACATTGAAAGAGCAAAGAATGAGTATGGAAATTTTATTTATTACACCTGTCCGTATACCTACAGTATGTACCAGATAAAAATTATGTCTTCAGTGCGTTAAAAACAATTAATACTGAAAATTTGTGTTGTTTATTATTTATGTTCTTCACCACTGTCAGATATGAAACCATGTGATACGCAGTACGACTCCACTGACATTTATACGCGGTATGTTTGCTGTGTCCGCCTCTCTTCCCCCCCCCCCCCCCTTCTCCCTTTCCCCACCCACGCACCACCTGCTCTGCGTGGCGTGGCAGTGGGGGAAATGAGCAGCGAAGCTGAATGCTATGGCTATCGTGCCAGGGCATGGCCAATGAGACGAGATAGTGGCCGGCCCTGCCTTAAATACTGGAGAAAATGGCCAGTTTCCTAGGCCCGATGTTATTTTAAGTGGCCAGTCTTCAAAGTGTTTGGTAACGAGGCACTCGTGCATTGCGGGTCAGTCTAGTTAGCGCCTGCTACGTGTACACGGAGCGAGCCCGCCGACTCACACAGCGCCACCCGCGGTCCGTGCCCAGTACTGACACCACTGGAAGCCGTCTGGGGCGCCGCTATTTTATAAATTAGACCCCCGTCCCCTTATCTGGGTTGCAGCTTCTTTAAGACATTACAATAGCTCATTGTTTGCACTGCAGAGATAAAGGGGACGATCCCATTATACGGAACACGGCGCTAGGCGACGTTGATAAGCGCCTTCTAAATTCGCGACGGCTCCTTCCCTTTTCTGCAGTGGGACCCGGAGCTCCGACGTCGTGGCGGGAGGAGGAGGAGGAGGAGGAGGAAAAAATCTCTTCTAATTAGGAAACGACCCCTGGCTGGCAAAGGCAGCACGGCGCTGACGGATATATGGCGCCTTTTTCCGTCTGAAGCCGGCGCACACTGGCTGGTGTTAAATAATTATTGCTCTAATGAGGTAAAAGGCTTCTGTTCCCAACGTGACTTATCCGCCGCGGCCCCTGTCGGCTGTTCTTACTAATACTAATATAACATTAATTAAAAGGTGGATCCAATACGCAGCTCCGAGGAATGCAATAACTTCCGGTCTTAATTCCAGCGCTAAAGTGAATTAGATGAGAGAAATTATTTTCCTTAAATTAATCGAGCTTTCGTGACCTGTTTCTACAGCACGAATTTTCAGTCAAGTTACTGACGCAAAATGAACGATTCAAACTAAAGCTACGCACAATGTTAACTGTTGCTCTATGAAGGCCACTCATTTACAGCAATGAATTAAAACAAAAGAGGGCACTGCGAAAAGTATTTTGAGAAAACATCATTATCGCGAAATCTATAGTTCTCTAGTTTTTCAAAAAATTGAACAAAATAAGTTGCACTGACTTAAAAGCCACCACGGTTATTTCAATACCGGTATTGTTAGTAATGTTTGGACCTGATGGTGTCTGCAAACCAACTGTACAAATACATAGGAAAATTTAAGTCTCTTCGTTAGTGCACACACTACACCGCAGCGGTCAAAGATTTACAGAATTAATTATAAATTTCTATGTAAAGAAAGCTTCTGAAATGAAGTTTCTTTAATGTCTTTATCGCGTGTATGTACACGGCATTGCTAGTTTCGACAGGACGTAGCTGCCATCTTCAGATCCATAGTGTATAGGATGTAAAATTACTCAGTGCTATAAACCGTACTTTCGTTTTCGTAACATCGTAATGGACTCGTAATAAAAAACAGTAGATTGTTAAAAAATATAAATGTGTCTTCATAGGCGGCAGCCAACCCAGAAACTCATGGCACTTCTTCATGTGCCGTATTTGTATGACTCAGTCTTGCCACGGAGAGACAGCTGTATTTTTTTAATGTTCTGATGTCTTCTTATTAAAGGTCCATAACGACGGTACGAAAACAAATTCGTGGTTTATCGCACAGCAGATTTCATATCCTATACACTGTGTATCTGAAGATGGCAGCTTATTTCTGTCGAAACTAGTAATCCAGTGTTCATAGACGCGATCAGTGCAATAAAAATAAGTTCATTTTCAAGCTTTCTATACATTGAATTAATTGAAAGCTGTCCACCCGACAATTTCAGGTATTTAAAATGTAAAATTGCGTCACTGAAATGAAAGATATGGCAACTGAACGCAACTATTTTAGCAGCGAATAGCTGGCAACAATGAGACGGACATACTTTATTTTCCAAGAGCAGATATTTACGAGAGAATAGTAAGGAAGACAAAGAAGACGAATAATCGCAGTGGTCAACACAGCAGACTTTCGTTTGGGAGGAACACAGCAAAATTCCTCCTCCAGCAATACAGGTGGGTGTTTCCTGTAGCCGACCTCTATTACTTGTGACAGATCTCGAGATGATGTCTTCAATATTATGATTGTTAAGCTATCAGTGTGCTCCGATCTGAGCGAGTTTGGTTCTGTCTCGAGTGGCGACTGTGAACATTTCTGCAACTTACGGCCGTCAACACTCTGAACAGTATCCACTATATGGTGTGGCGGTGACGCAACGTAGGGATTATGATTCCGTGTCAGCGGCGGGAGGGCGGTCTTGGTATCTTGGCAGGGAGTGAGAAACACACCCATGCCCCTGTGTCCTCTGCTGTTCTGTGGGTCAACGTGTGTTCCGTGGTGCCGCAGTAACATCGTATGTCTACAAGTGGCGTAGTGATGGCCGGAGTTGCGACACGTCTGTCCGATGTGGTGATCGAGTTCCACTCACTACCACCTCCAGAGGGATAAGCGTTTCTAATTACAGTATAGATCTGTGTCTCGCCCATCACTTGATGACTCATGAGATACCATTGTACAGGGCTATTACAAATGATTGAAGCGATTTCATAAATTCACTGTAGCTCCAATCATTGACATATGGTCACGACATACTACAGATACGTAGAAAAACTCATAAAGTTTTGTTCGGCTGAAGCCGCACTTCAGGTTTCTGCCCCCAGAGCGCTCGAGAGTGCAGTGAGACAAAATGGTGACAGGAGCCGAGAAAGCGCATGTCGTGCTTGAAATGCACTCACATCAGTCAGTCATAACAGTGCAACGACACTTCAGGACGAAGTTCAACAAAGATCCACCAACTGCTAACTCCATTCGGCGATGGTATGCGCAGTTTAAAGCTTCTGGATGCCTCTGTAAGGGGAAATCAACGGGTCGGCCGCCAGTGAGCGAAGAAACGATTGAACGCGTGCGGGCGAGTTTCACGCGTAGCCCGCGGAAAATTGGCTCATGCCACAACTGGAGAGCGACAGCGCCGACTTCATCTTTCAACAGGATGGTGCTCCACCGCACTTCCATCATGATGTTCGGCATTTCTTAAACAGGAAATTGGAAAACCGATGGATCGGTCGTGGTGGAGATCATGATCAGCAATTCATGTCATGGCCTCCACGCTCTCCCGACTTAACCCCATGCGATTTCTTTCTGTGGGGTTATGTGAAAGATTCAGTGTTTAAACCTCCTCTACCAAGAAACGTGCCAGAACTGCGAGCTCGCATCAACGATGCTTTCGAACTCATTGATGGGGAAATGCTGCGCCGAGTGTGGGAGGAACTTGATTATCGGCTTGATGTCTGCCGAATCACTAAAGGGGCACATATCGAATTGTGAATGCCTAAAAAACTTTTTGAGTTTTTGTATGTGTGTGCAAAGCATTGTGAAAATATCTCAAATAATAAAGTTATTGTAGAGCTGTGAAATCGATTCAATCATTTGTAATAACCCTGTATTCTGCTGGAGCGAACAAAGTTCCGATCGGCGTAAGGCGCACTCTGCACTGTGTGCAGCGATTTAACGCCATTTACAGTCTGCAGCGTGTTGGCCGTTGTAGTTGGTCATAGGTTCTGCGAGCTAATATACGCCTGTTCGCGAAATGACTCGGCCGCACACTTCAAGGTGTGCATTGTTTGTGTTCGATGCATTGGCGAGTAACAGTGTGTTTAAAGGTTAATGCTTCGCCGAACCAGATTGTTATTTTATTTTAAATCATCATATTGCAATGAATTTTCTTGTAAGTGGTTAGCTGGAATTACAACCGTGTACTCATCAGCTTTTATGCTATCTGCAGTGCTTTATAAAAAAGTTTTCTGTGCTCAGCTACCACCTAGATTTACTACTTTCTGGTAAATGCTTTTAATAATGCTGCTACTGAATTATTTTACAGTCTCTGTCATCATAGCTACTTGTTGTGATTTATGAAACCGTTCTGTTTGCTCAGATACCAGCTAGTTTTTATTAGTTTCAATGAAAATGTGTTTAACATTTCCGCTACTGGACTGGAATGCTTTTAATACACTGATGGTTTAAGCTACTGTTAAGATCTTCAGTTCCATACGGCTTAGAGCAGTAATATGAAACGAAATCACCTTTCCGTTTAGGTAATTACTCTGTTTCCTGTCGATCAGTTTATTTTTAGGATGCTTTTGATACATGTTCGCTTCCTTTAGTAAGTCGTATTTGTGATCCTTTTACTATTCAATTTTTTCTGTTTTCTTTCTATTATTTTGTTTTAGAACATATACTGCATTCGAACATTATGGAGTACCTCGAAGAAAACGATTTATTGACATATAGTCAGAACGGATTCAGAAAATATCGTTCTTGTGAAACACAACTAGCTCTTCATACTCATGAAGTAATAAGTGCTATGGACAGGAGATGTCAAATTGATTCCATATTTTTAGATTTCCAGAAGGCTTTCGACACCGTTCCTCACAAGCGTCTTCTAATCAAACTGCGTGCCTAAGGAGTATCGCCTCAGTTGTGCGACTGGATTCGTGATTTCCTGTCAGAAAGGTCACAGTTCGTAGTAATAGACAGAAAGTTATCGAGTAAAACAGGAGTAATATCCGGCGTTCCCCAAGGAAGTGTTATAGGCCCTTTATTGTTCCTGATCAATATTAACGACATAGGAGACAATCTGATAGCCGTTTTAGATTGTTTGCAGATGATGCTGTCATTTACCGTCTTGTATAGTCATCAGATGATCAAAACGAATTGCAAAATGATTTAGATATCTGTATGGTGCGAAAAGTGGCAATTGACCCTGAATAAAGAAAAGTGCGAAGTTATTCAAATGAGTACTTAAAGAAATAAGCTAAATTTCGATTATGCGATAAGTCACACAAATCTGAGGGCTGTAAATTCAACTAAATACTTAGGGATTACAATTACAAATAACCTAAATTGGAGCGATCACATAGATAATATTGTGGGTAGAGCAAACCAAAGACTGAGATTCATTGGCAGAACACTTAGAAGGTGCAACAGGTCTACCAAAGAGACTGCTTACACTACGCTTATCCGCCCTGTTCTGGAATACTGCTGTGCGGTGTGAGATCTGCATCAGGTAGCCGGCCGAAGTGACCATGCGGTTAAAGGCGCTGCAGTCTGGAACCGCAAGACCGCTACGGTCGCAGGTTCGAATCCTGCCTCGGGCATGGATGTTTGTGATGTCCTTAGGTTAGTTAGGTTTAACTAGTTCTAAGTTCTAGGGGACTAATGACCTCAGCAGTTGAGTCCCATAGTGCTCAGAGCAATTTGAACCGCATCAGGTGGGACTGACGGATTACATCGAAAAAATACTAAAAAGGGAAGCTCGTTTTGTATTATCGCGAAATAGGGGAGACAGTGTCACAGACATGATACGTGAATTGGGGTGTAATCATTAAAACAAAGGCGTTTTTCGTTGCGACGGGATCTTCTCATGAAATTTCAATCACCAGTTTTGTCCTCTGATTGCGAAAACATTCTGTTGGCACCACCTACAAAGGGAGAAATGATCAACACGATAAAATAAATCAGGGCTCGCGCAGAAAAATTTAAGTGCTCGTTTTTCCCGCGTGCCGTTCGAGAGTGGAACGGTAGAGAGACAACTTGAAGGTGGTTCATTGAACCCCCATCCAGGCACTTAATTGTGAATATCAGAATAATCACGTAGATGTAGATGTAACAGTTTTGCTCATGAGCGGAGGTGAACACTGAACTAGATTCAGAGAAGTTTTGATTAAATTGCCCAAACTAATATTACGCCAGAATTTCCTTCCTGTTGCTTCTTGTTTCAAGATTACGGTCGAGCTGTTTCAGTTTGTATAAATGATTAAAGGTCAACTACTTTGAATCTGTGAAATTTTTTAAATTAAAATTTGAAATAAATGTTTGTAAAATTTGATTTAAATTGAAGTTTTCTTGGTGGCACAGTATTTTCCAAAATCGTCGTTATTAGTTTCAAGATTGTAATAGGCTAGAATGGCAATCTGTGAACCTACGCAGACTGCTAAATAGTGGTAACGAGGTAGGATTCAAGTAAACTTGTAGAACGACTCCGCAAGGCTTTGACTGATAGGGTTGTTGGATGTCCTGAGGGATATCGTGCTACATTCTGTCATAATGGCGCTTTAAGTCGTCAGAATCCCAAGCTGGCAGGATGGCGCTGACCGTAGTACTCCAAATGTTCTCAGTCGGGGAGATATCTGGTGCACTTGCTGGTCAAGGTCCGGTTTGGCAAGCACGAAGACAACCAGTAGAAACTCTTGCCGTGCGCAAGTGGGCAGTATCTTGCTGGAATGTAGGCCCAGGATGGCCGGCGAGGATGGACGAAAAAGGTAGCGTAGAATATCGTCGACATACCACTAAGTTGCAATGGTGCCACAGATGACAACCAGAGGGGTCCTGACACGAAAAAAAATTTCACGCCAGAGCATCACTCATGGTTCTCGGAGCGTACGGCGGGCGACGGTCGCAGCTGTCCGGGGCATCACTAGGTACGTCTTCGTCGGTTATCAGGACTCAGTTCAAAGTGGGACTCATCGATGGGAATTTTACTCCAGACAATGAGATTCCAGGCCGAAGGCGCGTGTGAATACTCCCCAAATTGTCTCGCCCGTTGTAAGGCCCAGCAACCAGGAATGACTGTCGGGAGTCGTTTATTTTCATAGTACGACTTCTTTGCTCGTCATCCGCGCACCCTTGCAGCACAGAGGTTGTTGTTGTTGTGGTCTTCAGTCCTGAGACTGGTTTGATGCAGCTCTCCATGCTACTCTATCCTGTGCAAGCTTCTTCATCTCCCAGTATCTACTGCAACCTACATCCTTCTGAATCTGCTTAGTGTATTCATCTCTTGGTCTCCCTCTACGATTTTTACCCTCCACACTGCCCTCCAATGCTAAATTTGTGATCCCTTGATGCCTCAAAACATGTCCTACCAACCGATCCCTTCTTCTAGTCAAGTTGTGCCACAAACTTCTCTTCTCCCCAATCCTATTCAATACCTCCTCATTAGTTACGTGATCTACCCACCTTATCTTCAGCATTCTTCTGTAGCACCACATTTCGAAAGCTTCTATTCTCTTCTTGTCCAAACTAGTTATCGTCCATGTTTCACTTCCATACATGGCTACACTCCATACAAATACTTTCAGAAACGACTTCCTGACACTTAAATCTATACTCGATGTTAACAAATTCCTCTTCTTGAGAAACGCTTTCCTTGCCATTGCCAGTCTACATTTTATATCCTCTCTACTTCGACCATCATCGGTTATTTTACTCCCTAAATAGCAAAACTCCTTTACTACTTTAAGTGTCTCATTTCCTAATCTAATTCCCTCAGCATCACCTGACTTAATTTGACTACATTCCATTATCCTCGTTTTGCTTTTGTTGATGTTCATCTTATATCCTCCTTTCAAGACACTGTCCATTCCGTTCAACTGCTCTTCCAAGTCCTTTGTTGTCTCTGACAGAATTACAATGTCATCGGCGAACCTCAAAGTTTTTACTTCTTCTCCATGAATTTTAATACCTACTCCGAATTTTTCTTTTGTTTCCTTTACTGCTTGCTCAATATACAGATTGAATAACATCGGGGAGAGGCTACAACCCTGTCTTACTCCTTTCCCAACCACTGCTTCCCTTTCATGCCCCTCGACTCTTATAACTGCCATTTGGTTTCTGTACAAACTGTAAATAGCCTTTCGCTCCCTGTATTTTACCCCTGCCACTTTCAGAATTTGAAAGAGAGTATTCCAGTTAACATTGTCAAAAGCTTTCTCTAAGTCTACAAATGCTAGAAACGTAGGTTTGCCTTTTCTTAATCTTTCTTCTAAGATAAGTCGTAAGGTCAGTATTGCCTCACGTGTTCCAACATTTCTACGGAATCCAAACTGATCTTCCCCGAGGTCGGCTTCTACCAGTTTTTCCATTCGTCTGTAAAGAATTCGCGTTAGTACTTCGACGATATTCTATACCTCGTTTTGTTGCCCTTAGTGGCGAGCCATCCTGGGTTTACGTTTCACAGGAAATGCCCGCCCGCAGAGGTGAATAGTGTTTTTATACTACTTGTCTTGGTGCTTCCCAAATCCTGCATTGGCCAGGAAGTTCGCAAGGTCTCTTCCGAATTGAGAACGTTTGAGGCATTGTGGGCAGTGCCCTCGAACCAGATAGGGATTTTGATGATCTAACACGCCAGTTGGACAGAAGTTGACTCGATATCCCTTAGGAGCACATCCAACAACTCGGTCAAACAGAATCTTGCATTATGGCTAGAGGGTAACCAACGCGATATCGACTCAGTTTGTGAAGGTCTTTCCCTTGGATAAATCATCCAATATTTCTGAAATTATAATCATTTATTTGTCTACACATGCACGTTACATTTACCAATTTCCATCCCTTTGGCTAAATCCCTTTTTGTTTTAGGGTGTATAAAAAGTTGGTTGGGAAACAGAATCTATATTTCAGTTACTCGAGAAATAATTATTGATTCTAAGAAACGAATGGCATAAATGATATGTTCCATTTGTTATGATTATCCAGTGACACAGTAATTGAAGGTAATGATAATTATTAAATTTATGTGCTGTAAAATAGTAACGTGAATGTGCTGTACTTTTCATTGATTTTCAGGAATTTAAAATAAAAATATATCTTTTGGTTCGGCTGCATTTACTCACAGTGACTACTGCATACTATTAAAAGTGTATCATTATGGTAAGTACACTAAAGCTGTTTCTGCTGTGTTGTGCAGCATAAAACTAAAAGAAAGAAAGTAACAGTCTTTCAGAAGCAATGTTAAACTACAATATACCCAATAACGGTCACACATGAGATGAAGTCGTAACGGAAACTGGATTGCAGGGGATCGATTTAATTCTTATTCCTTGCACAAATGAGAGATGGATATTAGAGTCAATGGCGTGTACGCAGCCTAAGACTCAATGGACATCAAAGGACTGATCAAATTACTAAGTGATTCCATATAGAATTTACGTCTGCATTAGCCCCTCAATTGACCATAATAGATCAGCGATCGACTAAACCGCGTCCAGCAGCTGAAACAAAGCGCAGCCACTGTCTACAAGAAGCAATGTATAAAATTTGCAGTTAGTATCCGTGCCATACATCTCCTGTAGAATCTTATAATTTTTTCTGGGCTCAAACATTATCAGATGTCTCCAAAAAAATGCCCCCACCACGCCAAACAGCATAGATACCGAAAACATTGGCCATGGGGCATGTACAGTCGTGGACAAAACGAGCGAGACCCCTCGCCATTTCGTTATGCTGATCCGCACGGCTTTAAAGTCTGCTACACAGCATAACAGGCAAGGCGACGAAGTGCTACCAACATACTATGCACAGGCGTGAAATTGACAAACTATCTGAACTTTTTTAGACTGCTTTCAATAATTTGTAAGACTATATTAATGCTGATTAGTGTGTTAAATATAACACGTCAATATAAGATAGAACTGAAAGAAGAAACGCTAATTGGTATGAACTGTACCAAAAAAAAAAAAAATGAATTTCAACTTATCGAGATAACATAACTGTTTTAGTAAGACAAAGAACCCCAGATAGTTACGAATTAGCAAAATATTACCAGCATTCAGTCGCGAAACGGTCTGTGTCAACGTTCAGACCAGTCATACTGGATTACCGTTGCTGACCTACTATGAAATTGTGCAAATTTAACAATGCATGAAGATTCATAGCGAAATTCAGTTAAAAATCATTCAGTGCCACACTTAAGTCAATTCCATTATTGACAGAAGCGGAAAAAGTAGACAGTACCATGTATGAAATTCTAGAAGAGTGTCATATTGACATCCACAGGGTGCCAGTACAGAATAAAGGTAACGATAAAACGTATTGCGGGCGCGAGAATTTCTTAAAATTGCTTTACTGATATTCTACCTGCCTCCATCGAGTTTAGAACCGAAAACAAACCAGACCTTCCTTTCACTACGCTAGCAGACAACCCAGGCAAACAGCCCTCTATTATTACTCCAGACATGAGTCTGGCAAACTGATCTGCAGTTTCTGTTGCATAGAGCTTTCTAGACTCAAAACATGAATTTTCGTCCTTTATGTCACCGCCTATGTGACAATCATTCGGGATGTTTATCGAAATAACAAAATACTATTATTAGAGGGTAAATTTAGTAGGATAATTCTGCACCACCCCAGGAAATAAACAGCTACATAGCTGCCAAACGTATTCTACACTGTTTCTAATTCTCCACTAGACTCGCCACAGCCAGAAAACGTTCATTAGCCGAAGTGTTTCTAACTAGCAATGGGAATGTTCGCACTTCGAAAACGCGGTGGCATTAATACTGGGATGTGAATTACCACGTGTATAGGCAAATGGATTCTATTTGCATTCCTGTAAACGTGATTTGGATCGAAAGCGTAGCTACGATTAATATGCTGATGTATCGACTGCAACTAGAACATTTAGAATAAAGAGTAGAGGGTGTTATTTATGCGGCCCTCATCGTCAGTAGCTGTCGTAGCTGTTTTTGTTGTTTGGATTTCATCACCTAAACCGGTAAAAACAGAACCATAGTAGTCTCACTTTCTTGACCGTCTATCAGTCTACCCAAACCTTAAAACCCTTTTACCTCCAGAACGGGTAGACATAATAAGCGGAAATGTATCGCACTTCTTGCGGTAACCGGTCCCTTAAAGTGTAAAAAAGTGAGCTTCTATGTCAACGCAAATTAAAGATACGGCCGTTTATGTAAAGAAAATTTACGTGAAATGTCAAAAAATGGCTCCAAGAACTATGCGACCAAACTGCTTATGTCATCAGCCCCTAGACCTAGAACTACTTCAACCAACCTAATCTAACACACATCCATGCCCGGGGAAGGATTCGAACAGACGGCGCAAGCAGCCGTGCGATACGCGATATGACGCCGTTGAAACCACGGCTAACCCACGCCGGCGAGCTGTTAATATCATCTGACGTTGCTAACAAATTATTTACTTCTGGTGAATGATTTTCTACGCAGTTCATTTAAGATAGAATAACTAAAATATATTTGATGTTACGGAAGACGAAGGACGCCTAATTCATTTCCCTCTCTTTATTTATGATGTTAGATTCGTAATCTGAGCATACGTATTATCCATAACCACACTTCAGCGCCACACAGATATGTGAATGAAACACATTGGCGTACAGTCTTAGACATAAAAACTGACCGCCGGCCGGCCGTCGTCGTTCACTTAACGTGTCCAATAAAACTGACCGCTCCTGACAACTCTTAAGTCCGGCCATCTGCACAATCTGGCAACACTGTTATATGCAGAAGTGTTAGGAGGAAGTGTTGTCTACTTCCGAGATGTTCTCGGATTGTTTGACCTCGTGGTCTAGTGCTAGCCGGCACGGTAGCTCAGCGTGTTCGGTCAGAGGGTTACGCGCCCTCTGTAATAAAACAACTCAATTAATCGATCATCAACGAACTTAAACGGTTGTCTTGCGACGTCCGCCCCGAACAGACGCAACGAACAAAAGCGAAAAAGATGAGATTTTTTAAAAAAAGTGGTAATCTTCGTTCATTGTAAACTTAGGGTCGCCTGTTCGCATCCAACTGGTTTTTTTTTTCTTTTTACCACATTTCGGTCTAAAGTTATGAGTCTGATTGACCATCAAAGATAATTCGCTTAACATTCTACCCACCAGCAATAACAAGTATTCCAGAAACGACTCCGCAGGACAGCTCGTGGCTGCGTCGCGATCATAACAGCTTACGCTCGAGCGTTTCCTCGCGCTGCAGCGGCTACCGGCCACCGGCCAGACGCCACCCGCCGCCTGAAATCCGGCGCCGCCCATGTGAACGTGGCGCCACGCTGTCAGTGTATGTATCAACTGTCATTTTCGAATTTAAAGTTCTAGTTATCATCTTGCAGTTAAGCATTGGATTTTTCATACTTGAAAATCATGAACTACAGTTAACCATTGTAAAATTGAGTCGCAATTGGAAAAAGGTGTAACATCTGCAACACAACGTTTACTTTTGGTATAACAGAGAGGTGAATGCAGAGGAGGCAGCTAGAAAGATTTGAACTGTGTTTGGAGCGAGTGCTTTTGGGAAAAATACGCCAGAAAGAGATATTAGTGTTTCAACAAAGAGTGTTCTGGCATGAATGATTTTCCACATTAAGGAAGTCTCGACTACTGATATATGTGATAGATTACCATTTTACCATCATGCGACATTTGCGTTCAACAAGCCAAGTTCATAAGTCTGGTGTAGGAGTACTGCATGCTCTAATTCAAAACAACATAAATCAAAGGAGTGACTATTATCGAACATCAGTTCACTCATCGAGCATTCCTATGCAGTACTGTTACTGGTGACGTGTTATGATGCCTTTATCGTTAACTTCCTAAGAAGAAATGAAAGACTGAGCCCCACCAAAAGACTTAAACTCGAGGAAAGAGTAGTGTGAACATAATATTTTACATCTGATAAATCCAAAAGTGTGTTTTGGGCTACGAATTCTGCCCCCAGAGTGTGTGCTACACAGCTGGAATTTGTTGCCAACAACTGAGACACCTTTCGGTCGCAGTGTAAGAAAATCGAGCAACAAAACTACATCACCTGTGCTACTGCATGATAACGCACTATGTTGATTTGAGAAACAAATGTATCCAGGATATTGATAGGAAAGGCGTCTGTCAGGCACTTGTATTGATAGGGAAGTCTTCTCTCAAGCATTTGTCCCTCTCCTCATATATTTGTAAAATTTTACCTTTCCCGCTCTTGAGCGATCAATCATCAAGGCAATTCATTTCTAGACGAAAATACTGTTAATACTAATCTGATTTAATGACATCGCTAGATCCAGTAGGTTTCTACAGGATTAGAATTTGTAAACAACTTTGGCATTGTCAGATCGTTTTACATATCGTGAAAGAAAATTCTGCTGCTGATTAATTTCTCTTTGATAATTACTGTTGCGTTGCGTTTAGTAAACTAATGGAAAATGCATTTAAAATATTCACTGTACTAATACAAATTAAATTCAGCTTACTACTGAAACATCACGACGGCAGTCTATCTTAATAAAGCATTAAGTGTCTGTGAGACGATTGAGCCTATTTTAACACGAATTAGTAGGATATTACCGACTTTTGACTTCGAAAAGATCTGTATTTATTTCATTTCCTGTACCATTTGTAAGTATTGTGAAAATGTGACATTTCATAGATAAAATTATGTATTCACAACAACAAAAAATGTGTCGGCAGAAAACGAAAGTGGCATTATGAATTTGGCAGTACCGTAAGGTTTTCGCTCTGACACTAAGGGTTACTGAAAGTAGCAAGACGAATTTTGCTCGAGCGTTGTCTTACGATTCCCTTATTGAGTTCTTATCTGCCTGCTTGTAGCTGTGCTACGACAGAATTAAAAATCTGGCTTTCAGCGAGTCTCGAAAGGCGAACGAAAGCACCTTGCAAGTGTTACCTGGGAACTGGTGTTTTCCTAAAGTAGGAAGACATCCTTTTTTGGTTGAATTGTTGGCAAATGTCAGTCAGACGTGTGCCATTGGTCTAAGCGTTTCGGTGTGCTGAATTTGTACCAATGATTTTTCTACTGGTTTTTTCTGTGCCAAATAGAGAGTTGAAGTCTCCCATTAGTATTTTCACGTCATCTTGGTGAATTTTGCTCATAGTATTTTCGAGTGTGTTCCAGAATTTTTCGACATTTTCGGTGTTTTTCTTATTTTCGATGTTGGTGGGGACACGTGCATTGATGAGTGTATGTTTTTTACTGTGGCTCTGAACGAGCATAGTCATAAGTGGCTTGTTGCTGGGCCGGCCGCGGTGGCCGAGCGGTTCCAGCGCTTCACTCCGGAATCGCGCGACTGCTGCGGTCGCAGGTTCGAATCCAGCCTCGGGCATGGATGCGTGTGATGTCCTTAGGTTAGTTAGGTTTAAGTAGTTCTACGTTCTAGGGGACTGATGACCTTCGCTGTTAAGTCCCATAGTGCTCAGATCCATTTGAACCTTTTGATTGTTGATGGGTGTGATTTCTTTGACAGAGTTGATGATAGATCTGTGTTCGAGAAATGTAATGCCGAAGATTGGTACGCCTTTCGCTACCTTTTGTTGTATTTTGCTCTTGAAGATGCAATGGTTTCCCTAATGCAAGGTTTCATTGTCAGTTAGTCGCGGTTCTTGCAGAGAAAGGATGAAAATTTTTTGTCGGTCGATTTATTTTGTGAGATTTATTTAGTTTTCGTGTTTGGATCAATGTATCGATGTTTACTTTTAAGTGCATGTTTTTTGGTTGTAGGGAAATTTACCAGCGATCTTCGATATTCTCTGCCGTGCTAACCTGGACTCCCCATAATCCGAAAATCCAACTGCCGCCTGTCGACAGCCGGGATGTGTACCACCTGGGGTAAAGTTGACTTTGCTTGCATAGTTCATGTTTGCTTGTGTTTCATTGGTTTGGCTTGGGTGATACCAGGACTGGACAGGACCAGAGGGTGTTGAAGCTTTTGATAGCAAATATTTTCAGCCCAGGTCATTAAGCTAACAGACGGTGACCACAGTAGCGGTGATTTTCACTCAGACGTGTCTGGATTTTGGGTTCAACGGATTGAGTAGCCGTTCAGGAGTTCAGGATTGTGTTAGTACTTGGTTCACCCCTAGTATTTGATTTCCTCGGTACCACCCATATGGGGCAGGGTTTCCCCTATCCGCCACACGCGATTGTTATTATTATTATTATTATTATTGTCATTATGTCATCAGCAAATCCGATATGGTGTATCTCCCCACCACTGAAATAGATGTGTATTGTTCGATTCAGTATTTCCATCACATAAATGTGGGTTATAATTACGTTACATTGCTGCTAGTAGCCATATTTCTCACTTTTTCTTAGACAGTTGCTACCTGTTACTCCATCATAGGAATTTCTGTGCGTAGCATTGTTGCAATACAGACGTTCAAATTATCCGATTTCTGTAATTTCATTTTGATACCAGATCGTTCTAATCGGATTCAGCCAGGCAGTCTTAATGTGGATATCCGACTACGACTCTCATCGTATGATAGACTGGGTAAACCACATTCTTAATATTACTGTTGAATATAGATCACTTATCTATGACAGTGCTTCAATTCTTAAACAATGTGGAAAATAATAATCCAATGTGCTTATTACAAAGACGTTTTTAAATATAAATATATGAACTAACGAGATATCAGTTTATTTACAGGAGCAGAGCCCCATCCATCATAGCAGAGCAGTGCGAGATTGGTTTCAGGGCCAAGAGAGGATAAAGCTGTTGCCGTTTGTTCCACGATCACCAAAAATCAACCAGATAGGGAATATGTGGGCAGAGGTAACAAGGCCCTTGCCACGTGGATCTACAAAAGCAAGCGACCTTTGGACAAATTTAGAAAACATATGTTGGGAAGTAAACCATCACGCTACACTGTCGACGGCTTAATGAAATCAATTCCCCTACGCGTTAGAGAAATAGCTTACAGTCGCTTGAACCATTTTTGAAGTATACAAGCATTTATAGACTATAGAAGCAGGATTGCAGCGAACTAATCACTTAACCAAGTGCAACATAGAGTACCTGTGTAGTGAGTAATTCCAGCTGCTTAGCTGAGGGTAGTATTTTTTAAGCAGTTCATTGCAGAATTAATGTAATACCCGCACGATGATCTCTGTAGTCATACTATATCATTAGCAGCCCGCGAATGTAGTACTATGTTAGTTAAATCGGATTACTCAAGCTGAAGCCAAATAAAGACAAGCGACGACGCCACAACACTATCTTTACTTAAGTAGGTAGTCAGCGCTAAATTGTGTGCGCCACCATTAATGTTGCTGTAAGCAGTTTGACAGCATAACACCACCACAACTACTGACAACCTGAACCATTATCATCACGCAGTTGTAACTAGGAGTGATTACAATTTTCTCATGTTTGTCAAGAAAAACGGAAAGCGCCTCTGAAGTCCCATATCCATTACGCCTAGGACGGAGAGAATCCTAAATATCAGTAATAGGTCAGCTAGCGAAGGGAAGAGTCCACATATTGTCTCAAGTTCTAGCGGTTTGATGTTAATGCAGTTCCAGATGGTTTCACACTAACGTGTTCTTAGGCTATCTGAATACTCATATGGGAATTATAGAAGTGTAATTGCTAGAACGTTCAACTACCTTAATAACACCTCATTCTGGATTGAATACGACTTGGAAAGCAACGTTAATTTGACATTTGACATTTACACCCATCTCCTGACGTCTTACTGAATGAAGTCTGAAGTGCACGCACAGTTGTGTTGCCTGCAGCAAGGATTCTGTGAAGTGTTGTGGCAGCTGGCAGTCATTGCTGAATACAGACATGTGCAAATACCCTCACTGCTCCCGGGGCAACTCGTCTTTGTTGCATTTTTCCCATACCGTAATTAGCACTATAACATAAGGCTTGTTCTGCTGAAGAACTTGATACCCACAAGTCCTAAAATAAGAATCTCCTAGCGTGAGTAATGCATGAAAGGAAACAGACTTTTGGACAAAAGAATGGATAGCTCCCTGCTTTTTGCGTTTCCGATAGCTCCTACGATAAGAATCTGGTGTCATATTATGTTTCAGAACCCTAAACTGTTTATTTTTTTACCTCATACTAAAACAAAAGTTATGATATGAGAGGAGGAAATGACTTATATGCTTCTCAGGAACTTAAGTTTTTCTTGTTATTTTCTCACTTCATTCTAAAACAAGGGCGTTAATATGAGAAGAGGAAATGAAATATACGTTTCCAAGACATAATATTCCCTTGTGCGCTACTATTGCATACATGAAAGCCCTGCGGTTAATTTTTGTATGTTGGATAAATTTTGTTATCACCTCACATTCCTTTGTGAGAAGGTTCCTATTTTCTTGGGATTCAAATAGAGTGGACATTTCATCACTGGTTAATAGTCTGATGACTAATGACATGATACCCGTTGCAATTGCTCCATGGCACCTGTGAGTAGAGTCTCACGTTGGTTACTATAAGAACACGCAGGAAGTGGTATCCGCTCACTGCAGTCAGAGTCAAGGTGATTTCTTTCTGTTTATGGTGAAGCGTCTGCTGCAGTGTCCACGCTCAGCCAACATAAACAAATCGCGGCGGCATTGGGCACTGCTGATCGCTGCGCTTGTCGCGAGCCTCGACAACAAGAGCGCACTGTCTCTGCTAAAAATGCTATGGAGTTAATACATCTTACTTAACGTAATATGCAGGACGAGGGTTGGGTGAAAATTCAGTTTGTAACTTCTCATCACATTAAAATACTTTACAGTCATATTTGATGCAATATTTATTGTTGGATGTCTCTCTAATGTTAATAGTATTGATTCAGATTGTGCATGAACACGAAAACACACACACACACACAGTCATTGATTCCAGTGAGGGTGACAACTACTATGTGTTGAACAACACATGCACCAGTCAGTTCCTCAGCTGGCGTCGAGTGGATGAGTTTTTTTCAATTACCTTGCATTGCAAGAATTGTAAGGAGGAGACTGAAAGTAAATGGACTTGTATGCTAAAGAGCTGCGACAAAGCAAAGCTGGGGCGCTGCAGTCATGGGCTGCGTGGCTGATCCCAGCGGAGGTTCGAGTCCTCCCTCAGGGATGGGAGTGTGTCTTTGTCCTTAGGATAATTTAGGTTAAGTAATGTGTAAACTTAGGTACTGATGACCTTAGAGGTTAAATCCCATAACATTTCACACACATTTGAACATTTTTTATACTTTTAGTAAAAAACACATACACGATCATTACGTAAGATTTCTCGAAGGCGCAGGGCAATTGATTTCATTAAGTCGTCGACAGTGTAGCGTGATGGTTTACTTCCCAACATATGTTTTCTAAATTTGTCCAAAGGTCGCTTGCTTTTGTAGATCCACGTGGCAATGGCCTTGTTACCTCTGCCGACATATTCTCTATCTGGTTGATGTTTGGTAATCGTGGAACAAACGGCAACAGCATTTCTCCTCTCTTGGCCCTGAAACCAATGTCGCACTGCTCTGCTGTGATGAAAGGGGCTCTGCTCCTGTAAATAAACTGTTATCTCGTTAGTTCATATATTTATATTTAAAAACGTCTTTGTAATAAGCACATTGGATTATTATTTTCCACATTGTTTAAGAATTGAAGCCCTGTCATAGATAAGTGATCTACATTCAACAGTCCTATTAAGAATGTGGTTTACCCAGTCTATCATACGATGAGAGTCGTAGTCGGATATCCACATTAAGACTGCCTGGCTGAATCCGATTAGAACGATCTGGTATCAAAATGAAATTACAGAAATCGGATAATTTGAACGTCTGTATTGCAACAATGCTACGCACAGAAATTCCTATGATGGAGTAACAGGTAGCAACTGTCTAAGAAAAAGTGAGAAATATGGCTACTAGCAGCAATGTAACGTAATTATAACCCACATTTATGTGATGGAAATACTGAATCGAACAATACACATCTATTTCAGTGGTGGGGAGATACACCATATCGGATTTGCTGATGACATAATGACAATAATAATAATAATAATAATAACAATCGCGTGTGGCGGATAGGGGAAACCCTGCCCCATATGGGTGGTACCGAGGAAATCAAATACTAGGGGTGAACCAAATAGTAACACAATCCTGAACGGCTACTCAATCCGTTGAACCCAAATTCCAAACACGTCTGAGTGAAAATCACCGCTACTTTGGTCACCGTCTGTTAGCTCAATGAGCTTGGCTGAAAATATTTGCTTTCAAAGGCTTCAACACCCTCTGGTCCTGTCCAGTCCTGGAATCACCCAAGCCAAACCAATGAAACACAAGCAAACATGAACTATGCAAGCAAAGTCAACTTTACCCCAGGTGGTACACAACCCGGCTGTCGACAGGCAGCAGTTGGATTTTCGGATTATGGGGAGTCCAGGTTAGCACGGCAGAGAATATCGAAGATCGCTGGTAAATTTCCCTACAACCAAAAAACATGCATTTAAAAGTAAACATCGATACATTGATCCAAACACGAAAACTAAATAATCACACAAAAGAAATCGACCGACAAAAAATTCTCATACTTGCTCTTCAAGAACCACGACTAACTGACAATGAAACCTTGCATTAGGGAAACCATTGCATCTTCAAGAGCAAAATAAAACAAAAGGTAGCGAAAGGCGTACCAATCTTCTGCACTGCATTTCTCGAACACAGATCTATCATCAACTCTGTCAAAGAAACCACACCCATCAACAATCAAAAGGTTCAAATGGCTCTGAGCACTATGGGACTTAACAGCGGAAGTCATCAGTCTAACCTAAGGACATCACATACATCCATGCGCGAGGCTGGATTCGAACCTGCGACCGCAGCAGTCGCGCGGTTCCGGACTGAAGCGCTAGAACCGCTCGGCCACCGCGGCCGGCCCAGCAACAAGCCACTTATGACTATGCTCGTTCAGAGCCACAGTAAAAAATATACACTCATCAATGCACGTGTCCCCACCAACATCGAAAATAAGAAAAACACCGAAAATGTCGAAAAATTCTGGAACACACTCGAAAATACTATGAGCAAAATTCACCAAGATGACGTGAAAATACTAATGGGAGACTTCAACTCTCTATTTGGGACAGAAAAAACCAGTAGAAAAATCATTGGTACAATTCAGCACACCGAAACGCTTAGACCAATGGCACACGTCTGACTGACATTTGCCAACAATTCAACCAAAAAAGGATGTCTTCCTACTTTAGGAAAACACCAGTTCCCAGGTAACACTTGCAAGGTGCTTTCGTTCGCCTTTCGAGACTCGCTGAAAGCCAGATTTTTAATTCTGTCGTAGCACAGCTACAAGCAGGCAGATAAGAACTCAATAAGGGAATCGTAAGACAACGCTCGAGCAAAATTCGTCTTGCTACTTTCAGTAACCCTTAGTGTCAGAGCGAAAACCTTACGGTACTGCCAAATTCATAATGCCACTTTCGTTTTCTGCCGACACATTTTTTGTTGTTGTGAATACATAATTTTATCTATGAAATGTCACATTTTCACAATACTTACAAATGGTACAGGAAATGAAATAAATACAGATCTTTTCGAAGTCAAAAGTCGGTAATATCCTACTAATTCGTGTTAAAATAGGCTCAATCGTCTCACAGACACTTAATGCTTTATTAAGATAGACTGCCGTCGTGATGTTTCGGTAGTAAGCTGAATTTAATTTGTATTAGTGCAGTGAATATTTTAAATGCATTTTCCATTAGTTTACTAAACGCAACGCAACAGTAATTATCAAAGAGAAATTAATCAGCAGCAGAATTTTCTTTCACGATATCTAAAACGATCTGACAATGCCAAAGTTGTTTACAAATTCTACGCCTGTAGAAACCTACTGGTTCTCGCGATCTCATTAAACCAGAGTAGTTTTAAGATTATTTTCGTCTAGAAATGAATTTCCCTGACGGTTGATCGATCAAGAGCGGCAAAGTAAAAATTTTACAAATATATGACGAAAGGGACAAGTGCTTGAGAGGGGACTTCCCTATCAATACAAGTGCCTGAGAGACGCCTTTCCTATCAATCTCCTGGATAGATTTGTTTCTCAAATCAACATAGTGTGTTATCATGCAGTAGCACAGGTGATGTAGTTTTGTTGTTCGATTTTCTTACACTGCGACCGAAAGGTGTCTAAGTTGTTGGCAACAAATTCCAGCTGTGTAGCACACACCCTGGGGGCAGAATTCGTAGCTCAAAACACACTTTTGGATTTATCAGATGTAAAATATTATGTTCACACTACTCTTTCATCGAGTTTAAGTCTTTTGGTGGGGCTCAGCGTTTCATTTCTTCTTAGGAAGTTAACGACAATGACATCATAACACGTGACTAGTAAGATTACTGCATAAGAATGCTCGATGAGTGAACTGATGACGTTCAATATTAGTAGTCGAGACTTCTGAACTTGGCTTGTTGAACGCAAATGTCGCATGATGGTAAAATGGTAATCTATCACATATATCAGTAGTCGAGACTTCCTTAATGTGGAAAATCATTCATGCCAGAACGCTCTTTGTTGAAACACGAATATCTTTTTCTGGCGTATTTTTCCCAAAAGCACTCGCCCCAAACACAGTTCAAATCTTTCTAGCTGCCTCCTCTGCATTCACCCCTCTGTTATACCAATAGTAAACGTTGTGTTTCAGATGTTACACCTTTTTCCACTTGCGACTCAATTTTACAATGGTTAACTGTAGTTCATGATTTTCAAGTATGAAAAATCCAATGCTTAACTGCAAGATGATAACTAGAACTTTAAACTCGAAAATGACAGTTGATACATACACTGACAGCGTGGCGCCGCGTTCACATGGGCGGCGCCGGATTTCAGGCGGCGGGTGGCGTCTGGCCGGTGGCCGGTAGCCGCTGCAGCGCGAGGAAACGCTCGAGCGTAAGCTGTTATGATCGCGACGCAGCCACGAGCTGTCCTGCGGAGTTGTTTCTGGAATACTTGTTATTACTGGTGGGTAGAATGTTAAGCGAATTATCTTTGATGGTCAATCAGACTCATAACTTTAGACCGAAATGTGGTAAAAAGAAAAAAAAAAAGATGACGCTTAGAGGCGACCATAAGTTTAGAATGCACGAAGATTACCACTTTTTTTTTAATCTCATCTTTTTCGCTTTTGTTCGTTGCGTCTGTTCGGGGTGGATGTCGTACGACATCCGTTTAAGTTCGTTGATGATGGATTAACTGAGTTTTATTATTACAGAGGGCGCGTAACCCTCTGACCGAACACGCTAAGCTACCGTGCCGCCAACCACTAGACCACAGGCTGACACAATCCGAGTACATCTCGGAATTAGACAACACTTCTTCCTAATACTAGTGGTGGTGGTGGTATATTGGGGCTTATGGGCGCTCAACATCGAGGTCATCAGCGCCCTGACACACATTAAAAGGAACGAATGTGGACAGACCTAAGAAAACTAAAGCACACACTCAAAGAAAGCAGGAAAAGAAGGAAAATGCTACATAACAAAGTAAAACCTAAGGAAAGGGGAAACATAGCAACAAGAATGTCACAGGAAATTGTTATTGGCTGGCCACCTACATAAAATATGGGCGAGCTTGTCACACGGTGAGCAAATTAAAATCCTCTCCCTAAAATCTTTGTAAAAACATTTGACAGAGCACAGAACTTCTGCATCTAACAGTGTTACCAGATTGTGCAGACGGCCGGACTTAGAGCTGTCAGGGGCGGTCAGTTTTATTGTCCACATTAAGTGCACGACTCGGACTTCGTCTCTATGGCGGCCGGCCGGCGGTCAGTTTTTATGTCTAAGACTGTACACTTGAGATATTTCGTTTTCCGTGAAATGGTGGCAGACGATGCTGTGGCGTCTACGAAGCGCGAGCTTCGTCAGTGCAAGATATCTCAGCACAGCTGAGCGAACATTTTCTTCCTGCTGCTAATCTAATGGACAATGGCAATACTGTAGAATACTTTTGACAACTATGTGACCATCGATTTATGTTCGTGAGTGGTTCATAATTATGTTAGTAAATTCACTCGACGTTTTTATGTCCTTTAAATTACATTTGCTACATGATTCGCATCGAAGACGTAGGAAATGTATGTTATTTGGTCCAGGAAGAACGTTCCAACAGAAATTGATGCTTACATTGACATTTATGTTGCGAATTGGTCGTCTTATCCATCACACGGATAACGAGGATGCTCCGTTTTGCTACAATTGTTTCATAGCTAACAAGGGAACCTCCCCATCGCATCCACCTCAGATTTATTTATAAGTTGGCACAGTGGAAAGGCCTTGAAAAACTGAACACAGATCAATCGAGAAAACAGGAAGAAGTTGTGTGGAACTATGAAAAAAATAAGCTAAATCCGGGGGGGGGGGGGGGTGCAATGGGGATGTTCCCTTGTTAGTGGTATTGTGTGTTGGTGGCGTTGCCATTTTACATACTGTGCATGATGTAACACACAATAAATGCGTTGGATGCCTCCTGTGATCAGTTTACTTGAAAAACGTTTGTTGTCATCGTAATTTATGTAACTGGCTCTCTGACTTCCAATTTGACAATTTGTGGAAAAATTGTTTCCCTTGTTAGGCCTAGTTTCAAACATTGTCTGACAGAAAACGTAGGCATGAAGGAGTCAGTAAAAGGAATTATTCGCTATTATAGCAAATTTCTGAAGCCACTGGACACTTGAATTCACTGTATTGATTCTGAGAGTCTTGTTATTTCTCTTGTTACTTACTGTCTCAATGTCATCCGTGAGAAAAAAATTAAAGGCAGTTGGATTAGGTTCCTGATCTATAAACTATGATTTAATATTCTGCGCTGCTAAATAAATTTTGAAGGTTATATTCTTTACGTAAAACAGAGTATCGGTTTCAGTCCTAGGATTGACTATAAACTTCAGAAATACAAGTACAGAATAGTGGCATATCGATTATGGCTCCTCACCATCAACAATAGATGTTACCCATAGTTTCGTATTTGCTATTTTACCGTCGTTACCCTTTAGAGACCAACCTGATCTTTCCACAATCCCATTTTTGACTTTCTTCTTAATATGTCCTATAACTACAGATTTGTTGAAAATATTAACTGTTAAATACGCTATTCCACAAATTAAAAACTTCCAGTTATTCTTCATATCTTGAAACTTACTACCGTTGACTTTCACTGAAGAAAATATACATAATAATAAAATGAAATCAAAGATTAGAATGTCAAAGCATGGTGTGAATGGCTAAAATGAAATGAACTGAAAATCATCTTCTTGTCTAAAACACGTTACTCTTCTAGAGAACTTCGGCACCTCTCAAAATTTTTTCACCTCTGGTGTTTAGCCACATGTGGACAAATAGTGGGTCTCATGATGCAGCACTGTTTAGCCGTCACAAAATAAAGCCTCAAAAATCAGTAAATAGAACTATTCTTCTACTGTTGCTCCGAATCGCATATACCAACCGCCCTCTGCTGCGACAACGACTCAAAGTCTATTGGGTATTTGATTTTTCTCTGCTTTTTCGGGCCTCCTTACCTCTCCTTTTTGCCCAACCTTTGTTCTCCAATTACGCCTTCATCGGCGAGCTTCTCCTCAATATTTTTCATTTGTGCTGAATTGTATTGTACCCTTCTTGCATATACACGTGTGTCATGCATTTTTTAGAGACTGCATGAATATATAAGGTGAGTATTTCTTCTCGTATCAAATTAAATCAAATTATATATTACATATCTTGCTGTGAATTAATTTGTTTGTCCACATTCCTCTTACTGCGTTTCCTAGAAAATATATAAAATATACGTCTGAAAAAAAAACTTGAAACAGCTGTTGCAGCTGATTGGTGAAGGGCTGAAAAAAAACACCTCTGCTGATGCTGCTTAGTATCGCGCATAGCCTCCTTCGGCTTCCACAACATCTCGAAGTCTGTTGGGCATTGAGCCCACAACTCAAGCCACATAGCTAGGAGATTCAAGTAACTCATTCCAAGCGTCATGAATCACATCAGAAAGTTGTCGGCGAGTCGACGGTGACTGCCCCTTTTCTCGTATTGCTCTGACAATTTCTGCCCAAATATTCTCAATGGGATTCATGTTAGCTCCTTCAGGTGGCCATTCCATTACAGTAATATTACTATGGTCGTCGAACCACCTCTTAACCACACGTGCCATATGAATAGGCGAGCGATCTTGTTGGAACATGATCTGATCATCGACAAATCTTGCTATCACAGAAGGCAACATCACGTTCTCCAGAATTGATATGTAATTGCGCACATCGAATCTTCCTTCCACTTCCCACAGGAGCCCACACCCTTGGGCCGATATCCATGCCCATACCGTTACCGAATCCCTGCCACTCCTTCGGCAACTGTAAATATATTTTCGATTATACCTAGCACCTTTAGGCCGGTAAACAAGTACTTTTCCGGTTGATGCCGTAGAAAAATCTTTTTCGTCCGTGAAAATCACTCGCCCCCAAAATTGGAGAGGTTTGTCGACATTTTCAGCAGCAAAAGCAAGGCGAGCTTCTGGGGAAACAGTCAATGTCTCTTTCACAGCAGCGCTTCTTGCTCTCAGTCCACCTTCCCTTAGACGACGGCCGGCCGGAGTGGCCGTGCCGTTCTAGGCGCTACAGTCTGGAGCCGAGCGACCGCTACGGTCGCAGGTTCGAATCCTGCCTCGGGCATGGATGTGTGTGATGTCCTTAGGTTAGTTAGGTTTAATTAGTTCTAAGTTCTAGGCGACTGATGACCTCAGAAGTTAAGTCGCATAGTGCTCAGAGCCATTTGAACCATTTGAACCTTAGACGACGAGTGACGGTCTTACTGCTAACATTGAGACCCATAGTCTCCTGAATTTGTCGTGCGTTGACAACTGGGTGGTTCTCACTGAAACGGCGTATCTGCTGATCCTGAGCTGCTGTTGTTTTGAGGCGACGGCCATGGGGCCTTCCATTCAGGATACCACCCTCTTCCTTTCATCTGATCCACCTGGCTACCGTCGACTTGTGAAGACCCATAGTTCTTGATATATAGCCATTTGAAGATCCTCTGCATGGAGTGCTATTATAGCGCCCTTGTCTGCCTCAGCCAGATGGGCCATTTAGGGTTGACTGAATGATTCGTCGCGGTTAATATCTGCTGCAGAAACAGCGCTAGCAGGAAACAGACTGCCTCCTCCACGCGGCAGCCACAACGCAGTGGCCAAGTATGTGTAACACGGAAATCGATGGCATAAACGAGAGATCGCAAGCCCGTACCCGTGTCATCACATAGTGGAGCAACTTAGAATCTGTAATTTTTCTCAGAAGGGTCTGGTCCACTCTTGTCATGTCTTATCCTGATAAATATTACATGAAATGAAATGTTTAAGTTTTGCATATGCGGCAGGCCTAACGCAAGAAACATTTCTGAAATATCTGAGGCAACCTGAAGAACATTTCGTGAATTTTAGCTGTAGAAGGTTGCCTTGTAAGAAGGAAAACGCGTTTATACCCACTCGCCGTGTTTCCAAGTGGCGCAGTTTACTCTGAGGCATACATGATTCTCGCCGGGCGTAAGAAGCGAATCGACTAACGAGGGGAACTCGCCAGGTGTCATAGGCTGATTGTCCGGAAACTCTGCTCAGTGAAGGAGAGGCCAAATAAGCGAACATGTGTTTCGACTTATCTGCAGACACTCGACCGTTTCCGAGAAAACGACAGTCAAAGTTATCAACGCGCTGTTGCTATAGTGTAGATACCTTCTGCAGCCGAGAACGCAATTGAAGCGGTGGCTCAGTGGCTACCGTCGTTCCCTCTTAACTTTGATTCCCGTGTTCGAGACCATATTGGCTTTTTTATATTATTTTTTCCTGCCTCTCTATCAGAATTATCTACGAACGTTTTTTTCTAATTTATGTTGAAATAATGTTGTCATTATTCGCCAATTAACTTAATATGTAATTAATGAATTAAAAAATAATAAACGAATGAGACAAGCTGATCTAAAATCATCTGGTCTGCCTCATGTATCGTTATATCCAAATGGTTTATAAATGTTAATCTGCATTCAGATCCGATGATGGCACCTTTAGTGTGCTGAAACCGGTTATCCAGTAAACAGTATTTAAGCGATCTTGGCTTCTGAATTACTTCTACAACAGAGTGATCGCCCCACTACGCACTGTGTGTTCCCTTTTTAACTTATTTCAATACACAGTAAATTAACCGACGAATAACGACAACAGTGTTTCAACATAAATTGGAATAAACATCCGTAGATAATTCAGTGAGTGAGGGGGGAAAAAAAGGAAAAACCGGGTTCGAACTCGCAGCGCAAAGTTCCGAAGTCGCTATGGTAGCCGCAGAGCCACCGCTTCAGTTGAATCCTTACCCGCTAAGAGGTATCTACACTAAAGCAAAAGCGCATTAAAAACTTTGACCGTCGTTTTCTCAGAAGCGGTAGAGTGTAAGCAGATAAGCCGAGACACATCTTCGCTTATTTTGTCCCCTCTTTCACTGAGCGAAGTTTCAGCAAGATCGGGGTATGACACTTGGCGTGTCCCCTCGTAAGTGACGGGCGTTGGGATTCAGTAGACAGAATGCGTCCACTTTCCTCGACTATTCATTGACATGTTTGGAAACTTTCTTTCTTGTAGTGGCACTTTGCATTATGAGAGCTGGTTTTCCTGATAACGAACTACTAATGGACTTTGTTCCTAATTTACGTTACTGTGTAGTAGACCTACTGCAACTTCTTAAACCGGAAATGTTTGTTTATTTGGATACTCCGCTTCTTAGTTGCTACATTTCGCTAGAATATTTTCCTTTGTTTCAAAACGGCAAGTTAAGATGGCCACTGCAACTTGGTAACATCAGTAACTATTTAATACTTTGAAACAGTTACGTGTGGTGTACGAGGAGTGTACTCTGTTGAATGAGGAATACATTAAACACGAAAGCTGCGTCCAATAACAATAATTAACTTTCGGTTACATGGCAAAACACAAGTCGAAGCACTGTCAGTTCATCTCACTACCCAGTAAAACTTAAACTGGAACGATCGAAAACATACTTTTGTGGGGAAGGCAAACAAATGACTGCGTTTTATTGGCCGCACACTCAGAATACGCAACAGGCCAACTGAAAACACTGCCTACACTACGTTTGTCCGTCCACTGCTATAATATCATTGACAGACGTGATTGACTGTGCACGCAAAAACGTCCAAGGAACGGTAGCACGATTTGCAATGTCACGAAATATGGCAGAGAGGGTCCCAGATTTGATAATCGAGTTGGGGTAACATTCATGAAAACAAAAGCGTTTCTCGTTGCCGCGAGATCTTTTCACGAAAGTTCATTCACCAACATCTGTTCTGAATGCTAAAACGTTATTTCCTCGGGAACTTACACACGAAGAAACCATAGTAATATTGTAATTCAAGGTTCGCAAGGAAAGATTTAAGTGGTCCTTTTTCCCGCACAATGAGTGGGACGGTAGAGAAATAGTCCGAACCTTCTGCCAGGCACGTAAGTCTGGATTGCAAAGAAATCCTGTTGATGTAGTCATGTAGATGTAACAACGAACTTATGTTGTAATTGCGACATGTGAGTTTCATTTGATTTGAACATCGAAGTTGTTTGCTGTTTATTTACTTTTTGTTCATTAGTTTCAGCCATATACGAACACCTAGGCGCATTAAATTGATATTAAAATAAAGTGTCATGCATGGACCAATAACAATAAATTCTTACCTACTTGTTATGGTACTGCAGTATCTGCCAGCGTTTCAGAAGTAGATATCGCATACGACGTTCCTAGGGTGTTTATAAATGGATATTGCAGACGACTTCGAACAAAGTTTGAATGTAGCTTCGTAAAAGTTCCGTGATCAAACGATCTGAGTTGCTGGGGAATACAGGTCACTAGACAGTATATACACTCCTGGAAATTGAAATAAGAACACCGTGAATTCATTGTCGCAGGAAGGGGAAACTTTATTGACACATTCCTGGGGTCAGATACATCACATGATCACACTGACAGAACCACAGGCACATAGACACAGGCAACAGAGCATGCACAATGTCGGCACTAGTACAGTGTATATCCACCTTTCGCAGCAATGCAGGCTGCTATTCTCCCATGGAGACGATCGTAGTGATGCTGGATGTAGTCCTGTGGAACGGCTTGCCATGCCATTTCCACCTGGCGCCTCAGTTGGACCAGCGTTCCTGCTGGACGTGCAGACCGCGTGAGACGACGCTTCATCCAGTCCCAAACATGCTCAATGGGGGACAGATCCGGAGATCTTGCTGGCCAGAGTAGTTGACTTACACCTTCTAGAGCACGTTGGGTGGCACGGGATACATGCGGACGTGCATTGTCCTGTTCGAACAGCAAGTTCCCTTGCCGGTCTAGGAATGGTAGAACGATGGGTTCGATGACGGTTTGGATGTACCGTGCACTATTCAGTGTCCCCTCGACGATCACCGGTGGTGTACGGCCAGTGTAGGAGATCTCTCCCCACACCATGATGCCGGGTGTTGGCCCTGTGTGCCTCGGTCGTATGCAGTCCTGATTGTGGTGCTCACCTGCACGGCGCCAAACACGCATACGACCATCATTGGCACCAAGGCAGAAGCGACTCTCATCGCTGAAGACGACACGTGTCCATTCGTCCCTCCATTCACGCCTGTCGCGACACCACTGGAGGCGGGCTGCACGATATTGGGGCGTGAGCGGAAGACGGCCTAACGGTGTGCGGGACCGTAGCCCAGCTTCATGGAGACGGTTGCGAATGGTCCTCGCCGATACCCCAGGAGCAACAGTGTCCCTAATTTGCTGGGAAGTGGCGGTGCGGTCCCCTACGGCACTGCGTAGGATCCTACGGTCTTGGCGTGCATCCGTGCGTCGCTGCGGTCCGGTCCCAGGTCGACGGGCACGTGCACCTTCCGCCGACCACTGGCGACAACATCGATGTACTGTGGAGACCTCACGCCCCACGTGTTGAGCAATTCGGCGGTACGTCCACCCGGCCTCCCGCATGCCCACTATACGCCCTCGCTCAAAGTCCGTCAACTGCACATACGGTTCACGTCCACGCTGTCGCGGCATGCTACCAGTGTTAAAGACTGCGATGGAGCTCCGTATGCCACGGCAAACTGGCTGACACTGACGGCGGCGGTGCACAAATGCTGCGCAGCTAGCGCCATTCGACGGCCAACACCGCGGTTCCTGGTGTGTCCGCTGTGGCGTGCGTGTGATCATTGCTTGTACAGCCCTCTCGCAGTGTCCGGAGCAAGTATGGTGGGTCTGACACACCGGTGTCAATGTGTTCTTTTTTCCATTTCCAGGAGTGTATTATCATTATACATGAGGTGAATAGGGTTTCGCCGGGTGCGGTGGCCGAGCGGTTCCAAGCGCTTCAGTCACGAACCGCACGGCTGGTTCAGTCGCAGGTTGGAATCCTACCACGGGCATAGACGTCTGTGATGTCCTTAGGCTAGCTAGGTTTAAGTAGTTCTAGGTGTAGAGGCTGATGACCTAAGCACTTTGGTCACATAGTTCTTGAAGCCATTTTTTGACCTTTCGCGTAAATTTTCTTTACATAAACGGCCGTATCTTTAGTTTGCGTTGACATAGAAGCTCACTGTTTTACATCACCAAGGGACCGGTTACCGCAAGAAGTGCGATACATTTCCACTTATTATGTCCACCTGTTCTGGAGGTAAAAGGGTTTTAAGGTTTGGGTAGACCGATTGACGGTCAAGATAGTGAGACTAGTAGGGTTCCGTTTTTACCGGTTTAGGTGACGAAATCCTAACAACGAAAACAGCTACGACAGCTACTGAAGATAAGGGCCGCAAAAATAACACCCCCTACTCTCTATTCGAAATGTTCTAGTTGCAGTCGATACATCAGCATATTAATCGTACCTACGCTTTCGATCCAAATCACGTTTACAGGAATGCAAATGGAATCCATTTGCCTATACACGTGGTAATTCACATCCCAGTATTAATACCACCGCGTTTTAGAAGTGCGAACACTCCCATTGCTAGCTAGCTTAAGAAACACTTCGGCTAATGACCGTTTTCTGGCTGTGGCGAGTCTAGTGGAGAATTCGAAACAGTGTAGAATACGTTTGGCAGCTATGTAGTCGTTTATTTCCTGGGGTGGTACAAAATTATCCTACTAAATTTACTCTCTAATAACAGTAATTTTGTTATTTCGATAAACATCCCGAATGATTGTCACATAAGCGGTGACATAAAGGAAGAAAATTTATGTTTTTGAGTCTAGAAATCTCTATGCAACAGTAACTGCAGATCATTTTGTCATTTTCATTGCGAAATTGCCGGCTTATTCATGTCTGGAGTAATAATAGAGGGCTGTTTGCCTGGGTTGTCTGCTAGCGCAGTGAAAGGAAGGTCAGGTTTGTATTCGGTTCTAATCTCGATGTAGGCAGGTAGAATATCAGTAAAGCAATTTTAAGAAATTCTCGTGCCCCCAATACGTTTTATCGTTACCTTGATTCTGTACTGGCGCCCTGTGGATTTCAATATGACACTCTTGTAGAATTTCATAGATGTTACTGCCTACTTTTTCCGCTTCTGTCAATAATGGAATTGACTTAAGTGTGGCACTGAATGATTTTTAACTGAATTTCATTATAAATCTTCACGCATTGCTAAATTTGCACACTTTCATGGTTGGTCAGCAACTGTAATCCAGTATGACTGGTCTGAAGGTTGACAAAGACCGTTTCGCGGCCGAATGCGGATAATATTTTGCTAATTCGTTACTATCTGGGGTTCTTTGTCTTACTAAAACAGTTATGTTATCTCGATAAGTTGAAATTCATTTTTTTTTTGTACAGTTCATACCAATTAGCGTTTCTTCTTTCAGTTCTGTCTTATATTTACGTGTTGTATTTAACAAACTAATCAGCATTAATATAGTCTTACAAATTATTGAAAGTAGCCTAAAAAAGTTAGGATAGTTTGTCAATTTCACGCCTGTGCATAGTATGTTGGTAGCACTTCGTCGCCTTGCCTGTTATGCTGTGTAGCAGACTTTAAAGCCGTGCGGATCAGCACAACGAAGAGGCGAGGGGTCTCGCTCGTTTTGTCCACGACTGTACATGCCATCTCGAAAAGCACAGGTAGTCACACTATGTAAGCTCCCACACTTTACTCTCTCGTCGTTATGTTCTCTTGGTCGTAGTGCATAATAAATTCCTGATCTGAAAGGAACCGTTTTGTCAGTTCAGAGGATAACACCACTCACAGTCAGGTATGGTTATCACTGACAGCCATCAAAGAGTCAAGTCACAAATCTGGTGGTTTATTAACAAGTAACACTTAATAACACCAACTTTCATTCCAATATTTTAACAAAAATACACCATCAATGTTGTAACCTCTGCTGTTTGTGGCTTGAACAACATTACTAGCTGCCGCTACGGAGCTGTACATTCCACATTTACATAACTCTACATTCTGCAAGCTACCTTACATTGAACGGCGGAGTGTACCTTGTGTATCTAACAGTATCAGTCCCCCCTTCTCCTGATTCCGTCGCTTATGGTTCGTGGGAAGAACGATTGCTCTCCGTGTGGGCTCGAATATCTCTTATTTCATGACATTTTCGTGAGATGTACGTAGGGGTAAGTAACATATTATACGTCTCTTTTAGGAACGTAAGCTCTTGGAACTTCAAAAGTGTACTATAACATGATGCAGAACGCCTCTCTTGCAGCGTCTGCCACTGGAGTTTGCTGAGCATCTCCGTGACGCTTTAGCACTAACTAAATGAATCTGTAACGAAACGTGCTGTTCTTCTTTGGATCTTATTTATTTCCTCTATCAGAATTATCTGGTACAGATCCCATGCTGAAGAGCAATATTCAATTATTGGTCAAACGAGAATTTTGCGGGATACTTCTTTTGTTGGTGTATCACATTTCCTGAGGATTCTTTCAACGATTTTCAGTCTGGCATCTGCATTACTCGCAGTTAATTTTATGTGGTCGTTCCATTTAAAAACGCTCCCTGAGCATACTCCTCGATCTTTTATTGTTATATGTGCTTTCAGTGCATTGTTATATGTGCTTTCAGTGCTTGTTCTCCAGCTTGAAAATTGTATGATAAAAGTTTTTGTTAATTATATTGAGAATGAATTACTATCCTCAGTAATTAGCGTTGATTCTCTGCAGTTCTTCCATCATATCGCTACAACTTCCTAGAGTCGCATCTTCTCTGTGTACAACAGCAACATCCGCAAAAGGTCACATGAAACTTACGGTGTTATCTGCTAGGTCATTTATATATATTATGAAAAAGGTGGGAATTTAAGGAGATGGGACCAGGATAAACCGACTAAACCAGAGGTTGTACAGAGTTTCAGGGAGAGCATAAGGGAACAATTGACAGGAATGGGGGAAAGAAATACAGTAGAAGACGAATGGGTAGCTCTGAGGGATGAAGTAATGAAGGCAGCAGAGGATCAAGTAGGTAAAAAGACGAGGGCTAGTAGAAATCCTTGGGTAACAGAAGAAATATTGAATTAAATTGATGAAACGAGAAAATATAAAAATGCAGTAAATGAAGCAGGCAAAAAGGAATACAAACGTCTCAAAAATGAGATCGACAGGAAGTGCAAAATGGCTAAGCAGCGATGGCTAGAGGACAAATGTAAGGATGTATAGGCTTATCTCACTAGGGGTAAGATAGATACAGCCTACAGGAAAATTAAAGAGAGCTTTGGAGAAAAGGGAGCCACTTGTATGAATATCAAGAGCTCAGATGGAAACCCAGTACTAAGCAAAGAGGGGAAAGCAGAAACGTGGAAGGAGTATATAGAGGGTCTATACAAGGGCGATGCACTTGAGGACAATATTATGGAAATGGAAGAGCATGTAGAAGAAGACGAAATGGGAGGTACGATACTGCGTGAAGAGATTGATAGAGCACTGAAAGACCTGAGTCGAAACAAGGCCCCGGGAGTATACAACATTCCATTAGAACTACTGACGGCCTTGGGAGAGCCAGTCCTGACAAAACTCTACCATCTTGTGAGCAAGATGTACGAGACAGGCGAAATACCCTCAGACTTCAAGAAGGATATAATAATTCCAATCCCAAAGAAAGCAGGTGTTGACAGATGTGAAAATTACCGAACTATCAGTTTAATAACTCACAGCTGCAAAATAGTAACGCGAATTATTTACAGACGAATGGAAAAACTGGTAGAAGCCGACCTCGGGGAAGATCAGTTTGGATTCCGTAGAAATGTAGCCTCTCCCCGATGTTATTCAATCTGTATATCGAGCAAGCAGTAAAGGAAACAAAAGAAAAATTTGGAGTAGGTATTACAATCCAGGGAGAAGAAATAAAAACTTTGAGGTTAGCCGATGACATTGTAATTCTGTCAGAGACAGCAAAGGACTTGGAAGAGCAGTTGAACGGAATGGACAGTGTCTTGAAAGGAGGATATAAGATGAACATCAACAAAAGCAAAACGATGATAATGGAATGTAGTCGAATTAAGTCGGGTGATGCTGAGGGAATTAGATTAGGAAATGAGACAAAGCAGTAAAGGAGTTTTGCTATTTGGGGAGCAAAATAACTGATGATGGTCGAAGTAGAGAGGATATAAAATGTAGACTGGCAATGGCAAGGAAAGCGTTTCTGAAGAAGAGAAATTTGTTAACATCGAGTATAGATGTGTCAGGAAGTCGTTTCTGAAAGTATTTGTATGGAGTGTAGCCATGTATGGAAGCGAAACATGGACAATAAATAGTTTGGACAAGAAGAGAATAGAAGATTTCGAAATGTGGTGCTACAGAAGAATGTTGAAGATTAGGTGGGTAGATCACGTAACTAATGAGGAGGTATTGAATAGGATTTGGGGAGAAGAGAATTTTGTGGCACAACTTGACTAGAAGAAGGGATCGGTTGGTAGGACATGTCCTGAGGCACCAAGGGATCACAAATTTAGCATTGGAGGGCAGTGTGGAGGGTAAAAATCGTAGAGGGAGACCAAGAGATGAATACACTAAGCAGATTCAGAAGGATGTAGGTTGCAGTAGGTACTGGGAGACGAAGGAGCTTGCACAGGATAGATTAGCATTGAGAGCTGCATCAAACCAGTCTCAGGACTGAAGACCACAACAATGAAAATAATAGCTCTACAACGCTACTCGAAGCTACGTTTACGTCTGAAGACTTCTCTCCGTCCAAAATGACTTGCTGTGTTACGTTTGCTAGAAACTCAAGTCACTCAGTTGACCTTTATTCCATACCCCCGTATTTCGTTCACTAGGCGACCGTGCGGAACTGTACCGAATGCAATTCAGGAATCAAAGAACACGGTACCTACCTGGGTTTCCGAAACTACTGGTTTCTGCACTTCGCGGACGAACAGCGTGAACTACGTTTCACACGATCGCTGTTTTCGGGACCTCTGTTGGTTCCTACAGAGAAGATTTTCAGTCTCCAGAAATTTCGTAATATGCGAACATAAAACATGTTCCAGACATCTACAACAGACCGACGTCAGAGATGTAGGCTTATAGTTTTGTTTGTCTGTTCGATAATCCTTCTTGAAAACAGGAACGACCTGTGGTTTTTCCAGTCATAAGGAACGCTTCCCTCCTCAAGAGACCAACAGTACACTGCTGCTACAAGAGAAGCAAGTTATTTCACATACTCTGTGGAGAATCGAACTGGTATTCCGTCAAATCGAGTGTCTCTTTTGTATTGAGCGATTTGAATTGCTTTTTTATACCTTACTCACTTATTTAGATATCTGTCATTTTGTCGTTGGTGCGACGATTTAAAGGAGGTATTACAGTGCGATCTCTCTCTGTCAAACTGTTTTGGGAAAAGACGTTTAGTATTTCGGCCTTCTCTGTGTCATACTCAGCTTCACTGCCATTATGGTCACAGAGTATCTGAAGAGATGGTATTGATCCGTTTACTGATTTAACACACTACTAGAACTTGTCATGATTTTCTATCAATTCGGTAACTATGATTCGTTGACCATTTCACACTTAGCCCTCCTTACGCTAACTTTAGCACCGCTTAATTTTTTTGTACCTATGAAGCTTCGGCTACGTTTAAATTTGCTGTGAAGCTCTCCTTGCTTTCGTGGCAGCATTCTAACGCTGTTTTCGAACTACGGTGGGTTTTTTCATCTCTCAAAATTTCACTCGGGACATACTGGCCCGAAGCGTATTGTACGATGCTCTTGAACTTTGCCCATTGATGCTCAACATTGTAAGTGCTGCAGATAAAATTTTTGTGAGACCTGTCAGGTAATCTGAAATCAGTCTCCTGTCGCTCTTCGTAAAAATACAGATCCTCCTGCCTTTCTTTGTATTCCTATTTACAGGCCTATTGAATGTTGCCATGACGGCTTCATGATCATTAGTTCCCTGTTCTACGATAACTGATGCGAAAAGTTCAGGTGTGTTTGTCACCAGCAAGTCTTAGATGTTGTCTAATGAGTCGGTTCTCTGATTTACTGCTGTAGGTAATTTTCGGACAAGCACGTAGCACGATTTCATGTGATTGTCTGTTCCTGCGACTCGTCCTAAACTCTTGAGTCTCCCACTCTCCATCTGGAAAGTTAAAATCTCCACCTGCACCTACAAAATGACCGGTAAATTTACACGATAAATTCTCCAAATTCGCCATCAACTGTTACGCCACTACTCTTTCTGACGCAGGGTGGCTATAAAAGCATCCGATAACCAGGTCTTATCCACCCTTAACACATACCTTCACCCAAATTATTTCGCGTTCAGGGTCTATACTAACGCATTAGATATTATCGTATTTTTTTATTGCTATAAACACGTCTCCTCCACCAACATTAATTCTATCTTTGCGATAACATCCCTATCCGAATTTGAAATATCGTTGCTATTAACCTCACGTTTCAGCTAGTTTTTTTGTCCCCTAGTGCCTTGTGGGTATTTTACCCGTCTGTAAGCAAGGTTAGTTTGGTAAGTTACGGAACTTTTCCAAAACCTCTCCTGCAGTTAACTAACACCATATTGACGTTTTAATTCTCTGATGTGCTATAGTTACCACAAGAATTTCTTGACTTTTCGAAAAGAATTCGACACAATACGGCATCAACACTTATTAACGAAGGTACAGTCGAATTGGATATCAAACGAAATTTGTGACTAGACTGAAGATACTTTTTTAGCTGAAAGGAAAGTCATGGAAAATATAAAAATGGTTCAAATGGCTCTAAGCACTATGGGACTTATCATCTGAGGTCATCAGTCCCCTAGACTTAGAACTACTTAAACCTAACAAACCTAAGGACATCACACACAGTCATGCCTGAGGCAGGATTCGAGCCTGCGACCGTAGCAGCAGCGCGGTTCCAGACTCAAGCGCCTAGAACCGCTCGGCCACCACGGCTGACTGAAAAATGTAGAAGCACTTCAGGTGTACCCCAGGGAAACATGTCGGCACCTTTGGTGTTCATGTTGTATATTAACGACGTGGCAAACTATCTGAAAAGTAATCAAAATATCCACGGGTGTACTGCCGGTCTACAGTGTCCAACGGGCACAATGCACCGGGTCGGAACTGTGTTTTATCCTCCGAATAAAACTCGTGCACTGGTGGGGAGTGCCAAAGATGACCTCGGTTTGAGGAAGGCCGACGTGTAACAGATTACGTGTCAATGTGGCAAGTCGTATATTGGTCAGACGATGCGTACCGTCGAGGATCAATGCCGTGAATACCAGAGGCACACTCGACTGATGTATCCGAACAAGTCGGCGGTCGCTGGACATTGTTTGTCGGAAAATCACGCTATGGAGTATGAACGCACGAGGATTCTGGTACAGACGTCGAGATACTGGAACAGCGTTGTTAGAGAGGCCACCGAAATTCGCACCAATGACGACCTCATAAACCGTGACTGTGGCTATAATCTTAGCAAGGCTTGGGAACCAGCGATTAGGTTAATGAAGAGTAAGTCGAGCAAACGTATAGTTGTGACGACCACGGCGGACAGAGCCATCACACCGACGTCATCTCAGATGCCGTCGCAATCTGTTCCACCGCGTGACCGTGGCGCGGGGCGCGGACAGCGGAGGGAGCGCGCCGCGGGCGGAGGGTACTTAAATCGGCCGCCGCCGCGACCGAACCCAGTTCCCTCTGAGCAGCCATAGCGTACGGATCTCCGTGCCGGCACGTTCACAGGAGCTCAGTCCGTCAGTTCACCTGATGATGGCGACATGTATGATCGCCGAAATATTGTGCCCGTTGGACACTGTAGACCGGCAGTACACCCGTGGATATTTTGATTATGAAATACGCCGGGAGAAACTCAAGAATCATATCTGAAAAGTATCTTCAGAGTTTTTGCACGTTTTGTGGTTACATTTAATGAAGGACAGTACGACTGAAGCTGCACCAATATTCAGCCAAATCTGTGTAAGATATCAAAGTAGAAGTGATTTAGTAGCTCAGAAATATAAAATGGTGCACTTCAGAAAACGCATAAAGTCCTATGACTACAAGATCAACGAATAACAACAGGAATTAGTCAACCCTTACAAATCTGTGGATGGAACAACTTTCATCGATGTGAAATGGAGTCATCATATAGGATCAGTCGCAGGTAAAGAGATGGTATTTTCGGTTCAATGGTACGACCCTGGGAAAATACAGTACATCTACAAAGGAGATTGTTTACAAAAATCTTGTAGGGTACATCCTAGAATTCGGCTCATGTGTATGGGACCAAATATTACCAACTAACTGGGATATTGAACTTATACAAAGAATGGTCTACAGAGTTGTTTGACTCACGTGGAAGCATCGCTGAGATGCTGAAGAAACTGAAGTGGTAGATTCCCGAAGTCAAGTGCGAACTAACACAAGTGAATCTACTTATAACGTTTCGAGAACCTTCTTTAAGTGAGGCATCACACTAACACCTCCTACTATAGTTCCGGGGCATTTATTCATTCTTCGCACGTTCCATACGCGAATGGAACGTGAAGAAAACCTACACATTGTACACCGGTAAGTACTCTCTCCCATGGATTTCACAGAATTTTACAGAGTAAAGATGAAGGATCAGTGTTTGATGGATGAATTCTTCCACACACCACTGGACTGTATTAAGCTACGAAGCAGGTTTTCCAACAAGCCATAAGCTGTCAGAAAGTAGCTGCAGAATAATTTAATATAATAGACTGCGATTTTTTTGAACATATTTAGTAAATATTTATGTAGTCACCAGAGAGGTATTCACTCTATACTTTCAGATTCATTGTATTGAAAACATGTGAGCAGTAACCTTTTTCTTCCGCGTTTTTTTTTTTTGTATCTGGTGGAAAATGAAGTAATTCTGGTGGAGAGGATGGATACCGCAAATTACATATTGCGGACGAGATCCCGTCTTCCTAGCCGGGAAGACGGGATACGGCGGACGTGGAGTGTCACGAAACAAGATGGTCTTCCTGTGCTGAAATCGCACCGCACATGTTCCCTGGGCGAATCTCCCGGAGCTCTGCCGCAATTTCGTGGCACCGACGGCAGAAGATGACGTCACAGAAATCACAGAAGCTTGAAAAGTAGGAAATACAGCCTTGTGCAGCCGGTATTATTCTCTAAACTAATGGATAGAAGCACGTTTGCACGAGCAATACTAGATGCCAAAATCGCGGCCACAGTACTGTTACTACCAACATTGCTTCAGCGTGGCGTAAAAGACGCCAAATATGACCTTCCAGTAAGGGTGTTGAAGAGGAGGTTAGAGTCCTCTCTCGGGCATGGGTGTGTGTGTTTGTCCTTAGGATAATTAGGTTAGGTAGTGTATAAGTCTAGGGACTGATGACCTCAGCAGTTAAGTCCCATAAGATTTCACACACATTTGAACATTTTTTTGTTGAAGCGGAATCTTGCAGGTAGTGCCCAGATATGGCCGATATGTTACCTGCGTTGACCACCAAATTTGGAGAATATTGTCCAATGTTGGAGAATATTTCGTAAGGCCGGGCCATAAATACCTCTGCCCTTATCTGTAAATGCTTATCCCTCGCTCTTGTCCTTATTTCCCCTTTCTCACACCGTCAGCGCTGGAGTTCCACGTCACGTAATCTGTGCGGTGAAACGATATTGTTTCGCTTTAGTTCGAAAGATAACACGCGTACGTAGGAGGGACAAACGGAAGAACCATGCATTTTATTAATGTGGTGTTACGTCTACGACCAAATTTATGAAAGACAGAAAATGATTCATATGAAGACCGTAATATGGAAACGAATATTCTCGATCCTACCGTCCGTCGTAATAGCGTATTTGCAGAAGTTATCCATACATTTACATCTGGGTTTTCATAGATACTCCGGTAGGCGCCGTATGGCGCGTGGAGAACAGTACTCTGTACCTCTGCTAGTCATTTCCTTTCCTGTTCGAGTGAAAAACGACTGTCTATGTGCCTCCGTACGAGCCCTAATTTCATGTATCTTCGTGGCCCTTACTTGCAGCTTATGTTGCCTGCAGTAGAATCGTTCTGCAGTCAGCTTCAAATGCTGGTTCTATGAATTTTCTCAATAGTGTTCCTTGAAAAGAACGTCGCCTTAACTCCAGGAATTCGCATTTGAGAAGCAAGGAATGGAACAGCCGTCGGAATTATATTTAGAAGATACCACCTCAAATCGCTTACTAAGTCGGGACGCCAGGAAGGGAACAACCGGAATTATACCTCGAAGATAGCACCTCCACGAGCCCATCAGTCACTCGAACCTATTGGAAACAAATCATATCTGTATTCCAGGTACTCTTAAGACTTATAAGAATATCTGACGTTTCATCATACGTGTTCCCATATTAATGGGCAGTAACTAGTCAATGACGACCACGGCGGACAGAGCCATCACACCGACGTCATCTCAGACGCCGTCGCAATCTGTTCCACCGCGCGACCGTGGCGCTGGGCGCGGACGGCGGAGGGAGCGCGCCGCGGGCGGAGGGTATTTAAATCGGCCGCCGCCGCGACCAAACCCAGTTCCCTCTGAGCAGCCATAGCGTACGGATCTCCGTGCCGGCACGTTCACAGGAGCTCAGTCCGTCAGTTCACCTGATGATGGCGACATGTTTGATCGCCGAAATATTGTGCCCGTTGGACACTATAGACCGGCAGCATACCCGTGGATATTTTGATTATCAAATACGCCGGGAGAAACTCAAGAATCACAATTTTTTTCTTTTTTAATAACTTCTTATTAGGCCCCTTTCTTGTTTGTTTGTTGAGTATCAATTTTGTAATTGAATTTAAATTGATTTCTTGGTGAGCTAGACACCTGAAAGTTTTGAGAAAGTTCAGAACTGGATGACAAGGCAATATTAACTTGCTTTCTTATTTGGTGTGTGGTGGAGAGTACCTTGTTTCTATTTCAGTTCGCGATGAGCTGTAGACTTGAATCTTGTAACGTATCTCAGAGCTGGACGACACTGCAGTATTAACTCGCTTGTTGTGCGATGTTTGGCTGAGTTATTCCGTAATGTCTTAACAAATGTCCTACCATCTTGTCCCTTCTTCTTGTCAGTGCCTTCCACATACTCCTTTCCTCACCGATTCTGTGGGGAACCACCTCATTTCTTACCGCATTAGATTGCATAATTTTCAACATTCTTCTGTAGCAGCACATCTCAAATGCTTCTATTCGTTTCTATTCCGGTTTTCCCACAGCCCACGTCTAAAAATGGTTCTGAACACTATGCAACTTCACTTCTGAGGTCATCAGTCGGCTATAACCTAGGACTAATTCAGCCTAACTAACCTAAGGACACCACATACATTCATGCCCGATGCAGGATTCGAACCTTTGACCGTAGCGGTCACGTGGTTCCAGATTGAAGCGCCACACCGGCCGGCAGCCCACGTCTCACTGACATACAATGCTGTGCTCCAGACGTGCATTTTCAGAAATTTCTTCCCCAAATCAAGGCCTATGTTTGATAATATCAGAGTATTCTTGGTGTCCAGGAATACCTTTTCTGCCAATGCTAGTCTGCTTTTTACATCCTCCTTGCTCCCTCCGTAATGGGTTATTTTTCTGCCTAGGTAGCAGAATCCCTTAAGTTCATCTACTTCGTGACCATTAATTTTGATGTTAAGTATCTCACTGTTTTTATTTCTGCTACTTGTCATTACTTTAACCGTTCTTCGATTTACTCTCAATCCATATTCAGTACTCATCAGACTGCTCGTTCCATTAAACAAATACAGTGTCTTCTTCACTTTCACTCAGGACAGCAATGTCATCAGCAAATCTTATCATTGATATCCTTTCACACTGGATTTTAACTCCACTCTTGACCATTTCTTTCATTTCCGTCATTGCTTCTTTGATGTAGAGATTGAACAGTAGGTACGAAAGACTACACGTGTATCTTTCACTCTTTTCAAACCGAGCACTTCCTTCTTGGGCTTCTACTCTTATTGTTCCCTCTTGGTTCTTGCACATATTGTATATTATCCGTTTTTTACTACAGCTTACCCGTATTTTTCTCAGAATTTCTAACATCTCACACCATTTGACATTGTCGAACACTTTTTCCAGGTCGTCAAACCCTATGAACGTATCTTTATTTTTCTTCAGGCTTGCTTCCGTTATCAACTGGAACGTCAGAATTGCGTCTCTGGTGCGTTTCCCTTTCCTAAAGCCAAACTAACAGTCATGTAACACACCCTCAATTAGTTTTTCCATCATTCTTCTGTATATTACCCTTGTAAGCAACTTGGATGCGTGAGCTATTAGGCCTATTGTGCAATAATTCTCGCACTTGTCGCCTTTTTCAATCTTGGGAATTTTGTGGATGATGTTTTTCTGGAAGTTAGACATATCGCCAGACTCATACAGACCAACGTGAATAGCCGTTTCGTTGCCACTTCCCTCCATGATTTTAGAAATTTTAATGGAATGTTACCTATCCGTGTTGCCTTACTCGGTTTTAAATCTTCCAAATCTCTTCTACATTCTGATTCTAATACTGAATCCCCTGTTTCTACTGTGCCGACTCCTGTTTCTTCTTCTATCACGTCATCAGCCAAGTCTACACCCTCATGGAGTCCTTCAGTGTTCTCTTTCCACCTACCCGGTCTCTCCTCTACATTTAACAGTGGGATTCTAATTACACTCTTAATGTTACTACCCTTGCTTTTGATTTCACCGAATTTTCTATATGCTGAGTCATTCTTCCCAACAGCTATTTCTTTTTCGGTCTCTTCATCTTTTTAATGCAGTTATTTCGTCTTAGCTTCCTTGACTTCCTAATTATTTTATTCCCTAAGTGACTCTTATTTCTGTATTCCCGAATTTCCCGGAAAATTTTTGTACTTCCTTCTTTCGTCAATCAACTGCAGTGCTGTTCTACAGGTATTATCCATGATTTCTTCACTCTTACCTTCTCTGTTCCTACGTTTTTCTTTCCAGCTTCTGTGATTGCCCTTTTTAGAAACGAACTGTCTGTTGACCTATCCCGTATCGCAGTATCTATAGCCTCAAAAAACTTCAGGCGTATTTCTAAATTGAATTTCCAACTTCTTTGCGCATTGATTCCCCTTGACTAGCCTCGTAAACTTCATTTTACTTTTCATCACTACTAAACTGTGATCTGTGCATATATTCGCTCCTCTGTTCCTCTTACAATACATTATCAGATTTCGAAAACTCTGGTTGACCATGATGTAATATAAGCGATATCTTCCCTTATCTCCTGGCCTTTTGCAAGTGCACCTCCATCTCTTGTGATTCTTGAAAAAGTATTCGCTATTACTAGCCGAAGTTTGTTGCATAACTCAATAAGCTTTTCTCCTCTCTCATTCCTAGTACCAAACTCATATTCCCCTGTAACCCTTTTATAAAATAAATAAAATAAAAAATATTATTTAAATATTAATTATTCTATCTGTATGATGGTGATTGTGATTGTAATTGTAATAAATATTTGCTTATCTGGAACGTGGACGTTTAATTATTCGGTATCAGACGCTTGACAATGGCTTTCTCGTAAAGGCAATGTTACTCGTAGTTGACCGTGAAATAAAACTGAAATAATCGGACTTCGTAAATAAATCGTTTCCAAAGACTGCTGCGGTAGGTGCGGACTCATAATCTAAATCTCAATATTTCAATAATTTGCCAGCCATGCCAATACGTCGTACAGAGGTGATTGTCTACTAAACATAAAAAAATTACACAGTTAGTTAAATCAGAGATATTCAATGAATAAGCCTACAGTTCATAATCCTACTTACTTTTATAAATATAAATTCTTTACAGAATCGAGTGCCTAGTCTGGTTGCAACTCTCAGTATTCTTCTATAACATGAAATATGGCGGTGTGCCAGACAATAGAATAAAATACGTGCTTCTCGCACCACTTCTACCAGAGCTCTCTCCTTTCTTAATCAGACATAAGAGTAACGTAATTGTGCTTTTGTTTTATCAGCGACACAGCGCTGCAGTTGTGTGCCATAGGCTTTATTTATTTGTCACTGATTATTTATTTAATTAATATTTCGCGTTTCCGAGGAAACTCACGCTCGGCATGCAAATGTGCCTTTATACTTTCTTCTACTTCTTCCCCATGACTATTAGATTTTCAACTCCATTTACCTACTGAATTTCCTGTTCAATATCTTCATATACTTTCTCTATCTCTTTATCTTCTGCTTGCATCGTCGGCATGTATGTCTGAAGTATCGGTGTCGCTGTGGATTTGTTGTCGATTTTGATGCGAACAACAATGTCACTGAACCACTCACAGTAATTCAATCTCTGCCCTAACTTCCTAGTCATAACGAATCCTACACCAGTCATTTACTGATTCTACTGATATTACCCTTTACCCACCTGACCAGAAACCCTTATCTTCTTCGCCGGCCGGAGTGGCCGTGCGGTTCTAGGCGCTACAGTCTGGAGCCGAGCGACTGCTACGGTCGCAGGTTCGAATTCTGCCTCGGGCATGGATGTGTGTGATGTCCTTAGGTTAGTTCGGTTTAATTAGTTCTAAGTTCTAGGCGACTGATGACCTCAGAAGTTAAGTCGCATAGTGCTCAGAGCCATTTTGAACCTTATCCTCTTCACTTCACTGATAACCACAATATCTAGTTTAAGCCTCCCCATTTTTCTTTTCAAACTTTCTAGCTTCCATACCAGCTTCAAACTAATGACATTCCACGCCCGACTTGTAGAACTTTATATTCCGTTGGTTACTCCATCTTTTTCTCACGGTCGCCTCCCACTTGGTAGTTCCCTCACGGAGATCCAAATGGGAGACTAGTCCGGAATATTTGCCAATGGAGACATAATCATGACATTACATGCCACATATCCTGTGCATTCACGCTATGTGTGTTCAATGCAGTGGTTTCCGTTACCTTCTGTATCGCCATCCCGTTGATCATTGCTGTTATTTTCATATTTAGGAACAGCTTCTCACTCCAAGGACAAGAGGGTGCCCTGAACCTCCATCCGCTCCTCCTCCCTCTTTCACAAGGTTGTTGGCACAATAAGGGTGACTTCTTATGCCGGAAGTTGTCGGCCGCCATTGCAAATGACTTTCATTCAAAATTTAAGCGATGACTCGGGACCGAGGATGTTTTGATTACTGATCAGGGATGCTATACCCTTTTTTAAAAATTACAATTCCTCAGTGCTGTGAAACACGAAAAACATCTGTGTTTGTAATTAATTTTTTTACTATTAGGGTTACAGTCAGCTTCAGGCTGGAGGAGACAAGGTGGGTAAGTGTCGAATACCGAGGCCTGGACATCATGCCTCCCCCCTTCCATCGCTGTGCTGCGCCCTCAGTCTGCTCATTTTAATTTTACTGATTCATTTATGTATTGTACATATATACACTGGAAAAACAAATTAAGACTAGTCCACCAATCCGGAACCCAGGAAACCCCATCAGGTGATAAAGGATGGTAGGCGGATCAAGTCCAAGGTGTAGGCGCTTCATGTTTCGTTCCGAATCGATCGGGTGCCTGCCATTCCGGGAACACGCCAACTTAGTGGGGGCGTGGTAAAAACGCTGCTAAAATAATTGGCATAATACGAGTGATAACGGGAACAGCTTGATCCTTCCGCATATGCAGTCTGCAAGTACTGCCAAAAATCATGGGGCGAGTGATGAGCATCTCCATGAAGATATGTGAAGTTCCAGCCCTTTGTCCGAGACTTTGTTGCAGGAAAATATTCCTGCCCTGGGTACAGCAAGGACACTGGATCAATAACAGGCGGCGGCACTCGAAGAAAACACGCGAACATTTGTCGCCCGAACAATCAGACATCTGCAACGACTACACAGATGAGTCGGTGGTAATCATTATCGATACTACTTAAGACTGTGGAGAGGGGAGAATCTGCCAGTCCTATGGCATAGAGGATCAGCTGGATACTTCCCATAGGTCGCATAATACCAACACGAGCTGACATTCTCCGGAAAGAAGCTGTGATGAATGTGTCGCCAAATCCCAGTCCACCACAACAATAGGAACTTGCGTTCTACGACATTAAGGCGTTCGATACAGTTCCCCACAGTCGTTTAATGAACAAAGTAAGAGCATATGGACTATCAGACCAATTGTGTGATTGGGTTGAAGAATTCCTAGATAACAGAACGCAGCATGTCATTCTCAATGGAGAGAAGTCTTCCGAAGTAAGAGTGATTTCAGGTGTGCCGCAGAGGAGTGTTGTAAGACCGTTGCTATTCATAATATACATAAATGACTTTGTGGATAACATTGGAAGTTCACTGAGGCTTTTTGCGGATGATGCTGTAGTATATCGAGAGGTTGTAACAATGGAAAATTGTACTGAAATTCAGGAGAATCTGCAACGAATTGACGCATGGTGCAATGAATGGCAATTGAATCTCAATGTAGGCAAGTGTAATGTGCTGCGAATACACAGAAAGAAAGATCCTTTATCATTTAGCTACAATATAGCAGGTCAGCAAATGGAAGCAATTAATTCCATAAATTATCTGGGAGTAGGCATTAGGAGTGATCTAAAACGGAATGACCATATAAAATTAATCGTCGCTAAAGCAGATGCCAGACTGAGATTCATTGGAAGAATCCTTACCAGATAAGTTTAATAGAAGAGATAGAGAAGATCCAACGGAGGGCAGTGCACTTCGTTTCAGGATCATTTAGTAATCGCGAAAGCGTTACGGAGATGACATATAAACTCCAGTGGAAGACTCTGCAGGAGAGACGCTCAGTAGCTCGATATGGGCTTTTGTCTAACTTTCGAGAACGTACTTTCACCGAGGAGACAAGCAGTATATTGCTCCCTCCTACGTATATCTCGCAAAGAGACCAAGAGGATAACATCAGAGAGATTAGAGCCCACACAGAGGCATACCGACAATCTTTCTTTCCACGAATAATGCACACCGTGAGGTGGCCTGCGGAGTATGGATTTAGATGTAGATGTAGATGTAGATTAAGGGTTACTTTACGCAGGAAAGGCAAATAGATATCAATCGCCCGCGGCCGGTGCGTTCGTGAGGGCTCGGCCCTAGTGTACCTGAGCCCTACAAAGAAGGCCGCAATGTGTGAAAACGTAGGCCTGATGGTAGCAACCGAGACCGGCGGTGAGTAGGATAATGGCACAAGGACAGCAAGTAAATGGTGCGTAATGGAGGCTTCGACGCTTCACCACTGTTTTTGCGTCGTGGCCTTGTAAAGTTCTATAAGATCAAGCCCTCTTGCACGAGAGGGCGAGTGAGTGTATCACAGCGTACTCTTGGAGATGGACCCAGCCGTCAGAAAATATACAAATGGCGCTTGAATACAACGTCCGGTAGAACCTGTGCAATATGAACCATTCTGGAAGCCATATAGGTATCCAAGTAGGCAACAAGCTGCAAAGGATCAAAACGTGGTAGGGAGTTGTGGCTGGTCATCATACGGGAGATTCTCAAAATTAGATGAAACTTGACCGCCGCAGTACAGCGCGTTGATACGGCGCGTTGACGACGTAAATGTGATCACAAGACACAGGAGACGTGGGACACAGGACAGGGGCGCCAGATCTTCTGGGGGTAGCCCGTAACCAATAGAGGACGCCGTGGATTTGCGCACATTCACCGCACGTCTAGCCGCCCTCTCATGAACCGTAATGGTGTCGAGGTTCCATGCCACCTCCCCGTGAGAATGAATCAGCAGCAGGAGATCATCTGCGTATGCGCGACGTCGGAAGATGTGAGCGCGTTAAGGACGGGCCAGACAACTGTGTCGTCAGCAGGCTTATGAGCGGCTCCAGCGCCACTGCATAAAGAAACATGGGTAGTAGCAGCCTTATAGGACTGACCGTTGAATCGGTATCGGACCCGCCAAACGACCATCGACCTAGACCAACGAACGCGAGATGCTAAAGAAATTCCGAAGGACGCTGATGAAAGAAGCATGGAAGCTCATCCGTTCTAAGACAATATGGAACTGCATGGCGCACCCTGTCAAACGCGCTCTCAAAATCTACAGCTAAGGCCACCGCACGAAGTCTGCACGCCTCTGACAGTGCACTCACATCACGACAGTTTCCTGTGACTGTCTGTACGTTAACTGTGCAACCTGGGGTAGTTTTCTCGGTGGAGTGGACACGTAGTGAGAGGGGTCTGCAACGCGCCGCCAATAACCGCGGAAAAATCTTGTAATAATTATTTAATAAGGTGATAGGATGGTAGTGGACCCGTAGTAGTTTCAGGTGTCGGCTTCTAAACGGGAGCAATAATGCCTTCGAGAAAAGCTTGCGGAATCACAGGTGCAGACGTGATCAGTTGATTATACATCCCCGCACTTCGTGTAGACATGAGATTATAAAATGTACAATAAAATTCCGTAGGAAGTCTATCGATGCATGGTGACTTGTACAGAGCACCCTGAAGGTGGCGGCACTGACCTCCTTGGAGATGAAAGGTTCTGTTAACCTAATACCTTCCTCAAGAGTGAGGGCGCGTGGAACGTCCACGGCGATAGAATCGAAGCCCAGACGGCCCCATCCCCAACACTGTAGACTCTGCGATAATGGTCGACAACGCTATCAACTATGTCTGCTTGGCAGGTGACCCTCTCCGCACGTTATGTACGATTTCGGTGACTAAATTTTGTCTGCGGTGACTGAAATCGTGCACGATATGATGCATTGAGGGATTCTGCCACCACACTACATCAGGTCTGCGAGCACGCACCACAGCCGCCTGCAGTATCCGGAGAGAAATCGCTAGTAACTTGGCGTTACCCGTGTTGTGTTAAGTAGGCATTTCCGGGGAACGTGACTGGCTATCAAGGCCGCGGAGGTCGCTGAAGTAGAAGCCTATAGTGTGGCTGTGCAAAGTGGCCATCTCCCTGCTGTAAGTGATGAATGTGTGACGCAGCATAGGCTTGGAACATTACAGCCACCAGTCCACCACGGAGGCGCTGATCGCATCTTGTCCACTTCTCAGTGATATGTTGGCGCCAATCAGGATCCTGCAGATGCTGAGTGTTGAGTTTCCGTGGTGGCGATTCCTCCAAATCTTCTGGTGGGGAAGGAGCAGTACAAGTAGGCACAGTGGTCAGAGAACACCAAAGGCCAGCGGTCTACTTCGAGCACCGTATCAACCGGCTCGCGGAAGACACAAACATGGTCTAATCGACTTGCCGAATGGCTCGTATGGAACTTGAATCACGGGTCGTCGCGCGCCGTACCTCCTAGTTATCCCGTACGGCTAGATCATTACAGTGAGACGCAGCTCCTGGCACATTGTAAAACTCGGGTATTGACTTTTACGGCCGAGTGCGTAGTTAAATGCCCCTCCAAGGAGAAAATGTTCGTGTCGATCTTGGGCAAACTGCTTCTTATAAAAGGCGTGCCCTTTCACGCCGAGCTCGGTACCAGAAGGCTCGTACACATTAATGACACTCCTGGTGTGAATCGTAAACGCCATACCTCTGACAAACGGGAGACACATTGCGTCATCAATTATGCCTTCGAGTACACACTCCATCACTCCACGGTCAAATCATATCCTGCTATCCATGGTATCGTTGGTAATTGCATCTCCTGTAACAGTGCCATGTCTAGTTCCGAAGCCCATACAATTTGAAACTTCCTGGCAGATTAAAACTGTGTGCCCGACCGAGACTCGAACTCGGGACCTTTGCCTTTCGCGGGCAAGTGCTCTACCATCTGAGCTACCGAAGCACGACTCACGCCCGGTACTCACAGCCTTACTTCTGCCAGTATCTCGTCTCCTACCTTCCAAACTTTACAGAAGCTCTCCTGCGAACCTTGCAGAACTAGCACTCCTGAAAGAAAGGATATAGCGGAGACATGGCTTAGCCAGCCTGGAAGTTTCATATCAGCGCACACTCCGCTGCAGAGTGAAAATCTCATTCGGGAAACATCCCATACAATTTCTTCCTCGAGATGGATCTTGACGGTTGCACGGACGCCGTTGACATTTAGTGTCGCGATATAGCATGCGTAGAGTTGTGCTCTACCTGGGTGGGGAACTATAGGTCGCTGCTGTGACGATAATGGGGCACCTGGAGAGAGGTCCTGCCTGCGCCACTCGCACGGCACAGAAGTTGACATCAGCAGGTCGCTTCTCCTAATGGGGGAGACTCCTGTACCGGGTCTGCTGTTTCTTCAAAATCCTTGCTCCAATCCTGTGGTAACTCCGTCGTCATTTTACGCATGTGCTCAACGCCTTCCGACACTGCCAGACCGGCTGGTATCGTTTCTTCTTCGCTAGGGATTTCAGAGGCGGGGACATTCCTTTCCGTCGATGCGAGAGCCAGACAGGCCCGCTGTTTCAAAGAGGCACTGACGACTCCGTCGTCTATGGCCTCAGACGCTGGAACGTTGGTTTACTCAACAGGTAGTGTATCATATGGACATGTAGAAGACACCTGTTCCGACGTCATACGGCGCCTCTGCGTCCTTTAGGGGAGCGTTGTTCACGTAATGTGTAATTAATTGTCCTCCCGTGTTCGAAGACGAGATAGAGTCGCGCCCGTCAACAGAAAGGCCACTGTCAGGACTACCAGAGAGTCGACCAAGAAGCCACGTTCGACATTAACGTCGGCCACCGGTGGAGCCGAAGCAACCATCAGAAATGAGGACATGGGCGAAGTCACATCGTCAGTCACCTCGTCCACAACCTGTTGAAGAATAAGTGGAATACCATCCATCAGCTGCTCACGTGATTCCGGGAGCCACCGGTCCCCCGGCGGCGACTTAAGCACAGTCGCTCATGTGACCGGAAGTATCGTAGACAAATAAGGGTATATTTGTAGAATCATTCCATGTAGGCTTTCACGGCCGGCGTCTTCATCAGTAAACACTTATTAAACATTTATTAATTGCTATTAGTGGTTCGAGCGCTATTCCAAACAGCATCATCGACAAGAGACATCCTTGCCCAACTGAGCTACAAACAGGAATCGTTCCTACCTCCCTGCCATTGACTATCACCGTCGAAGGAGCGCCGTGAATGAGGCGCATGAGGACGGTAATAAAATCCTGTGGTATCGCTATACGTCGCATGGTCGAGTCAAGGAAATCATGGTAGATCCTGTCAAATCCACTGATACGAGCGCCGCTCGCATGCGACATGCTTTCGTCAGGAAAATGATGCCACGGTATTAGCCTTGGATAGAATGGATGTTGCTCCGAATCCCTAGATAAACCTAGGCTGGTGTTAATATGTTGGAAATTACAGTCTTGAGCCTTGCAGCCAACACTCGCGCAAAGATCTTTTAATCAGTATTGAGCATTGTGAGCGGTCGAAATTGATGGGCGCTGACACTACCTGCCGGTTTCGGTACTGGTATAAGCATTCTCGCCATGAATTGCGACAGGACGGCCGTGTCAGGGCGCAATAACTCATTATACATCCACAACCATTGGGGCATCATTAAATCTGCAAATTCGCGATAAAATTGGAGTGTCAACCACCTGGCCCAGGGGATTTATGCACCGCACCATTCGCTAGTGCTCTCCGTATGTCATCTTCCATTAGGGGTTCCAATACCACCTCTGCATCCGGACCATCCGTTTGCATCTGTCGCAAAATTTTGTCTCCAGTCCGATTGTCCGTCGGCGGTCCAGTGAAAAGGAGGTGGTAATGCTCCAGAAATCCAGCAGCAATGTTCTGTTGTGGTGTCAAGGAGCGACCATAACTGTCATGGAGTTCTGTGATCAAGGCTAGGCGATTACGCGTATGTCTCTTGGACACATGATGCAAGCTAACACGTTCACCATCGACGTTGTCTAAGCATCGAGCACGAATCGAAAGTCTCTCCAATAGATGTCTCGTGATCGATAAACTGCACGCCTGAATGCAATGGACTTTCGCCTGACGCTCGGGCGATGGAGCCCTGGCGGACATGTCGCGGAACACCATCTAGTCATAATAAAGTGTATCTTGGAGGCACCTCGCTTTTTCCTTGGCGATACGTTCGTATCGCCGGTTTTGCACATTGTAGCCACCATGAAAGAACCGTACCGTGCATCGGCAGACGGCGAGTGCATGTCTGCCATGTTTCTTCCATCCGCTGACGGCATTCGGGGATCCACCAATAAGGATTAATTGAGTTTCCACGAACTACGGCTCCGCCAGACCAGCTGCCGTGGGAGGGTTAATGTGCATAAATATGCAAGGCGATCCGTAAAAGCTGTGGGTCAACGTTCAGCAGTCAACATATGATCTCTTAATCCGTCAGAAACATAAATCCGATCCAGTCTGCTAGTAAAAAATGTGTATCCCTCTCACTGCCCACGGATCTTTCCCACGTGTCCATTAACGACATGTCCCGGCAGATCGAGTATAATGAGTAGCAGGAGCTGAAATTAGGGGTTTCATCCTTCGGTGTGAGAACACAGTTAAAATCCTCTCCTACCAAGATCTGGTCATATCTCCCACGAAATAGGGGGCAATCTCCTCTGGGTAGAATTGCGCACGCGCCCTTCAGATCCGGAGGGTGCATAGATGTTGACAGTATGGATGCCGTTCACGGTAATCGCCAAACCCGGAGCTGAAGGGAAGTAATCGTGGTCACACACCGGAATCCCTTCCCGGACTAAGATCGCTGTGCCACGTCCTCCGTCTGGAATCGACGCTAGGTAAAGTGTTGGGAAAGGCAGCATTGTAGGCTTCCTGCACCAGCAGAATATCCATATTTGTGGCGTTATCATGCCCAGGAAAAGTTGCACCTTTGCAAGCGATCGTGTGGTGTTAGTGTTCACTGCTCCCACCTTATATGCTTGGCTTGTAGTCGTTGTCATGCTCGTGTCATGTCACTGTGAACTCCATCGCCGGCCGGGTTGGCCGAGCGGTTCTAGGCGCTACAGTCTGGAACCACGCGACCGCTACGGTCGCAGGTTCGAATCCTGCCTCGGGCATGGATGTGTGTGATGTCTTTAGGTTAGTTAGGTTTAAGTAGTTCTACGTTCTAGAGGACTGATGGCCTTAGAAGTTAGGTCCCATAGTACTCAGAGCCATTTGAACCATTTTTTTGAACACGGGCTTTAGTCCACTATTCGTGCGCAGAGGAGTGCACACCAACGGGCTGCCCTCCGTTGTTTTCGTTCTGTGTTGTGCATCCCATAAGTGAATCCTCACCAAGTGGGGGTGCCAATTCCTGTATCTCTTCGACTGGTTCTGCCCAGTCTCGTTGGTCATCAGTCCTAGAAACGCCCTCTCTTGCAGTCCGACGTGGCTGCTGGGACACTGTCCCTGACTCCTCCCTGACTTCACGGACACCTGGTCAAAAAAATGGTTCAAATGGCTCTGAGCACTATGGGACTCAACATCTTCGGTCATAAGTCCCCTAGAACTTAGAACTACTTAAACCTAACTAACCTAAGGACATCACACACACCCATGCCCGAGGCAGGATTCGAACCTGCGACCGTAGCAGTCCCGCGGTTCCGGACTGCAGCGCCAGAACCGCTAGACCACCGCGGCCGGCGACACCTGGTCAGTCGGTGTCTGTGAAGAGTGACCATCCGAAAGGCAGAACGTCCGGTCACCATCTGAAGGAATCCTTCCAGCCTCCTCTAAAGGCACGAGTTCCGTGTCAGACATTTCTTCGACTCGAATAGATTCCCGTGTCCCCTAGGTTAGGGGAGGGCGTGTTACCGGAACTATGGCGACGCTTTTTGCGACGCTGCGGCGATCGTTGTTTGCGCGCCCTGCCCTCTGCCGCCGTAGCCCTCAATGTCTTCGTCGAGCGTTTGATGTTCCGTTGCCGCCGCCACTGTTTCAGCCTTCACTTACACGCCGAGTGCCAAATGTGAGAGTACGAAAGGTTCGTCCCTCATCTGACATGAGGGTGTGTAGGGGCATTCTCCGTGTCACCTCCATGCTTCCCTAACTCGGTCTGCTCTTGCATCAACAGGTCCGTGTCACGCTTCGAACCCGGTAACACCTCCCAGCGGGCTACCGACAATTACGTCATCGGCAGTTGCGTGGGAACTTCTCACTGTGACGCTTCTCCATGTGGCAGTTGCATGAAGCGGCGTTGTATGCACTCCAAGCGGATATATCCTTCTCCACCGCAGCCAGGCATGTGGTTAGCTGACCATCGTAAATCAAAATAGATCAAATGGCTCTAAGCACTATGGGACATAACATCTGAGGTCATCAGTCCCATAGACTTAGAACTACTTAAACCTAACTAGCCTAAGGACATCACACACATCCATGTCCGAAGCAGGATTTGAACCTGCGGCCGTAGCAGCAGCGCGGTTCTGGATTGAAGCGCCTAGAACCGTTCGGCCACAGAGGCCGGCATCGTAAATCACAATAGTTCGACATTCTCCAATATATAAATGTGAAAGGGTATGTTTGTTAAGGACGATCCGCAGCTGTCGGACGCCTTTTAGCACGGGATTGGTGCTAAAACTCCCCCAGCATACAGACCTGTGACTCAGTACCGTTCCATATGGTCGCAGCGAATCAATAACCACCGATTTTGGTACCTCAAACGGCAATTCAAAGATCCGAATAACCCCTACATCCAAGCCTGAAGGAGCTACTGTTACATCGCTGATATGGCCATCACAGTGTCGAAATTTAAATCCTCTTTGAGTAGCGGCGAGAGTTCTTTCACACGCAGTTTCATCGGTCATCTTGACGTACATTGTACTGCTTATAACGAATAGGTGTATTGCAATTAGGTCTGTAGCAGGTAAACGAACTTCTTCCCTCAAAAAACGCTCTATTTAGAAAACCTTCGGTCTGGCATATTCGCTGTCAAACGTAAATTGGAGCGTAGTCTTTCTAACATTGTGCGCCATGGCGATCCAGTCAGCCAGAAACACGAGCGAGTATCAGCGGTGTAAACACTTTCTCTTCCACGTGCTCCCGCGGCCGGGACGACAGGTCCGTGCCGCGCCACTGTCTAAAGCAGACTGTGTGCTCGGCTATGCAAGCCGACAGACAACTCGCCTTACCACGCTCCCTTTGGGGAACGAGACCTTACATGGTAACAAGAATGTTAGATGAAGACACATAAGTGGTTTGTTTCTTACCAGTATCATTGTTCAGGAAAACTTAAGTCAAAATTTGCCTTATTATTTCTCATGCAAAACTTGTTCAGGTATTTCTATTTCCTTCGTAGGATACATTGAGCTGGTGATGACATAGCTTATATTGCGTACAATCTAAGCAATCTGCCCCAGTTTATTAACATTTTGGGCGCATTGATCCTTTATTAAAAGTTAGTTGAACCGTGATTTATTTTCAAAGAATATTCATAAGAATTTATTTTATTTACTAGCGATTCATGAAGAGCTTTAACACATATAAGCACACTATGTACGCATGGAAGTAGTGGCAAGGGAGTAACTGATGAAATCAGAACCAAATTCCTTTTAACAAATGGGAAATTTATTCACTTTAATAATGCCTAAAAGCATTTTTTAAAAGAAACAGATTTCAAATTATAATCAGAAAGCCCCTCTAAATATCAAAGTTACAATTTATTCAGAGGCAGAAAGAAACAAGTTTTGACTGTATGAGCTTTCGGGCAGAGAACCTTGCTGCTCCCTTTTGACACGGTCGTAGTTACGACCGCTCACAACAACCTCTGAAAGACGACACTGGTGCAAATTTACAACACACCAGATAACTTTAAACTAGGAGTTATAACAATTTACACAAGCACACAAACTATGCACCCCCCGTTTTAGGGATGGAAATGGTACAAAACACTAACAATTAAAATATTAACCTTGCCACCGAAGGTGCAACTTGATTTTAACTTATAGGAAAAGTCTTACGGTGAAAGGGTGGCAACTTTATATACTAAAATGATCATTTAAATAAAAGCCCATGAAATGCAATCTTATATAAAATTTTACAAGGTTGACCAAACAATAGTTAAGATGCTCTACAGTACACAATACCGCCTCTCGAGATCATAGGCAATAATATAAAAATTTCCAAAGATCAAAACATATATCAAGTATTAGGCCGTCAGCCTCCAAGCAATCAATTCCTTAACACACCAAATCCGACAAACATGACAGGGACAGCTCCTAACGTACGGTAGATTGATAGGGAGATTGTAAGTGGTTCAAATGGTTCAAATGGCTCTGAGCACTATGGGACTCAACTGCTGTGGTCATAAGTCCCCTAGAACTTAGAACTACTTAAACCTAACTAACCTAAGGACATCACACACATCCATGCCCAAGGCAGGATTCAAACCTGCGACCGTAGCGGTCGTGCGGTTCCAGACTGTAGCGCCTTTAACCGCTCGGCCACTCCGGCCGGCATTGTAAGTGGGCTGTTTAGGTTTTCTTATTGGCAACCTTACGTAGCGCTCTGTATGAAAATCACTGGCTGTGCTGTGTGCAGTCTGTGGCTAGTTTGCATTGTTGTCTGCCACTGTAGTGTTGGGCAGCTGGATGTGAACAGCGCATAGCGTTGTGCAGTTGGAGGTGAGCCGCCAGCAGTGGTGGATGTGGGGAGAGAGATGGCGGAGTTTTGTAATTTGTCATGAACTGCTATATATATTATGACTATTAAGGTAAATACATTGTTTGTTCTCTATTAAAATCTTTCATTTGCTAACTATGCCTATCAGTAGTTAGTGCCTTCAGTAGTTTGAATCTTTTATTTAGCTGGTAGTAGTGGCGCTCGCTGTATTGCAGTAGTTCGAGTAATGAAGATTTTTGTGAGGTAAGTGATTTGTGAAAGGTATAGGTTAATGTTAGTCAGGGCCATTCTTTCGTAGGGATTTTTTTGAAAGTCAGATTGCATTGCGCTAAAAATATTGTGTGTCAGTTTAAGCACAGTCTTGTATAATAGTTCTAAGGGGACGTTTCAAGATTACCGAACAACCCGAACCTCAGGTTGCTATAACCCACCCCTACTCCACAAAGGAAAAACGGGCCACCCAATTTATAAACAACCTACTTCCCGCGGGTGGGCAAACAGAGAAGAATGGTGGGACGATCCCAAAGAAAAACGGCTGGTAACCTAACCAAGAAAACAAATAGAATTTGACAAGAGTAAAGCAAACAACGTATCACCAATCACTTAACTACTAATAAACTGCGATTTCTCGAGAAGACCTGGCGCAGCACCCACTAATCGCTCTCCCGAACCATCCGCTGCCAGCCGTTTCAACGGAAGGCACGCCGATCTCCCGTCTCACGGCGTCGCAGCTCGCACCGGCGAGACTGATGTCGTGGGTTGACTCCTGTTGCTCTCGTGTCGACCGCGAAGTCACTACCCTCGCTGTACGCCGCGGCCCACTGGACTCAAGTGGCGACCTCACATGCGCCGACGCTCAAGACAGACAAGTCATCTTGTGTCTCAGTGCGTGACCGACCAACCGATCGATCCAACCGCCAAAGAGCATTGCCTGAGCGAACTCGAGCAGACTGGCGGCCTAACACGCAAACTCAGATGCAGGAACTAAGCCACGACCGGGCGACCACTCGCTGAGTTCTCTTACTGGCGAAGTGAAAACACTCTCATTTTGCCGGCTGTAAAGGTTGATCCGAACGACAGACATACTAGCACTCCGAACGACAGACAGACATTAAATGCCTAACAAATGCGGACGAGAGACAGACTAGCAAGCTGGGGACGAGAGACTGACCCAGACTGACCGACTGGCGAGCTCATAGCACGTGAAGAGGCAACCTTTCCCCTTTCCCTCCAGAGGGAGACACCAAAGCTGCGATTGCCACAGCGGCACCACCGCCAGGAACGGAGGGCGACTGCTTCACGCTACGCGCTGCGGCGTGCTCTTCAAAACAATAGTTTTTGCCACTGCTCATTGGTTATGTACAGCGCTCCAACAAGCTTTAATTTGGCTGTGAGTACAGTTTCATAAGAAACTGAGAAATCAAAAACACTTACACAGAAACTGACAGAATGAAACTGTATAAATTGTTAAATTAATCATTCCCGATGAGAGCAGACGCTCTGACAGAGAAGTATGTGCCGGCTGGTGTTGCCGTGCGGTTCTAGGCGCTTCAGTCTGGAACCGCGTGACCGCTACGGTCGCAGGTTCGAATCGTGCCTCAGGCATGGATGTGTGTGATGTCCTTAGGTTAGTTAGGTTTAAGTACTTCTAAGTTCTAGGGGACTGATGATCACAGATGTTAAGTCCAATAGTGCTCAGAGCCATTTGAACCAAGAGTAGTATGTGTATCAGTAAGTGTACACTTTATAATTACAGAGTGGACAGCCTTCAACAATGTGGATAATTTTAATTCGTTTAATACGTTTCCATAACGTGTCTCCACAGAACTGTAAATATATTTTATCGAATCAAGCAAACAAGGTGAAAAAACTGATTTTAGGACGGATCTGAGAAATAGATAACACTGTTCTAAAAAAAAGACCTTTTTTCTATTTCTGATAAAAAATATTGTGATCCTAGTTGTATTTTGAGTGCTGAATTGAAAACTGTTTTTGGTTTTTTTTTCTGTCAGGGATAGTTTATGAGTAATCGCAATTTTATTTCTCTTTTCAGTTTCTGATATAGTGCAGCAAACGTGAAGTGAAATTCGACAAACAAATGCAAATCTTTATGATGTTATAAGTTCATCACATTAATGGAGGGTGGGACCTAACATATAACACAGTAACCTTCGTGTATACACTTTGAAACATTTATTTGACATAAGAAATTACAGAAAATTGACAAACAATGAGCCACTGCCTTGTAATGCACATCACTTTTTTCTCTTGTATTGCGAATCTTTCTTCTCTCGAATGATATTCCAGCAATAATCTGCCAACATAGAAGGTACCCACTTCCCTTCATAGCACCTTTCTATGGTCGAAATGTCTTTATGGAATCTTTCCCCATGTTCATCCGATACGTCACTACAACTCTCTGTGAAGTAGTCCAGATGAGAATCCATCATATGTACCTTCAAAGACATATTACACCCCAAATCCTGATATTCTTCGATCATATCCTTCACCATTGTTTTGTAGTTAGTAGCTCTTCTTCTTCCAAGGACGTTTTCCGTCACCATCTTTAAACAGTCTCATGCGGATTTTTCTTTATCAGTTAAACATGCTTCAAAATTTGCATCTTTCTGCAGCTCCCTGATTTGTGGGCCCACAAATACACCTTCCTTTATTTTTGCAGCTGAAAGACGGCGGAATTTGGTAGCTAGATATGCAAACCCACAGCCTGTTGGATCCATGGCCTTCACGAATTGTTTCATGAGGCCAAGTTTGATGTGAAGCGGTGGAAGTAGTATATATTCAGGAGCTACCAGACTTTCACGTTGTACATTCTTTTCGCCAACTTTACATCTTCGCCTGGGCCATTTCTTTTTCACGTAGTGAAAATTTCGGTCTCGACTATCCCACTCGCAAAGAAAACAGGCATACTTTGTGTAGCCTTGTTGCATTCCCAATACCATAGCAATTACCTTGAAATCTGCACATATTTTCCACTTGTGTTCATTGTATTTTGATGAATTTAGTATCCTTTGTACGAATTCGTAATTCTCTTTTGTCAAACTAGCGTAAGCTACTGGAACAGAGGGTATTTGATTTCCGTTATGGAGCAAAACACCCTTCAGACTTGTTTTCGATGCATCTCTGAAAAGTCTCCACTCCTGTGAAATGTAAGTGAAGTTCAGCACTTTCATCAGGCCAGCAACGTCATTGCAAAATGTCAGTGCTTCGTCAGTTGAAAAATAAGAAATAAAGGCATGTTCTCTGTGCCTGAACACACTGATTTTAGTACTTTGGTGCAGTAGATTATACTCTTGTAATCTTGAACCAAGCAGCTGCGCCTTTTGTTTACTTAGTCCTAGATCATGTACTAAATCATTTAAATCTGCTTGTGTTAACAAATGTGGCGATGACTCACTTGTGCAGTGATATAATGAATCATCATCTGTGATTTCTTCAGTACTACTTATTTCACTGTCACTCGGAATTTGACCTCGAGCTCTTGAAAGTACTGGATGGTTGTCGGAATGCTGCACTGGCATTCTCGCTGAAGGCAGATCTGGGTAAACAATGTGCATCTTCAACTTTTTGTTTGTAAAACCCTGAAGTTTTGTTAGACAGAAATAACAATCAGTAACATGGTCGTTAGGCTCCCTCCACACCATGGGAACAGCAAACAACGCCACATTCTCTTTACCTTTCCACCACTGAATTAGTTTGCAGTAATATGTAGCACAATAGAAATGTGGTGCCCATTCTGTATCTTCGTCTTCTACCTCTACTCCAAAGTACTGTTTGTATGCTTTCTTTATGACTAAAGAAATTTTCTTCCTATTTCTGGCAAAAGTGAACTTCCCATAGATGTAGCAGAAGTTGTCCGGCTTATATCGACATCCACGACGACGTGGCATTTCTGCAAATTTAAAAATACCACTTTGGTAATACATCTGTATTAAATTAATAGTAGGGAACTAGAGGAACGCTGATGTGTAAAAACAAGCAGTCGTTTTACCTTCAGCACCAGGATCAATCAGTTTACACACAGGAACTAAAAAATTCAACCGTGCTCGGAAATATGACATACAGTTACTTGTCAGCCAAAACACCCACTCGTTAAAAGACTGGCACAAATTGCGGCTAACACCACTGTTGTAAACTCGATGCACCTGCCCCTAGGAGGCGTGAAGCTTTACTGCCGAGGCAGCGACCGGCTGTCGCCGTTCAAGTTAATGAGATGTTTCAGGTGGTCTTAATGACATAGGTGTGGCGGGGGATAACCTAATGATGTCTGATTCTTCCCACCTGCTGTTGTACAAGAAATTATCACGTTCTATCACTACTGGATGTGGCAACATACCCGTATTTCTCTATAACGTCTCTGTGTTTGCCAAGAACTGTGAATATACATATATATACATATTACATAAAAAGTATCCCTGACAACGATATTTTGTTTACATATTTGAATTTCCCACGGTAAAATGGTCTAGAAGCACATACTTTAATATCAGAAATAGAACCCATGTTGAACAGTGTAATTTGCTTAAACATGCCCGAAAATTTTGTGAAATGAAGCGTTTACTTATTTCTTGTTCTACTGTTTTACTTCTACTGTGGTAAGTGTAGATTACTTCTGTTCCTCTATAGTCGTTTTGTAAGTAGCTGTGACAATCGTTTTCCATTTTACTGGCGTGTTCCGACACAAAACAAATGAGCGGTTGTTCAATTGAATATAAATTTGGGCGCGGTTGACACTACACATGGCAGACTGTGTTACATTAATGTGATGTGCGGAGCTATTGATGTAAATTTAACTGTTATTTACTACTTAAATACTCTCTTCTTCATTTAACTGACACAAGCGGGACTCGTTATGTACTCAGTGTGGTCGTTATGAAATTATATCCACTTTGTAGAATCACATAGACATTATGACTGAAGTAAAAAATTTATATATCTGCTCAGTTTTTGTTTGTATCTGATAACTGAGTTGTTGCCATGAAACGCTGGAAAAAAAAAGGAATGTGACATCAAAATCATTCCTGTTCTGACAAAACCTTGTTTTAGACTAACTATTCCCAGCTAGGCGTTGCTGTGGCTCAGTCTCGTTTATTGAGAAATAAAAGAGAAAACTTTGGTTTCTGAAATGTATAGGAACTGGATATACGCCTTAATCTACTTCATCGCCCTCCTACACCGCCTCTGACCATCTCTACCTCCCCCTCCCTCTACCTCTATCCATCTATTCCTGCTTCCCCATCTCTGTTAATGTAATGATTTTCCTTATGACACCCATAACTGACACTACACTGGCTAATCACATTCACCACACCGAAATTAACACCAAGCAGAGTTCTAAATGATCTACGCACAGTCCGAAATCCGAAACGCCTGCTTCAGACAGATTTGGTAGTATGACGTTGTCCGCAGGAGTGCGCTCTGCTGTCTAGCTATTAGTACTTCTTTCCTCCTCTTCAAAGAGCCAGGCGGCACATCAGTCACAGCAGTCGCTTGTCAGGTGGCCCTGCTTCCTGCATATCGCGCAAGCAGCCCCTGGAGTATATCGGTGGCTCTCCAGGGCCCAGTGACCAACCAAATTACATTGTAGACCGTCCACCTCTCTATTACTGCCTCTAAATTGAAGCACCAGATCAGGGTCTGTAATACTACCAACTGAACCTGATTAGCATAAACAGATGATGCCGTGACGTTATTAGTTTAAACGTTGGCTGTTGCCCTCCCGATAATTCATCATCAACATCTTCAAAGACTAGGAGTTTTGGATTGTTCCGCCTCAGAACTGTTCACGTCATCTCTTTAAGGAACCTCCAACGTTCCTCTTGCCAGTTGAGTTTTATTGTGTTGCCACTTTAAATATTCTATCATTAGATATACGTTGGATGTGGTCTTCCTAGTTCAGTTGGTAGTTTTCAATTACATTTGTAACAGATTCAACTTCTAGTTCTTCTCTAGTACCGTCATTTCCCTTATGGTCCATCAAATAATATACCGCTACGAACTAGAGGAACTTCATCCTTGAAGATTCGATTCGTCGTAATTGATGTTAGAGTCCAACACTCGATAGGGTACAGCAACAAAGGAAACGTTGTTACTTTGCAGAGTTCGATTAATGTTTGTTTCTATATTTTATGTTTTAATGTACATTGTATAGTTTCACAGACGTTTATGAATGTGGCCAGTTTGAGCTCTAAATCACCTGACTTGGAAAATTTATATTGTCTTACTTGTTCAATTATTTGTCCATCTATAACGAATCTGTCTCGTATTGGTTCCAATCCTTGAAATGCCATCACGATAATTGACTTTATTAACGACAAAAAAAAGAATATACAATATATTTAATGTCAGCTTTCTCCTACCCAACCGATCATTGCTGCTGGACAGCATATTACAATGCACAAGCAACTGTACTATAAATAATTAAAATTGCTCGAAGGTTGGGGGGCTGAATTGGCATGCAACTGGCTGACAGCATGAGTGGGACATTGGGGGTGGGTGCGCAGGAGGCAGGGGCCCAGGATGTGGGGGTGAGTCTGGCCTTCAATGGGCAATGACACGAGTTCCAGACATAGCTGATAAGAATCTGCTGATGCTGACGTCAGCGCTTTTCTGCCTCATTTATCCAATGGCCCACTGTTCCTAACTGAAAACCACTACAACAATGGCTGAAAGTACAGCAAGCAGTGCAACTCAGGATACATGTTATTAATCACGATCTGACTAGATCGCCTTCATATGGTCTACCTGCTATCTGTAATTTAAATATTTGATACTTTTGACACTACAGGATTAATGAAGTAGCTTGTCGATGTACGCTCAAGTGCCAAAGAAACAATCATTGGCACGCGTATTCAAATACATAGATATGTAAACAGGCAGAACGCCTAGTATAAGGCAAAAAGTATCTGGTGCAGTTGTTAAATCGATTACTGTTGCTACAATGGTAGGTTATCAAGATTTTTTTTTTTAATTTGTTGTAAGGTCTTATGGGACCAAACTGCTGAGGCATCGGTCCCTACGCCTACATACTACTTAATCTAACTTAAACGAACTTACAATATGAACAAAACACACACCCATGCCCGAGGGAGGACTCGAACCTCCTAGGGGGTAGCCGCATGGACCGTGACATCAAGGTTTAAGTGGGTTTGAACATGGTGTTGTATTCGGCGCACGAGCGATGGGACACTGCATATCCGAGGTAGCGATGAAGTGGGATTTTCGGGCAAGCCCATTTCACGAGTGTACGGTGAATATCAGGAATCCGGTAAAACATCAAATCTCCGAAATCGCTGCGACCGGAAAAAGGTCCTGCAAGAAAAGGACCAACGAGAGTGAAGAGAAGTGCAACCCTCCCGCAAATTGCTGCAGATTTTAATGCTGGGCCATCAACAAGCGTCAGCATGCAAACCATTCAACGAAACATCATCGATATGGCCTTTCGGAGCCGAAGGCCCTCTCTTGTACCCTTAATGACGGCTCGACACAAAGCATTACGCCTCGTCTGGGCCCGTCAACACCGACATTGGACTGTTGGTGACTGGAAACAACTTGCCTGGTTGGACGAGTCTCGTTTCAAATTGTATCGAGCAAATGGACGTGTATGGGTCTGGAGACAACCTCACGAATCCATGGACCCTGCATGTCAGCAGGGGACTGTTCAAGCCAGTGGATGCTCTGTAATGGATTGGAGCGTGTGCAGTTGGAGTGATATGGGACCCCTGATGCGTCTAGATACGACTCTGATAGATGACAAGTACATAAGCATCGTGTCTGATCACCTGCATCCACTCATGTCCACTGTGCATTCTGACGGACTTGGGAAAATCCAGCAGGATAATGCGACACCCCACTCGTCCACAATTGCTACAGAGTGGCTCCAGGAACACTTTTCTGAGTTTAAACACAACCACTGGCCTCGAAACTCCCGACATGAACATTATTGTCTGGGATGGCTTGCAACGTGCTGTTCAGAAGAGACCTCCACCCCCCTCCTTCTCTTACGGATTTATGGACAGTCCTGCAGGACTCATAGTGTCACATCTCTCCAGCACTACTTCATACATTAGTGGAGTCCATGCCACGGTTTGTTGCGGCACTTCTGCGTGCTCGCTGGTGTCCTACACGATATTGGGCATGTATACTCGTTTCTTTGGCTCTTCAGTTTATTTAGCTTGTGCTTGTCGATTCCAGGCGTACTTCACCAGCAGACCCCCTGCTTCCTACGACGGCCCCGGCCCTGAGGAGCGCGGGGAAAGCGACCTGTCGCGGCGTGCGGTGGCGAGGTGAGGAATGGATCCGTCCCGACCCACTGCCAGCACGCGGCCCCAGCTCGGCGTGGCGGGGCGCGGTGCGGTGGAGCGGGCCTGCAGATTTCCCCGGGGAGCGGCGCGCCATGCCGCGTGTGACAGCCGCCTCCACCGCCTCCGCCTGCCCACCCCGCGCTGACCGACCACGCCAGCCACCGGGCCAGCCCGGCCAGCGATAACCGACGCCAAAACCTGCCGACTGTCGCTCCGGGCCGCACAGTGCCGAGCGACGCCCGTCTCTCTGCCTGCGGCTGGGAATATGCGGAACAGAAGTTGTAGGTCCTTGCCGGCCATTGGCCAAATCTACATGTCTTAACCATACACGTAGTCTCTAGAGTGACTTACAAACTTTTCATCGTGCCTTCTTCTTCATCCCTCTAGGATTCACAGTGGTCTCCAGCATATCCTGGATCGTCCTCGAGCTCTCTTTCCCCTCATCGTGTAATCCAAAGCTGTCTTTGGGAGTCTGGTATTTTACATTGTTTTTAATTTGTATTTATATAGGAATAATTGTGTCCACTTTTATTACTGTGGGTTTTTCAGCCTGAGGTCTTTCTTTCTGCTCTGCTTCTCTCAATTTGACCGTTTACAGATTCAAATCCCTCGTACCATTTAGTTTCTTTCTTGTTTCAGTTAAAGTAGCTATATTTATATCTTTCTTCTTTATTCCTCTTCTAAATCCTGCTCTTTTTCATTTAAACCACTTACATTCCATGTATAATTACAATATCTTTTAACCTAGCTCCAGTTATAGTCCCTTTATACGTTCAGGTTGACATCCATTCATCTGCGTGTCCCAGATCTGTTACGACTATGGCTGTGAAAAAGAAGTCATAGACTGTGTTCATAAAACACTGCACTTATTCAAAATAATCTTGTCCTAAATCAGTACACAAATGAAGTTGTTTTGAAAGTGTTTTGGAACAGTCACTGTAGTTCTTTAGTAGAACTGCGTTTAGTACTGCAGTGAAATTTTCTTGCATGTCCTTAACTGCATCGTAACACTGTCCCTTGATTGGCTGTTTCAAACTTGCTGGGGCCAAATCCGGCTAATATGATGGGTGATCCAGGACTGTGATCCGATTGCTGGCCAGATACCCGCACAAGAACTTCGTTTCGTGGGCTGGGGCGTTGTCATGGAGAAGTGACCAAGAACCTGTCTCTCAGTATTCTGGTCGAATTCGACGGGTTCACTGGTTGATGTGACACAAACACGTGATGTTGCCTCGCCGCCCGACCGCCTCATTGTGTCAGACAGGTATTGTTACGCGCGCGGCCAGGCACCTGCTGGAGCGATGGTAGCCCTTTGAGCTTCTACGCAGTTGTCGTTCAAGTACCAAGGATTGTAGCGCCACAGCTCGCCACCAGACAGGATAGCAGTTTAGAATTTCACATAAACAGTCCTAACGGAACTGGGACACGCTGTGTCTTGTGAAGCGACTGACCGAAGTTTTTTTCTGCATTTTAGAGATACCAGCACTACCAAGAACCCCAACTAGAAGGATAGAGTTTGATTTCGGAGCAGCTCCTCCTACAGCGCTTTCCTTCACGACGTCACGAGGGTGTTCTTCCTAGAGAATGAAAATCTAGGACACCCGTGGGTATCATAACCTACTAGCGCCAGAGTCATGAAAACTAGAGTGGTCGAGAGATGCCGATAGGATAGAAAACAGAATATGTCTGACGCAAGTAAGTGGAAGCTACGGCAGATTTACCGAAGGGCCCATGGTGGTCGATGCCCATGTACTTCCAAATAGGGAGTGCGTAGAGGAGCTGCTCTTTGCCTGGTCTCTCAACTACTGACGTCCGTCGTGGATGACCCAGACCAGGAGCATAGCTCTGTAAATTATTGAGACATACAAACCCCCTCACCATCCTGAGGTAGTAGACCACGAGGACTGTGAACACTGTTAATGACATTTCTTCGAACGTTCTTTTCCTGTCTTTTTAACCCAATTCTACCGAAAAAAATTCAGAGATATTTGAGAGTAAGTTTCTCTTAGTAACCAGGGTTTTCCAGTGCCTCATTACGGAGTGGTAGTCCAACTTAATAGGTTTGTTATCTCAGTCACATTAGTTTCTGCGAAAATACCTTTAAACAGTGAAAAAGTTTGTAATATACAACCATCAGAACGTACAACACCATAATCCCCGGTCTGCAAAAGTTTTCGTAGCTGAGAAAACAGCTCGCTATAAAGTCATTGTGTTGATGTTCGCCGGCCGCTGTCGCCGAGCGGTTCTAGGCGCTTCAGTCCGGAACCGCGCTGCTGCTACGGTCGCAGGTTCGGACTCTGCCTCGGGCATGGATGTGTGTGATGTCCTTAGGTTAGTTAGGTTTAAGTAGTTCTAAGTCTAGGGAACTGATGTTAAGTCCCATAGTGCTTAGAGCCATTTGATCGATTTTTTGTTGCTCTTCCGCTGCTTTCTTCAACCCATACACAAGATAAATACTGGCCGAGTCTACATCAGTAAACGTTTACATGCCGATGTGTACCAATCTGAACGTACAATGAACACTGCCAGCAAAACAAACGCAAGACAGTACCGAGTAGTACTGAATGCAACGTCGTGGGCGAAGAGTAAAATAGCATTTGCTGAAAGTACTTGTTTATACACTTAGCGCACACCAAAGGCACTTAAACTGCTGCGCAGACGCACTGCCTGACAAAGAAAGTGAAGCACGCAGAAGGGTTGAAGGAATCGATGTGAAACTTCATGGGTTGAGAGTTTATGTGATATAATTTCGGCGATAAAAATGTCTTCAAATTAGAAGAAACTTGGCGGTATGAGCCCTCTTGTCATTATGACTTTTATCCCCCTCTGACCTGGATACATGAACTGACTCGGTAGGGGAAAGTTGTCATACTGCTGTTGTATTCCCTCCTGAGGAAATCTGATCCACAATTATTGTAGCTGGTCCTTAAAATGCAGATACAGTATATCACTTCCCTCTACATGTTGCAAATTATTTCCAGCACACTAATTGTATTACTTTTTTTATTCTTCTTTGCATGTATAAATTATACAATGCTCAGCTAGACAGAAACAAATTGTATAGAACCATTTTAACAACGGTTAAGCACTCAATTCGCTGTAACCTTAGAGAAATTTTTATATTATGTTCTTTATATTATTTTAAAAAAGCATTGACAACTGTGTACCAATAACATTGGAATACTGAGAAGTTTTCGCTGTTGAATTCAGAAGCGTACGCCCCGCTTTACATTTCAAAGCGGTGGGTTACTTTGTACTGTTAATGAAATAAATAAATAATAAATAATTAACGTCCTTGATATCGAGGACACTGTCACTGGTCCCATGTATGTTCTATCGGGGACAAATCCGCGGAGATGTCTCTTAAGGTTTAAAAAGACTGAAAAAAGAACGAATTACGAGTCTATTCCATAATAGTGCTTCGAACAGTTCCCGGAACGTGTGACTCATCACAAGTGTAGTCAATGGCCGTGTGTGATCTGAGCTTTGTAGAAGGAAAATGTTTGGTAATAGGTTTATTATGTCATATGAAAGCAGAGACTTGATACAGCTCTCCACACTATTCTGTCTGTGCAAGTCTTTCCACATCTGCATAACAGCTGCACCCTAAATCCCTTTCAACCTGCGTACTATATTCAAACCGTGGCAGTCGCATAGAATTTTTGATCCCCACATTTCGTTCCATTACAAAAACTATTTCTTTGTACCCGAGGGTGTGTCGCACTAATGCACTCTTCCTTTTAGTCAAGTTGTGCCGTAAAGCAAATTCCTCGCCTCATTAAACTCCATCTTCCTTTACTGGTTATCCAATTTGCCCATCTAATCTTCAACATTCTTTTCCAACGCCACATTTCAAATGCTTCTATTCTTCTTCTGTCTTTATTGTCTTTTTCCTACATTTCACTTCCATGTAAGCCTACTGTCGAACAAATTATTTCGGGGAACATTTCCTGAAACTTAAATTTATATTCGATGTTTACAATTTCCACCTTCCGGAAAAGCTTTCCTCTTTACAGCTAGCCTGAATTTCATATCTTCTTATTCTGGACACTGCCAGTTATTTTGGTGCCCCAATTACAATACATACCTACTACATAAAGTGTGTCATACTGTAATTTAATTCCCTCGCTATTGCCTAATTTAGGTTGACTTCATTCCAGGCCATTTTAATTGATGTCGGTTCTCAAGGCACTATCCATTCCATCCAAATTTTTCAATTCTTCTGACATCTCTCAAAAAGCGATCACGACGTCAGCAATCGAGAAAACAGTACCCAGTAATTTGACTGAAACATTTGTATGGAATCATGATAGATTCGTAGTCAACCAAACATTGCTAAACCACAGTAGTGATTCATCTACAATTTAGTACCCTGTTAAACAGACACCACTTTAAAACTTAGCGCTTTGTTAAATAGGCGCGAAGGTAGAAATTATAGCAACAAATGCATTGAAGAGTAGCTGAATTAGTGAAAGTAACTATGTTGTATGGAGAACACTTACGGAATTCACAGTCACAAGTCACTATTCTGTACTGTAACCAGACATGTGTGCTATGACAAGCAATCTGCATGAGTTTTTCATGCATGCTACTATGCTCTCTTCAGATCACACTTGCATAGTAAATTCGTGTGTTTTGCATGCAATACTACTATGTTCCATTATAAAAACCTCTACTTAGTGAAGAAATTTAGTTTTGCATGTATTTGTTAAAATAATGTCCTCAGTGCCATTTTACAAGTGACATTTCACTCCCAAGTGAACATTACATCCTACCAACTGTGTAGAACTACCAAAGTAAAAAAAAAAAAGAAAAGTCTAATGCCAAACATCTGTTGATGTCAGAAACTGCATGAGCTTTCCACACAACCAAAGTCTTAGTAGCTGTTTAACACAGTTCAATGTGTGCGCCATCTATAACAAGCAGGATATTTCAGCGATATATCAGTTCCTCCGATATCCAGTATTGAATGTTCGAATTAAAGTGTGCCATTATTGCTCTGATGGGAGTTCGCATTTCTTTCAGGCCCAGCACTGGTGACTGGTAGACAGCCTAAAAAACAAACAAAAAAATATCGAATGGGGTTATGTCTGAAGACTTTCGGAGCCAGTAAATGGGTCCTCGTCTGACAATCCAGCGAGCTGGAAATGTGTCGTCCAAAGCCTTCCTAGCGACCGAGGCAAAGTGTGCATGGGCTGCATCCTGCTGAAGTCTGACGTCAGGTTGCAGCTCTTCGACCTGTGAAAAAGCAGACTGTTGCAAGTACACGGACAAATAGCGAGATTACTGATGCCTCTTCAAAGAAAAACTGTCCCACCACGCAGTCGTAAAACAAATACACCACACATTACCTTGAAAATTACCTGTTTAAAAGTTTAGTGGGAATGGATCTGTAATGTTGATTGTGTTTTTAAAGCAAAAGTCGGGTGGAGTGGCCACGCGATTTGAGGCGCTATGTCACGGATTGCGCGGCCCTCCCACCGGAGGTTCGAATCCTCCCTCGGGCATGTTCTCAGCATAAGTTAGTTTAAATAGTGTGAAAGTCTAGGGACCGATGACCTCAGCAATTTTGTCCCTTAGGAATTCACACAGACATTTTAATGCTAAAATTGTCTGTACAATTCTAAACTTGTGGCTTCTGGTTTGAGTGGTGCCCATACCAGACCTTTAAGTTGATAATTTGCGTAAAGATGTTGGGGACAAAATTCAACTGCTGGACTTCATAGAGAAATCTTAACTGCGAGAATTCTAAGAAAGTAACGTCCTGTTTGAATCTTATCGTTAGCAGAAAGTATAACTATGAAGTTTGATGAAAACTAATTGCTTTGAAATTAAAGTTGGACCCTGAGAAATTTAATTAAGGAAAGAATCTGTTTACTTCCCTGTTTGGCTTACCTGTGTCGCACAGATCGATTTGAATAACGCCGTGCAAACTGATCGCGTCGTTACAGCGCGTCTCGATAACAGAGCTGCAAAATCTGCCTACTGATATACGCAAAGGTACAAAGCGTTTTCTAAAAACATTGCTATCATTCTTGGTTCATAATTTTTTATAATGGTTTTAAATAAACTGAAAATTAATTGGCTCTTGCAATGTGGGAAATGTGGCTGGATTAAGTGAATCAATAGCAGTGACATATCATTTGACTTAATAACAGTTAAAGAAACTCCAATAGTAGATAAGTTTTCTTTGAATCACCTAACTTTAATACAAGAATTATGAAAACTAAACTTCACATATAAACTCTTCTGAAACATAATTCCAAACTCTAATTCTTAAATCTATTTCTCTCACAATGATCGATAAATCCTGTGAAAAAAAAAAAATGGTCAGGATATCTGACAACTGACAAACTAAGAATGCTGTGTTATTACCTGCTGCCACGAGTAAAACAAACTTAATCATTACCTATAATCCATTGTCTACAAAAAGTGTAGCTGTACTAATGTAAAAATCAATTTTCTTTCTGTCCACAATAAATTTTTCATTAATCCATAATATGATTCCCAAAAATCTCCATTGTTTGCTGCTTATTGCTACTGAAGTAAAACTCGACTGCTCGCATCTAATACCAAAACTAAAATGTCTGTGTCCCCTCCTCCCCTCTCCTCGCGATCTGGCGCATCTTGGTAAAGGGAAGATAACATGTCACTCATGTCTGTGCAGCGAAACATTTCGGCTGGTAATGGGCTCGCATGTCTAAGTAATTCAGACCTTATGAGTGCGATTCTAAATATCGTAAACGAGAAAAATTCCTACGAAAATTCACACACATACACACACATTTCACTATCCCACGGTCTCTCCGGCCAGAATTTTTCAAAATGTGATTTGCAATTGAAAATGATTAGAATGAAAAATTCGCCAACGAAGTTAAAACAGAAAGTACGTTAGTAGAAATAAAGAAATGATATGAACAATAGCATAAGAAGGTAATATGGTTCACATTATTTACAAATTGGTTTCAATTTCCTAGCACTGGCTCACAAATAGTCCTTGACAAATTGTTTTAAATCATTATGCACAAGCCCACAAACAGTCCATGAAAAACTGGTTTAAATAACTATACGCAGATGCACTTACAGTCACATAAACGTCAGCGTGCTCAGTGGATCAGTAGTAATAAAAGAAATGTGGTAATATCATTCACGGAAACTAGTTGACTGGTTTACTCTGCAAATAGTAAGTCAGTTAATTGTTAAGAAATTTGTTGCGTCACAAAATTTCACTAAAACGTCAAAAACTATATTGCCATAGTTGAATTATATTAATTGAGTGAAAATCGTCGTTAACTTGAGTCTACCCAACACATTACTAAAGAAAACTAGTCAAAGTGTGTCTCGAAGTAAGCATGTTTTGTAGAAGACTCAATGCATCAACATTGTATGACTTGCATCATTATGTTGGTTTATTTGCGCGAAGGCTAAGAGCAGACTCACAGGAAGCAGTATTGGTACATAAATATTCCACTCACAACTCAGAACCAGAGTCTCATATAGCAATATTGTAATGTTCCGCAATAAGGCGAAAATATAACATCAGTTTACCAAATGATTGTGAAATAAATGCATAAATCAAATTGAAGTAAACTATCATTGTTGAAAAAAAAATTCCATTCGTTGCGTAAGTATCTCGCAATGCAGAAGAGTGTGCTTAAATGCTGCCATGAATGTTCTGAGTGGGCATAATTCATAATAGACAAACATTGTTACTAACGAGTAAATACATTAGCTACAGTAAAATTGAAATGTGTATAGCTAAATTTGATAAATTACCATAAAGGATGCATAGTAACATCTAAACAAATTCGTTACATCTATGGTACACGGTAATGTGGGTAAGAAAATATGAGTGAAACATTGTATGCATATAAACACGAATTGAGAAAAAATCGCAGCATTATCGTACAAATACCTGTCAAAACACAGTCAAAAAAGTAAAAGCTTCCTTAAGGTTGTCTTGCTCACCATGTACAGTAATCGTAGAACATAATACCATTTATTACAAAAAAATTTAGATCAAGCAGCTATACAGAAGGAAAGTGGATGAAGGAAGAAAATAAAGGTTTGCGTACGAAATTATTGTTGTACCTGTCAAAAGAGATTAATTACATTAAAGCATAAGTCAGTAGTCCATCGCAAAACATAATGAAAGTGAAGATGCGGCCAACGGTTGTCATTATTATCATCTAAAAATGCTTACCCTGTGCCAAATGCAAGAAAGACAGAGCGTTACCCAAAACGGCCTTACAGCTATATATAAATAAGATAAAGCTGTGCTAAATTTATAGTAAACATATGTAAGTTTGGTAAGCAGAGCTGAAAAAGTAAAAAGTCATTAACTTGGTTAGTGAGAAAGGAAAGTTGTTAGGTCAAGCAAAACTAAAAAGTTGTCAAATCAAGCACATGAACAGAAATATCATCTCTCATAAACATCACTATGCACACAGAAAACTGATTACAGGTGAAAAATTTGTCCTCAAATTGTATCAAATAAAGCAACAAATTTTCACAAGAAATCTCCAAGCTCAGACATAAAGCACTAAACCACAACATTTCAAGGTGTGCACTACATCACGTAATCCGCAACAATCCTTACCCCCATTTCATATCTCCTGAAATCTTAAAACATATTCACAATTCATAAAGCCACAAAATCATCAACTTTATCATGTCATCCAACTATCATCATAAATTCATAATTACTTCCACCACATACTTCATATTACTCAAAAAAGCTCTTATGACGTTACATTTATAGTTCTTACTCGCTATTAGACCTAGTTTGTTCAGTGCTCTATGCCTCCAGTTAGTAATAAACACCAAAACTTCTCTATCTGTTCCACAACTGCATACTGTGCGACATTTGCCAAATACTGTCCAATTGTTGCACAATTCAGAGCGACAGCCTGTAAGAAAAATTCCGTTGCTTTACACGATACTCGACGTTACCAACCAACACTCATGGTTAGGTCCCATAACGCTTTTCTAGTTGACTAAAAGTTGCTGCTCCTTTTTTGCAATATAGTTTTGCCAGAATCTTTGTGTGACGTACACCGCTAGAACGTTTCATTATTAGCGACATTGTAATTTCTACCTGTGTGAGTAACGAACATTATACTAACAAAACTACGTAAAGGGAAAGAAATACAAAGAAGTGGTCAACCTCTTCTACCTTATACATGGGAAAAATATTGTGATCTACGCATACATAGTATGAAATGGCTCATGACTTGATTTCTACATATTTGCAACTAACCACTCGTCAATGCGAAAACCGCGTGTCACAACATGATTCTGCTAAGGAATGTGTACTGACTTGGAAGACAAAAATGCCCAAAGAATAATTCTCCGAAATGTCTTACACTGGAAGTCTGGTGTAGACCACAAGAATGCTTTGTGCTCTATGTTTCGACTTCAGTCGCATCTGGTGAGTATTTGGTGATTACGAAATCGCCCGTTATTTTTATAGGTTAAGAATGATTGAAACTTGTTCTTTGGTTTTGCGTGATAACGGGTGATAGAAAACCATAACCGTTTGCCTACTTTGAATGTTTTATTGCTTCACCTACACTTCTGTAGCCGTTTTCTCTTCTCTGCTGCCTGTTTTATGTTTTTAAGAGTTATTACAGCAATTTCGTGATTTCCTATGTATTGAGACTTCGGAAAAGGTTCTGTTTCTCTGATTTTGTCAGACAGTTGGTCAGTTTTCAGTAACAAATGTGGAGAGATTAAAGTGGAATCGTTAGGTAAAGAATTTATTGTGTCCTGAAAGATTTGAGTGGACTGTTTTCTTTCTGTGTACTTTTTGTGACGTATAAGTTGCATAATTTTTCCATTTCATTCAAGAGTCCTTCACATCCGTTCGAAGAAGGATGCTACTGGAAAATGAAAACTGGTGTAATTTTTCTATTTTATCAATGTACATACCCAAAGAGGCAAAAGCAGCTGAGGTCCATTGTCAGAGATAACTTTTTCGACATGTCCGACTTCTCTTAAAAAATCCTTGGTAAATGCTGCAGAAATATTTCTCCGTCACTTTACAAATTGGTATAAAAGGGAGAAATTTTGATATGAGTTCTACTGCCACAAAAACATAAGAAAAACATTGTCTGCTTTTTGGAACGGATCCATAGAGGTCCACGGCTGCTAAATGACGCAGTTTGAATAGAATGATTTGGTATAGCAGAGCAAAATGTGAAGCAGTGGATGTTTTAGCTTTGTGACAAAGTTTACATTTGGTCACAGCATGTCGAATGCATTTTTCCATATTGTTAGAGAAAGGGGTCTAAAGAAGTATGTTAAATCATTTTCTCGTTCCATAGCGGTCATATCTAAGATGAATGTACCAAACCGCCTTGTTGACCAAATTACGTGGAATGCAAACAAGCCATGCAACGCTGTCAGGCTTCTCACGTTTCAAACGACTGTTGTTACTAACCAATAATAACGTCTAAGTGTTGTTTGCGTCTCGCAAAATGTGCTTGATATTCTTCCACATAGGATCTTTATCTTGTTCGTTTGGAGTTTCCTTTAAAGCTGATCAATAAAATTTTCGAAAACGATTTGTTGTTTGTATAGAAGACTGAAATTGGACTAACAGAATTCTGTGGATGAAGCAGTCTGTGAATCGCCAGGAGATCATGAAAAGGCATCACCAAAATTTTCTCTTTTCCAGGAATGTGTATAAGAGTGAAAAGAAATTCTTGTAAATATAATGCCCACTACTCAAGTGCCTAGGAGAGAGTTTGATGGTCGTAAGAACCTATAGTCTGTGCGTACGTTTTTACTTTCTCCAAATAAAAAATACCGTGGCGGGATTGCCCAGTGAAAGTTATCCTTTTAAATTTATTTTAGTGAAAGTGGATCTGTAATGTTGCTTCTGTTTTTAATGCTAAATTATCTGTTCAGTGCTGAACTTTGGGCTTCCTGTTTCGAATGTTGCGGATATCAGATCATAAAGCTAATAGCTTGAGTAACGGTAACTGTTGGAGACAAATTTCCTGTGAGAATACGTAGAGAAATCTAACGACGAGAATTGTACGAAAATCATTCCGTGTCAGAATCTTATCGTTATAACATCATCTGTCTACCAATTTTGATAGAAAACTGCTTACTTTGAAACTAAAGTTGGACCCTGTGAAATTTAATTAAAAAAAAAAGATTTGTTTTCTACACTATTGGTCTTACTTGTGTCGCACTGGATAACGCCGTTCAAAGTTGCAAAGCGTCTCAATAACAGAGCTGCAAAATCTAACTACCGAGATATGCTGAGGTACAATGCATTATCTAAAAACATTGCTATAATTTTAGCTCATAATGTTTGATGATGGTGTTAAATTGTAAATTACTTGGCTCTTGGTATGTGCACAGTGATTCTAGGTTAAATGAACTCAATAGATATCACGTATCATTTGACTTAACAACATTCAATGAAACTCCAATAAATGTTAAACTCTCTCTGAAATCATGAAACAATAATCGAAGAACTACAAAAGTTAACTTCACATGTGTAACCTTTCCTTAAACAAAATTCCAAAATTTTTTTCTTAAATCTATTTCTCTCACAGTGACCGATAAAACAAAACAAATGAAAAGCAAAAAGATTCCTGATCTAGGCATCTGAAGAACCAAAAACGCTGCATTATCAAACCACTGCCACAAATAAAATAAACTTAATCATCACCTGTGTAATCAGAACAATGTAGAAATCAATTCTTTTCCTGTCCACAATAAAAATTCGATTAATTCCTAATATAATTCCCAAAACTCTCCTTTGCTTGCTGCGTACTGTTACTAAATTACACTCGACTCTTCATGTCTAACATCATTGCTGAACTGCCTGTCTCGTCTTCTCTCCTCGCGTTCAACAGATAAATCAGGCTTGCATCTTTATAGAGCAAAGATCGCCTGCGAGCGCATGTCGAAGCAATTCAAATCTTACGAGCGCGATTTCAGTCATCCAAAACCAGAATTTTTTTTACGAAAATCTACGTACTATTTCAGCTTCCAGCTGGCATACACAATTTGCATGTTAAAGTGGGGTTCTGAGAGTCCCAGATACTCACACTGGACCCGTTTGTCTTTCTGGACACATGAAAGCAATCTTCATCCTTCAAAAACAACTTTTTCAGGTACTGTTGGTCACGGTCGATGCGACTCATAATGTTAGTTGCAAATGTTTGTGGTATGGCCAGTCATCAGGTCACGTGCATCAGCTGTGCATTGCAGGGATGAAACTTCATTCTCTTGTGTAACACCCTGTGCACAGTGGTTGGTGATAGCTGCACAGACTTACGTATTGATTTCGTTGGGTTGCGGATAAATTCCTCTTGCATGCGTTTCACAACTGCATCGTTCGTGCTCGGTTGTCTGGGACTTGTTCTCTTCACGACAATTTCTTGTCCCTCAGGTACAGTGTCGGACGTTATGATGGTGTACTACCGTAAAATGTCCGGAAGTTCCGCTGGACCCGAGTGTCTGATTTGATCGCTGTCGACCATTTCACACACTGTTCCATGTGTTGGGGGCGGCCAGTTTCGTCAATAATTAAATTGAAAGAAAAATATCGTTACTTTTGTCTAAATATTATGCTGCTAGCCGCACATTTCTATCAATCACCACTTCTGAAATACACATAATCAAAAGAAATACACGTGATCCAAATTGTAAAAATCGTTTTGGAATACCATTTGTTTCTTGGGAATATGGCTGAAGCTGCGTGTGGGAGTCTATACAACTATTGCCGTAGCTGTGTTGCCATCAGGATCATATTAATCACATAAATTTTAAAAAATTGGCAGTTTGATCATAATAGGTTTCTGGCCAAAACTCCGAGCTATTTGGACTTGTGATTACAAAGGCATTAGAAACTAGCCTATGTAGTAAAAATTTCAACAGAGACAACGGTTGTGTACTTAGCAATGCATGGAAGAGTGTACTTAATAAAGAAAGAGCACAGAACCAGACTTAACATATACTGAGCGGAAAATGCGGTAGCCGCTAGATGCGCATTCGGCTGGGGAAGTGTGGGGTGCAGCAGTGGTGGGGGCTCGCTCAGAACACTGTGGGGGAAATGTCGTTCTAAACTGAAGCCTACGCTCATATTTTTTGTAAATAATCTTGCATGATGACCATTCAAAAAGATCTACTGTCACCCCTGCTGTCGTTATTATCTAAAAAGAATTCCACAGAAAATGCAGCGATTTATTTTCGCCTGGCTTGTTAACCATTTGTAATTTTCAGAGAAGCGTCATGATTGGCGAATTCTGAGTAAAACCTATACATCCCTCTGACTGCTAAGTCAAAATTTGCTTCTTTTGCCAAAACACAGCGAAATTTATACTGTCTCACCTCACTAACATGTGCAGACACAACCGGCATCAATGGCCCTTAAGAATTACGTCCTTTCACCAAAAAATTATGTATTTATTGGAATAACAGGGTATATAATGACGTTGTATATAATAACGATATGGTAACATAATCTCCTCTTTGCGTGATATCATTTTCCAAAATCTCATTTCGATATCTGAAACCATTTATGAAATATGAGGAATATTGTGAATATTTCACTCTGGCTTTATCGCTGGCCCGGCACGATCGCAAATGAGTGAGCCACATCAGATCAGTTTTCTCGAGATTGTGGACAGATAGCTACATCTCCCCAAGTCTAAAGAAAAATTCATTATGTTAGCTAAATTTCATACGCAACCGCGTATTATGTAATATGCACCAAACGCAAAATCATAGTGACCCTATTTCTCATGGCACACTTTTCCGAATTTCGCGCAGTCTTACTTTCATGTAAATGTCACAATAACTATGACCATTAGCCAACATGATATATAAGCAAAGCAAAAATGTAAGTTTTTTATCGAAAATTTTCTGTAAAATCGTTTGAGAAAGATTGAGGGTGCGCGCCTCGATTCTGTCGTCGCTGACCGGCCAAAAGGTGAAAAACACGTGTCGGCCTCGACTTCTGAACAAACGAATGATTTCGCCCAGCACTTTGCGGGTAAAAGGTCACTGCGCATAGGCCACCGTATCCTAGGCGATCTATAATTCACCACCTGATGGCAGTGCAGCGCAGCAAGCGACGCTGGCGACTGCGCAAACGTAATCTCTGGACGTAGGGGACGGCACTTCAGTACGTGACACGTCTATAATGTCTTCATCACGTTCGACTCGCTGATCATATTTCACCATCACATGCACAGCTATCCTGGCTGCGTCCAGGCAAGCGCACAGACTACCAAACTCCGTCTCCTCTGTAGTCTTTGTCAACCTGCACTGTCCAGCATATGTTCCTCTCTCATAACGCTCTTGTATGAACAACATGGTAAAAACAGCCACTCCCACCAAATCAAAATCCTTTCTGACCCACTTCATCGTTCAGCCACTTCGTCGAAGTTCCTTTCAGTATCAGGAAACCGACTCTGGAGTAACCTTCCTCACTGTGTTGAAGAACTGAATAATATTTCCAGTTTGAAAAGACAGCTATATCTACTAAAGCAACAATACTTAGTACTATGGTCCCTGCGCGCACTCTTTACGCTTTACGTCCTTTTTTGCAATCAGGTCTTCGTCATTTCCTAGCATTCTTAGGTGGTGCAGTCTTCTTAAATCTCCCATCTCCAGAAATAGCTATATCAGAAAATATCTGTTTCTATGCTTCCGTACCTCAATCAGTAAAAAGGGAACCCTTATATGGTCGCTTTGTTGTTCGTCCGACTGTCTCTCTGTACAACCAAAAGCCATCCCGAAATTGCAAATTTTGCTTTTTATTATTCACTCGAAGACTAGTTTCGGGTCGAGACCTTTTTTTCGAATCATCGTAACACAGGAAAAAATGGTATTTCCGAAGATGGTGTGAAAACCGTGTCATAAATGTGCAACGAGCAGTTATTGTGCTGTAACTATTTGTTGTACATTTTTGACATAGTTTTCACATCTTCGGAAGTACTATTTCTGACTATGTTACGATGATTTGAAAATAGGTCTGGGTCCGAAACTAGTCATAGAGTCAACAAAAGAAGTAAAATTTGCATTTTTGGACTGCTCTTTGTTGTACTGTTTAACAGAAGTTATTGACCCACAGCTATTCCAGCATGCTGGAAATTTGTGTCTGTCTTTTCGACTGTTAAATAGAAATCAAATAGAAATTTATGTCACATACTTGAGTGTACGGCGCCTTGGTGATGTAAAAAATTGAAGCTTGCAAGTCAATGAATTCAAAAGATACAGACGTTTGCGACATGTACAGGGTGTTACAAAAAGGTACGGCCGAACTTTAAGGAAACATTCCTCACACACAAATAAAGAAAAGATGTTATGTGGACATGTGGCCGGAAACGGTTAATTTCCACGTTAGAGCTCATTTTAGTTTCGTCAGTATGTACTGTACTTCGTCGATTCACCGCCAGTTGGCCCACTTGAAGGAAGGTAATGTTGACTTCGGTGCTTGTGTTGACATGCGACTCATTGGTCTACAATACTAGCATCAAGCACATCAGTACGTAGCATCACCAGGTTAGTGTTCATCACGAACGTGGTTTTGCAGTCAGTGCAATGTTTACAAATGCGTAGTTGGCAGATGCCCATTTGATGTATGGATTAGCACGGGGGAATAGCCGTGGCGCGGTACGTTTGTATCGAGCCATATTTCCAGAACGAATGTGTCCCGACAGGAAGACGTTCGAAGCAATTGATCGGCCTCTTAGGGTGCACGGATCATTCCAGCCTATGACTCGCGACTGGGGAAGACCAAGAACGACGAGGACACCTGCAATGGACGAGGCAATTCTTCGTGCAGTTGACGATAACTCTAATGTCAGCGTCAGAGAAGTTGCTGCTGTACAAGGTAACGTTGACCACGTCACTGTATGGAGAGTGCTACGGGAGAAACAGTTGTTTCCGTACCATGTACAGCGTATGCAGGCACTATCAGCAGCTGATTGGCCTCCACGGGTAAACTTCTGCGAATGATTCATCCAACAATGTGTCAATCCTCATTTCAGTGCAAATGTTCTCTTTACGGGTGAGGCTTCTTTCCAACGTGATCAAATTGTAAATTTTCACAATCAACATGTGTGGGCTGACGAGAATCCGCACGCAATTGTGCAATCACGTCATCAACACAGATTTTCTGTGAACGTTTGGGCAGGCATTGTTGGTGATATCTTGATTGGGCCCCATGTTTTTCCACCTACGCTCAATGGAGCACGTTATCATGATTTCATACGGGATACTCTACCTGTGCTGCTAGAACATGTGCCTTTACAAGTACGACACAAAATGTGGTTCATGCACGATGGAGCTCCTGCACATTTCAGTCGAAGTGTTCTTTCGCTTCTCAACAACAGATTCGGTGACCGATGGATTGGTAGAGGCGGACCAATTCCATGGCCTCCACGCTCTCCTGACCTCAACCCTCTTGACTTTCGTTTATGGAGGCATTTGAAAGCTCTTGTCTACGCAACCCCGGTACCAAATGTAGAGACTCTTCGTGCTCGTATTGTGGACGGCTGTGATACAATACGCCATTCTCCAGGGCTGCATCAGCGCATCAGGGATTCCATGCGACGGAGGGTGGATGCATGTTTCCTCGCTAACGGAGGACATTGTGAACATTTCCTGCAACAAAATGTTTGAAGTCACGCTGGTACGTTCTGTTGCTGAGTGTTTCCATTCCGTGATTAATGTGATTTGAAGAGAAGTAATAAAAAGATCTTTAACATGGAAAGTAAGCGCTTCCGGACACATGTCCACATAACATATTTTCTTTCTTTATGTGTGAGGAATGTTTCCTGAAAGTTTGGCCGTACCTTTTTGTAACACCCTGTATTTTGAAACTCGCAAACACTCTCATCAAAACTTATAGGGTACTTTCTGTTGGACTAGAATCATGAAATTTGGCAATAAGCTAGGTTACACGGTACAACAAAAGGAAAAAAAATCGAAAAGTGTGAGTTTTTAATTATATCTCAGGAAAAAAAATCTTTGTCATTTGTTTTCTCACTGTTCCGGAACAGGTAAACGTAACATGTTGAAATTTATGCCCCACCCACTAAGGCTATGGTCCCTTGACTGTAAAAGATTGAAGCATCCCCGACCGTGCAGTCAAAAGATTCGGTCATTTATGTCATATACAAAGTGACAGTAATTGAACTATATGAAATAAAATTGTAATAACTTATGAACAGTTTGCGTTAGAAAGTTCAAACCGGAAGGCATAATGTGAAATAGTATCCACTGCATGGTTTGGTTTAGCAACGAGCCGGCCGAAGTGGCCGTGCGGTTAAAGGCGCTGCAGTCTGGAACCGCAAGACCGCTACGGTCGCAGGTTCGAATCCTGCCTCGGGCATGGATGTTTGTGATGTCCTTAGGTTAGTTAGGTTTAACTAGTTCTAAGTTCTAGGGGACTAATGACCTCGGCAGTTGAGTCCCATAGTGCTCAGAGCCATTTGAACCATTTTTTTTAGCAACGAAGGCCACTTTCATTTGTGTCTGGGCGTCAGTAAGCAAAATTGGATCATTTATGGGACTGAGAATCCGCATTTCACGATCGAGAAGTCTCCTCGCCCTTAATGGGTCACTGCATGGTGTGCAGTGTCTAGTCACGGAACAATCGGTGCGATATTTCTCGACGGTACGGTGACTACCTAGAAGTACGTGAAGATTTTGGAAGATGATTTCATCCCCATTACCAATGTGACACTGATGTTGACAAGATGTGGTTCATGCAAGCCAGAGTTCGACCTCATCAAAGCAGCAGTGTTAGATGTCCTGGAGGAGCACTTTGGGGACCGCATTCATGCTCTGGAGTATCCAGAGGCCAATGGCATGGTCATCGATTGGCCACTATATTCTCCGGATCAGAACACATGCGACTCTTTTTTGTGTGGCTATATTAAAGGCAAGATGTACAGAAATAACCCCAAAACCATTTCTGAGCTGAAAACAGCCATTCAGGAGGTCATCGACAGCATCGATGATCCGACATTTCAGCGGCTCATGCAGAATTTCGCTATTGGTCTGCGCCACACCATCGCAATGATGGCAGGCATATCTCACATGTCATAAACTGAATACGAATATCAGTAGCGACGTTTACACGTTGAATAATGTTTGTGCACGTCATACCTTGTAACTGATTTACGTTTTTTTTCATATAGTTCAATAATTGTCACCCTAATTCCGGGAGGGGACTGTCAAGGGGGAGGTTACCATGTGAAAAAAATTGAATAATCAACGAAATAATAACATTCAACCAGTCGGGGCGTGGAATGTTAGAAGCTTGAACGTGGCAGGGAAACTAGAAAATCTGAAAAGGGAAATACAAAGGCTCAATCTAGATGTAGTAGGGGTCAGTGAAATGAAGTGGAAAGAAGACAAGGATTTCTGGTCAGATGAGTATACGGTAATATCAACAGCAGCAAAAAATGGTATAACAGGAGTAGGATTTGTCATGAATAGGAAGGTAGGGTAGAGAGTGTGTTACTGAGAACAGTTCAGTGATAGACAGATTCGACAGCAAACAAACACCGACAACTATATTTCAGATATACATGCCGACGTCGCCAGTAGAAGATGAAGAGATAGAGAAAATGTATGAGGATATTGAAAGGGGAACACCATATGTAAATGGAGATGAAAATCTAATAGTCATGGTGGACTGGAATGTAGTTGTAGGGGAAGGAGTACAGGAAAAGGTTACAGGAGAATATGGGGTTAAAGTTCTCTAAGACTATAGATACAGCAATAAGGAATATCTCAGTAGGCAGTACAGTTGAAGGGGAATGGGCATGTCTAAAAACGGCCATCACAGAAATTGGGAAGCGAGACATAGGTACAAAGAAGGTAACTGCGAAGAAACAATGGGTAACAGAAGAAATACTTCAATTGATAGATGAAAGGAGGAATTACAAGAATGTTCCGGGAAACTCAGGAATAGAGAAATACATGTCGCTGAGGAATGAAACAGATAGCAAGCGCAGGGAAGCCAAGACGAAATGGCTGCAGGAAAAATGTGAAAACATCGAGAAAGAAATGTTTGTCGGAAGGACGGACTCAGCATACAGGAAAGTCAAAACAACCTTCGGTGACATTAAAAACAAGGGTGATAACATTGAGTGCAACGGGAATTCTACTGTTAAATGCAGACGAGAGAGCAGATAGGTGGAAAGAATGCATTGAAAGCATCTATGAGGAGGAAGACTGGATGTGACAGAATAAGAAACAGTAGTCGATTTAGAAGAAATAGGGGACCTGGTAATAGAATCAAAATTTAAAAAAGCTTTGGAGGACTTAAGATCAAATAAACCATTAGGAATGAATAACATTCAATCAGAATTTCTAAAATCGTTGGGGAAAGTGGCAACAAAATGGCTATTAACGTTGGTGTTTAGAATGTATGAATCTGCCGACATGCCATCTGACTTCCGGAAAAACATCATCTACACCATTCCGAAGACGGCAAGAGCTGACAAGTGCGAGAATTATCGCATAATCAGCTTAACACCTCATACATCCAAGTTGCTGACAAGAATAATACACAGAAAAATGGAAAAGGAAATTGAGGATGCGCTAGATGACGATCAGTTTGGCTTTAGGAAAGGTAAGGGCACGAGAGAGGCAATTCTGATGTTGCGGTTAATAATGGAAGTAAGACTAAAGAAAAATGGACACGTTTATAAGATTTGTCGAAATGGAAAAAGGGTTCGACAATGTAAAATGGTGCAACATGTTCGAAGTTCTGAGAAAAATAGGGGTATGCTATAGGGAGAGACGGGTCATATACAATATTTACAACGGCCAAGAGGGAATAATAAGAATGGACGACCAAGAACGATGTGCTCATATTAAAAAGGGTGTAAGACAAGGATGTAGTCTTTCACCCCTACTCTTCAATCTGCACATCGAGGAAGCAATGATGGAAATAAAAGAAAGGTTCAGGACTGGAATTAAAATGCAAGGTGAAATGATGTCAATGATACGATTAGCTGATAACATTGATATCCGGAGTGAAAGTGAAGAAGAATTACATGATGGAATGAACAGTCTGATGAGTACAGAGTATGGACTGAGAGTAAATCGAAGAAAGACGAAGGTAATGAGAAGTAGTACATCTACATCTACATGGATACTCTGCAAATCACACTTAAGTACCTGGCAGAGGTTTCATAGAATCTTCTTCACAGTTCTCTATTATTCCTATCTCGAACAGCGCGCAGAAAGAACGAACACCTATATAGTTCCGTACGAGCTCTGATTTCCCTTATTTTATTGTTGTGATCGTTTCTCCGTATATAGATCGGTGTCAACAAAATATTTTCGCATTCAGAGGAGAAAGTTCGTAATTGGAATTCCGTGAGGCGAAAAACGCCTTTCTTTTAATGATGTCCAGCCCAAATCCTGTATTATATCAGTCACACTCTCTCCCATATTTCGCGATAATACAAAACGTGCTGCTTTTTCGATGTACTCCGTCAGTCCGATCTGGTAAGGATCCCACATCGCAGAGCAGTATTGTAAAAGAGGACGGACAAGCTTAGTGTAGGCAGTCTCCTTAGTAGATCTGTTACTTTCTAAGTGTTCTGCCAGTAAAACGCAGTCTTTGGTTAGCCTTCCCCACAACATTTTCTATGTGTTCCTACCAATTTAAGTTGTTCGTAACTGTAATTCCTACGGGTTTAGTTGAATTTACGGCCTTTATATTTGACCGAAGTTTCACGGATTCCTTTTAGCACTCATGTGGATGACCTCACACTTTTCGTTATTTAGGGTCAATTGACAATTTTCGCAGCATTCAAATATCTTTTCTAATTCGTTTTGCTATTTGTTTTGATCTTCTGATGACTTTATTAGTCGATAAACGACAGCGTCATGTGTGAACAACCTAAGACAGCTGCTCAGGTCGTCTCCCAAATATTTTATAGAGACAAGAACAGCAAAGGACCTATAACACTACCTTGGGGAACGCCAGAAATCACTTCTGTTTTGCTCGATGACTTTCGGTCAGTTACTACGAACTGTGACCTCTCTGACAGGAAGTCACAAATCGAGTCACATAACTGAGACGATATTCCATATGCATAAAATTTCACTATAAACTGCTTGTGAGGTACAGTGTCAAAAACCTTCCGGAAATCCAGAAATATGGAATCAATATGTAGTCCCTTGTCAATAACTCTCAAGACTTCATGCGAATAAAGAGCTAGTTGTGTTTCACAAGAACGATGTTTTCTAAATCCATGTTGATTGTGTGTCAATAGACCGTTTTCTTCGAGGTAATTCCGAATGTTCGAACACAATATATGTTCCAGAATACTGCTGCACATCGACGTTAACGATATGGGCCTGTAATATAATGGATTACTTCTACTACCTTTCTTGAAAATTGGTGTGACCTATGCAACTTTCCAGTCTTTGGACACGGATCTTTCAAAGAGCGAACGGTTGTATATTATTGTTACATATGGAGCTAATGTATCAGCATACTCCGAAAGGAACCTAATTGGTATACAGTCTGGACCAGGAGACTAGCTTTTATTAAGTGATTTAAGTTGCTTCACTACTCCGAGCATGTTTACTTCTACGTTACTCATAATACGGAATACTGGAATATTTACGTCGTCTTCTTTTGAGAAGGCATTTCGGAAGACTATGTTTAGTAACCCTGCTTTGGCAGCATTGTCTTCGATGGTATCTCCGTTGCTATCGCGCAGAAAATGCATTGATTGTTTCTTGCCGCTAACATACTTAATATACGACTAGAATCTCTTTGGATTTTCTGTCAGGTTTTGAGACAAAGTTTCGTTGTGGAAACTTCTGTGAAAGATCTCCAATCTTGGGGATTTTGCGTCTGTTGAAATGTGGCATGTTTGTTTCGTTGTTTCTGCAACAATGTTCAGACCCGTTTAGTGTAGCAAGGAGGATCATCTACTTCGTTTGTTAATTTATTTGGTATAAATCTCTTAATTGCTGTCGATACTATTTCTTTGAATTCAAGCCACATCTGGACTACACTAATATCATTAATTTGGAAGGCGTGGAGATAGTCTCTCAGGAAAGCGTCAAGTGAATTTTTATTTGCTTTTTTGAATAGGTATATTTTTCGTTAATTTTTGGAGGATTTGGGGCCTACAATATTCAGTCTCTCAGCGACAACCATGTGTTCACTAATCTCTGTATCGGTTCTGATGCTCGTTATTAACTCAGGATTACTTGTTGCTAAGAGGTCAAGTGTGTTTTCCCAACCGTTTACTATTCGATTGGGCTCATGAACTAACTGCTCGAATTAATTTTCACATAGAACTTCAAACGTCATATCCTCGTGCAGTAATAGCTGCTGGTTATCTGACGATGGATAAATTCCGAAATGCGTCATACGTGCGATTAAGTCATTCCTTGCCTGATGTTTCACTTTTAAAACTGCGACGCAGTCAGCCTGAATGGAGAACTGCTCAATATTTTAATAATGGACGCCCGATTCCTGCATGTCCTTATGTCACATTTGTATTATTGAATTCAGTGAGACCGATATCTTGCCAGGATCAACGCCGAAAACAGGCAAAAATGGTGGAAATTCTCGATTCCAGGAATGGATGAACTTTCTGTTTATATAACTTAGGTTTTACGTTTACATTTCAGAATTCTTTTTATATTTCCCAATATCAATGTTTAGTAAACTTATAAATTCTTTTTATATCTGCCACACCCACTATTGCTATTATTATTATTATTATTATTATTACTGGAAGAAGCAGTAGTAGAAGTAGTACCAGTATACGCTTTGTTAGCTCTTATTCAGTACTACACTGCTGGCCATTAAAATTGCTACACCAAGAAGAAATGCAGATGATTCATTGGACAAATATATTATACTAGAACTGCCATGTGATTACATTTTCACGCAATTTGGGTAAATAGATCCTGAGAAATGAGTAAGCAGAACAACCACCTCTGGCCGTAATAACGGCCTTGATACATCTGGGTATTGATTCAAACAGACCTTGGATGGAGTGTACAGGTACAGCTGCCCATGCAGCTTCAACACGATACCACAGTTCATCAAGAGTAGTGACTGGCGTAATGTGACGAGCCCTTTACTCAGCCACCATTGACCAGACGTTTTCAATTGGTGAGAGATCTGGAGAATGTGCTGGACAGGGCAGCAATCCAACATTTTCTGTATCCAGAAAAGCCCGTACAGGACCTGCAACATGTGGTCGTGCATTATGCTGCTGAAAAGTAGGGATTCGCAGGGATCTAATGAAGGATAGAGCGACAGGTCGTAACACATCTGAAATGTAACGTCCACTGCTCAAAGTGCCGTCAATGCGAACAAGAGGTGACCGAGACGTGTAACCAGTGGCACCCATACCATCACGCCGGGTGATACACTAGTATGCCGATGACGAATACACGCTTCCAAAGTGCGTTCACCGCGATGTCGCCAAACACGGATGCTACCATCATGATGCTGTAAACAGAACCTGGATTCATCCGAAAAAAATGACGTTTTGCCATTCGTGCACCCAGGTTCGTCGTTGAGTACACCATCGCAGGCGCTCCTGTCTGTGATGCAGCGTCAAGGGTAACCGCAGCCACGGTCTCTGAGCTGATAGTCCATGCTGCTGCAAAAACATGGTTCAAATGGCTCTGAGCACAGTAGGACTTAACATCTGTGGTCATCAGTCCCCTAGAACTTAAAACTACTTAAACCTAACTAGCCTAAGGACATCATACACATCCATGCCCGAGGCAGGATTCGAACCTGCGACCGTAGCAGTCGCGCGGTTCCGGACTGAGTGCCCAGAACCGCTAGACCACCGCGGCCGGCGCTGCAAACGTCGTCGAACTGTTCGTGCAGATGGTTGTTGTCTTGCAAACGTCCCCATCTGTTGACTCAGGGATCGAGACGTGGCTGCACGATCCGTTGCAGCCATGCGGATAAGATGCGTGTCATGTCGACTGCTAGTGATATGAGGCCGCTGGGATCCGGCATGGCGTTCCGTATTATCCTCCTGAACGCACCGATTCCATATTCTGCTATCAGTCATTGGATCTCGACAAACGCGAGCAGCAGTGTCGCGGTACGATAAACCGCAATCGCGATAGGCTGCAATCGGACCTTTATCAGAGTCGGAAACGTGATGGTACGCATTTCTCCTCCTTACACGAGGCTTCACAACAGCGTTTCACCAGGCAACGCCGGTCAACTGCTGTTTTTGTATGAGAAATCGGGTGGAAACTTTCCTCATGTCAGCACGTTGTAGGTGTCACCACCGGCCCCAAGCTTGTGTGAATGCTCTGAAAAGCTAATCATTTGCATATCACAGCATCTTCTTCCTGTCGGTTAATTTCGCATCTATAGCACGTCATCTTCGTGGTGTAGCAATTTTAATGGTCGGCTGTGTATTTATTCACGTCGTCTCTACAGACAATGAAATAATTTGATTACTAATTGTCATATTAAAATTGTTATTTCCCGAGTAACTATAATGTAAAAAATGCTCTGTTGTGTGAAATCCTGGTTCAATATACGAGAAGACCTGAAGGCACTAATCTGATCAGGTTAGATGAAGAGATAAATAAATAAATAAATAATCCAATCAATCAGACGCCGTCCTGTGCCACTTTCACATCACACAGACGTTGTTACTGACAACGATAGCGGATGCAGTCATCGAAAGCTTGGGATTTTATCAGAATTCGACGGGCAAGTAATCCGAGAACATTTTATCGAAAGTTATTGATCGTTCTTACGTCATTACATTTTCAGAAGTTCTTCTTGGGAAGCCACGTCCCGGTTCGCGATGTTCGTATGAGAAAGCTTCAGATAACTTTTTCTTCACATGATAATTGCTCATTCTTCGTAAAAAATAGTGCTTTTCTTATGATTTCATATCAGTGCCGCTATCTTTTGGGTACAATTGTACATACCAAAAAGTATGACACTTGCCTCCTCTGTTACCAAGGAAGACTGCGTGAGGTTGCTTAGAAGTCGTAGGCTCCTTCTTCACAAACAAACATTGCTCGTTTATTATGTTGTTAACGAAGTAGTTATTCGTTATCACCGGCAGCCGGAAACTTAGTGTAATTGCGACTTTCCTGGCTACGAGATTAATGTATTATTCGTGTACAGAAGTTCGCTAACGACATTCCGGCGGCCCTAAACCGGCCTTATTTATTGCAGAGAGGGAGTGCGACCCTCGGAGACCTGAAAAGGCTCCGGCGCCGACTTCAAAGTGGAGCCGCGCCTCGCCGCATGGATTTTCATATTTTATGAATCATAAAACGTGACAGGAGAGCGTGATACAACTGTGTTTGTGCGGCCCGGGGTTCGGGGAGGGGGAGGGGGCTGGCAATATCGCGCGCTGATGTTTGCTCGCGCCGCTGGGGGGATGCAAATGGAAGAGGCGGTGGCGGCGGCGGCGGCGGAGGCCCCAGCTCGCGCACGAATTAATACTCGCTTTCCCAGCGCGATAACACTATTCTCCACACTGAGGGCTCTTCTCCACAATTCAGGATGCTGCCTACAGATCCGTGCTTGTATATCAGGAATGGCAGCTCCAGACGCCATTATTAAGCTAAAGCGACGTAATAGTTGTGCCCCTCTTCGCGTTTACAGTTCGTGAGTAGAACAGCGGGACTACAGTTACAATGGGCGTGAGGCTGGCGGTTAGCCTTACTCATCGAAGTACTTCGATATGAAATAAGTATTTATAGTCTAATGAATTGCGCATTTTTTTTTATCATGCTCCTTTCGATTTTGTCCAATATAAAGCATTAGCTGGACCTAAATATTACAAGACACAACAACACATTAAATTTAACACAATTTAAGGGAAAAATACAATGACCAAGTCCACAATGCCTGCAACCTGTTATCACCGGAACATCCATAAACAGGCAGCATACAGGTCAGTACTACATAGGGCTACTAAAATATCTTTCAAACATGCAGCAATGAATAAATAAAGTGAAACAGATTGAAGCTGCCAATGATTATACCTCTTCCATGGTTGAAGTGAAGGAAAAACCCAAAAACAAAATGCACCACAGTAGAAGTAGACAAAAACAAATGTATACCTAGTATCCCGTACATTGCTGATACATCACAGAAGATTGCAAATATTTTCAAAAATCGCAAAAAATGTCTGTCTTCTACATCAAATAAACGACAACAGAAACTAATACATAATGTGAAGGGTAATCATGGCCCATACTCATGCACTGAAATATACAAAGTAACATGCCAGGAGTGCTCCATGTTTTCCCTAGGACAAACAGGCCGAAAGTTTGAACACCAGGTACACAGAGCACATTAAATCCTGCACACACAGCAGACATATAGCATCAGAAATAGCCTCAGACATACATAATACAGGACAGCCATTCAGAAAAGTACAGCGAAATCGTAAAGAACACCACCGACTAGACAGAAGGCATAAAATGGGTCTGTTAGAAGTACTGGAATTAAATTCACGTTACAGAAAATATGGAGAAAAAATACTGAATGAAAACTTGAAAGCGAACCAATGAATTTCTTCAGATACTTTGACAATATACTCAAATAAAAATAAGAAGGGCTGACATGATGTTTATGTTGATCTCTGTTCCAATTTTCTGTACAGGCTTCGGAACTCTCGGAACCGAGGCAATGCAGAGCTTGTTTTGATGTTTGTAGTGAGCCGTGGCGGGACTGGCGCCTGTAGTATCTCTGACATGAGTACGATCGATTTCCTAGTGCAGAGGTTTGTCTTTGGGTTTGGGCCGGCTAGGGATATAGGGGTGTGCCGGCCGCGAATAGGAGTGAGGACACAACGCCTTGAGAACGTTGCGCCGCGGTGCGCGAGTCGGCGATTAGCTGGCGGACAGAAACGAAGACGGCGTGCCTGAGGCCGGGCGGCAGTTGTCACGTGTGGTTGTACTGGAGTCGGCGGGAGTCGGCGGGCGCTGTGCGTTCTCCGGCAACCTCGTGAGCTGTGGTTGTGCCCGCCTCCTTGGAGCGACACGCTGTTAGGTCTTGCGAAGCGATGGTGTGACATCTTCGCAAAATCATCCCAGTATCAAGACACCAAGTTCAAGTACGCTATTTACTAAGAGCGCTTAGTTAACTGTCATTGTGATCGCCCTTGGTACAGTAAGACGTTGCAAGACGTGTGATGTTATGTTTGTTTATTTCATTTGAGGCCTGTTACAAAGCGTGTGCTCTGCTTCCGCATAATATCCATGTATTTGCAGATGTGTGTCCTTAAGTTCTAGTCAGTGTCGGTTCTCGTGAGCCATTCATTTCCCACTCTTAGTGTTTATCAAATACTGTTTCACTTCACGGACTTGGGAGTGAAATTGTTGTTTAGCCTTGATTTTATAGAGCTAATTTACTAGTCTATCTTAGATGTTAAAGTTAATAAAAGTTTCCTACCTCCTGTTGTCGGGAGTGGTCTGTGCTTCAGTGAGCTGTGCCAGTGGGCAATCGAAGCGTAGAGGTTCCCTTTAGATTACAAGTTTGGCTTACGGGCGGTGGACTTCGCCTGAGCTCGTGTGTTCCTCTTAGGTAGCGTTTGCTTGGTTCACATTGTGGTGCTCAACTCGACGTGGGGTTCCAAACGGAACCACGTCTTGGTTCGAAGCTAAACATTACTTTTCTCAGTCGGTTCCATCGTTCGTGGTTAAACTTCGGCCTTAGCAGCTTGGGCTTTGCTTCGGTTGGTACACATTTTCTGTTGTGTCTTAACTAGAGTTGCTTTGTTACATTTATGGTCATATTTTGCCTGAGTGGCAGTTCTTAATGTTTGGCTAATGAAAATTTCGTAAATATCTTGCCTTAGTGGTGGTTCTCAATGTTTGCCTAATGATTTATTAACTTGCTTATAATTTTATGTAATGAAAATTTCTTAAGTATTCTGCCTGAGTGGCGTTTCTTAATGTTTGCCTAATGATTTATTAACTTGCTTATGATTTTATGTAATGTAAATCCCTTAAATAATCTTGCCCGAGTGGTGCCTGTCAAATTTTATGTGACTGATTTGATAGCTAATAAAACCACTGGAATAGAAATGTTTACTTTATTGGGTCAGCCCTTCCACCCCCTTCAGATTTAAAGGTTAAACAAACATGTGCTAAGTACCAACTGTGCAATGTAGTAATACATAGAAATAAGCACCATCGTGAAACAGAATTAAGCAAATTATGAGCCATACTGTTAAGATAAATACACTCAGTACAAAAGCGTATCATACTCTGTGTAAGGCCTGCAACATGACTGTGCACAAACGACCCATAAGAAAAATGTAAGTACAAGTTCTTCCAAATTTCGCCACTAACTGCATATAAAAATCATAACTAACTAAAAACTGTGTGTTTTTGTGTATTTAAATAAAGTCACCCAAACAAAGCAGTATAAAAACACACTTGAAAATAGGAATCATTTCCCGAAACGCTTCCAGTAAAACATGAATAAAAGAAAATCGTGATTGGTAGTAGAAAAGTTATTTACGAACAAACCCATGATGTTCCTTATTTGTTTCACTGTGGCGCGCCAACTAAACAGCTGTACAACCTTGGGGAGCCTCCGTCTTAGTAGACCAGACAGCTTGATACAGCCATTAAAGTGTAATGGAATTTTCCCCGCTCAAAACTGTTGAAAGTTATACTTGGAAGATCCTTCAAAATTACGTTAGTGAAACTTATTTGAAAGTCTAAAACTGCAATGAGATGATTAATCTATGAAGTTGCAAAAACTCATTACAGTATTAAAAGTCTTAATGGATCTATTCTACACTCTTCAGCTTGTATTTCTGAAAACTGTACTGAAATGTATTAAGATGCTTACTTAATCTTCACGTCTTCTAATTTATGCAATGCAATCTCTCCGTAGATCTCTTCGGGAGCTAATGTTCACGTCCTGTGGTGCACTTACCTTGTTTGCCGGAAGATGAGGCATCTATCTGTCTGTTTAAAATATACGCGGCGTAATTTGTATGGCGATGTGATTGCGACATTGATGGAGATGGAGAAGGAGTGTGAAATATTACACTCGGACTTTCAACAGTCTCAGTTAAATTAATGAACTGAAAGGAAAAACCGCATTAATACATTGTAATAACATTGGTACTAAAGGATCTGTGTGAATTCCTAAAGGACCAAACTGCTGAGGTCATTAGTCTAAGTACCTTAGCTTATACTAAGAACAACACACACCCATGCCCGAGGGAGGACTAGTACCTCCGGCGGGAGGGACCGCGCAATCCGTGACATGGCACCTCAAACCAGGCGGCCACTCCGCACGGCAGGTACTAAAGGAACCAATTCTTTCCATCACCAGCACAAACTGATTAGTTTGCGCTGAGGCAGCCAGGAAGAAGAAGATCTGACATCAAAATCTCAAAAGTGGAATTCATCGCTCCCACTTCCTCAAGCAATCCATTGCCATATAGAACCACCATATTCAGATTAACGTGCTAATTTTTCATATCATAGAGCTGATGAGTGGAAATCGCTAGAAATGCTGTACATTTTGATGCTATGATCAAGCAATAATAATAATGGGTTGCATAATGTGACATAATTAATGAATATTCGTTTCATTGATAAAATACGGTCGTGATGCTCATATCAGCACAATGTGAGCAGTCATTATCTTCTAAAGAGTAGGAAGCCCAGTGCGCAGCTCCTGAGTAGCGGCCGAATTGCATCACCGGCTCTCTCCTCGCAACACACACTGTGGCTACATTTGCACTTTTAGTCACTTGTCGAACAAACACTGGAGAGAACAACATCTCTCATCACGACAACTCGACAGATATATATGTGTTCACGATGTATCCAACCGATGCTTAGGTAATGGGCAGGAATTAATTATCAAAACGTTTTGAATTTTTTCGGTTTGCTATTTCAGCCACGAATTTCTGTCATATCTATAGGATTTTACAGTTATCTGAAATGAGATACCAAGTAACGTGGTTACCTAATCAATATCCACGTTCACAAAGTACTCTTCTGTAAGCATTGACTTGTGTAGTTGATGACCTCATTATGATTCAGTTTCGTCTTGAATGGAAACTGCTGTATATTAATAGAATTCACTGACTTCAGTCCCTTTTCAAATATATTCAAAAGAAAACAAACTCGAAAAAATCGATAGATGTGATGTACGTGTACAGTAAAACATGTGATTACAATTATAGAAAAATTGGATCGTTTATTCAGGACAAAGAGCTTCAAAAATTGAGCAAGTCAATAAAGTGTTGGTCCACCTGTGGCGTTTATTCAAACGCTTATTAGGCTTAGCATTGACTGAAGGAGTTGTTAGTATTTCTTCCGGGGGATATCGTGCCAAATTCTGTCCAATTGGCGCATTAGAAGATCAAAATCCCGAGCTGTTTGGAGGGCTCTTTCTCAGATGGAGAGAGATCCGGAGAACTCGTTGGCAAAAGTAGGGTTTGATAAGCACGAAGACAAGCAGTAGAAACTCGTTCCGTGTGCATGCGGGCATTATCTTGCTGAAATGTAAGCCCAGGATGGCTTGTCATGAAGGGCAACAAAACGGGGCGTAAAATATCGTCGACTTAGCGCTGTGGTATGAGGGTGTCTGGTATGACTGCGAGGTGCCGGGGCTAGCAGTGTATTTAACACTAAATTCTTCTAGAATCTACATATTTAAATGATGCTCTAAGCCCCCATATTCTAACTCCGACTTTTGCTGTTGCACATGGATTAAAAAGAAACGCGAACTGACTGTAACAAACCCTGTAAGTGGAGTAGAAAAAGAGTTTGGCACCTGCAATAATTTAATTTGGTAAATAAGTTAAATAAAGGAAGGTTTCATTAACGTAGTGAGAAATGATAGGATTGCTCTGCCGATTAACAGAATGAAAGTTCTGTCCAAAATAACAATATGATTTATTAAGACTAAACACAAAATAATAAACATAAACACATGAAACATTTACAATACATCAAATTGGCTCAAATTGGATACTCAAATAAATGCTGTGAGGGTGAAGTTGTCCCTAAACTAGATTGTGACGTTAATGACGAAGTGGTATGTTGAGCCAATTCCTTGCAACTCAAATCTTAAGAGAGACACACAGCTAACCCAACATTAATTGCTGCTACATTAGTGAGAACTCAGACAATGAACACCCAAGACAGAACAAAGTTAGAAAAGACAAACAGGCGCGCCCTGCTGTGCTCTGATTATCACCTAGCAAAATTGCCTGCTTTGCCGGTGCTGCAGATGTACATTACCAAGCTGTCTCCTTAACTGCACGGACACGATCTGGCGTACTGGAGGCGATGGCTGGATGCTTCGACGTCCCGTCGTGGTGATGATAATGTCGCGAGTATAGTCTGAAACAAATTATCCTGGTCTGGTTGTTACAGACTAAAGACTTCCTAGCAACACAAATGCGCCTCTGAGGGAGACGAAGAAGGCTCGCCACACAATCATTGATGGTACAGTGATTGATTTTAACAAGCAAAGTCACACAGTAACTCCGATACAGACAACTTTAGCCAAAACTGCTCAAGACAGACAACATAGGCCACTTGTACGCAGAAAGCTCAATTGCCAACAGTACTCGGAAAGTTACATTGAAGTCGAAACTTCAGCAACTTCGTTAAACAGTTACAATCAAATAAAAGTATATTAGACAGCCAACAGAAGGCAGACTGTCCAAAAGCCGAGAGCCGACTACCCCACAAGAGCACCCATACAAAACCGAACATAGAACATTCCCGCACCCACGACAGTGGCTGCGGTTAACCGTTCCAATCAGCAACTCGAAAACTGGCGGAAAATTCCACTCTATTGCCGGAGCACTACCATTCCACCAATGGAGATTCTTGGCGCCAATTTCTCCGCTGATTTTGCCAAGTCACGGAGCTATGCCCTGAGCAAGCCAATCACAGTTATGATTTTGCAGAAAGCGCGGAAATTTGCCCGCCACAACTGCCTGTGTACACAAGTCATTTCCACGCCTCGCTGGTAGCCCGCCAGAAAGTGTTTTCGCTAAGTTTCTGCGAAGTAACGAAATCTCTAGCCCAGCCGCTCCTTCAGGCCTCTGCGGGCGTGTCTTTTGACAATGTCGGCGTCTGGAAAGCATTCACTCGACTCCCTCACACCTGTCGGCTTACCCTTTGAAGATCAGCATAGCCTGCCTGGCACTGGACCACCCTGGTGATGAGAGACGCTGCGTGGGAAGTCTGCGTGTGAAGGAATAGCAACTTTTCACCGCATGCAATTAGAGGGGAAAATCATAAGATAGAAATATGAGAGGGGGCTCATGCCACCTCTCATGACAAGCAAAGGGGTCGTGCTATGAAAAGAAATGGCACTCCTGACCATCATTTCCGGTTGTCGGGCCGTATGGTGGGCGACATTCATGTTGGTATCCCATCGTTCTCTGGATCGTCTTCAGATGCACCTTCCCTGGCCATCGGGGCTTAGTTCGAAGCGGGATAAGAGAATTTTACGGCAGTCCATGAGATTCCAGGCTGTATGTGCCCGACACCACTGCAAATGGTCTAATTGGTGATTATAAAGAATCTGTCTCGATTCCAAATAGAAACCGGATGTTGACCTAGGTTTCGGCCCGGATAACCACGCCTACTTCGAAACAAACTAAAACTACAAACTGCCTAAATAGGCAGTTTTAGTTTGTTCCGAAGAAGGCGTGGTTATCCGCGCTGAAACCTACGTCAACATACGGTTTCTATTTGCAGTCGAGGTGGAATCTTTATAATCATTAAATTATTCACGATCGCTGACGCGCTGCAAAGTTAAATTCTCCAGGACTTGTTGGTGTACAGAGGTCAAAGGCAGTCGGTGGAAAGGGCGCCGTGAGCTCAGCCGCCTTTCTGTGAGACCCCTATTAATGGTCCTTGTGCTCACTGAAACACCAGTTGCACGTCAGATCAATGTTAATGATGAATCTTGGGTTCTGACTGCTCGCTCCTTACGTCCCGTCCTCTCTCTGAGTCGACAGCTTCCATCTTGACGCCGTGCTCGGCCATGGTTCACTCATTCCTGCCAACATGAATGTATGAATATCAATTTGTGACCAATGTGCATAGCTCCTTCCCGATGCATCGCTTTTCAGTGATGGTGTGTGTCGAAGTAACGTAAAATTCGATTATAAAATAAGAAAGAAATGCGATGCCTCAATTTGTAAAACGAGACACTAAGTAACGTACTGCAGGATAACGTGGAAACAGCCTTAAAACTTTATTGTTTGGGAATTCTGCTGGTGTGACAAAGGTACTATGAAAAAATGTGAAGGCCGGCCGGTGCGGCCGTGCGGTTAAAGGCGATTCAGTCTGGAACCGCGTGACCGCTACAGTCGCAGGTTCGAATCCTGCCTCGGGCATGGATGTGTGTGATGTCCTTAGGTTAGTTAGGTTTAATTAGTTCTAAGTACTAGGCGACTGATGACCTCAGCAGTTAAGTCGCATAGTGCTCAGAGCCATTTGAACCATTTTTGAAAAAATGTGAAGGAACCCCCCTCTAGGAAGAACGGACTCAACTAAATGACTTAGTCCACTGGTGATCAAGGAAATATCACCCAGATTTTAAATTTAAAGTGTGTTTCTATAAGAGACAGTGTCACAAATATTCTCTTGTCTCCGCCATCATCACAGTTAGATAACTACTAAGAAACGCGCAAAGTAAAGACTACCTTCCTTCTGGACAGTGTCTCCACAGCGCGCATTGCCGGCTGTTCACTTCACGGATACGCTGTACATCTGCATCGGACTTCCTCCATCTGTCTAGGTGCAGGAAGCGTATCTGGTTCGCTGTGTAGGCTTTCTTCGTTTCCATTCCAAACCTGAAGTGTATAAGGGGCGATCAAAAAGTTTCTGTTCAAAGGCTACACAGTACAAAATCGGTGTGACAATCAGCCAAAATCGTTGTGAGCGTTGAGGCAATCATTCCACCCTTTCACAAGGTTGAAGTTACCGGTTTGGAAAAGCATTGTGTACTACTTAATGAAGAAATGCGTAACTGCCTGGTACAGGTCTGCTCCGACGGAACTGTCGAGCCTTAAAAGACTTTTTTTAAGGAACCGAAAGGTTGATAATCGCATGGGGAGAGATCAGGACTCTAGGGTGAATACTTGAATGCCTCCCTCTTGAGTTGGTGTAACTTCGGCGTTACGACATTTCCGATCGGTGACGTGAGCTACCATGAAGCAGCAGCATCCCTTTTCTCAGTTTTTCCAGACGTTTCACCTTAATTACATACGCATTCCTCATTCTCCGTTGGATGTCTGCCTATGTTTTCCTTCGGCGGCCAAGCAAAGAATAGCAGCACGTTGGTCCGGTATGGACGCATTTGGTAATAACGTCGACATAGTTCATTTATCCGCATTTATGACATGTAATCCGGAAAGACACGAATGGCACGCTAATCCCTTGCCTACGTGTCGGTGCTTGTATGTCGGCATCGGAGTAGCGCTACCAAATGCGCTGCAACCGTGGTCTCAAATATAAACTTTTTGATCGTTCCATATATTTCAATAAGCTGCAGCTAAGCTTTATTCGTATTTAGCAACTTGCATTGACTGCAAAAGGTCGAAAAGGTCAACTGGCAATTATCAGCAGTGGAAACAAACGCTGGTAATTTGTATTGAACAAAAACTTGGGTTAATTTTACCTTAAGTATTAAAACCCGATGACGCTAAGACCAATCTGATGAGTTGCTTGACTTCACTGATGACGTTTAACAATGTATCAAATAGGGTAAACCAGTCTGGTGTCATTGTTGACTTCCTTGCTCTCATGCCAGACGTAATTTAACGGAAGAATTGTGAAAGCAATAATAGTGAAAAGCTAACGGTATGTATTTCCTTATAAGTAGTAACTAAAAAATATTTCAGAAAAATTTAGAAAAACTAATCATATTAAAAAATGGGTCCTACGTTTTGAAAAAAAAGTGATATGTGGATGTTTACAAGACAGTCCTCAAAGACTTGGAAGAAAGTAGACAGCAGAAGCGAGGAAAGGTACTGTAAAGCGGCCATTTTTCTCTCAAAATGTATGTCGCAGGATGATATGCAAATTCCCTCGATAAAGCGGCCGTTCATTACACTGCCCTGTAATTGCAGGATCTGGGTTAATATTGCCAGTGGCTTTTCGCTTCACTGTTTGCTTTTCTGGTTTTCGTGGAAGTTTCGTACGACTGAAGGCTCATAAGTGCCGGCTGCTGTGGCCGAGCGGTTCTAGGCGATTCAGTACGGAACCGCGCTGCTGCTACGGTCGCAGGTTCGAATCCTGCCTCGGGCATGGATGTGTGTGATGTCCTTAGGTTAGTTAGGTTTAAGTAGTTCTACGTTTAGGGAACTGATTCAGATGTTAAGTCCCTTAGCGCTTAGAGCCATTTGAACCATTTTTATAGCTCATAAGTTGGATGAGCAAAAGGAATTTGCCGCTATAAAACAGCTGTACCCTGGGCAAGGCCTCGTCCACGGGTAGCGTGGCTGGGTTTGGCGTTCCCTCAGCCCCCACAGCAGGAGCGTTGTGTGACACGCATTCCTTTCTTGTAGTAACCATCAAATTCCTCGTAGAAGCCTTTTTAGCCAGATAAAAGATCTCTAGGCTTGTGTGGTTCTTATCAAGACATGTGATTGTTCGTTATGATGTCTCGGAGAAACGTCCAGTTTAAACTTTCAGAACACCGTCTCCTCTGTATTTTTCGGCAGAACCCGCGCTTTTGCGCTGCGCCTGTGCAGAGTTTTTCATTCGTGGATTTCAGAATCATGTCCTGGAATTTGCGTAGTCTTCCGGCTCTGACTGCCCGCTTCTGCTGGCTGCAGTACAATGATACAGAAAAAGATAGGTTATTGCTCATCGTAGTTACCTATTGTTCATTCGTCGGAATTTCGAATCGACGTGCTCATTGCCGGCAGTTTCCAGTTCTGGCAGCAAGACAGACCAGTTTCACACCATTCCTTGAAAACACACTTCTTGTCAGGTCGTTGAAGAGTAAGCAGTGACCTTTACGCCTTCATACACTAATAAACACTTTGCTTTAGGCCCTTGAAAAGTACACTTCTGCTCAGTCTCTTTCAGAGTATAAACACCTCGGCTTAGAACAGTGGAGAGATGAAGAATGAAACTAGAATGTCTGCACCTTAAGACTAAGTACAAAACGAAGGCCGGGATCACTTCTTCCAGTCACTGGCGCCGCCACACTGTTTATTTCCACACTGACCGACTGTTACGGTGGTACATCGTCGCGGTCCCCGAAGCAGTTAAGAAACGATTCGAGCTCGCTCCCTCCACGCGCCGAATACGCAATCTTAAAAGCACCCATCCTGCTTGTTGCTTTCAGTGAGCATTTTTGGAAGTCTGTTGGCGATCGCTCCTATCTTTCCATGTACTTTATACATCTAATTAGCAACTTAAGCAGTCACATGTCGTGTCTGCGGACTACTAACTATGTTGTATCCTCCTTACCCTCCTGTGACAAGGTTATACTTTGGGTTGTATTCTCTTGTCCGTCTATGAATTGTTCAAGTCAATAAATCTATTGTTTACAGAGCCCATTTGTTTCCATTCACAGTTAGAAGATCGCCCCTCCCATTCATATACCTATGTAAGTGGTGTGGTACTCATTTGTTTCATGCTTCATTCGGCCACCCTGTTAATATTAAATAAGACGTTTTCCATTGCGTGACAGTATACTTGTCGCGTGTTACTTTGCACGATCACTTGGAGTGATTCCTCATGCTGTTGGGCTTGTGCGTACTGCGGATATGCTCCGTCCACAGCCGACACCTCACTGTAGTAGTGAACACATGAAAGAGTTTTGGAGAAATTTTCAAGCTAACTTAAAGCTTTAATCGTGGTCCTTAGCTGCTCTGTAACGAAAAAAGAAGAAAGAGATTATAAAGGTAAAACATTAATATCCCTTACCCGGTTCCAGAAGTTCTCCTTAATGGGTCTTTGTAATAAGAAGCACACCTCGGGGACACTAGTTTAGCCAATCCAGATCAGAATGAGAAGTAGCGTCAGGTACCTGATCTTCGGTGAGCCACTTCGGCACTGAAGGTGGGTGTTTGCAGAGGAACGCACTGCTTCTCAATGTTTAGATATCAGCAGTACTGCTTTTTCCTTGAACGATAGTTTCAGTAGAACTGAAAGCAGATACATTCATATTTACAGTCTGATTTGGCCGTTTAGAAGATAATAAATATTACTGAGTTCCATACTTCCTTCAGTACTCGTCACCATACCCCATAATTTTTGCAAGGAAATTACAAATCTCGAAGACAAAGTCACTATTGCCGAATCAGTATGGCGACCAGTATATCAGAATCTATCACTACACTATCTCATTAATGTATGCAGACACCGGTTAGTGTGCATTAATGTGGAGAATGTCCACCCTTCACCTTTGTCACGGCTTGAACTCTCCTGAAGAAACAGTCAATCTTCCAACATCTTTCTGTATAACAGTGGCAGCCCATTCTTCCTCAAGAGCTGAAAACAATAAATATAGTGCTGTTGGGTGCTGGGATGCGGAACAAAGTCATCCCAAAAGTGCTCCACTAGGTCCAGGTCGGTACTCGGGGCAGGATAGTTTATATCAGGAATGTTATTACCGACAAATCATTGCGTCACAGGTGCTGTATTATGACATGCCTAACTGTCATGCTGATATACAAAATCACCACCTCTGAACTATGCCTCCTTTATATCCTAAAACTATGCTGTAAAAATTATTCATATTTTTCGCGTTTAGCGTTTTCTTAACCGCAATGAGAGCACTGTACCCGAACCACGACGAACACCCCCTTAACATAACACCAATTGTTGGCACCACACATGATGGCAGGTATCCTTTATCAGTCACTCGTTAAACCCATACCTTCCATCGGACTGTCTCAAGATATACCGTGATTCATCACTCCAAATCTCTGGTTTCCAGTCAGCCACTGTCCGGTGTTACTTAACACTGAATACAGAAATGTGTGGCTTATGAGGCGCTACTCGACTACTTTTTTGCTCTCTGCGCTAGGTGATTTGGTCATAGCTCTTGGGAACTTACTGATGATTCCTTTCGCTGATTTCGTGCGATTTTTGCAACCACCCTCCGCCTATCTTAATGGCCCCTGTCTGTCACTACATGAGGTTCACTTTGTCTTGGTTTAGTTGTGGTTATTCCTTTGTGTTTTCAGCTCATAACCACATCACAGGGGGTGAAATGTGTTCTGGCGTAACGACAAGCGCTGGCACGAAGATCAAGAACGATACAGCAGAGAGGGCTGTGAGATGATGTCAGCCAATCGCACGGTGACTAGGACGTCACCACGACAGGAGCGGCATCTACACGAAGAGAATCAAAGCGATGCACTGCCTAGCCTTGGCAAGACTAGTAGACCCAGACTAGAAGAGAGCACCAGAAGAGCTGCAATACCAGTAACTCATGAACTTGTGTGATTACCTAGCATGGAAATTGTAGAGGGTATGTTCGAAGAGGATAGAAACTGTCAGGATGCACCATATTAAAACTCGTCCCAGTTTCCCAAGTGCTTTATTGTTTCCAGCTACAGTGCCCCATTCGTCTCAGCTGCGTCACCGGGTCCTCCAATGCTCAGGACACCACTTCACTGTCTGCAAAACGGCTTGGCACGGAATGGCTGCCTCAGCCAGGCTGAGGTCAGGCTGCACCGGCAGTCGACTCAGAGGTCTCTGTCCCTGTTGCCTCAGTGCCACTTGCAGGAAGTCACAGGGCAGCCCCTTGTGTGCTTTTTCACCGTCATGGTTAGGATCGTGGCGATAACAAGCACCTGCGATCCAGCATCCGAATCTGCGGCTCTCACATTGGGATTGCTCCAGCGTGTGTTGGGAGCCAAGAAGACTGTCTACAGTAGCGAGCCACGGCATTGCCCACCGCTGGCTGGCTGCGAACCCCACGTTGGCCTCAAAGTGTTGAACCAGTGACCTGCCGTGGACAGGAACGCTGGCACCCCCTTCTGCTACTGCGTGTAGCCGGTGGTGTGACACGCCCCTCCCCCCCCCCCCCCCCCCCTGCCAGGAGAGCTGTTACACTTGAATGCCTTGTTAGTGAAATGGCGCCTATTTATACGCAGCTGTGCGCCTCCGTTTTGCTAATGCGCTGCTCCGAGTCATGTACTCATAGCTTCTAGGTAGGCCAGTGGGCCCCTTCTGCCTGTAACATGCGCCATGCAAACTGCTGCATTTACACTTTCAGCAGGTCTATGACCCTGTGGCCTCCATTCTACTTCACAACTGCTGGTAGCATAACTAACTGTCAACAGGCCCGCACCTGGCTGTAACTTGGGTGCTCCGAAATATTGCACTGAAGCTAACCTTTTCCCATCTTAAACGGTGGTGCTGCTACATTATTCTCCCCTTCAGAAAGATCCGGTCCATGGGTCGACCTCTAACTTCTCTTAAAATTGTTTGGGTTGGCATGTACTTATGACATATTTACTACTACTATTAGAAAACTTAGATGTGGTCTAGTCCTCTTAAAACACATGACATGAGACAAAATGTAAAAATTCCTTACAGGATGACCACTTCACTTAAAGTTCGATCAACCTCTTACCTACCTGTCTTACGCCCTCAGTATCCAATTCACTGGGATTTGGACTACCGTCAGTTCTCTCTTGGAATTGGCTCTCTGCCTGATCAGAATGAAAACAACACACAACAATGTTAAAGCTGCAATGGCACTTGGCAAAGAGGTGCTCAAAAAGATAGTTACTCGTCGTTGCCTCTCCCTATATTGAGCGACATGCTGCACAAACTGTCCGGCCTATATGCGCGCTTCTTGCTCTGATATGAACTGGTTTACGGATCTCAACAGACCTGAATCCATAGTTTGATTTAACGAGGTCAGATTCTGCCTTGGCCAAACTCTAAAGTAGCTTCTGGCCAGTATAGCTACGGCTGTGTAACATCCAATTGCGTGACTCCTGAAATTGATGCTGGCAGATTGAACGTTGGTCCTATTATGTTACACTTAGTTCTATTGATTAAAATTCCGCTCCCCTCGAGCTCTATACTTTTCGCTTCGGCATATACTCCCTGCTGAAAACAACTTGCTACTACTACTAATTTTTCGTAAGTGGAGAAGAACCAATGCATCCCAACCCAATGCAAGCTCAATTTTGACTCTATGATGTCCCTTGGACAGTCTATTTCTTCCCTCCTGGCTAAAACTAACTGCACCGTGCACATGTCTGGATTGGTGCTTATCACCCTGGCTAGGCATACCGTTACCTTCCCTCTATGACAGCTCCGTAATTCCTCCCCTGTCATCTCGGCGTACCGGCTGTTAACTGCCGAGATCAGCAATACCTCCTCAGTTTTCTGTTTCTATCAACTTGCTCAACGCTCCCCTTTTCACCTTCACCCTTCCTACCTCTTCAAAAGGACTTCTGTCCTCAGTAGGCCCACAATACTCGAAAACACATGCATATGAAAATACAATGCCTAATTAATCTACGCAACCCCAATTATACATTACAAAAAGAAACTGCAAATACTCTACTACTTTATGGATCGCAAAGTATACGGTACATCATGCTATACTCTATCTTCCTGGATTTCCCTACGCTTAACACCTCTCTACACCCCCTCTTTCTTCCTCTTCCCTTCCTGTGACATGCCTGGAATCACATCTGGACAACATTTAAATGGCCGCAACCGCCCAGTGTGTACTATCGTTGCCAGCGGAGGTGGCCGAGCGGTTCTAGGCGCTTCAGTCCGGAGCCGTAAGACTGCTACGGTCGCAGGTTCGAATCCTGCCTCGGGCATGGATGTGTGTGATGTCCTTAGGTTAGTTAGGTTTAAGTAGTTCTAAGTACTAGGGGACTGATGACCTCAGATGTCAAGTCCCATAGTGCCCAGGACCATTTGAACCATTTTTTGTACTATCGTTGTTCTAGTTGGCAGCTGAAGCTCAACATTAACGGGGGATGTGGTTTCTACTACTTGGTATTGCCCCTGATAACTTGTGATGAACTTCTTTGCTTTCCCTTTTGGTGTCTAGGGGATGGATAGCATTACCCATCGCCCTACCATATACTGTGGTGAACTTCCTTTCCGCTTCACTGCGTCTTCCTGCCTTTCCAAAGCCTTTATATTCACCTTTTGTACCTGTTTCAAACATTCTGAATTGTCCTCGCGAATTGACGTACAGATTCACCAGCCCTTCCTTTCTGTAGCTTCACTAAAACCAACGGTGACGGAATTTTTCGCCCGTACACTACCTCAGAATGAGACACACCGGTATTGGTATGGACTTTAGCATTGTATGTGCATACAATATGCTTCAAATCCTCGTCCCACTGACGGTGATGAGAATCGACATAAAAACTCAGCTTCTTCCCGATTGTTGTGTGTACCCGTTCTGTCCTTCCGTTCACCTGTGGATGCAACGTGCTCGTCCTCAACATCTTTACATTCAACAATGTACACAGTTCCTCAATTAAATCTGACATGAAGTTGGTTCCTTGGTCAGTAATTATTGTCTCCAGTACACCAAACTTCAAAATCTAGTTATTTACTAACGCTTGCATGACCATTGCTACCTGTTGATTTGACATAGCCATCATCTCCACATACCTCTAAAAATGGTCTATTTTTGTCAGAATGAATCTGTTCCCGATGGTATTCGACTGAAAGGTCCTAAGACATCAATTCCCAACATATAAAATGAACATGTCACTTCCGGCAATCGTTGTAGCTGTATCTGTTTTTGACTCAAATCTGCTCTCTGCATGGTATACGATTCTTGACATATTGATTCACATCCACTTTCCTACCTCTCCAACAATACCTCTCCGCAACTGTGCTATTCGTCGCTCTATACCTGCCATGACCACATAACACATGATCATGTGTCTTAACCTCATCTCTCAGTTTTGCTGGCACTACTACCCTTGGCCCTAGCTCTGTTTGCTGCACAGAATACCGTCACACATATTAAACTGTGGCTGTGTCTGATACACTTTACAATCGTTGTCAGTGTCCTGTAATTCTTGCCACACTGCTGGGTCATAACCTATGACTTCTGCTTTTGCCACCTTTCTACTCAGTGCATCCACATTACCGTGTTTCTTCCCAGGCTTTTGCACCATCTTGTAGTCGAATTCACTAAACCTCACAGCCCACCTTGCGAGTCTAGTGGACGGATCCTACAACCCCAACAACCACTTCAACACAGCATGATCTGTCACTACCCGAAATCTTCTCCCATATAAATAACATTTAAAATAAGTGATACCATAGATTACACTAAGCATCTCGCTCTCTGTTGTTAAGTAATTCCTCTATGTGGCACTGAACTACCTAGACGCGTAGGCTACAGGATGTTCTTTCCCATAAATTTCCTGACTAAGGACACACCCTAATGCTTGATTCGATGCATCGCATGCTAGTATAAACTCCTTTTACGAATCTGGAAACACAGGAACTGGACTTGATGTTAACATTTCTTTCAGTCTGTCAAACGCTTTCTGACACTATTCACTCCACTCAAATTTCACACCCTTCTGTAACAATCGCGTCAATGGCTGTGCTAAATCTGCAAAACCCTTCACGAACTTTCGCCAGAATTTGCAAATTCCGACGAATGATTTTTCTTCCCTAACTGTTTTCGGCTCCCAAAAATCCCTTACAGCTGTACCAACCTCGGATATGTTCGCACTCCAGCCTCACTGATGATATGACCTAAATATTTCACTTCTTCCAATGCAAAATGACACTTCTTCAGACTCAATGATAAACGAGCTGCTCTTAACCTCATAAAGACTTCCCTTAAGCGCTGCCTATGCTGCTCCATACTACATGAAAACAATGTCATCCAAATAGACAAGACACTGCCATGGTTTCAAACCCCTTAACACACTGTCTAGAAATCTCTGAAATGTTTCCGGAGCGTTTTTCAAACCGAATGGCATTCTGGTGTACTGGTAATGTCCTCCTGGAGTAGACGAAGCAGTTTTTGGACGTTCCTGAGGCCTCCATTTTACTTCGCAACCGCTGGTAGCGTAACTTACTGTCAACAGGCCCGCGCCTGGCTGTAACTTGGGTGCTCTGAAATATTGCACAGAAGCTATCCTTTTCCCATCTTAAATGGTGGTGCCGCTACACTATTAAAGGGCATTGATTATTTGCATGTCCCCAACTGCTTGCGACCCATCATGTAGAGACGAAAGTTAAGTATTGTCAGTTCAATTGCTTTAATAGACTCCATTAATATGATTTACTTTTATGTTGTCTAGCTATCCAAGAAAACAGCTTCCTAGGCTTTCTATTAGAGATGAGTGGGTAGGATCCCACAAAACGTCCCCAGTGAATCTGTTACTCAAATAACATCCAATCACTGGTCCACGTTCAAAGTTACTGAACTCTCCTGAGCGACCCATTCTACTGTTATTGTTCCTCTACTGGCAATTTGGTACTACTCGGCTCCATTAATACAGGTGGGTCGGCGTCACACAGGTGTATCCGGGTACTTCTGATGAGACAGTCTATAAGAAGGTGAAATTTAATTTAAAATTACTGTTGTGGTGGGTTAAATTAAAGAGTATAGTCTTCATTTGACACACGATTTACATACAGGCAGTTGTCCATTGTTAACAAATACACCGAAGCACCAAAGAAACTGGTATTCAGATACCGAGATATGTAACCAGGCTACGATCAGACATGTCTATATAAGACAACAAGGGCCTGGCGCAATTGTTAGACCCGTTACTGCTGCTACAGTGGCAGGCTGTAAAGATTTCAGTGAGTTTGAAAGTGGTGTTAAAGTCGGCGCACGAGAGATGGGTCACAGCATCTCCGAGGTAGTGATGAAGTGGGAATTTTCCCGTACGACCATTTCATGAGTGAACCGTGAATATCAGGAATCCGGTAAAACATCAAATCTCCGATATCGCTGCAGCCGGAAAAATATCCTGCAAGAACAGAACCAACGACGACTGAAGAGATCCGATCAACGTGACGGAAGTGCAACCCTTTCGCATGTTGCTGCAGATTTCAGTCCTGGGCCATCAACAAGTGTCAGCGAGCGAACAATTCAACGAAACATCATCGATACGGGCTTTCGGAGCCGAAGGCCCACTCGTGTTGACTGCATGACACAGTGCTTTATGTCTCGGCTGGACCCGTGGACACCGACATTGGACTGTTGATGACTGGAAACATGTCCCCTGTTCGGACAAATCGCGTTTCAAATTGTATCGATCAGATGGACGTGCACGGGTCTGGAGACAGCCTCATGGATCTATGGACCCTACATGTCAGTTGGCGACTGTTCAAGCTGGTGGAGGCTCTGTAACGGTGTGGGACGTGTGCAGCTGGTGTGATATGAGACCCCTGATACTTCTAGATGCGACTCTGACAGGTGACATATACGTATGCATGCTGTCTGATCATCTGCATCCGTTCATGTCCATTGCGCATTCCGACGGACTTGGGAAATATCAGCAGGACAATGCGACACCCCACACTTTCAGAATTGCTACAGAGTGGCTGCAGGGACGCTCTCCTGTGTTTAAACACTTCCACTGGCCACCAGATTCCCCATACATGAACATTATTGAGCTTATTTGGGATGCCTTGCGATGTGCTTTCCAGAAGAGATCTCGAAGCCCTCGTACTCTTTCGGGTTTATGGTGTCAGTTCCCTCCAGCATTACTTAGGGGGGGGGGGGGGGTAGTACGTCAAACGGGCCGACTTGGAGGAGAAGAGGCATCTCGGGACATTTTAATTTCCAGTGTCCATACTTTTACAAACAGAAGTCATTAAACTTTGTCAGCATCACCAGGAAGGATTCAGGATTCACACCCATTGCAGTGGACGTTGGAAAACATAACAAAATAATTTTTTTACGTGCGAAATTTCATCATTTTTCACCTACTAACGGATGCATTTGTTGCTATAGGTACACTTTTCTTCATAAGTTAGAGAGATTCTTCGATGAATTTTGCACAGCATACAAACCATACTCACATGACTGTCTCGAACGTCTGGTTGGTTTTCAAACGCTGTCTGTACATTCTGTAAGCCTGAATACATCCTATTGTTTATTATTACGTGATAGAGTTACACAATCTCCTTTACCAACTATTTTATCACTGTATTCTGTATCTCTACTGTCTGCAGAGCTTTTTCAAGGCATTTTTTTTGGTACAAGTTTTTGTTCAACTTTGCATAGAAGCGAAAATAACATGAAGGAACGTCTTCTTTCCATGATATGGGTGCGCCAGAAATTATTCTCATCTGCAGGTCTGTCGCATTTCGTATCCTAAATTAACGATGACAGGAATATCATTGTCCTATGGTGAGCACATTCTGGTGGTAGTACCCCTTATCTTTTAGATTCAGTATTCCAACATATTTTTGTAGGAGAAACTTCTGCACTGGCTTTGTGTCTTAGAGGGAAAAATCCTACTAATAGCAGTTCTATCTCAAAGAACTGTCACTTTTGAACTTTCTCTGGTATTAACGCACGTGTCATTGCTTTGTTATTTTCGTCAAATTTATTATGATCGTCTTACGTTTCACGACACATTAAAGTGCATATCATTATGTGGAATCATGTGATAATCAGTAACTCGTCTGATGTCTCTGATTGTAGCGCGCTTTGTAGGTAATAAACAACTGTTAAAAAATCTGTGAACTTTTGACTATATGTGTTTTCTATTAGGGATACATGAAGGAATGGTTCAAATGGCTCTGAGCACTATGGGACTCAACTGCTGTGGTCATCAGTCCCCTAGAACTTAGAACTACTTAAACCTAAATAACCTAAGGACATCACACACACCCATGCCCGAGGAAGGATTCGAACCTGCAACCGTAGCAGCAGCGCGGCTCCGGACTGGAGCGCCTAGAACCGCATGGCCACCGCGACCGGCGATACATGAAGGAACCTCCACTCATAATAAGCAAATAACTCATTTTCTCGTCTCCCGGGAAATGACTCTTGCCACGCAACACTTCCACTGCAAAAGCATCGAACTGTTGATATATTGGTGTTACGTGTGTTGTTCCTACAAAGACCTTACTCTGCACAGCTTAGTGGAGTACATGTGAACCATTTCTACGCCGAACCTGCGCAGTCCAATTAAGTAGTTATTATTCTGAAACAAGTTGTAGCCCTACATCATGTTTCTTATATGAATAGACATAATAACCAACATCATTTTTTATTATACGTTTATCTTTACTCTATGTACAACCCTCGCCTGAGGGAATACCGACAAAGATGTCCCTATTTCTCTTCGGTTACACCTAACATTATTTTAATAACTATTGCCTCGTTTCCTCTGCAGTTAAGCTGAGCTACCATTTCGCCCTTTTGCAAGATATTCGTGTTACAGATCGTTATTCCAATTTAGTTTCGGAGCAGTTATACATTTAATACACGCTCTCATTCCCAACTGCAACAGCACTCATTTTGAAGTATTAAGTGCTCGCAGTTAGAGTAGTTACGTGACTTCTATGCTTTTATAGAGTCGGGCAGATTATTTTCTGGGTGAGGGAGTTCCACTGAGGCACTCGTGTGTGCAGCCAGTTGTCGTGGACAGCTTTATGAGGTCGAGACAATTAAGTTTCCAGCAGTATTGTGAGAACTGAATGTAGAAACGCTTTGAATGATAAAATTCCTACCAGTATGTATCAGGAAAGTAATTTTCTGTGAACTAAACTCACATATTTTCAGAACTTAATACGCCTTTTGCACATTTTTAGTCTATATGCCTGAGAACATCATTAGCGGAGAAACCATTGTGATTCTCTAGACGATATCATTTCAACAACATATACAATATAACGCTTCCCTGCTATTAATTTATGAAACACTACTAATAAAAGGAGGAAGGAAAACAAAATTGACAGAATGAAGCTCTTTTTCATTGCATTTGTGATTTCATTTTGAGGTTTATAAATGTGAGTACCAGAATCTAATGGAAGCAGTAAATGATAAAATGTCAATATAGAATAGAAACAGGCGAACTATCTAACTTTTTCGAAGCGATGACAAACATAAGCTCAAGAAGAAATATTTATGATGAGGCACTCATAAATAATCAGCTAATTCAATTTAGTTTCCAAATATACAGCAGATGTAGCATCATAATTCCGGCAGAACACCACAGGAATTTGGCAGACAAATATTAGAATCACTGAGAGAATCAACAATACGTTTCATAATGGAAAACTGTTGAATGGAACATGCAACTAAAAACGAACAGGGGCTAAATCGACCTGCTTTTCTATGGTGAAAGCCACATGGAAAACTAAAACTTTGGCATTGTCAGCGGAAGGATAACTGAAAACAATATCTGACGTGGTAGGAAAAAGTGGAAGACTATATACGTCGTATCGACGAAAACGAGGTGGGAACAAAACAGTTTGAAATACGAAAATTTAAAGGTCAGATAGTAATGTGTAAGACAGAGTTTTAATTCATCGTCCAGGCACTTTAATTTCCTTTACTGAAAACTAATGAAGGATTTGAAAGTTCATAATAGGAACATTGTTGCAAACGCAACCGTTACTAGCCTTACTTATGACATTGAAGACACAGAAGTTCCTTTCATGGGATATCACTGCTAAGATAAAAATTTGGTTTCTGCGTAATTTAAGACTCAAGCCATCCAGAAACTGGAATTACGTCAGGTTAAAATCTGATTACTGGGAAGTTAAAACCTGAAGCAGGGAAGACATAGAGATCACACAGCCAGTGAAGGAGTAGCCTTACTTCGCCAAAATAGGTTTACTAATATCAAACAAAGAGCTTGGAATTGGGACAAATATCTGAAATTGTGCATTTAAAGATCGGAAGAATAATGAAGGAAAATACGGATGTTTGAGGGCTGAACAAGAAAAATATTTCAGTATGTTAAATATGTAGTTACGTAAGACAGGATAAATGACATGGACTATTGCAATTCAAAATGTGTTTGCTTGTGTTAGTGGAGTACTGGAACTTCTCCTAGAATTGTAAAAGATGATTACGTTATTCAGTACCACTGACACCATTATACGAGGGTTGCCCAGAAAGTAATGCACCGCATGTATTTTCTTCTACAATTATATATTGAATATAATGAGAATTACACACACGAAATAATGGTCTTTTATATACACACCATCCTTTTCAACGTAATCTCCATCCCGTTCTATGGTCTTCCTCCAGCGCCAAACAAGGGAGTTTATGCCCTGCCGGTACCAATCCTTGTCCTGGTGGCGGAGTCAATGCTTCACTGTGTAAATTAGTTCCTCGTCGTCCTCAAAATATCTTCCACGAATGGCGTCCTTTAATGGCCCAAAAGAGTGGAAGTGCGAGGGGCTAGGTCAAGGCTGTCAGGTGTGACAGCCGTGGATGTTCTCCCCGAGCGCTGCAAGTCGTGGAGCTCCGCCGAACCGCAGCCTCCGTGTCCAGAGACTAACTGTGCTTCTGTCGGCAGCACATGCTCCATAGATGTTGCACAAGCGTTTGCGAATATTACTCACAGTTTCTTTCTCTGCAGTGAGAAATTTAATGACGGCTCGTTGTTTCTAACGTACATCCTCAACAGACGCCATTTTGAAACTGTCCTGCAGCTACGCTATTTTCAGAAGTGATGGCAACTTGGAAAACTGACTCAGGAGACTTCAGATAACACATACGCAGCGTGTCGCATTCGTACCATTGTTTTCGGCTGAGAAAAAAAGAATGTGGTGCATTGCCTTCTGGGCAGCCATCTTAGTACAAAAGGCAGTCGAATCAAAACGAGACAAATGGAAGAAAGTGAGTGAGCTGTTTGTTATTTCAAAAGTAATCGCCATAGTTTCTAACACATTTATCCCTGTGTGTTCTGCAGCTCTTGAGCTAGTGGCTAGCGTTGCTGCTCCTGGATCACGGGATCCAGGATTCGTGGATTTTCTCCGCCGGGGACTGGGTATTTTTGTTATCTTCATCATCTCATAATAATTCAGGAAATTGGCGAAACAGGACGGTGAAAAGTTTGGGAATTTGTAGGGGCGCTGATAACCACGCCGTTGAGCGCCCCACAAAACAAAATCAACATTTATCGCAGTGTGAGACAAGTGGGTCGGTCAGTGCCTTCATGTCCGCCCCCGGTAGCCGAGTGGTCAGCGCGACGGACTTTCAATCCTAAGGGCCCGGGTTCGATTCCCGGCTGGGTCGGAGATCTTCTCCACTCAGGGACTGGGTGTTGTGTTGTCCTAATCATCATCATTTCATCCCCATCAACGCGCAAGTCGCAGACGTGATGTCAAATGGAAAGACTTGCACCAGGCGAGCGGTCTACACGACGGGAGGCCCTCGTCACACGTCTTCATCCATTCATTCAGTGCCTTCATGGGAAATGTTTCCGGTTGCCTACGGAACAATGATTATACTGAGGCGTGCACCTCATCGTCCAAAGCAAATTGACGGTCACGAATGTGTTTCTTCAAGGTTCCATAAATATGGAAATCGCATGGGAAGAAGTCGGGACTGAATGGAGGATGTGTATGGGCTTCCCAGAGAAACTCCTGCAGCGTTGTCGAAGCAGCATTGCGGTCTTTTCTTTTCTTTTCTTTTCTTTTCTTTTCTTTTCAACGGAATGATGCCTCCCGTCTACATTTCTGGGCGTGTGGACATGACGACGCCCCCTTTTTTAGTTTCCAAAAGAGTCCAAATATTGCTGTGCTTTCATCGTGGCGCCATGTTCCAGAAAGTCAATCACCAGCGGGCGCTTGCAGCCACAGAAAAAGTTCGTCATGACTTTCCCGCAGCTGACGGGCACGGCTTTGGTTTTTTTTTCGGTGGGGGTAAATTCATATGATGCCAATGTTGGCTCAAACTGACGACACCATGTTTCATCTCACGCGACATTACGGGAAAGGATATCCTTAATCGTAACACCGTTCCAGGCGCTGCAGTGATGAAACAGTATTCAACTTCTGCTCCTCGGTGGAACCCACTACGCACAGATTTTCCGGCACTTGCGATGTTCTTTCATGATGTGTGAGCGGTACCGTTACTGAAGCACAACGTGAGCCGAAAGTCTTCCACCGTCCGCCGTCGGTTATTTCTGACGTCAGCGTCTTCAGCAGCAATGGCACAGAGCGGTAATGACACGATGAGACTTTCCTGTCTGACTGCCATCTTTCAGTGACACCCTACCAAGCGAAACTGTTATTCCTTGGAAACAAACCCGTGCTTTACATTCTTGCTTGCCATTCACAACAGACATTTGGGCACGATTTTCACTTCCTGAAACTCTCTCGGCATTGAAAAACAGTGCTACATCATGTTGTTCGTCCTTCCTCGCCTCATAGAGAAGTTTGACACACACCTGAATAGATGATCTAACGTCGACCATGTCTAACAGAAAAATGGCAAGCAATGAAAGTTGGCGCTATACTTTGCTGATTCCCATTAGAGGGCACTTCTGTAGACACATCTAGGCGCTACAGTCTGGAACCGCGCGACCGCTACGGTCACAGGTTCGAATCCTGCCTCGGGCATGGATGTGTTAGGTTTAAGTAGGTTAGTTAGGTTTAAGTAGTTCTAAGTTCTAGGGGACTGATAACCTTAGAAGTTAAGTCCCATAGTGCTCAGAGCCATTTGAACCCTTTTTGTATACACATGTACCGGCGCTATCAGCGTCCGTGCCATGCTCATTATACACTCTGTCTCGTTTTCATCTGACTTCACCTCTACTTAAAAAAGAAGTACCCTTGCCTTTCACATGTAAGAAACTATCAGCCTCGATTGAGGTAATGAAACCAACCTTTACCTAGATTTCAGCCCAAGTAATTAAGCCTTCTTCAGAAGATAAACCTGATTCTACAATATGTCTACGAGGGCATGCTCTAGAAATAAAACTAAAACAGCCTGAATAGGCGTATTCACATTTCAAAAATCCTGTACATAGGTACTAAGACTCAGTACCTACGTACTGCATATTAACATGTTAGAAATGCATTATTATAAGGTCGTCAATTTTCATATTCATCATTTCCAAATTTGTTCGAGTTTCATACCAAATGGTGGTTTGTAACTGAAACCGGCAGTACAATAAAAGACATAATACGGCTTTGCGTGACGAATTATTGCTTACTTTTATTGCAGTTTCATGCTTCATGGAATATTTCACAAGTTCTGGGTGTCAACTACCAAATCATTTTAAACATCGATAGGTTTGTAAAGCTAAAGGGGAGTAAAGAAATGAGAAATGTGTTTTGTGCAACTACACTTTAGGGTTTCTGGAGTACAATCTGCCCTGAACGAAACCCCCCCCTCCCCGCGCCCCCCCCCCCCTCTTCCAATATTCCGGAGCGGCTCGAACAAATCCAACTCCGCGATTATCGCTTTCCAACAGACGGCCGCCAAAACGAAAAAGGAAGATTACTTTTCACCGCACCGGCCGAATGACGTAATTATACGTGGGCGCAGAGAGCGCGTCGCGTCGCGTGTAATTGGCTCGCAGCGCGTCAGCGGCGCTCGCAATAAATGTTGATTTCACGCCGGCTGTCACCGCACCTGAGGCGCGCTCATTAAAAAATAAAACTAACTCCGCGGTACGTAACGCCGCGCCGCCGCTGAGCTGAGCTCTGCTCGCGAACCGCCTCTCCTTTGTTTGGGAGCGCCGGCTCCTCTTTTTTTCCGGCGCCGACGCACCGAGCCTCTAATTGGGTTTTTGACGCGCTCGCCACGGCGGCCGAGCCGCGCTACGTGCAGGTCTCCGGGCTGCAGTGGCCATCCACCGACCACCGGCGGTCGTAAATGTTTTTAATTCGGCCTGCGCGCACAGGCTACCGTGCCCAGGTGCGGTCGCTCTGTGGTCGGGTCGGCGGGACAACGGCGGCCTTTGCAGCGGACGCTCGCGAAATGAGCAATTGATCCCGCTGTTGTCCGTTGTGTACGCACACTAAACTACTCTTGCATCTGCGAAGCTTTGTTTTCTCTTTCCGTCTAGTTATGGGATCTGTTTTGTGGGTTCTGCTTATGTAATAGATCTAATACGGGCATGAATTAGTGCCGTAAAAAATAATAAAAATAATAAAAAATATTAAAGATGTTCGAAGCAAGGAAGACATCACAAATTCTTAAGGGCGATGTATAACGGCTCATTATACACTTCGGTGAAACAGGTCATGGGGTACCTCATCATCTCCTGTCGGACCTCTCTTTGCCCAGCAGAGTACAACAACTCGACGTGGCATAGACTCAACAAGTCGTTGGTACCCTCATGCAGAAATGTTGACACATGCTGCCTCTATAGCTGTTCATGATTGCGAAAGTGTTGGCAGTGCAGGGTTTTGAGCACTAACTGATCAATCTATTATGTCAATTCAGTGTTCGATAATATTCATGTGGGCGATATGCGTGGCCTAATCATTCACTCGGATGGCCCAGAAAGCTCTTCCAAAAAATCTTGAGTATTTGAGGTGTACTATTTCTCCTGGGTGGACTGGGGTTTAAAAAAATTATACGAGATATTATGATAAATTTTATAAATAATCGACAAGTACGCCAAAGAAGAAGAGATAGAACTACAATGGACATGTTATTCCATGGACTCTCGCGCTTCTACGCATGAAGTATCTTTCCTTTGTCATTTGCTTAACTTATCTGCTTGGATTCGGACCTAAGAGGACGTTCTTGTGTGAAGCTCATCTTGCTGTACCAGCTGACAATATAAGTTGTACTTAAAAACCGAAAAATATAATGGTTAATGTGGTGTCACCGCCAGACACCACACTTGCTAGGTGGTAGCCTTTAAATCGGCCGCGGTCCGCTAGTATACGACGGACCCGCGTGTCGCCACTGTCAGTGATTGCAGACCGAGCGCCGCCACACGGCAGGTCTAGAGACACTTCCTAGCACTCGCCCCAGTTGTACAGCCGACTTTGCTAGAGATGGTTCACTGACAAATTACGCTCTCATTTGCCGAGACGATAGTTAGCATAGCCTTCAGCTACGTCATTTGCTACGACCTAGCAAGGCGCCATTATCATTTGCTATTTATCTTGTGATGCATGTACCGTCAGACCGATGTTCACCAATTATGGATTAAAGTTAAGTATTCCATCAGCTACGTACTTTATTTGCTACTATAAATTCCCTTAACTGTTCCAGACCTCACGCCAGCCTGCGTGAGCTTAAACGCGCGCCTTTCGGCTACCGGTCATAGTGGCTTGGCTGTCTTGCCAAGTCACAACAAATTGGTGACGAGGATGGGATTTTGCGTTCGTATTGCTCTAATTTACTTGTGTCATGGCTTCGTCACAATCTCCAGATGTACTGTCCGAATTTTATCGCTTGCAGAATCAGCAGACGCAGGCCTTATTGGATGCCCTTGGACAGCTCGTCCAGGGTCAACGTGCAATGCAAAACGATGCGGCAGCCGCCGCTACACCACTACAGCAGCCACAACACGCAGTTGCACCACCTTTTCGTCCTTTTGATGCGGCACTGGAAAGCTGGACGGAGTGGTCACGCCAATTTGGATTCCATCTCGCCGCCTACAGAATTCAAGGTAATGAGCGGCAGCCTTTTCTCCTTTCCGCCCTAGGTGTCCAAACGTACCGTGTGATAGTGAAATTGTTTCCCCAACGCGACGTAGCAACTCTGTCCTACGACGAAATTCTGTCTGCATTAGATGCATATTTCAAAGAATCAGTCAATGTAGTTGCAAAACGGTATACCTTCTTTCGTACAAAACGTACGGCCGGTCAGACTAATAGGGAGTGGGTTGCAACCTTGCAAGGCCTTACTAGGGATTGTGCTTTTTTGTGTGTATGTGGACTCCCTTATTCAGATACTATGGTACGTGATGCAATTGCACAGAACGTTCGTATAAGGGAACAGATTTTGAAACTAGTCAATCCCTCCCTTCAACAAGTGATGGACATATTGGATCGGCAGGACACACTTGACTTTGCTCAGGAATCATTTGCAACTTCGCCACCCGTGTGTCAAGTTAACCGGCCCGCCGGGCGAGTTGCACGGAACAGTAAACAGTCCTCGCGTCCGGCAGCGCCAAAGCCGCCTGGCTCTCAGCCACGTGTCCCACGCCAGCATGCAAATGCAGTGAAATCATGCCTGTGGTGTGCTACTAGACATTCGCCTGAGAATTGCCGTCACACCAGGCTATTTGCTTTTTCTGTAACAAAAAAGAACATGTTCAAAGTGTTTGCCAGAAACAGCTCCGATCGGACACTCACAACCATTTCAGGCCCTTTGCTTTGCGCCGGAATCGAACCAAGGATACAAAGGCTCATGAAACATTACCTATGGAAATTCATGTAGTTCATGCCACTCCGCCCAGTGCTACTCTCTCTCACAGTGACTGTGCTCGTCCCACAAATAGTGTGCGTCGACATCGCCGGAAATCCCGTCAAGTCGCAAGTTGGTTCAAATGGCTCTGAGCACTATGGGACTCAACATCTTAGGTCATAAGTCCCCTAGAACTTAGAACTACTTAAACCTAGCTAACCTAAGGACATCACACACACCCATGCCCGAGGCAGGATTCGAACCTGCGACCGTAGCAGTCCCGCGGTTCCGGACTGCAGCGCCAGAACCGCTAGACCACCGCGGCCGGCCAAGTCGCAAGTGATTCTGTACCAGAGTCAGTTCACGTTGCACGAGACAGTCGCTCTTGTCGTCAGCAGGACAATAAACTTTTTGTTGATTTGGACCTTAACGGCAAAGTGATACCGTTCCAGCTCTATACCGGAGCTGCAGTTTCACTACTCAATCACGACACGTACAAACAGCTGGGCACTCCTCCGTTGCGTGCCGCAAATGTTAACCTAACTAGTTATTCCGGACAAGCGATCCCTGTGTTAGGACAGTGCAGCCTTCTTGCAACATACAAGGGACAAACAAAACTTGTGTCATTTTACGTCCTTAGGTCTTCTTCTGCAGTGAACTTCTTTGGTTTCGATTTATTTCAGTTGTTTAACTTGTCTATAGTAAATCAGGTCCTATCAGTGAACCAGACTGTGCCTTCAGACAGTGTTTCTCGTCTATGTGAAGAATTTGCAGACATTTTTGCACCGGACCTTGGTTGCGCTAAGAAGTATAAAGCACATTTGGAACTGAAAGTAAACGCGCAACCGAAATTTTTCAGAGCGCGCAATGTTCCCCACGCATTGCGTGATGAGGTCGCAAGAACATTACACGATTTGGAATCATAAGGTGTAATTGAACGTGTGCAGGCTTCTCTCTGGGCATCACCCTCAGTAATTTTGCAAAAATCTTCCGGAAAATTGAGACTTTGTGTGGACTTCAAGGCAACAGTGAATCCACAACTTGTGACTGCAACTTTTCCTTTACCCCGCCCGGAAGATCGTTTTTGACAAACTGTGCCCGGGTGAATATTTTTCGAAGTCGGACCTAGCAGATGCGTACTTGCAAATACCGGTGGACGAAGAATCCCAGCGCGTATTGGTGGTTTACACGCGACTTGATTTGTATCGATTCAAACGACTGCCATTCGGGTGTGCATCCGCCCCTGCATTGTTTCAGCAATAATTACAAACTGTTTGTGCGTCGGTAACTACTGCAGCAAACTATCTGGACGATATTGTAATCTCCGGAAAGACGGAAGAAGAACATTTAGCCAATCTCAGAACATTATTTCAGGTCTTGCGACAAAATGGTCTTCGCTTGCGGAAGGACAAATGTGTGTTTTTTGCTCGTGACTTACCCTAACTGGGACACGTACTCAATGCCCAAGGCATACATCCCAGTCCAGAGCACCTCTGTGCCATACAAGACTTGCCTTTGCCGCAGAATTTGAAGCAGCTACAGAGTGTGCTGGGAAAAATAAATTATTATCATCGCTATGTGCGCCACGCCTCTTCCATTTCAGCTCCGCTTCATCGCTTACGCCGTAAAGGTGTTCCGTTCGTCTGGACGACGGAATGCGAACGCGCTTTTCGCCAGTTGAAATCGGCGTTGCTTTCCAATACCTGCCTTACGCCATTCGATCCCCAGAAGCCCCTTTTGTTGATGGTGGATGTATCGGATTTCGGGATCGGTGCTGTGCTTGCGCACAAAGATGGATCGCACGATCGCCCAATTGCCTTTGCGTCCAAATTGCTCTCGTCTGCGCAACGAAATTATTCACAGATCGAGAAAGAAGCATTGGCTCTCGTATTTGGTGTTACAAAGTTTCATGACTTCTTGTATGGTCGTCACTTTACCATCATCACAGACCACAAACCTTTGACATCGCTTTTTCATCCGGCCAAGCCTGTACCTCCACGTACAGTGCAGAAATTCATTCGCTGGGCTATTTTCCTCTCGCAGTACCGCTACGATATCTTGTATCGGTCCACTGCTAAGCACGGAAACGCCGATGCGTTGTCCCGTTTGCCTGTTGCTGAGGATAGAGCATTCGATTCCTACGAACTTGCTTGCATGTTCATTGATTCGGAAACCGATGACGTGGTCGAATCGTTTCCGATTGATTTTCGTCGTGTAGCTACAGCCACAGCTGCTAACCCTGTCCTTGCTACCGTTTCTCGTTTTGTTGCTACGCAATGGCCCTTGTCAAAGTCACGGTTCGAGGATCCGTTGGTTCGCCGATTTTTTGCTCACAAGGAGAGACTTTTTGTACGACGTGGTGTTTTGCTGTTGCGTTCTGATAATGATCAGTCCAGGGTCGTGGTCCCACGTTCGTTACAGTCCTGTCTTAAAGCTTCTCCACCAAGGACATTGGGGTATAGTGAGAACGAAACAACTTGCTCGTCAGCACTGTACTTGGTTCGGAATCGATGCTGCGATTACGAATATGTGCTCTTCTTGCATGGCGTGTGCCGAACAACAATCCGCACCACCGCGGAAATTTTTTGCATGGCCAAAAGCCACTCCCCCTTGGCAACGCTTACACATCGATTTTTCTGGTCCCTTCTGGAATGCTCGATGGTTGGTTCTGGTCGATTCATTCAGTAGTTTTCCGTTTGTTGTCCGGATGTCTTCCACGACGTCATCTGCCACCATTCAAGCGTTGTACGATATCTTTTGCATTGAAGGTCTTCCACGGACTATTGTTTCCGACAATGGCCCACAATTCGTGTCCGCAGAATTTCAGTCATTCTGCAAGGCCAATGGTATTCAACATCTGACGTCCGTGCCGTTTTCGCCACAGTCAAACGGTGCTGCTGAACGTTTGGTCCGGACTTTCAAGTCACAGATGTTGAAGTTGAAAGAGTCGCATTCTCGGGAGGACGCATTATTGCCCTTTTTGTCCTCGTATCGCTCTCAGCCCCGAGATGGTCGCTCACCAGCTGAGTTGCTTCATGGTCGCCCTCATCGAACCTTGATGTCTTTGCTACATCCGCCGCATCAGGTTTCTGTGCAGCGGCAGACACCTGCTTTTGCCCCGGGCGACGTTGTATACTATCGCAACTATCGAGGTTCACGGCGTTCGCTCGAAGGGCGCGTTCTTCGCTGCCTCGGCCGCGCGATGTATCTGGTTTTTGGGGTCTCTGGTGAGGTGCGTCGGCATCTCAATTAGCTGCGCCTCTGTCGTCGCACGGGATCTGCCACTACTCGTCTGCTTTCAGCGACGGTGCCGTCCAGTCAGCGCCCTGGGGACCTATCTACTGGCTCGCCTCAGCCCCAGGTGTTACCGACGCTGCCTTCCATTTTGCCCCATGGCGACGCGCCGCCGCCCCGCCGCCTGTTCTCCCGCCGGCGACGCCCGCAGTGGACTCGTCGCTGCAACCGCCGGGCGCCTCCCTGGGTCACGCGCCACCGATCGCTTCCCGTGACCAGTTGTCCTCCGCCATGGACTTCTTGCCCGCTCCGGACCACATGGCGTCTTCGCCCGTCGGGTGCCCCGACCCGATGGAGGTCGACCCTTCGGCCCCTCCCGTCTCTCTACGGGCGCGAACACCGCATGTTGGCGTGCACCCTGGACTAAGTTTTCAGGCGTTTCCTAGCTCCCCTCGGACCGAATGGCAGGGTGCGGGTGGCACAGCTTCGCCTGTTGTTAGGCACCCCACCTCGTCGCATACGTCAACATGGGGTCCTCCCCACGGCGGGCGGAAGCCTTATAACACAACCGTTCGCCGATTTGCGGGGGAGGAATGTGGTGTCACCGCCAGACACCACACTTGCTAGGTGGTAGCCTTTAAATCGACCGCGGTCCGCTAGTATACGACGGACTCGCGTGTCGCCACTGTCAGTGATTGCAGACCGAGCGCTGCCACACGGGAAGTCTAGAGACACTTCCTAGCACTCGCCCCAGTTGTACAGCCGACTTTGCTAGAGGTGGTTCACTGACAAATTACGCTCTCATTTGCCGAGACGATAGTTAGCATAGTCTTCAGCTACGTCATTTGCTACGACCTAGCAAGGCGCCATTATCATTTGCTATTTATCTTGCGATGCATGTACCGTCAGACCGATGTTCACCAATTATGGATTAAAGTTAAGTATTCCATCAGCTACGTACTTTATTTGCTACTATAAATTCCCTTAACTGTTCCAGACCTCACGCCAGCCTGCGTGAGCTTAAACGCATGCCTTTCGGCTACCGGTCATAGTGGCTTGGCTGTCTTGCCAAGTCACAACAGTTATTTTGTCCAAAGAATTTGTGTATGAGGTCAATCTATGGTAAATCTGATACCTTTTTTGCCCTAAGTACATATGGGCCTTAACGAAGAATTTTCATTGTTAGGCGCAATCTTAGAAAATCTTTAACATTTTTCTTTTAGCTCATCTACGAGACGTGCCGTCGGTTAGGACAATTAACTTTATTCCAAATCCCACGAGACCGGGGGAAGCTACTAATAATTCAACAATTTTACTTACAGATTGTCTTTATATAATGATGTAACATCCCAGGCAGAAATGGTCTAGTCACAAGATTCCAGTTCCATTATAGGGTTTCATCTGTAGATGCTACTCTTGTTATATTATATTGGGGAATCTAGACGAAACCACGATGTATCGACGATTACGTAACTACCCTGAGAACTGAGCTAGTTTACTGAGTGCTTATACACGTCGGGCTAAATTAAACAACGTATTACACTGTTAATAATATTCCTACATTACTTACTTCTCTTTTATGCTGAGCCATTGCGTTAATGTGTGTTTCTTTTTATTTAAATCACGGATCATATTTTATTTTATTACATTAGGGTAATAGTCACAAAACAAATAAAAAATTTATATTTTATTACATTACAATGGCCCGATGCCATGGCGCATTGTCATGGTAACATGAAGTCCATTAGTGGCTTCAAATGGTCTTCAAGTACCCGAATATAACCATTTTCACTCAATGAGCGGTTCAGTTGTCCATGGGACCCACTTTATTCGACGTAAATACAGCCCACACCATTACGAAGCCACCGCCAGCCTGCACAATGCATTGTTGCCAACTTGGGTGCATGGCTTCGTGGGGTATGCGCGACACTCGATCCCTACCAACAGCTCTTACCAACTCAAATCGGTACTCATCTGACCAGGCCACGGCTTCCCAGTCGCCTGCAGTCCAAACAAACCGTCACGAGTACAGCAGAGGCGCTGGAGGCGACGCCGTGCTGTCAACAAAGGCCCTCGCGTCTGTCATCTACTGCCATAGTCCATTAATGGCAAATTTCGCCGTACTGTCCTAAAAGATACTTACGTCGTACGTCCCACGTTGGGAGCACTATGGGACTTAACTTCGGAGGTCATCAGTCCCCTAGACTTAGAACTACGTAAACCTAACTAACCTAAGGACATCACACACATCCATGCCCGAGGCAGGATTCGAACCTGCGACCGTAGCAGCAGCGCGGTTCCGGGCTGAAGCGCCTAGAACCGCTCGGCCACACGGCTGTCGCACGTTGCATACATGTTTGTTTTGTACCTTGATTATCCTTATGTCCTATATTAATGCGCTTTTAAATTTATTAGTCAATGAATTAGAATGTAGTTGTGGATTTTAGTAACGCTACCACTGCTTTCAGATTCTCTAGCACCACATTTCAAAAGCTTCTATTCTCTTCTTGTCCAAACTGTTAACTGTCCATGTTTCGCTTCCATACATGGCTACACTCCATACAAATGCTTTCAGAAACGACTTCCTGACACTTACATCTATACTCGATGTTGACAAATTTCTCTTCGTCGGAATCGCTTTCCTTGCCATTGCCAGTCTACATTTTATATCCTCTCTACTTTGACCCTTAACATAGACAAATGTAATGTATTGCGAATACATAGAAAGAAGGATCCTTTATTGTATGATTATATGATAGCGGAACAAACACTGGTAGCAGTTACTTCTGTAAAATATCTGGGAGTATGCGTGCGGAACGATTTGAAGTGGAATGATCATATAAAATTAATTGTTGGTAAGGCGGGTACCAGGTTGAGATTCATTGGGAGAGTCCTTAGAAAATGTAGTCCAACAACAAAGGAGGTGGCTTACAAAACACTCGTTCGACCTATACTTGAGTATTGCTCATCAGTGTGGGATCCGTACCAGATCGGGTTGACGGAGGAGATAGAGAAGATCCAAAGAAGGGCGGCGCGTTTCGTCACAGGGTTATTTGGTAACCGTGATAGCGTTACGGAGATGTTTAGCAAACTCAAGTGGCAGACTCTGCAAGAGAGGCGCTCTGCATCGCGGTGTAGCTTGCTCGCCAGGTTTCGAGAGGGTGCGTTTCTGGATGAGGTATCGAATATATTGCTTCCCCCTACTTATACCTCCCGAGGAGATCACGAATGTAAAATTAGAGAGATTAGAGCGCGCACAGAGGCTTTCAGACAGTCGTTCTTCCCGCGAACCATACGCGACTGGAACAGGAAAGGGAGATAATGACAGTGGCACGTAAAGTGCCCTCCGCCACACACCGTTGGGTGGCTTGCGGAGTATAAATGTAGATGTAGATGTAGATCAGTTATTTTGCTCCCCAAATAGCAAAACTCCTTTACCACTTTAAGTGTCTCATTTCCTAATCTAATTCCCTCAGCATCACCCGCCTTATTTCGACTATATTCCATTATCCTCGTTTTGCTTTTGTTGATGTTCATCTTATATCCTCCTTTCAAGACACTGTCCATTCCGTTCAACTGCTCTTCCAGGTCCTTTGCTGTCTCTGACAGAATTACAACGTCATCGGCGAACCTCAAAGTTTTTATTTCTTCTCCCTGAATTTTAATACCTACTCCAAATTTTTCTTTTGTTTCCTCCCTGTATTTTACCCCTGCCATCTTTAGAATTTGAAAGAGAGTATTCCAGTCAACATTGTCAAAAGCTTTCTTTAAGTCTACAAATGCTAGAAACGTAGGTTTGCCTTTCCTTAATCTTCCTCCTCAGATAAGTCGTAAGGTCAGTAGTGCCTCACGTGTTCCAACATTTCTATGGAATCCAAACTGATCTTCCCCGAGGTCAGCTTCTACTAGTTTTTCCATTTGCCTGTAAATAATTCGCGTTAGTATTTTGCAACTGTGACTTATTAAACTGATAGTTCGGTAATTTCACATCTGTCAACACCTGCTTTCTTTGGGATTGGAATTATTATATTCTTCTTGAAGTCGGAGGGTATTTCGCCTGTCTCGTACATCTTGCTCACCAGATGGTAGAGGTTTGTGAGGACTGGCTCTCCCAAGGCCGTCAGTAGTTCTAATGTAATGTTGTCTACTCCCGGGGCCTTGTTTCGACTCAGGTCTTTCAGTGCTCTGTCAAACTCTTCACGCAGTATCGTATCTCCCATTTCATCTTCTTCTACATCCTCTTCCATTTCCATAATATTGTCCTCAAGTACATCGCCCTTGTATAGACCCTCTATATACTCCCTCCACCTTTCTGCTTTCCCCTCTTTGCTTAGAACTGGGTTTCCATCTGAGCTCTTGATATTCATACAAGTGGCTCTCTTTTCTCCAAAGGTCTCTTTAATTTTCCTGTAGGCTGTATCTATCTTACCCCTAGTGAGATAAGCCTCTACATCCTTACATTTGTCCTCTAGCCATGCCTGCTTAGCCATTTTGCACTTCCAGTCTATCTCATTTTTGAGACGTTTGTATTCCTTTTTGCCTGCTTCATTTACTGCATTTTTATATTTTCTCCTTTCATCAATTAAATTCAATATTTCTTCTGTTACCCAAGGATTTCTACTAGCCCTCGTCTTTTTACCTACTTGATCCTCTCCCACCTTCGCTACTTCATCCCACAGAGCTACCCATTCGTCTTCTACTGTATTTCTTTCCGCCATTCCTGTCAATTGTTCCCTTACGCTCTCCATGAAACTCTGTACAACCTCTGGTTCTTTAAATTTATCCAAGTCCCATCTCCTTAAATTCCCACCTTTTTGTAGTTTCTTCAGTTTTAGTCTACAGTTCATAACCAATAATATGTGGTCAGAGTCCACATCTGCCCCTGGAAATGTCTTACAATTTAAAACCTGGTTCCTAAATCTCTGTCTTACCATTATATAATCTATCTGATACCTTACAGTATCTCCAGGATTCTTCCATGTATACAACCGTCTTTTATTATTCTTGAACCAAGTGTTAGCTATGATTAAGTTATGCTCTGTGCAAAATTCTACCAGACGGCTTCCTCTTTCATTCCTTAGCCCCAATCCATATTCACCTGCTATGTTTCCTTCTCTCCCTTTTCCTACTGTCGAATTCCTGTCACTCATGACAATTAAATTTTCGTCTCCCTTCACTACCTGAATAATATCTTTTATCTCATCATACATTTCTTCAATTTCTTCGTCATCTGCAGAGCTAGTTGGCATATAAACTTGTACTACTGTAGTAGGCATGGCATGGCGTGTCTATCTTGGCCACAATAATGCGTTCACTATGCTGTTTGTAGTAGCTTACCCGTACTCATATTTTTTTATTCATTATTAAACCTACTCCTGCATTACCCCTATTTGATTTTGTATTTATAACCCTGTATTCACCTGACCAGAAGTCTTGTTCCTCCTGCCACCGAACTTCACTAATTCCCACTATATCTAACTTTAACCTATCCATTTCCCTTTTTAAATTTTCTAACGTACCTGCCCGATTAAGAGATCTGACATTCCACGCTCCGATCCGTAGAATGCTAGTTTTCTTTCTCCTGATAACGACGTCCTCTTGAGTAGTCCCCGCCCGGAGATCCGAATGGGGGACTATTTTACCTCCGGAATATTTTACCCAAGAGGACGCCATCATCATTTAACCATACAGTAAAGCTGCATGCCCTCGGGAAAAATAACGGCTGTAGTTTCCCCTTGCTTTCAGCCGTTCGCAGTACCACAACAGCAAGGCCGTTTTGGTTAGTCTTACAAGGCCAGATCAGTCAATCATCCAGACTGTTGCCCCTGCAACCACTGAAAAGGCTGCTGCCCCTCTTCAGGAACCACACGTTTGTCTGGCGTCTCAACAGATACCCCTCCGTTGTGGTTGCACCTACTTTACGGCTATTTGTATCGTTGAGGCACGCAAACCTCCCCACCAACGGCAAGGTCCATGGTTCATAATGCGAAGGTAGTTTCGCATGGACTGCAGAAGTTTCGCTGAGAAGCCCTCACACATCCCTATTACAGTCCTGACTTCTCCCCATGCGATTTCCACATTTTTGGAGCAGTGAAGAAAGTCATTCGTGGCCGTCGGCTTGCTTTGGACGAAGAGTTGCATGCCTGGGTACAATTTTGGTTCTGTAGCCAACCGCAAACATTTTTGCATGAAGGCACTGACCGTCTTGTCTTACCGTAGGATAAATGTCTTAGCAGTTATGGCACTTACTTTTGAAATAATAAACAACTTACTTACATTTTTTCCATGTGCCTTGCTGTTTCTTGAATGCTCCCATTGTTTAGAATGCTGAGGTCCCACTTGTAACAAAAATGAGTCAATAAAGTTTGTATAAAAAACCTACAACATCACTTCCATACAACCTGTCAACACACCTGCAACAACGAAAAGCTACTGAAGAAGTTTATAATGTTTTTAGCCATGATCACCACTGACACAGTAGCTGGTCGTCCTTTCCGCGTAATCAATAGATCAAGGCACTATCATACATATGCACAAAGAACTATTGACTCTGCTGGTTGTTCAGATAAGTACATTAATAATCTATGTCACTTTACAAGAAACAAATCATAACAGAAAAAGACAAGAACTATGCTACTTTGTACAAAGAAAACTAGTGTCTATTAGAGAGACTGCTCTTTGATTGATTTAAGATGTAGATAGCCAGTTAAAAATATTAATGATCTTCCAGATGCCGACTGTGATTCTACTCATAAGCTTCTATGTCTAGAACTGAGAATGAAACTGTCGAAATGTAAAAGGATAGAAGCCTACAGCAAAATGATGAAACTGAAGTTATTAGGAATCGAGTCCAAGAAAAACTACCGGCCTCTCAGTCAGATATTAGGACATTTACAGAGAAATTGAACGTCCTGATGGAGACATTAGTAAAGCAGCTGAGGAAGCAGTGAAGAACAGCAAAAAAGTAAAGGATAAAAATAATTGGCATACTAACGAAACCACAGAAATCGTTGAGGACAGAAAAGTTCTGAACATGAAAGGATTGCAGAGGACTCCGCAGTACCACATGTTATCAGCGTTAACATAGAGAAGTTTCCGAAGTTTTGTTATTTCAAAATAAGTAACTGCAAACTCAGTGCTTTCTGATTCATTTATTTCCTCGTGAACGGTTGTGCTATGGAAAAGCGTAACAACCTTCTGTTACCACATCAGTGATTATTTGCTTATATTTATCTGTCATTACCTTTCTCAAAATTCTGGAGATTCATTGCCTTAGCGTCCTGTCGACCGTTTAATTATCACTTTTTTAGCTAATCAGTGTTTTCTTTGTGTTATCACTGATTTTTGTAGTAATTATTAAGTGATGCCCTTCTTTCGCCCCTGTGTGTTTCGTGAGCGAGTGCACTGTATTCCACCCATTTCAAAATTGTCATCAGCATTTACCTTAAGTTTCGAATATGTTCTTCCTTCAGAAGAGTCTGTTGTACGCTTTCCTTCAACTAACCGGCGTTATTTTCCTTCGCTAACGATGGCCTTATTCAGCGTAAAAATTTCATTAGGCATATGTGATCACGGTCAGATGTACCGCAATCCTGTGGGCCGATTAGCAAGGCGGATGTTACAACTGGACGATGGCGGTAAAGAATCCTTTCAATAAGAAAGGAAACGCATTGGGTTGTGAGGATGTAGACGCCAGGCCGGCTTTCAATAACCGCGGTCCAGGTCGCTGCCCAAATTCTACAAATTGCCCTTTTCCCCCAAAGTGGGCCCGCTTGACTTAACGAAATACAGCGTCTGTCTTTCTGCCAACAATGGAGGCCTTAGAGACGTTCCGGCGGCACACCACCCACCTTGCCTTCTGTGCCAGTAGGCTCCTCTTTGCCTTATGATAGGTCTGTGGCAGTCGATTGGCTGTGTGTCGTGCGTCGCTGGATGGCGGCGGCAGTGAGGACGGTTTTACATGGGGGACATAGGGGCGACAAGAAGCGCGTGTGGACTGTGTGTGGGGCACGTAACGCAAAGTGTGTGTAACAAGTTGGGCTGCAGCAGTGGGTGTTCTGTGACTGACGTTGCAACTTGCAGTGATCACTGTGGTTAAGTCTGTGCAGACGTCGAGTCACTGCCTTCAGAGAGGAACAAGACTCGTACAGCATGGAAATGGGGGAATGTGTCTCTTCACGGAACGTTGTAGATGGGAGCAACTTCTCGTTCTGTACTTCGGATGAGTCGAGTTCAGGGATAATTATGTGGTAGGCCTTCTGAGTAATTCCATATGGAAGGGAATTTGCTGCTCTTAAATGACACGATTCATTCATCGTATTCGATCTGTTTCGCTGCACACTCATGGATGGTATAGTTGGTCTTTGCCTTGTGTCCCTCTAAGCAATATAGAATTCGCACAACGAATCATACGTTACTGGTGGTTATTTCATTATCGGGTTACTGCCTGTGCTGTGGTGCGAGTATACCATTCACGGTACGATGATGAAGGGCCTGAGTTATAGTGCATTTTTGGTAACAGGTCAGTTTCATCTAACTGTGGAGAGCTAACTGTGTCATCAGGCATCACGTGAACTTTTCTGCATCTTGCCGGGCAGCAGGAGCCATATTGCATTCTCTGTTTCAGGCGAAATTTAATCATGGTAACTACCTGTTAACTGTGTGGACAGTAAACAGAAGTTCCCAAACAAGTAACGGCAGTTAGGTGAATGGGCACTCTACCACACTGGTCACAGAAGATGCAACTGCTTGAGAAATTTCGCCCATGTTTGCACGTTGCGTTCAAAATTCAAATAGCTCTAAGCACTATGGGACTTAACGTCTGAGGTCATCAGTCCCCTAGACTTAGAACTACGTAAACCTAACTAACCTAAGGACATCACACACATCCATGCCCGAGGCAGGATTCGAACCTGCGACCGTAGCAGCAGCGCGGTTCCGGGCTGAAGCGCCTAGAACCGCTCGGCCACACGGCCGTCGCACGTTGCATACATGTTTGTTTTGTACCTTGATTATCCTTATGTCCTATATTAATGCGCTTTTAAATTTATTAGTCAATGAATTAGAATGTAGTTGTGGATTTTAGTAACGCTACCACTGCTTTCAGATTTTAGTAACACTATTACTAGTATTTGGTAAAAATTTCAAATAAGAGTACAAGGGGTCCTATGTAGAAATCTATAATATAGAGTTGCGTGGATATAGAACTATTGGGAGTACATGAAGGGTTCACACTAAAGTTGTAACGTCCCCTTAGAACAAATTATACAAGACTGTGCTTAAACTGACACACAATATTTTTAGCGCAACGCAATCTGACTTTCAAAAATCCCTACAAAAGAATGACCCTGACTAACATTAACCTATACGTTTCACAAATCACTTACCTCACCAAAAATCTTCGTTACTCTAACTACTGCAATACAGCGAGCGCCACTACTGCCAGCTAAATAAAAGATTCAAACTACGGAAGGCACTAACTACTGATAGGCATAGTTAGCAAATGAAAGATTTTGATAGAGAACAAACAATGTATTTACCTTAATAGTGTTGAAAAATCATAATATACATAGCAGTTCATAATATCCAGTATTCAAAACTCCGCCATCTCTCTCCTCACATCCACCACTGCTGGCGGCCCACCTCCAACTGCGCAACGCTATGCGCTGTTAACATCCAGCTGCCCAACACTACAATGGCTGACAACAATGCAAACTAGCCACAGACTGCACACAGCACAGCCAGTGATTTTCATACAGAGCGCTACGTAACGTTGCCAATAAGAAAACATAAACAGCCTACTTACATAGCCCCCATGCTCCCCACAAAAAATTTTACAAATTGTTTTGGGCAGTGGCCAATAATGATTTGATAAAATTTTTCATAATTACAATAACAAAGAAATCAAATGCACTCACTTATTGATACAATGTTGGTCATAAGCTAAAATTTTCTCACACTCCATAAAGATAGTCCTGATCATTCATCATAATTGTAATTACAGTTTTTTTTCACAAAGTCTCATTAGTAAAAGAAATTGCACACAGAAGTAGTGGATTTCCATGCAGTCTTGAAGAAATAGTGTTGTCCTTCCAACGGAAAGACAGTGCTGACTCTTGACATGCAGACAGGTAATGGGCCACAACAGAGCAAACCCACCGCAGAGTCAGTCGAAGTTGATGAATATTGGTAGGTAGGTCATCACAGAGCAGACCCACTGTAGTCCTGGTAGAGATTGTGGTATAGGTGGGCCACCAGAGGTGCAGACCCACTGCAGTCTTTGTAGAAACAATGGTATTGGTGAGTCATCAAGGGTGTAGACCCACTGTAGTGCTGCGACTGTGCAGGTGCACAATCACCATCGAAGAGTCTTGCGGATAATATAGCAAGTCCATAACCACCACTTGTTAGGACTCGTTGTGCTTGCCAAACACATGGTACACAAAGTAGGCATGTACTCCCTGAGGATTAATGTAATTATACCCTCAGGTGTTACAGATTACAACAATGGAATGAAATGTATTACAGAAAACCTTTGTATCATTGTCCTTCAAATATTTTTAAAAATAAATGACTTAAGTACAAAATTAATCATTCAAATACGTGTCTTATAGCGTCTAAATGTGCGTCTTGCTGTAAGTTAATCTCTGTGGAAGTGTCATAGTTATTGTCCTCCGAAAGCTAAGTTCTGCAGAAGCCAATGTACTTACCTCATGATAAACAAAAGTGAAATGCTTTGCGTATAGATATCTTAGTTATTACGCTTATTGCCGTGATGAAGAAATTACTGTGCTGTAACGTATTGTTGCGCTACGGAAAAGGCTGTCTCACATGTAGTTATACCACAAAAGTTACTACTAAAACATGTTTTACTTTCCAGAATAATTCAGAAGAACTGTGCAGATATAAAACAGATACACCACGAAAGCAACATTGTAAATTGTCACTCATTAGTAGCGTCGTGATAAAATCGTGTAGCTGTCACATAAACTAACCACTGTGTCATCTGGTATTTCACAGAAAGTACTTTAAATCCAGAATGTATTTTCAAGTAAACCAAAATGTTGCATTAAAATCGCATTAGCAGTACTGGTAAATGTTCTAAGTATGTAAGCCTTATAGTCGTTACGTAATCGTGCAACTAACAAGCAAGAATGTACAAATAACAACATTGTGTCATCTGTTCACTATAACAATGCATTCATAATTTCTGTTTAAAAATGTTCCCTAGGTTCTAGACTGGATATTCAACTTCAAACATTGTTGCATGTTAACAGTTTCTTAAGTCTGACAATGAATACTAGAAATGTGCTTAAACTGACACACAATATTTTTAGCGCAACGCAATCTGACTTTCAAAAATCCCTACAAAAGAATGGCCCTGACTAACATTAACCTATACGTTTCACAAATCACTTACCTCACCAAAAATCTTCGTTATTCGAACTACTGCAATACAGCGAGTGCCACTACTGCCAGCTAAATAAAAGATTCAAACTACGGAAGGCACTAACTACTGATAGGCATAGTTAGCAAATGAAAGATTTTGATAGAGAACAAACAATGTATTTACCTTAATAGTGTTGAAAAATCATAATATACATAGCAGTTCATAATATCCAGTATTCAAAACTCCGCCATCTCTCTCCTCACATCCACCACTGCTGGCGGCCCACCTCCAACTGCGCAACGCTACGCGCTGTTAACATCCAGCTGCCCAACACTACAATGGCTGACAACAATGCAAACTAGCCACAGACTGCACACAGCACAGCCAGTGATTTTCATACAGAGCGCTACGTAACGTTGCCAATAAGAAAACATAAACAGCCTACTTACAAAGTGTATGAGCTGCACTCGTTTTGAAGCCATATATGTCGGTTTGTTGGATTTTGGAAACGAGAAGAAAGTCCCGATGGTATAACTAAGTCGTTACCGCTATCAAATATGGGATAACTTACACGTCTGGAAATAGGTGTTGCTTTAGAATTCAGATGTAACTGTCCTTTGTCTTCCTGTACCGGCTTATTGCTCATAAAGTAATTCTGCTCCGAAACTTGACTCCATCATCTTTTCTATGAAGATTTTGTTATGATGAGTATGGTAACATACTAGATAAATGTAATATTAATGACTTAATAAGTGTCACTCTGTACTGCTTTTCCGAGTTTAATCTGAGTAGCTGAAGTTCCAAGGAACACATCTCAGACGCGTTGTTCCACTATATTCACCAGATAACTGCGGAATAGCCGCAGGAAAATGAAATAATGTCACATAGTAGCAAGTGACAGTAATGTCATATTGTGACAGTAATACCACAATATGGAAAAATTTTATCTGTTATGAAATGAAGTTACACTAGATGGAAGTCATGAAAAAAGCTATCCTAACAGGGAAGCATATGCAATAATACGTCAGTAGAAGAAACTACTGATGTTAACCACGTAAAGTCAGTAAAATAAACGTTTAATAAAATTATGCGTTCAGACTGTTGCACTCACACTGAGATTGAGAAATTCAGAGATATGTCGTTCGACACATTTGAAATGTAGATTGACATTTGAAATCAACAAAGAGCTCTAAAACTACTCACGGAAAAAGCTTCGGAGAATTAAAGGCTCTGGTGGTACCACATGTTTAGGCGGAGGATTAGTTGGATTTTGGAAACGAGAAGAAAGTAAAGGAACGGAAGTAACTAGAAAATTTCTCTCTATAAGTTTTCTTCTGACGTCATTATTCGGAGCACTTGAAAAAGGAGGACATTTAAAATCTGAATATTGCGAACTGCATTCTCTGGATAACATTCATCATAGAACAGGATTATGTCGGGTGAAACTCTTGGCTATATTTAGTAAAGACAGCAAAGCACGGAAAATATGCTTGAGTATTTCATTTAGAATGCAACACGTGCAGATACGTTCCAGCAGCACGACACTGCAGGTAAAATCTTATCACATTTTAACTTTATTGCTGTGTTTTTCGAACAGCTGCGTGGAGATAAAGAAAATATACATTACGTGCAGCGCAGAAAAACAATGCAAAGGCAAATAAAAAGCGGCTGTCGGATAATCTGCACCATGTGTTAGCGGAACATACCTCACTAAAGTACGGAACATTAACTAATTCGGACGTATCATACAACATGCAGGATTAGTTATACTCATTAATCTTTTTATTTCGTTTTACTCATTTTGAATTAACAGCTGGACAATTCGTGAGATTCAAATCTTTCGCATCCAGAAAAACTGAGTATGTAATGTTTCGAATGTTTCTGTCTTAAAACACTAAAAAACGTCTGTAGTGCGCTCAGTTCCTGTTTCGCGAATAAGGTAGATGGGCAAACATTAATTTATCCATAAATTATTTTGACACATGAAAACTGTCTACCAGAGGAGGATTATATTTATCTCATTGTCCTTAACTTTCGTCACTGACAAACGCAGTTAACGCGCTTCAAAATGTAGTTTCCTTCTGTTGTCCCCTTTTCAAATGAAAAAATCAAATTTCATCCTACTTACGTAGATAAACGATTTTCAATCATGACTCAGTAAGACATCAAAACTGAAAACTGCAAAAATTGTTCATTCGGTTGCGTAGAATGCGCCGACGGAAAATTACCTGATGGGGCTGAGATTTTCTATGTGATTTGTGAGACTTCCAAACTAATATACGATATTCGAATGTCCTACACTTAACGTTTTAGACTATGTCTACGCCAGCAAATTTGGATCTACTCTTGCGAAGTTAACAACAGATAGACAAAATGGCATGTATTCCAAAAAACAGTGCTGATACTTTACATAACCCTACGCCGATCTGTCAGATACTAAGGGGAATTTTGTTGGTTACGGCGGAAGATTAATGGGAACATCTGTCTTACTACTGTTTTACAAGTGCTTTCAGAAGTCGTGTTACGACTCTATGGTATAAATATTCAAGAAGTGTATTAGCAAAAGCGTTGTCCGAGGAGTATACGGACTGCATTATTCCATACCAGAAGTAAGTAGTTCTTAACAATAAATGAACGATCCTTGCGTAATATATGGAAGTAAGGAGCTGCAATGTTAAAAGTCTAACACCATTAGCTATTAAGTCACACGATTGTACAGAGAAAATACCATCTGCGCAAAAGATATAAGAGAGGCAAAGCAGGGCACAGCTGAATGGAGTTCCGTTGACGTTGTAATAAGGATTATACCTCTATAAAACCTACATCGCAGATAAATAACACCACGTAGTTGAACGTCAAGGTATCTCCCAGTCCGTAATGTAGTACGAATTTAGTAAATGAGTCCTTCATGATTTTTTATACCAACAGAAACTGTTTTTTAAGCGAAGATGGCTCTCTTGTCTGGTTGGTCTGCTTCTTCTGTCCTCCGTGCTTTGTCTGTCACTAGTTAGTAAAATTCTTAAGTAGCAGAACACCTTCACTTCATTTACTTCAATACCCTCAGTTTTGATTTTAAGTTTGCGCTGATCTCAATTCTGTTTCTCCTAATTACTTTCGTCATTCCTTCATTTATTCTGTCTGTCGTCTGGACTCATTGCACTGTTCGTTCCGTTCATCACGCCCTGTACTTCCTTCTCATTTTAAATGAGTATAGAAATTTCATCAGGAGATCCCGTCACTGACATCCTGGCACGCTAATTTTTAATGCAATTCCTAAACTTGTGTTATATTTGCGTCACTGCTCCTTCGATACAAGCTGAATGACAGGGGAGTGAAATTGCATCCCTTCCTGAATCCTCGTATTCCTGTAGCTTGTGCCTGTTTTTCTCTAAATTTTAAGCGTCTTCCATAATTTTCTCATGTACAATACCTTTTTTTAAATCAACAAACGGTGTCACAGAAGTGCTGAAAAGAACTAAAATCAGATGACATGCGTAACAAAGAAACATCCTAATGACCGTGAGGTGTTGTTCAATCTATTCAGACACATATTGAGTGCAGTGTCTTGTTGAAAGAACAGGTCAGCAGCAGGACATTGTAGACGGCAAAATGGACACATCTGACTGATCAATAGATCTCTGTACTGTTTGGCGATGGCAGGCAATGGCAAACGTATAAGAGGGACCTTTCCATCACTTGTAAAAACTCCCCAACATGGCGATGTATCTAGTACTAACATTGCCCTGTTTGCAAGTGCATTGCATCTATGTAAATCTATATGGATTTAACGTATACGTACTTTTCTTTCTCATTTTAAAAATATTGTCATGAAGCAGGACGCTTAGACCAGGTACGCGTCAATTATTGTCTAAGGGTAGCAATCCAGATACACTTGAAGAACTTGGAATTTTTACTAATAAAAGAAAACGTAGCAGCAGCAGTTGTTAAATGAACAAAGCAATTTCTGTAAAAAAAATACTAAAAAATAAAATAACAACTTTTCTCTGGATATTTACTGACACATTCTGACGTCTCTTCTCCCTCTTTCACTTCCTTTCTGCTTGTGGGGTGCATTGTTCTACTGGCTCAGGCACTTCTTTAATAGTACGAGTAGCTTGGCTTGTGTGTTCTTTCATACCGGCTGTTTAGTGAACACATGTGACCGCCAGATACTAATTTGCTACTCATAGATCGAGTCAGCTCTCCTGTATCTAGCGGTAATCTAGCTAGCTCATTTACACCAGTAGTTAAAGAATTTTTACTAGTCTTCGCTTCGGACAGATGTCTCTCATAATTAATTTTACGTAAGGAGCAGAAGTAACATGATTTCTGTTATTTTCTGTCACTGATTCTTATTTGATACAAGTTTAGTGAAAATAACTGTTTCGTTTATTTAAGGTGATTTCTTGTCTTTCCTTATCATTCACAACAGTTAACCTACTGAATTGTTTAAAGTGTGATTCTTGGTTTACAGTCACAAATTAGGAAATTTTCTTTAATGTTTGCTATGCCTTCTTCATCAATTGCTTATTTTTATGAGACTCGCGATACACATTTTGGAGTTTTTCTTTTATGGTCAGTTTCCTGAATCTCCATGTATTATTTATCTATTTATTGCAAATTGAAAGACCTGTTACCTGATGTTTTTAAACAGGTCGTAGATCTTAGAGCTTTCGTTTGGGATCTATTTTGTTTTATATGCAACAGTTGCCAACGAAAAGTACTTTTTGTAAAATAACGATGGGTTGAGATTGAAATATAAATAAGATTTTGTTGTTTTGAGAAGAATGTGAAAAATAATAGGATAGAGGAGAGATTTGTTAGTGCCAGCACCAACTGTGACTGGAAGTGAATACCTGGCAATGGTTTCTTAGGGCTGTTGATCGCCAGTCACAACAAAAGAAGTTTAGTTATTAGTAGAGAAATAGTGTTCCCTATCCTATACATCAACATTACGTGCTCATACGTGTACAAAATTTTGTGCTTTCTGGATAGATCGCTAGCACCTTACACTTATTTACTGTTACATATAGCCCTCCTCCTCCTCTTGTTCGGCTTCAGTGTTAATTGTTTTCGGTGTCACTGCGAGTGTCGCTGCCCACCCTCTGCAGATTGTTGTTACGTTTCATGTAGGAATGTCTGTTACGTCGTGCCCACTCTTCATATGTTGTTTTTGTTTGTCAATGCAATTAATTGTGCCCATTGTTCTTCGTCTCTTATTGCTGTGTGTATAGGCATGTGTGTTTCTGTGTAATCTGAGCGTAAGTTTATTGTTAGCGTATTTCCCACACAAGAAGACAGTGTGTTTTGAAGAACCTTATTCCTCGCATGTGCATGGAGGTGTCTATCTCTGGCTCACGCGGAATAAGAGCGTTTGATAAGGTACGTGTCCAGTTAAGAAGTATCCCATGCTGCGGCTGGGATCGATATGTTTCATTCTCAGCCGCTCGAATACGTCAGGAAGGAAGTCGTGCAGTCTACATCACTTACCACTTACATCCCACTCATCTTGCCATGTATCCGAAACCCAACGTTTAAGGTGACATGTCGCTACTATTGGTACACCAATTATTGTGTGTACCTTCACTAGTCTCCTCACTTTAACCAATACCTTGTAGCTCTGTATTTGATCGTGGTATCTATGAGACTTAGGTGGTGTCGAAAGCTCTAGACATTCTAAGTGAGACATTTCTCTGCCCTCGTCTGACTGATGCTTTATTGGTGACCATGTTCAGTCCGTGCGCCCACGTTCTAGCTGCATAATGTAGCATTTTTTCTGCTTTGTCTGTACGTGAAAATCCAATTCCTCATTGATTATCCATAAAAGATCTGTATAACTAAACTCATAGTGATTCACAATTCATTTAGTTACCATAAAATTATGGAAAACATTTTTCCATTAGACAGTTCGATTAGAGTGTTACAAAATCGCTCCGCTCTTTGAGTGCTGATCCCATGCCTCCAAATCACATTCAAATATACAGGTGGCTGAAGCACTGGTTACTTTCTATTCATGTGTTAGTTCATCCACAAGCATTTAGGTGAAAGAAAGCATTTTGTTGTCATAAGAATGTTCAAGCGACAACAGTGAGTGGTGTGAATGGAATAGTTCGGAGTGTCACGTGAGAAACATGTCGTGAGATCTAATTTTGACCTATTGCGTGACAGTAGAGCGCGGAATGAGAAAAATTCATATATCAGTGCATTTCATCTCGACCATTGCTATTTATCCAAGCAATTAGTAGATTTTCCACTTGTCTATACCTGCAGGGCGTACAGCGACTTTGTAGGTCTACGTCTAGTTAGGCGAATTCAATTGGCAATATCGGTTAGTTGACAGGGTCGTGACTGGTATTGCGCATTCTGACATCTCACAGAAGAATACAGTGCAGCAAATAACTCACTGCTGGGCAACAATCAGCGAGCTTCCATAATATAACTTCATCTCCTGGCTGTGGGATACCGTCACAGAAGCGAACGTCTCACTCACTGCACCTACCAAGGTACAGAGGTTCTGAAGGTCTCTGAAACGGCGATACTCACGATCAAACACGGGAAAATATCGCAGGTGAGTACCACTACTTGGTGGTGCATCGAACGTAGGGCACGATTTCCGCGGCAACTGTATCTATTTACACAAGTAAGGTATATTTGCTTAGGCAAAAAGTGAGCGTCTTGTTATTATTTTTTTAAATAAGGGGAGCGGCTCTTAATACGGCATGTTGGTTGGTAAGCGCCACTTGATGTGTCTCGGGTTTTAAGCTAGACAGCGAACGCATGTACTGGTTGAATAAAGAACAGACATCACTTCGCCATTTGCAGGAATTTGCGTGATGCAGCTGTTGAGTTCTTGTCACAAATAATTATTTGCTGTTGAGTGTCGCAGCTGATGAACGGTATAGATTTTAACATAGTTTTATACTGGTAATGATAGCTAGTAGTATCATTTTTATTTTGAGTCGTCAGTCTTCTGACTGGCTAGATGTAAACCTCTACAAATTCCTCTCTTGCGCTAACCTCTCCGTCTCACAAAGAAATGGTTCAATCTAGTATGTCGAAACCCACAGTGAAAATTTTTATGGGCGAATAATACAACGAAAGGTATGCACTATCAAAGTCTTAACTGCTACGAGACACTGCAAGTATTAAAAAAATGTTCAATATACTCGTTTGTGTTGCACGAAAAAGCGCTTATGACAGCGCATAGCCCTTCCTGCCTAAAGCGCAACAGGCCATGACAGGAAACAATAGCGAACATCCAGAGTGACATATGAGAATCTGAAGCACGTAAACCATACAAATGAGACACATTTCGTTCAGTTCTTCAAGAAGAGACAGTTCATGTCGACAGCTAGATTGTTACATGCGTAATTCTTACAGAGGTAACTAGCAGAGGAAAGTAAATCAAGGCACTGTTTGAAGTTATATTACAGATGACATCCATCAATCGTGACTTTAATTTATTGAAATCAAATATTTCTTACACGTAGATAATTTTATAACAATCCCTGTATCACCGTTCTTATGATAATTTTTTGAATAATGTATATTTTAGTAACAATGAAACCGTTCCTTTTTATTCTCCATTGTCGTCACAATAAAGTTGAGAGGCATTTGAAAAACGAACAACACTTTCCTTACAGCAGGCGTACCTGACGAAAGAAAAATTGATGAATTCAGGCACGTCACAATAATTACTAGTGTTAGTTAGACAGAACAGCAGTGAAGTAAGAAATGGTCTTCGTCGTTGCTCTGCTTATCGTGCTGCATACGGGACGTACTTAAAACAATTCGTAAATGCGCCTATGCAAACTGATAATCCAAAAATGACTGAAATTTAAGAATACTGTTCCCCTGATCAACCTCAAATAATTCGGAGCTATCGGGAATTATATTGTCCGACAATTTCCGTGAAAGTACTTTTCACAGTCGAAAAGTTACTTCATCTGGAGTCACATTGGTTGTTGCGGATAGAATCTGAATTATATCAACAGTCTTTTCTTTGTCCACCTGAAAGACAAGGATTATGTCCAAGCCAAGAGTCGATCAAAAGCAATGAATTCATCTCTACAACTAGTAAGAAACCGTTGTGAATGAAATGTTAAACGTTATTCTTTCCTATTTTTACAGGTTTTGAGAGGCCGATTATAAAATTTTAACCACTAAACAATCCTTTCCTTATTTTTGCTGCTGAAATGCCATGAAGTTCCTAAAGGCAGATATAAAGCTGCGGCAACAGTAATCTGCTCACACTTATCACTATCATTGTTGTATATGACTGTGCATAACATTACTGAGTTGCCAAGCAGACTGCCTTGTCGCCTCGAAATTGTAAAGTAAGGTTTGCTCGCAGTTCTTTCATCAAAGCTGGCTGAACAGCATTAGAGACAGCAGATGTGGGGATACTAGCAAGCTTCGTCGTCACGCCAGCTATGAATTAATGGCATCTATAAAGATTTACTTGAAATAACCTTCGTTGTTTTGCACTGTATGATTTCTGGAATCTGCTTAACCAGGTCGAAGAAGACTTGAAATCAGCAATTTTCATCTCAACTGCGAATCGGAGCGCTCAGTCTCGTACATCTCTATCGGTAACGGTTTATTGCCACTCGTGAGCAGTTCTACGTGGTTTATATCTTCAGAAAACTCCTCTAAAGAACTGCTGTTCATGTCATTTATTCAAGTTTACGAGTTTATCTAAGTTATTAATAGGGGTAACTGGACTTAGTGGCCCTCCTGTACAGTAAATATTTCGGATAATTTGTCTTTCACACTTTTAAAAGTTTCATTTTGGTACATATTTATTACTTCACTCTTCCACTTATAAGCTCGGAGTCACATTTTACGATGTGAGCCTGTGTTTTCGCACTGCTTAACGTTAAAAATTAAATGCAATGAATATTAGTACAGTTTTATCTCCATTGTTTTACTTAAACTACCGTAAAACCAATTGGCAATTGTTATGGATATTAAATGAGTTGTAAATTTGAGTGAATGCGGACAATTGCTCCAGGGAAACTATCAATGAAAACTGAAATTTGATTTACAAATTACTAACGCCTCGAGTCGTGTTATCTGTTAACTGATGCACCATCGGCCAATGATATGCGCCTGCCATACAGCGCATGCAGACTCTACTACAAATCCATTAGGGGTGTACAGTTCTCCAACCACCTGGCGAGCTACGAACAGGACAATTCTCAACGTTTTCTAAAATACTTTTAGTGTATCTTAGCAGCTAAAATTTTGACAGGGTCTTTCTTTCGGTGTATTGGTTCAAATGGCTCTGAGCACTATGGGACTCAACTGCTGTCATAAGTCCCCTAGAACTTAGAACTACTTAAACCTAACGACATCACAAACATTCATGCCCGAGGCAGGATTCGAACCTGCGACCGTAGCGGTCGTGCGGTTCCAGACTGTAGCGCCTTTAACCGCTCGGCCACTCCGGCCGGCTTCGGTGTATTCTTTCCATATAAAAAATTTTAGGTCCTGTTTCGACATGAAGGATTGCACCATTCCATTGTGATAGCAGCACTTGCATATTACGTCCTCAATTATTTGTTCTATTTATTCCAGTCTCTGTCTCCTTCTACAGTTTTTGTTGTCTATAGCTCCACCTAGTATCACGGAAGCTATTCCCTGATGTCTTAACGCATACCATATCATCCTATCCCTTCCTCTTTTCAGTATTTTCCATATAGTTGTTTCTTATACGATTGTGCGGAGAACCTACTAATTCCACCTCATTATCAGTCCAACATCATTCTACAGCATCACATTTTAAACGATTTCCGCACTGTCTATGATTCACTACCGTATTACGCCGTGCCCCATTCGTACATTCTCAGAAATTTCTTCCTTGAATTGAGGCCTATGCTTGATACCAGTAGATGTCTCATGTTCAGGAAAGCTTTCTTTGCCTGAGCTAGCCTACTTTATATGTCTTCCTTGCTCTGTCCACCATAGAACTGTATCGTAGTTGTATTTAAGTAGTGTAATGCAGATTACTCTGTAATACTGAAATCTTGCTCACTCAAGCCGGTTTCTGTTTCTGTCATGTTTTAGTGTGCCATGTCAGTCGGGCAGTGTCGGCCATACCAGACTGAGGTGCTATGGCCCATATAAGCAAATCCTTTTTTTATTTTTGCAGTAAGACGTCAAGGTTAAAAAACAAGCCTGCCAGTGAGAGGGGAGGAGTGCTCTGAGACTGCAATGAAGCAGGCGCTTCCATCTGTCACGGAAGGCCATGTGACAGAAAGTACTGCTGCCGAGCGTTACAATATGCCCAGAGCTGCACTGAAAAGGAGATTAAAATAACTGTAGGGATATCAGCAACGTGAGTCCAGTGGGCGGCGGCGCGCCTTCCTGCGTCCGCTGAGGCGGCTGGTGGTGGGCAGGTCGGGGGGGGGGGGGGGGGGTGTTCGGGGAGCTGCCCCAGGTATGCTTCAGCTGTACAAGCAAGGTTTAATAATAAAAATATACATCCAGTCCACTCATCCTAGTTAAAACCATATAAATGTTTACTGTCACTATATATATATATATATATATATATATATATATATATATATCCCTTCTACTGTCACTATATGTAACTCCGTTCACACAATAGTACTTCTGTCGCTACTTTCTTACTGTACTTATACAGATAAATGCAACTGGGGCAGGTCAATCAAACTACATCTAGCATGAACACAATTAATCAGACATCTGTAACACGTCTGATGTGATGTATCGAACCAATATTGTGTGTGTGGGGGGGGGGAGGGGGGGGGAATTTGTGGAAGGAAACTGGATCCATTGAGAAAAATATGAGTGTTTCACATATGACCTTGGTGAAGACGTTGAGGATTCATTGTATTATATTGGAAACAGTCTTCTTTTCTTTTACCTAAAATTTAGAAAAGTTGGAAAGTATTGTGGAGCTCACCTTCCTCGTGTGAAATAACCAAAATATTTCTCTCCGTTGTAAAGTTTACATTCCTGTTTCAAGATTTTAGCTCAGTTCTTTATTGTATTGTACACCTGAAACGTAAAAAGGTAGCATTTGTTTGCGAAACACGAAGACTCCTTTTTTAATTAAGAACCTGTACTTTCTTGCATGACCTATACTACCCGATACCGTATTAGTTATAGACCTATCTTATAGAATCTTTTCTTGCTGCGTATCGCGTTGCTTAGAAATTGTTGTTTCACCATTTACAAAAAAACAAATGTTGAAATAAAAGTTTGATGCAATCTTAGCTCGTCTCGTAATAACAATAGTTTTACACCAATTTTCGCTTGTGTGGTCCATACTAGTACCCGTTCCGCCGTACAGTGTTTGAAAACCTTGTAAAGTGTCGCAGTGTAGGTTGTGCTGAGGAATAATTCTTAAGAAAAAATCGATACCCTCACCATTTCTGATTTAATTAGCGTAAACTGAGCCAAACAGGCCGTCGTACGCGTAAATTCAAGCGGCCCGCCAGTTACAGGATGAGACAGGTAAATGCGGTCCGACCGAGTCAAAACGATTGGACATAAATTTATGCATACAAACATACCCAGTTACTTCCAACAGGACGGAGCAACTGCGGCATGTTAGTTGTTGGGTGAGAGACTGCTGGTTGCTTTTCTTAAGCTCTTGAAAATTTGGTGAAATACAGTACCTCAATATAACGGCTATGCCCCCCATATAAATCAGTGACGTGTCAATACTTCCCCAACACTAGCACTGTAAAAGTACTCACGTTTACTGATTTCTCCGTCACTTATTCTAAGAACAACTTCATGGTTATGCATAAAATGCACAAAATTATGGCTGTTGTACAATATTAATATATCCAGTTAACCGGTTTTCGGCTTATAAGGCCGTCATCAGGCTTTAACTGACCATTATCGTCGAAGAGGATACCACATTCGTGAACAACATTGAAAAACACGACACACATGGATACTGAGGTGCAAAACAAAGTGTAAATTTCATCTTTGACAATACAGTGATACCCTAATTGACAATAAAGTGAACAGAATGAAACAATGAATTTATATTTTATACAAAAAGTAGAAATAAAAGGAAACACTGATCTGTAAGATTGAGTTGGTATTGAAACATGTAATCCGATCTTACCGATCGAATGTTTATTTAGTACTTTTAAGTAACATCAAAGCTTTTTCTTTCATTCAAACTCAATACCTGACCACCTCTTTTTAGTGCCCGAGGTACATCATGTGTATCAGCGGTGAGCCTTATATGTTGTTGAGTTACATTACATTTTACTGAAATCATTTGCACTGTGAAATAACCAAGAAAAATTTATGGTCTTGTAGCTACTGTCACATGTATATCTCTGGTATCGAAGAGTGATACCCACAAATTGTTGAAAAACTACTCATTAAAAGTTTTATTGTCCACTTGCAGAATTATATAATTACTTCACTAAAATTTATTTTTCTCTCATTCGTTTACATCCAAAGAAAGGAGGAAAATTAGAGATTAACGTCCCAGTATAGAGTGAGGTTATTATCAGAACAAGGAAATATTAAGAGAAAATAAATCAACTGTGGCATACTAGAAGTAAGTGACCAAGTGATTGCCTGAAATGATTTAAGGCATTCACAATATCAAAGTAAGATCGCAGTTGTTCATAAGTTGGCTGTAAGACTGTAAATTAGTTGTGAGCTCATTTTTATTTCTGAGTACAAATTCTCTGCTGAACTCTACTCGATAGGACGTTGCACATTAAACCCATCATTTTTGTGTGTATCCACACAAATTAAAGCTTTAGAAGACAAACAAACTAAATTCGGTTGTTTATGTACGTATTATTTTATTGGAATGTTGTTGTAACACTGTGGAATGGGATTCATGTTTAAATTTTCTTGATTTATTCCTTACACATTAATGTTACAACATCATCACCAAAAACAGGTATCTACTACTGCCAGAATTAAGTGGAGAAGAGCCTCAGGTAGAACAAAGAGCAGGAAATGTGCAGCATACTTCATCTGAGGCCAAGAAGCCTAGGAATGTACAAAGTGCTGGAAGAAGAAAGTGCTGCTGCTAGGTAGTAGCCATGGGCGAGGTGTAGGCCCTCAGTTACAGGAAAGTTTAGGGGCAATGTAGCAGGCCACCAGTATCTTAGAGCCAAATGCAAGGCTAAGTCATGTGATAGAGGATCTAGGGACTTTATGTAACGACTTCACGAAAGAGGACCATGTAGTTATAGTGGGTGGGGTGGTAAACAGTTTGGACAGGGGTAGGGCATATGACATAGGTGGTGACCCGGACAAGACAGCTTCCCTGAATCATGGCACCAACGTACACTTCGTTGAGCTGTTCTGGCGTCATGATCGACCACACCTTGATGGAGCTGTGAGGCGAATCAATTTGGAGTTAAGGATGGCTCTGAGGACAGCCAACTTTGCTCATGTTTCTCTGGTTCCTGTCGGGACTATTAACAGATGGGGTTTCACTTAGCATAGCCTACATCTAAACAGGACTAGGAAGGGAAGATTGGTACAGCTGATTCATGAAAGTATAGGGGTGGATGTCAGGCCACACATGGTCAAATACCTGTTGTCATAGGTAAGAAAAGTAGGTCTTTTTTAGGATAAATCCAGACAACAGGTTCCCCTGCCCAAAGAGTATCTCCAGCAGTTTAAAAAATACTGAAAAAATCACACAAGACAGATTTTAACACTTCAAATATCACACATACTAGATGTCACAAAGAAAAACAAACCATTGGAAAGAGTAACATGGGGCATTTCACAGACTTAACAATACTACATCAAAACATGCAATCAATAAAAAATAAAATATAACTATTAGAAGTTGAGCTCTAACCTTTTGAACTGCACAGTAGTTTGTATTATTGAGCACTGGTGTAAAGATACAGAAATCCAACATTTACAGTTATCATTATATGAAAGGGCAAACTCTTACTGCAGAACTACTTCAAGGTGTGGAGGATCATGCATTTATATCAGAAAAGGAACTCAATTCAAATCAAGACATGACCTGAGTATAGTAAGTGAAGACAAACACTTTGAAATATCAGCTATTGAGTTAAGAGTGCTTGACATCACCAAGAAATTAATCATTTTGTCTGTGTATAGATCTCCCAGTGGTAGTGTGGGCACTTTTTTCAATAAATTAACAGACGTTCTAGATAAAGTCTCAAGTACAAAGGTTAACATAATTATGTGTGGGGACGTTAACATCAACACTTATATCATAAATGAATCCAGGAGCACCTTCATAAACATCCTTCAAAGTTTTTGCATGTCCCTATTGGTCAATAGTGCAACAAGGGTTACTACCATGACTGTATCAGTAATTGACCATGGGCCAAAAATATGGACAGGGAAAAATATGATGTAGCTGTAAAACATCTCAGACTACCAGACCATCTTTGTCAAATAACAACAGTAAAATCAGGCATTGAATTATTCGCTAAACTGCAAGCCTTCAAACGACATCTATCAGAAATGAAAATACAAGATTTTTCAAAAGAACTAGAAAAACAAAGCTGGGATGAAGTGTATAAGGGAACCGATGTGAATATGAAATTATCCAAATTCTCCACATTGTTTAAATTGATCTTTGAAAAGGCATTTCCAAGAATTTGCATGTCTGTATCAACATCTCACAAAAACTGATTGATAACAGCAGGTATTAAGAAGTCCTCCCAAACATTTAATCACCTTAGTTCCATGAAAAAGATTCACAGTGATCCAGAATTCCTAAATTTCTATCATAGGCACAGAAATATCTATAGGAAGATGCTGATTGCTGCAAACAAGTCATTTAATGACAAAATAATATATAATACAGAGAATAAAAGCAAAGCAGTGTGGGATGTTATAAAAAAGGACACAGGGAGAGGTAAACAAATGAAGAACAACATACTGCTAAGGTAGGGGACTAAGTTAATAAATGATCCACGACACTTAGCAAACAATGTAAACGAACATTTTTCAAGTATTGCAGAGAAGTTATAGCAAAAATTCCCCAAAACAAATATGACACCTGTAAATAATGTTGCACTAAATACAATGATGTTATTTCCAAACACAGAGAATGAAGTCAATAAAACTGTTCAAAAACTAAAAAATAAAGAAGTCAGTAGGCTTGGATGAAGTACCAATGTGTGTACTGAAACAGTGCATAGGGATTATACAAGGCCCCTCAACAAATATAATGAACGAATCCTTCATATCAGGGACGTTTACAGAGCATTTAAAACAGGCATTACCTTTGCTTAAGAAAGGTAATGCAGAAGACATAGAGAATTGCAGGCCCATTTCCCTGCTGTCACCATTCCCAAAAAATAATAGACGAATTATGAAAGGCAGATTAATGAATTACCTGAATAAATACAATCTTTTAAGTGAATCACAGTTTGGTTTCCGAAGTGGCAAAAATATGGAGTCAGTCACAGCAGAATTCATAAAAGTTGTACTTGATGCTCTTGATAAAGATGAGTGTGTCAGAGGCATATCTTTGGATCTTTCTAAGGCCTTTGCTACAGGTGACCACAAAATTCTATTAAACAAATTAGAAGCATTAGAAATAAGAGGGGTAGCTAATGACTGGTTTCGATCTTACCTAGCAGATGGGGTACAAAGAGAAGAGATAACATACACTTCAAATAGATCCAAACATTTAGTAAAACACTTATTAGAACCTAAATACAGTAATATAGGGGTCCCACAAGGTAGCATATTAGGGCCAATACTATTCCTGATATACATCAATGACTTTCCCAATAGTGTTAGTCATGGCGAAAAATTTCTCTTCACTGGTGACAGCAATATTATAGTCACTAAGAAAACAAGAGAACTCGTTGCTGAGGAAGCAAATGGAACCCTCAAGGAAGTTTATTATTGGTCAATAAGCAATAAAATGACACTGAACATAAAGAAAACTAATACCACGAATTTCAGTTTGAAGAGGAAAAGTGAAAATGTTAAATTAAATGTAGATGGCACCTTTATAGACTGTGTAACAAATGTAAAATTTCTAGGAATGAAAATTGATTCTTAGTTGAAGTGGTGTGAACACACAAAGGTACTTGCAAACTGAATGTCATCAGCATTTTATGCCCTTAGAATCCTATCATGAGTGCATAACATGCAGTGTCTTTTTAGTTACATATTATTCATGTGTATACTCAGTTCTTAGCTATGGCATTCTTTTTTGGGAACAAATTCACAAAATATGAGCTCAATTTTCAAACTCCAGAAAAGAGCCATAAGAATAATAACCAAAAATACTAGTTGAACTCATTGTAAAGATCTGTTCAAAACACTGGTGATTTTAACTGCTCCATAAGAATACATTTACCAATCAGTTGTACACATCAAAAATAACATTGATAATTACTGCACAAACAGCTCTTTCCATGACCATGCAGCAAGAGATAGACTCAACTTACATTTACCCAGAAAAAATAAACACTAAACTTAAAACACTATTTCCTACCAAGGAATAGAACTGTACTATAAATTAACAAAAGAGATTAAAGAAATTGCAAAAATACACTTATTTAAAAAGGGAGCTAAATATTACCCGTTATGCAATACATTTTATACATTTAAGGATTACTCAGATAAATCAGAGTAGGGGTTTGACAAAAAATGTTGTACAAATAAATAATAATAATTATTATTATAAAACATCCAACATTCCACACAACACCTTTAATTTATATTTTTCCTTCTTTTTTCCTTTCTAGATATACTTACCCTCAAGCTATACATTGCACAATACAAAAACCTCTTCCACTTTCTGAGCTCAACATCTCACTCTTTATGCAGGAATGCTGACTCAGTTTTACAGGATAGCAAATGAGAAGTTGAGGTACAGAAAATGGACCAGAGGTCACAAGTGTGTGTGTGTGTGTGCGTGCGTGCGCGCGCACGTTGTGTGTATGTGTGTGTGTGTGTGTGCATGATCGTGCGTGTGTGTGTAGTGAGTGAAGTGTTATGAAACAACATGAGTATAGTGTGTGCAGTGACTGATAGTGAGATATGAGTGAAGAGTGTGGCATTACATTATTTAAAAAGTTATCTGTAAAAAATTATTGTATACTAGGAGTAAATCTAATGATTGTCTCTCACTAGAAGTCTGTAAATACGTGTGTATACGAATTAGCTTATTTTTATATGGTCGAAACTTGTAAATACTTTGACATGTCCTATATCCCTGCAAAAAGAGATCTACTACTACTACTACATTATTGCTTTGAGTGGCACATAAATAATGCAAATAAATTAATAAATGCCAATTTCAACAGCTTAAAATTCGTTTCAAATGTCACATCTCATGAAGTCTCTAACGTAGTTCAGTAACGTACGGAACTATATAATTTCGAATTTAAAGGAACGTTTGTGACCACACATAACTCATAAAAATGTCTCGTTTTAGTTTGTACAGTTTCATGGAAGTTGTCAAAATTATTCACGAAGTAAAACATGGGCTCCTGGCTGTTCTGCGTGCGCTATGCAATAATTTAGAGGTAAACCTGTATATCATTAAACAACTAAACAGAATTACGCAGAACGAATAAATAGGTCTACCAAGTACGTTCGCTTATCCCTTGCATACCAGTTTTACCACCGAAATTGTAATGTCATTACGTATTATAAGATTTCCAACACTCTATCCTCGTGACTGAAAGGAAAAGGAATGAAGTATGGGAATACAGAGTACAATATAAGTTCTGTGGTGCAATGATGAGACCCCTGGCACTGTTTCGGTACATCGATAAATATTGTACAGCTTCCATAAAATATGTTTAACCTGTACTCATGAAGGAGAAACATTGCCATGTGCTTATCGAACAAGTACACCGAATGTGGTACCTTTAAGTCACGCAGTGTGGCTAAAATGAAAACTCAGAATGAAATCAGATTACGTTACAGAAAGCAACGCGTGTCGCAGGTAAATAGAATAATTTGTCAGAATCTGTAACTTCACTATGAGTCACAGACACTAAGAAGACAGATGATAATTAAATGAACTGGAGTGGAGTCATTTTGGTTTTTGGCGCGGTAGGCTCAAATGAGATTATACTATGCACTTTGATGTATCCGTAATATTGTGGACATTCATTAACACTAAAAGTGCTCTAAACGGGGAGTGCAGGTAAGCACTGCACTATAAAAAAGATTTTGCTTCAGTTAATAAACATCGATTACATTACGAGACGCTACACTATGGAAACCAACACCAGGAGGGCGACTTCTGTAAGTGAAGGAAGCCTGAAAAACTCTATCTAGTGTTCTACGAAGTGCCATGCGATAGACTAATAGATAACTGTACATTACGAAAGAGTGTTTGAGTATAGGAAATTGGAAATAGAATTTGTTGCTCCTCCTCTATACAATAATATTCTTTGGTAAGATAACGTATCGGAGGATAATTGATGCCAATTTTGGAACTATGTGTTTAGTTTTATTCAGTCCTATGGCTTTTTGATCTCATTAAACTCATTGAATTTTGTCATAGTGTAAGAAATATGGGCTTACCAGATTCTTCGTAGGTAAGTGATGGATTCAGATTGTCTTTCGTACCAGAAAATAAAAATTTACAGGTATATTTACATAGTAGTGCACTCTTCTTTCTGTTGCTACAGCTGGATAAATCCTGATGGAGTGTTGTAGAACTTGATTTATGTGAGTTCGATGCTAAACAGTTTGGAATGAGAGTGTACTTAATTTGTTGGTTGCTAATATCACCAGCATGAGAGTTATACCAGTATAATAGGAGAAACCAATCATTTAAAAAGTAGTCCAGTTCGGTAGGAATGGTAGTTGCCGCAGCATCTGTAAAATAGCATGTCATACAATCTAAGCAGCATTTATGAAAATCTCTTACCAGACCGTGGAACTGTAATTAGTTACTATCCTTTTACCTATTCAAAGAATCATAATACGAAATAAACAAACTTCATTGACGTTTTGTCTATGTATATGCCACATCACATTTACGCAACTGTTCTCTGAGAAATTTGTCATAATGTTACTGCCAGAATTTTCTTCATGTGGCATATGTTGGGTGACGCATCGTGACATTTCATTTGTATATAATCATCCTTTAGAGGAAAGTCAATTGAAGAGTGTGGAGTCACCTACGTTGTTTCTGTTGTTGTTGTCCTCAGTCGAAAGATTCGTTAGACACAGCTAGTCTGTCTTGTGTATGTGTTTGATATCTGCATAACTGCTGCATCCTGCAGCCATTTGAGCCTTCTCACAGTATTCAAGACATGGTCTCACTCTACAGTTTTTAGTATAGTCCACGCCAAATACACACAGTTCTCTCTACTGCGAAAGTAACTGTGCCTTCGCGCTTCAGAATGTATCCTATAAATCTGTCCCTTCTTTCCGTGAAGGTGCGTCATTAAGCTCCTTGCTTGCCAGTTCGATTCATTAGTTATTCGTTAGTAACTCCAACTAACCACAACATCTTCAGTGATCTCCAAAGCGCCACGTATCAAAGCCTCCTGTCCTCTTCTTGTCCATGTTTGTCACATAAAATGCTACACTCCAAACAGTAACTTATCTCTGAAACTTAATATATGATTATTATGTATTCCTCTGACAGAGTAAAACTTTTTTTGCTATTATCAGTCTATATGTGATGTTCTCCTTACGTATTATGCAGTCATGAGTTATTGTTAAAATCTTATTGCACTGTTTTTTCAGTTCTTTTACTTTTGTTGATCGAAGAAGTAAAATGTAGAGAATTTTATTACTCAATTCAGTTTCTAAACAACGATGTACATTTCACTCACGACAAAGACATTTCACAATGCACACTACAGGCTAGGATGTCATCACCTGGTATTTTTTTCATACATTCTCAGGAAGCAGTTAAAAATTCAATACACTGCTGATTATACCAACAAAGTTAGAGTCCATTACTGAACAATACTTTAAAAAATGTACCTGAATATAGACAACAGTGTGTCGAATGTTTGGCTCCTTAATGGGCACGTATCAAGAAACATCGGGCGATGGCGTACGTTGACGTAATGTGTTGTCACGAGTGAGCTGAAGACGGCTTTTTAGAAACTGAAACGAGTAATGAGATGTAATGCGTTTTATATTTGTGATTATGACGATAAAAGGATTTGAAATATTCTTTTAAAAGTTTTTAAAAATACGTTGATCGCTTTTCTCCATCACTTGAAATGTAAAGTCTTACTAATGAGTTATTTTTTTTGGCCTACTAGAGTCTAACTTCTTTATCAAATTTCCTGATCAGAGCTTACTTTAATTCGACTACACTGCTTTGTTCTCGTTTTACTTTTATCGATGTTCATCTGGTGATTTCCGTTTTAGGATTACGTTCCACTGATCTAAATTGTTTGCCATAGTTGTCAGAGCTACAATGCTCTAGATAAAACAATATTTTTTTATTTCATCTTCCTAACTTTAACTCCTTGTTCCAAGTTCTCTTTAGTGTCCGTTGCTGTTCGTGCAACGTAACGAACGAATAAGATAGCAACTAGGCTACAGCTCTGTCTCACTCCTTTCTCAACATCTGTCTCTCATTCATGTCCTCTGACTCTTATAATTGCAGTTTGGTTTATGGTAAAAGTCGCAGATAAACATACCGCCCCATTAATTTTTTTCCAGAATTCCAAAGCGTCAATTTCAGCCAACAGTGTTGAATCGGTAGGGAGATTTCAGGGCGAGTAGGTCAATAAAAGAATATAAAATTAAAACAAAATCTATTAACATTAATAGTCACCAAATAAACGAATAGTGAACATTTAATGAGGAGGCTGTTATGATTTCGAGAAAGCGCCCTGCAAGGCAGAACAAATAAGTTTTACAATTTTTCAGAGAGAAAGTAATTTAGGAAGGTAGGTGGTTACTGTTCTTTTACTACCACGGACAAATACAAACTTAAAAACAACTTGAACGCCTCACGACAATAAACAAGAACAATAAGATGGCAAAATTTTAGAAACGATCAAGATATTCTCGCAAATAATAAATAATAATTAAAGAATACAAAATTTACAGCCGTCGGTTTAGAATGAATGGTGTGTCTCAAAATTTTATTTAATATAGACAGAATGCCAGACTGGAATACAGGCGAGACCCACTGAGGATAAGAAAAATAATTTTAAATTAGAAGCCATGGAAAACATCCAGGTACAAATTAGAGGCCGGAAAGCGTCTGGCGACGGTGCTATCAAAGATTTGTTTTAGTTTCTTTATCCAGGAAGAACTCTCATCAATGGCCACGTGCAGTTACGCTTAGGACAAGCTCCTTAGACCAATAATAAGAAAACTTGCCGTGGCAGATCCATGCTGCTAACGGGATCTTACAACCTAAATATTTAAGTAATACACCTCGTGGCACCAAATTAATAAATCAGGTAAGACGCCTTGCAGTAAAAAGAAATTAAACTTGTTAAAATAGAAGTTATTGATAATTAACGAAAAATAATTAACAGTAAGCGACGGTGAACGGCTAGGAACAGTAGATACAAAATATTCAAATTAACTTTCACAGATATTGGTAAAAAATAATGATAACATCACAAAGGATCGAGGTACTACAAAATGTGGGCCAAGAGTTAAAAAATTACAGTGGAAGCACACAGGCCAGATGCTTTAACAAAAGAAGGCAGATAGCTTCATTAGCCGCTGCATTCAGAAGTTAAATAGTATGTCAAAGTGCCTCTTTGTTTTGTTTCAGTTGACAGCTGAGGAGCTTGACAGAAGGATCGTAGGACTATAGACTGAGGCCCCCTTGGACTTTCTTTACCATATACGTTCCTTAGCAATAATCCTGTGTTCCTCTGTAACTATATTAATAATATTAATAAAGCTCCTACTAACAGAGGCACACATGCGCAAATCAGCTTGAGAATACTGACAAGACATAAAATGCAAACCAGCAAGGAAGTTTTAAGACAAATTTCTTAGGAGCACAGCTCACTAAAGGAATAACAATGCACAAAACGCGAAGCTTGCGTGTGCGCCAGTGAGATATTCACCATCAATAAGTACGGCAACCACTCCCTAGTGGAGTTAACAGCAACTGGCGAAATATGTTAAAAACTGCCACCAACAGTCTAATACAATAAACTAACGAGCGCATTTTCAACCGTCAGTATGCAGGGCACAGTAAACACACTTGTTAGGTGCGTTGCAACCAGGATAATGGGTGCTCAGGACAACTGTTATGCAAGTTCAAATGGCTGCTCAATGATGCAGGTAGATTCTCTCTGTGAACATTCCAACAGCTTACTGATGAGAATAAATTCTAGACCAGGTTCCAGTACGTCAAGTGGTTGAGTGCTTAGTGCCTCGAATTCAGACAGGCTTTTCAGCACAATCAATCCTGGCAGGTTGCCGCTTCTGTCCCAGTGAACAGCCCGCCGGGAGGGTAGACACGTTCGTAGTAACAGCGAATCCCGAATAGCAGACGGTATCTCCAATAAGCCAACTTTCCCAATATAGGCCGTGCACGCCCGTATGTCGCCGCTCGGCGCCACATCGCTGTCCCTTTGTGGTAGCGCGTCCCACGAGTTACACAGGAACAGGGCAAAGATGCCCCCGCACCTGCTATATATATGACATGCGTGCAGTTCAAAGAAGGCTCCCGCACGACTGAAGTATTATAAGTGCTAGAATTTTTATTTGTTTACTTCAGTTACTTGTCAATTCTTTTTTCTATTTTTGTTTGAGAACTACATTTTAATATCCACCATCAAGTATCAACAAAACAGTCTTAGTCCACACCTATGGCTTCAAAACTAACTTTACAATCTAGCTTATGTTTTAAGCAACGAGTATTTTTAAAGGTCCACAAGTTTTAATAACATCTAATACCAAACGAAAATCAAAAGCCACACAAAAGAATTAAGAATAAACATTTCGCCATCTTCTGTACGAATAAAAAATAAAAGTTCGTTGTTTCAGAGTCGTATGTCTCGGAAATTTCTTGACCAGTTGCGTCAATTATAATATGGGTGTGTTTGTAGGTATGTAATAGCTTTATACATGTGTAATACATATGTATAGGCAAAAGACACATACAATATATTGGTTATTGGTTTACGAGTAGAATACTACGACAGAATATGCATTTGCAGTAACAATAAACAAGGATCGAGGTCAGACGGAGGGGAGAAAAAGAGATGAACAGAGAAGTGGGAGAAATGGACATACTAGATAACGGGAAGGATGAGATAGACAGAGAAATGGGCAGAGGGAGATGCAATGAGAGGTGGCGGAGAAGAGAAAGGGAGGAGGACGTGACGGACTGAGAGAGGAGGAGAGAGAAGGGACTGGAGAAGATGGAGAGAGAGAGAGATAGATAGAAATAGGGGGAGGAGTGTTGGAGGTATGAAGGAGGAGGAGGTGATGAACAGAGAGAGGGGTAGGAGGAGAAGACGGACAAAGAAAGGGGGAGGGGGAGACACACAGAGACGGAGATGGAGATTAGGGTGTATAACCAATTCCTACACCTATCAGAAATGTGCGCTTTCTTTTTTCTTTCGTTTTCACTTAAGCACACATTGCCACATTGAAACGCGAAAATGGAAAATATTCTAAGTGTCAAACATGATATTCGTCAGGAGCATGAAAAACCAACTGAGAAGCTGTTCTGATATTACAAAATTATACTGCTCACTGGATTAATATAAAAATAATAAGGCTAATTAGAAAATAAATACAGTATTAAGAACGTTCTAACTGCTATACAAAGAAAATACTGGTTCTAAGCGCCCATAAGAAATTTTACGCAAGTTGATTCTTGCAAAGACGAAAACAGGAACCGGTCACTATCAATAATGCTGTTTATTTACACACCATTACTAATGTAAACAACAACAACAGATCTAGCATAAACGTGAAAATCCATCTCTGTATTTGCGTAGAAAAATAGTGTTATTGACAGTGGTAGGTTGTTGTTTGGAGGAATCAGTTTGTCTCAAAAATATCAGTTTTCAAAAAAGTAGCAGGGAAAAAAGATTTTGTTCCACATGCCATTAACACAGGCACTACGTATTGGTTGTTATAACATAAATGCAAAAGTAAACATTACGGTTTTGACTAGCATAACTACAGTTAACTAAAAGGAGTCCTCATATGTTTTAAATTTTAGAACTGCAGAGGGAAGCACAGACAAGGAGACAGAAACCATACTCCATCTAGTGGTGCATGTTTAAAGGACTTTCTCCGCGGTTTGGTTTCTGGATCATGTCTAGGGGCATGCAGCAGAATACAGTGAAGCTAATTACAATGAAAACGTGTTCAGTAAAAAAGGGCACTTTTCTACTCTTAAAAGTTACTCTAGTTATCAGGGCGCAAAAGTGACGTATTACTGAGAACTTATATCAGAAGTTACCGGTACTGTTAACACCACGCGAACCACTAAATACGTTTGATTAGTTACTGATGCTCACTGCATTACATGTATTTGTTATTATTGACAATCTCTTTCAGCACATCCCTAACTCATACAGTTAACAATGTTTATCTTAGGTTTACAACGTCTTTGCTTGCTATCATTCAATGCGGAACAAGTGATGTTAATATAAAGTCAGGTCGTTCAGCATATAAGCGCAAATGGTGACCCACTTTTACGTTTTTGCTTTCATGATTGCCATTAGAAAAGCACGCAACGTAGTGATTTGCATATGAAGACAATATAAAAAAATGTACCCTTTCAAAGCAACTTGGACACATTCGCTATAAATATTCCTACAAGTGCAATTCCCGTCTTTAATTTGCCTTCGATTTTCATATCGTTCTCGAATATTTAAATGTTTAGTATGTTTCCTCTGTAGGGCACTACAACTTTCAAAGTATTCACCTGCTGATTAGCATTTCGTTACGTAAATGCCAAGTTCGCGACCATCAGTGGCAAGATGCAATAAAACATAGTCAAGAAAAATGTCATGAAATTAGTGCTTGGCAACTGTTTCTAGAACGTATCCCTTAACACAGCCGCGGAACCCTCATGGTGTTATCTACTAACCGGAACAGGTGAAATTGGACAGACTATGTCAGATTCACGGAAACGGTACACAGTACACCCCTACACCGAGATACGCGATAGATGAGCCGCATATCGGGTAACTTACTTCGTTGTGTGGTCAGCGCGGGAGGCAGAGAATGTGCAGGCGTGTCTGGGAAACAGATGGCGCCCGGCCGCGAGGAGCCGGCCAGTTACCTGGAGCTAATGCAGTGAGAGGCCGCAAGCGCAGGGCGGGACAAGCCAGGGAGGGTATTACCGGGCACGCTATCTGTTTGCTTAATAGCGGGGGCAGCGCCCGCGGCCCTATACTGATAGCCCTGCTATAGCATCACTCAGCGTAAGCGATCTGTTGTGTGGACGCCCAGCGTCGCGGAGCGCATAGCGTCCGTCGCAGCGGCGCTGGCGGACGCAAATAATGTCTAACACACTGCCTGACAAGACAAGTAAGGCACGTAGAAGAGCTGTTCGGATGCCAATGTAGTTTCGTACACGTTTACACAAACGACGGGTAATAAAGCAGAGTTGGAGTTTTCAATTTTCTGTAACATGCAGAACGCCCACCAAACTGCATTAGCGTTGTTCTTGCTTAGTGTGGGGTAGAGTATACAGTGGGTGTGCATAGCATCGAATGTTGAGTGATTACTGTGAAGGATACCGGAGACTTTGCATGCTGCACTGAGACAGTGTTATCGTCACATGACAGAGTTTCAAAGGGGAGTTGTTGAGGGTCTACATTCGCTCGGTTGGCCGAATCATGCAATATGCAGTTTGTGGGGCTATCTGGTGTGAATGTGGTCCAATATTGTCTACCTGGGAGCGTGAAGGCAGACATATTCGTTATCAAGTTTCTGGTCACCCATGTCTGATCATCACGAGAGAGGATAGCATTATCGTAAACGAGGCTCCTCGTAACAACTTTACATCTGAGCCTATTCTTCGAGAACAAGTAATGTGCTTCGTGTACCATTCTGTGTCATCCACACCATTGATTGGAGACCAACAGCAGCTAGCTGGTCAAGGGAATAACAGTCCCACGTGGAGGCTAGTACTAACATCGCAACAAAAATTCATGTGAGCTGTGACCGAGGAGCATGGACAGCTAATGAACAGCATCACACTGTGTTCAGCGATGAATCGTGGTTGTGCACTTCCACGAGTCACCATCGTCAGAGAGTATGGTGGCAACGTCGGGAGAGATAATATTCTTCGAGTGTTTTGGGTAGGCACAGTTACTTCTTTCATGATGGTATGGCGAGCCATCGGGTATTACTTCAGTTCATGTCTGGTAGTGACTGAAGGAACTCTGGTGGCACGAAAATTCGTCGCGGCGTTTCTCATCATCGTGTGTTACCTTGTAGACGACAATATTGTGGTGCCACTTTTCAACAGGACGTTGCTCGTACAAACATGGCACGTGTCTCTTCTAACGGTCTACATAACGTTCAAGTATTCCCATTGCCAGCGGGACACCCAGATCAGTGAAGTTAACTGTGTTGAAGTGTTGTGCCTACTCAGCCAGCAACCAACAACATAAACGGGTTATGCGGACACAGACTACAAAGGGGACAGCTCTTCAGATAAAATGAAGTACTCGTGACTGGGGCCTCCCGTCGGGTAGACCGGTCGCCACTTCGGCGACTTGCGCGTCGATGGGGATGAAATGATGATTAAGAGAACACAACACCCAGTCCCTGAGCAAAGAAAATCTCCGACCCAGCCGGGAATCGAACGCAGGCCCTTAGGATTGACGTTCAGTCGCGCTGACCACTTTTTTGTTTTTCCATTCTGTTCGGTATTGTTCGTTGCATTTGCTCTGAGCGGACGTCACAAGACATCCGGTCAAATTGGTCGTTGATTCCTTTACTCTGGTTTTTTGACCGAACACACTGAGCTACCGTGCCGGCATCACTCAGCTACCAGGGGCGGGCAGCTCTTCAGATGATGACAGACAAGGAATGGCTGCATTCCACCTGGCCACTAGACGGCAACCCAAGCGCCACCAGAGGGCACTGTCCTTGCAAACATTTTTGCCTCTGTGTAAAATATAATCGAAAGTAGTACATACAGTATCTTGGCACCCGGGCACTTAGGCCGACATACGTGCTACGCTGGAGGATTTCGCTCCGAGTGAGCTTCCTGGGCCACGCGCCGATTGCGAAAGTATTCCCACACTCGAGATATTACTCTGGAGCGACGACTACGTCCATGTCGACCTTCTCCTCCAGGAGCTACCAGCTACTGACGTCCACCATTTGTGCCATCTACACTGATACAATGTGGCCTTTGACACCTTAACCAGCAACTGGACATTGTAATATTTGTCTTTGTCTTTCACAGTCAATATGCTCGTTTTGAAAATTGGTGATCCATCCAGATTTTATCTGTGGCTCGTCCTCTCTGGACTTAAACTCTAACATTCTGCGTGGTGTCTTGTTCTACGTCGTGTTTTGTTCTATGTCTTGTTCTATGTCGTGTCTCCCTACCACATTCGCGCAACGACGCTCTGAGCGTTGTTTTTAGGGAATTGACTAGTTTGAACCTGGGACCTGTTGCTGGTAAGGACACGCCAGACCACACATGACATGTAGAGTTCAGAAGAGTTCAGTGAGACTAGCGATGATGTAACTAAATACTTAATGATTTCAGCGTCAGCTCCACTGCACTGCCTGTAAAAGAATCTTAATACTAACTAAATCTAGTGGAAGGGGTTCAAGGCTTTCCTATTTTTAGTTAGCTGGTAAAATAACGTCGAAAAAGCAGTTAAGTTTACCATTGGAAATTTTATTCTACTCACAAAACATTGTTCATAAATTGCACTATTGATAAAAGGAAATGTTTTAATACAGGATGATAAAAACCAACTGCGTTCAACAAAAATGTGAACGAATATTCCCTGAATGGGTTTCCAAGTTCTACAATGGATCGAAGGATGACCTATGCCATATCACATCTATAATCTAGGTTTAAATTAAGTTTCAAAAAAGAGAAAACTATCAAAATGGTCTACAGTGACCCTCAATTATCTTTAATTACTTAGCTAACTTGTCGTAAATTACAGTGGCTGATGTGGCTTCTCAATAATTCTGTAACAGAAAAATCATCGCGTTTCAGATTTTAACTTATGTAGCAAATGTGAATATCATGAGCTTCAATTGACGATCGACACTAGTATTACGCAAAACGGGGATGTAACAGATGAGACTTCTACAGTTCTGAGTGAAGCCTTATGCGCTCAAAAATGCGGCATCGCGTGCGTTCATTACCTTGTCGGTGTTTAGGCAGCGTCAGGGCGGCGCAGCTGCTCACATCTCGCCGTCTCGGAAGCAACTCCCTCCTAACTTCTCGTTACTACAATTTACCGAAGTTGGTTTAAAAAAAAAACTATCTGGCTGTGTTTTCATCTGACCAATCAGGGTCTCAATGTTAACCTTAAGCTCCGCCTACAAAAATTCTGTCTATCCAATGAGAAACGTTATACTATTCGTGGTGGGACAATGTTTTTAAAGTTTGCAACGTAACAGAGACGCGAAAAAGTCTCACGCAAAAACTTGCGGCTGGTGTGGCCCATTTAGTGTTATCGTAAGATCTATACTGTTCTTCTGGAGGGCTCTAGCTTTTAACATGGGCTGGCGCTTGTCTGGCGACGTGGGTGTCCATTCCTTATCGTAGGGCCTTCTAGCTTAACACGGTTCTGCTCTCGGCTTCTGTTCTCGTTTCTCCCCTCGGAACTGCGTCTGTCTCACGGTGGGAAGGTATGAAATGCATTTAGGCATTCTTGTGTTAGTCTGTGGTATTCCATTTGCTCACTCGTTACTCGTATTACTTTGGTTAATTTAATGTCACGATTTATTCGGAGCTATGTGACATACTACTGGATTTGCTTATCATGTCAGGATTTTCATGGAAGGTGTTGGATTTGCCTGACACCTTACAAAACTTCTGCTAACTCTTGCACGTTCCTTCCGGGCTTTCATTGTGGCATGATTACTATATGGACATTGCATTTTGAAACTTCCTATTTACTGTTGCATTTTCAGGCCATCAGCGTTCAGATATTATAGTTGTTGTTTCAGTACGTGAGAAGTGATTTGTTTTCGATTATTGGGTTGCGAGCTAACTAACTGCCTGTTCATATTACTCCTAGATATTTTTCCTGCGCACCTTCGGCGGACACATCTAACTCTAACCCTGTGTCAGTATCCAGGATAGCAAGAAAGAACACAAACATTTGAAGGCCAGTTGGCCTCAGGACAGGATACAAACAACGGTTTTATGAAATCCGCCATAACATAATTAGTACATGCTGTCCGGCGAGACAGGGCGCAGCATCATCGTCATAAGAGTGTTTATGTCGAAAATTTGTGAATTTGACATGATATTACAATCTTTGAAATACCATCACAGACTCTCTCGACTCGTGAAGTTTCATTTCTTTTCCTCCTCCCCTTTTAAATGCATTTCTCTCACTCTTTTGTTTTTGTTTTGTCAAGTAGTCTATTTCTACGTTCGAGCCATGTAATAACGGTGTTTCTAATTTGTTCCAAAGACAAAAATAGTACATAGCAGCTGAGCTATATAAAAGTTTTTGGATGAGATTGATGAAACGTATTCCTCCAATTACTAGACACATTCACTGGCCATGTTATCTCGTCCTTAAAATTTTATTCTCTCTTATTCTCTCGTGCCTTCCACATCGTGACAGGAATAATATGACCTATCCACGTTTACCACGAAAGACTTCTTCAGAAGTTACATGACTTGCAAAATAGTACACAAAGGTGTCGGTTAACTTCCTCTGTCAAAGTCGGATAAAATGCTAAGCCGTGATCGAGCACAGTGTATGGATTAACGTAAGATTCAATATGAACAGGCGAGGATTCTGGCCGATGCTTCTGACTACTGAAAAGCTGTGTCATCAGGCAAACGGTTGAAATAGGCTGTGTTATTATAACTTTAACAGAGGTACTAGTTATGCACATACCACTGTACGAAATCGAGCGTTTGAGAGATCGTGATAGTAGACCATCTGACGTGATATTCTGTAACTGTAAAGTGTCATTATGATCCCTCCATTAGTCCCTCATTCAGATCACGGGGAAGGAACTGTCAATTGGGAGGTAACCATGAGGAAAACATTGAAAAACCAACGAAATGGTAGCGTTCTACGAGTAGGGCCGTGGAATGTAAGAAAATTGAAGGTGCTGGGCCAGCTAGAAAATCTGGAACGGAAGAGGCGTTCTGCTAGATTTGTTTCCTGTAAGTATGAATAACATGCGCATGTTAAGGAGATGCTTCGCGTACTCAAGTAGGAATCCCTGGAGGAAAGATGACGTTTTTTTCGCGGAACACTATTTTGAAAATTTAGAGAACAGGAATTTCAAGCTGACTGCAGAACACTTCTACTGCCGCCAGCGTATATTTCGTGTATGGACCACGGGGACGAGAGAAATTAGGGCACGTTCAGATGCATACAGACAGTCGGTTTTGCAATGTCCTCGTCGCCACTGTAGTATCCTCATTGCCAGTGTTGAGTCTTGTACCAAGAAAGCAAGGAAAATAAAGTTATGTTTCGCGGTAACCCCTTTGTACAGCACAAACGCACACGTGGATTAATACTGTTCTTTGTTTACATGACCTGGATACTTAACTTTAATAGTTTCCATGTGTTGTGTTACAAGCTCATCCATAATAATCCTCTTGCAGACATTATCGGTAATTTTGCTCTTATACCAATCTGATCGTTATGCAATGTCATAGACTTGACAGAGAGATTTAGAGAGGAGAAAGTCTAAACCAGTTCTGCGATAAATTTCAATTAGTAATAACGAACACTCTTCAAAGACAGACTTTCACTCGGTGATTTCTCACTCGTTTGGAAGTGGGCAGTGAATGACCATGGAACATTCTGTGGACAAACAAAGCCTATTCCTGTCTCCAAGGACATGCCAATACGCAGAACTGCAGAAAATGGGCAACAGGGAATCAGCACGCACATCAGTCACCACCCTTCATTCTGCAAAGGTGACTGTGTGGTTCTGGTTGAGGACAACGTTTGTCGTAGGGCCGTATTTTTCCGGGAATGAGTTCAGCGTGTCCTGTCACCCGTACCGTCACTGGTAAACGCTATGAGAGCCTTTACGCATCAACATCATTCCAATCCTTCAACAACTTGGATGTTTGGGTAGGATCATTTTTGTGGAAGATGGCGTCCCTTCGCACATTGCACAGCCATTGAAACTGCTGCAGAGGCATTTGGAAATGCTTGAATTACCAGACGTCATTTCGCAACAACGTGGCCGTCCAGATCACGTGATCGTAATGCATGTGACTTCTGGCTGCGGGGTTATCTGAAACACGTTGTGTTCAGTGCTCCAGTTACGTATATAGCTGAAATTAAGGGTCTCATTGAGAACCGGCTAAGGACACTCCGATGTGTCGTATAACATGCTGTTTCTCGATTTCAAGTTGTGGCAGGAAACGGTGGAAAGCATATTGAACATTCCTTACTCTAGTCTCACGACAATTTACAACCGATATCAGTTTGGTATTTATGTGGTTTTGGCCCCAGAACAAAAAGGAAGAAAAAACGGATGTCATTTTACTTTTTAAGTGGTTTTTGGTTTCATGACAATCAAGAACCGATTTTTCCCATCCGATGTGATACGACGTTGCTGTGGTGGGAGGGCTTCCTTAACTGACAGTGTCACACCTGTTGACTGCCGATCTTTTGCAGTCATGTGCACTGAACAATACTGATGCTGTAAAGTGCAGCTCTAACCATAGCCCTAGTATTGTGATTCGTCTGTCATTTATAAATGACCCTACTTACGGTAAGACGCTTACAGTGCAATTTGACGTCGTTCTGAGCAGTATGTCTTTCTGCAGAGCTTTGAAACTGGAACTTTAATTGTGGACCCGCTGTTCATATATCATATTCTTATACAAAACTTTTTCGTTAACGAGTACCTCCCATAACGTGCAATTTGCATATCGAGCAAAAAAATTGTAAAAAATATACCCACTTAACGAGTAATGTTTTGCATAATGAGTGGCGACGATTTAGTGTGACGTAACCAGCCCTTCGCACGCGGCGGGGGAAACGTTCAACAACATGAGCAACTTTTATTGCCGGCAGCGGCGGAAAGAGGCGGAGCCCCTCCACGCCCACACCAGCATGATGGCCAACTCAAAAGGTCTACAGCCATCTCTGCATAAGGGTTAGTTTTCACTAGAGTGAGGTGCCGCAGGATGTCGGTACTGAGATGTTTGCGCACGTCTGGTTAAGGTTAACCATTAATACGCGCTCATCTGGAGATAGATGAGGCCGCAAGTCGAACGAAGAGTAGCGGTTTGAAGCGCAGAGGAAAAAAAGTGCCAAGGCAAGAGCCAAGGGAAAAAAAATCTCTGCGATAGTTAGGTCGGGTAGTAGGAACGGTAGCGGATGTCTTGCTGCCTGCGATAGGTCATGCAAGGGTAGGCTTTGTTAGTAGTGGGTATCATGCATGTCGATACAGTTGATGTTGTGCGGTGCTGTTACTTGGCGGCTGCAGTTGTGTGCCGGTGTTGATCTGTCTGTCAGCGTCAGCACACCAGTAACAGTTACGTTCATCATTGTTTTGTGTCAGATAGGTCATATATCAGATGCACAGTGTAGGACGATGTTGGCGATTTTTTCGTGCGCCAGTGCGCGAGCTCGTCGGTTTCCCTGCTGTAGTCTGTTGGTCGGCATTAATAGCAGCTGGTATAACCAGTCAACGTTGCTGATATGCAGGGGCTTGCCGAAGTTTGTCGCTTGTTGTTGTACGTTAGCTTGTCATATGTGATTACGACCTAGCTAGTGGTGTATTCGGCCGCTTATGCTTCCACCTATGGTTGTAATCATAGTTTCCCAGAGTAATGATGAAAGTATTGTCCGAGTGTCTCAAGTTCCTGCATAGTCGTACGACGTGTTTTTTGAATACTTCCTTGAGGGTTTCAAGGCGGTATTAATTGTGAACATCCACGGGGCGTGTGTAGCGTGGAGCGTTGCTAATGATGCGTAACACTTTATTCTGTATGATATGCAGGCGACGCAGGCGTGTAGGAGCTGCATATCCCTAGACGGGGGTTGCGTACGTCGGTAGGGGTCTAATCAGTGTCATGTATATTGACCTTGACACATTCCTATTCAGTGTGCTTTCCCTGTTGAGCATCTGGTAGAGTTGTTTAAGCCTCGCTTGCCCTCCATTGGCTGCCGGCAGCGGCATATCAACAATGTCTTTAGTATGTACCGCAGTCTGCGTTTAGCGCTTTTTCTGTTACCGTCTCAGTGCAATTTGTGATCATACGTTTTCTAAGCTTGTGTTCACTTGGTGTTTTTTGAGTACAAATTTTAATAATCTTCGCAGAAAAGTCACCGAAGATAAAACCGTAAGAAGACAACCTTAAGATAAAGAAGGTGACCTTAGAAAAGAAAAGTTAAATCATTGAAAAACCCGAACGTGGTGTGAGCGTCGGCAAATGAAAAGAAATTGCAAGGCGCCACTACTGTGACGAGAAGATTATTTGCGAGAATGATTTTCGCTGACCTCGTTAAGAAGACGTCAGGACCATCAGCGGCCGAAGAACTGTTTAAGGGAAGCCGTAGGTGGCTCGAGAAGTTTAAGAGAAGAACTGGCATCCAGATCGTTGTGAGGCACGGTGAAGCAGCCAGCTGCGAAACAAGGACAACAGAGAACTTCATCAGCAGCTACAAGATGCTCGTAGATTGTGAGGGTTATCTGTCGCAACAAATTTTTAATTCTGACGAGACGGGTCTATTCTGGAAAAAGTTGCCGAAGCGTACTTTTATAACAGCAGAGGAGAATGCATTGCCAGTCACAAGTCAATGAAAGACCGTCTCGCCCTGCTATTCTGTGTCAATGTAAACGGCGATTTGAAAACTAAACCACTGCTTGTTTACCATTCAGAAACACGATGAGTCTTCAACAAGTTTAAACTCAAGAGGAGCAGATTCAATGGGTGTGGAGGTCCAACACCAAGCCTTGGGTGACAAATGATCTTTTTGTGATTGGATAATGAAATGTTTGGTTCTTCGGTGGAAAAACGTTTGCTTGAGATGAATCTGCCACTCCGTGTATTGCTTTTCGTGGACAACGCACCTGTTCATTCTCCAGGCCTACAAGACCACCTCCTTGAACAATTTCAGTTCATCAAGGTCCAGTTTCTGCCTCCCAACGCCACTCCGTCACTCCAGCCTATGGGCCAGCAGATTATTTCTAACTTTAAGAATCTCTACACTAAAGCACTCTTCGAGCATTGCCTTGACTGAAGCTACCAATCTCACTCTCACAGAATTTTGGAAATATCACTTCAACATCGTTGCTTGCGTCAAGATGATCGAAAGGGCCTGGGAAGGGTTTACCAAGAGGCCCGCAATTATGCTTGGAAGAAGCTTTGGCCGGGAGTGTGTTGTCGAATGTTACTCTGAGACATTGGAGTAGGTACCGGTGACTACAGGCACCGAGATTGTGTCTTTGGCCAAGAACATTGGACTAGAAGAGGATAAAAATGATGTCTATGAGCTGAAACTTCCTGGCAGATTAAAACTGTGCGCCCGACCGAGACTCGAACTCGGGACCTTTGCCTTTCGCGGGCAAGTGCTCTACCAATTGAGCTACCGAAGCAGGACTCACGCCCGGTACTCACAGCTTTACTTCTGCCAGTACCTCGTCTCCTACCTTCCAAACTTCACAGAAGCTCTCCTGCGGTCACGAAACAAGGTTCCTGGCCCGCGGCAAGCCTGTGATTAGTTCATGCTCAGGTGCCTCCAAAACATATCCTAGCTGACATGCCTTAACTAGATTCCTCAAAGGCTGTAATAACTTAAGTAATCGATCAGTTAGTGCAGCACATGTTTGCCAATAAGTTTCCGATTCAGAATTCGAGGAAGAATGAATAACTTGAAATCTATAATTTTAACCAATCACTATTTAGTCCAAAAAAAATGTTCAAATGTGCGTGAAATCTTATACGACTTAACTGGTAAGGTCATCAGTCCCTAAGCTTACACACTATTTAACCTAAATTATCCTAAGAACAGACACACACACCCATGCCCGAGGGAGGACTCGAACCTCCGCTGGGACCAGACGCACAGTCCACGATTGCAGCGCCTTAGACCGCCTCTCGGCTAATCCCGTGCGGCCTATTTAGTCCCTGTTGGAGCTACTTCTTTGTTATTTTCTATAGATTTTAAAGCAACTACGGCTTCAGCTTCAGGCTTTGGGCCTGCTGCGACTTCAGAGGATGCTGGAGTTCCTTACCCGTATGTACTTGCTATACCATACCACACTGATGACAGAGTTACGTTGCTGGAAGTGAAGCAGTAGGAATAAACGGAAAAAATTGCACATATGAGTGAAGACGAAGTAGTATGAGAATAGAAAGGCATAGAATATCAGGCTGTAACGTTCGCTCATGTGTTCTCGCATCAGCAGAGAAAGAGATGCTCTGCACTGACTTACCAAATAAATCAGCTTTTGTCTAGTGTTATAGGTGTTGTCTTTACTCCAAAGACTGGTTTGACACAGCTCTCCGTGCTGGTATTTTCTGTCCAAGTTTCTGTATCTCTGCGCGACTACTGCTGCCTACATCCATTAGCTCTACATTTTTTGTCCTCCACACTTACCTTCAGCACTAATTTGACAAGTCCTTGATGCGTCCGATTAGCCGATCCCTGCTTTTAGTTAAGCTGTGGCATGGACTTCTTTCTTCTTCAGTTCTGTTCAATATTTCCCATCTAACTGCGCGTTTCCCTTCTGTGGAAGGCCACAATGCGAGAGATTCTTCCAGAAGATAGTACTTAACACTTATATTTAGAACTTTGTACGTGGCTGCTGTAGTAACTGTAGAATGAAATAGTAAACAGCTAATCAGTTGTCAAATGGAAGTTTCATTAAAACCATTTATCATGATTTCAACGCTAATAAAAACGCCTGATTCAGAAGGAAATATTGAGATTTGCATTAGATATTGTGGCAGAGGCACGTTAAAATACAGCCGAAAGGTGTCACTGAAATATAACATTTTACCTCCGAGGTTCGCCGATGACATTATAATTCTGTCAGAGACAGCAAAGCACCTGGAAGAGCAGCTGAACGGAATGGACAGTGTCTTAAAAGGAGGATATAGCATGAACATCAACAAAAGCAAAACGAAGATGATGGACTGTAGTCGAATTAAATCGGGTGATGCTGCGGGAATTAGATTAGGAAATGAGACACTTAAAATAGTAAATGAGTTTTGCTATTTGGGGAGAAAAATAACTGATGATGGTTGAAGTAGAGAGGATATAAAATGAAGACTGGCAATGGCAAGGAAAGCGTTTCTGAAGAAGAGAAATTTGTTAACATCGAGAATAGATTTAAGTGTCAGGAAGCCGTTTCTGAAAGCATTTGTATGTAGTGTAGCCATGTGTGGAAGTGAAACGTGGACGATCAATAGTTTAGACAAGAAGAGAATAGAAGCTTTCGAAATGTGGCGCTACAGAAGAATGCTGAAGATTAGATGGGTAGATTACATAACTAATAAGGAGGTATTGAATAGAATTGGAGAGAAGAGAGATTTGTGGCGCATCTTGACTAGAAGAAGGGATCGGTTGGTAGGACATATTCTGAGGCATCAAGAGATCACCAATTTAGTATTGGAGGGCAGCGTGGAGAGTAAAAATCGTAGAGGGAGACCAAGAGATGAATACACTAAACAGATTCAGAAGGATGTAGGTTTAAGTAAGTACTGGATGATGAAGAAGCTTGCACAGGATAGAGTAGCATGGAGAGCTGCAGCAAACCAGTCTCTGAAGACCACAACAACAACAATAATTAAAACATGCTCAATATGGTTGTTGTCAATTGGTGTTCCCTAACCAACGTACATCTGTTAAAGGTGTTTTAATAAACCTTCCATTTCGCAGTTGATTGACTGTTCACTATTTCTACAAGAAGACTTAATTTTACTTTTGTGACGAAAAATAAATATTACATAGTAAGAAACAATATTTTATTGCTGAAGATATCAGGGCCGTGCATGTCCTAATTACTATCGCACACCTCCAGCGGAGAATAGTCCACACCACCCTCGTTCGATACAGTGCTTCCACCTCGGCTTAGCCAACCGCATCTGGGTCAGTAAGTTGACACGTCGCTCCTCCGATTTCCAGAGTGTCGCGCCGGCAGTCTCATGATGCCCAGAGGCTTCTGGCTCGGTGTCGCTCCTTTGACGACGTCGTCAAACAGAGTGTTATCCGCAGATAGCGGGGCCGAGGCAGGAATTTCGGAGCGCGCCCGAGGAGACGTCACCGCCGGCGGGGACTCCTCAAATCTGGTTCGCGGAAGCACGCCGAGCCGAGCCGCGCCTAGCCTGCAGACTGCAGGACTGCCTCTTTTATGGGCCGGCACCGAGGACTGCTCACTAATGGATCCCGTGGTAATGAAGTCGCCGTCGCAACTCTCTTCTTCCATCTAATTAAACCTCACTTCCGCCTTCGTGCGATTCTCTGCCGCCTGCAACTGCCTCGTCTTTTGCCCCCCCCCCCCCTCCACCGCACCCCTTCCGCTGCCCCTTACACAGCCAACCCCCGACTCCCACCACCGGGGGCAGACGCAGCCGAGACTCGACGGAAGGAGCCTCCGGCCCTCCGACGCCAATGCAGATATTAATTTTCGCAGCTTACTTAGCGAATGTAACAGAAAGTAATGCACAAACTTTCATGAAGGTCTCTTACGTTTCCGAGTCAAGAGGCCTTCCATATTAATGAGGTGCCTAAGGTCGCAAGCAGTTGGGAAGCGGGCGCGCTGACGCCTTCACCTCGACTTCGCCAATTGGGATTCAAATTGTCATCTGACTGCAGGCGAGACGCTGGCTCGGAATCAAAAGGAAAAGAAACTCGTAGAATGCTATAGTCGACCGTTTGAGGAGCACTACAGGCGCACACTTGCCTTAAATGATGTAAACGTCTGCACTTGTCTGGCTGGAGGAATGACGGTGAGGGTTGAGACGACGTGCGAGGAAACAATCTTTCCCTTCGCTCCCTTTCGTTTACAGAAGATATAAACATTGCTATAAATAGCAAATAAGTTACAGGTTCAAAATGAAAATTTGATGTACGTTATAAAATGTTTCCTAGTCAATTCTTACCAATAACTATTGAAAAAACGCTCTAATTACACCTCGGAACTTCAAAGAGGACGATAACTGCGAAAGTCCGAATGTCGGATTCCCGAACCCTGTCAGCATGCAGCGGCGCGGTTCCTTCCGTCCCTTTGTAACGACGTACCTACTTGTGAACATTGTCTCAGCAGATAATAAGTAGGTGAGCCTAGCGAAACCTACTGTACTTCGACGTGAACCAGGCTGCAATTTAAGTCACTAATCTACGTTTCGGGAAAAAGTTTTCACACGAAATGAAAGGTTGGAAATTTTGTCATTAATTAATATATTCTGAAACTTAGGTGAACAAGTATCACTGCCAAGCCTGTGCTAGTCTTAACGGTCACTCACAATACCTTTCACTCACGTTAGCAAGTTTACGCTGTTGCATTTCCCGAAAACGTAATAGCTACAAAAATACAGATTGTTTTTGATTGAGAATTCTCGACAAATATTGAGTCTGTCGGTACCTAATGTAGTCACAGTTTTTACCCACCGACCAGCTCAATACGCCACACGGAATTTACGGAATTTATGTCTTTTCTCGTCACACAATTCACTTAAAAATTCCGAAATTTCTACCCACCCATCGGAATAATTATGCCGTCACTTTACAACACTTTTGATGTATGAAACACTGCTAGATCCGCCAACTTATCATATCCATCGGAACTACTACTACACATGTCTGAACTGTTTCATGGCTAGGTTCCGACTCCTCTCTTGAATACTCTAAGTCTTCTCTACCAGCAGAGAAAGGCGCGCGAAGAATATTGCTTTACCATTGGTCAGTTTACTCAACAGACAATAGCAAAACAACATTCTCCCGCGTCAGTCCGCACTTTTCATCAATTACCAATCGCAAAATAGTAAACCTAACAACTGCACTTTTTACCAACGTAATTATCTAATATGCTGAAGTTTTTTTATGCATAAAGTTAGTTACCATTGTTATTTATACCTTAATTAACTTTCCCTTTACCATAAACTTACTTTCAAATTTATTCTACAGAAATCCCCTTTCTCCACATCCATATTCCTTCGAAATGTTCCCACACTAAATCCCACTACATAACTCGTAAAACAATTATCTTCATATTAACCTTAAACCACACTCACGCATCACTCATACTGATAAAACACATTTATAATATTTTACATACACAAAAAGACATAATAACACTTTATGAAAATACTAGAACGGTTTATGGAAAACATTGTATTACTTTAGTGCACTCTAGTGGGCACAATCGAAAGTATTCACAGTCGCCTATCCAATATTGTCCTTTATTGGTTGATACATAAACTACGTGGGTGTTCAGTCTCACGTCACCATCTGTCACTATCCAGATCAGAGACCTCCCACTTAACCGCCTCCAAGGCACGATCGGTATACGGCGCTACGCCTCAAACGCAAAGACAACACGAAAGGAGCTGCTTAAGCAGGGAATTGCATGGGGGCCTGGAATTCCAAACCCGCTCATCAGTAATAGAAATGCCCGGAAACGTGGTGAGGCGGCCATAAAACCTGGGCTGTGGACCAATGGGAGAAAGTCATCTGGTCGGATGAGTCTTTTTGCACACTAATTCCAACTTCTGGCTGCGTTTACGTTCCAAGAGTGAAAAATGGCGGGCCATATCGTGGAATTCCATGGGCCCCTTGGGTATTCTGAAAGTTCGCATCACTGCCAAAGATTATGTGAGAATTTTGGTTGATCAGATCCATCACATGGTTCAATGTTTGTTTGTCAATGGTGATGCTATATTCCAAGACGATAGGGCTCCCGTCCACACAACTCGCATTGTCCAGAACTGGTTTTGTGCGCACGAGGTTGAATTGTCGCAACTCACCTGGCTATCACAGTCACCAAATCTCAGTATTATTGAGTCTTCGTAGTCTGCTTTGGGGGATAGCTTTTGTTATAACTTGCTACTATTTTGTAGGAAGAATAGTATAAGGTAAGCCTGAAAACCGTTCAGGACTCTGGAAACTATTTATCAATTCCAATACTATTGGAGGCTATTTTAAATGCCAATGGCTTTCCTGCACCGTACTAGGCATGGTAATATGTTGAGCTATTAGTGCTTCCATATTTTTGTCCACCCATGTAGGTCATACAAAAATAATACAGTAGCAAACTTTGCTTGCTTCAATTTTGTAATGTTTTAGGACAGCTCACCAACTCAAGGTAAAGTTGTCAGAGCCTAAAAGCGTGTACTAACATATTGTATTTGTTAATTATCGATACAAATTGATAATTTACAGTAAATTCGTCACTTTTAGACACATCGCGAAGTTGTTGAGTTAGCACAACGATGCAATACGCACATTTACCGACGCGTTAGGGCATTATAGTTCTGAAAAGTAGATACTGATATTGGATGAACCAACATTAAGCTTCTGAAGTTGACAGATTAATTTCTTGAAACTGGTAGAACGAAATAAGTTTCATAACTGTGCAACGTGCGTCTGAATTTTATTTTGTAACATGTACCACAGTTGCTGAGAAAAACAGATATCAATAATATCTTACATTTACTGCGTAGTGAAATTTGTCGTAACTAAAATGAATAAATCTCATTTGAAACTAACAGCCCAGTCCGTGCAGTCAGTACTAGAAGTAAAAACTAATTTCATATAAATTTATAGTCACTTTCTCTTGCCTAGAAATATGTTCATTGGTCTAGACTTTGGGTGACCTCCGTGTTCATGATGATAAAATGATGAAGGCAACACTACACCCAGTCCCCGAGCGGAGAAAATCTCCGACCTGGCTGGGAATCAAACCCATGCCCGACGCATGTCAGTCAGAAGCGCAGACCACTCAGCTTAGAGTACGGATATAATATACACAGAGTTCAACGATGAAATACACCGATATGTAAATTTTAAATACGATCTAGATGATGTAACGTAACATATATACTCGTTGGAAGCAAAGGAAAGTGTGGGGGGCATGTTCCCGAAGTGTGCAAATTGTGCACAGGTAGTTGGACGTCACAAAGCGTGTGATCATCGTAATACAGCCCCGAATAAGTTTGACCCCGAAACACGAGGCAGGGCCTGGAGACAACATTTGGATGATTTCACACGGGACGGGTCATCGGAAACTGGAAGAAGGACAAAGTGCGACGAGTTTAACATTGCTCACAGCATTGTTCCACGAGCGGAGGAGCATTGCGGACCACAGGCTCTGCAGCCCAAAGGAGAGGAGGTGGTCATCCACGATCAACTATAGCTGCAAATGACCGCTACATTGTGCAACAGGCAAGAATGGACCCACGTCCAGCAACGCGTGCTATTCCAACATATTGAACAGGACTGCAAAGCCAGAATTCACGCTCAACAGTGACAATGTTGCTGCGTGTGGTCAGTCTTTACGCCTTATAAGTAGGCTAGCTCAGAGAAAAATAACATAGACGCTAACGTTGAGAAAAATTTGAGCATTCTTTACCGATGTACCATATACCACAGGATAATTCCGTTGAAGCTGGAGCTCTACATAGTAGAGTAAAGGCTTGCACCACATTTCACATGTCAAACCGTTTATTGAAAGATAATTTGCTTTTTAACTTTGTCTTTGCCATAAAACTTTTCACTTCACATTTCTAGTATACTTTGTCAGACTTAAGAAACTGTTACCATGCAACAATGTTTGAAGTTAAATATCCAGTCAAGAACCAAGAGAACTTATTTAAACAGAAATTACGAATGCATTGTTATAGTGAACAGACGACACAGTGTTGCTATTTGCACATTCTTGCTTGTTAGTTGCACGATTACGTAACGACTATCAGGCTTACATACTTAGAACACATACTGCTAATGAGATTTTATTGCAAAATTTTGGTTTACTTGAAAAGATACTCTTTATTTGAAGTACATTCGATGAGATTAAAGATGACTTAGCATTTGGTTTCTTTGATAGCTACACGATTATATCTCGACGCTACTAATACGTGACACAATTTACATTGTTGCTTTTGCGGTGTATCCGTTTTATACCTGCAGTTTTTCTGAATTCTTCTGGAAAGGAAAACATGTTTTAGTAGTAACTTTTGTGGTATAGCTACAATGAGACAGCCTTTTTCGTAGCACAACAATACATTACAGTATAGTATTTTTTGATCATGGTAAGGTACGTAATAACTACGATATCTATACGCAAAGCATTCCACTTTCGTTTATGATGAGGTGAGTACATTGACTTCAGCAGAACTTTGCTTACAGAGGACGATAACTACGAAACTTCCACAAAATTATCTTACAGCAACAAGCCCATTTAGCGCTACAGGACACGCATTTGAGTGATTAATTTTGTAATTAAAACATTTATTTTTAAAGATTTTTGAATTACAAAGAAAGTTTTTCGTGATACATTTCATTCCATTGCTGTAATCTGTAACACCTGAGGGTATAATTACATTAATCCTCAGGGGGTACACGCCTACATTGTGTACAAGCACAAGGAGCCCTAGCTAATATGGTATTTGCTTTTACAACTTTACACATCGGTACCATATTTCTCTAACACATAAATTACACAGCTATCTGACCATTTAACTGAGAGACAAACATTTTTTTACTACATCAGTGACACATGTTTACACAATTACACAGTTGGATAACTTCACTCTTATGAAATTGTATTTTGTCCGTATTTTGTGATCTGTTCATATTTTTTTCGGAACCATTGTGATACTATGAGAGCTTTGAATGATATATTTGGTATGGGATCATGATTTTTAAAGTACGTTTGAGGTAGATGACACTATTGAAATGAGCAGAGATTTCTTTTTAGGTTTTGACATTATTGCAGGAAGCTACGACATTTTTGAGATTTGACTCAGATGTTATGATGTTATTTTTACGATGACGATGTGTATTATGCTGTTGAGGTATGTTTATGATCAATAAGCTGATGCTATATGAGGAATTTGATTATGCTACATATTTATTATGATGAAATATTGAAGAAGTGTCGACGAATATGTATATGTGCAATAAAGTAAGAATGAGTAGTGGTTAGGGACTCTGGTTTGTGAAAAAGGTTGTTGGAAACCAAGAATCGTACTTTAAGAGTTACGAAATGTGTGTAAATGCGTGAATGTACCACAATGCCGACGAAAATGCTTTGGACACTGTTATATTTACAGGATTTTGTTTCTACACATTTGTAACGCATATTCTCGAACTGTGAAATTTTCATATGAGACTGTCACTGTAGCGGAAACTGATGTCGTAAATATTTTGGTAAGGAAGGTAAGTCACCTTGGCTCCCAGGTAGATGCTATTTTTCTTGACTTCCGGAAGGCGTTCGATACAGTTCCGCACTGTCGCCTGATAGACAAAGTAAGAGCCTACGGAATATCAGACCAGCTGTGTGGCTGGATTGAAGAGTTTTTAGCAAACAGAACACAGCATGTTGTTATCAACGGAGAGACGTCTACAGACGTTAAAGTAACCTCTGGCGTGCCACAGGGGAGTGTTATGGGACCATTGCTTTTCACAATATATATAAATGACCTAGTAGATAGTGTCGGAAGTTCCATGTGGCTTTTCACGGATGATGCTGTAGTATACAGAGAAGTTGCAGCATTAGAAAATTGTAGCGAAATGCAGGAAGATCTGCAGCGGATAGGCACTTGGTGCAGGGAGTTGCAACTAACCCTTAACATAGACAAATGTAATGTATTGAGAATACATAGAAAGAAGGATCCTTTATTGTATGATTATATGATAGCGGAACAAACACTGGTAGCAGTTACGTCTGTAAAATATCTGGGAGTATGCGTGCGGAACGATTTGAAGTGGAATTATCATATAAAATTAATTGTTGGTAAGGTGGGTAACAGGTTGAGATTCATTGGGAGAGTCCTTAGAAATGTAGTCCATCAACAAAGGAGGTGGCTTACAAAACACTCGTTCCACCTATACTTGAGTATTGCTCATCAGTGTGGGATCCGCACCAGATCGGGTTGACGGAGGAGATAGAGAAGATCCAAAGAAGAGCGGCGCGTTTCGTCACAGGGTTATTTGGTAACCGTGATAGTGTTACGGAGATGTTTAACAAACTCAAGTGGCAGACTCTGCAAGAGAGGCGCTCTACATCGCGGTGTAGCTTGCTCGCCAGGTTTCGAGAGGGTGCGTTTCTGGATGAGGTATCGAATATATTGCTTCCCCCTACGTATACCTCCCGAGGAGATCACGAATGTAAAATTAGAGAGATTAGAGCGCGCACAGAGGCTTTCAGACAGTCGTTCTTCCCGCGAACCATACGCGACTGGAACAGGAAAGAGAGGTAATGACAGTGGCACGTAAAGTGCCCTCCGCCACACATCGTTGGGTGGCTTGCGGAGTATAAATGTAGATGTAGATGTAGAATGCACTTTGGGCGCCCAGCTGAGAGATAGTCGTCTGACAAAAGAAAGCCATTAGGATGAGAAAAAAAGAGGCCATTATCCTCGCTACTGACATTTCTTTGTCGAAAGCATCGCAAATACGACACACTCGGACTTGAAATGATATGAACTTGAACTGATATGATTACACTGTGGAACTCTTAATTTATGATATTTACTAATATGCCTATTGAAATGATGAGAAACATTTTATATCTATTGTCTTCCTAGTTGAGAGATTGCTCATTTTGTTTAATATCTGGTTTCCAGTAGTATTGCAGCATTGGTTTTATAAAATAAAATTAAGTGCATTTGCTAATGTGAACACTTTCTGCCAACAGATCTATTAAATAATAATTTTATGATCCACATTCTTTGAAAAAGGAGCACTTGGAAAGGAAAGAACAATAAGAAGGGATTAATAACAGTAACTGCATACATAATTTTCTTTTCAACTAGTTGGTAATTTTTTTGGTAGAGTAAGTTATCGTGATGCATTACTCTAGTGTTAATATGTGTGTTTATTAAACATGACCATTTTTACTGTTATATTTTTTCTGCTTGAGCTTTTTCATGTTTAGGTATGAGTTATAGCATTTGCTGCTGCTGTTTGCCAGGCACAGTGCTACTAAATTTCACTTTGTTTTACTCTATTAAGCCAGTTTTACTACTGATTTATTTGTCTTGTTGCTGCACATTGGCTCATATTAGTTGTAATGTTGCATTTACTCTGTTAATTTAGATTTACTGCTGCTTGCTTTGCCAATTTGTATTTCTTTGTCATTGCTGCTTGTGTTAATTGTTTTGTGCTGTTGCATTGCCTCGCCCCTTAATTTAGCATCTGAGCTCAGTAGATTTAAGTTAGCTTAAGCGGGGGGTAGACTATATAAGAAACTAACTATCGAGAATAGGGAAAGAATGCATTGAGAAGATATATGAAAACGATTTGGGCCAAAATGAGTATTGTACAATGAGAAATAATTATTTTGAAAGCAATATGAATAGAATACAGAAAGCAGGTATAGATAGGACTTTTTTGGAATAATGTTGAATGAAGGGAGATCTCCAAGAAGTAAGGAAAGTTTTGTTTGCGAAATGCTGCAGTAAAACAAACCCCGTCCTTTGCTTTTGTATTATTTCGCTATGTGTTTGTGTACCATTGTGTATTTGTGTTCTTCCTGTCTTTATATGTTTATCTGATAAGACTTACATTGTAGATATTTTCTGATACTCAGCTACAGTAACTATGGTGAGGAATACTGTTATCCTCAAATATAATTTGCATTAATAATATGTAATTTACTTTGTAAAGATGTTAGACATTATTAATTCTGTTCTGCTTCAATGCTCATATGTGAAATTAATGTTTCAAAAACTATTGTCATTATTTTATATATTTACTTATGTCATAATTCCTGTATCACTGATGTATATGTTTATTTCTGCTCTTTTGTAAAGCCTGTGTTACTACAAATGTTATCTGTACTGTTATGTTCTTTAATGAAGTATTTTGTATGTTTGTAATTGTATTCTTATGTTGTAAATTTATAATTGTATAGACACCAGTTCTTCAAATTAAGTATCATTTCACTACACACATTTCCGTTGGTCATACTATATGCACAATAGATGAGAAGTTGGGACTGTTAGTGTTTGCAAGTGTGTTGATAATTCAGCAAGGGACTGGTTAACAGCATTGCTGGTTCTAAGGACAATTCCAAAAACTTTGTGTGTGCACAAGTGGTTGTTTATGGACTTGTTATATTGTTTGCAAGACTCTTCGTGGTGATTGTGCACCTGCACAGTCGCAACAGTTGGCTGCTGGTAGTCTCTACAGGGACTACAGTGGGTCTGCATCTTTGATGGCCCACCAATACCATTATTTCTACAAGGACTGCAGTGGGCCTGCACCTCTGGTGGCCCACCAACACCGTAATCTCTATCGAGACTACAGTGGTCTGCTCTGTGATGACCTACCTACCAATATTCTTCAACTTCGACTGACTCTACTGTGGGTTTGCTCTTTTGTGGCCCATTAACTGTCTGCATGTCAAGAGTCAGCACTGTCTTCCCGTTGGAAGGACAATACTACTTCTTCAAGACTGCATGGAAATCCACTACTTCCATCTGCATTTTCTTTTACTGCTCAGACTTTGAGAAAAACACTGCTATTTTACTGTGATGAACGATCAGGACTGTCTTTATAGACTGTGAGAAAATTTTAGCTTTTGACCAACATTGTATGAATAAGTGTGTGCACTTGATTTCTTTGTTATTGTAATTGTGAAAAATTTTAACAAATATGTATTGGCCAGTGCCCAAAACAATTTGTAAAATTTTTGTGGGGAGCATGGGGGCTATGTAAGTAGGCTGTTTAGGTTTTCTTATTGATAACGCCACGTAGCGCTCTGTATGAAAATCACTGGCTCTGCTGTGTGCAGGCTGTGGCTAGTTTGCATTGTTTTCTGCCATTGTAGTGTTGGGCAGCTGGATGTTAACAGCGCGTAGCGTTGCGCAGTTGGAGGTGAGCCTCCAGCAGTGGTGGATGTGGGGAGAGAGATGGCAGAATTTTGAGAGCGGATGATCTGGACAGAGACAGTAAATTTGTAGTATTGGATATCATGAACTGATATAGATATTATCACTTTTGAACACTATTAAGGTAAATACATTGTTTGTTCTCTATCAAAATCTTTCATTTGCTAACTATGCCTATCAATAATTAGGGCCTTCAGTAGTTTGAATCTTTTATTTAGCTGGCAGTAGTGGCGCTCGCTGTATTGCAGTAGTTCGAGTAACGAAGATTTTTGTGAGGTAACGTATAGATTAATGTTAGTCAGGGCCATTCTTTTGTAGGGATTTTTGAAAGACAGATTGCGTTGCGCTAAAAATATTGTGTGTCAGTTTAAACACAGTCATGTATAATTTTTCTAAGGGGACGTTTCAGCCTGAGGACCAGTACTTTGTGGTTCGTTGACACCCGCACGTCGGCGCCACCGTTTGCGATGCTGCCAAGTGAATAGGACTGGGCCAGCGAGGATTGATGTCGCGTGTCCTTCTCGGAGGAGAGCAGATTAAATCTTAATACTGGCTGGCTACGTAGGCCTACCCTCATAAGGCGACAGGCTGGAACACGTAATGCACCCAGGGACATATTCGAATACGAAGGTGTTTTGTTGTATGAGTGCACTGACTACAGATCCAACAAGGTACACCCACTGGTCAGGGTTGTTGTGACACTGTACTTCTTCCTCATGTGCGTCCTTTGAGGAGTACTTTCGGCACTGCATTTTCATGGATGACAATGCGCGACCGCTTCGAGCAGCACAGGTGGAAGAGCGCTTGTAACGAGAGGATGTTCCACCTGTCCGTTCCCCCGTCTTAATTTCCAACGAGTTCGTGTGGGATGCTGTGGGGAGATGTATTGCAGCACGCACATATTCGCAAACGACCGTCTAGCAATCATCAACAGCGCTGCCGGGGGTTACCAACATTATGGCCAGCAGAGAAGCTCGTTGCAGAGCATGCATTGCTGTCCGTGTTGATCACATACTATAGTGAGAGCTGTGTCTCAGCTTTTCTAATGTTTAGGAAACCATCATAAGCTACAGCGATTTCAGTGTAATCATGGTCTTTGAACGGAAGTGTCATTTCTGTTCGTTTCATGGCGTTTTTCTTACAGTCGCGTACTGCAATGTAGCAAGTCTTTCTAAAAGCGGCACATGTTTCATCGAATTGCTGTATGTTCAGATGGTTCAAATGGCTCTGAGCACTATGGGACTTCACTTCTGAGGTCATCAGTCCCCAGGAACTACTTAAACCTAGCTAACCTAACGACAACACACACATTCATGCCCGAGGCAGGATTCGAATCTGCGACCATAGCGGTCGCGCAGTTCCAGACTGTAGCGCCTAGAACCGCTAGGCCACTTAGGGCGGCACCTGGCTGTAAAGCCTCATAAGGAAGTTACTTTTGTCCTTAAATTTTACACACCAGTGCAGTTCACATTGTTGTCTGTGGGTCCCATGTTCGATTCCGGTTCAAAATGGTTCAAATGGCTCTGAGCACTATGGGACTTAACTGCTCTGGTCATCAGTCCCCTAGAACTTAGAACTACTTAAACCTAACTAACCTAAGGACATCACTCACATCCATGCCCGAAGCAGGATTCGAACCTGCGACCGTAGGTTCGATTCCGGGCCGGATCGGGAATCTTCTCCGTTTGGAACTGTGTGTGTGTGCCTGAATGTGTGTGTGTGTGTGTGTGTGTGTGTGTGTGTGTGTGTGTGTGTGTGTGTGTGCGTGTGCATGTGCGTGTGCCTGTGTGTGTGTATGTGTGTGTCCTCGTCGTCATTTCGTAATCATCGACTCGTGAGTCACCGAAGTGCCATTACATAAGAAGTCTTGCACCAGTTGCCCGAACTCCAAGGACTGGGACTCCCAGGCAAGAATACCATAAACATTTTACATTGAGTCCTCAACGTGTATAGTTAGTGCTACGGGAGTTTTTTTATAGGATATGAAGGTGAACCAGAGCTCCATAGACAAACTTTCGGAGATTGTTCAGGAATAACGTCCGAGTGCTTTGGTACTACGTATGTAACAAATTGTTACATAAAGCCGCGAGCGGAAATGCTGTTTTTCTAAGGGTCATATCTCGGGTTCTGTTGAGAACAGGGATAAGTGGACAAGTGTTTCAGATAGCCCTTGTCCTAGCCACCATTTGTGTACTTGTCGGAAGAACGGGCGTATTGTAGCTATCCTGCAGTTAAGGATCAAAATGTAAACTTACAAACTTTCTCCAGCCGAAGCGAATTGAACAAATCGGTTGGTTGTTTTGTATCACGTGTGGTCTAGGTTGGACCCTGGACGGCGCATGGAATCACCATTTTTTCACTGACGGTTCCTGAGGAAACCCCGACAAACTACGAGTTTTGGGTACTAAACGTGCCAATTGGGAGGATACCCACTTTTATGACTTCTAGATACTCAAAATTATCGTACACATGCACATAAAATATGCAAGTAATGCCCGGTCTGAAGCGTTAATATAGTTTTAACGAAACAGGGGGCACACAGGAAGGTTTCTCAGGTCATCTAACTAAACAAAATTATTGTACTTGCAGATCAAACACCTTATTCTTCGGTATACTGAAGATGTAGCCTAAAATTGTGGTGCATTTTGATGTAAAGTAGTGTAAAACGAGCTTGCATTGGATGGGAGTCGATTTCGTGTTGACATTATATTAAGCGCACTGGTCTATTTCAAAGTACGTAAATGTTTTGGAGTAATTAATGAACTGTCAAAACTTTACCTACCAACAGAATTGGTTTTATATAAGCAGCACACCCTGTTACAACACGGAAAAGACGGCAACCAACTGAAAAATGATCCCGTCGGATCGTAAAAGAAGAAGCTCAACTTTAAATAACTCTGCCAGAAAAGTGGGGAACCAGCTGCTTAAACCCTCATTCTGCCTTCCTCGCCAAAAATTTTGGCATGTTAATGTATTTACAGATGGTTGTGCCGAAAGAGAATAGCAGAGGGACCGTGACGGTGGAAGTGAGAGGAGAGTAGGATAGAAAGAGAGCGGAGACAGTGATGGTAGAACAGATAAAGTGACAATAAAAGTGAAGGACAAACACATGGAGATAGTAGAATTGGGAGCGAAAGAGAGAGGAGACAGTGATAATGAAAAAGAGAGATGAATTAAGACCATAAAGAGGCTATGCAGTCTGGATCTCAACGCGACTGGCGAACTCTAATAATTTCCCCCATCCTCTGTGCTCATTAAAATCTCCCGATCTCTGGGTCAAAATTCCGTGCAAGCCATCCAGAAGAGCATGTGTGGAGAGAAGATACTGGCGACTGAAAAGAAAGGCGGAGTATTTTAAAGAGAAGCATTTTCGCTTTTTTGTGTTCTGACAGGAGCATTTTTCTTCTTTTTACGCAGTAATGATTCATTAGGTTTGTTACCTCAGTTACATTCGTTCCGGCGAAAATACTTTCACAAAAGTGTAAAATCCTGTAACATGCAATTACAAAAACGTAAAATATAAACCAGAGAGTACTGGAACAATTCTGCGACGCAGAAGCACTGCGATGTGGTTGATGTCGTTGCAGGAGCTTTGTTTTCTTGCTCTTCCATCCCATTCAGTGATACCATACATAAGTCATATGTCTACCAGCCCTTAATCGGTAAACCTATCCATATGTGATGGATGTGATGGCACAACGGTACATCATGGATATCCTGCTTCCTTATGTGTTACCTCCCATCCGACAGTATTGTTGTGCCTTTTTCCAACAGGACAATGCTCCTCCACACATGGCAGTTGAAGCCTGATGTGTCTCCTATAGACTATGTGTGGGACTAGCTCGGACAATCCGTCCAACTGCCAGTATCCAGCAAAGGATCAGTTACAGCAGTTGCTTGAGGAGAGGGTACAACGACATTCACAACCGAATCAATGCATGCATCGAGGCCAGAAGGGATGCAACACCATAAAGAAAGGAGGCAACACTAACAAGTTGTTTGTACATTTGACTCGATATTTGACTCGATATTGTATTCACTGACATAACATCACACCCGGAAGTATTAATTTCTTTCCCTCCTCCCCATCTGAATTCTTCAGTTTTCGTCAGGTAGTGTATTTAAACGATCTGATGAGCTCCACAGCTTTTCACTAATCTTGTAATCGTACACTATGAGATTTTGTTTCTCATTTTTATTAGTCTGATCTTGCATTTCTCCACATTTAAAGACAGCTTACATATATTCCGCCATACGGATGTAGTGTCCAACTCTTGTTCTGTGAATCAGTAAGGTAGGTGGGTTTCCCTGAGCATTGCGTCTATACCTACTCAACGGCACTTTCGTTTCCAGTACTTTCTCCTGAGCATTGGGTCAGTACTGCCGGAAAAGCAAATCTGAGACAGAACCGAACATACTGAACACAAACATGAGAATGAAAAGTAAGGTGGACATCAGAGTTGAGAGTGTAAAGTACCGTGAGTGAATGGAACAAGTTTGTTTCCAAACGAGACACACAACGCATATCGTCGACTATTTTCAGCGCAATACACTCGTGCAAGAAATCAAGTGAAATGTAATAACTCTGTAACGTGCCGCCACAGACCGAGGATCCCTTGTAGCAAAATGCTCAAAGTAGTTCCCTGAACAACCTCTGAAAATTTGTCGGTGGAGTTCTGGTTTGCCATGAATATTTCAGCTCTAAGTTACATAAACGGTTGCATTCCCGATTTTAAGTTATTAACGAGTTAGCAACAGGTGATCTGTTTAAAAAGAAAAAAAGGAGTTAATAAAATACTTGGAACTAAATTACAAATCAGACGAATTTCTATGCAAACCACATGTAGTTAAATACGTTAGAAAGTAATTCGTCAACTGAGCAAGCCAGAGAAGGCTTAACCTGGTGCAACGCGTTATCGTCGTTGGGTAAGACATCAAACGTGAAAGGGTACAGGTGTTCCACACCCGTTTTCTCGTAATCCATAGGTCCCGTGAGACTCCGGGTGAATACGCTCACACTCACTACCACCACCACCACCACATCGTCGGCCAGGATGACGGCCTATCTGGACACGAGCTTCAGTTTGGCTGTCATAAACCCCTTGTCCAATCATTCAGCGACGGTTTACCATTCATTGTCCTCTCTTTTTCGTATCAATGTAATACTTTAAGAGAAGTAAAGGAAACATAAGTAGACCGTTTAACCTTTAGATATAATACGCTAATTGCCGGCCGGAGTGGCCAAGCGGTTCTAGGCGCTACAGTCCAAAACCGCGCGACCACTACGGTCGAAAGTTCGAACCCTGCCTCGGGCATGGATGTGTGTGATGTCCTTAGGTTAGTTAGGTTTAAGTAGTTCTAAGTGCTAGGGGACGTACGACCTTAGCAGTTGAGTCCCATAGTGCTCAGAGCCATTTGAACCATAATACGCTAATTCCATATTACTGTCCACAGCAGGTCTTCGGCTACCTTCTTTTCACCTATTTGACGTAAAAGTCGTATAGATGACTGTGGAAAATGGAAATGAGCGTTTGGCGTCATTCGCCGGGAGAACCCTTACTGGGCAAGTCCGGCCGCCTTGGTGCAGGCCTTTTTACATTCGACGCCACATTGGACGACCTGCGCGCCGGATGGGGAAGAAATGATGATGAAGACAACACAACACCCAGTCCCTGAGCGGAGAAAATCTCCGACCCAGCAGGGAATCGAACCCGGGCCCGTAGGACGGTAATCCGTCACGCTGACCACTATTTTTTGTATCTCATTTTGTTCTATATTGTTCGTTGAATTTGTTCGTGGTGGACGTCCGATGACACTCGTTCATGTTGTTGGTTTATCCGCTCACTCCGTTTTTTTATTACAGAGGGTAACTAAATCCCCTAACCAAACACGCTTAGCTACCGTGCCGACATCACTCAGCTATCGGGGTGGACAATAGATGACTGTGATGAGCTCTTATTCAGGCAATGTCTTCTCTTTTCACCTCTCCTCTCGAAGAACACTGGCGCCGAATGTAACGTAACTATCCGGAAGAGAGAGTAATGGGTAGTGTCACATGTCCTCATTCCGTAAGAAACTGCAGAAAGATGTGCGTTTCAAAATAGGACGAAGGAGCAAAGTATGGTGAATAATATATAATTTCGCATCATATTTTCTCTGACTTCTGACAAAATACCAATGATTAAAATTTCCTCCACTACGAGGATTCCAACTTTTCGAACATTGCTACATTAGGGCACACCACTAGAGACTCAGGTACGTAGGCCGGTATGTACAGGCTAACAGCTGTGGAAACAGGCGCGCGGGAAAGCTGAATGCGGTTGAAACAGGAGCGATTAGCTTCGGCAAATGATTACTACTTTTCATTCGTGATATTTCGAGTAAATGTCAGATATCAATTCAGCGATTAATGAAGTGGTGGTGAGCTGGAAATCTCATGAAATTACAAAATTCCAATCTCGATGCAGGTAGCAAAAAAAGGAAAAAAAGTGATACACTGGAACCATTGATGTCCATAATGCGCAGTGAAGTACAATTGGAAAGTCTCTGTCGACGAAATTATGGCTGCAGTTTTGCCACTGGCATGATGAATTATTCCAGATTTCGTTTAAGTAGTCGATCAAAGTTTACATAAATTAAGTGCAGAAGGAACAGGATCTTCTTTGTAGGTATTAGTGATGCTTATCATATTTAGGACTAAGGCTCTGCAATTGTGTTCCAAGAAACGCAGCAGAACAAAATAAAACTAGAACCTAGTATACCCGAAGAGACTAAAAAGAACTCTTGTAACATCCCTGCTCTATAACGTAATTTTTGTGATAGGCTAAGAATTGGTTAAATAATTATATGTTAGTTATCTCTATTGTTAAAGATATGAGGATGCTAAAGACTAACTTCATTAAAAGGGTGCTATGACAATGACTTCGAACACAAAGACCACCGCAAACATCTGCAAATAAGCTAGCTGAGTTGTTACTGTTCGACAGATTCATTGAGTGATACTAAATCTGCAGTAACACGTCTACATTAATTAGTCAGTTGGTTTATTTAAAGACTATGTATTTCCACGATTTGGCACTGTGTTTCTAACGAACGACGAAGTACACTAGAGGCTGCTTTTGAGGTTGAGTCCCGTAATCCACTGTAACTGAGTAGTGACAAAGTCAAAAGTCACCGGCTGGCCCTTGGCGGTAGAAAACAGGTTCTTCGGCAAATTCCTCCCACCTTGAGGTACACAGATAATGTGACAGTGTTACAGGTTTAATTTTTCGGCTGTGTCTACTGAGAGACTGAGTCGATGCCTATTGGAGATCCACTCTTCTGGTTGTAAGTAGGCTGTTTAGATTTTTATATTGGTAATGCCACGTAGCGCTCTGTATGAAAATCACTGGCTGTGCTGTGTGCAGCCTGTGGCTAGTTTGCATTGTTGTCTGCCATTGTTGTCATGAACTGCTATAGCTGGATGTGAACAGCGCGTAGCGTTGCGCAGTTAGAGGTGAGCCGCCAGCAGTGGTGGATGTGAGGAGAGAGATGGCGGAGTTTTGAAATTACATATATTATGACTATTAAGCTGGCAGTAGTGGCGCTCGCCGTATTGCAGTAGTTCGAGTAATGAAGATTTTTGTGAGGTAAGTGATTTCTGAAAGGTATAGTTTAATGTTACTCAGGGCCATTCTTTTGCAGGGATCTTTGATAGTCAGATTGCGTTGCGCTAAAAATATTGTGTGTCACTTTAGTGAATGTTTGAGTACGTTCAGTTTTGCTCAGCTGTTTGAAAAGCAAATAGTGTAAGAGGTTTATTAGCACAGTCGTGTATAATTTGTTCAAAGGGGACGTTTCATGGTACGCCCATTAAGTTTTACCGCGAGCACGTTTTATGGAGCCGGTGTTCCTGACCACTTCCCTATTATTCCATACTTATCCATAACAGAACCATCTCAGCATTGAACAGCACAAGCACTAATTACTGTCAGTTACAGACGTCGTTACGTATTTGACACATCGGCTGCAGATTTAAGGAAGAGAAGAACGAAACATCTGGAATTGCACAGTTCTACAAGAATATTGTATTCACTACCCCCATTCAGTGTGCGTGTGATTCACATGATAAGAGAGTTAAATGTATCCTCTCCTACGTTAACTAACTGGCAGAAACAAAGAGTTTTTTGTTACCATGAGAGAACAAATAGTACCTAGTCACCCTATACTCTCGCGTATTGTTCAAATGTATGTGAATTCCTAAGGGACCAAACAGCTAAGGTCGTCGGTCCCAAGTGTTACATACTGCTTAAACTAAATTATGCTGAGAACAACACACACACCCATGCTCGAGGAAGGACTCGATACTCCGGCGGAAGGGGTCGCGCAATCCTTGATATGGCGCCTGAGACCACGCGGTCATTCCGCGCGGCCCGCGTATTGTAAGGCATAATTACAGCAGGGTATAAATCTGATCCTTAAATGAGATAACCTTAGTTTTCGGATGAATATCATTGGAATCCTGAGAAGAACGGGAATAAAGGGCAAGGGTAGATAAGTAATCTACAACGTAGTAAGAAGCTAAAAGAGGAATATAAGCGTAAATAGTTTTAAATCACGGAAGATTACTACAGAGCACGACCATCAATGAGTATCGATATCACTGACAATATATAGCGTTTTATAGTGTAAGAAATGTTTCATATTAGCAAGCAATGTCAATGACAAAGTCAATGCTCTTATATCTAACAAAAAACCCGATCTTAGTCGAAAGTGTATCGTGAGGAGCTACAAACTATTCTGAAACGTGTACAAAATGTCATTGAAAATTATTCACTTAAGAATAAAAGAGCTCGGTTAGCCAATAAAGGTAACAGATGGCGAGAACACTGAAAAATTGTACGTTCTTTGAATTATGTAAATGTAAGGCAATAAAAGCAGGCTCCATAGGGAAAGAGTACGTACAGAATTCGTCACGAGCGGCACAAGGAGAGCACTAAATGTCTTGAGACGTTCCGCACTGCCGAACGTTGGCAGCTTCTGCCCGGCTGTCCCCTTCACTTACACTCTTCTTGACGTCCTATTGAGGGTGACTAGGCTGATAGAGTTCTGCAAAATTGCCTTCAGCCTTTATTAGGGACGTGCATAGTAGCTGCAGTAAATTGCCTTCTTAATGGAAACTTTAGAGCGGCGGACTCGTGAAGTTTCAGGTGAGGGGTGATGAATTGAATCGAAGCTTAATTCACTTTGGGATGTACATTAAATATTCGCAGGTAACAATGGCTGTAGTGTCATTTCGTGCACTTTCGTAGTAGGACTGGCTGCGGAGAACCCTCAATCGATGTTCCAAGATTGGGAAATTGAATGAAAACTGCGTTACCGTCTCTTGCGGTACTGTGGAGTCCTCCTGCTTTAAAACAACTAACAAATTGTGAATTATTACATTTGAGTGTCTAGTAAGAGCACCAAAATAATTTATGTTTTCAGATGAGCAGGACTTTTTGAATATAAAGAAAATAAAACTGAATAGTAAACAGATTACGAAAATGTATTTTCCACAGTTGGTTAGAGATCGTTAAGATGAACGAAGAAGAATGGAAAAATAGTATGAACTATGTGTGTAGCAGTAGTATATTAATCAAACAGCACATAAACACGAAGAATTGGACAGGATGTAATGATCAAGGAGAGCACAACAACGGAACAAAAACAAAATAAACACCAAACAGGAATGCCATGTTTTGCATATTTCCTCTCAGTAATGACTTGTGGAATAATTTTCTGCAGTAATTCATCACATAGAAAGAAAGTTTTAATTGCAGAACAATTTGTCATGTTTAACCACGGACGTCATTTAGGTACCTCTTCAAGGAGCTAAGCCGTCACAGTACAAAAATTCGCTAGTGGAATTCGTCATAAGTAGTCCCTCACAGTTTGAGAATAACAGTGATTTCCGTTCCTCCAAAACTACAGGATTAAAATCACCTTCATTGCCACTTACTGAAGCTTTCAGTGGCTCAGAAAGGATTTCAGTTAGCAGCCACAAAAACTTTTGACAATTTCCCAGTATCATTTAATGTCTGTCAGGTAGCAAAACACGTCTTAAATATTACCTAAAATGATTTCTCCTGGACAATTCCTTCTACATTGTTTTCGAATTTCTATTTAAAAACTGATAAACAGAAAAGAGACTTGTTTTTAAGTATAGTTGCATGAGTGGGGGACTAAAAAAGTGTGTTTATTAATGTTAACACTAATCAAGCCTACGCATCCTGTAAACTGGCTCGTTCCACAACATTTCGACGAAAGAATCGTTCATCTAACCTATGGAACATGTAACTAACTATCTATCCTGTGGCAGTCACACAAAGAAAATAGGGGGGGGGGGGGGGCAGGAAAAGAAAGCACTATGTGAACGCATCTTTCCTTAACTAGCTTATAGAAAGTTTTGTAATAGAATAAAGTTTTCCATGTTGTTGTCTCAATACGATGTGTACAAATTTAATATAGCCAACATACTACTCTTTACTAATACTTTACGTCTATGCAGTTTGCTATGTGGCAGCACACTCTCAAATTATCTTTAAATAACGTTTATACATTAACAAACCGAAAAGAAATCTTCCTTTTACACCAATTATTTGAGCGCTCTTTGAACGTGAAGAAAAATAGTTAATGAGTCGTTGTATATCTAATGAAATGAAATGTACACTGACGGAAAAAAATCGCACCACCAAGAAAGATTTGAGCGGCATTAACGAAAGTTGGTAGGCGTGTTTCTCCATCTTAAAATGGTTCAAATGGCTGTGAGCGCTATGGGACTTAACACCTGAGTCATCAGTCCCCTAGAACTTAGAACTACATAAACCTAACTAACCTAAGGACATCACACACATCCATGCCCGAGGCAGGATTCGAACCTGCGACCGCAGCGGTTGCGAGTTTCCAGACTGAAGTGCCTAGACCCGCTCGGCCACGACGGCCGGCCTCTACATCTTAAAGATGATGTCTATTCAAATTTCACGCTAGTATTGCCAGTATGATATTGCAAATCCGATTTGCTTTAAATACACACTGTATCAATCGTGAGCGTTAGAACCCTAGAGATTGCACATGGTTAGTTGATGTTAGTCAATAGGAAACAACAATTAGTAATAGGTCTATGTGAAGATGGATGCTCCTTCTGCGATACTGAAGAAAGGCTTGGCAGAAACGTAGCCAATGTACAGTACATGATTGCTGGCAGTGGTGGTCATGAGAATGTACGGTCGCAAGAAGACCGGGCTCCGCACGGCCAAATGGCACAACAGAGAGGGAAGAGACTATCGTGTTTGGCGTATGACTGTGGCGCATCGTACTGAATCTGCAGCACCAATTGCAGCAGTAGATGGCACCACAGTGACGCAATGAATGTTACAAATCGGTTACTTCAAAAAGAGCTCCTAGTCGGAAGTCGTGCAGCGTGCACTCAACTAGACCCCGGACCACCGCCATTCGCTACTTCTGTGGCGTCAAGCGAGGTCTCATTCACGGTAAAGGTGGAGATGTGTTGTGATTCTGATGAAAGGTGGTATTGCTTCGGCGCCAGTGAGGCTGTGTGTTGGTTAGGAGGACGTCAGCTGAGGGCCTGCAACCAAGCTGTCTGCGTGCACACACTCGAGCTACACCTGGAGTTATGGTCTCGGCTGCGATTTCGTATAACAGTAGGAGTACTTTCGTGGTTATTCCACGCACCCTGAATGCAAATTTTACGTCATTTTTGTGTTTCGACTTGTTGTGCCGCCATTCGTGAACAGTATTCCAAGGAGTGTTTTCCAACAGGATAACACCCGCCCATACACCGTTGTTGTAACCTAATACGCTCTATAGAGTGTCGACACGTTGTCTTGGCCTGTACGATAGCTAAATCCGTGTCCAATCGAGCACCTATTGGACGTCATTGGACGGTAATTCCGGTGTCATCAATAAACAGCATTAACCGTCCGTATAATGACCGACTCAGTGAAATAGGCATGGAACTCCATCCCAAAAACTGACATCAGGCACCAGTATGACACAATTCATGCACGGTTGCACGGTTTCTTCCACGACTCTGGCAGTTATAACGGTTCTTAACGTACCAGCATCTCACAGTTGCAATGGCTTTCTCATGCATACACTAACCTGTGATCTTGCAGTGTTAAATACTTAACTATGTTGCTACACAAATGTATTCCCAAAGTTTAATTAAAGTACATTTATTATTTTTTGGTGTCGCAATTTCCTTCCGTAGGTGTATATATGCAGTCTGAAGCGATGAATCAAAATTTTATCGTGACAAGAATTCAAACTAACTAGGCGCTAACCACCTCACCACGCTGGCACAGTGGCTTTGCGTAACTGTACGGACTAGCCTGCCATGCCTCCCTCTCATTCACGCCTCAGCCCACTTAGTATTGCCCCTAAACTCGAACAGTGTTGCATAGGAATACGACCTCAACATCGAACGAAACGAGGGATCCTGCCTGATTCCCAGTCATATGAGCTTTAATCAAGTGAAACTATATGGTTCCAGAGACATTTTCAAGTTTCACACGTCTATGACAAATGAAAATTTATACCAAGTGTAGGACTCGAACCCGTGTCTGCTGCTTGGTATTGGTACAAATTTTCATTCGTTGTTTCAGTCTGCATACTTGCATAATTGATGAGTGAGACTTGGGACCCACATAGTTTCATTTGAAATGAAATCTGAGTAAGTGGCTAGGACCTTCCGTCATATAGGCCAGTCGCCTGGCGCAAGTCTTTTTAGTTGACTCCGGTTCGGCGACTTGTGTATCGATGAGGACGGGATGATGATGAAGACAACCAGGCCACGAGCTGAGAGAATCTCTGACCGTGCTGGGAACCGAACCAGGGTCCATTTCATGGCATCAGACGCGCTGACCACTCAGCTGTTCAGATTTCGAGGCCGACTCATAAGAAACGATTTCGAAATGTTTACACTTCGCATTTCCCTGGACGCAGTAGGCAGCCTTCACAGCGATGCCGCTTCCCTGTCTCCCGGTTGTGTATAGTCAGCTGAGGAACTACGCCTGGCAGCTGGCCGTAACATTATCCTCGCTGAAAGGTGAATCACAGAATTATTATGATGGAAGTATACTGTAATGGGTAAACTTATGAATACCAAACTTAGTTACACACTGCGAAAAACGGGAACGCAGACACATTCTGTGTTGGCACAAATATTCAGAATAGAATCCATGTTTACAACTGCTTCATCGGCGTTAGTTGGATAGAAATCTGTTGGTTATGAAATCCAAAGGAGTCGAATGCAAGACGTACGCTGACAGTAAACGTCGACCAGGCTCAGCAGAAGTTATCATCATTGAGGTGACTGCGTGACAGGGAGAACATCATTCACAAAGATTTGAGTAAGCAGAAGACATATTCCCTGTTCGTGTCGCACAAAATGAATGATGGGCTAACAGTGATCCACATTTCTTTAGAACCAGTTGATGCATTTAGATCTGCTGTCGGGAAGGCAACAAGCGTTGTCGAGCAGCACAGCCATATGCATCACATTTCTACCGTCATCCTAAGACGTTTGATGAAAGAGTTTCGAGCGATTCCAAGAGAACACTACCTTGACTGTTTCCAGTGATATTACAACAAATGTTACCAAAATTGTAATTTGGTCAATAGAGATTATTTTAAAGGAAAATGATTACTTTCTTATCCTCTCGTTTCCTCATAGTATGATAACACTCACAGGACAATTTAGGTACACATTTGTGGTTAACGCAAACAAACAAGAGTTATCAGTTTAGAAATAATACATATTGTTCCAAGAAGGGTTGTGGCTGGCCCAGATGAATCCTTTAGCTGTAGACCTACTATATTGCCGAAAAAAAATAGCACGCCTCGAAAGACGACATCGATTCTGATACTGGGAGATGACAGATATACTGATAATGATTTCAACGTCGTCCACAATATACAGCCTTACAATGAAAGCTTTCACGACCGGATGGTATTGTTGTTGATCATTCTTCCGGGTTATACGGCCGTGGTCCATGGACTACGGTCATATAACCCGGAAGATTTATCAAGAACAATATATAGCCTGGTGAGGTAGCTATCAGAGCGCCATCTGTGTCTATCTGTTAATAGGTAATGTTCACAAAAAAAGAAAAAAAAATGGTTCAAATGGCTCTGAGCACTATGGGACTTAACATCTGAGGTCATTAGTCCCACAGAACTTAGAACTACTTAAACCTAACTAACCTAAGGACATCACACACATCCAAGCCCGAGGCAGGATTCTACCCTGCGACCGCAGCGGTCACGCGGTCCCAGTCTGTAGCGCCTAGAACCGCTCGGCCACTCCGGCCGGCTGATGACACCACATTCTGCTTACACACAACTGATGGTTGTTTGCGTATGTGATGTAGACGTGGTGAACACTGTCTCGTAGAGTGCATTCGTCCAAGACGAACTGCCCCACCCAACCCAAGGCCTTTTCATCTGGGGATCGATAAGTTACAACTTCCGTTCGTCGTATTGTAAGGACAGAAGTGGCATATCGTACGGCAACCATATCTCGAATAAGAGGGCTTGTGCCGGCCGGAGTGGCCGAGCGGTTCTAGGCGCTACAGTCTGGAACCACGCGACCGCTACAGACGCAGGTTCGAATCGTGTCTCGGGCATGGATGTGTGTGATGTCCTTAGGTTAGTTAGGTTTAAGTAGTTGTAAGTACTAGGGGACTGCCGACCTCAGATGTTTGGTCCCATAGACCTCAGAGCCATTTGAACCATTTTGAATAAGGAGGCTTGTGAGCCTAGACGTGTCAACATGGACTGTTGCGAGCCGATTATTCGCAGTGGAGCTACAGGCATGCACACCTCTAATCCGTCTTGCACTTACGCCTCAGCATCGAAGGTCACGGCTCGAATGGTGCGATCAGAGAATCACTTGGTAGATGTAATCGTGCCCCGTGATCTTCAGCGATGACAGCAGATTCTGCTTGCATGCTACAGATGGTCGTGCGACCAACTGACGCACACCTGGTGAGCGCTGTCTTGTAGAGAGCTTTAGTCCAAGACGCACTGCCCCACCCAAGGCCTTATGATCGGGGATTCGGTAAGTTGCAACTTTCGTTCACCTTTGGTGTTTCTGGAAGGGACGCTAACGCACGGTTCGGGCAGAATGGTGTTATACCCGTTCTTTTTCCGTTCTTGGAACAGAAAGGTGGTGTGTTGCTCCAACAGGATAATGATTGCCCACATACTGCCCGTGAAACTCACGGTATTCTACAAGACTAGTGCAACGTCCCCTGCCAGCACGATCTCGGGACTTGGCTGCAGTCTAGCGCGCATGGTATATGATGGGACGAGAAGTGACTCATGTTCCTCTTCAACCAATAACTCTTACTGAGCTACGTGAACAGGTCGAGCAGGCGTAGCATAACGTATCCTATGATAGTGTTCACCGTCTGTACGATCGACTGGATGGCAAAGAAAACGCCTGCATTGCCGTCCATGGAAGCTACACTACATACTAATATGGATGTTTCAGCATGGGTCAATACCTGGTACCTCAGGACTGCGTGTGCTATTGATATGTAAATGCATTCATTTCATGTAGTCCACGCGCACTGCTGCAACAGTAAGTCCTGAGTGAATTGGAAACACTTTAAAATGTGGTTAAATAATTGTTGTACGGCAGTGTATTTGCGTGGTTAGAGTCTGCGTCACGAGTGTGTCTTTGAAGAAACCAGAGGTGTTTCAGTAGACATCTACTTATTGTACTGCGGAACACCACTGGAAAAATTCGCGGTAGGTAATGAAGTGTCAGTATCACGCTGTGTATTGCAGCGGTGAGTGGGCAGAGATTTGTATTAATCCAGGAAGCGTGTGGACAGGCCCTGGGCAGAGGGGGTGGCGGCGGCTGTTTGTGGACGTGGCGGTATGAATAATCAATGCTGTGTCCCCGACCGGCCCAACACCCCCTCCACTGGCGCCACGCCGCGCGGGGCGGTCAGTGCGTGGCGTGCAATTAGCATTGTCTCATCGCGGCACGGAGCTCCATACAGCGCGCTGTGTGTATTTAAAACGCACCCCTGCATAATGCCGCGTAACCGGAGCACGCTACAAACAGTCACGTATTCCAGCACATGTTCTGTCGTACGCTTTTCTTCGACGCCACTATCTATGAAAAGATGACCCCATACAGCCTTGCTCTAATCTTTTAAGGCCCACGCGGGTGTCCTGCCGGGAGTTTTTATCTTAAAGTAATGTATTATAAATTACATACCACGCATTTTCAGAATGTTCCTTGTCATGAGCAACAGATGTACTTTTCCATTCTTTTGAAACACCTAATATGGACTATTATCCAACCATTACATGTGAAGGTTTCGATGTTGCTAGGCTCAATGGTGACAGCGCAAATGACGTTTCACCCCTGAAATCGAGATAAGGATTTGAAAGAGGGCTACATCTAAAAATAGTCGAAAATACTTTATTAGTTACTTGATACTAGCTAACTGATGGAATTTACGATCGTCTTCCACCTTAAGAAATATGGTAGTTGAGCAGGTGAGGAGAACAGCAGAAATTTACGAACATTAAAGTTACGTCCACATTGTTTGGTTTACTGGTTGGGGCCGCGCTGGTGACAGCTGGTCCTTATGAAACGGTCTAGAAAAGAAGAGTAGGATGTAAAGCATTATTGTGGAATGTGTGCGACCTTTTTTACAAATTACTTACTAGCTGGTAAATATTAGACTAAGACATGCGAACTCCATTTTATCAAGCCTCGGATGGCCCAATAGTACCGATCGACCGTCATGTCATCCTGAGAGGATAGGTGTTACAGGATGCAAACAATTTCGGTATCATTCCAGTAAGATCATTAATTTCCCACTAGTGTTTCCAAACCAGTTTGATGCAGCACACTTGCCACCAAACCGTATCTTACTATGGAAACGTTGCATTGGTGCAAGTGTGGTGGCAAGGTCTTAAGGGACCAAACTGCTTAGCTCATCAGTCCCTAAGCCTACACACAACCTAACCTAACTTAAACTAACTTACGCTAAGGACGCCAAACACACATTCATTCCCAAGGAAGGACTCGAATCTTCGACGCGGGAAGCCGCGCGGACCGTGACAAGACGCCGCAGACCGCGCGGCTACAGCGCGCGGCGTGCAAGGTGTCAGCAAGGTGGTGAGCAATGTAACTGAAGCGAATACCTTAAAAGGTAAAGGAGAGGATGAAACACATTTTTTTCCCAATCATTCGGATGAATTTCCCTTTCTGACTTTAGGAGAATGTCAAGCACGATCAACAAATCACAAGGATAGGCTGTTAATTTTGTTTTGTCATATAATGATACTTTTGGAGAATCGTGACTCTTATGTGATACAGAATGATTAAAATGTACAGCTAAAGACGCGTACAGATGTAAAGTTAGTTATACAATTGACAGCAACACACTGAAATAACAAGACACTTAAGCGCAACATGTCTGTTCCGTCAGACCACCTCGTCTACATCTACATCTACATCTACGTGACTACTCTGCTAATCACCATTAAGTGCGTGTCAGAGGCTTTAATGAAGCACCTTCTATCTGTCTCTCTACCGTTCCACTCTCGAGCGGCGCGGGAGAAAATCGAGCACTTAAATTTTTCTGTGCGAGCCCTGATTTCTCTTATTTTATCGTGATGATCATTTCTCCCTATGTAGGTGGGTGCCAACAGAATGTTTTCGCAATCGGAGGAGAAAACTGGTGATCGAAATGTCATGAGAAGATCCCGTCGCAACGAAAAACGCCTTTGTTTCAATGATTGCCACTCCAATTCACGTACCATGTCTGTGGCGCTATCTCCCTTATTTCGCGACAGTATAAAACGTGCTGCCTTTGTTTGAACTTTATCGATGTCATCGGTCAGACACTTCTGATGCAATTCCCACACCGCACACTCCAGAATAGGGCCGATAAGTGTAGTGTAAGCAGACTCTTTAGTAGACCTCTTGCACCTTTTAAGTGTTCTGCCAAAGAATCGCAGTCTTTGGTTTCCTCTACCCACAACATTACGTGTGTGATAGTTCCAATTTAGGTTATTTGTAATTATAATCCCTAAGTATTTAGTCAAATTTACAGCCCACAGATTTGTGTGACTTATCGCGTAATCGAAATTTAGTGGATTTCTTTTAGTACTCATGTGAATAATTTCACACTTTTCTTTATTTAGGGTCAACACAGATATCTTATCTAAATTATTTTGCAATTCGTTTTGGTCACCTGATGACTTTACAAGACGGTAAAGGACAGCATCATCTGCAAATAATGTTAGAGGGCTTCTCTGATTGTCTCCTATGTCGTTAATTTAGATCAGGAACAATAGAGGGCCTATAACACTTCCTTGGGGAACGCCGGATGTTACTTCTGTTTTAGTCGACGACTTTCCGTCCATTACTACGAATCGTGATCTTTCTGAAAGTAAATCATGAATCCATTCGCACAACTGAAACGATATTCCATAGGCACGCAGTTTGGTTAGAAGACGCTTGTGAGGAACGGTGTCGAAAGCCTTCTGGAAATCTAAAAATATGGAGTCAATTCTCCTGTTGATAGCACTCATTACTTCATGAGTATAAAGAGCTAGCTGTGTTCCGCAAGAACGATATTTTTTGAATCCGTGCTGACTGTCAGTAAACCGTTTCCTTGGAGGTACTTCATAATGTTCGAATACAGAATATTTTCCAAAACCCTACTGCAAATCTACGTTAGTGATACGGGCGTGTAATTCAGCGGATTACTCGTATTTCCCTTTTTGGGTATTGGTGTGATCTGAGCAATTTTCCAGTCTTTAGGTACGAAACTTTGTGTGAGCGAGTGGTTGTATATAATTGCTAAATATGGAGCTATTGCAGCTGCGTACTCTAAAAGTAACCTGACCTGGTGTACCATCTGATACGGAAGCCTTGCCTTTATTAAGTTATTTAAGCTGCTTTGCTACACCGAGGATATCTACTTCCATGTTTGTCATCTTCGCAGTTGTTCTTGATTGGAATTCGGGAATATTTACTTCGTCTTCTTTGGTGAAGGAGTTTCGGAAAACCGTGTTTAATAACTCAGCTTTGGTGGCACTGTCATCACTGACTTCACCGTTGTTATCGTGCAGTGAAGGTGTTGATTGCGTCTTGCCACTGGTGTGCTTTATACATGCAAACCCTACATAATTTTGTTTATTATAGACTGTTCTTCTCAATATTATATATTTTTTAATACAGGTAAAACTGCAGTCCAGTTTAGTTTATAAAAAACTTTTCCAGACCCCTTTCACACAAAAATCATTTATTATATTTAGTCTGCTTTTTAATCAGCCCAGGAGCGTAATTTTCTAATATCTTTTACCATACTTTTATCGTGTGCTTAAGGGGGGGGGGGGGAGGAGGGAGAATTAGTAGAGACAAATTTGTTTTATTTCTTGTCTCATATCAGCAACCTCCTTCCTATACTTAATCTACGACAAGAATAATTCCCTTATTGTTTGGAAGTGTTTAAGTAATTGAATACTCATATGCATATGTAGAAACAGGAGTAATTTCTTTCTTTTCTGTGTAAAGCAGTGGCAAGTTTCAGTATTTCCTTAATCCTGTTCATGTATGTCCTGTAACATGGCTTAATGTAAAGTCACGGTCCTCCCGCTCTTTTTAGCGTTTTCGGTTGGTGAAGCATTCCCCCGCGTTCCATAGTGTTTCCGATTTCTCTAGCTTTCCCATACTCCGTAAACGCAGACTACAGATCTATCAGCCGTAATTCGTAGAGTTTTCTGATCGCTTTCGTTCTGGAAACGCCGTCGTGAGTCCCCCTTGCTCCTCGTCGGATCACTGTTTATCATTACTTTCAGATTACTCGAAATTTGTTTAATGTTCATTTACACTGTAGTTAACTACTGCATTGGACACGAATTAATAGTCCAAACACATATCCCGGAAAAACTATAATTTTATTCGAAAAATTGTTCAGGTTAATGTGGGCTTTGGTGTTATTTCTTTGTTCTAGTTCTGTTGTTAGAACATGTCTTCAGCACGTCCATTATTCAAATTCAGTACTCGCTCCTATGTTTATTAATTAATGTGATGCATACTTACATTGTGTGGAATGAATATTGAGTAAATTTTCCTAGTTTCCGTGAACCATGAGAATGGTCTTTGTACTGGATTATCACTATGTAAAGTTCTGAAGCCCTACAGTTAATTGATTGATTTGAACGAATTATCTGTAGCTTCTCTTTTTAATTTTAGTTATCTTCATCGTGATTCAGGTTCCCATGCAATTATTCAGGTTCAACTGTATTTCTGTGGGGCGTCAAGCATCACAAGAGTTTATTGAAGTGCTACTGTGAGACTGGTTGTCCGAACAGTTCTGAATTCACTGAGTAGAACGAATACCCATATGTGTTTCAAATTTGTGGGTATCAAACTTTGCCGAATTTATTGTATTGTTAAGTCTTGGCCCTGAACCTACCGTCCGCCTATAGTAGATACAATTAATCATGCTCAACCCCCTGAACAGAACGAATACCAACATGACTGGGAATGTTCCGACAGCCTGGGATTTATTAAAATCATAGACTTTTATGAAAAATAGTGTACTTGCATCTTGTCCCTTGAAACCTTCGCCGCGCGGGATTAGCCGAGCGGTCTTAGGCGCTGCAGTCATGGGCTGCGCGGCTGGTCCCGGCTGAGGTTTGAGTCCTCCCTCGGGCATGGGTGTGAGTGTTTGTCCGTAGGGTAATTTAGGTTATGTAGTGTGTGAACTTAGGGACTGATGACCTTAGCAGTTAAGTCCCATAAAATTTCACACACATCTGAACATTTCGAAACCTTCCCCCGTGATCAGAGCGCATGATGATATCAATACATTGTTTACTTTGTCCAATGGTTTTCCGTCACGTGAATGATCGAGTTTTGCAAGACCCAGAGTTATTCACCTCCTAGTATATTCGTACTCCCTATTTCTTACAGTCAGGTTCATATGCTGAGGTTAAAGATAAAGACGTTGATATTAATCCTCCACACATATTTAGGAACAGTATTAACAGTGTTAATTAAGTGTTTTTCTGATTCACAATATGTTGTGTGAGAGCCAAGGAATTTCTTTGTAAAAAAATGTCCTTTTGGTAGACTGTCAGTTGATTTAATCTCAACTCCACTCATGCTCCGCCGTTTCCTGCATTCCTCGTAAAATCTACATCTACATCTACGTTTATACTCCGCAAGCCACCCAACGGTGTGTGGCGGAGGGCACTTTACGTGCCACTGTCATTACCTCCCTTTTCTGTTCCACTCGCGTATGGTTCGCAGGAAGAAGGACTGTCTGAAAGCCTCCGTGCGCGCTCGAATCTCTCTAATTTTACATTCGTGATCTCCTCGGGAGGTATAAGTAGGGGGAAGCAATATATTCGATACCTCATGCAGAAACGCACCCTCTCGAAACCTGGCGAGCAAGCTACACCACGATGCAGAGCGCCTCTCTTGCAGAGTCTGCCCCTTGAGTTTGATAAACATCTCCGTAACGCTATCGCGGTTACCAAATAACCCTGGATCTTTGTGTCGATGTATTGGCTTAAATTCCGTTGCACATATGATTAATCTACGTAGACACAAAATAAACTTTAGTGGGACATCGCATAGCACTGCCTTTATAGTGTACCATAAGAATAGAAATCCTACTTCTCCCAAAATGATCATAAAATAAATTTTAGAGGGACTTCGCGTGGCACTGCATAGACAGTGGAACTAAAGCACAGTTCACAAGCGGAACACTTGAGTAGAGCAAGCAACAAAGAGGCACAGACCTGGAGGACACATCACATCAGCTCCAAAATATTTCTTCATACTAATCCAAAGAGCACACTATGCAATCAAAGTGATATGCATGAAACATTTTAGAGGTTTCGACATTACTGGTTTTCCTGGGGCAATGAAACTGGGGTAAACACTAGAACTATTAGCTGGTCACCGAGCAAAGTCTCAGAAAAAGTGTCGTAAATGAAAACTTAAGTTTTAGTGACTGGTGACGATGCGTTTTTACTTTGATTGTAATTTTTTGTCAATTAAGTATTACATTCAATTTGTGGACTGTATTCACCCTTTAATAAAAAATGTAAATAAACTAGATTTTTTTACATTATAGACTGCTTTCGTTTATCTTTCTGATTTAAGATGTGGACAGGTTGATGCCGTGTTCCTTTATTTCTGGAAGACATTCGATACAGTATCGCAATGTCATGTAATGAGCAAAATGCGAGCTAGCAGAGTATCGACCCAAATTCGTGATTAGAGTTTGGACTCCCCTTCATAATTCAATTCGTCGTTCTTTATGGAGTGAAACTGACAAATTTAAAGACAGTTTTGGATCTACGCTGAGGGAGTATTACAGAAGAACGTGACGATTACAGCCAAGATATTCTTTATTTAACATGCTGTAAAGGTCTACAGACCGTCTTCAAGTTCTTGTACACCAACTCAAGGAACATATGAAAAGTAATACGTGATTAAACTATCGCAATCGTGCTAACTTAGGTAAATGTTAACGAGAACTGAGGCGTAATAAAAGCTTTACAACATCATATTACTCGTTATAAAATCATTGCCATCGATAATGAAATCCATGAATCCATCACTGCAGAGAAAAGTACGACACAGAGAATAATGTAATCAATTACGAACAATCATACCATAAGAACAAAGATACATCGTATCTGTACAGAGTTACCTGTTATCGCGTAGTTATGTTAATTACATCGTCAGTCATAGACGGTAACCGTGCATTTGAAGAAACTATTGTTTTCATTTGTTTAACGAGATGTTAATCGACTTAGTAGTCTGCAGAAATAAGCGTTTTATGTCTGGTATATTGTAATGCATTCAGGCAATTCTTTTTACCATACATTGTATGCGTCTGTTGTTTTAATCAGTGGGCTTATCTACGTGTAGTATTAAATATTGTGTCAAACAATGTTAGTCATACACTTTGTGTAGCTATTGTTTTAAACAGCGACAAAGTAATGTATTTGAGGTATTACTCAGTATATTAGTTCTCACTATATGTGCGTTATACCGTTGAAGACGTACTCATAAAGTATCTAAATCCCTTTAATTGTCATAATATTTTGTATAGATTCACTACGTTACGATTACCTCAGCTTATTGCAACCTACATCTATCGTGTTTCATACTGTGTACAGAGGGCGAAATCTCATTCTTCAATTTAGCTCGATATTGCCCCACCTACTTTCTGTAGAAGCGTGGTTTGTTTCTCAAAAGAATTGTACGATAGAGGCAGTGTGCATGTGTGAATATGGCCGTAGTTTGTTTCACACAGGCGTCTGTTGATGTAGGGAAGCTGTTCCTTTTATGCATTTTGTTTCTGTCACTGCAACAGGTTTTGTAGCACACTAAGTTGAGGTGTTTCTAGGTATTCAGTACCGTCTGAAAGTTAGAATGTATCAGTGGTGTGACACGCTACTCTGGGAAGATTGGTTGGTTGGTTGATTTGGTGGAGGGGACCAAACAGTGAGGTCATCGGTCCCATCGGATGGTCGAAAGCGGGTTTGAACCGCAGTCCTCCCGAATGCGTGCCCGGTGTGCTAACAATCTCGCTGGGACTCTGGGAAGGGTGCATAGGACCATCAACAGGGTGTTGCGCAGAACAGCGAAAAACAGTTTTGAGGGACTCGAAGGGCAGCTTTCTTCCTCATTTAGAAATCATAGGAACACGACAACAGCAATCAGAAATCAAACAGCCGCAATCTTTCCATTACCTTCTGGTACATCCTACTGGACTCACACCGTAACGTATACAATGACATTCTCGTCGATGCCTTTTAATTGGAGGCAAGACAAGCCAGCTCCGCAATTCCACCGTCTTGCAAAAAACTTGAAGCATCCAGAAGACATGGTCGGATGTCGATACAAACAAAACCATCGGCGGGTATATGAGTGTTAGTTGTAATCCTCCGCGACTATTACTACAGCCACTAGAGTGCATTAGTGTTGTTCCTGTCTAGTGTTGTCACCAGGCCTGTTAGGGTATATTAGAAGCGATAACGATGTCAGACATCCACTGTGAAGGACACGGAGATGCTGAATACTCGTGTGAGACAACGTTATCAGTACCTGACAGAGATGAAACTTCCTGGCAGATTAAAACTGTGTGCCCGACCGAGATTCGAACTCGGGACCTTTGCCTTTCGCGGGCAAGTGCTCTACTGGCAGAAGTAAAGCTGTGAGTACCGGGCGTGAGGCGTGCTTCGGTAGCTCAGGTGGTAGAGCGCTTGCCCGCGAAAGGCAAAGGTCCCGAGTTCGAGTCTCGTTCGGGCACACAATTTTAATCTGCCAGGAAGTTTCATATCAGCGCACACTCCGCTGCAGAGTGAAAATCTCGTTCTAGTACCTGACAGAATTTGAGAAAGGAGTTTCTATTTGGCCTTCTGGCCTATCGTGCACAATGCAGAGTTGTGAGGCATTCGGATATGGCAGTGGTCAGAGTTTTGACAGCAAGGGAATGTGAGGGAGGCATACTCTTCGTCCAGTTTACGATCGGCCACTTCTGATCACGATAAGGGAGGATCGTCGTAGTGTCCCTCAAGCATATTACGATCGGCCACGACTGATCAGGATAAGGGAGGATCGTCACATCTGGACCTGCCATCCAGAAACAAGTAATGGACTCCTTGCAACATTCTGTGTCACGCCACATCATTGGTCGGAGACTGTAATCAGAAGGACAAGGGAACTACCTTCCATGCGTAGGCTGCCGTTGGCAGCTCGTGAGAAATGGCTGCGTTTTCAGGGAAGCAAGGACTGCTGATGAATGGTGTTGCACTTTGTTCAGCGAAAAATTGTCGTTCTGAACGATCTAGGTTGACAACCTTTGGCAGATACGACGGCAACCAGGACAGAGAACCCATCCCTCCAATGCTTTTGTAGAGGCACAGTAGTGTTATTCCTGGAGTCAAGGTTCGCGGATCCATCGAGAATGACCTTAGGTCACGGCTCGTAGTGATTCACTATAATGTGATGGACATCTTGAGTCCTCACATGGTCCTCATGTGGGGCAGTCTGTATGAGGAAAGGATAGAACAACTTTATGACACCCTTCCTAATCATATCAGTACATTCATCGTGGCAGAGAGGATACAATGTCATACTACCTAGTTCCTTATAAATCTGAATCGATTTTGTAATCACTGAGATACATCACATATACTCTCAACCCGTAAAATTTCACCTTGTTTTATTCTCCCCTTCGGATGCTTAACTTTTTTGTCAGGTGGTTTATAGTTTGTTCACTATAAGTTGAACTCTAATGTAAAGAAACGCCAGCTTAGCACCCTTAGCAATGCATCGTAGGGCGGTACGCATCTACATCAGATGGAAACAGTCCCTATTTATCCATTATTCATTTCATTCCTTAGCGTGAATGACTGATGAGGCACAGGAAGCATTGAAACTCTTGACTGTGTTGTCAGTCACCATAATATACATTTTAGTCGTGTAATTCTTGTTTCATCTCTCAGTCAACAATCGCTTTCTCTGTCTCGCCAGTAGTTTATGCCCGATCTCGTCTGTGTATGTGCTGTGAAAAAGACAGAAGATGCCTCGTGTTCTATTTTGAAACATACACTATGTGATCAAAAGTATCCGGACACCTGGGTGAAGATGGCTTAGAAGTTCGTGGCACCCTCCATCGGTAAAGCTGGAGTTCAGTATGGTGTTGACCCAACCTTAGCCTTGATGACAGCTTCCACTCTCGCAGTCATACGTTCAGTCAGGTGCTGGAAAGGTTCTTGGGGAATGGCAGCCCATTCTTCACGGAGTGCTGCACTGAGGAGAGGTATCCATGTCAGTCGGTGAGGCCTGGCATGAAGTTGGCGTTGCAAGGCATCCCAAAGGTGTTCTATAGGATTCAGGTTAGGACTCTGTGCAGACCAGTGCATTACAGGGATGTTATAGTCGTGTAACCACTCCGCCATAGGCCATGCATTATGAACAGGTGCTCGATCGTGTTGAAAGATGCAATGGCCATCCCCGAATTGCTCTTCAATAGTGGAAATCAAGAAGTTGCTTAAAACATCTATGTAGGACTGTGCGGTGATAGTGCCACGCAAAACAACAAGGGGTGCAAGCCGCCTCCATGAAAAACACCACCACACCATAACACCACCGCCTCCGACTTTTACTGTTGGCACTATACACGCTGGCAGATGACGTTCACCGATAATTAGCCACACCCACACCCTGCCATCGGATCGAAGCATTGTGTACCGTGATTTGTCACTCCACACAACGTTTTTCCACTGTTCAGTCGTCCAGTGTTTACGTTCATTACACCAAGCGAGGTGTCGTTTGGCATTTACCGGCGCGATGTGTGGCTTATGAGCAGCAGCTCGACCGTGAAATCTAAGTTTTTTCACCTCCCGCCTAACTGTCATAGTACTTGCAGTGGATTGTGATGCAGTGTGGAGTTAATGTGTGATGGTTTGGACGGATGTCTGCCTATTAAACATTAAGACCCTCTTCAACTGTCGACGGTCTCTGTCAGTCAACAGACGAGGTCGGCCTGTACGCTTTTGTGTTGTACGTGTCCCTTCACGTTTCCACTTCACTATCACATTGGAAACAGTGGACCTAGGGATGTTTAGAGTGCGGAAATCTTGCGTATAAACGTATGACACAAGTGACACCCAATCACCTGACCACGTTCGAAGTCCGTGAGTTCCGCGGAGCGCTCCGTCCTGCTCTCCCACGATCTCTAATGACTACAGAGGTCGCTGATATGGAGTATCTGGTAGTAGGTAGCAGTTCAGTGCACCTAATATGAAAAATGTATGTTTTACGGGGTGTTCGGATGTATTTGATCACATAGTGCTGGTGTGGAAAAACTTTAAAAAGCAAAAAGAGTCAGATTTTGCTTAATGTCTTCTAGAACAGTGCAGAAAAAAAAAATCCATCGCGGCTGATATGGTGGATTTCAGAAATAACATTTGAGTTTCCTATTGTGTGTCGTGTGTATTTGGGGCGTGTATAGAAAAATGGGACTCAGGTTACCAGTCTACTACTGAACAGACGAGAAAAAATCCGTCGTTTGTGTTAGGAAAGTGTGAAGATTCTGTAAAAAGAGTTATGAGTTGGCTGGTGTATGCGTGGAATTTATATGGCTTTGTTCATGCTCTTCGTCTGTGTCTTGGAATTATAAGTGGTTACCACACGGCAAACTGTGGATGTCTTTCATGGTTTTAATATTTAATTCTGCGATGAAATCTCGACAATAATATTGTATGCCAAAGTAAGTTACGCAGACAAAGAATGTTTGCGACAGATTTTTCTGCTGCTCGTTCTGTCTTGTACCTTTCACTTTCCCCCCAGTTCTTTGTGAGTCGTATTACAGAGATTTATCGCATATTATTTCTTTGTTCTTACAAATGGAATTTTAAGTTACACTCTTTGTCTGCTTTCATCGTCATCATGTATCGAATATAGAGGGACTCTGGTACTTTCTTGTTCGCTTGCTGCGATATACTAACAGGGCAGCTGTAAAGCTGTCGGTACATGGACCGTGCTGTCGAACGTCAACGTTGCGCTTTCCGAGTTCGACGTACTGCTGAACTCTCAGAAACGATTCGACTTGTGCATACGGTACGTCGGCCCCATCGTAGTATGCTCGATTGCAACGCTCTCCAGCGGCAGTTGTCGGCTGTATCTGGCTCTTAAATCGCACTCTTTCGAAATGGACTGGCGTAAAATTCCCACTTCAGCTTTATTGAAACTTACTTTTCTCCCTTGTCCATACGCTAGTCAGTTTGTTTTGTCTGCAGTACACATAAATAAAAACTTCAATATCTGTGAAAATATTATAAGGCAAAAAGGGAAGTGCCATGTCCACTCAGTAAGGACTTCGGCTTATAAAAGTTCCTCTACAAATAGCGCGATACAAATTTACATAGTTTTCCACATCAGATAAAAATTATTTCATCAATCTTACATTTTAGTACAACCCTAAGGTCATTCTTATTTGATCACGGTTCCTACTCAGCAGCAGAATCTCTACATGCATGTGAATTACGAAACTTAAAAAAAAGGCAAAATATTTTACTGCAAGTACTGCATGGTACCCTGTAGATTAAACCAATCGAACAAACTCACCCCTCAAGAAGAGAACCCTTATATTTACCTAATATCCAATATTATAGTATATACTTACATTAAATTGCTAAGGAAGTATAAGACCCTATTGAAAAAGGGAAGGTTAGATGAAAAAAAATTGAATTTAGTGCGGTGCGAACAACCAACACTCCAAATTGTGACGCTAGTCGTTACGCCAACATGGCCTCGTGTGTTCTAAATTGACGCTACTCATTATCCTACCGTGACCTCGTGTATTGAGAGACCGTACCTAGATCGTTACCATGTCCTGAAAGCTTTAACTGTAGCTGTATTACTAACTGAAATTTAATTATAACAAATTGTACGAAGAACACTGTGTTTTAATGGATCCTCAACATGCTGTTGATTTCAAATGGCCTTCGGTCATAATACGCAAGTTACAGTAATTCTTTTACTACGAATGTGACGTTCCTTGTCATTTTATTTCAACGAGTTATACAATTACTGGAGGGTTTTCGAGAGCTCCCCGGTTTCCTGATGCTCAGAAACGCCATATATACGTACGGGATTCAAATGGAAGCCAATATAGCGCCTCAAAATCTGCGCTGAAGGGAAACGGTGGCGTTCATGTGAAGTAGATAGCGTTCCTCCATCTCACTGGCCAACGTTCAACCGCACGTTCAGAATATCTGACATGCTAGGTATTGGTGGTATTCCATGCTATGAATTCAGAAACTCGGCACGCTCAACGTTCAGATGCATGGTCCGTGTGCCGACGGCTTAACGCAACTCTCGCCTGGAGTAGATCCCAGCGTCGATGTGACCAGCGCAGCGGCAGGTTAAATGCACCAGTTAGGTGAAGTGGGAGCTGTGAGGCTCGCGCAGTACAATCGTGCCGTGGTAATCGCGCGTCAGTGACTGCACTAGACACGGCGTGATTTACGTTTCGCAGGATGGGAACTCAAATGAAGTAACAAGGAAAGCAGAAGAATATATAGCTCTACAGGGTGGTCCATTGATAGTGACCGTGCCAAATATCTCACGAAATAAGCATCAAACGAAAAAACTACAAAGAACGAAACTCGTCTAGCTTGAAGGGGGAAACCAGATGGCGCTATGGTTGGCCCGCTAGATGGCGCTGCCATAGGTCAAACAGAAATCAACTGCGTTTTTTTAAAAATAGGAACCCCCATTTTTATTACATATTCGTGTAGTATGTAAATAAATGTGAATGTTTTAATTGGACCATTTTTTTCGCTTTGTGATAGATGGCGCTGTAATAGTCACAAACGTATAAGTACGTGGTATCACGTAACATTCCGCCAGTGCGGACGGTATTTGCTTCGTGATACATTACCCGTGTTAAAATGGACCGTTTACCAACTGCGGAAAAGGTCGATATCATGATGATGTATGGCTATTGTGATCAAAATGTCCAACGGGCGTGTGTTATGTATGCTGGTCGGTATCCTGGACGACATCATAAAAGTATCCGGACCGTTCACCGGATAGTTACGTTATTTAAGGAAACAGGAAGTTAAAAAAGGTTCAAATGGCACTGAGCACTATGGGACTTAACAACTATGGTCATCAGTCCCCTAGATCTTAAAACTACTTAAACCTAACTAACCTAAGGACATCACACAACACCCAGTCATCACGAAGCAGACAGGAAGTTTTCAGCCACATGTGAAACGTCAACCACGACCTGCAGCAAATGATGATGCCCAATTAGGTGTTTTAGTTGCTGTCGCGGCTAATCTGCACATCAGTAGCAGACAAATTGCGTGAGAATCGGGAATCTCAAAGACGTCGGTGTTGAGAATGATCCATCAACATAGATTGCACCCGTACCATATTTCCATGCACCAGGAATTGCATGACGACGACTTTGAACGTCGTGTACAGTTCTGCGACAGGGCACAAGAGACATTACGGAACGATGAGAGATTTTTTGCACGCGTTCTGTTTAGCGACGAAGCGTCATTCACCAACAGCGGTAACGTAAACCGGCATAATACGCACTATTGGGCAACGGAACATCCACGACGGATGTGACAAGTGGAACATCAGCGACCTAGGCGGGTTAATGTATGGTGCGGCATTATGGGAGGAAGGATGATTGGCCCCCATTTTATCGATGGCAATGTAAATGGTGCAATGTACGCTGATTTCCTACGTAACGTTCTACCGACGTTACTAAAAGATGTTTCACTGCATGACAGAATGGTGATGTACTTCCAACATGATGGATGTCCAGTAAATAGCTCGCGTGCGGTTGAAGAGTTATTGCATAGCATATTTCATGACAGGTGGATTGGTCGTCGAAGCACCATACCATGGTCCGCACGTTCACCGGATCTGACGTCCCCGGATTTCTTTCTGTGGGGAAAGTTGAAGGAATTTGCTATCGTGATCCACCGACAACGCCTGACAACATGCGTCAGCGCATTGTCAATGCATGTGCGAACATTACGGAAGGGAACTGTTGAGAGGAATGTCGTTACATGTATTGCCAAATGCATTGAGGTTGACGGACATCATTTTGAACATTTATAGCATTAATGTGGTATTTACAGGTAATCACGCTGTAACAGCATGCGTTCTCAGAAATCATAAGATCAGAAAGGTATCACATTGGAACAACTGAAATAAAATGTTCAAACGTACCTACGTTCTGTTTTTAATTTTAAAAACCTACCAGTTTCCAACTGTTTGTCTAAAATTGTGAGCCATATGTTTGTGACTATTACAGCGCCATCTATCACAAAGTGGAAAAAGTGGTCCAACTAAAGCATTCATATTTCTTTACGTTCTACACGAATATGTAATAAAAAATGGGGTTAAAAAAACGCAATTGATATCCGTGTGAACGATGGCAGCGCGATCTAGCGGGCCAACCATAGCGCCATCTGGTTTCCCCCTTCAAGCTAGACAAGTTTCGTTCTCTGTAGTTTTTTCGTTTGACGGTTATTTCGTGAGATATTTGGCTCGGTCACGATCAATGGACCACCCTGTACATCCCTTCCGCGTTGCACGTGCGGTGAACAGAGTTTAGGCGAAGAGTTTCCCGGATGCAGAACACGTGAGGACGGGCAGTGCGCTAGCCGTAGCCTGGAGGCTGACGGAGGAGGGTGCGTTTAGCGGCGGCGGCGGCGCCAGCGGTGGGCTGGAGTGTCGCGGTGCTCGCCGGGGAGCCACGTGGCGCGCTCTCAGGCACGTGCCGCGACCTGAGACAATAACCAGACGCACCGCCCACTCCACGTCTGCTTCCGGTGCCGGGCCGTGCCGCGCCGTGCTAATGCACCGCTGTGCGGATAACCCGTGCACTGCACCACAGCGGCGACTTTCTCCTACAGGGTGTCCAGAAAAGGGCTCCCTGATTTCAAAATTAAATATCTCGAAAACAAAGATCGATAGAGGAATGCAGTAAACGATATGTTTATTGTGAAAGCTGTAAGAAGTCTAAAGAGCCGTTTGAAATAATAGTTACAAAATCTGCTAACAGATGGCGCTGTACGCTGTACAGCTCATATCAGCATACATAAGTGAAACAATCGTATGAAAACAATCTTTGCAAACAATCACATCACAATGTTTTCAAAATGTTCACCATTGGCGCTACAGAGGTGGCGCAAACGAAGAATGAAATTCGCCATCACATTTCGTAGTGTCTCAACCGAAATGGATTCACATGCCACAGAGATCACCGATTCAAGCTCGTCCAGCGTGGCGCGATGCTTCGGGTAGACCATGTCTTTCACTGTGCCCGACAAAAAAAAAAGTCACAGGGAGTCAAATCCGGTGAATATGGAGGCCAATCCATGCCTGCACCAGTAAATTTGGGATATTCCAAAGCAATGACTCGATTCCCGAAGTATTCCTCAACAAAGCGAAACACTTGTTCGGTCCGATGTGGTCGGGCTCCATCTTGCATAAACCATTCAGTACCTGGTCGATCGTCTAACGCTTGCTGTGTGGCGACAAATTGTTCCAAAAATGCAACGTAACGTGCACCAGTGACCGTTTCTCGAATGAAAAAAAGGGCCAATAATGCCTCTGCTGCATACTGCAGCCCACACAGTAACTTTAGGAGAATACAGGTGTTTCGCTTCACACCAATATGGCTTTTCGGAACCACAAAATCGCCAGTTCTGCTTATTCGCGTATCCATTCAGGTGGAAGTGTGCTTCATCTGTAAACCATATGCAGCCAACATCAAATCCTTCACTATCAATCATTGTTAGCATCTGGTTAGCAAAGGCAACCCTTTGCTGCACAGCTCGTACGGGTATGGCCTGGTGCGTTTGAATTTTGAATGGAAACATGTGTAGGCTCTTTCTCAGTATTTTCTGCGTGCTGGAACGCTTCAAAACAGTCTCAGATGCAATTATATGGACGGATGGCATTGGATTTCGCTGAATAATTCGAGAAACAGTGGCGATATTTTCAGGCGTAACTGCGGTTTGCTTGCGGGCAACATGCCAACTAGATCATCAGTTACGCTGCCTGTTCGTTGAAATTTTGCGAAGAGCGTACGAATGGTTTTCGCATCGAGTCCTTTTGGAACATTAAATCGTGCTTGAACACTTCGCCTTGTTGGCGTAGGACTCTCTTCTAACCTGTGGTACTCTAGCACCAGAAAAACGCGTTGTTCAATGGAGTACATGGTTTCAATCTCTTCCTTCGGTACGCTAACCTCCTTTCACGTTTCAATAGTGGAACTGATCGCTCTGGGCTTCGGATCACTATTTATACTAGGCATTACGTATGGCGATTACAGCGCCATCTGTTAGCACCTTTTGTAACTATTATTTGAAACTGCTGTATAAACGTCTTACAGCTTTCACAATAAACATACCGTTTACTGCATTCCTCTATCGTACTTTATTTTCGAGATATTTAATTTTGAAATCAGGGAGTCCTTTTCTGTATACCCTGTATATTAACCGAACGAAAATTGGAGACGGATGGAAGAGTGGGCAGGAGGGTGGGGGAGGGGGGGAGGGAAGTCTTTTGCAGATGGAACGGAATCAGTTTTGACACTAAAAGTAGATGGGAGGTTGTGCATGTAGATCTGTATTTACATATACGAGGGATGTTTTTTAAGTAAGTACCGTTTTGAAATTTAAAAAAGACGTGCAAACATATCTCAATAATTTTATTTTTACATGAAAGCCTGTACCTTAATCTACGCACTGACACCATTACAGTCTGATTCTTTCTTGTTTACGTTGTGTACTGAGAGTTTAAGATGCCTCCGGCAATCGTGACTCCCGCCGACTGTGAAGTACGGGCTGTTATAAGATTTCTTAGTGCTAAAGGCCTTAAAGCGATCGATATTGATCGTGAGATCCGTGCTGTTTACGGAGAAAACATTATGAGTGATGGAATGGTAAGAAAGTGGGTGAGTGCATTTAAAGATGGCCGCACAAATGTGTACGATGAACAACGGAGTGGGCGTCCTTCGGTCGTTAATGAAAGTTTGATGCAGGAAGTCGACAATAAGGTGAGAGAAAACAGACGCTTTACGATTTACTCCTTGCGGGATGACTTTCCTAATGTTTCTCGTAATGTTTTGTATGGCATTGTGACCGAGCACATGAATTACCGAAAATTGTGCGCACGTTGGGTACCGAAAATGTTGACAGACGTCCGCAAAACCAAACGTTTACACAGTGCATTGACTTTCCTTGAGAGCTACCACAACAACGATGATGATTTCTTAAGCCAAATTGTTACGGGCGATGAAACATGGGTGGCCTACGTCGCACCAGAATCAAAGCAACAGTCCATGGATGTTGAGCAAAGGCATCGTTTTGCTGCAAGACAATGCCCGTTCGCATGTGGCGAATCAGACCAAGGATCTCATCACATCTTTCCGATGGGAAACTCTAGATCATCCTCCGTACAGCCCCGATCTTGCGCCCAGTGACTGCCATCTGTTCCTGCACTTGAAGAAGAAACACCTGGGCGATCAGCGTCTTCAAGACGATGACGAAATCAAAACAGTGGTGATGCAGTGGTTAAGAAGTCAGGCGGCAGACTTCTATGAGGAGGGTATGCAAAAACTGGTACAATGTTATGGCAAGTGCCTCAATATTGACGGAAATTATGTAGAAAAGTAGATTATGGTACAGGATTTCATGTAAAAATAAAATTATTGAGATATCTTAGAACGTCTTTTTTTAAATTTCAAAACGGTACTTACTTAAAAAAAAAGCCTCGTACGTCTCTACTTCGCATGTCAACTTTCGGTGTGTAGCACAAAGTACTTTGTGCATTAGTGTCACTTTCCCTTTTCGTGTTCAAATGACATCTGGTTCCCGGAAAAAACGATTTTTGGTAAGACTCTCTTTAATTTTATCTTCATAGTCTTTCCGCGGGACATACGCAGCAGGGACCAATATATTGATTAAGTCTTCTAGGAATGTACGCCCTCCGAACTACAACACTAGACCATAAAGCGACGTAGAACGCCTGTCTTGCAGCGTCTGTCACTTGGGTTGGCTGAATATCTCCCTGACGCTTTCCTGCTTACTAAATGAACCTGTAACTAAACGTGCTGTTCTTCTTTGGATCTTTTTTATTTCTATTCAAGTATTGGTCGACGAGTACGCTACTTCCTTTATTGCTGGACTATGTTTCTTGACAATTCTTCCAGTGGAAGTCTGGCATATGACTTACTCGCGATGAATTATATGTGGTCGTTCCACTTCAAATAGCTCAGTACGCATACTCCTAGCTATTGTATGAAAGTCACAGCTTCCAGTGATTATTCCGGAAGACTGTAATTAATACAATAAAAGGTATTTTTGCCTAGATATTCGCTATACGTTTCATTTGTTTATGATGATAATCAATTGCCACTCCCTGCACCAAACTTCAACACTCTGCAGATCTTCCGGCACATTGCTATAATTTCCTAGCGTTGCGACTTCTCTGTATACAACACCATCAACAGTGAAAAGCCTCATGGAAAATCCGACGCTATCAACAGGATAAGTTACTTTTACGTCTGAACGCTACTTTGATAACAACATGCTGTGTTCTGTTTGCTAGAAACTGTTGAGTCCAGTCACACAGTTGGTCTTATATTCCATACCCTTCTGTTCTTTTTCATTAGGCGGCCGTGTGGAACATGGTATCTACCGGGCGATTCTATCTAATGCTGTTTGCGTCTCGTGGTCGAACAGAGCGAGTTGGGTTTCACACGATAGTTGTTTTTGGGAACCCATGTTGGTTACTACAGATGAGATTTTATGTTTCCAGTGTTTTGCTGATTAGTCATACAGCGGGATCTGTCAAATCTCAAAGATGAGGTCAGTTCACTTGGAGACAGATATTTTACTGTAAGATCTATTAGTCAAAGGAAATACCCTCAGGCTCCAATAGGATGTAATAACTTCAGTTCCTAAGAGAGCGGGGCAGATAGGAGCGAATATGCAAGGGCAATGAACTTCGCAGCAATATTATGAAAAGAAAAGGGAAGTAAATGAAAAAGTGATGAGAAACATGATACTGGCAGAAGAATTTGACGGAGCACTGAAAGATATGATTCGAAACAAGACCGCTGGGCTGGACGGTATTTCAGCAGGCCATGACAAAACTACACCCTCAGAATTCATGAAAAATTTAGTTATTCCAATTCCAAAGGAGGCAAGTTCCGAATATTACCGTACTGTCAGCTTAATAAGTCACGTTTCAAAATGTTGATAAGACCTATTTAGAGAAGAATGGGGAAACTGCTTGAAGTCGACCTCAGGGAAAATCAGTTTTGATGCCGTAGGAATGTATGAACGTGAGAGGCAATATAGACCCTACGACTCATTGTAGAAGACAAGTTTAAGAAGGGCAGACCTACGTTCATAGCATTTATAGATTGAGAAAAAGTTTTTGACAGTGTTGAATGGAATACCACATTAGAGATTTTGAAGCTAGCAGGGATAAGGTAAAGAGAGCGAAAGCTTGTTTTCCATCTGTACATCAACCAGATTGCAGTTATAAAAGACTAGAGACAGGAAGGGCAAGCAGTGGTTGCCAAGGGACTGAGACAGGTCTGTAGCTTGTCCCCTGTGTTATTCAGTCTGAATATTCAGCATAAAAATTAAAAAAAGTAAATGAAGTTCGGAGAGAATAAACAGAATCTTCGAGGTTTTCCGATGACTTTGCAGCTCTCTCAGAGATGTTATGAGATGAACTTCAACACAAGTAGAAGATGTGTAACGTGATGTAGTCGAATTAACTCATGTAATGCGACTAGGAAATGAGATACAAACAAATAGTTGATGAGTTTTGCACTTTGGTAGCGAAAGTAATTGATGATGAACGAAGTAGGGAAAAATGTAATTTGTAGACTGGCTATAGCACGAAAAGCATCTCTCAAAAAGAGGAGTTCGTTAACATCTAGCATAAAGTTAAGGAAGTCTTTTATGATGGTGATTGTGTGGAAGAAACCCTTGCACATATCTGTGTGGAGTGTAGCCTTGCAGCCGGCTAGGGTGGCCGAGCGGTTCTAGGCGCTACAGTCTGGAACCGCGTGACCGCTACGGTCGCAGGTTCGAATCCTGCACCGGGCATGGATGTGTGTGATGTCCTTAGATTAGTTAGGTTTAAGTAGTTCTAAGTTCTAGGGGACTGATGACCTCAGAAGTTAAGTCCAAAAGTGCTCAGAGCCATTTGAACCATTTTTTAGCCTTGTACTTGGACGGAAAGCAGTTCACACAACGGAAAAATAGAAGCTTTCGGAATGTGTCTCTACAGCAGGACGCTGTATATTAGCTGGATACATGGAAATTGAAAGGTACTGAGTCGGATCGGAAAAAAATTACGGCACAACTTGATAAAAAAAATTCATTTTGCAAGGTACACACGCCTGGCTGCGCGGCAAGCTTGGCAGAGTAGTCTTCGCCGCCAGTATATATAGATCGTACGAGGATTTTATCAACTGTGTGGATTGTATAAACTGTGTGCATTTCATCAACTGGGTTTTCGTTAAGCTATTTATACGTGGGGTGTGCCTTTTATGCTTTGATTTCATTTAATGTAACACGTCAATTTTATATGGCGTTCCAAAACATCAGATGATGGTTGCGTAAGACTGGCGAAAGCGGTCACTTTGGAAAGATAAAAGTGCTTACATCGCGTTCACAGCATATGAAGTATGTCGTTAATTTCATGACGAAAAGACGGTATAGGCTGTCATAAGAAGCAGTGAAACGAAAATCGAACGCTCGTCACAACGGGACAACGGAATTGTTTCATTCAAATGTAAATATCACATGCGCTAAGATATTTATACTACTGAAAGACGAGACGATCAATTCCTTTTTCCTAGAATGCTATCGGCCGCTGATGGAACCATTGCTCTAGCAATGCCTCCTGCAACTGAAACCGACGTTAACGCACGTTTTTCTTCAGATCGCGAAAGACGTGCAACTGACAAGGTGAAAGATCCGGGCTGTTCAGAGGTTGTATCGAACCGTAGCCGTCATCCCATTGGGAGTGAGAGGGCAGGCGTTATTGCACAAGACTATGGTTCCACCCGACCCACATTCGTGGGTGTTTTGATTTTACGGCGCGTCGTTGTTTCCGCAAAGTGCCTTCATAGCGTTGCACATCGGTCGAGATTCCACGATCGATGAAGTCGACGCACAGGAGGCGCCTGCAATTGAAGAAAAGGTCTTCATAACCTTACGTGAACTAGTGTGAACATTTTTTGTGTTCTTTCGCGGACGAGATGCGGAATTTTTCCATAGTTGGCTTTGCCGTTTGTCCTGTGGCTGTCGTAGTGCTGTCGGACGGAACCAACTTGATGCACGACAATGCCCGCCCCCATATGCCAATCGGACGACGGGTATGCTTCAGCGATTTGGTTGGAAACATTGCCTCATTTTCTGTATTGCCCAGATCCTTCATCGTGTAATATTCACATCCTTGGCAACCTAAAGAAAAAAACATGTGTTGACGTCAGTTTTAGTCGGACAAGGAAGTGCAAGGTGGGTGCTGTTTGTGGACCAGTCAGCGGCCGACCATGTTATACGAAACAGGAACCGATAGTCTCTCACCCATTGGGATAAATGTCTTAACGTCTGTGCTGATTACATTTGAATGAAACACTTCCGTGGTCCTAGTGGCGGGTGTTCGATTTTCATTTGACTGCCTCTGACACATCCAGAGGCGTGAAGGAGTTGTGAATTTGGTAATGGAGGGAAATGTGAGCAGACTGTAGAGGGAGACCATGTGATGAATATAATAAGCGGGTTGAAGCCGTGATAGTGTGCAGTAGTTATTTGAAGGTCACTGGGCTTTTAGATGACAGGTTAGCGAGGAGAACTGCAACATATTCTTCGAAAAGGTAAACTCAACTTGGCAACACATACTGTGCCGTGATCACGCACTCGATACATGGTCGATTATGTGAAACGACCGAGACATACGTTTTATCATCTCGTATTGGCTGTCAAGGAAGTGTTGTCTTTTTTTGGCAACTAATTGGTTTGTTTTACGAACAGAGACCTCATTCTGAGGATGGACGTGGACGGAAAATGATGTACATAGTGCGAGAGAGTGTTTTATTTTGTTTCAGTTGTGTATCATTATTTTATAGCGCTTTTGTTTAAGGGTGGTAGACAGACCACTGGGATAGTTCTTGTGATAAATGAAAATAATCATAGCATCCCTAAAAATAATTGTTTCAGTATGCATTGCCAATAGCCAAAGAGTCTATGTATTTCTATCGCCATTATTGCGAAGATCAGTGCTATCAATGGGCCCACGACTGTGCGATATCTTCGACGTAAGAGACATAACTATAGAACAAGCAAGGCGACTGAAGATAACTTCGCGCCGTGTACCTCAAGTGTACAAGTCCACCTGCAACACTCGCTTGAAATGTCTTGCTGTTACAACTAGCTCACATCATCATCTTTTCGGCAGCTATGACGATTAGAATTGTTGCATGCACATCTCGAATAAGTTAATTTTGACGTTAAAAAAACGGTCGGCTATGTACAGATAGAATAGAATCAGGTTTGTCACAATCATGAAAGGGTTGGGTCTTTGCATAGGTGGAATAGAGAGAATTATGATGCTCTATTGAAGGAGTGCTTCGCATACATGTAATTGAGTTTCAAAAATGATTCAAATGGATCTGAGCACTACGGAACTTAACATCTGAGGTCATCAGTCCCCTAGAACTTAGAACTACTTAAACCTAACTTACCTAAGGACATCACACACATCCCTGCCCGAGGCAGGATTCGAACCTGCGACCGTAGCGGTCGCCTGGTTCCAAACTGAAGCAGCTAGAACCGCTTAGCCACAACGGCCGGCAAATGAGTTTCATTTGACAGTTCACATTAATAGTATACCAGGTAATGCTGTTATGTCAAGGTCACGGTGTAACATGATATCTCGCGCGCGCCTCAGGGACAATTACGTGTGCTACATTCAAGGTCACGATATCGCCTGATACCCAATACTTGTGAAGATAAACGTCCTGCGAGATCACCCAGGTCTTTCAGGCAATTGTGTGATTTAAAAACGGCGGGGAATCGAAGGTTCGCCCAACTACTGTGCTGCTTCTGACTCAGATAATGATCTAAGAGAACGTAGCAAGTCCGTCCCTATGACAACAAATGACCTAAATCAAGTCCCCTCCCCGTTTTATTAATATTCTAACTGCATGAGTTATTCGAGGTTTTTGCGCTGTAATGAAGGGGTCAATTGCGTTAGTGTTATTCCAATTGAAAATAGTGGTAAATACTACCTTAAGTTATGAGGTAAGGTACTTTGAAGTTACAGTACATGACTGAGTATAGTTGAATCACTATAAATTAATGATGTCATAGTATACTTCGCAAAACAGCGCGAAATATTCACAGAATTTATGACATCAGATTACTTGACATTACACATTGTGGCTGCGGCTGCGCTGAATGACTGTACGTTAATGGTATCAAAACATTTTGTGTAAGAATTCCAGTTGTATCTGGAGTTTTCCTTGCCATGGCGTGAGAATGTGCGAGTTATGCATGAACTAGTTTCAAGAAGGTGTACAAGATTTGTGCGGGAGATATACTTTGTAAGTACATTGGTCACAGGGTCTCCTGGCGAGCACATAACACATAAAGTAGTCCACTCACAGAGAAAATTGGCAGCTAGGAAAGGCTGTGAGGTTTCCGGTTTGGAGCTGGCTGTATGTTTGGTAGCCACATATAAATTCTTTGGTTCTTTGATGGCGTTTTCATTGCTGGCCTGGAACGTTTCCATGAGGCGGATCCAGGTTCCATTTCTGCTAGAAAAGTAGTTCACAAAAGGCGTACCCGCTATGGGATCGTCGCGCCAATAATCATCACTATGTAACGTAAGCTAATGACGAGCCACCATCAAGCGAGCAACATCTTAACGGGGCTTAGTTGTACCAAACTGAGTAAATATGCAACTTACATGCGTAAATCTTCGTTCTGCTTGCTGGAGATCAGCTTACCCATCAATTATATGACGTAAGTTGGTTCTGTGCTTGATGTTCAGAAATCAGGTGCCAAATATTGTGGTGCAATACTCTATATGTATGTGTTACTTTTATCTAAGACTCTGTAGGGAGTGCCAATAGTAACTCGGACACTCCTGTGATTTAAATTAATCTGTAAGTATTGCAAATCTGAGTGGGATTTTGCCGCAAACAGCTACTCCTTTGGCAGTGTAATTAAGTTGTGGATTGTAATTTAACTCTTGTCATTGGAATTCTGTCACTTGCTGGTTTTGAATTAATTGAATACTGAACAGCAGAGATTCCTTTAAAGGGATATATTTTCATGTTTAAAATGTCTGAATAACTTGTTGGTGATTATAAGCAATTTAGGAATTACCTTAAGAGTATTTAATTTGGCAAACGAGTGAGCTCAGGTTACCAGTGTCTGTCTTTTGTAAAATCGTTAGTGTGAAATAAATTGTGTATTTTATTATGTCGAGTGTGCGCTTGGTAGCTTACCACTCCCAGATCCCTGCATTTTTATCGTTTCAGCATGAGCATCACCCACTGCTATTAAAAATTTTGACGTAATTTGGTGTAATTTTATCGAGATTTTACCAACGTTTCACAAGTCTGAGAGACCCTGCAGTCCGTTATCATAATAAATTGCACTGACATCCCACGTGGAACAGTTTCTACAATACACTAATTAACAACAAATACATTCCTGCTAGGTACCTTATGCATGCACATATATGTATGAACACCTACCTCCGCTGATATTAACAGCTTTTGAGGCAAGTTTGTCGATTTTCTCCCAGTATTTCACAGATACGCACATAAATATGAACTATCACGACAGTACAGTTCTTGAACAATATTATAGAGTTGTCTTGCATTAAACAGTTACCACTCCTCCCCACCTGTATGAAAAACGATGTCATAGTGTGTTAAAAAAACAGTGACTCCATTAAAAGTCTGGCCATAGTAGAAATTGCAAATAACGACGAAAAAACAGGAATATATACGAGGGTTGTACAGAAAGTAAGTTCCGATCGGTCGCTAAATGGAGACCACAGTGAAAAATCAGAAACATTTTATTTTCAAGAGTTAGCCACACTTTCCAGATACTTCTCTACATAGTCGCCGCTTCGACTTAGACATTTGTCGGAGCGTTATACCAGATTTACAACACCATCGTTTCCAACACCAAGGCAGCCGCTTGTGCTTACCGTTAATTTTCTACGCTGGTTTACAGCGCGTGGCCTGCGCCCAAGTGTTGTCTTCGTATCCAGCGTTTCATGTGACTAGCCAATTAGGGCTGTGTTGTGGGTGATCGAACACTTTCCATCGGAAAGGCTGCAGGAGTGTCTTCACTGCCCCTGCAGACTGCGGCTGAGAATTACCATGAAGAAGGAAGTGTGTAGCAGTTGTGTTAGGTGGGCTGCATTCATTAAGGCGAAGCCTCTCAATGGGCCCTCCTTCTTGGCGGGAGACATCGTTGTTCTAGGCAACTTTACTCGCACACAGTGCGCTCACAACTGTAAAGAGCGTCTTGATGCGATCGTCGGTCATACTAGAGACACTACCCAACACATCTGTGCAAAGCTTCATCAGGTTTTCACTGTGGTGTCCATTTCGCAACAGATCGGAACTTACTTTCTCGACAACCACAGAAACACACACACACACACACACACACACACACACACACACACACACACACATGCCATTGCTAAAGTTATACTGTAAAAAATTACCCGCATGGTATATGATGACAATAGGATAGAAATGCATTTTAGTTAAAAAGAACTAAAAAGCGTGCAGAGGCAATCCACGTGTCATAGTCACGCACCTCCGTAGTCACGCATGACTCTGCAGACAGCTGGCTTGGGGCTTCCTACTGCCACCGGTGCCTATCATATATCATTAACATCAACCATCCTTGAGAAGTATGACCACGAACGCTTCCGGCCCGACAAATGTTTTTGTAGCGTCCAAATGGGGAACCACAGTTTGCTGGAGAGGGAGGGATAGAGAGAGAGAGAGAGAGAGAGAGAGAGAGAGAGTTACTGCCACCCACGTCATAATCTACGGCCTACATGCCTAAACTCTCAGCCATCATACGCCCTGGCCGCCGGCAACGATCGACCAGCGCCTACATATGTGACAGATAACGCTGCTGGAGATGGAGGAAACCGCTGAGCCATCTTGCTTGCAAATGAGCGGAATTAGGGCATTTGTCATGCATTACGGTAACGGGGTTCGGGAGTTGTGCAGCTTCCGTATGGCGGATACACGCTACAAGAAGCGATAGGAGATACCTGACGAGTTGGTTGTGAGAATGGATGATCAGTTGCATCGGTGACTCCGTGGCGGAGGGAGATTGCCTTATCCACGAAACCGGAGCGGACTAGCCAAGTATTACGTGCGCGTTTTTCCGACTAAACTGCATAATCCATGTGTTGGATTGCTGCAGGAAGGGAGAGGACTGTCAGTGATGTGCAGAGGTGGTTGAGCAATCACTTTATTTTGTCTTGTATTTCCAAGATTTTGCGGAAGTGTTTGGTTTGGGATATGAGAAAGTTCACCAAATTTTGGATCCAATTGTCACTGGGAATGAAAGACAATCGTAGAAGGGAGACGTTGTGGAACAATTTGTTCTTTTCGGGATTGAGACGGTCAGTATCTAAATTTGTTTGCATGGGCTTGCCATTAATTGATAGAATAGAATGATTTTGACGTGCAGCGGCACGATGAGTTACTGAAGAAGTACGTAAAGGGAGTAAAGCACATTGTGAGAGATGTGTGTATAAATTTTCAGCAAAATGAGATTATTTACAGGTCTAGAGTCGCTTTCAGTGAGCAACTGCGGAGCTTCTCACAGTTGGAAAGATTGATTTCGGAGATGAAGGTCATGCGCCATCCTAATGGCACTCACGTATGGAGCGAGGTCTGGAGTCGGCAGCCGTATGAGTACCAGTTGATAGTTAATAAATCACGTTAATCTGACATTAGTTTTTGTAAGTGCCAGGCTAAGGATCACCTGGACAACCAAAAAACCAATCTGGTGTTTGGTAAAAGGCGAAGGGCATCTCGTTGAGGATCCCATTTTCGAGAACCATCATGGTGACGCATAGTTCAAGGGCACCATTCATGTGTGGAAGTTTTAATGCAGAAGCCTGGTTAACAAAGACTAGCATCGGGCACACTTCCGGAGCTCATTGCCAAGACAGTCATGAAGCATAGCAGGGCACCGTCTTGTTCTTGGGGTGGGAAAATGCCTCTAAGGGAGGAATAATCAGCAATGATCAACGGCATGAGGATGCAGAGGCAATGGAAATCACTGCATTAAAGAAATATAATCTGTATCCACAGGACATGTGGCCTGTAATTGAAAAAGTATCACGATGATTTCTCCATTGGCAAAAGATTCCGGAGTATTTTCCTATTCGGAACTCCGGGGAGGAGCTGCCAAGTGGGAGGTGATCATGAGAAAAAGATACAATAGAAAACAAAAGGATAACTCTCTACTGTAACCTCCCCATTAAAAAATTTACAAGACAATTATTTTATTATAAATGGAGCCAAGAGTAATCTCCCTGCAATGAAATGTACTGACAAAGGCAGCAAAAAATGTGAAATTCGCAATCTGACTCTGGTGTAAGCTCCGACAAAAATAATGAAAAACAATTCAGTGCTATTGAAACTTCAGTGACAATGAAAATTCAATTAAACCGAAATATCGGTCTTTGGCCCTGTGCAAATCAGAATTAAATTCTTACCTCATTGTAACTGCTAGTCAAATTTCTGCTCTTATTCTTGCGCACAGCTTGGAGGAACTGCATTGCAAATAATAATATTCCTTTTTTTTAATTTAACTGAAACTTGTCTTTAAGGGAAGTGGAATGAAATCGTTAATTCAATTAAATAAATTTTTTTGTAAAATTGCTTTTGAAATCAAAATTATTATTGGGGCACTTGTTGGAAATTAATTACAATAAATAAACTTTACATTATCTGATGATTACCTTAATTAACAATATACCTCATTGAGCATCTTGACCAGAATGCCATGTCGACGCTCCCCGACTGCGTCCCGCTCGCGACCGTGACAGGACCAGACCACTACTGAACTGCACTACGACTACTGCCGAACTGCTTGCAACACTCGCGCGGTCAAGCGCAGACTAACTACGATTATAGGCTCTCTGGTCAAAGATTTTAACGTGCCTCACCATCGCTGCTATGTTACATACGTGTTTCATAACCCTCCACTGGGGGGGGGCAAAAATTTGGCAGCGATGGTGAGTCACTTGGACTTGCCATCGCAAGAAATTTTTACAATTTACAGAATATTCAAAATTAGTACATAAATTAAATGTTGTGCAAATGCACCGAGTACAAAATATATCAGACAAAGACAGGATGTGAATACAAAACATAGTAGTAAATCAGAAAACTGTATATACAAATTGACAGATAGCAAAGTGCACACGCACTGAAAAAATTCTTTAGCATTTTCAGAACAAACAAACAGAATGGCAGAAAATCGTGTTGATAAGTGACGTGAGTGTACTCGCACTGGAGTTGAGAACATATTAGCAATTTACGAAATGTATATACAATTAGTAACAAATGACATAAGTGCATACGTACTGAAGTATTGAATATACAGAATGAGTACAAATCATATTGAAAATGCACAGGCACTGAAGTTCAGTAGAAAACATTTTAACACACAACATAAGTGCACATGCACTGTAGTTCAGAACATATCATTAAAATAAAATAATAAATAAAAAATGTATATACAATATAAAAGACAAGAGTGCATATACTGTACTTGAGAACAAATCGAAAAAATGTCTTAGGCATTTTTGCAATAAATAAACATAATGGCAAAAAATCATATCGACAAGTGACATAGGTGTACTCGCACTGGAGTTCAGCGAATCAAAAAAAAATGTATAACCCATGAACATAAATAATGTTAGCAAAAAATGATTTTCACTATGTGACAAGAATTAGGATAGGAAAGGGAAGGATTGCATCATGGTTGTAGCACTTTAGATTGCACACAGCTGTTCTGAAAGTCCATATCTTTCCACAGACGTACAACACCAAGTGACACAATTTGAAGTTCTTTTCCCATCAGAATTTATCAGTGTAGCCAAGACACTGAACTCTCGTAGTAACACTTCATGTTCTCATTTTGGCAGTACATTAGGTACACCAAACAGTGGGACCATAATAACGTCTTCATCGCTCACGGTGGTGGACAGCATGTCGTGTCAACACCACGCTCTTACAAGGCACACCAACGTAGAATTAGTGCAAAACCAAAGATAGTGCTCCATGATCACTAGGATAGACAGGACAAATGGACATTGCAGTAATTCAGGGTAGTTAGCTCATGAGGTGAAGGACATTAAGTCACATAATATTGACAATTACAGTCTTCATTAGTAGTTTGCGGCATTCATAGCCCAGTGATTGAACATTTCTGTACCAAGTATGTAGTATTACAGAAAAATGTTCATTAATTGTTTTACATAGAATCAGTAACCTTCTTTTCCTAGTTACAAAGCATTATTAAATAATCGCATTCTTTTCCAGTTACAAAGTATGGCATAGTTAATTAATCATTGGTCATTCCAATAGTAATAATCATTAGCCTTCTCCTAATTACAAAGCATTATGAAGCAATCGCATTCTTTTCCAGTTACAAAGTATGGCATCGTTAATTAATTATTTGTCATTTCAATATAGTAAGAATCATTAGCCTTCTCCTAATTACAAAGCATTATTAAACAATCACATTCTTTCCCAATTATAAAGCATAGTTAATCATTTGTCATTTCAATATAGTAAGAATCATATTCTTTTCCAGTTACAAAGTATCAACATTGGAAACAAGAGCTAATTAATGGCATAATTAATAATATAATTCATTGAGTGACATTAATTATTGGCACTCAGTGGCCATCAAGTATCGAATAGTATAAAACATTGTGTCCTCATTCAGTATTATTCAGATCATTAAGAAGTCATTATTAAAAATCAGCTAATTACAGTCATAGCATTAATAATCATGGGCATTATAAGTAGTCTCATTACAATAAACCGTGGCAGTTATTAGCCAGTTACAAAGCATTATTTTATACATATATTTTTTTATATCATTACGAAGTCATTACTGAAGTGACATACTATTCAGAGTTGATCAGTATTATTCAGAACTTTCTCAAACTGGTATCACTATTTGGGACTGGTAATACATTTTTTGTTAGCAATGCATTGCGTTTGGTAATTATAAGAGAAAGCAAGAAGAGAAAAAAGAAAAAAAATTGGTAGTGGGTTGTTCCTGTAAATCAAAAATGTGTAACGTCATTCGTCATGAGTCAGCTGTAGCAAGGTTATGTAACAAGGCAGTATATGTGATCACATTTATAAATGATAAACATAAATGGGTTAAAAATGTAAGTGCTAGTACAGGTATAATAAGTAACAGGTTTAGTAAGTATCTTGAAAAGCTTCTGCTGGAAAAAAAATACAAAATGGATTATTGACCTGAAAGAAGAAACGCACACTATGCTGAAAAGTAGTGAACTTCGAATTAACAAGTAGTGAAATGTGTATAAACATGTGTTCCATAGCTGTCCTTTCCAAAACTTTCCAATATCCTACTATGCAATATAACACCTGCTGTCAAAATAAACTGCAACAAATACTTAAATAACTACGTAGCATAAATACATAACTTCAACATTATCCTCATCTGTAAAGAAAAAACTTCATTATCAATCACTTCATTATCCATATTATCATAACTTCATTATTATCATCACCTGTAAAGAAAAATTTCATTATTCATAATAGCATATTCTTCATCATTATTCATCAGTATTCATTATCATCTGCAAAAATATCACTTCATTACTCATTATACAACTATTCCTTATCTCTAGCATATTTCATCACTAAAACTAAGATGTGCAGTTCTGTCCGACAGCCTGCATCAATCACCTTGTATTCTGAAAGAAAAAATTAGTTAAGACTGCTATTCCACGATGAGTATAGTATATTCTTGTTAATGCTTGTTAATCCTGATCCATTTACTCTTCCTCATAAAGTTATTGCATCTTCTATCGTTTATTCCGTAGTTGAAATACCCATTTCCGTTTAATTTATTTCGCTTACACGTTATTTCTTTCTGAAAATGATGAACAGAGATTAACGTCTTGCATTTAAATCATATACCCACTAAATAATGACTGGTTTATGGTGACACAATTAACCATACAGCATAACATTACAGACAACGTAATATGTCAAAGACATTGACAGTGTTCAAAGCCAAAATGTACAGAGAATATCACAATGCAGCAGCAAAAAATGTAAAAGTCACGATGTTGAGATGTCATAAGGCCAAAAAAAATGTCAAAGTCGACTGGTGTGTGTTATATCTTAACTATTTCACAGTGCATATAGACAAAACTGGAATACAATCGTACATAAAAAGTGGAAAATGTGCATGGTCTGATGTGTAACGACAAGAAAAGCGACCTGCTAACCTTACCTTGCCGGGCACTTGCCAAGAAAAAATACGATAATCATCAGTAATTAGTCAGGTGAAATAATTGCATTAGTAAATGGCATCATAGCATGTTACATCATAAAGTGATTTCATTCAATAAACGGTTTAATGTTTGAGATATGGTGATTGCCTTTCGATTTTCTGGTTCTCAAAGTTTCGACGTGTACAACATTGGGGTGAGGGATGCTGCGAATCCGATATGGACCTGCGTATAGAAGTTCAAATTTACTGCACTTACCTTTTAATTTGCTGGATAAATAGTGTGTACGTACTAATATTTTCTGTCCAATGTGAAAGTCGCGGCGTGTACAAACCTGTTTTTGCTGTCTTCTCCGGCGCTCTGCGGCACGTTTGATGTTGTTCAGCGCAATGTCAATTATTTCGTGGTGTCGTAAGCGACGAGATGTAGGAAAATTTACTAATTCTTTAATTTTGTTTGGTGGTTCAACGTTTTTCAGTATAACAGACGGAGATAGCATAGTGGATTCATTTGGAATGGAATTAATTACATCTTGGAATGAGAGTATGTGTGTATCCCAATCAATATGTCTTTTGTGGCAGTATATTCGGCACAGCTTACCAATTTCTTTCATTAATCTTTCACAGGGGTTCGAAGACGCGTGGTACTTGGATATATAGATCGGAGAAATGTTTCTGGCTCGTAACATGCGTGTCCATACGCTACTACGAAATTGAGATCCATTGTCAGAAATTACTTTCATCACATGCCCTACATGAAATAGAAAATGTTTTACAAATGCTTTCGAAACAGTTTTAGCAGTAGCTTTGCGTAACGGAGTGAAAGTAACAAATTTTGAAGTGAGCTCAACAGCGACAAAGATGTAGCAAAAACCTCTGTTAGTTCTCGGAATCGGACCAAAAATATCTACTGCGGCCATGTGTCTTAATTTAACAGGTACAATGGGATATAAAGGAGGAATATGTGAAGTGGTGTCTGACTTAGCTTTCTGGCAAATTTTACAAGACGCTAAAACTCATCGAATACGTTTCTCCATGTTGGTAAAATAACAGTTCTGTCTCAGTATAAGAAAACATTTTCGTGCTCCGTAATGTGCGTAACTTAAATGAGTGTACCAGATTAGTTTGTTAACAAGTTCGTCGGGGATGCATAATAACCAATTGTTGCTGTCAGGATGAGAGCGGCGAAACAGAATATCATTGCGTACAGTGTAGTGGTTCCTAATCGTAACATTTTTCGTATCTTGCCAAAGGTGTTTAATTTCTTTCCACACATTGTCTTTATTTTGTTCTTGTGCTATGTCCTGTAATGACGATGAAATAAAATTTTCAAATGCTACTTGCTGAATGTACATGACACTGAAATTTGTTTTGCAGAAGTTGGTTGCTACGTCTTGCTGATTGTTGCAAAGAGAACGGGATAATGCGTCTGCTACAACATTTTGTGTGCCGGGAATATGAACAATTGTAAAATTAAATTCCTGTAAATATAGCTTCCATCTACTTAATCTGTCGTGAGTGAATTTAGCTGAAAGTAAAAATTGTATCGCTCTGTGATCAGTGTAAACGGTGGTATGTCTGCCATAAAGAAAGTGTCTAAATCTCGTAAAAGCATACAACACATAATGTTTCCAATTCTGTAACGGAAGAATTTCGTTCAGCAGGTGACAAAATGCGGCTTGCAAATGCGATGTTTTTAATTACTAACGAACCATCTTCTTCAATTTCCTGGAAAATGTGTACGCCTAAAGCGGTGTTAGAACTGTCGGTGGCAATGGAAAAATTTCTAGTAAGGTCTGGGTGCGATAAAAGTGGAGCATTCAACAAAGCATGTTTCAGGTTCATAAATTCAGAATGTGCTTGCTTATCCCAAGACCAAATATTGTTTTTACCTGTCAGTTGACATAATCTAGGTGTGTCTAAAGCAGAGTGATAAATAAATTTACGAAAAAAGTTAATTAAGCCCAAAAAACTGCGTAGTTGCTTTTTTGTCGTAGGAACAGTAATGTCACGTAAAGCTTGAAGTTTTTCTGGATCAGGTGCAATGCCTTCCGCTGAAATTACGTGTCCAAGAAATTTTATAGAAGTTTTGCCAAAGTGCGATTTACTAAGATTAACTGTAAGTCCTTGTGCATGAAAAGTTTGTAACAGTTGTTCAAGAATCAGATTGTGTTCAGACCAGTTAGCTTCTGCGATATGAATGTCGTCTACATACGTCGTAATTCTGTCCTTAAGTTCTGTCGGAAGTATTGTGTTCAAACCGCGAATAAAAGCTGCAGAAGAAATAGTTAAGCCGAATGGTAATTTGCAAAATTGATAACAGTCGCCGAAAGAGAGAAAAGCTGTATATTTTCTGCAATTTGGATGAAGTTGAATTTGCCAAAATCCCGATTTCAAATCTAATGTAGAATAAATAGCAGTACCATGAAATTTCTGTAAAAGTTCCTCTAGTGTCTGTGGTCGATCCGTTTCATTAATAATAATGTCATTAATGTGACGTGAATCAAGTACGAGGCGAAGTGAGCCATCTTTTTTTTTAACAATATGTAGCGGGTTTATGTACGGACTAACTGCTGGTTCTATAATTCCTTGATCAAGCATATCCTGCAATTCTTTTTTAACTTGTTCTCTGTGAATATACGGAATAGGATAATGCTTTGCTTTAAATGTGTCGTGCTGTTTCACTTGAAACTCATACATAAATCCGGACATAGTACCAGGAATGTTGTCAAAAACTGGAGCTTGCTGTAAAAGAATTTTGTGTAGTTGCATTCGTTCGTCGTCTGTAGTTGCACTGCTTTGTCTAACTTTATCGGAAATCATTTGCATTACGTCGTAGTCAACTTCGTCTGGAGTATTATAGTTGTGTACGTACGTATCCGTGAACAATGTGGGATTACAGTCTATGCTACGTGACATGGAAATGACCTCTGTGCGGTTAATTGTTTGTTCTTCCGCAGATAAAGAGTGCTGAAATTCTAAAGCCAATTGTACATTTTCATCCTTTAACATTAAATAAGAATTCTGAAAGTCAATGACTGCATCGTGTTGTACCAGAAAATTCGTACCTAAAATTACGTCTGTTGTCAATAAAGGAACAATCCAAAAATTAGAGTGGAAAGTATGACCTCCAATACAAAATGATAAATGCGTCTGTAATTTAACGTCTACTCCTTTATTCGATACTCCTCCTTTCACTTTTGTTTTGCCTAAAGGTAATGTCGGATAAGTATTCTCTTTGTTGCACTCGTTAAAAGTCTCCTCATTTATTACTGATATAGGTGATCCGGAATCGATTACAGCTGAGAATTTTGATGAACCAATTTTAATTTCGATGACAGAATGTGAAATAGTTTTCTGAACAAATGGTCTTTCCTGCAACAGAGTGTCTCTGATATCGTCAAAAGTAATTACATTTTCGTGAACAACATTTTGCGTGTCAAACGTAGTGCTTGTGTTATTGGGAGATGCGTCCTGTACAGTATCTAGTCAGATTCTACCTGACGTGTTATTATTATTAGGAGGATTCTGTGGCATTTCGACGATTTGAACTGTCCTATTACTTCTTCCAGACGTGTTACGCTCTGGATGATACTTACTGTCGGGTTCGTTCATGAGAATAGGTTCTCGTGCATAAGTTTGCTGTTGGTATGACCGACTGTTGTTAGATGTACGCTGAAAATTGTTCTCATTATTTTTACGTCTGTCGTAATAGTCATTCCTATACGGTGTATTTCGATAGGAATTGAAATACTGTCTTCTTTGTACATAGTTGTTTCCTTGCTGCCGTGCGTTACTATTTGTTGTATCAGGGACTATACGTGCTCGCGGCGGAACATTAAAGCCTGGTTGACCTTGTGCATTACATTGTTGGTTACGTATGCTAACCGGTTGACTTTCATGCTGTTGCGGTGGAAAACTTCTATTGTTACCAAAATGTGCTTCCTGTTGCTGAAAATTTTGACGATATTGATAATTAGAATTTTGGCTGTTATTAGAGTTTTGGTAGTTGTCGTTCCTAAAGCGTCTGTTACTTTTCCTATTGAAGTTACGTCCCTGATCATAATTACTGTAAGTTTGTTGACCTTGGTTATTATACGAAAAGTTTTTGTTTACAAAAGAATAATCAGATTGTTGTACTTCTAAAAGCTGCAAAAGATCCCTGAATGCTGAAATGTTTTCTTTTTGCTGGCCCGTTAGAAGTGACACTCGTAACGACCGTGGTAATTTGGAAATGCATAATTTTATAAGTGCAGATTCACTGTACGGTTCACTCAGGTATTGGTTTTGTTGTACCATGTGCTCAAAAAATTGCGTCACACTGGGAAAATTTGTGTTCTCATAATTTGGTAAACTAATTAATTGATCTTTAATTCCGAGCTGTGTCGTCTTCGACCAGTACGCTGATAGAAAAGCATTCTGAAATTCCTCTACTGAATAGCATTGCCTCGCGATCGGTCTCATACGAGTTGCCGGTTCGCCTTCCAAAAAACTGCAAATAAATTCAAGTTTATGCGTTACAGGCCAAGTCGGTGGAAAAGCAAAGCTAAATTGTTGTATCCAATCTAGTGGGTGAATCTGTGTTCTATCGTTTTTAAATACTTTAAACTTTCTCACTGACAGAAAATGTTTGTAATCGAAATTATCATCTCTGTGTGATGCAACAGATTCAGGATCGTAAGAGTATCTATTGAACTGTGGTTGTTCGGAATCTAAGTCCCGTACTCTCTGTAGATTACTCAAATTATACGCACTGCGTGAGTCTGGCAAATGTTCGAAAAGTGGCGCCTGCTGTGATGTGTTATTAACTGAAATGTTTTTAATCTCTGTTACTTCTTGTTGTAAGTTTGACAACTTCCTACGTAACGTGTTGTTAGATGAATCGATCTCATTAATTGTCTGCTGTAAATTCTGAAATTCTGGTGTTTGGTTAAAGGAAACCGGTGCAGTATCGTCTGATTTATTATCATTACTACTTTCAATAGCATCAATACGACTGGCTAATTCATCATATTTTTCAGTCAGTATTTTTGCCTGTTCATCGGTTTTAGAATCGGATGCATTAATCTGTTTTTGCAACTTACGTGTAGTTTCGCTCAGTTTTTTAACATCAGCTTTAATGACATCGCAATCCTGTGTTAGTTCTAATTGTTCGAATCTGTCTGTCACTGTTTGAATATCTACTGTGTGTGTATCTGTTTTTGATTTAAGATTGGAAATTTCATCCCGTAATTCCGCGTTCAACTGTTCGATGGTATTAATTTTGTCGGACACTGTAGTAATATTATTGTCTACATATGTCTTCGCTTTCGCGAACATTTTACGTTTGTCTTCTTGTCTCTGAGCCGTGATTGTTTCCATGACTTGTCGTTTTACTTTGTTTTGATCTTGAATAAATTTGCGGAAACGCGTATCACTGTTTTGTATGTGGAGATTAAAGCGTTCGTCAATCTGAGTGTTCTGCTGTTCGAATTTCGCGTCTATCTTTGCGTCCACTGTGCGCGAAAGTTCTGCTGTCATTGCTTTAAACTCGTCGCGTAATTGTGTAGCTTTTTCAGAGCATTGTTTAGCGACTCCGCTAATTTCGTCTCTGAGTGTTTCTGTTGCGGCTGTTTGCATTTCCCTTAATTCTTGCGCAACAGACTTAATTTCTTCGCTATTTTTTCGTGAACAAGCCTCAATTTCCACGCGCAACTGTTCCTTAGTGTCATGACACTGCGCGGCAACGGCTCTTATTTGTTCACTAAGCTGTCTGGAATTGTCGTCTAATTTTTCATTCTGTTGTCTGACCTGTTCACTAAGTTGTTTGAAATTTTCATCAATTTTATTAAATTTTTTGTCCTGTTCACTAAATTGTTGTTTGAAATCTTCACTCTTGTTTGAAATTGTTGTCTATTTTCTCTTTAAATTGTTTGTTGTCTTCGCTATTTTGTATCAATATCGCCATAATTTGACCCAATGTAACATTATCTACTCCTTTCTCTGTACCGTTTGACGGTGTATTTGCAAGTGTCGCGTTTTGCGTGACCATTTGGTCATTCTGTAATTTACAAAAACGTTTATCAGTCGAATGTACACTGTCAGACACTATTTCGGAATTGAATAGATCCGTCGTACTTTGAGTATCCTGTTTATTTTCATTAGACAAATTTGTCTGTACGTTACTTGAATTTTCCAAATCGGGTATGTTAAGCTGGACAGCGCTCATTACAATAGAGCGTTCCGCGTCATCAATTGTCGTCAAATTAACAGACGAGACAATTGAGTTCGTTTGTTCATCATTAAGGTAAAAGTCATCATTAGTGGTTGGAATGCACTGATTGTTAGTGAACGCACGATTATCATCATTACACTGCGCGTCACAAGTCCTATCGGTAACGTTGTTTGAGTCGGTAATTTCATTCATAATACTTCGCGATACACTATTCACAGTCTTTCGCGGCATTTTTACAATAGTCACAAATATTCACAAAACAAATAAGCACAAATGCAAAAATAATACACAAATACAACAGAGCAACGAATTGCCGTTGACCTGTAGAAAGAAAGTCACAAGTTAATAAAAGCGTAGCGCCAAATCCTAATTATACTTAAGCAAATAAGAGCAGATATCTGACTGTTTTTCAAAAGACTCTCAACGAAATACGATCCTGGACTGGGTGTCGCCAAGTGTAACCTCCCCATTAAAAAATTTACAAGACAATTATTTTATTATAAATGGAGCCAAGAGTAATCTCCCTGCAATGAAATGTACTGACAAAGGCAGCAAAAAATGTGAAATTCGCAATCTGACTCTGGTGTAAGCTCCGACAAAAATAATGAAAAACAATTCAGTGCTATTGAAACTTCAGTGACAATGAAAATTCAATTAAACCGAAATATCGGTCTTTGGCCCTGTGCAAATCAGAATTAAATTCTTACCTCATTGTAACTGCTAGTCAAATTTCTACTCTTATTCTTGCGCACAGCTTGGAGGAACTGCATTGCAAATAATAATATTCCTTTTTTTTTAATTTAACTGAAACTTGTCTTTAAGGGAAGTGGAATGAAATCGTTAATTCAATTAAATAAATTTTTTTGTAAAATTGCTTTTGAAATCAAAATTATTATTGGGGCACTTGTTGGAAATTAATTACAATAAATAAACTTTACATTATCTGATGATTACCTTAATTAACAATATACCTCATTGAGCATCTTGACCAGAATGCCATGTCGACGCTCCCCGACTGCGTCCCGCTCGCGACCGTGACAGGACCAGACCACTACTGAACTGCACTACGACTACTGCCGAACTGCTTGCAACACTCGCGCGGTCAAGCGCAGACTAACTACGATTATAGGCTCTCTGGTCAAAGATTTTAACGTGCCTCACCATCGCTGCTATGTTACATACGTGTTTCACTACGAGTCGGAGTGTGCAAAGTCAGAAACTTGAACGTGGTAGGGAAGCCAGAAAATTTTAAAAGAGAAATTCAAAGGCTCAATCGTGATATAGTGGGGTCAGTGAAGTGAAATGGAAAGACGACATGGATTTCTGGACGGATGAGTATACGGTGACATCAACAGCAACAGAAAATGGTGTAATGGGAGTAGGATTCGTTATGAATAGGAAGGTAGGGCAGAGAATGTGTTACTGTGAACAGTTCAGTGGTATGGTTGTTCTTATCAGAGTCGAGAACAGACAAATACTGACAATAATGGCTCAGGTGTACATGCGGACGTCGCAAGCTGAAGATGAGGAGACAGAGGAATTATACGAGGATATTAAAAGGGTAATACAGTACGTAAAGGCAGGTGAAAGTCTAGTAGCACTGGTAGACTGGGAAGCAATTGTAGGAGAGGGAGTAGAAGAGAAGCTTGTAGGAGAATATAGGCTTGGGACAAGGAACGAGAGAGGAAAAAGGCTAATCGAGTTTTTTAATAAATTGTAGCAAGTAATAGCGAACACTCTGTTCAAGAACCACAAGACGATGAGGTCTGCTTGGAAAAGACCAGGCGATACGGGAAATTTTCAGTTAGATTACATCATGGCCAGACAGAGATTCCGAAATCGGATACTGGACTGTAAGGCGTACCCAGGAGAAGATATAGACTCAGATTACAATGTAGTGGTGATGAAGAGTAGACTGAAGTTTAAGAGATTAGTCAGAAAAAATCAATACCTAAAGAAGTGGGATACGGAAGTACTAAAGGATGAGGAGATACGCTTGAAATTCTCTAAGGCTATAGATAGAGCGATAGCGAATAGCACAGTGGGCAATACAGTTGAAGAGGAATGGACATTTCTAAAAAGGGTAATCGCAGAGGTTGGAAAGGAAAACATAGGTACAAAGAAGGTAACTGCGAAGAAAACATGGGTAACATAAGAAATACTTCAGTTGATCGACGAAAGAAGGAGGTACAAAAATGTTCTAGGAAATTTAGGAATACAGAAATACAAGTCGCTGAGAAATGAGATAAATAGGAAGTGCAGGGAAGCTAAGATGAACTAAGATGAAATGGCTGTATGAAAAATGTGAAGAAATCGAAAAAGAAATGATTGTCGGAAGGACTGACTCACCATATAGGGAAGTCAAAGCAGTCTTTGGTGGACTTAAGCGAAATGGTGCCAAAATTAAGAGGGCAACGAGAAATCCGCTGTTAAAAGTACAAGAGAGAGAGCGGGTAGGTGGAAAAAGTACATGGAACGCCTCTATGAGGGAGAAGATTTGTCTGCTGCGATAGAAAAAGAAACGGGAGTCTATTTAGAAGAGATAGGGTATCGAGTATTAGAATTAGAATTTAAGAGAACTTAGTAGGACTTAAGATAAAATAAGGCAGAACGGGTTGATAACATTCCATCAGAATTTTTCACATCACTGGTGAAAGTCGTTGCAAACTTCTATTCAAGATTGTGTGTAGAGTGTATGAGTCTGGCGACATACCACTTGAGTTTCAAAAAATATCATCCACACAATTCCGAAGACTGCAAGAGTTGACAGGTGCGAGAACTATCGCACTATCAGCTTAAGAATTCGTGCACCCAAGTTGCTGACACGAATAACATACAGCAAAAAGAAAAAGAAAATTGAGGATATGTTAGATGACGATCAGTTTAACTTTAGGAAAGGTAAAGGCACCAAAGAGGCAATTCTGACCTTGTGGTTGACAGTGGGAGCAAAACCAAAGAAAAATCAAGACACGTTCGTAGAATTTATCTACCTGGAAAAGGCGTTCGACACTGTAAAATGGTGCAAGATGTTCGAAATTCTGGAAAACGAAGGGGTAAGCTATAGGGAGAGACGGGTAATATACAATATGTACAAGGGCCAAGAGGATATAATAAGTGTGAACGACCAAGAACGAAGTGCTCGGATTAGAAACGTGTAAGACACAGATGTAGCCTTTTGCTCCTACTGTTCAATCTGCGTATCGAAGAAGCAATTACGGAAATAAAAGAAAGAGTAAGGAGAGGACTTAAAATTCAAGGTGAAAGGATATCAATGACACGATTCGCTGATGATATTGCCATTCTGAGTGAAAGTGAAGAGAATTACATGATTTGCTGAATGGAATGAACGAGCACAGAATATGGACTGAGAGTGAATAGTAGAAAGACGAAAGCAATGAGAAGTAGCAGAAATGAGAAGAGCGAGAAACTTAACACCAGGATTGATTGTCACTAAGTAGATGAAGTTAAGGAATTCTACTACTTAGGCAGCAAAATAACCAATGATGAACGGAACATCAAAAGCAGACCAGCACTGGCAAAAAGGGCATTCCAGGCCAAGAGAAGTGTAGTGGTATCTAACATAGCCCATAATTTGGGGAAGCTGGAGCACGGCAATGTATGGCAGTGAAACATGGACAATGGGAAAACCGGAACAGAAGACAATCGAAGCGTTTGAGAGGTGTTGCTACCAACGAATGTTGAAAATTAGGTGGACTGATAAGGCAAGGAATGAGGAGTTTCTGTGCAGAATCGGAGGGGAAACGTATATGTGGAAATCACTGACAAGGAGAAAGGACAGAATGATAGGACATCTGTTAAGACATCAGGGAATTACTTCCATGGTACTGGAGGGAGCTGTAGAGCGCAGAAACTGTAGGGAGATAGAGATTGCAATAACTCAGCTAATAATTGAGGACGTAGGTTGCAAGTGTTACTCTGAGATGAAGAGGTTGGCAAAGGAGAGGAATTCGTGGCGGGTCGCATCAAACCAGTCAGAAGACTGATGTCACAAAAAAAAGCATAGCAAATTCTGAGGAAATTCAATTGTTAGGTGAAATTCCCAGTAAGTTGCAGTATGTCGAGTCCTTTTAATCGGGGGGAGGATTTTATTCGACATGAGTACCTAATTCCAGACTGAGGAGAGATAAATTTCTTGTTTTTTTTTCTCTTTTTTTCTTCAATAGCGCTCACATCTCTGACTTTTCCAAGTGCTAGTCAGAAAGAAGTGCCAACAAGGACACGAAGGTGGTGACAGTGCATGCGGCTGAGGAAGACAAATATGATTTTGGTCATTTATCTCTTGAACAGAATAGTTGGCTCCACCAGTTATATGGTGAGTCCAAAAATGTCTTTTCCGATCGCCTGGTTGAAGTGAAAGGGGAAGAATATAAAACAGAGTTTTCAGACGATATATAGGTAGGGCATCCGCCACAGTGGCACTCTCCACGTCACGGGAAGTATAAATTAGATGTCGAAACAGGGAGTTATTAGATCACAATATTCTTTCCTCATATTTGTTGTACCCAAGAATAAGTCTCTTTGTGAATTACCAAGCCTTGAACAGATAGGTAGTTCTTCAGTCAGTATCATTCCCTGACCTGCGTATGTGTTTTGTTTTGTTTCAGAAAGTGAATATTGTTACTACTTTTTTCGGATCTGACGTATCGGTGTTCTTACCGCTACCTTGAAGAACTGGTCATTTTCAGTGGAAGTCTTCACAAAAGTCTTGAGTATAATAGAAAGGCTATTCAGCTTCTCTGCAACGCCGATTACACTGCTATGCCATCAAAGTGAGGTTTTCACACCGCAAGTTATATCCCATTTGGGACACCTAGTCTCCGTACGGGGTTTCAGAGTAGACTAGAGCCGTACTGAGGCTCCCACCCATGAAGAATATGAAAAAATGTTCCCAGTTTTGCTGAGATAGGTCCATGCCTTAATGACCTTAGGGAGATGGTGACAGGGTAAGATATCTCTAACTGAACGCCAAGCTGGCCCAGCCAATGGCGCTGTTCCGGATAAATGACAATTGCATTTACCCTGAATTAGCTGTGCTACATGACTGTCTTGCCTACGATCTCAGGTAGCTGGCAGTATTTGTTAACAAGGGTCAAGAGCACATGTGAATTATCTGTTAAAACTACCACACATGTGTGGCATCCTTGAACTAGGCGTCACCACGATTCTTTTAGAAAACAGCATCTTTGGAAAGATGACCTTCCACTTTTGTCATTCATCAGATCGGTTCTTCGGCAGATCCTCCCCTGGAGACCTTCAACTGGCACTAAAAAATCTGATATCAGATAAACGTGATCTATTAAGTGGCACCAGGCACCCATATGGCCGCTAAATCCTTAACCCGCTCAAAACACGAGTACTATTAGCATGGCACACATTCTCCACCTCGGATAGCAGCATTTGAGACCCTGAAGAGGGCTCTGTCAAGTGTCTCGGTATTGGCTATGCCACATTTTAGTAACGAATTTTTTGTCCAGATTGTAATGGTACTTGAATTACGTAACCATTACGGCACCCCACCTCAACCTCTCGATACGAGCAATATTCTACTGTGTTTCTGTAAAATAGTTAACATATTTCTGTGACAACATTCAGATTTGATTTCGTTAATGTGGAGGTACTTCGATAAATCGGTATGTATACATTGCAATGATATTATTCTTATGTGTATTCTTTCTTTTGTCACTATGATCTTTGACGTACTTGTAACCCTGATGTTTGGGCGCGTAAGCGGTTATTAGAATGTCAAGCTTTGGTAATCATGTTAAAAAGACGCAAATTGTAGTCAGTTTATGAAATGTGAACTTTTACAGTGAGGAAGATATTTTCAAGTATGTGTTATATTGTGAAGTGATGTTTTGGAACGAGTTACGTGATATTGCAACAAAAGTAATAAAAAAGAAGTGTAACTTAAATTCGGAGTGCTGATTACTTTGTTACATCACCATCGTCCTAACTTGCAAAAGTTTAATCTTCAAGAATGGTTTATGAAACACATTTATAAAACTTTTGAATATCGCAGAATAACACCTAGGCCTCTTTCCATCCGACCTTGGAATCATCACTACCTAGATTTTCGACGGTTGAGCCATGAGTTCACAACGAGACCAAAGTGGGAAACACGAAAAGATGAGTGCTTAGTTTCTCCATTATTTCAAGACATGACTTTATTAACTGTGCTCTAATGACACCTGCCACATAATATAACTTTGTTGTTGCCCGAAATTTCACTATTTAGCAACTTGAGCAACACTACAATCATATTTAATTTTTGACCTTTGTTGTGGTATGGTTGTTAGAAGATCGACATATCTATGGCAGCTACTGCATCTGGCCTTTGACAGGGGGCAGTAGTAGAGGCGAGGTGTTGGTTACCATTCGTGTGTGCCGTCTTCACTTGAAGCTTAATATTCTTTCTACAAGACAGAGGTCCTGGCTATTTTATTCGCTGTTGAGAGGTCCAAAATTTTTCTTGAACACCGACCGTTCTTGTTAGAAACAGTAACCAGGTTGTCGATTGGATTTTGACAAGAGCGAAATTGACCAGTCATATTGGAAAGTGGGCGGTGAGAATTTATGCATTCAGTTTCCCAGATAAGCACGTGCGCGACAATGAGAATATCACCACAGATGGTGTAAGCACGCTGTTCGGGGAGGAAGACGACTACTTTCTGGACGAAAAGATCTCTGAACCAAATTAATTGCGTATCTCAGAATACAGAGTTTGCTGTTCTCTCCTTCTTTAAGGATGCGGGGAAATAACAGGATTCTGACCTGGAGCTAAGTGATCTGAAGGAAGGAATCGCCGTATTTTATGAAGGGGAACACTCTGTTTTCCACCATTATGGGTAGCCGTAGTCATAAAATAGTTTAGTCGGGGTCTTTAAGTTGGGACGAAGATTATGGAGCACCTCATCTGCAAGGAGGTGGAGAGATAGATTACGGCGTCTCGTATCGAGCTCTAAGATATGTGCAATTAATAAGCCACTATTGAATACTCACCAGTAATTTTTGGCACTGGATGTAGCCAACCAGCTCGTGCAGAGGACTTTTTTTTTTGGTTTATGCTTGGCTCTTCCTAAGTCAGTGAGATGGGAACCAGTACACGCAAGTGTGTTTAGATGCATTTAGGCGTTTTTGCTGGTTGATCTCGACGCATGTCACTATCTTCCACATTAAAATACATGCCTTCAGTCCGTTTTTGGGATCTTTGACCATATAGGGTGCTTGTTACAAGTAACGCTCCTAATTCCCATTTGCAACCTTCTGAAATATCTGTTTTGAAACTGGTACAAGCCAAACCACAACGATCGCATATTAACCCAGTTCGCTTTTTGCTGAGCAGATGAACCGGATTTGGCAGAGTACTCTCATCACTTTTCCATCATAAGGATCATATCCATTGAGATATATCACTATCGCGGTGGGTGTGTGCTTCCTACACAGCCATGCATGAGGCTCGTAAGCCAACACCACCTGTTCTAAGGTTTGCCTTTGTCTCGAACTCTCCGTTGTCTAATCTATGGAGGTTGAACAATCTGCTTCCCGAAGAAGTTGACCCTGCATAGATTCAGGCTAACTCGAACCACACAAAGCGTAACCTGAAGCTCGGCCATGAGAAACTAGAGCGGCGCTATAAAGTTGGAAGGCGACCGATCTCATTAACGCCAGGAAAGAAGGGTTGTGTTAAAAACTTTGTGGCAGTGAAGATGGGGATAGAAAAGGTGATGGGAAATGGGCTCTATTCAGAAATGTTTCTTGTTAATTAGGAAAACAAGCTTTGCTTGGTATGTCGGCTTTACATTGGCCGCAACTGGTGAAACGGTGCTTCATAGTCCGCTCCAATGATGCCGCTTTTTCAGGGCAGTGTCAATTCCTATCGAGCCGCCAACATGCAGGTATATGGTGGACAAACTGCGCAGTGTGTATACAGTTCGCTATATGCCTCGAGCTATTGAAAACTCTGACTCTCAAGCCGGCATACGATTTTGAGGCGTAGTCTGAACTGTTGGGCTTTTAACTGCGCTGGATTTTCGGCTCGCTTGAACACCGTTCTGTGCCAAGGTGCATTGGGCCATAGACGTTTGGTAAATTTAGTTTTTAACAAGTTGAAAGGTGATTGTGTTTGCTAGAAACGCTTTCTGTTCATTACTGAATGATAGAAAGAGATTCTGTATTGAATTGTAATTATTGGTTACTATTTTTATGGTTCTAGTTTTGACTTACAGTTTTTGTGTACCCCCATTCGAACTAAAGCGTTCCTTCACAAATGTGATAGTTATGATTTGAAGCTGGTTTTACGAAACTGCAAGCCTGAATATGAAACCATATGTGAGAGGTTTCAGTGGCGGTGTTGTTTTAAACGGAATGTACGTTATGTTATAAACCTACGATCTCATGGTAAATTCTTTTACAGTAAATTTGGTCTTGTCAGTCAACTATTTTGACAGTTAAACTCCATTACCACGTTTATGACTGGTGTTACCTTGTGTTTTATCTAGTGGTTACGTACTGGGGCTATTATAGTTTGTGATAATAAAACAGTACAGCTAAATGGTTGTTCTTCTCTTGGCTGGGGTTTATTTTAACTACATGCGTTTTTCCTGGTAATAAAAAACTGATTTCCCTTGGGAGGGGGGGGGGGAGGTTGTTATGCCCACCCCTCAATCCAATACCACCACTCCCATACTGCGCTGTGTACTTACAAGGTGTGATTGGAAAGTTTTAAGAATTGGCTTGTAATTGTAAAATGGCAGTACTTACAAGCTACTGTGATGCAGCCCCTTCAAAATAGTCTCCTTCTTACTGAACACACCGACTCCAACGGTGTTTAAACTTTTGGAAACATTCCTGGAACTTTTTTTCCTGAAGTGTGTTAAGGATGTCTTCAATCAAGTCAAATCGCTTCCCATTCAGTGAAAATTTCAGTTTAGGAAACAGGCAGAAGTCCGTAGGGGCCAAATCAGGGGGATATGGTGGTTGTGGACGCACAGGACTATTGAATTTGGTCAAAAATTCAACGATGGAGAAGGCACGATGACCCGGAGCATTGTCATGGTGTAGCACCCAACTCCTGTCTTCGTATAATCTCATGCAAACCGTATTCTTTCCAACGAGAGTGCAAAGGAACAGTAGAACAACCATAGACAACATTTTTGTTCATTCCTCATTACTAGAAGGGCATTCTGCTAGCAAAAATGTGAATGGCCTTTCAGATCATGATGCACAAATTTTAACTCTAAAAGATTTTTGTGCTGCAACACGTGTTAAATATAGTCATCAGCTGTTTAGGAAAGCTGATCCAGTTGCTGTAGAGACCTCTGTAAACCTTATCAGGGAACAAGAGTGGCAAGATGTTTATAGCGCTGATACAGTAGACGATAAATATAATGCTTTTCTCAAGACTTTTCTCGTGCTCTTTGAAAGTTGCTTTCCGTTAGAACGTTCAAAGCAGGGTACTAGCACAAACAGGCAGCCTGGGTGGCTGACTAGAGGGATAAGAATAGCTTGTAGAACAAAGTGGCAATTATATCAAAACGTTAGAGACAGTCAGAATCTAAATGCAGCAGCCGATTACAAACAGTATTGTAAGGTGCTTAAAAATGTTATTACGGAGACAAAAAGTATGCAGATAGATTAGCTAAGTCTCAGCATAAAATTAAAACCATATGGTCAGTCGTAAAGGAAGTGGTTGGTCTGCAGAGACAGGCCGAGGATATAGAATCAGTGCGTAGTGGGAATGTCCGTGTTACTGATAAGTCGCATATACGTACAGTATTTAACAATCACTTTCTGAATATAGCAGGTGAACTAAATAGGAACCTAGTCCCATCAGGGAATCATATAGCGCTCTTAGAAAAAAGTGTTCCGAGACTGTTACCTGAAATGCTCCTCCATGATACTGACAAGAGGGAGATTGAGTTAATAATTAAATCACTAAATACCAAGAACTCTCATGGATATGACAGGGTATCTAGCAGAATACTGAAGTATTGTTCTATGTATGTTAGCCCAGTACTTAGCCATATCTGTAACTTTTCCTTTAGGAGTGGTCGGTTTTCTGACCGATTAAAGTACTCGTAAGTGAAACCACTTTATAAAAAGGGGGACAGGGATAATATTGATAATTATAGACCTATTTCTATGCCATCGGTGTTCGCTAAAGTTATGGAGAAGGTTGTATATACAAGGTTACTGGAGCATTTAAAATCACATAAATTGCTGTCAAATGTTCAGTTTGGTTTTAGAAACGGTTTAACAACTGAAAATGCTATATTCTCTTTTCTCTGTGACGTTTTGGACGGATTATATAAAAGGTTGCGAACACTAGGTGTTTTCTTTGATTTAATGAAGGCTTTTGACTGTATTGGCCACAAAATATTACTGCAGAAGTTGGACCATTATGGAGTAAGGGGAATAGCTTACAATTGGTTTGCCTCTTTCTTTAAGAACAGAAAGCAGAAGGTAATTCTCCGCAATATTGAGAGTGGTAGTGATGTTCAGTCCTAATGGGGCACTGTTAATTAGGGCATTCCCCAAGGGTCGGTGCTGGGGCCACTGCTGTTTCTTATTTATATAAATGATATGTCTTCAGTATTACAGGTGATTCAAAAATATTTCTGTTTTCTGATGACACCAGCTTGGTAGTGAAGCATCCTGTGTGTAATATTGAAACAGTATCAAATAATGTAGTTCATGAAATAAGTTCGTGCCTTGTGGAAAATAATTTGATGCTAAATCACAGTAAGGCTCAGTTTTTACAGTTTCTAACTCACAATTCAACAAGAACCGATATTTTGATCAGACAGAATGGGCATATTATAAGCGAGACGGAACAGTTCAAGTTCCTAGGCGTTCGCATAGATAGTAAGCTGTTGTGGAAAGCCCATGTCCAGGATCTTGTTCGGAAACTAAACGCTGCTTTAATTAACCATTAGAACAGTATCGGAAATAAGTGACACTTCAACACGAAAAGTTGTCTACTTTGCGTATTTTCATACGGTTATGTTATATGGTATAATTTTTTGGAGTAATTTTTCTGATTCAAAAAGGATATTTTTGGCTCAAAAACGGGCTGTTCGAGCTATATGTGGTGTAAGTTCGAGAACCTCTTGTCGACCCCTATTCAATAGTCTGGGAATTCTGACATTGCCCTCACAGTATATACTTTATTTAATGTCGTTTGTTGTTAGCAATATTAGCCTATTCCCAAGAGTTAGCAGCTTTCACACAGTTAATACTAGGCAGAAATCCAATCTACATGTGGAATGCACTTCCTTGACTCTTGTGCAGAAAGGAGTGCAGTATTCTGCTGCATCAATTTTCAATAAGCTACCACAAAAACTCAAAAACCTTAGCAGTAGCCTAAACTCTTTTAAGTCCAAACTGAAGAGTTTCTTCATGGCTCACTTCTTCTATTCTGTCGAGGAGCTCCTGTAAGAGCTAAAAAATTAAGTAAATTCCAGTGTTACATTGTTGATTTTCTTTATTTAAACTTATGACTTGTCACCTGAATATTTTTTTATATTTCATTTTATCTGTTTCTAATGTCGTGTTATAATTTCATGTATTGACTGATTCCATGACCATGGAGACTTCTCCTTAATTTGATCCCACGGAACAATAAAGAAATAAATAAAATAAAAAGAAATAAAATAAGTCGCGAAATTTCACAACATTTTTGTTCGTTTTTGAGATGGAAGGACAGCTAGACCGTGGTTCATTTTCAAATGCTTCGCAGCCATTTTTAAATCTGTTGTACCAGACAAAAACATTTGGCTGGCTCATAAAATTATTTAAAAATCTGTTTTAAATACTTCGTAAGTCTCAGAAGCTGATTTCCCGGTTTTAAAACAGAATTTCACACAAACTCTTTGCTCTCTTTTTACGTCCATTTTCACACAGACAGAATCTGGCAACAGGCCCTAACAGACCCAACTCCACCCGTTGCCACTATGAACTGAATAAAGGAAACGTAGTTTCCTTTCAGAGGGTGTTCAAGGACAAGGCAATGACTCACTCCCCACCCTCCGCGTACACGCCCGCCAAACAAGTAAACAGTCGTGGATCCATTCTTAAAACTTTCGAATCACACCTTGTACGAACCAACATTTGTTTATACCTTGTAATTAACGTTTTCGTCATATGTAGTTGTCAAATGTAGGTCTGTACTTAAATACTCTTCTGCAAAACTCCAGAAACGTAAAATTAAATCATCTACTCTTTTTTGTGCTTCTGTTGCCTGTCCTCACAAACAGATGTCTGCATTGGTGAGATATTCAAAGGTCATTAGGTGTACCATAGTGTAAGACACAACAGAGCCACAAATTAATTATTTACCACATATATGGTGCTTTACAAAGTCACATTTTTTCCAGTTCTACTAAAATGCTCCAGAAACGCTAAAAAGTGCGAACTGGTGTCAAAAACGCAATTCTGAACCCTAAAGTAAGTACCCCTATGATACTGCATTGCCTAAATACATGTGGCTTGCTAAACAGGCAAGTTAACTTCTTATGGAACATGAGAAAGAATATGCAATATAATCTCCATAAACGGTTAAAAACCATTGTTTGCTTACAGAATGCAATATGAGAACGAGTTTAAAACATACACCACATAAATAATTAAAAACCAACATTTGTGTGTGGAATGTAATTAACAAAGGAATAAAATTTTATTGGATTTCTAATTACATTACTTTTCTGCAAAACCTCAAGAGATGACAAAAAATCGACTAATGGTTTAAACGCCTTTTCCAATTTATCACCCACAAGTGTGATATTTATAGTTCAATCTGAGTACCATAATTCGTTTAAGACTTGACAGAACCTGAAATTAAATATTTTACACATCCATAATGTTTGTTAAATGTCCAAATGTTCATTCAAAGTCTGAAATATCTCAAGACCACACGGTAAATCCATTTTATAGATTTTTCAGGAGAGCAATTTTGAAGTTTAAGACATTACAGTTTCATTGGTTACTGAAATATGCTTTTGTTATTTATACAGTACATTCAACTACCTCTTCTTTAGGATTGCTTAAAAGTGGGAAAAAATATTATTAAAAAATTGGACCTCGTATATCTTTTTATCTTAATGTCTATTTTTTAGTTTTTTTGTATAATGCACTAATTTGATTGTAAAAGTCAGAATGTAATATGATATTGGGTTGATACTTCACTATAAAACTTCCCTGCAACTCCCTTGACAAAGCTCTAGTCGTGTTTGAGTCTAGTCATTATTGTACAAGATGTTCATGACTAATCAGGTTTTAGGAACAGTACTGTTTATCAATAACCTGTTTTTATTTTCATTAATATCATGTAAATTATAATGATTAATAATTCCATGTCTTGTGTATCTTTAAATCACCTGGTACACAACTACCAACAATTATTCAATAAATGGTTACAACACAGGACGTAATTTCAGTTATCAGTACAAGTCCTGTTTATATAACTCACAGTCTTCATTTCTCACTTCTTACTTATCACAAACAAATAACACATGATGTGTTTGTAAATTCACTACCGGAAAGGAATATTTCTGTGTGTGCAGTACACTGGGCCCCTGTGTCACAGAACACCTTCAGTTCTTGAAAATCAAGATACTTTTACTTGGAGATAAGTAGCAGTCCTAAAACACTGGACACGCGACCTCTTATTAGCATGTTATCTCAAATGGTTTGTTATAAAAAAGCAGGACCTGCTATTTCACACAGTGAAATTATCTACTTTCATGCAAATACTGTGACTAAAGTCTTTACGAGCCTACCTTCGTAACAGAGTGAAGGGAACAAAATCTCTCCTTCTACAAGTTCTGGTTCCTCTTCCATTCGTCCAGCAGGAGCAGTAACAACTGATGTGATACAAGATCCGTTGTAAGTATCATGATGTATGATAAGCCTTGGATGGTGACGTTCCATCTTCATCTCCTTAATAATTCGAGATTGGACTGGACATTTTGGTCGCTATCTAGGTTGCAAGAAATCAGCCGATTCACATATCATTCAACCAACAACAACAACAACTTGAAAAGGAGTGGGTTTCGCGCGCGAATCTTTAATTATGTCTGTCCAATCCTTTGGGAGCTCAGCTTTAATTTTACGTTTCATGAGGCCCATGTCTTTGTCACTTTCCAGGTATGAATGTCCTCTTACTGGGAATGTCACATGAATTGATTCAAATCGCTTTGCATGATGGACAAGATACTGGATGAACCTGAAAAGTGGTAGTTCTTGTTTTGACCACTCCATGATTCTCAGAAGATTTCCAAATTTCTTACCTCAGGATCCAGCAACGAAGTGACTACTTCATTTGAAGCTTTCTTCCCTGTGGTTTCAGGATAAACATAAAACACTGCATTAATGTCTGAGTCGATGTATGTTAAATACATATAGAGGAAGCTGTCGCTTATAATACAGTAATAAACAATGCTGGTACTGATGTTTGTACATGGAAGACTTCGTTGGAAATCCATACGTATCGATTCTGTGTTAGCAAACGTTCTGCTTCTCTGCCGAGATCGTCATTTAGGCTGATAAAATGCATCAGCTTTACAGCGGTGCAGTTCCTATTCAGTCTTCTTTCGCCTAATATTACTTTGAACATCTGAGCTTTCCTTTCCATCTGCTGCATGTGTGAGTTGTGGCCCTAGAGCTTTGAAAGTTACAGAAAACTTACGACAAGTACTGCATGTTTCACTCCGAGAGAAACAGAATGAGTTATTAAATTTTGTAATAAATATTTTACGATAAATTTTGTATGATACAGAACAAGTAGAGCGTGCCTCTTGAATCATCTCGATTGTGAGTTCTTCAGGCAAATACAGTTTCTGTGTTTTATTTATGCTGTAATGACTGGACCATCCCTTTAATGACTTGACGTGAGCACAGATGTTTTGCTCTGTTTCTGTAGAAAGTTTATGAACTTGGTTTCCGTGTTTTCCTCGTTTCTCAACTAGCGCCATGCCTTCAATTTTTAAGGAGTTCCTGATAGTTTCTAATCTTTTCTCTGAGATACCATACAGTGGTAAACAGAAAATTCTATCACAATTTTATCTGTCATTATTCTGATCTTATAATGAAATGTATAATATCGCAAAGTACCTACTGTCTAATTTCATCTCTGTGTGGCCTTCGGCGTTGTACATTGTCAACAGAAATTAGTTTTGTCAGGTGACAACTTTGCTCATTCCAGTCCAGTCCTTCAACAAACTGAAATTAGATATTAATGTAAACTTCTCTGCATCGGTTAGCAAATCAGTACAATTCTTATTGCAATTACAGTGCTCTCCTATTTCATGTGACTTATTCTTAGCTTTTTAGATACTTCAGATTGTCTACCGTAGCTCTGTCTTTTTCTAGACTTACCACTGCAGCTTGACTCTGGGTATTTCATCAATAGTTGAAACACCGACCTCATTTCGATTTTACACGAAATTCAATTCTATCTACCACACCACAAAGTGCTGAAGCGATTGTGAAGACTGCTCTGTGTTAGCACAAATCCTGGCACGAAATTAAGTTCCACCACAGCACAAAGCAAAGAAGCTAATGTCAAATCTGCTCCATGTTAACTTCGATAATACATAAGAAAGATCAACAATGACATAGCATTTAACAACGTCAACAATGAGACTTCCATAAAGGCAGACAAAAAGGTCAAAAAGCTCAGAAATCTGCAGCTGCTGGACTTCACCTTTTCTGTCCGTGTATAGGGCGGATTTGACCCGTGTTCTCCGTGTAAACCATATTTTAATCTGGCTACAACTCCGTGACTATACCCATCACATTCATTTAAGTTCACTCAACTGAAAGTACATCTGATGAAATTCATACTGATACCACAAACTCATTTTCGTGAGATTTGGACTTAACCACTTCTTTCCGCGTAGTCTTCATCTGCTAAAACACGTAACCAACGCAAAAGTGCAGCATTTTGTGTCAAGTATTACAATTTTATTTCCCCAGTACACACATATCCGTCAAATAAGTGCCGAAAAAATTACTGCAAACTCCAAAGTATGTACTCCAGTGCTATTTCCATGACTGAATAGTTACAAATAACATGATAAATAACAGCTGACATTACAAGTTAGGTCTAAAAGATCGAGGTCAAGGACCTAACCTGACCAGGTTTATAAATGCAGAAAATAAATGTCAGCTAAAATGCTATGATAAGCAAGCAAGCACACAATCAAACAGGCAATCTTATCTATCCTGAAGAGTGTAATTAATCAATATTACTCTTACTGTAAGTCACGATATACCTTCAAATTAAATGTTCCCACATCAGAATTGTGGTCAAGCATCGTTTTAGGTGGGGCAGTGATAATGCTTTATGACTTTTGTTATACAACAGAAAAATAAAACTGATGATGCTAACTGACAGTTACCGCTTTTGTAATAAGTGACTCAGACCTGTCAGAGGTCGATGACGATTGCAATATTTGCAAATCAGAAATATGGTGCCAAGGCCCTCTGAACATTGGTATACTGTATTTGCTCGTCTGTGCAACGCAAATAAAGAGTCACTTTTCCAAAAACGTGTAATTGTCTCACAATGCAAAGCAGAAGTTTGAAATTTCGCTCATAGGCGCCTACAGCCTTCCTTTGTAATGATGAAAAAGTGTTGTACCCTGAAATATCACCCTCGAGTTAGGTGACGCTTCAAACAGCATTGTGTCGCCACTTATAGAAAGAAATAAAAAATAAAAATCTTGGCCAGAGCTCAAACGTTCATGCGAGGCGTAAAGCGCGTCCAATTTCACTACAATTCTGCTCAGTGCCACCGTGAAGGTATCGCACGATGGGGTCACCTGTTACCCACATTTCACCCTTTCTCTGCGATGGAGGTCAGAACCATGGCGCCCATACACATGAATTACCAATATTACCACGACGTAAAATGCATACCTTTAGAGATATAGAACGTCTTCATTTTCTGTCCTGTGAAACAAATCTCTTCTACTGTAAGCTTTTAGTTTAATATACTTAGGCCGGCCGGAGTGGCCGAGCGGTTAAAGGCGCTACAGTCTGGAACCGCACGACCGCTACGGTCGCAGGTTCGAATCCTGCCTCGGGCATGTATGTGTGTGGTGTCCTTAGGTTAGGTAGGTTTAAGTAGTTCTAAGTTCTAGGGGACTTATGACCACAGCAGTTGAGTCCCATAGTGCTCAGAGCCATTTGAACCATTTTTTAATATACTTAGGAAGGTGGTAGTATGGAATATAACAAGAAAAATTGGTCTGCTAAACATGCGCCCTAAAAAACATAACTTAAGAACTACGAGCTTTTATTAGGCACTAGAAGTGTGTTCCTCAGTAGCAGAGATGAACAAGTGACCATAGCTCTTCAGTTATTGACTATTCCCACTATAGGGACCTTGTTTGCCAGAAACTGTTTCTTATTTTGGCCCATACTAGCACCTTTAGAAATATGGAAAGAAAGGAGCTTGCAGTAGAAGACATTTTTCTTACAGTCTCGAAGGCGAAAAAGTACTCATAGCTCTTAAAGTACACGTTTTGGAACCCATATTTGGAAGACTTTATTGCTTAGAACGATACGAAAAAATGCCCATAGCTCTTAGAGCGCAAATTTTATTACTCATATTTAACACAATTTATTGCTTCGAATGATTGTTCCCGTCATAGCTCTGAATATTGACTATTCCTACTACAACACACTGTATATTATCTCGTCATTGCCTCGTTGTCGTAAGCATTACAGACTGGAAATACTATATAACTCATTAAAATCAGTGTGTTATAGCAGTGTGTGTCAGACTCTGGTTGTGTCAGGTACTGCGGGAGTTACCAACTACGGGAGGTGACAGCTAATGAGTTGGTCAGTTTCTGGTAGAAGTATTAGCTATTGGCGTGTTAGGTACTGGGGGTGTTGACTACTTTGGGGTCAGCTACCGGATCTTAAATAGGCAAGTTATTTGTTACATTTGTGCTGAAGCATGGCTTAATTGTTACGCGACATCCATTCAGAGACCATATTTTTTCTCTCTGTAATTCTAACTTTAACGAGGCAATAATATTACACTACACATAACAGAGGGAATACAGTATTGCTCTGTGTAATAGTAGAAGATGGCAGCGTTTTGTACTGTGCTAGTCATAGATATTCTGATCATATTAGTATGCTAAATGTATTCCAAGATGTACAGAGAAACTGCTTTTTATCATTTTGTCATTGTTTACTTTGCTAATTCTCATTGTACTTCAGGGTATGAGTTAGATCTGCCGAAATGATCTGGATGAATTTAATGTTGTCAATAAAAGAGCTTTGTGTATTGTAATATTTTATACAAACAATGCATGTGTAAAAACATTTAAAGATCAACTGTGCTTCTAACAGGTGGCAGGAATATCGAGATTCCGATTTCAGAGACGAATTTTTGAGATGAAAGTAACGTTGGTAATTCATGGTTAGTTTTAAGTTGTAAGTTAATTTGTTATAGCGTTCATGTGCATGTTTTTGCAACCAGTTTATTATATATTTAGATGAATTTAATGTATGGTACAAAGATCAAACTACAGCCGTCCACTAATCTTCAGTTTATTTAAGGAGTGCCAATAAGAGAGCTGTTTGTATTTTAATACGGAGTACAGTCAAATTAGATGTGTACGTATTTAATTCGAGGGTCCATAGAGATTGCAATGTGTATGAAACAGTAAATATTTTGAAAAATAATACTATTTTAATTTTCTCAAAACTTTTTAGAGATCTGATATTATACTTACATATCACTATAAGCGAGGAGGCTGCCTGTGTTTTAACAAGTAAAACTCACTCACATAAATGTACATGTGGAAGTGTCATTTCCGGGATGTGGCAGTGCATGGTCCCGGATCGAGATGCCCAGTTGAATAACCGGCCAGCTTGAATGTCGTTTCTAGGAGGTTTGCCACATCCCACTGGGTGAATATCGGACAGGTACCCAAGTCTCACTTCAGTTACACATTTCGCAAAGATTTAGAAAACTTTCACTCACTTCCGCAGGAATATACTGCATGCATGCAGTAGGGTAGATGTATTCCATCTTCGAGCGTAATGGGGTGGCGACTGTCAGTGATCCAGCTACCCCTTGAATTAAACATACCAAATCTATTAATAACCATGTTGACCACGTGCTGATGCTAAAGCGTTTACTTTCATGATATGGACTCTGTCTTGGTTCGCTATCTTCTTTGTAGATGCTTCAACTCTATCATCCTGTGTCCAAACACAAGAGAAACTCTAGATGAGTATTACGAAAAAATATGCAGTTTAAGTGTTATATTGCAATAAAATCATCAAAACACTTTCTTCCTTACTTCTTTGATTCCTCCATTCCATTCTTCACAATATGGTGTTTGCTTAGAATGTTTGTCTTTTGGCTATGTCATGTGTGTGTGTGTGTGTGTGTGTGTGTGTGTGTGTGTCTGCCTGTGTGTGTGTGTGTGTGTGTGTGTGTGTGTGTGGAGTGTGTGTGTCGAGAAAGAGAGAGAGAGAGAGAGAGAGAGAGAGAGAGAGAGAGAGAGAGAGAGAGTGTTTTCATGTCGTCTATGTTTATTAGATGTTGGAGTTATTTAATTGTTAATTACAGGAAGTGCAGTCTATCAGTGTTTTGAGAGACATGGTACCATAGTCCCAATTGATAAATATTTCAACCTCTGTCCGGAGTTGTAACTCTAAATAACCTCTAGTACTTCTGAGCCATTTTAATGAAATAATAAGTTGTCAATCAGTATCACCAATTTTAATTTTCTGGTGTATAACATAATGAATTACTACTATTCCGCCTAAAACGGGTGATTGAGCGCAATTTTGATGTGGAAATATTTAATTTGAAGGTGTATTGTGACTTACACTGAGAGTAGGTGTAATTAATTACACTCTTTGAGTAAAGGAGACCACCTATTTGGCTGCGTGCTTGCCTGATTAGCATAGTACAGAGTGTTTATAAATGAATATCTGGGTTTTAACGCTTTATAATATTTATTATATAAAACTTACAGTTATAAATGATATGTCAAATGAAAGAGAAACTCAAATAGTTTTACCGAGAAACTTATAAATGTTCAATGTGAGCACCATTTGTCAAACGGCACACATCAAGTCTATAGCCGAGTGCTTCCCAAAAGTTGATAAGTGTGTCTTCAGTGATTGCAGCAACAGCTGCTTGAATCCGGTTTCTTAATTCAGGGAGGTCTGCTGGTAGCGGGGCACGTACATACGATCCTTGATGAAACCCCAAAGAAAAAAGTCGCATGGTGTTAGGTCGGGTCAACGTGGAGGCCATGCAAAGCAAGCCCTGTCAACGTTTAGGATGAACTCGGCTATAGAATTGATGTGTGCCGTGTGACAAATGGTGCTCACATTGAACGTTTATAAGTTACTTGGTAAAACTGTTTGAGTTGCTCTTTCATGTGACATATCATTTATAACTGTAAGTTTAATGTAATAAATATTATATAGCGCTAAAACCCTGATATTCATTTATAAACACCCTGTATTTTAACTTACATGTATTTTCTCCAGTTATAAACCTGGTCAGTTTAAATCTATGACATTTATCCTTTAGACCTACCCTGTAATATGAGCTGTTAGTTCGTCGTGTTATTTGTATCCATTTATGCATGAAAATGGTATTGGAGTATGTAACCTCCCCCTCACTTATCAACCTTAATGACAGTGAAAAGTTAAACCGCGTGTACCTAATGGAAATTTGGGAAAAGCAATCGTCACCGAAGTTAATTTGTCGGTAAAGAGGGCGGAAAGGGTTACATCTAAATGAAAGGAAAAATGCAAATGAAACTGGTGGAAATTAATTTTGAAAAGGGGTAAAGTTAATAAAGAAAGTAAATATGCGACCGTTACATTAACAATTAACTAGCGGTAATTTGATATTTGAGATTTGGGGGAAATTACGGTCGCCAGTCCTAAGGACAATTACTATAGTAACTGAAAAAGAAAGGTTCTTACACATATAATTAGCACTAGAAGCGTGGTAACTGAAGGTTGACACGTGAAGCGTGAAAACTGAAAGTTTGTCAGAAGTAATAAATTTCGCTACACTCTGACTTAATTTAGCAAAAGAATTAAGGAAAAAAATTTGCAGTGCAATAGATGGAAATAGGAGGATATGCATTTCCGGCGTTACAAGTACTTACTTTAGAGTTCACAATAATTCTTTAAGCCTGATATGACGAATATGTCTCTATGTGGAAAATAAAATTGTAATAGTTGACACAAAACATTGCACGTTTGGGTTTCAGGAGTATTTTTGCATAAATTTTAGTCTTGGAAGAACGATTCCGATACATGATACAAGCAACACAGAGGTGGAAAATATTTAATTTGATGCTCTGCTGTTTTTTAAACTAATCATGGTACTGAGATAGAATTATACGTCGCCAACTGTTAGTAATGACAATCAACAGCAGATTAAACCAGTAGTTCACTTTATTTCGCGGTTTTTGAGTTTTGAAGAATGGTATTTAAAGTAGAACATATTTTCGACTACCATATGTTACTATTTTCTTACGTACATTGCATAAGCAAACGTTGGTTTTTAACTATTTATGGTGAACATTATTGGTACTCTTTCTCATATTACATTCCACAAGCAAATGTTTGTTTCGAACTATTATGGAGAGTATATTGTGAATGATGTACAACTCACCATTACTGGTGAGCCAATTCACAAACGGCTTTTTAAGTCAGCAACGAAGACAAAAGTGAGAACATTTTCGTTATTTAACGCAATTCAAACACAATTCTAACTATCTGGGGTAGTTTTTGATCAATAAATCAAGCCGTTCGGATACTTTAATTGCAGCTCAGATGTTGCTAGAAGGTAACTGGCTCTTTGATTTTAAGCTGGCTAAAGTAACAGACTCTGACTGGTGGAGAGAGGTTCCACATTACACAGTGTCTTCGTGTGTGTGTGTTTGCGTTTAAATTTATCGCCCACTCACATCTTTTCTTTTCATTGCCCTACAATTTTTTCATACTTCCCACTTCATTTGTTGATGTCATCATCAAAAATGAGTGTGGCTTGTAATGTCATCATTGTGGTGTCATAGAAAGGAGGAATTTCTTGAAGACGTATTCAGAAGGTCAATGACATGTTAGGGTCCACGTCCCACGTCACAATTATAAAGAATTCCTAGGTCACAAATAAAATTAAAGTGCCTTAAAGTCGCAGTAGCCATACTGTTTTCCGACATTTTTTTCTAAATGTGCCTAAATAGGAAGTTTATTAATGTTTTACATTAAACTGTGTCCAATGAATTCGTAATGCTGAAAGAAGACAGGTTTTACGTAACACGAGCATATGAGATAGACGAAGCGGGTATAGGAACAAGAGCTCAATAAGACGCCATGAATATGAGTCCTCGCCGAGTCGGAAAGATAGCCTCACAATGAGTATTACAATTTGGCATCAGCAGCTGATGTGCAAGATTTGATGCTTCATTGATGTATTGAATTGTGTGTAGTCGATTCGTCAGTCTCGCAGACCACATGGAAATATGTTTTCGGTAACATAAAATATACACAGATTCATAGTATGAAAAGCGATTTGTACACAGGGCACATGATAAATACACTCCTGGAAATGGAAAAAAGAACACATTGACACCGGTGTGTCAGACCCACCATACTTGCTCCGGACACTGCGAGAGGGCTGTACAAGCAATGACCAAACGCACGGCACAGCGGACACACCAGGAACCGCGGTGTTGGCCGTCGAATGGCGCTAGCTGCGCAGCATTTGTGCACCGCCGCCGTCAGTGTCAGCCAGTTTGCCGTGGCATACGGAGCTCCATCGCAGTCTTTAACACCGGTAGCATGCCGCGACAGCGTGGACGTGAACTGTACGTGCAGTTGACGGACTTTGAGCGAGGGCGTATAGTGGGCATGCGGGAGGCCGGGTGGACGTACCGCCGAATTGCTCAACACGTGGGGCGTGAGGTCTCCACAGTACATCGATGTTGTCGCCAGTGGTCGGCGGAAGGTGCACGTGCCCGTCGACCTGGGACCGGACCGCAGCGACGCACGGATGCACGCCAAGACCGTAGGATCCTACGCAGTGCCGTAGGGGACCGCACCGCCACTTCCCAGCAAATTAGGGACACTGTTGCTCCTGGGGTATCGGCGAGGACCATTCGCAACCGTCTCCATGAAGCTGGGCTACGGTCCCGCACACCGTTAGGCCGTCTTCCGCTCACGCCCCAACATCGTGCAGCCCGCCTCCAGTGGTGTCGCGACAGGCGTGAATGGAGGGACGAATGGAGACGTGTCGTCTTCAGCGATGAGAGTCGCTTCTGCCTTGGTGCCAATGATGGTCGTATGCGTGTTTGGCACCGTGCAGGTGAGCGCCACAATCAGGACTGCATACGACCGAGGCACACAGGGCCAACACCCGGCATCATGGTGTGGGGAGCTATCTCCTACACTGGCCGTACACCACTGGTGATCGTCGAGGGGACACTGAATAGTGCACGGTACATCCAAACCGTCATCGAACCCATCGTTCTACCATTCCTAGACCGGCAAGGGAACTTGCTGTTCCAACAGGACAATGCACGTCCGCATGTATCCCGTGCCACCCAACGTGCTCTAGAAGGTGTAAGTCAACTACCCTGGCCAGCAAGATCTCCGGATCTGTCCCCCATTGAGCATGTTTGGGACTGGATGAAGCGTGGTCTCACGCGGTCTGCACGTCCAGCACGAACGCTGGTCCAACTGAGGCGCCAGGTGGAAATGGCATGGCAAGCCGTTCCACAGGACTACATCCAGCATCTCTACGATCGTCTCCATGGGAGAATAGCAGCCTGCATTGCTGCGAAAGGTGGATATACACTGTACTAGTGCCGACATTGTGCATGCTCTGTTGCCTGTGTCTATGTGCCTGTGGTTCTGTCAGTGTGATCATGTGATGTATCTGACCCCAGGAATGTGTCAATAAAGTTTCCCCTTCCTGGGACAATGAATTCACGGTGTTCTTATTTCAATTTCCAGGAGTGTATATTCCATAGCTACTTTAACGCCACAAATCGTGATAGCGTTGCGGTGCCATGGATCACACGTGCAGTGATGTCGTAAGCGTAGAGGGGGTATCCTCACACATGGTCAGCTTAATCACATGAAATAATATATGTTACCAGCATGGAGGGAATCACTTGAATGAGGCTGGTGTTACGTAACGGCGCAAAACCGATCGCACGGCGAGCCGGCTCAGCTAACTGCTGCCGACAAAAACAGACGGAAGAAAAGGCTTGTTTACACGGCTATCAGCCGGTAATGGGAACGCTACCTGTTTATCGCCTGCAGTACAGGAACCGGCGCGTCTCCATTTACAAGCAGCCATCGCCACCTGTTTGGCCGGGTTTTATGGAAATACGCTCTTGCCCATTTTCTGCACGGCGATGGCGCTTGATCATTGCTCTGAAAGAGAATTCTTTTATGTGGAGCAATTTGTGTCTCGTTAACATAATTTGCAGCATGGTAGTTCCGTCGATGGTGTGCCGTATTGAGAGTCCGCTATTGGTTCGCGGAAAGAGAGCAGGCGCTTATCGATAGTCGCGTCGTTACGGAAAGAGCCACGTTGCCGCAGTGCCGAAATGGCGAGAAATGTCAGATTTCAAGTTTTGAACCTGTTGATTATAACAAAAGAAATGTGAAGCTATTTATTCTAAACCATACCTTAAGTGAAACGAAAGGAAAATGAAAGAAAGAGAAAATCACCACAAATATTTCAAAGTTTATGGAAGATACCGAAACAAGTGGAAGCACCGTCAACGGTGCAAGTATTTATCTGTATAACTACCGTTCGTAACTTAATGAAATAGTTTAAGTGCTGTTTTAATGCAACTACATAATTTAAAGATGTAGTTAATCATGGCAAGGGGAAGCCAGTGATGTCCCTACAGATTACAAAAACGTATTTATGTCTGTTCCACATCTCCTCCTGAAACACTCGGCCGATTTCAACCAAACTTGGTAACGTATCACTTATCGTCTGGAAGAAGAATCGCTTTGTGGATAAGAATCGCCTTGGGGTAAGAACCATGTAATTATCAAAGCGGAAGGGGGGAGGAGTGAAAACGTAGCTCAGCCCACTACACGAGAATGCCCAGATTTTTCTAATCCATTATTTGAGAGCACTCAGGGACTTGCAACGGACTTTACCCAAGGTTAAAAACCTTTAGGAATCTTTTTCTCGTTTGCAATCCCCGCAAAATGACGAAAGGAAAAATTTTAACGCTCATAACATTTTCTCTGCCTCTGCAGTAGGACGGTCGTATCAATCATGACGTTTTGATTTATTATTTATTTGCTACCAATTCTATTAGCAACACAGTTTGCAGATAGTATTGAAAGATAACAATGAATGTAGCATCATACTTATAACCCTATACGACACAGGAGATAAGCGTCATAAACACAGAGATGGGTGTAAAACCTGCCGCATCATGCATTACGTTCAAATTTTTACTTATTTTCCACTAACCATGTTACAAAATATTTCGCAGACAATATCCACATATGCCACTGAATGTACTTGAAAAGTTATGTCAATTGTACGACACATAGTTCGGGAGATATGACGTCATAGACACTGAGCTGCGTGAAAACGAAATTGCAGTCCGAAATTCGCTAGAGACAGGTAAAATATGTGTCCAGATATGCTTGAAATATGTAAAATTCCTATGAAATATTTTGACACGAGAGACCGTAGGCAAAGTCAGGGGTAAAATGCTCCTCCTAATTCTCTGAATCGGTTTCATCAAACTAGGTACACGCACCGTTTACTATCTGCAATCAAATACTTGTGCACTTTCACTGATCTCCATCGAGTAATTAATATATATTATGTTACTTTTATTAAGTTTTGCAGACCATGAGCATAAAAACGTTGACAAGTGACAGACTAAAAATCTAAAAGTCTGTGGTTGCACGTCTCCAGGTCTCAAGACTTTTTCCTTCTTTTGTCACTTTTTTGACATCTGGAAATGATCCGGTTATGCGGAAAATGACAGACTGCGCCGTCGTTCGATTTCTGTGACATACAATAAGTCGATTAATAACTGGCTGATTAAATGAGTTAAAGGTTCTCACCATCTCCAGCAGAACCAGATAAACTGGTAGTACCAAAAGTTGTTTTAAAACAAACGCAATGTTTTCACATTCGCAGGCTTTCACTAATCATTTCTAATGGTCAAATTAAGAGTCCTTCACTTACTATAGAAATTGTGGAATCAGAGCAATAATACCTAAATATGCTTTTTCATGATAAAATTGCGCTACTTAAATGCCAAATACAAGAACAAAACAAAGGAATGATGTAAGTCCATTCACTATACGCCGTCCACTCCGATTCACACAATTTCTCTACTGTTATGCTCTCACCAGGTTAAACGAGCTCTTAGATCTTTCCGTGTGAACTCTCACTTCACTTATTTTATTATGGTGATCATTTCTCCCTTTGTAAATGGACATCAACGGAATATCTTCGCAGTCGAAAGAGAAAGTTGATAGCTGAAATTTCTTAGAAAGATCTCGCCTTTGTTGAATGATTGCTATCCCATTGACGTATCACACGCTCCCCTACTTGGTGACGGTACGAATGATGTCTCGTTCTTTGAACTTTTTCGATGACATCCGTCAAACCTATATCGTAAGGATCCCATACAGTAGAGCAATACTCTAGCACAGAATGGACAAGCGTTTTGGAGTCAATTACTTTAGTCAATTGCTTACATCTTCTAAATGCACCACCTACAAAACGCAATGTTTGATTCACCTTATACACAACATTATCTGTGTGATCGTTCCAATTCAAATTATTCGTAATTGTAATCTCTAGGTGTTTAGTTGAACTTTACAACATCTGCAGATTTAGCACTGTTACAATAATGCTGCCCCTAACCGGACAGCGAGAGATTTTCCTTATTTGCAATACGGAGGAACTGAGTCTTTTATAAATAAGAAAAGTGAGCGAAACTCGTGGGCGCTTCCTGAGCGTCCACACGTACCGATTTTGCCACAGCAAACCACCTAAGGTACGATGTAATCGACAGTGGTTAGACGGCAGTACCTAGTAAATGGGCCTACCATTAATTGACGCTTCACCTACTATTAACTGTGATCGCAGAGACTAACTGAGAAGTACCAACCGTATTAGACGTCCGCAGAGACCCAGTTTACAGCCAAGTGGCCACTGCTATCCACACCAGTGGCTACACCGATGGTGATCCACACCCGCAGCTGTGTAGCTACTGGCTAATCAAATTCCCAATTCGGACCAGCGATGCGTCAAATTCTGTAGAGAGCCGCCGATGCAGAATCTGTTACCCAATTGCACGGCGGTGCTTTATTATCGGAACTGTACTGACTTCGTTACCCGTCAGTGAGAGAGGAGCCACACGCGCTTTGTGGGCGATGGTGTGAGAAGGGGAGGAGGGGAAGGAGGGGGGCGAGGGATGGCTAGCGTCGTTGTTCCACGGGGCGTGTGTGGCTCATGGAAGACCGACCTACTCCCACTGGACCACTGGTTCCCAGCTAACTGTACAATACTCGCTGCTGCGACGAAAAATGTCGTGTCCCAAGCGATACGAATCGCCAACATCATATGTAGTTAATTAAGTCACTAGAGATCGACAAGATGAATAACATTATTTACAACTAACTGAGTATCCGAAGTTGCCCAGGTATGTACTTATTCAAATCTTCTACTAGCCGAAGTCCTCATTCCCCCCTCGCCCTTGTCTGACCTTCTCCTCCTTCCACTTTTCTTTGTCAGTTTCCACTTCTCCCTCTCTCTGTCTAGCTCCTCTTACCCCCCTCTCTCTATCTTTTTCTCTCCATGTCCATTTCCTCCTCCTTCTCCTCCCCCATCTGCTCATTACCACTTCTTTCGTTTCTCTGTCCATTTCCCCCTCTCTCCTTCTCTTTCTGTTCGTTTACCCGCTCCTCCTTCCCTCTGTCCATCTCGCCTCTCCTCTGTATCTATCTCCTCCATCCCTCTCTCAGTATGCCAATCTCCTGCTCCCTCCTCTCTCTTCTTTGTCGCCCCCCCTCCCTCCCCCCTCCCGAATATGAGGTTGCTGGGCGTTATCCCCACAGTTCTTTGGTTGTATGTGTACCAACTTTGGATGAAATCGATCCACAGATTTAGGAGGAACTTTCTACCTGTGGATTTAACAGCGTACGCGAGTGCCACAAGTATTTCACAGACATCTGGCTTAATTTACACACATTTCTATGCATAGTACGCCAATCTCGCTGGTGAATTTCGCACTATATTTTCCTTATCACGCACCGCAATTATTATGACACTATATGTCTTGTACAATAATATAATTTTGCAGCTACATTCAGCGGTATATATGGATACTGTCTGTGAAGCGTGTTGCGAATAGAGTTAGTAGCACAGAAATAATAAATTTCAATGTCATGCATGATGCGGCAATTTTCACGCCTCTCAGTGTTTATAACGTCATATCTCATGAACTGTGCCTCGGAAAATGATATAACTTTGTAAGTGCTTCACCTGCATATGAGGATACCACATTCTAAATCTCTTGCAAAAAATTGTTCAAATAGCTCTGAGCACTATGGGACTTAACATCTGAGGTCATCAGTCCCTTAGAACTTAGAACTACTTAAACCTAACCATCCTAAGAACATCACACACATCCATGCCCGAGTGAGGATTCGAACCTGCGACAGTAGCAGTTGCGTGGTTCCGGACTAGAACCGCTCGGCCACAACGGCCGGCGAAGTTTATTGCACCTAAAGTAATTAGTAAAGGAGCAATAAATTGAAACGTTGTGCCTGATGCGGCTATTTTACTGCATGAACAGCGAAAATGTAGTAAGCGATAAACTTGTTTCATTTTTCATATTTTGGGGCTTTTCAGCAAAAGAAAGTTTCGTTAAGATTTGAAATTATGTGTAAAGTTGTTGCAAGTCGCTAAGTGCTCTCATTCTCAAATACTGGGTGAATAAATGTGAATATTCGGCGTCGTGGACTACACTTATTTTTCAGTCTCACTCCTTCCTGTTTGATTGGTAGGTTGTTCTTAATCCCTCAGCGACTTTTTCCAGACAGTAAGTGATATGTGTGTGAAGTTTGATGAAATCAGTCCAGGTACTTAGGAGGATATGTGGAACATACATACCTATATACAGATTGAGCAAGTCAGTAATGTTTCGTTTTATCTGCGGTCCTTAGTGAAGAAGTTACTTACCTTGACATTGATTAATAGAATTGCTTTATGTTTTCCGGAGGGATATCGTTCAAAATTCTTCCCAGTTAGCGCGTTAGATCTTCACATTCCCTAGCTGGTGGGAGCACCATGTGAATAACGATCCAAACGTTCGCTACTGGGATGAGTTCCGGTGACGTTGTTGGCCGAGATAGGGTTGGGCGAACACGAAGACAAACAGTATAAACTCCTACCACGTACGGGCGTGAATTATCTTGCTGAAATGAAGGCCAGGATAGCTTGCAATGAAGGGCAAGAAAACGGAGCGTAGAATGTCGTCGACTTACTGATGTATTCTAAGGGTACCACAGATGACAAACAAATGTCTCCCGCTATGAAAAGAAATGACACTCCAAACCATCGCTCCTAGTTGTCTGGCCGCATGGCGGGCGGTGGTACTGGTATTGGTATTCCACCAATGTCCGGGGCGTTTCCAGACATGTCTTCGCTGGTCTTTGGGGCTCGAATCATCACAGAAGGACAGTGCTACTCTAGTAAATGAGATTTCAGGACGAAGACATATCTGGAGATGCCCAAGACAGCTGTGGTATGCCAACCTGACTGTTGTCCACTATACGGCCCAACAAGCAGGAGTGATGGTCTGGGTTGCCATTTCTTTTCATAGCAGGATCTGTTTCATTGTCATCTACGGTACCCTTACAGCACAGTGGCACGTCGATGATATCCTACGTCCAGTTTTGTTCCCCTTCATGGCATACCATCTTCGGCTTACATTTCAGCAAGATAATGCCCGGCCGCACAGGATGAGAGTTCTTACCGCTTGTCTTCAAGTTTGCCAAATCTTATCCTGACCAGCAAGGTCACCGGATTCTTCCCAATTGAAAACATCTGGAGCATTATCGGCAAGGCTCTCCAACCACCTCGAGACACTGACTGTCTAACAAGCCAGGGGGACAGAATGTGGCATGATATCCCTCAGAAGGACATCCAGCACCTCTATCAATCAGTCATAAGCCGAATAACTGAAAGCGTAAGAGCCAAGGTGTTACGAAGATTCTCAGTTTGTGAAGCTATTTCTCTTGAAAAAATCATCCAACTTTTCTGAAATTGTAATTATGTGCATCACATCTACCAATTTCTGTCCCATTGGGGTAATTACTTGGTGGTGCGTCATGTCTTTTATGTCTTAGAGGGTATACATACGTCTGTGACGTCCCTTCCTTCCTTCTGCACTCGTCGGGAGGAGACGCGTCTCGTAATGGTGTTCGCCCCGTCAGTATGACGTGGAACACCACCTGTAACTCTCCCAAAACACAGCGCCACGCGTAGTCAAGAAATATTCTACTGTTCGTCCGTAACAGTCTTATCAGTTTGTGTTAACTGATCAATTGTTTATCTATTATGTTATGCCCGGTTAGTTTCGTTGAGCAGTGAAATCTTGGTTCTTACTCCTATCATTAAGGTCGTTTTTTGCGTCATCCTTAGCGAGGATTAATAATTGCTGTTCGTTATTCCGTTGCTATGCCGTTGCTACGTCAAATTATTAACAACGGTCCAACGTAGCTCCAGAGATCACTTATGTTGAAGTAACGTCCTTGTAACACGCCGTAATGCTGATTTTTATATTATTCACGTTTCACTGTCGGGTATTCCTGTCATCACACAGTCACTTAAAATGTTTAAAAGAGTTAATCACTGGCATGAACATACGTAACATTATTCCTTGAATCATGTAGGCGACAAATCTGATTTATCTTTTGACTAATAGTTTATTAATCTTTTTGCAATTAATTGTTTGTCCCCATCATGCACACACACCGATATGTCCTTCAAGATTAACTTCTTATCAGTCCAGTAATCGTGACTTTGACAACAACTTTTGATTGAACGGTGTATTGATTTTTCTTCATGACTTTGTATTATCGGGTCCTACTCAAGACTACGAATAGTTTTCGTGTGACTGATCCATTACTATCAAGTTTGCAACTGCTCTTCAGTCAGAATGTCAAGTCAAGTAAATCAGTATCGCTCAATTAAAATCACCGTCTCGTTGATAATGGTAAAGGATTACTTTATTCAGTCGAATGACTGAGTATGGCTTTAGTCTCTCTCACGGACTATCGAACTTTCACAACTGAAACAACCAAATAGCGTTTGCTTCCAGAAGACTATCGCAATAGTACTCTAGAACGAGTCAAGAACAACTAATTAACATTTCCATATCTGAGTTGCATTGTAGGTGCATTGAATTTCCTTTTCGAAGCGGCTACAACTCTCTTCCATGGTAAATGTTATCTTTGACCGATATACCTCCTAGGATAAAACCTTCGTTCATATGACTTTAAATCTGTTTTATAGATGTTTAAAAGATAATGCACGACAACACTTTCCTTTTATCTCCTATTTTGTTTGTTACTCTCAGTATTTAAGTGTTGTAGTTGTTACTCAAAACATTTTCAGTGTAATAATTTTTTTTTATCACCAATAGTTGTTGTCACTGTCAAGATGGCTCACTTCCCTACTTTAAGTTTTGACAAACTTCGTTGATTGGGGTTTCCTGTCCTTCGGGCGTTACAGTATGTGTATTAATTTTTGACATTTTCGTGGCAGCATTGTAGACATGAATTGTATTCATGTTCCTAGACCCGTCATTTGCTACCATATGCTCACTGTAATATTTGACACTTCGCAAGAGGACTGCTGGGAGTGAGTAAATTGGTAGAATTACTTACACTGACTGCCAGCACCCCAGGCCAAATTAGAGTATGCGTGTTGTTATAGTTCTATAGCCCCCAACCCAAACAAGGAAAAAAAAACTGTCGCCTTCAACTGTATGTTTATGCTGTGACGTATGTTATCGAATTCAATCAATACCGTTACTCCATACGAGCAGCTGTCTACAGATAACTTCTTGCGAATCAGAGAAAACGACATAGTAAGAAGTCCAAAATAAATACGGGTAAACACCGTGAATCTACCAAACAAGAGAGGTAGTCATAAGGCACCTCGAACAAAAAATTACGCAATAAGTTTTCTGTTAATTGGCAGCTATTTAAACTTGGGCCGATTGTGGTGCTTTCGGACTGGAGAGTGCCGCAGCTTACTGTTGTATCGTATTACTATGTTTCTGAATACAAGGGAAGGCTCGATAGTCGTTTTGTCTTGGTTTGCAGTGCGACTTGTAAGTGAACTGTTGTTCTTCACGTTTCTGTTTGGGTTTGATGATTTCAAGGCAAGGTAAACTGTTACTCGTTAATTTTACACCGTTCAGTGGCATATAATCTTAAAGTGCATGCCATTGACTATGTGTTAGTTATGTAACATGTTTAAATCTGTTATTTCGTTCCATAAGAGCTGTCAGCGTGAAATACGCTCTAGAGTGGGAACGGCACAGGGATGAACAAGAAGGTCCCGAGTTCGAGTCTCGGTCGGTCACACAGTTTTAATCTGCCAGGAAGTTTCAAGATGGGACATGTTGTATCCTATCAGCTTTTGATGCAAATAGGAAATAAACTATGTGTTTCCAGTCCACAGGTATACTGCCGGTTCATAGTGTACAACAGGCACAATATTTCGGCGATCAGACATGTTGCCATCGTCAGGTGCGCTGACGAACTGAGCTCCTGAGAGCGGGCGGCCGATTTAAATCCCCTTCCCCCGCGGGCCGCTCTCTTCGCCGTCCGCGCCCGCCCGCCGGCGGTCGCGAAGACGTGGGCGTCGGAGTCTGTCGTAGCGTCGATGTGCTTGCTATGTCCGCCCTGGTCGCCAGTTCGTACTTCTTGCTGAGCGTCTTCTTAATTACATTCAAGTAGTGTTTCCGTCAACACTGTCAAAAATTCTACAGTGACAGTATTAACAGATTAGTCACTCGTTGGGAGAAATGTGTTTGTCACCAGAGTTGCTATCTTGAGAAGTAAATCCGTAAACATGAAGAACAAAGATATAAACTCTTAAGAACAATACTTTTATATAAAAAGTTTTGAGAGTTTTCACATAAAAAATTTCGGAAGCATTACTTTTTATCAAGTCCTCGTAATTCGTGAAGGGCACATCTTAATATTACTACGTAATGAAAGCGAATCCCTAATATATAAACAAAGCCGACATTTTGTCAAAATGTAACTCAGTGTTACTGCAGTTTCTGTTGTTTATGTCCTTCCCAATATACTTATCCATGTATTTCTGGTTTCAAGATAAACATTTAAACAATTTTGGAGGTGATAGTAGAGACTAATCTGAATAAAACCTTCCAAACGATATGTTCCCTACTTTTAGTACATACAGAGAAAAATACTTAGAGAAAGCTTTTGACACCGTTGACTGGAATGCTCTCTTTCAAATTCAAAAGGTGCTAGGGGTAAAATATAGGAAGCGAAAGAGTATATACAATTTGTACAGAAACCAGATGGCAGTTTTAAGAGTCGAGGGGCATGAACGGGAAGCAGTGGCTGGGAAGGAAGTGAGACGGGGTTGTAGCTTATCCCCGATCTTATTTAATCTGTATATGAGAAAGCAGTAAAGGAAACAAAAGAAGAATTTGGAATATGAATTAAAATCCCTGGAGAAGAAATAAGAACTTTGAAGTTTGACGATGACACTGTAATTCTGTCAGAGACAGCAAATGACTTGGAAAAGCAGTTGAACGGAATGGACAGTGCCTTAGGAGAAGGAAATAAGATGAACAGCAACAAGATTGAAACGAGGATAATGGAACATAGTCGAATTAAATTAGGTCATGCTGAGGGAATTAGGAAATGAGACACTCAAAGTAGTAGATGAGTTTTGCTATTTGGGAAGCAGAATGACTGATGATGGTCGAAGTAGAGAGGATGTAAAATGTACACTGGTAATGGCAAGGAAAGCGTTTCTGATGAAGAGAAGTTTGTTAACATCGACTATAGATTTAAGTGTGAGTAAGTCTTTTCTGAAAGTGTTTGTATGGAGCGTAGCCATGTATGGAAGTGAAACATGGACGATAAATAGTTTAGACAAGAAGAGAATAGAAGCTTTCGAAATGTAGTGCTACAGAAGAATGCTGAAGATTAGATGGGTAGATCACATAACTAATGAGGAGGTATTGAATAGAATTAGGGAGAAGAGAAATTTGTGGCACAACTTGACTAGAAGAAGGGATCGGTAGGTAGGACATATTCTGAGGCGTCAAGGGATCACCACTTTAGTATTAGAGGACAGTGTGGAGGGTAAAAATTGTAGAGGGAGACAAAGCACTCTAAGCAGATTCAGAAGTATGTAGGTTGCAGTAGTTACTCAGAGATGAAGAAGCTTGCACAGGATCAAGTAATGTGGATAGTTGCATCAAACCAGCCTCGGGACTGAAGACCACAACAACAACACAAAGATTCATCTGGTAGAGTGCAACGCGAACAAATTGTCACAGGTATTAAGTAAATGTAAGTGATTTAAGTCCAAAGTCGATTTTCATAAATTAAGCCTCCAACTTAAGTGCACCTTCAAATTCTCTTGACAGCACCGCGTGTAGATCTTCTGTGATCATAGTGGCTACTTTTATGAGGGCAGCAATTTCATAATCTGACCATTACGTCTCTTGTATTATAGGCCTCGCCTTTCAGCAAGCCACAAAGGAAAAGATTCTATAGAGTTAAGGTCGGGGGACCTTGATGGACAACAAATGTGGCCGTTTCTGCAGATCCATCTTCCAGAGAAGAAGATGATTTTTCGCCTGGCGACTAGTACGTGCAGGGCCTCTGTCGTGATAGAAAAACTCCGTTAGGCAATGGAACGTCTTCCAGTAATGCTGGTAACAAGTTCTCAAGGAAATAAAGATAACAGGAAGCTGTAAGATGATGCGGTAAACATAGGCAAACAACATTTACAGAGGCACGTTCTCGAAAATGTATATCCACAGAGATATTTGGGTTTTCGTGGTACTAATGATGTGAATTACGAGTCTCATTGATACCCTTACGAGTGGAAATGGCTTCATCACTAAAAGGCGTAAATGAGCTTATTTGGCGATTACAGTTCGCCAGTGACAGTTGTCTAACTTCGTTTCCTTCTCGAATCCGTTGTAAATGGAAAGGGTAGAGGCTGTACATACGTAACGGCCGCCATATTGATTTATGTGGCTTACCAATACGTATACAATTTCTGGATGTGTTTATTAAAAGACTACATTGTTCCAACTAAATAATGTCTTCTACTTCACAGACATTCTGTCCACTTGCACGTTCCACTGAAATACGACTGCTCGGCCTAGTCCAGTCTTACGCAGTGTCGTGGAATTACAAGTAAACACCAGCGGTTAGGAATTTATCTAAGGTATATTTTACAAGCATCAGTAGAGTTTCCGTTGCAAAAGTCGTACACAAATACTATATCAACTCACTCAGCATTTGTGAACATGTGTGCAATGCTTAAACAATACACGTTTGTCCAGATTCCCAACTGAGAAAATATTCATTTATTAAAGGTTACAGTATAATTAACAAACAAATCACGATCACAGTTTAACTGTGACTGTGCTAATTATACAGTGTATACTCAAGCACAAATTCACAACATCGACATCAAAATAAAAGTTACAATCGATAAATAACTCCACAGCATTTGGAGTGTGAACGTGGATAATGAATACTGACTTGGATAAACTGCTCTATCTCTGTAACCTCTAAGAACTGGACGCGTGTTATACAGGATGTTTTATTTAAATTAGGCTAGTCACCTCTCAGAGTTTTTGTATTCCTCCTGCAACAGAGATACTGTTATGTAATCACTCTTTATTAATCCATTTACTTATCAGGTCACAGTTTCAATGTGAATCTCCATCAGCAGACGCTCATTCTCGTTGAAGTAAGAGACAAGCTGTTATGGTGCTACCCGGCACAAAGATGAAGCAAGTATTATTTAACGTGTCTCCCCACTGGTCAGTAGTCCAACGAGCGCCGGATAATACGGTGACAGCTTGTATCTGGATTCCACGAGCAAGTGCGACTGCTAATGGCGTTTCGGCAAAGAAACTAGCTGTGACTCAATACATAAAGAAATAATGTGTAGCTGTAGATCAGATGTCTTCGGAAATTCTTGTTGTATATTACTCAGACACATGTAACAACTATGGGTGAAGAATGTCTCATTTCGCAACTTTTACTATACGGGAAGTCATTAATGTAAAATTAGAACATTAGTGCCCCTACAGTACTAGAGTTTGAGCCATTTTGAGTACTGAACAAAACGTTCTGGATCCCTGGTTCGAGCCTCGCCACTGCTTAAATCTATAGAAGTAAAAATGTAAATGTTCGTTTGTTCAACATCGTATATACCCGAAACTGCCTGAACAATTGCTTCGAAATTTTGCCCCAACGTTGCATTATAATACAGGAATGCTTTAGATACCTGTTTCTTTAATATATGATATACTGTAGAGATTTTTTGTAATTAACTTTCCTAATTATTAAATTTTCAGAAAATGAATGTCACATACATTTAAAAATGGGTGTATAACAACACACTTGTTTTCCAAATGGAATGTTGTGTCAAAATTTCAAAACATTCGGTCAAAAACTGTTGTATACTTGCGATTACGAAAATTTACAGTTTATACAAAGGTAAACGCACTTTTTTTTGGAAATCTCATATCTCCGAAAGTTCTTCACGGATTGCTTTGAAATTTCGGCACGGCATTTAATTCAAATACTCAAGTGTTTTTATAAACCTATTGGAACTCCACATACGTAATATATATTTTAAATAAAGGAAAAAACATTGTAAAATATAAATGATGGACTGTTCAAAATCGTCAATCTACGAAATTTCTTGACCGATGGCATTGAAATTTGGACACAATGATGAATTCTAATGTGGGCGTTTGTTCAGGTAAATAAGTCGTTAAAATATGTATATGTTTAATGCATACAATATATACACAGGGTGTTTCACTAAATGTGTTTGCCTCTGTAAGTTACGAAGTAATAGGCGTCGGAAATATTTATTGCGGTAGGTCACCAAAGAAAACGTTACACTGTCTGCGGAGCTATGAACATAGTTTATGGAGGTATTAACCAAAGAGTTACAGTAAAAAGATGCAATTCTTTAAATTGAACGATAGTTGTTTCCATCATGCACTGGAATCAGTAACACCAGTTTGTATACAACAATTTAAACTACATTCCTATCACTGTTAGTTTGGGAGCTACAACCCTTCAAAGTTTCAGGGGCAGATACCACACACACTGCGCATAATGCACTGCGCCTTCTAAATGTGGTGCTGCCGAGTTGTAATGTCGCCGGTGTCACGGAGCGAGAAGGTTCCTCAATGCATTGTTAGACTGCCGACTGTCGCCGCACACGGCCGTATACCCGACAGTTCGAGCCTCACAAACAAACGGAGCCCGATAATATACCACAGTTACTGACATCAGATGAAGATGGCATACACAAACAACGAGTACTGACATGGTGCTGATGCTCGGCTAGTGCCAACATGATGCCACTGAAGCAGCCATGGCGTAAGCCGTCCGTGAGATATCCTAGGGGAAGAGCTCCGGCAGCCATTACTTTATTAGGTGGTGAACAACAACTTTGGGAAACAGGCAGCTTGGTAAGGCGTCGCATTAACAGATGAAGAACTGCAAGAAGTGAGGAGACGGAGGTGTTTGTTTTAGGTGCAGTACACCACGATCCTCATGTCAGCTTACGAGCCGTTGCTGCAGTCGCTGGTGTGTCTCACATCTGTGTGGCGTATAGTACACGGCCACAGGTTTCACTCATACCGCGTGTCACTGACCCAGAAGCGGCATGGGAACGATTTCCGTGGGAGAGTTACAGTCTGTGAATGGGTCATGCGTAATTTCACCCTGAAGACTTTACAATGTGTTATGTTCTGTGATGAGTCCACGCTCACAAATGATGGTGCAGTGAATCGGCATAACGCGCACTACTGAGCCGCAGACAATTCTCGGTGGGTACGACCTGTCGACCGTCAACATGGTGGTCTATTAATGTATGGTGTGAAATCCTAGGGGATTAAATCATCGGTCCACACTACTTCCTAGGTACACTGACTGGCGAGTTATATCGCGCTTTTATAGCCGCCAGTTTGGGTGGTCTCCTTGAACGTATGTGCCTACACACGAGAGTCCACATGTGGATGCAGCACAATGGTTACCCATCCCATTCTGCGTGTGCTGTTGTGGAAGAACTAAACAACAGGTTTGTAGGAAGGTGGTTCAAATGGTTCAAATGGCTCTGAGCACTATGGGACTTAACATCTATGGTCATCAGTCCCCTAGAACTTAGAACTACTTAAACCTAACTAACCTAAGGACATCACACAACACCCAGTCATCACGAGGCAGAGAAAAGTAGGAAGGTGATTGGGGCCCCATTGTCCTCATTCATGGCCCGCGAGGTCGCCAGATTTAACACCATTAGATTTCATTTTGTGGGAATATCTAAAGGGCGGTGTTTACGTCAGTGAGCCCACATCCGCAGATGATTTAAAACGGCGCATCGAGGACGAATGTTGCTCCGTGACACCGGCGATGTTACATCTCGTACGTAGATCTTTTAGAAGGTGCATTGCATTGTGCATTCAGGAACATGGACATACATTTGAACATCTCATTTAAATCATTTTCCTATAGGCAGAACATCCATCACCCACCACACAGCCATGTATTATGTACAGCGTGTGGTATCTGCCCCTGAAACTTTGAAGGGTTGTAGCTCCCAAACTTAAAGAGACAGGAATGTAATTTAAATTGATGTATACACAGCTGGTGTTACTGATTCCAGTGCATGATAGAAACAACTATTATTCCATGTAAAAACTGTATCTTTTTGCTGTAACTCTTTGGATAATAATACAATAAACTCTGTTCATAGCTCCGCAGACAGCGTAACGTTTATTATGGTGACCTGCCGCAATAAATATTTCAGTCGCCTATTACTTCGTAGCTTACAGAGGCAAACACATTTAGTGAAACACCCTGTATATGTAATATATAAATGGAAAACGTCGTTACCAAAAAATTTCAAAATGTATCTTTCCGATTTACAGACTATCTTCTTTCTAATTTCTAGCAAGAACGTTGTTAGAAAATAAGACAGTCATATTTATGGTTTATTATGATTAGAATATTATCACAGAATTGAAATTTGCAATACAACAAACAAGGCTCAAGATAAGAGGTGAAGAGAAGATTGACGGGGGGGGGGGGGGCAGGAAATGGACATTGAAAATGGGAAGGAGGAGATGGGCAGAGAGAGGGAGAAAGAGGATATGGAGAGAAGAGGAGGAGAAGAGAAGATGGACAGGGAATGGGAGGAAGAAGTGATGGACTGAGAGAGGGGAGAGAGAAGGGAGAGGAACGGATTGAGAGAGAATGGGGAGGAGGTGATGGATAAAGAGAGAGAGAGAGAAGAAAGGGTAGGAGAGGGGGAAGGAGAGATGAACAGAGACAAGGGAGAAAACGAGATTATGACATATATCCAATTCCCATACATATTGGAAACGTGTGATTGCTCTTTTTATCTTTCCTATTTAAGCAGAGCCACAGAAAAGTGCTTCCGTGCGCAGCTAGTTTTGAATAAAAATCATCAGAAATGTCCGCCTTAGATTTCCGGCACAAAACGTTCTGATCACTCTCTTAACCTTGAAGTGAGAAACTGCCCCCAAAAGGCGGAAGAATCAGCAATCATCAAAGTCATGAGGATGCAGATGGCAATGGAAACCGCCATATCAAAAACACTTGACATGTATTCATAGAATATGTGGCCTGTAATTATAAAAGTGTCGTGATGACCTAACCTATGGCAAAAGATTCCGAACTAGTCTCCCATTCCGATCTCCAGGAATGTCCTATCAAGGGGGAGGCGACCATGGGAAATGACTGAATTACCAATGAAAGGATAACATTCTACTAGTAGGGATGTGGAATGTCAGAAGTTTGAACGTGGCAGGGAAGCTAGAAGATATGAAAAGTAATAAGCTAAGGCTCAGTATAGATGTAGGGCAGTGAAGTGAAATCTAAAGAAGACAAAGATTTCTGGTTAGACGAGTAAAGCCTAATATCAACAGCAATAGAAAATGTTATAAGTGAAGTAGCATTCGTTACGAACATTGATGTAGGGCAGAAACTGAGTTAGTGTGAACACTTCAATTAACGGAAGGTTCTCAACAGAATCGACGGCAAAGCAAAACAGACAACATTACTTCAGGTACAGATCGCTACGTCGCAAGACGATTTTGAAGAGATAGAGAAAGTGTATGAGTGTACTGAATGGTTAATTGAGTGGGATGAAAATCTAATAGCTATGGGAGATAGGAATGCAGTTGTAGGAATAAGGGTAGAAGAAACAGTCTCTGAAGGATTTGCGTCTGGTAGCGGAAATGAAGGAGGAGAAAGACTAAGTGAGTTCCGCAATACATTTCAGCTAGTGATAGCAAATACCCTGTTCAAGAATCAGAAGGAGAGAAGGTATGCTTGGAAAATGCCGAGAGATACGGGGAATTCCAGTAAGATTACATGATGGTCCGGCTGAGATTCGTAAATCAGATATTGGATTGTAAGCCTTACCTAGGAGCAGATGTAGACTATGATCTCAATATCCTAATAATAAAGTGAAAGACTAGTAACGAAGATTCAGTGCACAAACAAGTGGGACGCGGATTCCTAAGGAATGAAGAGATACGCTTGAAGTTCTCTAAGGGTACAGATAATGACATAGTGAATAGCTCAGTAGATAGTTCAGCCGAAGAAGAATAGACATAAAACTTCCTGGCAGATTAAAACTGTGTGTCCGACAGAGACTCGAACTCGGGACCTTTGCCTTTCGCGGGCAAGTGCTCTACCATCTGAGCTACCGAAGCACGACTCACGCCCGGTCTCACAGCTTTACTTCTGCCAGTATCTCGTCTCCTACCTTCCAAACTTTACAGAAGCTCTCCTGCGAACCTTGCAGAACTAGCACTCCTGAAAGAAAGGATGTTGCGGAGACATGGCTTAGCCACAGCCTTGGGGATGTTTCCGGAATGAGATTTTCACTCTGCAGCGGAGTGTGCGCTGATATGAAACTTACTGGCAGATTAAAACTGTGTGCCCGCCCGAGACTCGAACTCGGGACCTTTGCCTTTCGCGGGCAAATGCTCTACCATCTGAGATACCGAAGCACGCCTCACGCCCGGTCTCACAGCTTTACTTCTGCCAGTATCCCGTCACTACCTTCCAAACTTTACAGAAGCTCTCCTGCGAACCTTGCAGAACTAGCACTCCTGAAAGAAAGAATATTGCGGAGACATAGCTTAGCCACAGCCTTGGGGATGTTTCCGGAATGAGATTTTCACTCTGCAGCGGAGTGTGCGCTAATATGAAACTACCTGGCAGATTAAAATTGTGTGCGCCGGCCGCGGTGGTCTAGCGGTTCTGGCGCTGCAGTCCGGAACCGCGGGACTGCTACGGTCGCAGGTTCGAATCCTGCCTCGGGCATGGGTGTGTGTGATATCCTTAGGTTAGTTAGGTTTAAGTAGTTCTAAGTTCTAGGGGACTTATGACCTAAGATGTTGAGTCCCATAGTGCTCAGAGCCATTTGAACCATTTTTTGAAAACTGTGTGCCCGACCGAGACTCGAACTCGGGACCTTTGCCTTTCGCGGGCAAATGTTCTACCATCTGAGATACCGAAGCACGCCTCACGCCCGGTCTCACAGCTTTACTTCTGCCAGTATCCCGTCACTACCTTCCAAACTTTACAGAAGCTCTCCTGCGAACCTTGCAGCACTAGCACTTCTGAAAGAAAGGATATTGCGGAGACATGGCTTAGCCACAGGCTTGGGGATGTTTCCGGAATGAGATTTTCACTCTGCAGCGGAGTGTGCGCTAATATGAAACTACCTGGCAGATTAAAACTGTGTGCGCCGGCCGCGGTGGTCTAGCGGTTCTGGCGCTGCAGTCCGGAACCGCGGGACTGCTACGGTCGCAGGTTCGAATCCTGCCTCGGGCGTGGGTGTGTGTGATGTCCTTAGGTTAGTTAGGTTTAAGTAGTTCTAAGTTCTAGGGGACTTATGACCTAAGATGTTGAGTCCCATAGTGCTCAGAGCCATTTGAACCATTTTTTGAAAACTGTGTGCCCAACCGAGAGTCGAACTCGGGACCTTTGCCTTTCGCGGGCAAATGCTCTACCATCTGAGATACCGAAGCACGCCTCACGCCCGGTCTCACAGCTTTACTTATGCCAGTATCCCGTCTCCTATCTTCCAAACTTTACAGAAGCTCTCCTGCGAACCTTGCAGAACTAGCACTCCTGAAAGAAAGGATATTTCGGAGACATGGCTTAGCCACAGCCTTGGGGATGTTTCCAGAATGAGATTTTCACTCTGCAGCGCAGACTCCGCTAAGCCATGTCTCCGAAATATCCTTTCTTTCAGGAGTGCTAGTTCTGCAAGGTTCGCAGGAGAGCTTCTGTAAAGTTTGGAAGGTAGGAGACGGGATACTGGCAGAAATAAAGCTGTGAGGCCGGGCGTGAGGCGTGCTTCGGTATCTCAGATGGTAGAGCATTTGCCCGCGAAAGGCAAAAGTCCCGAGTTCGAGTCTCGGTCGGGCACACAGTTTTAATCTGCCAGGAAGTTTTATATCAGCGCACACTCCACTGCAGAGTGAAAATCTAATTCTGGAAGAATAGACATCTCTAAAAACGGTAGTCACAGTATTAGGAAAGAGACGGGTAACGGAAGAGATACCTGAACTGATCGACGAAAGAAGGAAGTATGTTCCCGGAAATTTAGGAATACAAAAATACAAGTCACTTAGGAATGAAATAAATAGGAAGTGCAGGAAAGCAAAGGCGAAATATCTGCATGAAAAATGTGAAAAATCGGAGAGCAAAAAGGTTGTCGGAATGATTGACTAAGCACAGAGCAAATTCAAAACAAGTGCTATGAAAATAAAAGCAAGGACCGTAACTTTAAGAGAGCAATGGAAATCATCCGGTTAAACGAAGAAGGGAGAGTTGATAAGTGGAAAGATTAAGTTGAATGTTTGTATGAGGGAGAGAACTTCGTAGATGACGCGTTAAAAGGAGTCGTCGGGAAGAGTTAGGGGGTTCAGTAACAGAATAAGAATTTAAAATAATTTGGACGACCTAAGATGAAATAAGTCAGAAAGGATAGAGAACATTTAATCGGAATTTCTAAAATCAATGGAGGAAGAGAAAACAAAACGACTATTCACGTTTGGGTGCAAAATACACTCCTGGAAATTGAAATAAGAACACCGTGAATTCATTGTCCCAGGAAGGGGAAACTTTATTGACACATTCCTGGGGTCAGATACATCACATGATCACACTGACAGAACCACAGGCACATAGACACAGGCAACAGAGCATGCACAATGTCGGCACTAGTACAGTGTATATCCACCTTTCGCAGCAATGCAGGCTGCTATTCTCCCATGGAGACGATCGTAGAGATGCTGGATGTAGTCCTGTGGAACGGCTTGCCATGCCATTTCCACCTGGCGCCTCAGTTGGACCAGCGTTCGTGCTGGACGTGCAGACCGCCTGAGACGACGCTTCATCCAGTCCCAAACATGCTCAATGGGGGACAGATCCGGAGATCTTGCTGGCCAGGGTAGTTGACTTACACCTTCTAGAGCACGTTGGGTGGCACGGGATACATGCGGACGTGCATTGTCCTGTTGGAACAGCAAGTTCCCTTGCCGGTCTAGGAATGGTAGAACGATGGGTTCGATGACGGTTTGGATGTACCGTGCACTATTCAGTGTCCCCTCGACGATCACCAGTGGTGTACGGCCAGTGTAGGAGATCGCTCCCCACACCATGATGCCGGGTGTTGGCCCTGTGTGCCTCGGTCGTATGCAGTCCTGATTGTGGCGCTCACCTGCACGGCGCCAAACACGCATACGACCATCATTGGCACCAAGGCAGAAGCGACTCTCATCGCTGAAGACGACACGTCTCCATTCGTCCCTCCGTTCACGCCTGTCGCGACACCACTGGAGGCGGGCTGCACGATGTTGGGGCGTGTGCGGGACCGTAGCCCAGCTTCATGGAGACGGTTGCGAATGGTCCTCGCCGATACCCCAGGAGCAACAGTGTCCCTAATTTGCTGGGAAGTGGCGGTGCGGTCCCCTACGGCACTGCGTAGGATCCTACGGTCCTGGCGTGCATCCGTGCGTCGCTGCGGTCCGGTCCCAGGTCGACGGGCACGTGCACCTTCCGCCGACCACTGGCGACAACATCGATGTACTGTGGAGACCTCACGCCCCACGTGTTGAGCAATTCGGCGGTACGTCCACCCGGCCTCCCGCATGCCCACTATACGCCCTCGCTCAAAGTCCGTCAACTGCACATACGGTTCACGTCCACGCTGTCGCGGCATGCTACCAGTGTTAAAGACTGCGATGGAGCTCCGTATGCCACGGCAAACTGGCTGACACTGACGGCGGCGGTGCACAAATGCTGCGCAGCTATCGCCATTCGACGGCCAACACCGCGGTTCCTGGTGTGTCCGCTGTGCCGTGCGTGTGATCATTGCTTGTACAGCCCTCTCGCAGTGTCTGGAGCAAGTATGGTGGGTCTCATACACCGGTGTCAATGTGTTCTTTTTTCCATTTCCAGGAGTGTATATGAGATGGGAAATATGGCATCCACACAATTCCCAAGACAGCAAGAGCCGACAAGTGCGAGAATGATCGCACGATCAACATAACAGCTCATGCATACAAGCTGCTACCAAGAATAACATACAGAAGAATGGAAAAGAAAATTGAGGATCTGTTAGATGACGGTTACTTTGGCTTTATGAAAGGCAAGGGTACAAGAGAGGGAGTTCCGACATGACGGTTGATAACGGAAGCAAAATCAAGACACCTCGATAGCATTTGTTGATCCGAAAACAGCATTGGACAATGAAACCTGCTACAAGATGTTCCAAATTTTGGGAAAAATGGGAATAATCTATAGGGAAAGACGGGTGATATACAATATGTACAAGAAGAAAGCAGAAACAATAAGACTGGAAGACCAAGATTAAAAAGGGTGTTAGGCAGGGACGTACTCATTCACCCCTATTCTTCAATCTGTACATCGAAGAAGCAATAAGGGAAACAGAAGAAAAGTTCGAGAGTGGGATTAAAATAAAGGTGAATAAGATTCGCTGATGACATTTTGTCCTCAGCGAAAGTGAAGAAGAAAGAGAGGAACTGTTGAATGGAATGATTTAATGAGTACAGAACATAAATGGGGAGTAAATCGAAAAAAGGCGAATTTACTGAGAAGTAGCGGAAAAGAGAACAGCGAGAAACTTAACATCAGAATTAGGAATCACGAAATAGACGGAGATAAGGAATTCTGCTACCTGACAGCAAAATAACCCATGACGGACCGGGCAAGGAGAATATAAAACGCAGACTAGCAATGGCAAAAAGGCAATTTCTGTCCAGGAGAAGTCTACTAGTATCAGACTTAGGCCTTAATTTGAGGAAGAAATTTCTGAGAATGTTCGTTTGGAACACGGCATTGTATGGTAACGAAACTTGGACTATGGGAAAACGAGAACCGAAAGGAATCGAATCACTTGAGATGTACTGTTACAGGAGAATCTTGAAAACTAGGTAAGTTAAGGGATGAGAATTTTCTCTGCAGAATCAGCGAGGAACGGAATATACGGAAAACACCGGCAAGGAGAAGGGACATGATGATATGACATCAGTTAAAACATCAGGGAATAGCTTCTTCACCAACACACAGTACTGCCTTTAAAGAAAGTCTCAGTCCAGCCGCAAATACAAATAGACATCACAAACGACCATACTTCCGTTAGTAGGAATCGATGTGGTACGCAATCGAAGGAGTTTGGTTTGTCTAAAACTTACACCTGCATATCTTTATCATTGAATCCAGGGCGGGAGAAGTCCAAGTTAGGTTGCATATACTCTATTCTTTTCCGGATTTCATTCTGCTTGACATGAAAGTTATTTGATTCCATGTTGTTATTTCATTTCAGAGTAGAATACAGCTATGTTCCGGAGATCTGATAACAGAATATTATTCCTTTGTGTATAACAAACTCTTCAAGGTTAGAAATGGGAGGGTGAAGAATGTGATAATGGAAACAATTCTGTAAAGGATTGTCATTATGGAAGGGTGACTAGCTCCTTATGGCAGTTCTTATAGCTGTTGACTACTGGGATAAATCTGTGTTGAATGCAAAAGTTACCTGGTCCGGATGATTAACATATAGAATGTGAACTGACAGTAGTTACGGTGTGTGGAAGGGGATAAGGCAAAACATTGTAATATGGACTACAAACATTAATTAGTGAGTACCAAACTGCAGCATGTAGTGCGTTATGGGTTTCAGTTTCTAAGGATGCTGCACTCTTCTAATAAAAACACGTCTATCACTTTAACAATGCATCTTATTGCGGGTTCACTACCGCCTTAGATTAACATAAATCGTCATTAGGTGATCTTGTTATAAAAATCATGTATGTTTAAGTCGCATTGCGTTTTGCGCATTTGCGAGGTCATGTACACATCACGCCACCGGAATGGAGATTACTACGGTAATGGAAACCAGTAGCGAATGAGAAATCTATTGCTATCTTTATAGTACAGCGATACAACCTGTGTTTTTTAATATAAATATTATTAATTTTGTTCGGTTTTGGTAACATTTGTTGCTTAAACCATACTTTAATACTCCTGTATGCTAACGCTGTCATCAGATTACCATCATCCTGCATAACGTATTGCTAACTGTGTAAGCGCAGTACAAGAAGCATCTACATCTACGTGATTACTCTGCTGTTCACAATAAAGTGCCTGGCATAAGGTTCAATGAACCACCTTCAAGCTGTCTCTCTACCGTTCCACTCTCGAACGGCTCGGGGGAAAAATGAGCACTTAAATTTTTCTGTGAGAGACCTGATTTCTCTTATTTTATCGTGACGATCATTTCTCCCTGTTTAGGTGGGTGCCAAAAGAATGTTTTCCCAATCAGAGGAGAAAACTGGTGATTGAAATTTCATGAGAAGGTCCCGTCGCAACGAGAAACATCTTTGTTTTAAAGAATGCCACTCCAATTCACTTATCATGTCTGTGGCACTATCTCACCTATTTCGCGACAATACAAAGCAAGCTGCCCTTCTTTGAAGTTTTTCCATGTCATCCGTCAGTCCCACCTGTTGCGGATCCCACACTGCACAATAATACTCCAGAACAGGGCGGACAAGTGTGGTGTAAGCAGTCTCTTTAGTAGACATAGTGCACTTTCTAAGTGTTCTGCCAGTGATCGTTCCAATTTAGGTTATTTGTAATTGTAATCCATAAGTATTTACTTGATTTTATAGCCTTAAGATTTGTGTGACTTATCGCGTAATCGAAATTCAGCGGTAAATGACAGCAATATATGCATAAAGTCTCAGAGGGCTGCTCATTTGTCTCCATGTCGTTAATATACTAGTAGATCAGGAACAATAGACGGCCTATATCACTTCTTTCGGGGACGTCGGATATTACTTCTGTTTTACTCGATGACTTTCCGTCTATTACTATGAACTGTGACCTTTCTGACTGGAAATCACGAATCCAGTCGCACAAGTGAGGCGATATTCCGTAGGCACGCAGTTTGGTTAGAAGACGTTTATGAGGAACGGCGTCGAAAGCCTTCTGGAAGTCTAAAAATATGGAATCAGTTTGACGTCTCCTGTCGATAGCACTCATTACTTCATGAGTATAAAGAGTTAGTTGTGTCTCACAAGAACGATATTTTCTGAATCCGTGCGGGCTATTTGTCATTAAATCATTTTCTTCGAGGTAATTCATAATGTTCGAACACAGTATATGTTCCAAAACCTTAGTGCAAATCGACGTTAATGATATGGGCCTGTAATTCAGCGGATTACTCATGTTTCCCTTTTTCAGTATTGTTGTGACTTCGAGCAATTTTCCAGTCTTTAGGTACTGATCTTTTTCTGATGGAACTGTTGTATATATTTGGTAAATATGGAGCTATTGCATCAGCATACTCTGAAAGAAACCTGAGTGGTATACAATCCGGAAAGAAGGCCTTGCCTTTATCAAGTTATTTGAGTTGCTTTGCTACAGCGAGGATAGAACCTTCTGTTAATGAGTGGGTTGTACTAAAAATGAAAGCCCGGGTTACATTTGTAGTTAACTGGGTCCCTCGTAATCTCAGCTTCTGTACCCTCTTCAATTTTTCAACATCACAATAAAGAAAAGCAACTATCCAATGTAACGTATTTTTACATAACTCAGGGCATTGAGTCCTGATTTTGACATTTCCCACCTAAAGTCATGACTAACGATTCTGTGCAATGGTCAATATCTTAAGCTTGGTTATGCTAGTAGTCCGCGGGCGCTTTTACGTTAACGTTTGATGGTGGTGTACTAAGCCGAAAAGAAAAATTTATATCCCAAAACGCAATTTGTCCACAATTCGTCCACAAAAGAAAAACACAATTTTAAAACAACTGTAGATGCGTAATATTTTACAGTTCCGAAGATTACCTGTGTCTTAAAGATAAGAATTTTAGAACAAGAGATACTCGGTTATTTTCCTTTGTTATTGAGAATTCATTTGTATTTCGAGACCAAGCAGAAAGAATCACAACTCCGGACTATCGTTGCTTGCATTTCTTTAGATTCCAGACTCAAAAGCTAGGAAATGCAATACGCGTTATATCTGTGAGAACTCGACGGAGACCATCCGGGACACGGCGCTGAACACAATAGCTATGCGACGCTCCATGCAGGAGTCTCGAAGCAATAACCACCCCGGCTAAGAGCTCCTTCAGCACACTCAGGCAAACGAGATGGCCGTGTTATCCCGGGGAATCTCCTTTAACGCTCCTAGACTCCATATGAGTGTTGCAATAACTGTACATCAGAAGCGGAAACTGGCGCAGTCCCTATCTGTATTCTCGAGGAAGCCACGTGCAGTTGGAGGAGCGGGTGCCATCAAGTGGGTCACCAGACGTCTCTTGGCAAGAGGTTCCCCTGTCCCCTGTAGGACATTACATCCCCATGTCCCAGCCGTGTCCTAATTACTTCGATTGTTGTCAGTAAGAGTAGTATTCTTCTTACTCATTCAGTGCTCAAATGAGCTCCACAATACTGCGTTTATCAGCAACATTACAATTTTCTTCTGTAAGAGGCGAAGAACTGTCCCTGGAAATAAATTTATGAACACATACTTCTATAGAATGAAGGAATAACAAGACAACTATACAATTATAACTTGAGATTAGAACTTTTCCACAAACAATGATACAAAAATTGTATTCTTTAAGAAAAAGAAAAGAACTATTCAGCACTTCGGCTAAGAATCTGTACAGGTTGAAGTGAACTAAAATCGCTGGAATGAAACAAATGCAATCAAGTAATATGTAATTATTGAAATACAACGGCATGAAGCGATGTATCGGTGAAATCCATTCGCAAATGCTAAACCTGAAATGAAATGAACGTATCCTCGCAAATAAAATTTGTGCTAATTAAAGCCATATATTACACACGGGAGACGTTCATAACTAAATGTAAATGTCGTGTGACTAGGGCGTCCCGTCGGGTAGACCGTTCACCGGGTGCAAGTCTATTGATTTGACGCCACTTCGGCGACTTGAGCGGCGATGGTGATGAAATGATGATGATTAGGACAACACAATACCCAGTTCCTGAGCGGAGAAAATCTCGGACGCAGCCGGAAATCGAACCCGGGCCCTTAGGATAGACATTCTGTCACTCTGACCAGTCCAATAGGTAATGCAACATATACACTCCTGGAAATTGAAATAAGAACACCGTGAATTCATTGTCCCAGGAAGGGGAAACTTTATTGACACGTTCCTGGGGTCAGATACATCACATGATCACACTGACAGAACCACAGGCACATAGACACAGGCAACAGAGCATGCACAATGTCGGCACTAGTACAGTGTATATCCACATTTCGCAGCAATGCAGGCTGCTATTCTCCCATGCAGACGATCGTAGAGATGCTGGATGTAGTCCTGTGGAACGGCTTGCCATGCCATTTCCACCTGGCGCCTCAGTTGGACCAGCGTTCGTGCTGGACGTGCAGACCGCGTGAGACGACGCTTCATCCAGTCCCAAACATGCTCAATGGGGGACACATCCGGAGATCTTGCTGGCCAGGGTAGTTGACTTACACCTTCTAGAGCACGTTGGGTGGCACGGGATACATGCGGACGTGCATTGTCCTGTTGGAACAGCAAGTTCCCTTGCCGGTCTAGGAATGGTAGAACGATGGGTTCGATGACGGTTTGGATGTACCGTGCACTATTCAGTGTCCCCTCGACGATCACCAGTGGTGTACGGCCAGTGTAGGAGATCGCTCCCCACACCATGATGCCGGATGTTGGCCCTGTATGCCTCGGTCGTATGCAATCCTGATTGTGGCGCTCACCTGCACGGCGCCAAACACGCATACGACCATCACTGGCACCAAGGCAGAAGCGACTCTCATCGCTGAAGACGACACGTCTCCATTCGTCCCTCCATTCACGCCTGTCGCGACACCACTGGAGGCGAGCTGCACGATGTTGGGGCGTGAGCGGAAGACGGCCTAACGGTGTGCGGGACCGTAGCCCAGCTTCATGGAGACGGTTGCGAATGGTCCTCGCCGATACCCCAGGAGCAACAGTGTCCCTAATTTGCTGGGAAGTGGCGGTGCGGTCCCCTACGGCACTGCGTAGGATCCTACGGTCTTGGCGTGCATCCGTGCGTCGCTGCGGTCCGGTCCCAGGTCGACGGGCACGTGCACCTTCCGCCGACCACTGGCGACAACATCGATGTACTGTGGAGACCTCACGCCCCACGTGTTGAGCAATTCGGCGGTACGTCCACCCGGCCTCCCGCATGCCCACTATACGCCCTCGCTCGAAGTCCGTCAACTGCACATACGGTTCACGTCCACGCTGTCGCGGCATGCTACCAGTGTTAAAGACTGCGATGGAGCTCCGTATGCCACGGCAAACTGGCTGACACTGACGGCGGCGGTGCACAAATGCTGCGCAGCTAGCGCCATTCGACGGCCAACACCGCGGTTCCTGGTGTGTCCGCTGTGCCGTGCGTGTGATCATTGCTTGTACAGCCCTCTCGCAGTGTCCGGAGCAAGTATGGTGGGTCTGACACACCGGTGTCAATGTGTTCTTTTTTCCATTTCCAGGAGTGTATTTCTCTGAAAGCAGGTTGGTTTTGTCCAGGATTCCAATACACCATATTATTCCCCACTCTTTTCACTCTAATACCTTATTTTTCAACATAATATCCGTTCAAGCCGACAACCTTACGCCACCTTAATGGGAGGGCCTGTATGCCTGCATTACTCGGAGCCTACGTCTTGCTGCATCAACATCCCCCTCCAAGTACTGCTTCCTTCATTGGGCCAAAGAGACGAAAGGTGGAAGGCCCGGGCTGTGGGGCAAATGAGGAAGAAAATTCCAATGAAGTTTTGTGAGCTCTTCTAGGGTGCGCAGACTTGGTGAGGCCTTCCTTTTTCACGGAGAGTTTGTTTGCATTTTTGTGGTGACGAGGACGCTGATGTTTCTCCACTTTGCTGGGGGTAACACAGCTGTTTGCGGACTGCCAACACCTGGGAGATGAGACAGGTTTTGAGCGACCTCGTTGCCATGATGACAGACACCTCGACCAATTACTCAGCGTGCTTTTGTTCGCTGACAAGTTTCAGTAGACATTTTGCTAGCACGTCTGAATATCTGCGATGCTCTGGTTTACCGCCAACACACCTCCTTTACAGACGCCATTTTGAAGGTTAGGTGTAGCGCCGCCTATCAGAACTGCTAGAAACTGTAGGAGCTGAAGCGGGAATATTCTGCGATGTATCATAAGAAATTCCGCATTATTCAACTATAACTGGTCGAGAAAAAACGTATGTTCCTTATTTGTTGAACGCCCCTCGTCCATAGCAGATTTAGCATTTCTGAATAAATGTCACAGACATCTTTTATGGCATTGTTTTCACGTTTTTTTCTCTACTGATGCCATTCCTTTCACTTCCGTGAAATTAGTTGCTGCAGTACCACCTACCCAGTGCGAGGGCCTATGACTTTATTTTTCAGAAGTATAAAACGTTGACTGTGACAAGCTCAGTCGGTCCTGAGGGTGTAATGCGGCCCGTCATAACTTCCTATTCTGCGCCAACCTCTTTATCTCGTAGTAGCAGTTGAACTCAACGTCCCTAATTGTTTGTTGAACATATTACAATCTCCGTCTTCCTCTATATTTTTTACTCTCTACATTGAAGCTATCCCCAGATGTCTTAACACATGTCTTATCCTCCTGCTTCTAGCCTGCTCAGTTTTTTCCATTTGTTCCTTTCTTCGCCAACTTTGCGAATGAACACTTCATTCCTCGTCTCATCAGCGTACCTAATTTTCCACATCCTTTTATAGCACCAGATATCGAATTCTTCAACTCCCTTATTTTCCTGTTTTCCCTCAACCACAATTCGTTTCCTACAATGCTTCATTCCAAAAACACATTCTCAGAAATTTCTTCCGTTATTATGGGCGGTGTGTAAAATTACTCAGCAGTCCTCTCGTTGCCTTTGCTCGTCTTCTTTTTGTATCCTTCTTGTTTCCTGCGTTATTTTACTTCCCAGGTAGCAGAAATCCTTCACTTCCTGTACTTTAAGGTCCCCAATTTCGAATTTATTCGTAATCTCATTTTTACTCCTTCACATTACTTTCGTCTTTCTTCGGTTTACTAACAGCCGATAGCGTGTGCTCATTAAACTGTTCCTCCCATTCACCAGGTCTTACAGTTCTTCCTCACTTTTCCTGAGGATAGTAATGTCACCAGCGAAATTTATACTGATATCCTTTCACCCTGGATTTTAATCCCACTGCTGTATCTTCCATTTATTTCCGTCATTGCTTCTTTGTTGTGTAGGTTAAACCACAGACGCGAAAGATACATCCCTGACTTATACCCTTCCTAATCTGAATATTTCATTCTTGTTTCTCCATTATTATTAATTCCCTCTTGTAAATATCATGTATTACGTCTTTCCCTGTAGCTCACACCAAGTTTCCTGACGATTTCAAATATCTTGCACTATTTGATAATATCGCACTCTTTTACTAAGTCGACAAGTCCTATTAACGTGTCCTAATTTTTCTTAAGCCTTGATTCCATGATCAGCTGCAACATCAGAACTGTGTTCATATTCTCTTTATTTTCCTAAAGCCAACTAATCGTCATCTAACTGAGTCTCAAACTTCAGTTCCGTTTTTCTGCATGAGCGTCCGCAGAAATTTTTCCAAGAGGGGTCAGAATTCTGTAACTGTCATTTTTATATATCTCATTCGGTGCGTGTGAAAATGCGTCACGCCCTAGGAATTTAAACTGACAAGAAGTACACATAACTTATTGTACCTCGGACTGATATTTATGCAGTCAGTATTTTTAAGATACATATTCAACTTCATGTCCACATAATATCTTATTTTAGTACATATCTCTTATTATTAATGTAAATATTGATTCCACTTCTTTGATTCAGCGATCTAAAATTTCATCTTCATATCCATTTATGAAATAAAATTGGAAAACACTAACAAAAATGTTATTTAGAGTCCCTTAAGGTGTAGTGAAACGAAGATTAAAAATCTGCACAGGAAAAAGTCAAAACGATTGACAAATTCCTGTTGGGTAGAAACATAAATAACCATCAATAATACTCCTAGAAGTTTTCCTTACTAAATACCTTTGACCATCTTAATGGATGTATTTCATCACTTTCGTGCTATCTACTTTTTCACTTTTTACTGGTAGATCTAAAATTTAACAATAGGTGTTTTGAATACCACACTTTTTGACTTGATTACGTGGTCTAGGCCGTGTAAACGAAATCGACTTTTGACAGCCTTGGATTGAACCAAGTCATTACTCAACTCTCCAGTTTGGCACATTATTGTGCATCTACATCAGACTGGGCTTGTAACTCATTAACTGCTTGTGCCGCTTTGTTATATCCCATAAAGTCGAAGAGACTCCATTTCCTGGAGAGAACAACGTTTCAATTTTGAAATTCCATAAAATGGGATTTAGTGTTCCGACTGATGCATTTGGACTCATACAACAGTTAGAGAAGACTGTGTTCTTGAGAGTCTGCTGCAGTAGATCTGCCACGTAAAACCGAATACAGAATTTTCAGTCCATTACGTGTCCTCTGTGATCATAGGTAATCGGTAGACTACTACTGAGATTCCGTTGGGTGGCAAAGGGAGAGGGGACTCTTGAGGCATTTATGGACGGATGAGAGGCACGTATCCTACTGCCATTGTGCGAGGAGTCCGCACTTCATTGTATTGGATCGGTCCCTTCTGCTGCTTGAAAAGGGTTGCACGACAGAAAGACAGACAAAAGATTGGTGACACTACATCAGCACTGTTCTGTAAAGGTCCGCTCTCATCTTTATTGCAGAATAGTTCCAAAACTGCCACCACAGTAAGGGATCAGCATAATTTCTCATGAACCGCATAATAATCAGAAAAATCCCCAGGCACCAGGTCATTGCTGATGTCACAGTATTATCCATCACACTCGGCAGTATGAAATCTCAGATCAATAGAGTCGCTTACAATCATTGTTAGAAATTCCATATTGTTTTGTAACGAATAAACAGTATGTATCATAGGTTCCAAGACAGGGAAAGTGCTTCCTGATCCCCCACGTCCCCCCTCCTCCCCCTCTCCTTCCCCGCCCATACCACTGTAGTATATTATTATTGTGAGCAACTTTATTGCGTGAGCTGAACAGCTGATTGTACTTATCCGTCCTTGTTATCTTCGGGATTGTGTGGATGATATTTATACGATAGCTTGATTCTGTGTGTCCAGGCCCATAGATACTAAAAGCAAATTTGAATAAGTATATGGCTGCCACTTCTCGCCGAGCGGTCTATGGCGCTGCAGTCATGGACTGTGCGGCTGGTCCCGGCGGAGGTTCGAGTCCTCCCTCGGGCATGAGTGTGTGTGTTTGTCCTTAGGTTAATTTAGGTTAAGTAGTGTGTAAGCTTAGGGACTGATGACCTTAGCAGTTAAGTTCCATAAGATTTCACACACATTTTTTGCCACTTCTCCCAACCACTTCAGCCCAGTGACAATAATGCTGTGACGGTAGCCAGTGCGAAAAATTTTGAATGAAAGGGGATCCAAACTACAATCTAAGAGAATTATTTATATTTTTCCTTAAAACGTTTATCTAGATTACGAGTAGCAGAGAGCCTATAACACTTCCCTGCGGAACACCAGATATCACTTCTGTTTTACTTGATGGCTTTCCATAGATTACTACGTGCTGTGACCTTCCTAGCCGGCAGTCAGGAATCCAGTAGCACAAATGAAACGATACTCCATAGGCACACACTTTAATTAGAAGTCTCTTGGGAAGAACGGTGTTAAAATCCTTCTGGAAATCAAGGAAGATGAAACCGTATTGAGATGGCTCTGAGCACTATGGGACTTGACTTCTGAGGTCATCAGTCCACTAGAATTTAGAACTACTTAAACCTAACTAACCTAAGGACATCACACACATCCATGCCCGAGGCAGGATTCGAACCTGCGACCGTAGCGATCGCGCGATTCCAGACTGTGTAGTGCCTAGAACCGCTCGGCCACCCCGGCCGGCCCGCATTGAGATCCAATGTCAATAGCACTGATTACTCTATGCGAATAAAGTTATCTTTCGCAAGAATGATAATTTCTGAATTCGTGCTGACTATTGAAAACGAATTTTTTCACTCCTATTACTCCAAATTCTGGCACCTACAGAAGAGTTAGAAGTTGCTTTGTATACCATTAAGGTAAGAGCATTCTTTGAGCAACAACTGTTTTAAAAGAAAGAAATATTTTAGGTAAGGTAACTACGTGAAAGTGAAAGGACTGTTGTAAGGGAATGATGGTAGCTCTAACACGATTTCCTCTCCACCCTCCCCCCCTCCCCCCCATCTTCAGTCTTAAAAGAAGAAAGAAAAAAACAAAAAAATAAACAGTTATGTGCCTCTCGAAAAATGCAGGAGAACCGTATTCGAAACCTGATATGGATCATATTGCGTCTGAACTATTTTCTTCAAAAAACTGATGGTGAGGCAACTTTAATTCAGTTCTCTGACCTTTTTTTCCATTAATCTTCTATAAGAGAGTACAGTACATAGGGTTGGAGAGGTAAGAAGCTCCGACGCCGCGGTGGAGTCTGCCGTACACGGTCTATGCGTGATCCTAGTGTCCGCAACGAGCTACAAGCTTCTGTACCTGGCCCACATAGCACTGCGCCGAGCTCACAGGCTGATTCTTTCCAGTTTTCATGCGACTGTGAATATATGTAATTAATTCTTAGATATATAGTGTCCTAACGTAACATCACAGACTTTGCTAAAAACAATTACGAATAAAGTTTGGGAGACAGTAGAAATCAGTCGACGTAAGTCAGGAGTGTACTAAGAATCACTAATTTGTGTTACAATTTCGCGTAATAACCTTTGTATTCGCGCATTATTGTAGAGTACAGCAATCCTTGTACGTTCTTACTTCATGTGTGGTCCATTTGGAACGAGAATCGAGCGTAAAACGGGAAGTGATCCAGCCTGTGTGGCCCCATGGATTTCGTCACTGCAGAACTACGAGTTCATGCCCACATTCTCTCTAGCATCCACTGGCGCCAAGTTCTGTTAATGGATAGATTAGTAGTAAATTGGCTTACTTGATTTTATTAGTTACAGTTAGTTAGATTTAGTTATGTGTACAGACGTGCGCAGAGTATGAAATCACCAACGCTATGAGATAGTTTGTTTGCAGTGAAATTCAGTGCTAGTTTTTAAGTCAGTATTGAATGCAAGGATCTCAGTTACCAGCACAGGTAGTAACAGCGTTAGCTTAAGAGCTGATGTGAGGGCAGTTTTCAAGTTTTGGGTGTTATGGTTAGAAACTGATACCAATTCAATATGACACAACAACCCGACATGAAGATCGAGCAAGCGGTGGAAGACGTACAAGCATCAGCGAATGGGCAGACGTTGCAAGATCATTTTGCATTAATGTTAGGAAAAATTCAAGTGTTTAGTTTCTGCATACATTTCCTTGCGCCATAGTGTCCCCATGTAAAATGTGTGTGACTGATTAGATGTGCATCTGATTCTTGTGGTATACAGAGGCGCCATTGATTGCTGTCTGAACGTCGATGGTAGAATAACACGTCCTGATATAGTTTATAATGCTTTCCAATAGGATGGTCAGGGTCCTTGCTATTGTCGATCTTACTTTGCTCCACCTACTGTCAGCGTTCTGCAGTTTTAACATATTGCAACACAGTCTAGATAATATTGGCGGTAGTGTTTGTCCTGAATCAACATGATACGATAATTGTCGTCACGATTATAATCGTTCATACGTTCCAGATTATTTACGTCATGAGCTAGTCCCTGAGGTCGACGTGACAAAGCGTCTGCAATTATGTTGTCTTTTCCTTTAATGTATACTACTTCTAACGAGTAGTTCTGCAATATCGTATTAATCATGGGTGTATGAGTTCGCATGTTAACGCCTGGTGGCCAGCGTATACCTTCCACCCCTTCCAGAAATATAATACTTAAGTTTCTTAAAGGCCATATAATTCCCAACGTTTCCAACTCTGTGGTTGAATAAGTACGTTCGCACTCACTTAGAGTTCGACTAGCAAAACCAATAATTTTTACTTCTTGGTTGTCCCCAGTTCCTATTACCTGAAAAAGGCATGATACAAGTCCTATGCATGATGCATAGCTTGCGATACAGAAATCTTCATTAAGATCAGGATCACTCAAAATATTTTAGTTCATCAATGCTTCCTCTATTGTGTTAAAATCTTGTCTACATAGTACCTTGCAATCCCAAGAATGATTCAGCCTTAAAAGTGCCAGCAAGTGTTTGCTGTTGGGTAATTGATTTGGCACAAACCGCCTAAAAATGACAGTGAACCAGAAAAGATTTTAATCGTTTTCTGGTACGAGGGAAAGAAAAATTCTTAATTGCATCAAATTTACTAGGATCTAGTATAATGCATTTACAATTGATGATGTGTCCCAAGAACTTAACTTTCTTTCGTGCAAACTTTAATTTCCGTAGATTTGCTGTAACACCAGCTTGTGCGAATTTGCATAATATATTTTCTAAAATATGTGTGTGATCTTCCCACGTCTGTGTGGCAATGAGGATGTCATCTACGTACAGCGTTACCTTTTCCAGTAATTCTGTGCCCAGAACTGTGTCGACAGCACTAATGAAAACACCTGAACTTACATTGAATAGTACGCAAAATTGGTAACTATTGAAACGTCCCCTTAGAAAAATTATACATGACTGTGTTTAAACTGTCACACAATATTTTTAGCGCAACGCAATCTGACTTTCAAAAATCCCTGCAAAAGAATGGCCCTGACTAAAATTAACCTATACCTTTCACAAATAACTTGTTTTTGTTGTTGTTGTTGTGGTCTTCAGTCCTGAGACTGGTTTGATGCAGCTCTCCATGCTACTCTATTCTGTGCAAGCTTCTTCATCTCCCAGTACCTACTGCAACCTACATCCTTCTGAATCTGCTTAGTGTATTCATCTCTTGGTCTCCCCCTACGATTTTTACCCTCCACGCTGCCCTCCAATACTAAATTGGTGATCCCTTGATGCCTCAGAACATGTCCTACCAACCGATCCCTTCTTCACTTACCTCACCAAAAATCTTCGTTACTCGAACTACTGCAATACAGGGTGCGCCACTACTGCCAGCTAAATAAAAGATTCAAACTACTGGAGGCACTAACTACTAATAGGTATAGTTAGCAAATGAAAGATTTTGATAGAGAACAAACAATGTATTTACCTTAGTAGTGTTCAAAAGTCATAATATATATATATATATATATATAGCAGTTCATGACATCCCTTCTTACAAATGTACTGTTTCTGATGGACACACGTCCAGATCACCCGCTCTCAAAAATCCGCCATCTCACTTCCCCACATCCACCACTGCTGACGGCTCACCTCCAACTGCTGAAAGTCAGATTGCGTTGCGCTAAAAGTATTGTGTGTCAGTTTAAACACAGTCATGTATAATTTTTCTAAGGGGACGTTTCACTATGGCCATCAAAAGTAAATGCAGTATACTTCCTTGACTCTTTGCTCAAGTTTAACTTCCATATTATATGCATACCTATTGATACATCTGGTTTCTTTGTAAATAGGCAGATATAGTATAGCAATACTTTGTGTAGTGTCTCTTGTTGTTGCTGTTAATAGCTGTAGTCTCATTTACTTTATCATTAATCAGGCAGTGTAGGTCTTCACCCTCAGGATCAACTGCAAGTTCATTGCTAGTAGCAGCATCTTGTTCACGCACTAACTGGATCTTGTATCCCAAACAGCGTTTATTAAGGTTCAGTGTCTGCTTACCCAGACTAATGTCGTGTGTCGTTGTGTTTCATTAAAGATTTACCTTGTGAGAAGTCAATTATACTGTCCTTCTTTCTTAATAAATCTACGCCTATCAGGCAATTTATGGTGAGGTTTTCTGCAACAAGGAACTGCTCTTCTATTGAACTATTTCCTACTTCCATAGTCAAAATATTTGCTTGCTTACCCTATTGGATTTGCATCCAATCGCAGTCAACATTCGGCGTTTTTGAACCGGAAATTCAGGTATCGATCATAATTCAGCCATTTGTTTAAAAAATTGCGAGATAGCTGCAGTCGTTGCTAGAACGATATTTTCTACTGGTGATCGGCACTGACATGAGTCTGATCCTGAAGTAGCTCGTCTGTTACACTAGCATCGCGATTGTACCTTACCAAAAGTATGAGAGGCTTGCTTACAGCCCTAGTTATACACGCGTTTGTGCACTGTTTGTCATTCGATGTCTGTTATTGTATCATCGTCCCCCACGCATTCCTCAGTCACCACCTGGGGGTGAGTTGTAACGTTATTTAGTTTGTGAAATGTGTGGTTGTTGGAGTGACTTCATTCGCCACATCCACAATGTTTACAGTCAGATGCTGTCTGTTCCAGTCACCGTTTTGTTATCTTGGTCTGTATGTTGTCGTGTTTTGATTTGTCATATCATTGTTGCTTGGTTGACCATGAGTCATTAAATTACAGTCTTGCTGCGTAACACTTGTTAGTGGTTCCAAATAACTTTGCTGGTTATTTAAGTGTGAAAAACACCATGGATGTAAACGTTTTCGCAGTACTGTGGTTGCGGATTATTTTGATAAGCTGAGATTTGCGTGTTATGTTGATTGTAATTGTGATTATTTCCACGTCTGTAGTTGTTGCTATCGTTACCGGCTTTTGGTTTTTTGTCTGAATTACTTCCATTTGAATGCGTGACATTGTTATTATTGTACGCATTCAGATATGTTTGCATATTTTTCTGTGCCATGCAGTAGACGTTATTCTGCGCGGTTGTCATCAGAATTTCGCCTTCTCCTCATGAACAACGCTGACTACCGATAGCACTACGTTGATGTCACAGCAACATGGCTTCTTTGCAGAAGGAATACCCATACTGGATCCATGTTCGAGAGCAGCTGGAGGTAATACAAAACACCAGGTTAGCACCTCTCTATCAGGAATATAAGGGAGTGCTATTCCATAGGCGATACGAAGAGACGGAACAATGGTGCGTTTGCATTCCTGCACGATATGAGTAAAAATTAACTCTGTGGGCTCATCACGCCCGAAGCCAATTTGGAGTGGTCCAGTGTGCTGATAAAATTAGAAAATGCTGTCATGTACGCAATTGAAGATGTGAAGTACAGAAACTATAGAGAGCTGCTAAGTTCTTCGAAAAGTTAAAACCTTCTAATCAATGACCTTAAGATTTGCTACGCTCGATGATAACAGAAAGGCCACCACAGATTTTAGGTGTTCTATTTAAGGGGGGCACTACCGCAGGGGAGAGGTGGGGTTAAGTACGTAGTCGGATTTTCTGGAAATATAGCAATTGTATCACTTGAAATCTGTGACATGCACACCTCTAATTATAAATCTGGCAGGAGATTACATTAAATCAAATGGAAAACCTGAAACATTGTTATCCGCAAATGCATCTAACTTTACAGGATTTTGTTGGAGGAATTTTCTATGAGAGATCAGAATCAAGCATACTTTACCTCTCGGTACCATCCTGAGTCCAACTTCTTTGATACCTTCTCCGCAAATTAAACACATTTATAAGAACTTACTGTTATCACCGACAGACTACATGGATTTATTATCTTAAGCCATTTGAAGAAATTTAGAGCAACTTAACCTATACCTCAACCAATAGGGCATCAACAGAATTATTATTAATAATGCGGAAGAAAAACGAATGGCCGGACAAATCACCACTTATTGACCTAACCACTTATGCGCAGGAACAAAAGATAGAGGAAGCAGTTATTATTTTGACATTGAAGGCCACCAGCAGAAAGTCCCGTATCATAGAACAACTTCAAGTGCGCAGCGAAGTGTTATGGGAACCAAGATACTGCTACGCAATCATCTGAAATCATTACTAAGCAAACTCCAGAACAAAAAGTGGCAAGTCATCTGTATGGGACAATTGCGAATAGTAGAAATCCCAAATCCTGGTGCCTATTTGTTAATGCACCCGACGTGTAAGAGGAATAAAGGATTATACGAGCATAAGTATTCAAGAAGTGATTTTCCTAAGCACGAGACAGTGAAATGGATTAAAAAAATGGACGATTTTGAAAAAGGACAGTTTCAGTAATGAAGTTTTAATAGTAGGTTGCACAAAATCTTGATGAAACTATAGGTGTAATAAATGCATGATGTTTCAATTATTCGGAATTACTGATTTCTTAAGCTAAAGTTATCAGTTTCTTAAGTTGGTCGGCGATACAGATAGCCGTACTTTTGGTGCAGCCACAATGGAGAGAAATCTGTTGAGAGGCCAGACAAACGTGTGGTTTCTGAAGACGGGCAGCAGCCTTTTCAGTAGTTGCAAGGGCAACAGTCTAGATGATTGACTGATCTGGCCTTGTAACAGTAATCAAAACGGCCTTGTTGTGCACGTGCTTCGAACATCTGAAAGCAAGGGGAAACGATAGCCGTAATTTTTCCCGAGGACATGCAGTTTTACTGTATGGTTAAATGATGATGGCGTCCTCTTGGGTAAAATATTCCGGAGGTAAAATAGTCCCGCCATTCGGATGTATAGGCGGGAACTACGCAACAGGACTTCGTTATCAGGAGAAACAAAACTGGCGTTCTACAGATCGGAGAGTGGAATGTCAGAACCCTTAATCGGGTAGGTAGGTTAGAAAATTTAAAAAGGGAAATGCATAGGTTAAAGTTAGATATTGTGAGAATTAGTGTAGTTCGGTGGCAGGAGGAACAAGACTTCTGGTCAGGTGCGTACAGGGTTATAAATACAAAATCACATAGGGGTAATGTAGGAGTGGATTTAATAATGAATAAAAAATAGGATCGCGGGTAAGCTACCACAAACATCATAGTGAACGCATTATTGTACCCAAGATAGACACGAAGCCCACGCCCACCACAGTACTACAAGTATATATGCCTACTAGCTCCGCAGATGACGAAGAGACTAAAGAAATGTATGATAAGAGAAAATATTCAGATAGTGAATGGAGACGAAAATTTAATAGTCATTGGGGACTGGAATTCGATAACAGGAAAAGGAAGAGAAGGAAACGTAGTAGGTGAATATGGAATGGGGATAAGGAATGAAAGAGGAAGCCGTCTGGTAGAATTTTGCACAGAGCATACATTAATCATAGCTAACACTTTGTTTAAGAATCATGAAAGAAGTTTGTATACGTGGAAGAGGCGTGGAGACACTGGAAGGTTTCAGATAGATTACATAATTTATATTACAGAGATTTAGGAACCACGTTTCAAATTGTAAGACATTTTCAGGGGCAGATGTGGACTCTGACTACAATCTACAGAAACTAAAGATATTGCAATACTGAGGGAATTTAAGGAAATTGGACCTGGATAAACTGAAAGTACCAGAGGTTGTAGAGTGTTTCAGAGAGCGAATTAGGGAAGATTGACAAGAACGGGGAAGAAATACAGTAGAAGAAGAATGGGTAGCTTTGAGCGATGAAATAGTGAATGCAGCAGGTCTTCAAGTAGGTAAAAGGATGGTTAGTAGAAATCCTTGGGTAACACAAGAGATACTGAATTTAAATGATGAAAGGAGAAAATATAAAACAGCTTTCTTTATAGTTTCCTCCTCACTCGGGCGATCTGTTACATCAGCGAAACCTCACAGTTGATAAGATCGATAAATTTTACGCCATTTGTTTACCGAAGATTTGCGAGCCACTGGATTTTATATACAATTTCTTTCGCAGAGCAGCGCGCTTTAACCGCGCGGTCTAGCACGCTGCCCCATTTATTTTTTCTCTTGATTCATGGATGGCAGTGTCACATTCGTTTAGATTATCCACAGATTCTTCCGCAATAGACTCGTACTAAAGATCGGTTTGTGCTGTCGCTGTGCCTGCTACGGGATCAGTTCCGTTAATTTTTCGTTTTCATTTTCCTGGTGGCTCCATTTCAGACTATTCGCTTTGAGAACAATCTCGGGAATAATATTTAACCTTTACTGATTCCATCCCGGGGATTTCAGACTATTCGCTTTGAGAACAAACTCGGGAATAATATTTGACCTTTACTGATTCCATCCCGGGCATGGATCCTGTTCTGCAGGTCAGAATCGGCTGAACTCAATACCATCTTCCAGGGTGCAGGAATACTTGCTAGTCGACCGTACTCCATTTCTTGGACACAAGTATGCAAAAGCACCGATATATCGTTGACAAAATACTCTACAGAAATTTCGAGGAAAACAGTTTCAAACAATTTTCTCATTGATCCATTGTTTTACACATTTTTATGGGTAGATATAGTAAACTACAAACAATAAAATATAAACTGGAAACAATGATCGCGTTTTGAGCTCGGGGCACAAAACAGTGATAAAACGACGCTAGTCGCTGCGCAACCACTTCGGTTGAAGCTATGAAGTGTTCAGAGGTACATATAGTACCTCGAAAACTATGACTGATGTTTTCTTGGGAGTGGAGATTTTGACCCATCTCCACTGTGCAGGTGATGTTTAACTATAGTATCTAGTAGCGCTCACAGGTAATGTTTTAACTTCTGTGATAATCTGAGTGAATGGTAATAAGCTTAATTATTAACGGCCGCTGTTGTCAAATACTTTTGCTAAACCTGTTTGAGAAAATCTTTGATACAGCCATCGACAGATAGCTGTTGGTATATTAACTGCATTTGGGGAAGGCACAGTATTTTAAAATTTAAATTAATTTTCGTGTTGACAGAGAGCCTCACTTGTACCTAAGTTCAGTTTTCTGGACACGCTTGACATCTTGAGGCGTCTAATTTATTACAGACGTTTGACTGGCCAGGGGCCGAGAAATTTAATAGTGATCAAAAATTAAAAAAAAATAAACAAAAGTCATCTGTATGCCGTAATCGGCGTGTTTGGATTAACATTATAGAAATTTTTTTGTGGCTCTTCTTACACTTGAACTATTCTGTAACAAAGTGATTGAGCCTAGGTCGCTAATTTAGTTGTTCAAGTTTATTATTACGGTATTATTATTGCTATTGTTATTATCATCGCTTGGCCCTGAAACCCTTGGTCGAAAAGTGCTAATGTTGTGTTGATTCGTTCTCGAATTTCCTTTCGGGCGCTGTCGTATTTGTATAGTTTTTGAATTTTTCAAAATTTTGAAATTGTACGTAATGGTTTTTAAATTAACTTTTTGCGTAAATGTCATTGACTCTTCCACGTTAATTGTTCTCCTCTGCTGCTGAGAGATCGTTTTGATGCAGAGATAGTAAACTGTTATTAAAAATACGATACAATTCGCACAACACTGTACCACTCCGCAACCAGTTACCTACACCTTTATCTTCATCGAATGAGGCGAAATTGTGGTGGATACGGGACACAACACGGTCAAGCTGTAGACTAAATACTTTCAGGACGACTCCATCTCACGTATCATTACTACTTCACACACTGTTGGTTCACCACTGTATTTGAAGGAAGCGTCAGACTTCCTTATGTAGTGGTTTCGTCGACACTGGAGTATAAAGACTGTGTCTATATACCGGGAATGTTAAATCTGGCGTTCCGTAGCACAACACGTACATTGTACAATTTTGTTAGAAATTATCATACAGTGACGCTCCTACTCCACTCTTTCCTCACGGTAAACAAGATCGGCAGAAAATGTCTTTATCAGTTATGTTACTTATTCTAATATTGTTCCTTCAATGCTTGACATGTGAGTGAATTTCTTAAACACCTTTTCACTTATCTATTCAAATGTTCGCGTCCTCCTAATCTTTTACTTAGTTAAACAAAAAGTGGTACCTGCATCAGTTTAATTTTCATGTACTATACCATCTTATACTAGTTGACGCAAGCAGCACAGCTGTGCAATCGTGAATGATTTAATAGCATTGACATGCAAGTTGCTCAGTCCACTTGACTATTTGGGATAGGTGCTAAAATAAACTGTTTATGGACGGCTACTTTCAGATGTACCGGTACTTTCCAAAACAACGAGCCGATTATAGAGAAGCCGTAATGAAAACAGTTTAAAGCTAAAAGCACGGATGTTGGCCATAGATTTAAAAACAGTTCATTGTTGACACACATTTACAGGAAAAGCATCGGAAATGTGTTATATGTTGGCCGTTAAGCAATACCGGAATATTCGGGGCTGTGGAATGCCGGTAATCTGTTTCACCGTTAATGGCGGTACAATGAAATCGTGGAACGGCGCGCATTGCCGTCTGTCCGAAACAGGCCATTACTCAGCTGTCGCTTCTGCTCACAGGCTGTCGACGTAGCCAACGCAAAGAGTATGCTTTTAATCGCTATACGTTATTTTTGATAGTTTTGATAGCTGAAAAAAGTGGAACGAATTATTTTCGAACTACAGAAAGCGGAGCGTTAATTTTGTAGCCTTGTATATTGCAGCGGTGGCGGAATTTCCTCCCTGGTGTGAAGCGGCATATATACACTTAAACTCGCTGGCTGTCTCCTCATGTGACTGGACACCAGCATTACAGGAAATAAAGTCAGAACTGTAGCATGCGTGACATTAGTGTCTATTCCACAACGCACTGGTATAAAAAGCACCCCTTTCACGAAACGTCGCACTAAGAAATTAAGCCTAAAAATACGTGTTTTCGAGAGTATGTTAATTTTATGTTCACTCCCTCCTCAGATGTTTACATTTAGTTTAATCTAGTGAACATTATTTCTCTACTTACGATACTTCACAGTAGCTTTCAGAAAACTTTGGTTGCAAAATTCTGCAACACCGTTTTTAAATGAACAACATTCAAAAAACGTACATGAAGGTAAACATCTGAAGATGGAAAGCAAGGCAGCGTGAAATGTCGTCATGGAAAAATATATATCTATGAAGACATCTGTTTGCAGCTAATTCATTATAAATTATCTTCAGTTTCAATAGCTTCAGTTTTTTAATACGTCTGCAAAGGGGAAGAATAATTTACTTAATTTCATACTAGAAAGAATAGAAAAACAAAATACGGCAATAAGATAGGCAGTCCCAGTTGACAAGCAACTAGGAGTAACGACGTCATCTTTGGTCACAACTCGGTCATACGAGTGTTTGAAATTCAGTGTGTTAATATCGACAAACACTAGCACCAAGCATTTATGAATTATTCTGAATTATTCGTCCAAAGGTTTTGGTTAATGGTTCTGAGCACAATGTCAGTTAACTGCTGAGGTCATCAGTCCCCTAGAACTAAGAACTACTTAAACCTAACTAACCTAAGGACGTCACACACATCCATGCCCGAGGCAGGATTCGAACCTGCGACCGCAGCGGCCGCGAGGTTCCAGACTGTAGCGCCTAGAACCGCTCGGCCACCCTGACCGGCCCAAAGGTTTTCATGACATTGTCACCTACTACAAAGACATGTGATTTATAAATGTGTAGCATAGATGTAGGCAGAAATCAGTAAATAACGTGTGCTTTTGTGTGTTTTGTCAGCACTGACCGAAATACGAAAATTCTTCCTCCCACACCACTTCAACGTAGTGAGCTGTTTTCCCCAACATTCTGCACACACGAGCATTTAGGTCATAATTTGGTACTCAGACTGGATACGTGTTTCTCTTTGTTGTTTAGAACGAGCGGCAGCGAAATGGCATTGCGCATGCTTTGAGTAATCAAACCTGTCACCGGTCTGCATCAACAGCTGCAAACACAAGGCGTGCTGAGAGTCGGTGGAAACATCCAAAAATGCATTCTGGTCGGAATAAAATGAGAGCACATCGCTCTTCCTCCCACGAATTTCTTACGCGGAATGGATCCGGCGCGCGGGTCGCAGGTTGCCCTTCCGTGGCCTAAAAGTTCCGTTCTGCTTTTGCTAAGCGTGTATGATTCGAGTCTTTGTGAGACTTGTCTCTGTTGAAGTGTAGAATGGAAGACAGTGTATGACAGCTCCTCAATAATGTAGTGAACTGAGGTAGTCTGACCAGCGCATAATAATGGGTGCCACGCGGATGGGCACTCTACCGCCACTATATCAAATAATTTGTATCCCTGAAACAGGGCGTCAGAGAGTTATGATATACAGGTTGTTTGGAGATACTTTCAGAATATTTCAGCATAAGAGGCTTGGGTCTCCAGTGGCTCACTACGTAATAACAACATTATTATGATTTATTCGGTTGGTTACCACAATTACCTTTGTTTCCGTGAAAGTAGATAACTTGAGAACATCGGAAAGGCCTGTAACACGAAATAACCAAAACTTATACCACAAGACACGGAGTAACGCCATCACCTTGGATGAGACGGAAAATTACTGTGTCGTTGTTGCCGTCGCTGATGGAACAGCTCAGTATAGCGTTCTTGTTCCGCTATTCCACCGCAGTCAGTAAATCCATATAGGAGCTGTACATCAGCCAACTCCTCGTCAATAGACCTATCCACATTACTGTTAGTCAATGTTGACACACACCTAACACAGCCGGAAAAACAAACCTACACAGAACCAATGTTACTGAATGCAAGTATGAGGGCGAAGAGTAAAGTGGATATTAGAGGAGTAAAGTGGATATTACTGTTGTCTGCAGCAACTACCATGAGTGAACAGAACAAGTTTGTTCCCAAACAAGACACATTTGTGCAGGTATCTTCAGTGTTATAGAGATCCAAAGATAAATGGAGTAAGAAATCAAACTAAATGCAGTTACATAGTAAGGAGCAATTGGAGACCACGGGTCCCTTACACCGAAATACTGTTCTGAGACAGTGCACCTGACCAATCTCCGAAAATTTGTCGGCGGAGTTCGAGTTTACCATGCACGTTGAGCATTGCAATTACTGATCACTATAGCTTGATTGACAGCAATGGTGATTAAGAATGTTGTCCGCAGCATTTCGCCTATCGCCTGTACAAGTTCAGCTCAGAGTTCAATGCAAAGAATAACAAACAGAATGAAGAGGTATTCGTTTCCTTCCATGGAGTATGCGAATTAAGGACATGGGGTGCTACATAGTGAAAGTCCTGTGGCCGCAGTACGCTCATCAAACGTAATAACTAAAGTAGTCCTCAAACAGAAACTAGGTTTTGACGCCGCAGTGCATTAAGAGGCATGAAGCTTTTCGAGGTGTCATGTCTTTGCCTTTCTCCATAGTCTGAACTAGGTTATCCAGCCACTTGTGGGGAAACACAAAGTTTTACTTGGATTCCAAACCACATCTCAAGACGGTATTTTTAACAGAGAGGACACGAATCCGAAGTCACTTTGGTGTGTCTAGAACCGCATTAGGCTAACACTTTCCGTTGACAGCAAGTCACTGTGAAGAGTGGTTGTGGGATTTAAAGTGTTTGCTGTGATTTCTCGTCCCTTGACCCAAACTACAATAAATTAATGAAAGGTGTGACAAAGGAAGGTACCATTCTCGACAGTAAAGCACAATGATATACCAGGGATTGTTTGACTTAGTTTACGGAGACACAACTTCACCTCTGCGTGCGGATAAGTAAGTGCATCGAAGGGGGCGGCGACGTTTTTGCATACTTACGTAGTACCGTTCTGGAAATCAACTATGTTAACTGTCGATTACAGCGCCATGTATTGCTTAACGACGGAAGTGATACATACAAAAGTTACGTATTTTTTCTCGTAGTTTCCGAATCTACAATAAAAATGGAATGTTCCTGCTTAATATTTCAAAATTTCTCCTGCCCCATCCACAGGGGCTGAGTCAGAGGTGTCAACATTGTTATCAGAGGATAGCATTTTTCAATATACTGAACATCTATTTTTTCCGTTTTATAATTAGATGCGTAGATTTTGAGATATTTCTTTGTCTCAGGACGAAAAAGTAAACCAGTATCGTCAATGGGTATTACAAAGCATCAGTTGTGTAGCATCTCATTACAGCTCGGTTACCACTTCGTGTATGCTGCTTTAGGAGACAACCTGCTACAAAGTGCAGTGCGATCACTTTATAGAAGATAGTCTATACATTTTACCAAATACAGCCCTAGTCCAAGTATCCTCTACTGATAACAAGGTTCCGGTAAAACTTCTTGCCTCCTGAATCACTCTCATTCCTTCACTTATACATCCAGTTTCGAATCCCAACATCATCTCCTCACTCCCACGCATAGAGAACCATTTGTCGTAACTGCTTTTTAGTCCTCTTACCTTCTTTCCAACCCACACAGCTTCTACTGTGAGCTGACCTAGGGATCTTGCCAGACGTATCATTATCGTCGTCATCCTTCTTGCTCCAGCCACGCCACAGGCATCTATATACTATGGTAAATCACAAGAAATAATTTTTTATTTCATTTTAATGCGGTTATATTAACCTTTAAATGGTATAAAAGCACTATATGTATATATTTTAACATCGTTTCTTTAAAGAGCTACCATATGACTGCTACCAGTCCACTCCCATGGTGGGGGGAAAATTAAATCAATAAAGAAAAACCCGAAGATTGAATAGAACAATGCAATGCTTTACTGGACCTGTTCTCTTGGTGGTAGTATTCCTTTTTTTTCTTCCTACTTCTGAACTAAATAACCCGACAATTTTACGGGAACCTCAAGTTCAATACAGACTTCAAAGGACGCTGCATCTAGATACGTGAAAATTTCCACTATATATCTCCTACCTGTCTGTATAAATTGCCTGCAGTCCTAGACAGAATTAGTTTCGTACGGTTCAGCCCAACATAATGCATATTGGTACTTACTTCCCATGTTTACAACTCGTCTTATGTAAGTACATGTCTCGTAATTTTGAAAGGCCTCCTTCTTGCTCCGCTCTAATATTTATTTAAGTCCCAGACATATTTCACCTTTTAAAGTAAAGACATCTTTAGTGATATTTTCTGGTCTAATAGAGTTTCGTTTTTATTTGTACTTATGGGTTGGAAACAGTTCACAGTATACTTTCTACATGAATATGATCCACTGATGAAATGCCTCTGGCATGTAAATAAATAATATAATGCAGTGACAAAAAGGTGTCTGCAGTCATAAAATTAATATTTACAGCCTGTATGTGCTCCGGAAAATGGCCACACCAACAAACTTGTTTTTATAAGATATGAATAAAAGCTGTTGAGAAATCAAAATTCACCCTCTGTGATGAACTTCACCCGATTGTAAATTCTCGCATAGGTCGGAAAGCAACGTATGTCCACTTACCACTTGACTTGTATCTTCCATATCATTTATCCAAAAGCAACCCTCCACTTATCTGACTGTGGCTAAGGGGTATAAAACAGTTTAGAATTTTACAGCAGTTTACAGCATTTGTATAAATCATATGTTGTAGCTGTATTTCTTAAGGAAAAAGTTATAGCTGATTATTACAATGATAGTTGAGTTGTGAAGTATGTGATTACCGTTTTGATCATTTGTGGATTATCTTCATATATCTTCAGTTTGAATAAAATGAAAGAAATCAACTTCGTATGCGTGAAAATCTTAACTTTTAAGTTTGACCGTTACACCGTAACAAAGCTTATAACGATCTGAAGGTGACACATTGTGACCAAAGACGCTGATCTCTTGTATTATGTGACCAAAAGTGTACAGATGCCTACTAGAGGAGGCTTATGTGGGGTATGTTCACTGTCAGCCTCTGTAACTCCTTGAACTATGCTGGGGACACTTTCAATGAGATATCTGAATGGTTGTAGAGAAATGATAGCCAATACTTCCTCAAGAGCCGAAAGTAGAGAAAGTAGTGAAGTTGGACGTTGAGATCTGGAACGAAGTCAATTTTCAAACTCATCCCAAAGGTGTTCCTTTGGGTTCAAGTCGGGGCTTTGCGTATGCCAGTGCGTTTCGGAAATTCTCCTGTCCACAAACTATTGCCTCACATATGCTACATTATGACAGGGTGCTTTGTCACGTTGAAGCAATCATCGTATCCAAACTGTTACTCTACTGTACGCAGTACACAGTGTTATAAAATGTGTTAGTATCCATCTGCATTTAGCGTTTTCTTAAGCACAATGAGAGGGCAATACCCCATCCGTGGGAACCTACCAGAGCATCCTTTGTGATTCTCTATTGGCACTGGAAATAATGCCAAGCTACGCCGTCCAGGCATTCGCGAAACCCAACCGAAAACCTTTTATCGGATTTCCACAGGTTATAGCGTGATTCGTCAATGCAAATCACTCGCTTCCAGTCATCCATCGTACTGTGGCGCCACTCATTAGATCATTTCAAGCATCATTTAACACTTATTACAAAAACGTAATGCTTATGAAGAGTCGGTGTACTACTGTACCCCATTGCTTTTAGATCTCAGTGCGCAGTCATTGTGGTAGCAGGACTGCTGGTAACACATCGGAACTCACGAGTGATTCGTTGCGCTGATTTCATGACATTTTTACAACCACCATCCACAATGTTCAATGGTTGCTGCGAGTCAGTATGCGAGGTCTTGGTAGAGTTGTGGTTGTTCCTTCGTGTTTCCTCTACACAGTCACATCACCTATGGTACACGTTTAGTAGGGTTGAATTAAACCTTATAGATTTGTAGCTCATATGACATACATTGACTTGGACATGTTCGAGATCTATAATACAGCATACAGTCACCAACTACTTTTATTTTACAATTGCCATTGCCTACTTTGGCCCATATAAACAAATGCTCATCAGAATGCAACTTCTTTCTTCTTGTTGACAGTAAAAAGGGCTTATCTGGAACCAAAGTACGATATGGTACCTTAGCAATTATGCCTGAAGTTTCTGTTATACTCCATGTCTTCCATGCATGACTATTTGCATCAGGGAAAGCTTCAAGGCCACCGTAGTCTGAATGGTTACCCCAAAAAACAGTAAGAGTCAACCACGTACTATATCCAAACACAGCAGAAACTACACACGTGAACTGCAGTCTCAGACCTCGAAACACATTTGGACCTACAATAAGCTGCTGCTTATTGAACTGCCCAGCAAGGTTAATGTCTATGGCTTTCAAAGCCTTGTACACAGGCACCATGCACTGCCAACGTCGAGGATAATGCCTAGGCGAAGTTATTATCGTCGTCAGTGGCGGCGAATGGTGCCTGTGTACAAGGCTTTGAAAGCCATAGACATTGACCTTGCTGGGTAGTTCCATAAGCAGCAGCTTATTGGACGTGCAAATGTGTTTCCAGGAGTGAGATTGCAATTCACGTGTGAGGTTTCTGTTGTGTTTCGAGGCAGTACATGTTTGCTGGTGTTCGAGGTAGCGATGCAGATTACAGTGGCCTTGAAGCTTCCCCTGATGCATATATTCTTGCTTGGAAGAGATGGATGAATAACAGAGGCTTCAGGCATAATTGCTTAAGTGCCAGGTACTTTGGTTCCTGATAATCCATGGCTATGGGCGCACAAATCAGAGGCCGCCCAGCGACAAGCGGCACGGCGCTCAAGGTCACACGACCGCCGCCTAGCGCGGCAAGCAGTGTTGCCAACGTTTTTTTTAAAAAAGAAAATTCCACGAGCGGTCTGGCGATTCTGCTGTTACTACTCTATTGACAACACGATATGCCCTGATTGATTTTATACTGATAGGTCCACCTCTGGTCAACTCCGCATTACGTAGTTGTGACCGCAGACTTTCAGTCATGTGGCGCACATCACATTTCAATTGTGACTGCAGTAAATAATCAGTTAAAACTAACAGTTGCTTTACCTGCCCATAGATACAATATGTGCCTAGAAAAATGATAAATGAGAAAAATAAGCCGGGATGTTCAAACACTTTGGTAGCAGCCATACAACACGCTTCCAAAATTTGGCTTGCTCGTGCCACCGTGTCATCTCTTAATTCGGACTGTTCCTCAGTTAACGCGGAGTCCAATAAAGCAGAAAACGAGTTAAACCGGTAGCAGCAGTAGCAGCAGTAACGTCGGCGGTTGTGGCGGCGGCGGCAGGCGGATATTGTAGGTAATTCCATACTGGAGCCGGAGCGCCGCTCTGCGCACAGAGCGCCCGTATCTCTGCGGTAATACCCCGTGGAGCGCGCGCCGCGCCGAAAACAAAGCTGCGAGGCGCAGCCAGCTATTACCGCCGCGACCGCCACATAAATCCACCTTAAACCTATGCCGCTGGAAATCCCGCTATTAGTAACACGACACTTATAGGGGGCGGAGGAGGACGCCGTGTTTTACACGGGCCGCGCTGCGAACAGGGCATGGCCAGACGGGTTGTGCCCGCGCGTAGCGCCAAGTGCTGCGGCCTGCCTACCCCACAGGCGCTGCTCTGCGGTTCCAAGTGCCGACGGGACGGCTCAGGTCCTACCTCCAAGGGTATCCTGTTAAGCTCCTGTCTCTCTCCCCTTCTCTCCTCCGCCAGTCTCATACCTCCATGTGTCGATAGCTCTGTTCCTCTCACTGCTCTCCATTCCTATCCGTAGAATCGTTTCCGTTCCCTTCCACTTTTCACTCACAATCTCTCCTTCTCTCCCTAGCTCTCTCTCTCTCTCTCTCTCTCTCTCACTCTCTCTCTCTCTCTCTCTCTCTCACGCGCATGCAAACACACATGCACACATTAATTATACGAGCAGCGGAGAAATACTTCCATCCGAGCAAGAATGTCGAATATGCTCCTGTTTAAAAGACTTTGTCTGAATAACGGTCTGTCTTATTCTACCTTCCTCAGTACCTTTAATATTTTCGAAAAAAATTTGGTATATGAACATATTCGCACTCTTTTTGAAATGCAATTACCTCTCACTTCCACAAGCTCCGCTAATTGTAACCCTCTCGTACTAGTTCATCTCTCTATGTTGCTCATATCCATCCACTCCAATTTTTCGTCACTCACTAATTCGACCCAAAAAATTGTCATCGTTTCTTTGTAGTTCTCTCACTGTCATTGTTACACTCTCTTTCGTTCTGTGAAACTATTACTGTCTCTTCTGTGTCGCTATCTCCCCTTTGCTCTTACTGCTACGATCTCATTCATTCTTTCCCACTGCTGCTACTTGTTCTCAGTATCTCCTCTTCCTCATTGTCATTGTCATAGACCCTGTGCCTCATTATCAGTGGGTCTCACTCACTTCCTTCTCCTTATTCCTCTCCCTCTGACACTGTCTCCTCCACTCTTTTACTAGCAATGTTCTGTCACTGTCCACTACGTCCCATTGCCAGTGTATTCCTCTCTTTCTCTCACACTGATGTTGTTTCCTTTGCTCTTCTACATCTACATCTATACTCCGCGAGCCACCTTACGATGTGTGGCGGAGGGTACTTATTGTACCACTATCTGATCCCCCCTTCCCTGTTCCATTCACGAATTGTGCGTGGGAAGAACGACTGCTTGTAAGTCTCCGTATTTGCTCTAATTTCTCGGATCTTTTCGTTGTGATCATTATGCGAGATATATGTGGGCGGTAGTAATATGTTGCCCATCTCTTCCCGGAATGTGCTCTCTCGTAATTTCGATAATAAACCTCTCCGTATTGCGTAACGCCTTTCTTGAAGTGTCCGCCACTGGAGCTTGTTCAGCATCTCCGTAACGCTCTCGCGCTGACTAAATGTCCCCATGACGAATCGCGCTGCTTTTCGCTGGATCATGTCTATCTCTTCTATTAATCCAACCTGGTAAGGGTCCCATACTGATGAGCAATACTCAAGAATCGGACGAACAAGCGTTTTGTAAGCTACTTCTTTCGTCGATGAGTCACATTTTCTTAGAATTCTTCCTATGAATCTCAACCTGGCACCTGCTTTTCCCACTATTTGTTTTATGTGATCATTCCACTTCAGATCGCTCCGGATAGTAACTCCTAAGTATTTTACGGTCGTTACCGCTTCCAATGATTTACCACCTATGGCATAGTCGTACTGGAATGGATTTCTGCCCCTACTGTCTACTGTCTTCCAATATTTATTACTTTTCCGTCTCTTTTCCTATGCTAATGTCTCCTTCTTTCTTAGTATAAGAAAGAACAAATATGTTCGCATGCAAAAATTTTTAGGATAATTTTTGAAGGTGCTGAGGAAGGTAGAATGAGGCACCCAGTACCCTGCAGAGCCTTTCAGAAGAAGTATTTTCGCTTTTTTGTGCTTTGATGAGATAATTTTTTCGCTAGTTCAGTTCTTTTCCCTGCTACAAAAGAGCGTGAGATCCGTATGATAAGAACTTTATGGGTCATAAAAATTTTGTTACTTTACTTAGGTGAAACTGAAATAATGCAATACTAATCAATTTTACGCCTCATTGCGATTCGATGTACACAAGAGTTTTGCATGTTCTACAGTAATACAACACAGGTTTCTGATGATAATGGCAGCACTTTACAGCATATTGTTCCGTGCTGTGTCACTTCATAACCTACATTTTCGCCTCACGCCGGATTTTATGTGTGTATTTTACGTGTGCAAATAGGATAACTTTCAATCTCTCTATGTAGAAAACGGGTAATGATAACAAGAAAATTTTCGAAGTTCTTCGAGACCAGGATCTTGGAAATGTAACGTAAGAACTTCTGCCATCTGCTGTGCATAAAAGTGTTGGAATTCTTGACTCTCTCATGGTACCCAAAAACCAGATTTCTGAGGTTCTCTCAGGAACCGCCCACGAACTAATTGGTACTCCCATACGCCCTTTAAGGTGCACCGCAGACCCCATACACCGAAAAAAGAACCAACCGATTTTCTCAATTTGTCTCAGTTGGAGGAAGTGAGTAATATTCAAACTTTGACCCTGTGCTGTAGGATAGTTACAATAAAATGATTCTTGTATGGGGTGTATATATGGCGCGTAGCCCAAGGGGTAACCAAAATACTTGATTATGCCTTTCTGTAACCAAAAGAGCCTAAGGTATGAGCCCCAAAAATGTCCCATTTTTAAGCTGGGCGTTTCGGAACATATTACGTAGCGCATGGTGTGGCATGCGTTATGATAAACTATTAAACTATATATTTAAAATGCAGTTGAGGATTTCTTTTTTAGAGATACTTTCCATACAGAGAAGGATTATTTAAATAACGCAGAATAGTTGTATGGTAAAATATTCAACACGAATAAATGATAAAAAGCAGTGTTTTTCTGTGGTTGGCTAACACTAATTTTGAAAAGGCAAACAGACATTGGAAACATAGACAAAAATGGAGAGAAAATCGTAAAAAATTCTAGGCTCAAAATTGATAGACGAAGAATACCACCTAAGAGTCAGTCACGATATCAAAAAATACAAGAATATAAACAATGACATTAGAAAAGACAGGTTAAAAATCTATGAACACATTAAAAAATGAGGCCAGTCGGACCTACAAAACAAATAAGCGAATTCCTCGCAAACAGGAGTAAAGCCGAAACGAACACGATGAAATGGAACGACGAGATCACAAATGGAACGAAACTGGTAGGAAGTGCACCATAAGATATCCAAAACGGCTAAATTTTCAGCTACAGCAATTTAAGCAGGAGTGAAACAAAAAAAGACTGCAGAAATACGGTCTGAATAGAGAAAGGAAGTCCAGACGCAGAATGAAAGAACTATGGTGGCAAATGGTCACCTCTAAGATCTTCGCGTAGTTCTAATCGGCTTATTTGCAAATATTGACAATAACTGTGAAATACCTGAGTCGTTTCACATCACAATTTCCCACTACAACGTTTTGTTGAGTTTATTTCATTTTCTAGAAAACTTTAGACCAAAGTTCTGTGAATAAGATTAACGTCTGTTCTTCTTCTTGAGCTAAAAGTTTCACTTATTATGGGTAGACATTTTATCGGTTTGTCAAGGAGGCGTGGTACAAAAAATTAAAAGCGGAATGGTGTTAGCTGATAGGTTGTATATATGAACAGTGACTCTTGTTGTGTTGTTGAGAGATGAGACAACACTGTGACTCTACCTTCGTCCATTGTGAAATACAACGGGGAGTGAAATGAAAACGAGAAATATGGAGAAAAGTAGGTAAGGTGTTCATTATTTTGAAATAAATCGCCATAACAGTTAATACATCTATACCACTGTGAAACAAGACGGGCAATGACTTCATGAAAAAACGTTTGCGGTTGCCAACTGAACCGTAGCTGTACCTCGGTGTACAAATCGTTCAAATGGCTCTGAGCACTATGGGACTTAACTTCTGAGGTCATCAGTCCCCTAGAACTTAGAACTACTGCAACCTAACTAACCTAAGGGCATCACAAACATCGATGCCCGAGGCAGGATTCGAACCTGCGACCGTAGCGGTCACGCGGTTCCAGACTGTAGCGCCTAGAACCGCTCGACCACTCCGGCCGGCCCCAGGTGTACAGCTCTTCGTCCGAAGCAGATCGATGGCCACGATTGTATTTCTTCCTTAAGGGCTGCAAAACTGAGGAAATCGCACGCGAGAGATCGGGACTCAGAGGAGAAGGCATAAGGGTTTCCCTTGGCAGGATGTGGGTGGACGCATATGTTACCAAGGTTTTGTCGAGTATGCTGCTGAAATTTCGGTGGGAAATCTTTACACATTCTCCATACGATCCCTATCAGTCCCCTCTGCAATTTCCGTATTTTTTGAGCCCTAGAGAAAGACATTCGTTGCCGTCGATCTACTACGCACGAAGAGATGCACGTCTGGGTACCATCACGGTTCCGTAGGCAACCGTAAACATTTTTCCATGAAGGCTTTCACTGTCTTGTCTCTCATCACCATATGTTTGTATCTTCATTCACGTATAAGACACAGTCTAGTGAAAGCAATCTTTTAGAAACATCTAGTTTCAATTGTACAATATATGTAGGGGTATGAAAAGACACCAAAAACACGACACATTACCATGTTCAGTACGGTGTGGGAAAACCGTTGTCATTCAAAACATTTTCGAATTGTAAATACAGGTCCTATATGGCTTGCAATGGAATCTTATAACGTTCTTCCTATTAAATAGTGGCAAGTTCAGGTAATGATGACGGAGGCGGACAGCGATCACCGCCCCCCCCCCCTCCTTTCTGTACAAAGTAGGCAACAAAGTCTCAATGATATTGAGATCTAGTGACTGTGATCGCCAAAGCAGATATGACAATTCATCCTCGCGCTTGGACGATGCGCATTATATGAACAGAAGCGTGGAACTATGCATTTCCATTAGGCAACAGACGTTGTTCGATGGGATGTATCTGATCAGCCAAAATGATTACATAATTCTTGGCAGCAATGTGATCTCGCAGAGTAATCATGGAGCCCATGGAATACCATCATAGCTGGGCCCAAGACAGTTAATGAGTTAATAGTTAAGTTGATTAACAAAGTTAGCTTTTCAACTAACGGATTAACTTTTAAGTTAATTTTAAATAATCTTAACTTGCGTTGAGTTTCTTTGAGTCTGTTAATTGTTAATTAAGTATCTACTATTTATGATAGAAATTACGCCATGCCGCCCGTGACTTATCAAAGTTCGTGTCATGGGGCTGTGCAGCTACGTCGCGGTGCGTGCGATCTATTTAAACAATCGATTGCGAGCTAGTGTAAGTATGTGTTGGCTGTTTATTTTTCTTTGTTTACTGAGTTCGTATTAAGTACTACTCTTTGATAGTGGATTGAATGTGGAAGCTTAATTGTGGTATCGGATTCTACCTCTGCAACTGAAGAAAATCTGTGGCCGCGTTTAAGTGTTTACGTTAAGTTCGTTTACAGATCGGGAGAACAAATATTTTTCGATTGTAAATTGTGCTTACCTAAAAAGTCAACAATTAGGTCTCACGCTTCGTGTCTTAACAATTTGAAACAATGCTTAAGGATAGCACATTAATCATGGTATGTACAGTTTCAAGTATCAGTGAAGGCAGAGCCCAGTTGGGAAAACAAAAAACACCAGACTTGAGCATTCAGATATCGACAGCGGGTCCTTTAGCAGTAATCCGGATGAAAGGCTGCGACAGAACAGCATTGAAGTTTTTTGGCTTTCCAGCAGTTGGCAGCGGTGTGTCTCAAGCTAGTGTGGACCAATGCATAGTAAACTTCTTTGTTACGAACATATTGCTTTATATGTCGCCGAATCTAAGTCGTTCGAAAAGCTGATAAAAACTTCAAACCCTAGCGAAAGGTAATTTTCCAGGGGAACATTGGGCAGACCCATTGTTGATGAGCATATTCGATTAAAGCAACATCTTATTGAGTAAGGAAATTATTGAAATTCAAACTTATCTACTACGAGTATTTGACGAGTACCCATCATTGTTTTAAGACAATAAGACTTTCACGACAAGAAGAAGCTTATCTTTTATTTTTATGAACAGTGGTGTAGTCTGTCTTGTACAGTGCCTGATAAGGACTCAAAACCTTACGATACTGTTGCCAACCTTTTAAATCAATCCTCTGACGGTGATGAGTTACAATTTATTACAGTAGAAAACCTGCTTTTCATATCTGACCGTTGTCAGCTCATTGTAGGAGATGACAATACACTGGACAACTTCAATGCTTTACCAGTTTATTTAAGGTGTGCTGCCCATAAATTCAACTTGATCACAAGCAAAGATGCAGATGCTGTTCTACAAATAGCTGATTTTAAAATTGCCTATAGAAATTCTATGGCTAAAGCACGTGTTCTTTGCAATCAGCATTCACGAAGTAGAATGGTAGGAAATAGCATTCACACTGAATAGATGGAACTCTACTTATGACGCTATTGTTGTTTTTACCGCAATATAAGAAAAACAGAGACCTCCTGCTCTTTATAAAGTTATGACTCAATTAAAGATTTAAACTTTCAACGATGAAGATGTGATCATAAAGAAGGCGTATGTTAAGGTAATTTTGATAAAATAAATGTATATCTTCTTTTCTTTATGACTTCGCTAAAACGATATTATTACTGGTTTGCAGGTTATGGCACCAGTCGCTGGTGCCCCTGATGAAATTCACGAAGAAGCTTAAGCATATCTCTGGTCGCTTCTGCTAACAATTACGGCAACTGTATTTAAATTGAAGAATATAAACGCTATGTGTTTTGTGAAATGGACAGCTATTAAATGACGTATGTAAAAGGCTCTGATCTCCACTAGACGATGAACAAAGCCAACTTGCACCTTTTCATCCAAAGTCCCAGCCGATATGGCTAGAATTGTATGACAAGAGTCGAGTGGAAGTAGTAAGATAACGAATGGAGAAAACTGTAGAACACGTTTTGAGGGGCGAAGCCACCGAAAGTTCAAAGGACAGAGATACTTTAAGTGGCCATGGCGGAAGTAGCAACAGCTAAGGCAAACTGGAATACTTTCTTTATGCATGTCTCTCAGTGCAAACAGAAGCCTAGTAGTAGCACATCTGCAAAAAGTAAAGCCCAGAGGTAGTCAAAATGTGCCTAGGCATGAAATCAAAAGACCTATTCAACGATGCGGTATTTGTTGGAAACAGGTTTTCGTAAAATTATTTGTTAAATGCCCATATACACTCGAGTGCTGCAGTCAACGACATTTTCCTGTGGGCAAAGATATTTTGTCTCCCAAACGAACCTCAGGCTGTGATTAATATTTTAACGTGCTCGTATTGATGAAGAGAAATATGCATCTTATGTCATATATTATCTAAATCTCCAGTATTTTGATTCTCCCGTGATTTAACATGGACAACTAAATAATTATAAAACTAAATTATTAAACTGGTTTTTTATTCATCTTCCTACCTAAACTTCCCCAAACCAATTATTTTTATTTAAACGACAGGAATATGTTTTGATTTGATCATTTCACCACAACATAAAGTTTACTACCACGTGTCAACGAATAACTTTAACTTCCTATAAATCTCCTGTACATGAACACTTTAAGATTTAACGAAGTTAACTTTTTTAGTAAAGGATTAGCGATTAGTGGAGTTAAATTTCTGATCAACGTTTCCCAGCTATGAATAACACTGTATCACTGCCCAAATCATCACCAAAAACCCGCCATGTTTCACTCTACGTCGAAAGTTGGAAACAGTGTGAAAAAAGACTTACCCGAGCAAATGACTTTCTTCCACTAGTCAATAGTCCAGGTTTTATACCTGCAGTGACAGGTGATCCTGACAGTCTTTTGCATTAGTGGTGAGTAGATTTACAATTCCAGCTTCGCCTACAGTTCCCTGGTTATGGAGCACCTAAATGTTCTTTTAGCGCTGACATGGTTCGCAAGTACGACATTTAGTTCTGCAGTGACTTTTGCAGAGTCGTCGTCTTATTTTTCGTCACAATCCTCTTTCAATAACCGTCTGACACGATCTCTCAACAAACACCTTCGTCCCTATTGTTCCTTAGCAGATAATGATTTTTCCGCTTTTCCTGTATGTTGTACAAACCTTCGATACGGTACCTCTCGAGACACCAAACACTTCGGCTCCCTTGGTTACGCAAGCACCCACCATACGAGAACCATCAATTAGGCCACGTTTGAATTCAGTTGGCTCCGACGTAATGCAGTTACAGTTACGCAGGACGCTTTTTGACCACGACTGACACTTCCAGTGTACTGAGGACAGGTGCTGTTCGTGGGGAAATACAGCAGCGCAATCTGCAGGCTTGGTTATCAACTATATTTATACTGAAGCATGTACACTGAAGAGCCAAAAGAAACTGGAAGACTTGCCTAATACCATGTAGGGCCCCGCGAGAGCGCAGAAGTACCGCAAAACAACGTGGCATGGACTCTACTGATGACTGACGTAGTGCTGGAGGGAACAGACGCCATGAATCCTGCAAGGCTGTCAATAAATCCGTAAGAACACGAGGGGGTGGAGACCTCTTCTGAACAGCACGTTGCAAAGCATCCCCGATATGTTCAATAACCTTCATGTCTGTGGAGTCTGGTAGACAGAGGAAGTGTTTAAACTCAGGAGAGTCTTACTGGAGCCACTCTCTAGCAGTTCTGAACGTGTCGAGTGTCGGATTGTCTTGCTGTAATTGCCCAAGTCCGTCGGAATACACAACGGATATGAATGGATGCAAGTAACCAGACAGGATGCTTACGTAAGTGTCACTGTCAGACTCGTACCTAGACGTATGAGGGTTCGCATATCACTCCAACTACACGACAGCCCGAACAATTACAGAGCCTCCATCTGCTTGAACAGTCCATGGATTCATCAACTTTTCTCCATACCCATACACGTCCATCCGCTCGATACAATTTGAAACGAGACTCTTCCGACCAGGCAACATGTTTCCAATCATCAACAGTGGAATGTCGGTGTTGACGGACATAGTCCGGCCGCTGTGGCCAAGCGGTTCTAGGTGCTTCAGTCCGGAAACTCGCTGCTGCTACGGTCGCAGGTTCGAATTCTGCCTCGGGCATGGATGTGTGTGATGTCCTTAACTTAGTTAGGTTTAAGTGGTTCTAGGTCTAGGGGAGTGATGACCTCAGATGTTAAGTCCCATAGTGCTTAGAGCCATTTGAACAATTGTGACGGGCATAGGGGCGGCGTGAAGCTTTGTGTCGTGCAGTCATCAAGGGTACACGAGTGGGCCTTAGGCTCTGAAAACACATATCGATGATGTTTCACTCAATGTTCGCACGCTGACACGCGTTGAAATCTGTAGCAATTTGCAGAATGTTTGCACTTCCGTCACGTTGAACAATTCTCTTCAGCCGTCTTTGGTTCCATTCTTGCAGCATCTTTTTCCGATCGCTGCGATGTCGGTAACTTGATGTTTTACCGGATCCCTGATATTCGCGGTACACTCGTGAAATGGTGCGGGAAAGTCCCCACTTCATCGCTACCTCGGAGATGGTATGTCCCATCGCTCGTGTGCCGACACCACGTTCAAACTCGTGCGCCAAATTTAGCACCACGTTCAATCTCACTTAAAGCATCCTAAACTGTACTGTAATAGCAGTAACCGATCTAGCAACTGCGCCAGAGGCTTGTTGTCTTATGTAGTCGTTACTGACAGCAGCGCCGTATTCTGCCTGTTTACCTTCTTGCGGTGTTTCCATATTTTTGTCCACCCTCGTAGTTTAACAATGTTAGTTCCTACCTTTAAAGGAAGCAGAAGTCCGTTGGTATTCAGTCCATTGGTAGAAAATTAGACAAAAAGACGGTCTGTTGGGTTTGTTTTTGCTGGAGCTAAATCGTTGTCTGAAAGGCTCCCCTGAGACGATGCCTCCCGCACGACAGCCGGTAGGTCTGTGGCCACAGCCTCAGCGAACGCAACACAACACAACACAGCACAGCACAGCACAGCACAGGACGGCAGAGCAGAGCAGAGCTCTCCGGAAGGCCAGAGCCGCGCCTGGGGATGCGCTCCAGCTGACGGTACGGGGGGCGGGGGCAGGGCAGTCGGCAGGACACGCGTGCCGTGGCTGCTGGTGCGGCGTGTTTGCCGCATTACGCCCACCTCGCGCCGCCTGGGGGGCGCCGGCTGGATTGTTATGGAAGCCGGGGCCAGCCACCTCCACCTCCGCCTCCGCCGGGACTTCCCAGAGGTCATTAACGGCCAGATTAACGAGCTCTCGCCTGCTGCCCGCCGGACCCCGCGAGTCGCCGCAATGCCGCGTCCCGTGCCACCTCGTTCGCTGGACACCACTGGATACCGGTCTGTCTGCTGGGGCGCTCTTTGGTAACTTAACCCTCTTGCATTAATAAAGAATTAAAAAAAAAGAAAAAAAAGCTGCCACACCTCTCGCACTGCAAGTGAAAGGATCTGCCTAGACAAGCAGAAAAGTTATTTCATTTCTGATAAAGAGGGTGGCCAAAAAATTCTCGTACCATTCCTTACACAATTTGGGAAATAAATAGTTGTTTTCGGTATCCCTGCTTTTAGGCTGACGAAGAGCACAGTTAGTGTGCAAGAGTTGGAAAAGTACCAGCCTCTAGTATTGGTATAGGCTGGGATGCCATCACAATACCAGACTGTGTACATGATGAATCGTAATTCTTACGTAGACATGTGGTAAATGTGTACAATACTTCAGCTCCACGACAACGGATTCATGGATTATTGCGGTTACACCAGGACAGAGATACAGCAAGTTTTGCTACTGAGAAACATAGATTTATTCATGAACAACACAACATGTAGGTAGCTGGATTCAGCGTTGTTCAGCAACATATCCAGCCCCAGTGAAATAGCCACTGTGTGTCGCGGACCACCGGCCATTGTGACCAAGCGGTTCTAGGCGCTTCAGTCCTGAACAGAGCTGCTGCTACGGTCGCAGGTTCGAATCCTGCCTCGGGCGTGGTTGTGTGTGATATTCTTAGGTTGGTTAGGTTTAAGTAGTTCCAAGTCTAGGGGACTGATGACCTCAGATGTTAAGTCCCATAGCGCTTAGAGCCATTTTAACCATTTTTATCCCGGACCCTACCGCGCAAGGAAACTCAGTATGGTGAATAATCAGCTCACTTGTTCTGTGATGCCTGTATACTAAAAATTTAAGTCTATTGTGTTCTAAAGTGCTTTAGTGGTTACTAAATGACACATAAGGTTTCCCTTTTCCGAAATTAGTAAGGCTACATAAATTACTATAATGCAATCTATCCTGAGTTCAGCTTCTTCAGGCACTGATACTGTAATAGCGCATGGGACATTCTATTTGATACCTCAAATGATTTCATATAATCCACTGATTGACTTTCCCTTTGCTGAAACCAAATTTAACCTCCCTAACAACCTGTATGTATCCTCTGAATAGCAAGATGTACCGGTAGATCCAAACTTGTGCAGTCATTTATAAAATGGTTACACGTCGTCTTGGTGAGCTTGTGGTAACAGAGTATCACAACACTTTAATCAAAATGTGGTGCTGCAGTCTTCTCGAAGATCTAGAGAGAAACTGACCTTCGATGATCTCAAAGTAACTTACTAATTCCGAGAGTTAATTGCTTTTAATATTCTTTACGATCAGAAGCGATACTCAGTGAAACATCGCTTGAATTATTAGACGCTGCAATATTTAGTTTAGATACTTCCTTACCCCCTTAAGGTTTCTCACGTTCGTTATCTCACGAAAGTTATACTCAGACTCATTTCACTGAATTTATGAAAAACGGAAACTTGCAATAAAGGTATCAGGTTTCCACCAACCACGTAATTGTTATTGTCTGAATAATGTAGAAGTTTCACATCGACCACACGGATTAAAGTTGTGCGAAATGTGTGCTGTTCTCAGCATAGCCACCAAAGCATCAATTCTTCAGCGTACATTTGAAAATCATCTAAGATGCAGAACTTATTTGGTGAGTGGTATACCAACTTGCAAAATCTCATTACGAATTAACTGCAGTTCATAAACAGACAGAAAACTGATTTACCGAACCGCATTTTTTGGAACCAGTGTAGCTTTCTCTCTCTTCCACAGTATGTATAAACGCAGCCGCTTTTAATAGCCTACCATTTCACACCGTAAGAACCTACACCTTGTCTCTATCACATCCAAGAACAAAGTAGGAATAATACACAGCTTATTTCTCCATCAAAACTTGCAAAGCGTGCCCAATATCTGCGTGCCAGTGCACGCAGTGACTTAGGCCGGTCACGCAGATAACAGCTTCAAGATAATATGCTAACGTAGCAGACACCATAACGGAAGTCGATCGATGGGTTCAGAAATAAGAAGAAAAGCTGCTCGCAGATAGTCAACATGACATATATTGAATCTGTGGCAGTTGGTAAATATGTAGGTATAACAGACTGCTATCAATACGGCTCAACGTCAGTACAAGACTAAGAAAGCACTGCACAGAAGTCATGTTGAAACCTTCGAAGTACAGGTCCTGATATACTGCGAAAGATGTGAGGGTGGAAGTGGAGACACGTTGATCTCTGTGTAAGACACGATTCTACAGAAAAATTTCGGCTGCACCCACAGTGTGTGAGTATTCCAGTTTACATCTTTTTTTTTTTATCTCCAGAGGTTCGGGAATATCTCAGACACACTATACAGATTTTGGCAACTTTGAAAATAGTTGGTTATCTAGCCATGACCCACAAGTTTTTATCACAGTTCCTCAGAAAGTAAAAGTTGGAGAAAATGATTCAACCATTAGTTGTTTCAGAATGTTGGGTATAAGTCCAATGCCTAAACAAATCTTCTCGCGTTATCAGTCAAATGACAAAATCGTCCTGAAGTAATGTTTCAACGAGTCTTGCAATCGTTATCTTCGCCTGACGAGGACGAGCATAAAAGAAATTGAAATGTTGTTTCAATGTGACGGTTCCTCATGGTTGATAACATTAGATTTTTATTAGTGAAATTCGCACAGAAAGCTTGCAGTGTCAATAGAATTATGTGACTTAATAATTTTTTGCAGTACATTCATACTTCTCTTCTTTCCTTAAACTAGATCACCTTAAATGGGATCGTAACTGCCACCAATTAGTCCAGCGACACCCAAAACTATAGATTAGACAAATATTTTCGTTCTTTTCAATCATTTTCAAGTGTGATAGCCTTCCTTACACCACATCCAACCATTGTCTGGTGTTGGAGTCTAACAACCGCAATAATATTTTCAGATAGTTAGTGCTGTGTCTACCGTATTTGAAATTATACCAGGCGTTTGGGAGTTACGTGTCTCCCCCTTTCCAGACCTAATCCATCTCCTCTTGTTACTAGCTTTGTCTCACGTCAATGTAGTGACTCATTCGTGTCCCAAGTTTGCTTGAAATTACTCCAGATTTTCCTGCTCAGTTACTACTCATGTAGGGGCTAGGCATGTTATACTTCGACGGTATAGGTTTTGAGGCACCGATTATAGTTGGAACTATTAGGATACTTTCCCAGATTTGGCGGAATATGCATTGACTATACCCAGTAGTTGCTTCTCTCCCTTAAATTATTTAACGAATAAATTATTAACAAACATCAAGTCTTTGTCATTTCAACGGACGCAATTCAACTTACACCACGAGTGTGGGAGTAGCTTCACAGGATAGACAGTACGTCTGGGCTACCAAGATTGCGCCAAGCACTTGCCTGAGGAACTGAGTAAGTTTTTGACGTTTTTCGTACCTTGCAAAACTACTAATTGCTGTTCATTGACTTGTCACTAGCTTCGACATAGACTGAGAATGGAGCTGGTACCCAATGCGCTATCAGCCAAGTGAAATGCCTAATAAACAACATTCAGTATGGTAAAATGTAGCAGTATAGTTGTCCAGGTCAAAAATTGAGCATGGACTGTACAAACTGACAGATTCTATCAAATAAGATATGCTGTGCTCGGTTCCAAAATAAAATTCTATGAATAACACTTTTGAAATTCCATAATTGTGAGAGACCTTGATTCTGAACTCCTAGGTGTGGTAGCTAAGGTTTTCGTCGAAAATAAGATCCGATTTCCCCAAGATATTTCTAAAACTTACAATTTCTTTCATACTACCTTGAAGGACATTAAAGTAAACACAATGTAAATGGCTAAAGAAAATTCATACCCTCTTATTGAACGAATAATGTATCTGTCTGGTTATTATTCCACCCTACTAATTGTCAGCTGCGTTCGCAGGATTGTTGCTGTAAGGCTGAGAGAAGAAGAAAGAACAATGGAAGGGGGAGAGGAGGGATGCACTAGCTCGTATAGGGTCAGGAGGGGGAAGGGAAGTCGGTACGTCCATTCCAAAGGAACTCGCCTAAGTTTCACCATAAACGATACAGTGAAACCACGTAAAACCTGAACGATGACAGGAAGGGGTACGAAACACAATCCTGCATCACATCGCTCATTGGTCAATGGAAACAAAGGCACAAAAAAGAACATACGTTCGTGGTTAAAGACGACTGATATAGTTTAAATGAACGATAGTTTCCCTTCCTACTGTAGGTGTAACAATTGTAGTCTAACGACATCGTCGGCAATAAAGTTGTCACCCTACACTATGGAGCTTGAAGATTAGCGTCCTTTCTTCAACGTTACCAAAGTTGTCTTAACCACCTTAATATCTAACACTTTGTTAGGAGAAAAAGGAACGTACGTAAACTTTATAGATTCCAGAACTCACGCGGTATCCGAGTAAGCAGTTGTCTAATTTCATGGAATGGTACGAAATACTGGATAGCTCGTGTGCTCAACACCATAATAATTGACAGGGCATTTGCACTTCTCTTTCACGAAAACTTCTTCTTTCCAACGAACCTGGGAAGTTATCGTCTCCGAAATATGTTAAAACGAACATGGAACGTATATTTAGCTTTCCGTGGTAGGTATTGAAAAATACTGAAATGGGTTACGTAGTGACCAAGTGCTATATCGCGGATTGCAAACAGTGCTGAGCGTAGGTCCCATATATTCTGCCATGTACAAACTGTGGCATCGATTTCCTTTCTGAGCAAATGTTATTTGACCTTGGAATGTTGGTATCTAGTTGATGGAGATAGCAATATCGGTCAGATGGTAAGTTATCACTTAAGATGTGCCTTACGACGTGATCTAGCAGCTCTTATTATCTCTACGTGAAATTCAAGTTATGGTGTCCTGTAAGTGACTTGCAGTAGCGATTTATGGAGTCCAGCAACTGTAGCCACTAACGCTTCGCTGTAATTGGCCCTTATTACCAGAAAAGGTACGGCATTATCTGTACCGAGCGAGGTGGCGCAGTGATAACCACACTGAACTCGCATCCTGCCATCCTGATTTATGTTTTCCATGATTTTCCGAAGTCGCCCCAGACAATTGACGGGATGGTTCCTCTGAAACGTAATGTTCCTCCATCCTCAGTTTTATTTATATTTGGTTTCTGATATAAATTTCACAGTGATAAAGACTATCTACGAAAATAGAGAGTATTGATTCCACCAGCGGACTGGCTACTTTCGAAATTACTATGAAGGCGATTTACAGCTTTGGATCGGTGAACGCCCTTTTGAAATAATTTCTTCCTGTCACTGTTCTGTCTCAGAGAAGGAGGCCGGTGGGATAGCGATTCCTCAGTGCAGTCCCTCAACATCTTCCTAGAATGAGAACGTAATGGACATCTATGACAGAAGGCAGCTAAAGTGTCAGCTGCGACCAGCACACAGTAAAATGAATCCATCCACCGAAATAGCCCCGTTCTTGGGGCACGCAGCGGAGGAGATTAGCAGCAAGTAGGTTTTCAGGAAAGAAAAATTAATGGACGGCTGTGGGTAACAATTACGGCCTTGCCGCAGTGGTAACATCGGTGCCCGTCAGATCACCAAAGTTCAATGCTGTCGGTCTTGGCTAACACTTGAATGGGTCACCATCGGGGTCCATCGGGCGCTCTTGTCAGGAGGGGTACACTCAGCCCTTGAGGAACTACTTGACTGAGGAGTAGCGGCGCATGTCACGAAAACTGAGAATGGCCTACAGAGAGGTGTGCTAACCACCTGCCCCTCGGTATCCGCATCTGGTGACGCCTAAGGGCTGAGAATGACACGGCGGCTGGTCGGTAAGGTTGGGGCCTTCAAGGCCTATTCGGGCGCTGTTTATTTTATTTTATTTTTTTGTGGATAAGAATTGGGGGTAGCTGGATGAAAAAGTTACGCTTTCGGAAATCGCCAGATACTTCGTCGTCGGTAATGAAAAAGAGAGGTAAGGACTAGTGACAATCACTCTTCATTAGTCGTTTGGTCGTTTGTCCACACGTAGGTAGTCCTATACATGTAAGCTATACAGGGTGTGCCAGAAGGAGACAATATTTCTAGACGTGAAAATTATCGCTTACAGAAAACTCTTGTAGACTCGCGTTTTATTTCAAATGACACACAAGATCGATGTTTACAGCTATTATACTTTAAAATATGTTTATTTTGTTATTAATTTCTATGTATGTCGGCATACAAATTTACATCAGTTCATAATACTTGTTCAACAGTGTGTAATTCTTACTTATAAATTCCGTAAATATTTCTGACATCATCTTTCTCGTTTCTTGAAGTCGGAAAGATAACAATAAGGACTGCTGCCTTGCTGAACGCTTCATCACTACCGAAGGAAGTCATAAGTAGTTTAAAAGTACGAGGTGCAGTACCACTAAGATTTTATGGTCATCCTAAAGTTCACAAGATGGGTAAGGATGAGCGTCTAGACGACTTGCGTGCTAACGAAGACTATTGGTTCACCAACTTATTTTTCTGCCAAATATTTAGCTTCCTTATTAAAACCATTGGTAGAAAAGTGTAGTCACCCCATTCGTAATTCTATGGATTTTATTCAGAGACTTAGCAATGTCAGGCTAAATAGTACGGATGTATGGAAGTGCTTGTTAGTTTTGACGTGGTATTATTATACACCAAGATACCTTTAAAGGACTCTTTATCTCTTATCAGCCAACATTTTCAAAAGAACATTACGGCCTTATTTGAACATGTGCTTTATCATCATATTTTCAGTTTAATGGTGAATTTTATGAGCAGATTAATGGCGTTGCTATGGGAAGCCCTCCCTCTGGTAGCTAATTTATTCATGGAAGACTTCGACGACAAGGCACTGGACTCAGCAAGTTTTAAACCAATGGTCTTCTGGAGGTACGTGGATGACACATTTGCGGTATGGCCGCACGGGGTGGGTGAATTACATCGATTTCTTGAGAATTTGAATTCTATCCATTCCAGTATCAAATTTACTATGGAAATAGAAAATGACGCTGCCTCCCCTTTTTGGATGTTGTCGTTCGCCGGAAAGTTGATGGCACATTAGGACGTACCGTATATCGGAAACCAACACACACAAATCTTTATCTTCATGTCAGTAGCTACCATCACCCTTCACAGACGATAGGTGTCCTTAAGACCTTAGTGCATAGGGTGCACTGTATATCCGATAAAGACAATTTGCAAGAAGAGCTCACATACCTCAAGAGCTTTTTAAACCGAATGGATTTTTTCTGCACAAAATTCGTAGAGAATTCAGTGCAAAACCTAGAATGCCGGTATGTTTTGGGGAAGAAGATGGTAATTCCTTCAGATCTAGTACGTTTTTTCCCTATGTGGGTGCTCTTTCTTCGAAGATAGGCCGTATTCTTGAGAAACACAATGTTAAAGTGATCTTCCGGCCTCCCACGAAGAGTGCAGCTTTACTCTGCTCCGTGAAGGACGATTTACGGCTTCGTAAAGCGGGTGTGTACCAGATTCCTTGCGGAAATTGTGAGAAGTCGTACATAGGTCAAACAACACGCACCGTTCATGAGAGATGTGTGGAGGATCGAGGGTACACACACTTATTACAGCCAGATAAGTCAGCTGTGGCCGAACATTGTATTGATACATGGGATTTCATGAATTACAATGATGTGAAGATCTTAACATCAACCTCTTCCTTTTGGGAATCTGTCTTCAAGGAAGTGTAGAAATTAGATTACCTAATAAATGGTTCAAATGGCTCTGAGCACTATGCGACTTAACAGCTGTGGTCATCAGTCCCCTAGAACTTAGAACTACTTAATCCTAACGAACCTAAGGACATCACACACATCCATGCCTGAGGCAGGATTCGAACCTGTGACCGTAGCAGTCGCGCGGTTCCGGACTGCGCGCCTAGAACCGCGAGACCACCGCGGCCGGCAGATTACCTAATAATTTAATAAATAGAGATAATGGTTTTAATTTGGACAAAGCATGGAATCCGGCTCTTGGGGTAATTAAACGGCAGAGAAGTCGTCGTCATGGTGTCACTGCCGCCGATCATACATCTATAAGCGAATCGAATGTCAGTGCTCCTTCGCCACAGGTGACGCATGTGTAAGCGTATTTCCTTGCCGCCGACCAGCATCTGTGACCAGCATGCGCAGTACCGCAGCGGTGGAGTATATAAGGCCGTGTTTGGCATCCTGTCGTCAGTCTTGTGACTCACTCTGAGGATAGCCGGACGATATGCAGCCGAAATATCATTGAAGAAAATTTTAATTGCGCTGCTGCAAGCCCGAAATTTAATGGGCTATTCATTACTCCGCGAAAAGTTAAAAGTGCACATTTACTTTTATCAGTTATTCCCATCGAAAGCTAATATGTGTAATAAGGAAAACCGAATTAAAGTTTCTTCAATGTATGCCACAGAAACACACTCAAAGAAGATTTAGTTTAAACGTGAAGGGTATTCAGCTGTATCAACCTAACAGTAGTTTTAGCAGCTACAAGATGAATGGTTTTAGCTCCATTTCATTTTGGCGAGGTGTTTTGAATCCACATTGGGCTCCATCGTGCAGAAGAACCACCCATTAAACTGGCGGTTGGTATATTGGAAACGGTATCCGAAGAAGCCTTCACAGTGAGCAAAAGGATGTGCTTGGAAAACAAAAGTAAATAAGTCCAAATGTGTTGGATCCGATATGGAGTTGATCCTACAATGTACTATTACACTTCGCTCTTTGGCCTACGGCAATGTCAAAAGTATCTTGTCGCATTATGGTTCGGATTCCACGTAAACAAGTGTAAATACGGTCCCCGTCTTAACCCCTGCGAACCCTCAGACCTGGCTGGGTAACTCAGTTCAAAGGTTTGAGGAAGGCTAAGGCATGCAATCTCGTTTAGGACCATGGTTAGTAAAGAACAGTGGTTTTCAATGCAACCTTTGAGTTTACGACAGTTTTGTACTACTTTCTTTTGCTTAAAGTGAGAATATATTTTAAGCAGTTAATTCGCTATTTTCATAGACCTTATTTGTGAAATTACCACATATATGTGACAATATTATGTAATTTATTACTGGCTGAATGTTGATGTACGTAATTTGAAATGTTTTTCTTTCTTTACACTTAGTGTTAAATACTTTAAAATTCATAGAGATACTGCAAGAGCCTTAAATCGATATAGATTATTAGTGCCGTGTTTCATGCATTTCGATCTCAGCAAATATCTTATGAGCCCATGATCAATGTTTATATATTTAGCGTCGCGATTCTCAAATAGCCGCGATATACTTTTCTTGGACTCCACTTTAATTGCGAAATATGCGGGCGTCTTACGAAGTGGTTCCAAAAGACAGATCAACGGAGGCTGGGAGTACTTTTTCTCCGGACGACAGAGATATAGTGCGGCTATCAGAGAGAACACTTATTGGTTTCCTGCGGGGGGGAGAATAAACGTGCTTCTTTTGCGGGAGCAGTTGGCGAGGATCAAATAGCAGGCTCGTGGTGTATGGGCGTCACGTAGCAGAGTCCAGGTGACTCCGGCCACCCTCCAGGATAGCGGGATAGTCTCCTGATGGCTGAGATGGGGCGGCGCAGCCCGCGGCGGGACGAGGGGGCCAAAGAGTTCTGAGGGAGAGGAGTGGGCTGCGTCCCGGGGCTGACTTTGCAGGACGTGGCGGCTCCAACTCTCCGTCAAGGCATTCATTCTGTGTCGTATGATAAACGCGTTTAGCAATAATGGTCCTTTTACAAAAGAACGGAAAGCATAAAAAAATACGGTAACAGACAAAGGTACCATAATGTGTAGAATTTCTTTATATTGTGTGTTATCGTCCAAACGGTAACTGGTACTCAGTATTTTGATTTCAATGACGCGTCATATTAACTCGAAATGTTCACTCTAAGAAAAATAAATAAAAAGCGGAGCAGTACGAAGGAATGATCCGAAAGGGATGGGGATCGGAAGATGTGAAGTACATGCATATGCACAGACAAACAAGTGAATAAAGTTTCAGAAAAATTGGAAGGTTTATTAAAGCGAAAGAATTTCACCAAGTGAGTAAGCCAATAACGCGTTGGCCCGCCTCTGGCACTTAACGCAAGATGTTATTCGGATAGGTATTGATTGACAGAGTTGTTGAAAGCCCTCCTGAGGCATATCGTTGAAATTCTGCCCATTTGGCGCGTTAGATCATCAAAATCCCCAGCTGATTGGAAGACTCTACTCATATTGCTCCAAATGTTCTCCAGGGTTTGACAAACACGAAGATAAGCAGTAGATATTCTCGTCACTTGCGAGTGGGTGTTATCTTGCGGAAATCTAATCTCAAGATGACTGGTCATGAGGGACAACAAAACGGGGAGTAGAATATCGCCTATGGACTGTTGTGCTGTAAGGTTGCCACGGACGACAACCGGAGGGGTCTTGCTGTCAAAAGAACTGGCTCTCCAAACCATCAGCCTGGTTGTCGGACAGTACGGCGGGCGACAAAAAATGTTTGAAATGGCTCTGAGCACTTTGGGACTTAACATCTGTGGTCGTCAGCCCCTAGAACATAGAACTACTTAAAACTAAGTAACCTAAGGACATCACACACATCCATGGCCGAGGCAGGATTCGAACCTGCGACCGTAGCGGTCACGCGGTTCCAGACTAAAGTGCCAAGAACCGCTCGGCCACCCCGGCCGGCACGGAGGGCGACAGTCAGGTTGGTATACTACCGCTATTCGAAGAAAGCCCCGATGACGAACGAAGGCGTATCTGGTAGATGCCCCCAGAGAGTGGCAGGCTACCACCCTGACTGTCGTCTGCCATATGGCCCGACTAGGAGTGATGGTCTGGGGTGCCATTCCTTTTCACTGTTGTCTTCCACGGCACTCTTACAGCACAGCGCTACGTCGACGATATTCTACGGTCCGTTTTGTTGCCCTTTATGGCAACCTATCCAAAACTTACATTTCAGCAAGACAATTCCCGCCAGCACACAGCGAGAGTTCTACTGTTTGTCTTCGTATCTGCCAAACCCTACCTTGGCTAGGAAGGTCGGTGGATCTCTCCTCAATTGAGAACGTTTGAAGCATCACGGGCAGGACCCTCTAACCAGCTCGGCATTTTGACAATCTAATGCGCGTATTGCACAGGATTTGGTACTATACCCGTCAGGAGGACATCCAGTAAATCAATCAATGAATTCCAAGTCGAATAACTGCTTGCCTAATGATAGAGATGAACCAACGAGTTATTGACTTGCTTATTTTATGAAGATGACGATGATGTTAGCCCGCCCGGATAGCCGAGCGATCTAACGCACGGCTTTCCGGAGTGGGAAGAAGCGCCTGGTACCCGGACGAATCAGCTCAGTGGACTTGTGTCGAGGTCCAGTGAGCGGGCCAGTCTGTGGATGTTTTTAGGTGGATGGTTTTTTGGCGGTTTTCCACCTGCCTCGGCGACTTCGGGCAGGTTCCCCTTATTTCGCCTCAGCTACACTATGTCGGCGATTCTTGCGCAAGCACGTTCTCCACGTACGCGTACACCACCATTGCTCTACCATGCAAACATAGGGGCTACACTCGTCTGGTGTGAGACGTTCCTTTGCGGTGTTCACCGGGGGCCGAACCGCACAATAACCCTGGGTTCGGTGTGGGGCGATGGAGGGGTGAAGTGGACTGCAGTAGTCGTCGTAGGGTTGTGGATCATTACGACTGCGGCGGGGATGGAGCCTCTCCGTCGTTTCTAGGTGCCCGGTTAACATACAATACATACAATACAATGATGATGTATGGTTTGTGTGGCGCTCAACTGCGCGGTAATCAGCACACGTACCAAGTCCCAAATTTAACGTGGTCCAAGTTCTTCACAATCCAATCCAGCCCCAGTCACAAATGATGATAATAATGGTGAAAAGATGAGGACAACACAAACACCCAGTCCCCGGGCAGAGAAAATCCCCAGCCCGATCGGGAATTGAACCCGGAACCCCGTTATCCATAGACAGCAACGATAGCCACTAGACCACGTACTGCGGACTTATTTCGTGAAGTTCCTTGAATAAATAACCCATTTTTCCTAAAATTTTCTTTCTTTGTTTGTCTGTACATATGTACCAGATCTATCGCATTGCATCCCGTTCGGATAATTCCTTAGTGGTGCACCGTTCCGCTTTTTTTCTTTAGTTTTAGAGTGTATTTCATAGATAAATGTTTATTACACATATCTCTAAACTATCTACTTAAACAAGTCTCTCGAGACGGATCTTCGACTAATCACAAAGAAAGCAGTACGAATATAAATGAATCCCCTGAGGTGAGAGGCTTAAAATTATTGAGATGTGGCGACTGCAGGCGCCAGGGTATAGGCGATAATTCTTACTCGTCCTCGTAAAACCAGATGTGCAAGCTGTGTGACCAGGACCTCTGTCGTCTTAGAACACAGCATGACCACTGGGAAGATGGTATGTAGCCTAGAAAACTTAGCGGACATTTCTATAAATGTAATCGAGATCCAGTAATATTCCATTCACTTACGGAGCGATAAAGAAATACTTATCTGCACTGATTAGCCGAAACATTATGACCACCTGCTAAGTAGCTGGAATGCCCGTCTTTGGAACGAAATACGTTACCAGTTCTGAGAGCCAGGGATCAGACAGCTTTTTGGTAGGTTTTCGGAAGTATGTGCCATTAGATATCTACGCACAGTAAGGAACGTTCAAGTAAAGGACCGATAATTTGCGTACACGGCGATGCCGCCCGATAGAGGACCAGATGGGTTCCATACGATTTACTTCAAGCGAATCTATTCCCCGAGGCATCAACTTGAGTTTATTATAATGCTCCTCAAACCACTGTATGATAGTTCTGGCTCCGAAAAACAGACAATGGTTCAAATGGTTCAAATGGCTCTGAGCACTATGGGACTTAACTGCTGAGGTCATCAGTCCCCTAGAAATTAGAACTACTTAAACCTAACTAACCTAGCCGGCCGGAGTGGCCGAGTGGTTCTAGGCGCTACAGCCTGGACCCACGCAACCGCTACGGTTGCAGGTTCGAATCCTGCATCGGTCATGCGTGTGTGTGATGTCCTTAGGTTAGTTAGGTTTAAGTAGTTCTAAGTTCAAGGGACGGATGACCTTCGAGCTTAAGTCCCACAGTGCTCAGAGCCATTTGAACCATTAACTAACCTAACGACATCACACACATCCATGCCCGAGGCAGGATTCGAACCTGCGACGGTAGCGGTCGCGCGGTTCCAGACTGTAGCGCCTAGAACCACTCGGCCATTCCCGGCCGCCAACAGACAATGACACTGCTGAAAAATGACATCTCCGTCGGGGAAGACTTCATGCTTGGAGAGACGCAAGTGGTTCGCAGCTGTCAGCATGTCTTGGATTACTACCACAGGTGCCACGCAAGCGCAGGAGAACGTCTCCCATGGCATAATACTGGTCCCATCAGCGTGTGCCTGTGAGGCGCTGCACGTTACAAGTTGCCGTTATCTCGATGACGCCGCTTGTGGAGACGACCTTTGACCCAGGGTAATAAAAAAAAGTGATTCACCCGAAGAACCCCCACGTTTCATTGATTAACAGCGGAATTCCAGAAGTCCCAGGTCCACCACAACTGATGATGTCGTTGGGTCAACATGCGAACACGCAGGGGTAATCTGCTTTGGAACTCCATGTTCGACAACGTATGTCATACAATGAGCGGTGGGCTCCGAAAGACTTTTGCTTGTATCAACATTTTGCTCTTTTGGCAGAGATGCCACAGATCACCATCTGACCTGCTTTAATGAGCAGCCAAGCCTCCGAACTCCACGTTCTGTGAAGAGTCGTGGATGTCCATCCGTTTAGCGCCTAGCGGTAGTTTTACTGTCCTATCTCTTTCCCTAGATGCTCACGACAGTAGCACGTGAATATTCGACCAGCTTCCCCGTTTTCAAGATACTAGTTCACAGGTTTTGTGTAATAATAATATGCTCTCTGTGGAAGTCGCTCATCTCAATGTATTTCCCCATTTGCAGCCCATATCTTCGTTAGCCGGTCCCTCCTTCGTGTCTACTTCGCTTACATACTTTTGTTACCGCGTCACGTGCCAACAACGCCGCCAGGCGGCATCCACCGTCGCAATGGGCAGTGGTCATACTGTTCTGGCTTATCAGTGTATATGCCTGCATGCGCGCTATTGAGTGCGTTGCTTTAGTCTCATGGTCTTTACGAAAACGGGAATTTTTTCGTTGATGTAACAGTTGCGCAGTCTTCCTCGATTGCCAATTCGCGATAAATACATCGGTTTTCTTCCCATTAGCCAAACTTACTGTTCTCCAAGGATCCCGTTTACACTTCTGTATTTGCTGTCCTGACCAGTTGGAGGATTAGCAGTGGTCCTCTGAACTGCTTCGTCACATTTCTTCAGACCTGCTTGCCAATAATTTCTTGTTGCTCAATAGGCGGGTGCAAGTCTTTCAACGCCAAATTTGTAAATTTGTGGTAAGATCTTATGGAACCAAACTCCTTAGGTCATCGGTCCCTAAGCTTACACACTACTGAATCTAACTTAAGCTAACTTACGCTGTGCACAACATACACACACACACATGCCCCGAGGGAGGTCTCGAGCCGTTCGAACCGTGACAAGACGCTTAAGACCATGCAGCTACAGCACGGCTTTCAGCGCCACCTCGGTGAGTTGCGTGTCGCTAACATATCCCAATTATCCAATCACGCCTGCCTCGGTGGTCTAGCGGTTCTGGCGCTGCAGTCCGGAACCGCGGGACTGCTACGGTCGCAGGTTCGAATCCTGCCTCGGGCATGGGTGTGCGTGATGTCCTTAGGTTACTTAGGTTTAAGTAGTTCTAAGTTCTAGGGGACTTGTGACCTAAGATGTTGAGTCCCATAGTGCTCAGAGCCATTTCAACCATTTATCCAATCACGAGTAGAAGACCTACAGTTAAACGTGGAATTCAAACCACATGTCGTTCCTAGTGACTTCTCACATCATTAAGAGGCTGCAATGTCAGTAACGGTGCGTTTGCGTATACATTTTACGGTCACCATTGAAGCAGGTCTGTTGGGAGTTCGTTCAAATGGCTCTGAGCACTATGGGACTTAACATCTGAGGTAATCAGTCCCCTAGAACTTAGAACTACTTAAACCTAACTGACCTAAGGACATCACACACATCCATGCCTGGGGCAGGCTTCGAACCTGCGACCGTAGCCATCGCGCGGTTCCAGACTGAAGCGCCTAGAACTGCTCGGCCATTCCGGCCGGCGGGAGTTTGTTATTGGCATTTCTGGAACTTGTACGTACTTTGGATGTCTGAAACGCTAAGTGACAATTTTGAATTGCTTATAATTCGCGCACAGTCTTTGGTTACAGTAGCTGTGTCGCTTGAAGATGTGCTTGTTTTCGTCATCGGTGCTTGGCAGCAAGGAACACGCAAGTTATGTCATTAGAGGAGTATTGAGACAGACGCCGAGCAGAGGACTCGTGGCAACGTTGACGTAAGTTGAGTGCCCTTTTTTTAAGTAAAATGATTTGTGTTTGAATATTGTGAAACAGTTGAGAAAAATTTGATTAGTGATTTAGGGTGAAACGAGATGTGATGAGACTTAAAAAGAGTAAGAAGAGGAATGAAGGCAATATTTTTATTTATTGGCACTGCGGTCGCGAGTAGTTAAAATCATTGTTGTATGAGACATCCACATCAACGTACTTTAAATTTTTCATTAAAGATTGAGTAACTGTAATGTATTTTTCATGTTTATTAATGATTTGTCTTACGTGCGTGAGAGTAGGAGTTTGGTATCGTTGCTTCCTTTTGTCAGTGTTAATGTGTGTTGTACATGAACTTCATACAAGTAATAATATCTCAGATAATTTAAAAACAGTTAAAGAAATTTTTCACCTAAGAACATTGTCCACGTCCTCCCTTGCAGCCACTTTCATTTAAAGCGTGTCTCAGTCAGTGGTAGGTATAAAATAGTTTATTTGTTGTCCGGAGAATTGCAGTAAGCTCTCAGCAACTGCAGTCACAAAGTTTGCAGCAGGCACACAGAGAGGAGCAAGCACCGCGTTCCCAAGCAGTTGCATTACGAGGTAAGATAGTTTTATTTCTGGATCAGTTTGCTACGCAAATCATCAGTATACAGGGACCGCTTTTTAATTAAAGAGATTAATAGTGAATTTTAGGATTTAATCAGTTTTCTCATTTTTAGAAAGATTATAAGCAGGGCCAAATTCATGGTGTATTCTCTCAGGCAGATATACTTCCTTTCTCTCGTAGTTGGAAATGCATAAACCCACGCAAAGCTATGCAGCAGTAAAGTTACAACCGACCAACCAAGCCATTGTGCGTTCAAAATCAAAGGAAAATAATTTTTAAAGGGAACTTTCACCATAGATCATAAATTTTACCCTCTTGCACTTCAAACCAGTTGCAGAAATGTCCGTTGTCCAGGCATCTTGACTTTAAACTTCCTTTCCTCGGTCTCGATTTCTGCGTCTGAAGAATCGTTTAAGAGACCAGCTACTACTCAACGATTTAAAACTCTTCTTCCTTGCAAGACAAATATTCAGCTCCCGTTCATTGTGTACACTGTAATTCACAGTTGCCTACAGCTCCAATTTCTACAGCATTAGCATTCTACAACGTCTATAACGTATAAATGGTTCAAATGGCTCTAAGCACTATGGGACTTAACATCTGAGGTTATCAGTCCCCTAGACTTAGAACTACTTAAACCTAACTAACCTAAGGACATCACACACATCCATGCTCGAGGCAGGATTCGAATTTGCAACGGTAGCAGCAGCGCGGTTCCAGACTGAGGCGCCTAGAACAGCTCGGTCAAAACGGTCGGCTCTACAACGTATAACAGAACTGTCAAGCAAAGACTGACTTCTCTTTATAGAAACGTCAACAGCAGTGTCTCCCACTCCTGGTGCGCTCTACGGACCGGAGGGTATCTCCTGTATTAGTCGCGACATCAGCGAAATGGAGCAATCGCTCGCTGCATCAACTGCCGCAACGGACCACAATATTGCCGTCCGCCGCCCCGTTTCGTTAATCCGCTGCTTTCACCCCAGCACAAAGTAATTGCACAAAGAAAGCAAAAAATTCTTACACGCGCTGTTGCAAATGAGTTCCAAACTAAAAAGAAAAGTCCTTTTAAAAATCGCCGACATCATTTGTTGGATTGGTGGATCAAGGTATAACAAGTCGCTTTAACCCAAAGCTGTGGTGTCGTAAGCACAGAAAGCACCAACCGGCAGTACTAGAGGCGTGGGTAAATCGACAACTCACTCTTGATGTGACATATAGCCCTGCGATTGCCGACAAAGAGGACAGAGCGTTGGCGACGACCGACAAATGATATGCGCTGGTGCCACAGCAGAACGGGCACTTCCAAGTCGGACCGCCTTCTACCCGTGTACTTCGTACCACATCGTCTGCTTCTGGTGAGTCCACACCAGCCCGTCCGCAGTGAATATTCTAGTGGGACAAGAACTGTCCACTATCCAGCATTAGATTCTGGAATAGTAGCTGAACTTCAGGATTTGCTGCCTGAGCCGATTTGGACAAAGTTGAGTATTCGTCAGTAAATGTTTGTGTTCTTGTTACTAAATCCTTATCAGTGTTTCAGTGTTCCCCTTCCTTCTCCTCTAATAATGTTTCCCTAAGGGCACTATAAACAGTAGAGGGTGGCGACGAGTAAAATCTCCTTCCGTGGTTACATCAAAAGTGCCATAAAACAAAACCGATCTGTCATATCTCAAAGAAAAGGCTATATTATAGGCGGGCTAAAAGTGTACATGATCTGTCCGGGATTCGATCCTGCGACCTCTCGGTTTCCAGGTACCATTAGCCCCTACACTCAGGTGATAGAAAAACAAAACACTGGAACTATACCCAGAGCAGGTCACATCAACACACAGAAAATACATGCAGGGTAATTTAGCTAACTTGTTTACCTCAGATATTTCGTGAAGCGTTAAGGATATCACAGTTCTGTTTTCACCCAAGTAAATTGTGAAAACGTCTTCATTAAATGTGGTGCAGTCCCTTGTCCTAGCAGTATTCATTACAGAGAGATGAATATCAATTGTCAAATAGGCTTTGCTTCCTGTATGAACAACAACCATTAAACACACAAATTTTCATCACTCTTTTAGTTCTTTGTCTACCTTCAGCATACGAAGTACCTACCGAAGCAAAAATACAGTGTCAATATCGATATTCCTGCAGCAGGAAACTTCTTTGGGACTTGCATCTTTTTTGAATTGGTCAGAGTAGGTAACGTCGGCCTCCGGTGGCACGGAAATGCAAGTCTAGTAACTTTGATATGACAAGAGATTTTCTGCGTGATCGAGAGCAAGCCGGCCGCTGTCACCGAGCGGTTCTAGTTACTTCGGTCCGAACCACGCGGCTGCTACGGTCGCAGTTTCGAATCCTGCCTCTGGCATTGATGTGCGTGATGTCGTTAGGGTTACGTAGTTCTAAGTTTATGGGACTCATGACCTGAGATGTTGTCCCATAGTGCTTAGAGCCATTTGAACCGTTTTTTGTTCTGTTTTTTTACCGAGAGCACCCATCCCTGAAGAGATGTGGTGCAAGTTGTAGGTTACATAATCTCCGTTCCTCTTACACTTGTTTCACAAAACGGCTTTTGATAATTTCTGCTGCAATGTCTATCCCTTAATATTGAAGACAACATTCTGAGCTTGATATAGACGCATAATTTCGACTAGTTGGTTCTCACGAACCTTAGCGTGCTTAGTGACCGATAGGTACTTCGACATGTGTGCTGTACAACATGGATGTTCTTACTTTCGCTACTCATTCTTTACATTCTCAGTGTGGGTTTCAATGCTTTTTGTAATTGCAGTCATTTTCTACAATGTTTTTCATGTAGGCAACACGTGGCGATACATTTCGTGTCTTTTATTTTCACCCATGTGCATGCGTGCCCTGCGACTGGAATCCCCATTGCATTGTAGGGTAACTGTTAATTGTCTTTACTGATTACGCACACTTAATACGTACTATCGTAATCCTCGACCTAAATTTTTTGTGATAGATGCAGCTTCTGGTACAACAATACGTACGGGGACTGATGACCATAGATGTTAAGTCCCATAGTGCTCAGAGCCATTTGAACCATTTGAACAATACGTACACCTGACACATATATGATCTTTATTTCAGCATAAGAAGTAAGTCTGTCGCTGCATGAGTCGGTGAGACGCGAGACCGGTGCAAAGAGGGATTCTGTTGCGCAAATTAGAAAGTAAATGCGCGAAAGTTTCAGACTACCCATTTTGAAATGGAACTAAAGTAATTTTGTTGTTAATATCCTAGTTCCCAAAGAGGTGAATTCAACGGCGTTTCGATCTTCAAAACCGATTAGTATTTCGGAGAAATTGCCAAATTTAGAACTTAGGATTTATTTGTTATGAATATGAAACCGACTGCTGTTTTAGGTTAAGCTCGTGTTACAATATGGAACTGTCACATGAAGCTGGCAGGGCACTCCAGTGCGATGCAGTTCAGTTCTACTTACTAGAGGGGAACACTTCAGAAACGTTTAACTGAGAACGGTTACTAATCATATTTACTACATATGATTCGGTAGACACACCAGCTGGAGCGCAAAGAATGTGGCGTCTAAGAACGATTCTACGATGAACTATGGTAATGGTTCAAATGGCTCTGAGCACTATGGGACTCAACTGCTGTGGTCATAAGTCCCCTAGAACTTAGAACTACTTAAACCTAACTAACCTAAGGACATCACACACATCCATGCCCGAGGCAGGATTCGAACCTGCGACCGTAGCGGTCGTGCGGTTCCAGACTGTAGCGCCTTTAACCGCTCGGCCACTCCGGCCGGCGAACTATGGTAATAGTTAAGCTCTTGAGTCTGCCAGAGCGTGGAAAGACAGATGCACGTTAAAAGTTGAATGGATTTGTAACACAGGCTATTGAAGTATAAGACTGTTCAAATGGTTCAAATCGCTCTGAGCACTATGGGACTTAACATCTGAGGTCATCAGTCCCCTATAACTTAGAAATAAGGAACCTAAGGACATCACGCACATCCATGCCCGAGGCAGGATTCGAACCTGCGACCGTAGCGGTAGGGCGGTTCCAGACTGAAGCGCCTAGGACCCCTCGGCCACAGCGGACGGCTATATAAGACTGTTAAATAATTGCTTCGCAATAAGAGTTATTGTTAAGTTAGGTACTTGTATTGTAAAATGGCATCAGCAGTAGCAACAGAAAGGAAATTATGAATGATTGTACTCATAAATATTCATTAAAGTTGCATTTCTTTCTTAAGTGTTTAAATGCCCATTATCTTCAACAATAATACACATTTTCAGTCGCTGGTACGCGAACTTCTGGACAGAATAAAGAGATGTCTGCGATACTGATGCGATGGTTATTGCAACAATAAGATTACGACGGGGTGGAGATCCCCTCTGAACAGCACGTTGCAAGATATGCAACATGCTGAACAATGTTCATGTCTGGGGAGTTTGTTGGTCAGCAGAAGTGTTGCTGGAGTCATTCTGTAGTAATTCTGGATATGTAGGCTATCGGAAGTCCGTCGGAATGCACAAGGACGTAAATGGATGCAGGGGATCAGACATGGTGCTTACGTACGTCTCACCTGTCAGAGTCATATCTAGACGTATCAGGGGTCCCATATCACTCCAACTGCACACGCCCCACACCATTACAGAACCTCCACCAGCTTGAACAGCATCCTACTAACATTCAGGGTCCTTGGATTCATGAAGTTGTCTCCATACTCGCAAACATCCATCAAACCGATACAGTCTGAAACGAGAGTCGTCCGACGAGGCAACATGTTTCCAGTCATCAACAGTCCAAATTCGGTGTTGACGGACCGTGGCGACGCGTAAAGCTTTGTATTGTGCAGTCATCAAGGGCACACGATTAGGCCTTCTGTTCCGAAAGCCCATATCGATGATGTTTCGATGAATGGTTCGCACGTTGATATTTGTTGATGGCCCAGCATTAAAATCAGCAGGAATCTGCGGAAGGGTTCCACTTCTGTCACGCTGAACGATTCTCGTCAGTCGTCGTTGGTCGCATTCTTGCAGGATCTTTTTCCAGCCACAGCGATGTCGGAGATTTGATGTTTTACCGGATTCCTGATATTCACGATACACTCGTAAATGGTCGTAAGGGAAAATCCCCACTTCATCGCTACCTCGGAGATGCTGTGTCCCATCGCTCGTGCACCGACTATAATATCACGTTCACACTCACTTGAACCTTGATAACCTGCCATTGTAGCAGCAGTAACAGAGCCAACAACTGCGCTAGACACTTATTGTCTTACATAGGCGTTGCCGACTGCAGCGAAGTACACTACTGGCCATTAAAATTGCTACACCAAGACGAAATGCAGATGATAAACGGGTATTCATTGGACAAATATATTATACTAGAACTGACATGTGATCACAGTTTCAAGCAATTTGGATGCATAGATCCTGAGAAATCAGCACCCAGAACAACCAACTTTGGCCGTAATAACGGCCTTGATACGCTTGGGCATTGAGTCAAACAGAGCTTGGATGGCGTTTACAGGTATAGCTGCCCATGCAGCCTCAACACGATACCGCACTTCATCAAGAGTAATGACGTGTATTGTGATGAGCCAGCTACTCGGCCACCATTGACCAGACGTTTCCAGTTGGTGACAGATCAGGAGAATGAGCAGTCCAGGGCAGCAGTCGAAAATTTTCTGTATCCAGAAACGCCTCTACAGGACCTGGAACATGCGGTCGTGCATTATCATGCTGAAATGGAGGGTTTCGCAGGGATCGAATGAAGGATACAGCCACGGGTCGTAACACATCTGAAATGTAACGTCCACTGTTCAAAGTGCCGTCAGTGCGAACAAGAGGTGACCGAGACGTGTAACCAATGGCACCCCATACCATCACGCCGGGTGATACGCCAGTATGGCGATGACGAATGCACGCTTCCAATGTGATTTCACCGCGATGTCGCCAAACACGGATGCGACCATCATGATGCTGTAAACAGAACCTGGATTCATCCGAAAAAATGACGTTTTGCCATTCGTGCACCCAGGTTCGTCGTTGAGTACACCATCGCAGGCGCTCCTGTCTGTGATGCAGCGTCAGGGGTAACCGCAGCCACGGTCTCCGAGCTGGTAGTCCACGCTGCTGCAAACGTCGTCGAACTGTTCGTGCAGATGGTTGTTGTCTTGCAGACGTCCCCTTCTGTTGACTCAGGATCGAGACGTGGCTGCACGATCCGTTACAGCCATGCGGATAAGATGCCTGTCATCTCGACTGCTAGCGATACGAGGCCGTTGGTTTCCTGCACGGCGTTCCATATTACCCTCTTGAACCCACTGATTCCATATTCTGCTAACAGTCATTCGATCTCGACCAATGCGAGCGGCAGTGTCGCGATACGATACACCGCAATCGCTATAGGCTACAATCCGACCTTTATCAAAGTCGGAAACGTGATGGTACGCATTTCTCCTCCTTACACGAGGCATCACAACAACGTTTCACCAGGCAACGCCGGTCAACTGCTGATTGTGTATGAGAAATCGGTTGGAAACTTTACTCGTGTCAGCACGTTGTAGGTGTCGCCACCGGCGTCAGCCTTGTGCGAATGCTCTGAAAAGCTAATCAATTGCATATCACAGCATCTTCTTCCTGTCGGTTAAATTTCGCGACAGTAGCACGTCATCTTCGTGGTGTAGCAATTTTAATGGCCAGTAGCGTATTCTGCCTGTTTCCATATCTCTGTATTTGAATACGCATGCCTATACCCAGGTTCTTTGGCGCTTCAGTGTAAAAATACGTAACTTAAAAACGAATGTAACTTCCGCGTGACACTTCATTGCCAAGTAACATATGGCGATGTAACTTGGATCATATATCGAGCAGACTGCGTTATATTATAGTACAAGACGTTACTGAAATAAATACGCAGTGAGACGAACAGAAATAAGACTTTTATTTGAAAGACAATGATTACACTGATGTCATTGCGATTTTTTATGGTCCTTTGGACATTATAAAAGGTGGGACATGGTTCTTAAGACGTTGTGTAATCACCATGCATGGCAATACATGCTCAGCAACGTGCTACTATGTTGGCCACAAAGGTGATGAGAAACTTGTTGTGTTTTGGCGTTCTATATCTCAACAGACGTGGTTGACGACTGCTTGACGGCCGTTGGTGCACACGGACATAGCTCACTGGTCAATGTTATTGCTAGTTTATACTGCTTCCCCTTGCACGTCGTTTCGTGGTTGCATTCGGCCTTGGTTTCATTGTTGTGGATGACAATGCGCGACTGCTTGGAACTGCACAGGTCGATGAGTTCTTGGAACGAGACTACGTGTGGAATGCGTTGGGGAGACATAATACAGAAAGTTCACATGCACTAACGACCATTCATCAGTCATCAACCGTGCTGATGGAGGAACGGATCTCCGTTTCGCAAAAGCTCCTTTCCAGCCTTGTGACCCAACGTGGGACCACGTTGCAGAGCGTGCACTTGCCGTCCGTGGTGGAACTTGCAACCTCCTAAGAACCATGTCCCGCCCTTCGCAGTGTCTAGGTTACCATCATGAAGCGCGATGACTTCAGTGTAATTACTGCCATTTCTATTCGTCTCATTGCGTATTTCATTCAGTTACCTTCCGTACTAAACTGTAGCAGTTCCTTGTGCGTATGGTCCAAGTGTCAACAAGCTACGTCACTCGGCAGAGAAACATCGTATGAAAGTTCCTTTCATATTTCAGTTTTCTAAGCTGTACACAGAAGAGGGGCTCATCTCAGACGACGATGAGTCGTCGCTCTCGAGTGCAGTGTCCTAGTTGGGCGCCTCTCTCTGCAATCGCGGCATAGGAAGCTGCACTGTCAGTCCGTAGTGGTGTAGATCATCGTTGGGCTACTTATCTTGCAGGAAACAAACGCATATCCTGACTCAAGCACCACTGCGTTGGTCTACGGTCCTCCGTGGCCTAGAAAACAATATAATGCCTCTCTAGGGCGCTAGCCGCATGGGGAAATTGAGACTGAACATGCCACCGTTCACGTTCCTCCTGAACTCATAGATTCCAGATTCGAACGACAGCCTTGGTATCCCGATCAGCGTTATAAAATGGTTCCAATGGCTCTGAGCACTATGGGACTTATCTTCTGAGGTCATCAGTCCCCTAGAACTTAGAACTACTTAAACCTAACTAACCTAAGGACACACATCCATGCCCGAGGCAGGATTCGAACCTGCGATCGTAGCTGTTGCCCGGTTCCAGACTATAGCGCCTAGAACAGCTCGCCCACCACGGCCGGCATCAGCGTTATAGGTAATATGGCGAAACGATAGACAAGATTCTCGATAGGCCACGATCCTGCTTCTGAAGAACTTCTACATGTGCTGGCTGATGTTACCATTTTCAAATAATCCGTTCGCAGACAACCAGCAGTGAAATAGGATTTCGGGATGAGAATCCCACTTTCCTTATAATACGGAATGCATATGGCGTTAGTGCTACCTACCTTGGTGGGGCTGCGCTGAAATGCTAATCATCTGCATGTCAGAGGATACCAACTGACAGCCTTCATAGGCTGATCGTAGTCTACATTGGCCTCGTTCTGGGCCACCGGGCACGCCTGTAAACACGGCGGCCGACGGCATACAGCGCACTGTGTTGTCTCAGCCACCACTGGGCAACACGGTTACAGTACTGCGTCACTCTATTAGTTTGCCCTTCATTCTCCAGCACCACGCAACAGGAATGAAAATAGGAACTACTGTCAATAATAGACGTGTGCCCCACCTACAAACTCCTGTCACTGAGTCAAAAATCGAGTTTATTGACGTTGATTACAACTGTTACTAGGAGCAGCATGAAATAACGCTGTGCGGTGTGAACCTGAGTTCCACCTATAGAATTTTAGAGACTGTTCAGGGATATTTTCTTAGTATTTTATCACATTGCGTTTCTGTTCTTTGGATCCATTGTTGTCATTTATCATGCGTTTCGTCTGACTTCTTAATCTAATCATTTTTGTGACACCCTCTCCCTGTTTCGCGATGATATAAATCGATCTGCCCTTCTCTGAACCACACTGTCCAGTCACATTAATGTGAGCACCTCCAAAAAACCTGAGTAGCCAACTTCGTAATCGCGGACAAGTGCGAGACGTGCAGGAAGAGAATCGGTGACATTCTGGAAGGTACTGACAGGGATGTGCAGCCATGACGACTTCACTGCCGAGGGCAGCTGCGTTAGGTTTCACAGCTGACGATCCATGGCGCAAACAGGCAGATCCAGATGCACCCAACATCCTTGATTGGGCTTTAATTTTGGAGTTTGGTTGTCATTGGACTGCTGTAAAATGTTTCTGGCGCTCTTCTTACCACAGACGTACACTGCAGACTGTTTGAAATGTTGCATTGTCCTGCTGGTAGATGCCATAGTGTTGAGGAAAAACAACCTGGATATGGGGGTGGATTTTGTCCCCAATGATACACACACACACACACACACACACACTCGAGACTCTAACCCACGCTGACCCTGTGTGTTTCGTAATGCGAATAATCATAATGTCATAAATACAGAATATACCGAGCGAGGTGGCGCAGTGGTTAGACACTGGACTCGCATTCGGAAGGACGACGGTTCAATCCCGCGTCCGGTCATCCTGATTTAGGTTTTCCGTGATTTCCCTAAATCACTCCAGGCAAATGCCGGGATGGTTCCTCTGAAAGGGCACGGCCGACTTCCTTCCCCATCCTTCCATAATCCGATGAGACCGATGACCACGCTGTCTGGTCTCCTTCCCCAAACCAACCGACCAACCAAATACAGAATAAGAAGTTTGTACCAATTAACATACGTGTACAAAGAACACTTAGATCTCGTCTAGACACTCTAGCTTGAGAGGGCTCTTAGCAAATAGTGGTGCCCATCTCCCTCTCCAGTTCAGCGTCTCGGTGCAGATCTCGGACAGCACGACGTACGTCCTCCTTCTCGTACTTGGTGGCCTTCTCTCGGTGATAACAGTTGAGGCGCAAGTGATTGTCAACAACCTGGTCGTTGATGATATGGGCAATGCTGTCTGTAGTTCTCTTGGTGTTTGGAGGTGGGTCTCAAAGGTATGGCTCAACGAAGGTGTTGAACTCCTGCACCAGACCTCACGAGATATACTTTCACAGCGGTGTCTTGTCTTTTTGTGCCCAAGCAGTGGGTCCTGCTGCAGGTATGGACAACGCAGCTGTTGGTCTCGACGGCGTTACACCCTTCCTTGCACCTTTTCTTGACTTCGCAGCTGCAGCGGCTTTTGGATGGAAGGCCATTAATGAGGACCTGTGCGCAATTGGTATAGTAGCAGTTGGAGAGGAAATAGCTGCTGTCGGCAACCCGCTGATCCTGGCCAGGTGTTGCAGCCTAATACATCAGGACCGCGCCACCGAACGTCATGTGGAGTGGCACTGCTCACATGTTTGCGAAGTTCCTCATCGTCAGCAAATGATGGCTTTCCCAAAGGAAATCTTCGATCTCCAGCATCCCTGATCTGCTGCTGGTATCGTTTGCTGCAGTGTTCTGACGAGGTTTCATTATAGGATGGGGCCAAACCATCTTGCAGAAGGGATGCCGGGCAGCATGGAAATATTCCACAGTGGTATCTGCTGGGAGATGAAGCGAGTTCTGTAATAGAGCTCACACACAAGTATCAGAGGGCTTTGCTTGGAGAGCATGTACAACCTCTGCTGAGGCTTCATTGGCGCTCTGGAGATGACATCAAGCTGCTCTTGCAGGTGGAACCTTGGATTCAAGAGACATTACCCTGCAGACAGCAACTGGAGACTGAAGTAACGCAATGTCCCCCTCACACACATGTCTGCCATAGTGACGTTGCTGGTTGTGAATGTTTCTGCATCATCCACGTTAACCTTCTCCTCACAGCTGGATGCCACAAGGCCAAGGGAGAGACACTTGGAGCCATTCACCAGGAACCCCATATGACCCAGAGTTTTGACTGTGGAGTCGATGAGGGACTGCAGCCTACAGTCGCAGGTTCAAATCTTGCCTCAGGCATGGATGTATGTCATGTCTGTAGGTTAGTTAGTTTTAAGTAGTTCTAAGTCTATGGGACTGATGAGCTCAGATGTTAAGTCAAATAGTGCTTAGAGCCATTTGAACTCTTTTTTTGGGACTGCATGCCTCCCAGCATCAAAGCAAACAGCAGGATGTTATGCACAAAGACCGATGCATTGATCTGGTGCTCGAGGCCTCGGACTCAATGTAGAAAGGGAGCTGGTAAATGACAAGGTCAAGTGCTCAGTTAAAAAGGAGGACAGAGAGAAGGTCACTCTGTCAGGCTCCTCTGGAAGGCTGCATGATACTACTCTTGTCGCCAGGACCTGCTATCACCATCCACCCATCCCCATAGCAGTGCAAGACATAGCTAAGGAGCCGGCTGCTATGGCCAAGCGGTTCTAGGCGCTACAGTCTGGAACCGCGCGACCGCTACGGTCGCAGGTTCGAATCCTGCCTCGGGCATGGATGTGTGTGATGTTCTTAGGTTAGTTAGGTTTTAAGTAGTTCTAAGTTCTAGGGGACTGATGACCTCAGAAGTTAAGTCCCATAGTGCTCAGAGCCACTTGAACCATAACCAAGGAATTCATCCAGTAGACCATGCAGGACCTAGAGCCACATGGTCCAGGGAGTCGAATGCCTTCAGTACACCCAGCAACACCAAACAGACAAACTTAGATCGTATTACGTTGACAAGTGTTAGGTGAGGAGGAAGGTGTTTCCCAGAATCCCATCCCAAGTGATGACTACCCACTGACGCCCATCCACAGCACTCAACCGCATGAGGCATTACACTAGGACCTTGTCAAAGGCACAAGGGAGCACCGAGCGGACAGTGAACGGGCAGAAGTCAGTGGGGGATGATGCACGAAGGTAATGGGAAGGAATGGCTCTTGATAGGTGGAAAAGGTGTAAGAGTTTATCCAGGACGTCTCTCAGCAGATGATGAGGCTGGATAGGAGTAAGGCCATCTGAACCTGCTGCAGAACCTCTGGGCATCAATGAAGCAGCGATCTCTTCAGTGGTAATCAGCAGCCACAGTGTCCTGAAGTGTAAAGGGTCCAAGTGTAGTAGGAGCAGATCTCCTACATGACCCTGGGTGGAGGTCGGCCACTTACTGAACGGATAAGCCCATAAGTCCACCAGGTCTGAGATGATTGATGCCTGCTGCAACAGCACCGCAACGAGGAATCTGTGCACATGGCGGTCACGATTCCAGTGGAAGGCTTCCTGGCAGATTGCCTACTCCCATCTCCTCTGAATACACTTCTGTGATAGAGGGCAAATAGATTGTGGAGGTGATGGCTTCTTCTTCACCTGCTCTGCTTTGCCACTGACAGCGTCCACGGCATCTGAAATTTCCTGGCCCCAAAGCCACAAGAGAGCCAAGAGCCAGGAACTTCGCAGGGAAGGCAGGAATCTCCACCAGATGCCCCCATATGAAATTGTAGTCCAGGTGCGAAGGTGATGGTGAGCCCGCTTCTCGTACATGCTGGAGCAATGCATCCACCGATGGGGGCAAGAATCTTCTTGACGACTGCTCCTCAGCGAGGGCTGCAATGAAGGCAACAACGTGCTCCCTACGGGCAGCATTTCGCCGCTGACGCTTGATAGCATCGAATGAACGATTCAGAAAGATCAGTGCCAGGTCTTGCTTCACAAAGAACGGCTCAACCTGACGGAAAGCACCACCTCAGCACTCGGAAGTGAGAGAGCTTCCTCATCGCTTTATCGTGCCCTTCTCCTGTCCATGTTGATCTCAACGTTGGCCACGTCGGGGTGTTAACGGCGGCGGTGAATGCCAAGCCCGGTCTTCGTAGTGGATGCATGGCGGCGTTCTGGAGATTGGTGCAAACGTCCCTCGGCATTACCAACAAGGGCAATTGACGGGGTACGCGTCGTCTCGAGCGGTGCGGCCTCTTCCGTGTCTGTTACAAAGTCACACTTTATCTGGGCTATAGGCTGCTTTTGAAGTGAGGGCATGTCTGCTAGGAAAACTTCAGTGATATTGTGTATCGACCAATCAGCAGCCCGAGCGAGCCGTGTCGCATGGTTGCAAGCCTCATTCAGTGGTGGATAAAACATTCTTTCTTTGTTTCGCCAGCTTCTTGTCTGGACGCTTCGTCGTGCTGTATTCGGTGCTTACAGTCGACTGGTGACAAAGCTTGCGTGCTTATGGACGCTAGCTACTTGAAGTGAGGATACTTTCTAATGGCCATTCTCATACAACGAGCTACGAGAATTATGGTGGATTAGCATGTATTTGCAGCTTGGTGTAATATTTTGTTAGCAATGTTTTCAGGTCTTTAAATATTCCTTCAGTTATGTTCAGGCTTAATATCCATTATACAGATAAGCAGATCATGTTCCATCCTCGTGGTACCGTATCGGTATTACCTTTAAGCATCTGTGAGATTAATGTACTGTCACCAGCACATTCCCACCAACACACATGTGCTCAGAATCTTCTAATATGTGTCCAGATTTTCTTTTATTTAACGTTTAGCATATCGTGAACTTGTAAAACACGTGGTCCTGTTATGTTGGCAGAAGAGCCAACACCGTGTTACTACAGGAGGCCGAAATACACGCGTTTAGCTTACGCAGACTGGCGTAAAGAGGGAAGGACTATATTGACGTGAGGTCTGGAACATGACAAGGAATTAGAATTCAGAAAGCGGACGTAGCTAGTTGATACTTTAATCTATTTATGATGAACGTCGCTCTTCACGGTACATGATTCACAATATTATCTTTTCAGAATAGTAACTGAATATGGTGCCTTGCTAGGTCGTAGCAAATAACGTAGCTGAAGGCTATGCTAAACTGTCGTCTCTGCAAATGAGAGCGTATCTAGACAGCGAACCATTGCTAGCGAAGTCGGCTGTACAACTGGGGCTAGTGCTAGGGAGTCTCTCTAGACTAGACCTGCCGTGTGGCGGCGCTCGGTCTGCAATCACTGATAATGGGCGACGCGCGGGTCCGACGTATACTAACGGACCGCGGCCGATTTAAAGGCTACCACCTAGCAAGAGTGGTGTCTGGCGGTGACACCATATTCCTTCCCCGCAAATCGGCGGACAGTTGTGGTATCAGGCCTCCGCCCGCCGTGGGGAGTATCCCATGTTGACGTATGAAACGAGGTGGGGCCAACCGCACCCTGCCATTCGGACCGCGGGGAGCTAGGGAAGGCCTGAAAGCCTACTCCAGGGTGCACGCCAGCATGAGGGGTATGCGCCCGTAGAGAGACAGGAGGGGCCGAAGGGTCGACCTCCATCGGGCCGGGGCACCCGACGGGCGCAGACGACACATGGTCCGGAGCGGGCAAGAGTTCCATGTCGGAGGACAACTGGTCCCGGGCAGCGATCGGCGGCGCGTGACTCAGGGAGGCGCCCGGCGGCTGCAGCAAAGCGTCTACTGCGGGCGTCGTGGGCGGGAGAACAGGCGGCGGCGGCGCGTCGCCATGGGGCAAAATGGAAGGCAGCGTCGGTAACACCTGGGGCTGAGGCGAGCCAGTAGATGGGTCTCCAGGACGCTGACTGGACGGCACCGTTGCTGAAAGCAGACGGGGAGCGGCAGATCCCGTGCGACGACAGAGGCGCAGCTGATTGAGATGCCGACGCACCTCACCAGAGGCCCCCAAAACCAGATACATAGCACGGCCGAGGCAGCGAAGAATGCGCCCTTCGAGCCAACGCCGTGACCCTCGATAGTGGCGATAGTAGACAACGTCGCCTGGAGCAAAAGCAGGTGTCTGCCGCTGCACAGGAACCTGATGCGGCGGATGTAGCAAAGACATCAAGGTTCGATTATGTCGACCATGGAGCAACTCAGCCGGCGAGCGACCATCTCGGGGCTGAGAGCGATACGAGGACAAAAAGAGCAATAATGCGTCCTCCCGAGAATGCGACTCTTTCAACTTCGAGTTCAGCGGCACCGTTTGCTGAGGCGAAAGCGGCGCGGACGTCAGATGTTGAATACCATTGGCCTTGCAGAATGTCTGAAATTCTGCGTACATGAATTGTGGGCCATTATCGGAAACAATTGTCTGTGGGAGACCTTTAATGCAAAGATAGCAGATAACGCTTGGATGGTGCAGATGACGTCGTGGAAGACATCCGGACAACAAAAGGAAAATTACTGAAGGAATCTATCACAACCAACCATCGAGCAATCCAGAATGGACCAGCAAAATCGATATGTAAGCGTTGCCAAGGGGAAGTGGCTTTTGGCCATGCAAAGAGTTTCCGGGGTGGTGTTGATTGTTGTTCGGCACACACCAAGCAAGAAGAGCACATAGTCGTAATCGCGGCATCGATTCCGATTGAATGGTGTAAGGCAAGTATTGGAAAGCAACGCCGATTTCAACTGGCGAAAGGCGTGTTCGCATTCCGTCGTCCAGACGAACGGAACACCTTTACGGCGTAAGCGATGGAGCGGAGCTCCAGTGGAAGAGGCATGCGGCACATATCGGTGATAATAATTAATTTTTCCCAGCACACTCTGTAGCTGCTTCAAATTCTGCGGCGAACGCAAGTCTTATATGGCACGGAGGTGCTTGGGACTGGGATGTATGCCTTGGGCATTGAGTACATGTCACAGGTATGGCAAGTCACTAGCAGAAAACATGTATTTGTCCTTCCGTAAGGGAAGACCATTTTGTCGCAAGACCTGAAATAATGTTCTGAGATTGGCTACATGTTCTTCTTCCATCCTTCCGGAGATCGCAATATCGTCCAGATAGTTTGATGCAGTAGGAACCGACGCACAAATAGTTTGTAGATATTGCTGAAACAATGCAGTGGCGGATGCACACCCGAATGGCAGTCGTTTGAATTGATACAAACCAAGATGCGTGTTAACCACCAAAACGCGCTGGGATTCGTCGTCCACCGGTATTTGCAAGTACGCATCTGCTAGGTCCTTCTTCGAAAAATATTTGCCCGGGTACAGTTTGACAAAAATATCTTCTGGGCGGGGTAAAGGAAAAGTTGCAATCACTAGTTGTGGATTCACTGTTGCCTTGAAGTCCACACAAAGTCTCAATTTTCCGGAAGGTTTTGGCAAAATTACTTAGGGTGGTGCCCAGAGAGAAGCCTGCACATGTTCAATTACACCTTCTGATTCAGAATCGTGTAATGTTTTTGCAACCTCATCACGCAACCTCATCACTTTCAGTTCCAAATGTGCTTTATAGTTCTTAGCGTAACCGAGGCCCGCTGCAAAAATGTCTGCGAATTCTTCACATAGATTAGAAACACTGTCTGAAGGCACAGTCTGGTTCACTGATAGGACCTGATTTACTATAGACAAGTTAAACAACTGAAATAAATCGAAACCAAACAAGTTCACTGCAGAAGAAGAATGAAGGACGTAAAATGACACAAGTTTTGTTTGTCCTTTGTATGTTGCAAGAAGGCTGCCCTGTCCTAACACAGGGATCTCTTGACCTGAATAGCTAGTTAACATAATTTGCGGCACACAAAGGAGGTGTGCCCAGCAGTTTGTAAGTGTCTTGATTGATCAGCAAAACTGCAGCTCCGGTATCGAGCTGGAATGGTATCACTTTGCCGTTAATGTCCAAATCGACAAAAAGTTTACTGTCTTGCTGACGACAAGAGCGACTGTCTCGTGCAATGTGAACTGACACTGGTACAAAATCACTTGCGACTTGACGGCAGTTCCGGCGATGTCGACGCACACTATTTGTGGGACGAACGAAGTCACTGTTATAGAGAGTGGCACTGGGCGGAGTGGAATGAACGACATGAATTTCCATGGGCGAAGTTTAGCGAGCCTGAGCATCCTTGGTTCGAGTCCAATTCCGGCGCGAAGCAAAAGGCCTAGAACAGTTTGGAGTTACCAATCTGAGCTTTTTATGGCAAACGCTCTGAACATGTCCGTTTTTATTACAGTAAAAAAAATGGTTCAAATGGCTCTGAGCACTATGGGACTTAACATCTGTGGTCATTGGTCCCCTAGAACTTAGAACTACTTAAACCTAACTAACCTAAGGACATCACACACATCCATGCCCAAGGCAGGATTCGAACCTGCGACAAGAGCAGTCTATTACAGTAAAAGCAAACAGCTTGGCATGACAGGCAATTCTCACGCGAACGTTTAGTAGCGCACCGCGGGCAAAATTCAGCACTGCATTTGCTTGCCGGTGTGGCGCACATGGCTGAGAGCTTGGTGGCAGCGGCGTGGCCGGGTGCGAGGGCTGTTTACTGCTTCGTGCAGCTTGCCCGGCGGTCCGGTTAACCTGACACATGGCTGGCGAAGTTTCAAATGATTCCTGAGCAAAGTCAAGTGTGTCCTGCCAATCCAATATGTGCCTCACTTGTTGAAGGGAGGGATTGACTAGTTTTAAAATCTGTTCCCTTATACGAACATCGGAAAAGTTGTGTGCAATTGCATCATGTACAATAGTAACTGAATATGGGAGTCCACATTGACACTCAAAAGCACAATCCCTAGTAAGGCCTTGCAAGGTTGCAACCCACTCCCGATTAATCTGCCCTGCCGTACGTTTTGTACGAAAGAAGGTATACCGTTTCGCAACTACATTCACTGATTGTTTGAAGTATGCATCTAATGCAGACAAAATTTCTTCGTAGGACAGAGTTGCTACGTCGCGTCGGGGAAATAATTTGACTATCACACAGTAGGTTTGCACTCTGACGGATGACAAAAGAATAGGCTGCCGCTTGTTACCTTGAATTCTGTAGGTGGCGAGATAGAATCCAAATTGGAGTGACCACTTCGTCCAGCTTTCCAGTGCAGCATCAAAAGGTCAGAAGGGCGGTGCAACTGCGTGTTGTGGCTGGATTAGCGGCAGCTGCCGCATCATTTTGCATTCCATGTTGACCCTGAACGAGCTGTCCAAGGGCATCCAGTAATGCCTGCGTCTGCTGATTCTGTAAGCGATAAAATTCGGACAGTACATCTTCCCTCCATGAACCATGGACCTTGCCGTTGGTGTGGAGGCTTGCGTGCCTCAGCGATACAGATAGCCATACCATAGGTGCAACCACAATGGAGGGGTATCTGTTGAGAGGCCAGAAAAACGCGTGGTTCCTTATGAGGGGCATAAGCCTGTTTAGTAGTTGCAGGGGCCACAGTCTGGATGATTGAGTGATCTGGCCTTGTAACACTAACGAAAACAGCCTCACTGTGATGGTACTGTGAATGGTTGAAAGCAAGGGGAAACTACAGCCGTTATTTTTCCCGAGGGCATGCAGCTTTACTGTATGGTTAAATGATTATGGCGTCCTCTTGGGTAAAATATTCCGTAAGTAAAATAGTCCCCCATTTGGATCTCCGGGCGGGGACTACTCAGGAGGACGTCGTTATCAGGAGAAAGAAAACTGGCGTTCTACGGATCGGAGCGTGGAATGTCAGATCCCTTAATCGGGCAGGTAGATTAGAAAATTTAAAAAGGGAAATGAATAGGTTAAAGTTAGATATAGTGGGAATTAGTGAAGTTCGGTGGCAGGAGGATCAAGACGTTTGGTCAGGCGAATACAGGGTTATAAATACAAAGTCAAATAGGGATAATGCAGGAGTAGGTTTAATAATGAATAAAACAATAGGAATGCGGGTAAACTACTACCAACAGCATAGTGAACGCATTATTGTGGCAAAGATAGACACGAAGCCCACGCCTACTATAGTAGTACAAGTTTATATGCCAACTAGCTCTGCAGATGACGAAAAAATTGAAGAAATGTATGATGAAATAAAAGAAATTATTCAGATAGTGAAGGGAGCCGAAAATTTAATAGTCATGGGTGACTGGAACTCAGTAGTAGGAAAAGGGAGAGAAGGAAACACAGTAGGTGAATATGGATTGGGGCTAAGAAATGTAAGAGGAAGCCGCTTGGTAGAATTTTGCGCAGAGCACAACTTAATCATAGCTAACACTTGGTTCAATAATCATAAACGAAGGTTGTATACATGGAAGAAGCATGGAGATACTGACAGATTTCAGATAGATTATATAATGGTAAGACAGAGATTTCGGAACCAGGTTTTAAATTGTAAGACATTTCCAGGGGCAGATGTGGACTCTGACCACAATATATTGGTTATGAACTGTAGATCAAAACTGAAGAAACTGCAAGAAAGTGGGAATTTAAGGAGATGGGACCTGGATAAACTGACTAAACCAGAGGTTGTACAGAGTTTCAGGGAGAGCGTAAGGGAACAAATGGCAGGAAAGGGGGAAAGAAATACAGTAGAAGAAGAATGGGAAGCTTTGAGGGATGAAGTAGTGAAGGCAGCAGAGGATCAAGTAGGTAAAAATACGAGGGCTAGTAGAAATCCTTGGGTAACAGAAGAAGTATTGAATTTAATTGATGAAAGAAGAAAATATAAAAATGGAGTAAATGAGATCGACAGGGAGTGCAAAATGGCTAAGCAGGGATAGCTAGGGGATAAATGTAAGGATGTAGAGTCTTATCTCACTAGGGGTAAGATAGATACTGCCTACAGGAAAATTAAAGAGACCTTTGGAGAAAAGAGAACCACTTGTATGAATATTAAGAGCTCAGATGGAAACCCAGTTCTAAGCAAAGAAGGGAATGCAGAAAGGTGGAAGGAGCATATAGAGGGTCTATACGAGGGCGACGTACTTGAGGACAATATTATGGAGAGGGAAGAGGATGTAGATGAAGATGAAATGGGAGATATGATACTGCGTGAAGAGTTTGACAGGGCACTGAAAGACCTAAGTCGAAACAAGGCCCCAGGGGTAGACAACATTCCATTAGAACTACTGACGGCCTTGGGAGAGCCAGTCCTGACAAAACTCTACCATCTGGTGAGCAAGATGTATGAGAAAGGCGAAATATCCTCAGACTTCAAGAAGAATACAATAATTCCAATCTCAAAGAAAGCAGGTGTTGACAGATGTGAAAATTACCGAACTATCAGTTTAATAAGTCACGGATGCAAAATACTAACGCGAATTCTTTACAGACGAATGGAAAAACTAGTAGAAGCTGACGTAGGGGAAGATCAGTTTGGATTCCGTAGAAATATTGGAACACGTGAGGCAATACTGACCCTACGACTAATCTTAGAAGCTAGATTAAGAAAAGGCAAACCTACGTTTCTAGCATTTGTAGACTTAGAGAAAGCTTTTGACAATGTAGACTGGAATACTCTCTTTCAAATTCTGAAGGTGGCATGGGTAAAATACAGGGAGTGAAAGGCTATTTACAATTTGTATAGAAACCAAATGGCAGTTATAAGAGTTGAGGGGCGTGGAAGGTAAGCAGTGGTTGGAAAGGGAGTGATACAGGGTTGTAGCCTCTCCCAGACGTTATTCAATCTGTATATTGAGCAAGCAGTGAAGGAAACAAAAGAAAAATTCGTAGTAGGTATTGTAATACATGGAGAAGAAATAAAAACTTTGAGGTTCGCCGATGACATTGTAATTCTGTCAGAGACAGCAAAGGACTTGGAAGAGCAGTTGAACGGAATGGATAGTGTCTTGAAAGAAGGATATGAGATGAACATCAACAAAATCAAAACGAGGATAATGGAATGCGGTCGAATTAACTCGGGTGATGCTGAGGGAATTAGATTAGGTAATGAGACACCTAAAGTAGTAAAGGAGTTTTGCTATTTGGGGAGCAAAATAACTGATGATGGGCGAAGTAGAGAGGATATAAAATGTAGACTGGCAATGACAAGGAAAGCGTTTCTGAAGAAGAGAAATTTGTTAACATCGAGTATAGATTTAAGTGTCAGGAAGTCGTTTCTGAAAGTATTTGTATGGAGTGTAGCCATGTATGGAAGTGAAACATGGACGATAAATAGTTTGTACAAGAAGAGAATAGAAGCTTTCGAAATGTGGTGCTAGGAAGAACGCTGAAGATTATATGGGTAGATCACCTAACTAATGAGGTGTTGAATAGGATTGGTGAGAAGAGAAGTTTGTGGCACAACTTGATTAGAAGAAGGGATCGGTTGGTAGGATATGTTCTGAGGCATCAAGGGATCAGCAATGTAGTATTTGAGGGCAGCGTAGAGGGTAAAAATCGTAGAGGGAGACCAAGAGATGAATCCACCAAGCAAATTCAGAAGGATGTAGGTTGCAGTAGGTACTGGGAGATGAAGAAGCTTGCACAGGATAGAGTAGCATGGACAGCTGCATTAAACCAGTCTCAGGACTGAAGACCACAACAACAACAACATGTGGAGATTGTGGCGAAGCCATTACCCAATTAAATCAGGGCAGGAGCAATGATATATGTCAGTATAGGTAAGAACACCGTTTTCACTCGTCGCCAATGTTTTAGTTGGCAGAAGAGCCAACACCGAGGTACTAGAGGAGGCCGAAATGCACGCGTTTAGCTCACGCAAGACGCGTGAGGAGGGAAGGACTATACTATCACTGCAAGCGTGTCAAGTTATTCTAATGATTCTTGACCTCAGAGATACACAATAATTAACTAATCTCCAATACAAAACATTTTGGGGTACATTACTATCAGGTTATCCTTCAAAGTAACACCTCCGTATTTTTATCTGAAAACCTTTAAAGCATTTTAAACGAAACAAACTTTGTTATGTTTCTTCACCTTTATTTTTCATGTCTACGTTTTTTTCTTCAGTATAGTCGCCCTACTGACGAACACAATTCTCCCCACAAGAGACCAGTTTGTTGATACCGTCAATGTAGAATGTTTGACTTTGTTAACGGAATCAAATGTGTTCAAATGTGTGTCAAATCTTATGGGATTTAACTGCTAATGTCATCAGTCGCTAAGCTTACACACTACTTAACCTAAATTATCCTAAGGACAAACACACACACACACCCATGCCCGAGGGAGGAATCAAACCTCCGCCGGGACAAGCCGCACGGTCCATGACTGCAGCGGCCCAGACCGCTCGGCTAATCCCGCGGCCTTAACGGAATCGCGACCTCACCTGTGCTTGCATTGCTGCATGACTATCAGAGTGAAGTCATCGAAGGTGTTCTTTGAGGTTTGGATACAGGCGAAAATCGGATGGGCCAAGTCGGGACTGTACGGAGGATGATCGGTGGCAGTGAGCCCAAGGCGTCTGATGGCTGCAGGTGTCGGAGCTCTCGTTTGAGGCCTGACATTGTCATGCTGAAGAAGAGGATGCACGTTTACAGCGGTTGGTATCTCTATTACAGCGTACTGTTTCTCCCGCACCAACATATAAGAGACGATCAAAAATTTTCCGTTTGAGAGCGCGACTGCAGTGTATATGCAACGTAACCCGACTTTGCTACGGGTATACAAGTACCAGCATGTGGCATTCGTGTTTTAGCAACGTGCGTGCGGTAACTGCGGAAACGTGAACTATGGCGAAGTTATTACCAAACACAACAAGGATGCTGTTGTTGTTTTATTCGCTGCCGAAGGACGCATACCGGTGGACGTCGACGGGAGAATGAATGATGTACATTGGGCAGCATTGCTGTCGAAAGCCACCGCTCTGGAAATGTCCGGGAAAACAGTGGGAAGGGGCGCAGCTGGTTTATGATAACACACGCCCCCTCATCTTAAACGCCTCATGTGGGAGACACTCGAACATCCACCCTATAGTACTGCTCTCTCTCCATGCGATTATCACTCCCTCGGTCTCTTAAAAAAGGCCCTGAAGGGTTGATGATTCCTATCAAACGAGGATATGCAGCAGGCTGATACGGACTACTTCATCCAACGGGAGCCAGTGTTTTACCAATCGAGTATATTCAACGCGGTGCGTCGGGCGGATGAATGCATCAGTACTCGCGGTGAATTCGCCTGATAGCCGTACCGATTCTGGACTATACGGCCTTCGAACGGAAACTTTTTAATCGCCCCTTTTAGTTACGTTATACAATTCCATGTTACACGCTATAATTCGGAGCCCTCTAGCCGCAGAGAGTTGCAACTTGCGTCTGTGAAGCGAGGAAGTAATATGCATGACATGTAATATACCTCAACCGATATTGAGAAGAGAATAACAAAATTCGATGGACTTACTTTTCAGAACTCCCTTGTACTTAAGTAAATATGTTTGTATTGGTACTGTTAAAACGGAACACCTATTTCAGCAACTGAAGCTAAAGATTTCTGTCAATGATTATTTTTCATCAAATTACATCTATATAAATATAGAAATCCTAAATGCACTGAAGGCAGAAACCGCAGCACGAAAAATATGATTAATGTAGTGTAATGAAATTTCGGGAATACATTTGTCTAGGTAAAATATTTACGTCATTAACATTGGAAGATCACGGGTTAATGTAAGCATGAGATAAGCCTTTGCAAATGTGAAATACTAGTGCATAAGTAACCAGTGTATCCGCCAATATTCAGAATGCAAGCACGCAAACGTTCATGCATTGTGTTGTACAGCTGCATGATTCCAGTTCATGGAATGTATTTCCATGCCTGTTGCACTTGGTCGCTCATTACAGGGGCGGTTAATGTTGTTTGTGGATAACAATGGCGTTGTCATCCAATGATGTCCCATATCTGCTCGGCTGGAAACAAATCTGTTGATTGAGCAGACCAGGGCAACAGCCGACACTCTGTAAAACATGGTGGGCTACAAAAGCCGTATGTTGGCGAGTGGTATCCTGTTGGAAAGCACCCTCTGGTATTTTATTCATGAACGGCAGCGCATCAGGTCGAATCACCAGACTGATGTACAAACCTGCAATCATTGTGCTTGGGTCGACCGCGAGAGTGATCCTTCTGTCGTACGAAATCGTACCCCAGAGAGTAGCTCCAGTTGTAGTTCCAGTGTGTCTATCACCCAGGCAGTTGGGTGCAGATCGTCAACCGGTCTCCTTCAAACCAAAACACGGCCATCACTGGCACCGAGGCGGAACAGGCTTTCAACAAAAAACACAACAGACCTCCACTCCATCCTCCAGTGAGCTCTCACGTAACACCACTGAAGTCGCAAACTGTGGTGGTTTGGTAGCAGTGGAAAGCACGCTACAGGGCATCGGGCCCAGAGGTGTCCTTGAAGTAACAGATTTAAAAAAAAAAATAGTTGTGTCACTGTGTCGCGAACTGCTGCTGAAATTTCTGCTGCAGATGCAGTACGATGTGCCAGAGGCATATGCCGAACACAATGGTCTTTGAGCTAGATAGCACTACGTGGCCGTCCGGAGCCCAATCTTCTTGCGATCTTATATTCTCGTGACCACCGCTACTAGCAGTCATGTACAGCAGCTGCTTTCTGCAGTATCACAGAAAGAACATCCAGGTTCTCGTTGCCCTATTACAATACCTCCTTCAAACTCAGCGAGGTGTTCGTATTAGCGTCCATGTCACCTTTAAGACATACGTCACTAAGATCAACTCATTACGCCCAGTCTCAAAGGTAACTGACGCTCACGACCGTTACAGCGTGCATTTAAAGGAAGCCTGATCTGCATCCTCATGGCAGCGCTACAGTTTCACTCTTATGCGACTGGCGTGAAATTTGAAGAGGAATCATCTTTCAGATGTAGAAACCCACGTACGAACTTCCGTTCATGTCGCACAACTGCTTCTTGGTGTTGCAACTTTTTTTTCGCCGGTGTAGTGGCGTGACATAGCGCCATGTTGCAAAGTGAAATTCTGAGCCCTCTAGCGGTACAGGGTTACAAGTGGGGTTATCGAATCGGAAAAGTCGAGTGAATAATATACGTGACACCTAACAGTTCAACCGATTCTGAGAACAGAACAAAATAAGTCGGAGGCCCTACATTTCAGTACGCTCTCGTACTCAGTTAAATATGTACAGGGTGTTTATAAACGAATATCGGGGTTTTAACGCTTTATAATATTTGTTACATTAAACTTGCAGTTATAAATGATATGTCAAATGAAGGCGCAACTCGACCAATTTTACCAAGAACTTTATAAATGTTCACTGACATAGGGAAGTACGCGATTGGTTGAACTTCACTGTACCCAAGCGCTGGATAGGCCGCAAGGGGCCCAATGACAGGGTTTGCTTTGCATGGCCTCCACGTTCACCCGACCTAACGCCATGCGATTTTTTCCTTTCGGGCTTCATCAAGGGTCGTGTGTACGTGCATCCGCTACCAGCAGACCTCCCTGAATTAAGAAACCGGATTGAAGCTGCCGTTGTTACAATCACTGAAGGCACACTTATCAACGTTTGGGAAGAACTCGGCTATAGACTCGGTGTGCGCCGTGTGACAAATGGTGCTCACATTGAACATTTATAAGGTTCTTGGTAAATCTGTTTGAGTTCCTCCTTGATTTGACATATTATTTATAACTGTAAGTTTAATATAATAAATATTATAAAGCTTTAAAACCGCGATAATCATATATAAACACCCTGTTTTTCACATAGTTCAGCAACTGTAACGAAAGATTTCATTTAATGGCTGTTTTTCATCGTATTGTACCTAAATGACCGTGGAAATCCTAAATGTGAATAATTTACAAATTTTAAACGTATATTAGTTGCACAGCCCAACCATTGTATTCACTAGTGTGCTGAAGGACACTGCCCTAGGCGTGTAGTCAATATCGGCAGCAATCCTCTTAGTAAGGACTTTTGGTTATCTGAAGAGGCAGCCATGAGAAGATTGTACAGCGCTCCTGCACGGACGCTGACGCAGTCAGATATTAACCACCGAGATCAGATGTGCCGTCAGCCGTACAATATCCCTGTAATCTCCGCTTTTCCCCCCTATAGTTACTTACCCTCTCAGCGATCTCCTGAAGACGGTTCCTTTGGGAAGTAACCGAAATTTCTATTTCCGCTCCGCGCAGCGCCACGCCCACGGCGCAGCTTGTTAACGTCGTGTAATCGGGGCGGCAAGATGCTTCGTCAGATAAGGGCGCGCCCTTTGCAGGGCAGACCGGAATTCGCGGCACGTCCCGCTCTCATTAGGGCAGCCCCGTCCGCCGCTACCCCGCCACTAGCCGAGCCGAGCCGAGCCGAGTTGAGCCGCGCGCCTCTCGCTAAAAAGAAATTACGCCGCAGCCGCGAGCGGCCGGCAGCAGCAGACGCAGGGCACAGCCGCGATCGAGGCGACAGAGCCACACACAGTACGACCTGGCTGTCTCGCACCTGATTGCGGGCTCTATAGTGATAGCGCTGGCGACTCGTCGTAAAGTGGCAGGACTTCCGAGGACGAAGCGGCTGCCGCAGTAGGAGGCGTGGTAAGTGACGCAGCAGTTGTTCCGCGAGGCTGTAAACTCCGTTCACTGCTACTACCAGAGGAGTGAGTCTCGTCTCTTTCTGCTCCAACGAACGTATGCCTTCTATGCATATTAACCTACCCCACGGACTACAGAGCTGTGGCCACCTTCAACAGGACGTCTGCATCTCGTTGGTTATGACACGAGTCATGTGATGTGCACTGTTGAACCAGGCACATATTTTTCTTTATATAAACATCTAGATGACTATTCGGCAGTTCACACTTAACTGCTTGGCAGACTTTTCATCGAACCTCTTTCAGACGCTCCATTCTCGATTGATACGTGGGAAAACGGAGAATGTTTCGAGACGAGCAATTATTCCTATTATTTTATCACTGTGGACATTTCTCCATATACAGATGAGAGTCAACAAAATATTTTTGCATTGAGAGGAGAAAGCTGATGATGGAATTTCCTAAAAATATCTCGCCGCAACGAGAAACGCCTTAGTTTTAATGACTGACACCCCAACTCGCGTATCATATCCGCAAACTTTCTCCCCTATTTCGCGATAGTGCAAAACGAGCTGCTCTTATTCGAAATTTTTCGATGTCCTTCATCAGTCTCGCCTGGTAAGTGGCGTATACCACACAGAAACAGTCTGTCAGAAAGCGGGGAAGAGTAATATAGGTAGTCCCTTTTGTAGACCTGTTGCATCTTCTAGGTGTTCTGTGAATAAAACGCAGCCTTTGGTTCGCCTTCCCCACAGTTTTATCTTTGTATTGTCCCAATTTGAGATGTTCGTAATAGGAAATCCTAGGAATTTAGTAGAACTGACACTCTTTAGATTACATTAAATGAATTAGCAATTGCGAATATGGATAAGCATCAGCTGTATAGCGTGATTATCTCTCAGGAAGATCACAATTCATAATGACTAATGGAACGACATCAAGAAAAAAGAAATTATCGCTAGTGCTCCTCAGGGAGATGTAATAGGTCCTCAGCTGTTTCTAATCCATGCAAGATACTTACGAAATAATCTGAGCAGCCCTCCTACTTTGTTCGCAGATGTGATGTCGTTTACCTTTCAGTAAAGTCATCATAAGATCAAAAACAATTGCAAAATGATTTAGAAAAGGTCTCTGTGGAGCGAAAAGTCGCAATTGACCCCAAACAATAAAAAGTGTGAGGTTTCACACGTGAGTACTAAAAGGAATCCGTTAAGTTTCCGTTGCATGATAAATCACATACACCTGAACGATGATGTAGTCCCCATGATATTCCGAATTACGATGCAAAGTTCCTTCAGACACTTTTGCATCGTAATCTGAATAACGTAATATATTTATTCGCCGACACTGGGCAAGCGACTTTCAAGAAAAATGTGTCCCCCTCTACGAGATTATACACACGGATGTACAACCACAGGTTGTAAACATTTGGTTGATGCCCTGTGGAAAGTAGCGTCTGGTGTGTGTTGTGCTGGGATAGCCAAATGGTAAGGCGATCGATGGCGAGGAGAATCCGGGTTAGAGTCCAGACCCAGAAAAAAATTTTTCATTGTTGTCATTCTGTTATACACCTGATGCTTAATTAATGTATTTTATAACAGCAGCAATCGTCGCATGCACGTTTGAAGTAACTTCCCATCGTAATTCGGAATAACACAGGCACTGCGATATCGTGCCGTATAGTCTTTAGATTTATGCGATTTATCGTGTAACCGAAATTTAGCAGATTCCTTTCTCGACGACTTTCCATCAGTTACTAAGAATTGTTTTCTTTCTGACAGGTAATTACGTATCCAGTCGCACTGTTGTCGTGATACTCCATTGTTTCGTCTAAATAAAGTACTTGCTGTGTTCCACAAGAATGGGCTTTTTTCCCTCAATCCGTGCTGTATGTGTGTCAACAGATTGTTTTCTTCGAAGGAATTCTTAATTTTAGAACTCAGTATATATTTCTAAATACCACTGGAAAATGACCTCAGTGACATGGGTCTGTAATTCAAGCGAATTACTTGAACGTCCTAACTTAAGTATTGATGTGACCTTTGCAACTTCTCATTCCTCAAGTGCGGAATGACTTTCATTGTTAACTTATGAAATTTTCATAGCTACTTCAACATTTCAAATTAATGTAATGGAAATGTTGTGGCACTTCGACACATCAGTGGTGTAAAATTAGCATGGAAAGAGATAACAAAACGGGCATACAGTTATTAATTCACAAAGAATCAAGCATTTCATTTCATTCACGATGTGTTTTGTAGTTATTATGTTCATGAACCTTGTTCACTGGTGGTACTCGTAACTGGAGGTTTATAGTTGCTGAGTGTTCCGGGAAAGCCTACTCCTTGTAGCGGGATGCTTCATTCGTCCAGCTGCTGCAGTATCCCTCCCACGTCTTGAGGTGCTTTGTTGCTACATCTTTATATTCAGAAGAACTAGTCGGTTGGGTGTTATTGCTGAACAATTCTTTGGCCGGTGGCTGCATCTGTTCGACACAAACGTCAGTGCAGCATTGCGTCTAATTCACTGAACGTCTCTTAGACCACTGCCCGGATCATGTGAATGCCTGTCAGTTTTTCGCTGGCCAGTATCGTCCTGTGCGCAGGCTTGTACTTCTGATGGTAAGAAACGCGCCGAGACATATTCCTAAACAAATTTCCACCGGTTCAAAAATGGATCTAAGCACTATTGAACTTAACATCTGAGGTCATCAGTCCCCTAGACTTAACCTAAGGACATCACACATATCCATGCCCGAGGGAGGATTCGAACCTGTGACCGAAGCAGCAGCGTGGTTCCGGACTGAAGCGCCTAGAACCGCTCTGCCACAGCTGCCGGCGTATTTCCACCGGTACTGCATAAATTTCGACCTAAAAGTATTCTTGACTGATTGGTCTCTGACAGTGTCGGATGGTTCCCTTGCAGATTTCCCTTTGGGGTTGAGAGCGCCTACTATAACGTAGGTCTTCTGCACGTGATACAGTCGCAGGTAGTCGTGTATAGGTGAAATATTTGTATGGTTCATGGGGTCTATTGCAGACTGGCCCGTATTAGTTGAGTAAGTCTGATGTGGGGGTGAAAGGGCTGCTTTCTGTGATTTTGGACGTTCTGCGTTTCAGCAGAGCACCGCACTTTCACATAAAGCCGATAAGACCGAGGCCTCCTTTTTCTGGCTTTAGTGTGCATGCCTTGTATACAACAATAAATATGTCTCCACACCACAGTAGTAAATTGTGCCTCTTGCTGGACCCTGCTCTTGACTGGATATCACGTCGTACACAGGGCCTGTCCTTGAATGCCTCGCTGTCATCCTCAAACAGGCCGCCGAACTGCATCCCAGGCCACTCCAAAGAAAGGCGAACTCCACCTTGCTCTGCACTTACCAAGAAACTCTCCCACAATTCAGTTGCATGAAACAGCAGAGGTGCCACGTCTTCGCGACCGTTATCGGGTGACAGCCCACAGCTTCTTAGAAAAGACGTGGCCGTCATACAACGGCTAGAAAATACAGCACAAAAAACATTCACAGCTGTCGTATATGATTGGTTGATTTGCGGAAGGGACCAAACAGCGAGGTCATCGGTTCCATCGGATTAGGGAAGGATGCGGAAAGAAGTCGGCCGTGCCCTTTCAAAGGAATCATCCAGGAATTTGCCTGAAGCGATTTTGGGAAATCATGAAAAACCTAAATCAAGATGGCTGGATGCGGGTTTGAAACGTCGTCCTCCCTAATGCGAGGCCAGTGTGCTAGCCACTGCGCCACCTCGCTCGGTCTGTCGTATATGAATGGGAGATAAAACATGTATATGTAGCGAACTTCACACAACCTGAGATTTACGGCGTCTGGTCATGTCCTGAGAAGGAAAAAGAAAGACAACGAAATGCGTGACAGGGGAATTTACCTCGGTCGAGGAATTCGATGAGGTTAACTGGTGGTGAGCCGCCCACTGAGTCCCGACCGGGGCTGTAAAGCAAGCTTTGTGTGATTCAGAGTACTGAACTCGGTAGCAGTACATCGAAAACAAGGTGGAAATGTCTAAGTAGAGGTTTTTAGTACTTTTCATGGTAGTACTCCTGGCTCTCCTCGCTATTTTGATGTTTCCGACTGTAGGCGACTGACTCTTCTTTCTCTAAGTCCGACATTGCTCGAGGCTAACGAAAGTCCGGTTCCTGCTGACGAGAGTTGTGGGGCGGCCTCATCCGCTCGTTGCTCGTATGGCACTCTCCCCATCTGAGTAGGCTTTTTTTGCACACTGCCCCTCTGGAAGGCTCGATGGGCATGCGCAATGCGTGGTTGATCATGCTTCATACCAACCACATTTAACTCTTCTGGAACATCCCCTCGTTACTATCATGTAAGCTAAGGCGAGCTAATCACATAATCCACTGTTGCCGTTACAAGAGCGGCAGAGCCAGATCATTGAGTCCAAATACTGGTCCACCTCTTCCGGCGCTTAAACAAGCAGCCTACTGCTTTTGATCAAGTATTACTTTCTAAGCTGTGTTAATGAACTAGTTGGAATATTTCAACATTCGCAACAGCGCCCTTTCCCCGGAGAAAAATTTTGTATGCTCGGACCTCCGAGGTTACAAGTCGTGCCAGCCAGCGTTCTTTCCTTAGCCTTATTTGCAGAGAGAAAATATGACAAAGGTCGTCAAAACATGTTCATTACTCTGCCTATAAGGTAGATTGAGAATAATAAAATCTCTTCACATGAGACCATTGAGATGAATCGGAAGTACAGAATTACAGTTTTCATGAGATACGCTCCTTATAATATAGCAACACGTATTGTTCCGGATAGATGTTACATTATCATCTACTGCAAAATTCAGAGCAATCGAATGACTGATAGAACTATTGAGTTACAGTTTTCATGATTATATGCCACGTAATACATTATCAGACATTATTTTGGATGTAGATTACATTTTCGCATAATACAAAACCCGCAACGATGGAATCATTGATATAACTATAGGGTTACAGGTTTCCACGCCATAGAAGACGTGTTGTCTATGTGACTTTTCTTGCTATGTCTTTCGTCAGCCCGCGCTTTGGGCGACTCTAAAATGGGCGCGTGTCAGCTCTCCTCTTTCTGGTAGGTCGCGGGATCTGACTTCATTCTTTTCACAATATTCTGTTGGGAAGGAGGATACGTCGGTCTGTTCTGGCGTCTTACTCGACTAACTCCTCCTCCTCCTCACTGAACTAGTCAGATTGGAGAGAGTGTATATGCCCTACTATATCCTTTGGGGTGTTACTAGTCACTGTTGTATTAGTTACATATATCTTACCACAACCGGCATCTCCTACTTGACAACTCCGTTTGACACCTCTCCTGCAGCATTTGCAATGAATACGTAAAGAACAGGTAGCAATTACAGAACAAAATATTCCCTAACCAGTGTGCCCCCACAAGGAGTACTCGCTTATCGTACGTCCTCTGACAGTCGTACGGTGTTGGCAGTGTGTTTGATTTTATAGACCTTTTGTTTTACGTTCAGCGACCTTGAGGTCGTCTAAATGTCTTTGCGCTCAAACTGTGACAATGTGGGGATCTAGGACACTTTCCATTTTTCTTTTCCTTCTAGGTAACGATCTATTTCTGCATTTAGCTTAGGAACAATGTTTGTTTCGCTTGCATTGGTGGGTATAATATGCCACATAATCTGTGCACCAGATCCCTTATATTTACTTAGAAAGCTTAGCTTTCCTGTAGGTTTCACAATGAGGTCGGTGGGAGGTAGATCGTTACGTGGTATAGTCAAAACCTTCCTTTGAGTCGACATACGACCATTCGTTATCTGCGTCCAGGGCCTTTTGTTCAGCACTATATATTTAAGACTACAATCTTTTGGAATTTATCTTGCTGATTGCAGCATGCTAGCCTCGCATGGTTCGTGAATGTACATGCACATCAGTAAGAAACTGTTTACATAACTGATGGCTTAGGGTGACCGTTTTACATAGGAGTATGTCAATGGGCAGTTACACTCATCATGGGTTTGCTTCCTCTATCATCAGGAATTCCCCTTCTGGTACTATAAAAGTGAATAATCGCTTCGTCTTATTAAATTCAGCTGGACGGCCATGCCTCATGTAGGGTATATACATTACTGTCGACTAAGGGTACATTCACCACATAACTTAATGTAGTCCCTGCTAAAAATACGTCTAAATCTGTTATACGAAGTAAGTGACACACTAGGTTCTCCGTGGGTTCGATAGGGAATTTCTTAAGTTTGAAGTCCTCCGCAAATAGCTCGGCATACTCAACAACCTGAACCGGATTTATCAATTATGGCTCAGATATACCCTTCTGTTTGTTCACTGTGGCAGAAATCAACAGGTCATACTCGCGTTCCAGTTCATCTGTTCATCAGTTGCTGTGTTATGGCTGATAATCACGGCATGTTGCACCTTCTTGCTCGAACTGTTTTCATATTCTTCCACATGAGCTCTCAGTTTTCTAATCCCTTCGCCAATAACCTGCTCATTCGTGGTCACCGCGTTTATCGTTTGACTGACCCGTGTCAGTGGCAGCTCATATTATAATTACTTCCTCTTTATCCAGTTGCAACAGTTCTCTCTGTTGCTCTTATAACACAGCTACTTTCGCCTTAAAAAAGGATTTATCGTCTTCCTCTAGTGTACCAAACAATATCTTGATAGTCTCGCCAATTAAGTTTAATACTCCTCTTCCTGCCCTTGTTTGCTCCTGCCTAGCCAACTGATCAATTAATTATTTTGCGTCCGTAATTCTCCTTACGTACCATTTTATAGTCTACTGCGCATATTCGTACTCGCCTGTACTTACCTTGACCTAAAGTAACTTGGTAAGGCTCTATTGACCATTTGTTGCGTTTGCTCCGATTTGTTGCTTAGTTCTCTCAGGTTGAAGTAGCCAACAGTTCACCAAGCTATACTATACATGCTGATTATACTGTGGTTATCGTAATATATTCCTAGTGCAGACTGTAACTGTTGCATTCGTACATATTTTGATGGCGTTCTCAGTTCCGCGAGGCAGGATATCAACACTCTTCCAATAAGGCTGGTCACTCATAACGCCTGTTTCCCTGGCAACTGTAATAGAAAGAAACCCTTAGCCTACGGATTGTACATTTACGTTTCTTGCTGGTTAATGTTCGGTCACTCTAGCATGAAGCACTTCATTTCAATTGCACTTATACAATATCGAATATCTCCAGTCTTTTCTCCTATTGTTCCCCGTACTTGAGAAAAACTATTTTAATCGATTTGCATGTACCTTTATACATTTCTTTCCCCACAATTGAATAACCACTACTCGGACCTTCTCATCGATAATGGTGTATAGTCCTCGCCATTTAATACCCAATTTCTTAGTGCGTCCTCATCGTACATTTTCATCATACAGCAACACATGATCATGTTCCTCAAAACTTCGGTGTTCCGCGTTTTATCATAATTTAACTTATTTCTTTCCTTGTTCTCTTGTGTTGCTGCGCAGACCTTCTGATTCAGCATCTACATCTCTTGCTGCATTTTTCTCGCATAACCGTCTTAGTTATAAACTATATTCGCCAGATTTTTCTGGAGACACCTAGGTGGACTACATTTCCTAACGAAAAATATCTCGAAATGGGCATACTCGTGGTACTGTGAGGCGTCGTATTGCATACGGAAGTGGCGCATGACATCCAGTGGTTCCGTTCGGTTCGATCTCGGTCAACATAGAGCTGCAACATGTCTGTTAAAGTACATTGCGTGCACTCCAGTACGTCGTTGGATAGTGGATGGTAGCTCGTGATCTGAACCTTTTCTATCATTAACAGTTTACATACCCACTTCATGCTATCACTTGTATAATTATTACTGCCCATCTCACTGAGTAGGGTTCTCAAATTTCAGAATTACATTCTCGATTAGCTTTTGTGGGATCAGGTCGGTGCCTTAGCGGTCAAATGGTTTGCCTAAGATAAATTTCGTTAATGAGTTCTAAATGTCAGAGTGTATCGGTTTCTATCATGTGTTTGCAATAGCGGACCCACGATGTGAATATTGCATCTTTCGAACACAAATTCTGGGGTAGGGATCAATTGGAATGGCTGCTTCACTTTTGCTGTGTGCTATCTTGTTTTGATGGCAGGCCTCACAAGGCTTAATAAATTTTTCTATGTTGACCTTAATTCCGAGCCAAGTACTATATTGTTTCACCTGCTCATAAGTTCTCCCCATCCTCTGATGTCTGCGTATAGGGGATATGTGCATATGGCGCAACACAGCCAATTTGTGCACTGGACTCATTACATTCTACGCAGCTAGTGGTGGCGTGTCAATCTTCACATGTCTGGCTGATGGTTTAGTTGCCTCAGTGATTCCGCTATCTCTGCACAAGCTGTCTCAATGTTTTCCAAGTCTATGGCCTCGGTCGGTTTATCATCACAACCACCCACTTCCTTGGCTGGCTCTTCTTCACGTTGCTGTATACTTGTAATACGTGACAGTGCCTCAGCCACTCGATATTGTTTGCCTTCTTTGTAGAGTATTTGATAGTAATACTCCTTTAATTTTAAGCAGAACTTCATCAACCTGGAAACAGATCAGAAATGCTGTCTAACCACAGCAGTGCTTTGTGATCCGTGGTTATCTTAAATTTTCCACCAAACACATATGGGCGGAAATATTTAACGACCTACACCATTGCTAATAGTTTGCTTTCTAACATGCTATAGTTTAGTTTGGCTTTGTTAACGGTCCTGGAGACATATATTGTGGGCAGGTGCTTCCCCATATGTCCTTGGCCTCAGTATGCGCCAAGAGCATGACTGCTCACATCTACTGTTATGAATAATTCTTTCCCGAAATTTGGATACTGTAATATAGGAGGTTCTGCTCAGTTTTTCTTTCAACTGCTGGAAGGCTTGTTTCTGCAGTCCACCCCACTCATGTGGAACCCCTTTTGTAGTATGTCATGTATTGGCTTCACAATTTCGCTAAAGTCATACACAAATCGTCGGTAGTATCCCACGAGTCCTAGAAAGAATTTTAATTATGTGGTAGTCTTTTGCTGTGACTATTACTGTATCGCCTCCACCTTAGTTGGGTTGAGTTGCAATCCTGAAGCGGTTAGTACGTGCCCCAGGAACCTCAAAAAAGTGGTTCAAATGGCTCTGAGCACTATGGGACTCAACTTCTGAGGTCATTAGTCCCCTAGAACTTAGAATTAGATAAACCTAAGTAACCTAAGGACAAAACACACATCCATGCCCGAGGCAGGATTCGAAACTGCGACCGTAGAGGTCTCGCGGTTCCAAACTGCAGTGCCTAGAACCGCACGGCCACTTCGGCCGGCACACGGGAACATCAGTTCTTTTCGTAAAAACTAGATTTTATCTAATTGCAGTTCCAAGTTCCCGCATCACAATTGATCGAATATTTCTTCTAGCACGTGTTGTGCTCATCTAACAATAATATCATTCAGATATTTAAAGTCTTTTTCCCCAATACCTCGATCAGCACAGTATTCATTAAATTCTGAAAAATCGGTGCAGCTGCTTTCAGGCACATTGGCATTTTGTTATATTCGTATTGGCTGGTTGGTGTGCTAAAGGCTGTCTTTTCTCAGTCCTGCTCATCTGTCACTATCTGATAGTATCCTTTAGCAAGGCTCACCACGAAGAAGTACTGCCTTCCCCAAACTGTGTAAGATTTCATCGAGCCCGGGCAAAGCGTATACCATATTTAGAGATATTTCGCTCGGTTTCGGTAGTCTGCTACTACCAGCCATATTTGCCTATTGCTGGTATCTAATTTCTTTGGAATCATTATTAATGGGAAATTTCAGGGGCTGGTAGGTGGTGAAATTATGCCATTGCATAACATCCCCTCTCCCTCGGTTTTTAACGCTTCTTGCAGCGCCTGTGAAATTCAGTATGGTCTCTGGTCCATTATTTAGCCTTCAGCTTTCGGTATCAGCGTAATTAAAGGATTCACTTATGTTGCATGTGTGAGTAAACACTTCTCCTGATTAATGGGACACATCGTTGTATGCAGTGCAGAGTTCCTCAAGGGCTACTTTTTCTTCATGATTCAAATGATCTGTCTGCATATTTCCTTTCAGTAAGCTCTGTCGAGTGTGTGTCATCCCTTTTGTCTCAGTCAATACATGTCTGATTTTGTACCTAGCAGGGGAGGGACTCGCTCTGCAAATACTTTGTGGCTAGGGAACCTAACGTCCTGGTGCTAGTATTCAGTATGCTGGTAATAGATGCTTTGTCTCAAACGGTCACGATTGTTTTCGGTACATGTACTCCTTGTCTAACCTCCTGTTTGGTAATTAACACTTCTATTCCTAGAGTGAGTGTCATGCGTACCTTTAAAAACGGTCCATCCCTTGGGCCAATTACTACTTCTGCACTACAACTGCTAGTGGGTGTTTTCATGAGATGCGAAATCCGTTCCGTCAATTTTTCGGCTCTCTCCCACCATTTTGCCTTTTCCCGGTTCCTTGTTCCTTGCTTGGTTGTGGCTGTTGGCGACAGAGCATGTGGCACGAGGCCGTTGTTTCTGAGTGCTGCAACACGTTAACTCTAGGCCACTGTACGCCAAGCGCTGCCATACTTTGTCACAAAAGTGTAACTAGCTGTTTTAGCCTCTCATTTTCTATCACTTTTGAGTGTTAGTTGGGCTATGTGTGCGTCTTCCCATGCTTCCTAAAACTCAGCCCCACTCACCTTATAACTCTAGCTACTCTCGTTTGCTATACGCGACTATCTTGTCTGACATCACACGAACTAGTATTACCCTCTGGGAGGATTTTTGTGTTTTCACCGCGTGTTTGTCTAATGGATAAAGGGTATCGGACAGTAATTTTGTATATATAATGCAATTAGTAGAAAAACTAGGCGGTCTTTACTTTGGGGATGATGAAAGCGGGAAAGTTCATACAGATGAAACAATAAACGGTAGCCAGCCTAATTAGGCATATTAATTTCAAACATTATGTTTAAGAAAATTGAATATGAGTTGTTGAAGTGACTTCCATTAAGATTCCCTTTGAATAACACATTAGATACACACGAACACAGGGTGATCTAAGTTGTGGGTAACAGTAGTTACCATTAATGCACCAACCAGTAATCGTAAAAATCAAGATAGGGCCCCACTCTTATAATAACAGTTACAATCACTATCATTACATGATTCGGTACTGAGCTGTTACTGAAGGAGACACTGAACTAAAGCTGGGCATGAAAAAAATTCTGACTTTACAGACATATTAAACACCACAAATAAAATTAAATAATACTACATATACACTTTTTATACTTCCATTTATACAAATGTATCAGATTTCTTTAGTAGTGATTATATTCCAAATACCAGCTGACTTGAAGAACTCCACAATTGTCACCATCTTCAGGAAGGGCGATAGAAGCGTCTGTGGTAACTTCCGGGGAATATCTCTACTCTCTGTCACTGGCAAAATTTTTTAAATCGCCTCCAGACACTTTCAGAGACTATACTACCTGAGTCTCAATGAGGGTTTCGACCTTCAAGAGGAACAATTGACATGATTTTCTGTGCACGACAACTACAGGAGAAGTGCAGAGAACAGCAAAAGCCTTTACTACTTGTTTTCTACGATCTAGAAAAGGCCTTTGATACAGTTCACAGAGAAGCCATGTGGATGGTCTTACAACGCTTCGGCTGCCCTGAACATTTCGTTGACTTGATTGAAGCTCTCCACGATGATATGACTGGACAGGTCCTCTGCCAGAATGAAACAACTGGTGAATTCCAAATAACAAGTGGGCTTAAAGAAGGATGCGTTCTTGCACCAACATTATTTGCATTTTATCTGGCAGCTATGCTTTACGAGACATCCGTAAACAATGCAGGAATAGAACTCAAGTACAGGTTCGATGGAGGATTATTCAACCAGTCCAGACTCCATTCAAAAAGGTTCACCAATACCACTCGTGTGACAGAGCTGCAGTATGCTGATGACAATGCTTCTCCAGTTCATTCACCTGCAGAGTTGCAGCTATCAGTTGATTTCTTAAGCAGGGCGTACGAACGATTTGGTCTCTCCATCAATATTCCAAAGACAAAGGTGATGGCGCAGCCAACTCCTGGCTCCTCCGTTCCTGATTTTAGCATATCCATTTATGATACACCCTTAGAACAAGTGGACCATTTCCTCTACCTGGGAAGCATACTGTCACCTAACTGCTCATCTGGAAAAGATGTAGAGAATAGATTATGTGCTGCCCATGTAGCATCTGGACGTCTTACAAAGCGTGCCTTCCTGAATAAAGACCTAACACTGTATACCAAACTGATGGTGTACAAAGCTGTAGTCATTTCCGCCCTGCTATATGGTTGCGAAACCTGGACGTTATATTGCTGTGATCTGAGGAAACTAGAACTCTTCAACCAACAGAAGCTAAGATATATCATGAACCTGAAATGGGATGACTTCATATCCAACACGGTTGTTCTTGAGAAAGCAGAAATGTATAGTATGGTAGCTCTTATCACTGGGCACCAACTCAGATGGGTCGGACATGTCCAGCGGATGAAAACTGACAGACTTCCACGCCAAATGCTGTACAGCGAAGTGAGCACAGGCAAAAGGCCACGGGGTGCCCCTCTCAAACGTTATAAGGACCAGTACAAGAAAAATCTGAAAAAACTTGAACATCGATCCGAGTAACTGGTCCACAATAGCAGAAGATCGAAGTCGCTGGCGCTCAGTTACCTCAAATGCTCTTCAAAACTTTGAGCTGGAACGTCGAAGAATGGAGAATGACAAACGCCGGAGACGTAAACTCCTCCAGGTTCAGCCACGTCCTCCACCTTCCATCAGCTGTAACGACTGTGGCCGCCTGTTCCACGCCAGGATTGGATTGCTAAGCCACCAACGACACTTCCATGCCTGAACCGTGACAAAGGAAATCTCAGGAGAGAAATGAAAACCCGGATGTGTGTGATGTCCTTAGTTCTAGGGGACTGATGACCATAGAAGTTAAGTCCCATAGTGCTCAGAGCCATTTTTTTCCCTTTATGGAGTCTTAACACATCCGGACTGTTGCGAATGCCCCAGAAGACGGATTTTACACCAGCGCGAAGCAGATGTTTACCTATTTGGTCACTGACACTCTCAAAATAAGGAAATCGTGCTGCTGGATATAGTTTTTCTATGTTCTGCCTATCTTACGCTGTTTTAATGGTTGTCATGACTCGGCGTGTCGATTTGCGTTTGTATTAGTTCACCGAGAATGTTGTTCACAGCCTTTAAAGATCACATGCTATATTTGGATCGTCGGTCAGATGCTGGTCGCGGGAGTTCAGCATGGATGACCGAGTTCACTGTATAGGATGGAGCTGATATTCAGCATCACAGTATTTGTCTGCGTATATTGAGTTCCGTTATACTCTGTGCTCTTGTTTACTATCAGATCTCCTATATATTTCGACTACTAGGAGTGCAATTGCACGATCCTTCTATGATTCCAACACGAACACAAACTTCTTGTGCAGACTGTTCGAAACTAATCCGCATTTAGGACCTATTGAGCCTTAGTCAGAATCAGTGATGTGGGCCCTACTAGAAGGAATTTTATCATAATTTAAGAGGAAAAGTAGCATTCTGGAGCAATTTTCGAAATAAAAGCCTGTTGCGGAACATTTAAGGATTATTACGTACGGTACCAATGATTTACACAATATCTGTGGTATACAGCGTCTGTACATTACATTACAATATCCTAGAGGCACGCATGTATGTCTGGAGGCACTGACGCCGTTTGACGATTCAAGATATTGTAAATATTCCGAAAAGGATTCGTAAATTGCGAATACAGTTCGGAGTCAGGATTATTAGTTACAAATTAAAATTTGTGCTGGAGTGCAAGACGTCCACGGATAGCTGAAGTGGTTGAAGAGACTTACTGCGTTAAGCGAGAAAAAAGTTTCTAGTAATAATCCAGCGCAAATTTTCATCTGCCACAAACACAATGTACAGCAGACGTCCAAACTTATTTGCAGTATGCGCATCTATTTGTAAGTAGGCTGTTAGGTTTTCTTATTGGTAACGCCACGTAGCGCTCTGTATGAAAATCACTGGCTGTGCTGTGTGCAGTCTGTGGCTAGTTTGCATTGTTGTCTGCCATTGTAGTGTTGGGCAGCTGAATGTGAACAGCGCATAGCGTTGCGCAGTTGGAGGTGAACCGCCAGCAGTGGTGGATGTGGGGAGAGAAATGGCGGAGTTTTGAAATTTGTAAGATTGGATGTCATGAACTGCTATATATATTATGACTTTTGAACTCTAGTAAGGTAAATACATTGTTTGTTCTCTATCAAAATCTTTCATTTGCTAACTATGCCTATTAGTAGTTAGTGCCTTCAGTAGTTTGAATCTTTTATTTAGCTGGCAGTAGTGGCGCTCCCTGTATTGCAGTAGTTCGAGTAACGAAGATTTTTGGTGAGGTAAGTGATTTGTGAAAGGTATAGGTTAATGTTAGTCAGGGCCATTCTTTTGTAGGGATTTTTGAAAGTCAGATTACGTTGCGCTAAAAATATTGTGTGTCAGTTTAAGGACAGTCATGTATAATTTTTCTTCGGGGACGTTTCACATTTCGTAACATTACCAAACGTTAGCACACAATTTATGATTTAATACGTTGATGAGATAAATAAATGAAAAGAATTCAAATCATTAAGGTGTTTAATACGATTTATTAATGTCGCTATGAACAACTTCATGTCTTAAAGAAAAAGAAAAAGGTTTAGCCCACTTCCATGCAAAATCGGTATCTTAATTTTAAAGGTAAAACAAACCTGTTTGTTAGAAAATGCAAGATAACAGAAGAAATTTGTGAAAGAAGGAAAATTTACTGATATTTAATTAAAAAATCGAATCTTCCAATACATCAATCAATGCAAACCAGGACTTATTAAAGGTTGAAAGTGTTTGACTAATATCTAAATCGCTCTATGTGCTTTTTAATTTTGATTACAAACAGCAGTGGAAAAAGGATGTTTTCAAAATCAAAGCTGACCAAAAACAGGCCCTGACTCTCAACCTTAGATGACAGACTCAACTTTTTACCTCTGTTCAGTACTGGAAGTGATACTTCATGACAATTAAGTTATAAATAGGTTCATTAGGATGAAGTGTAGGTGAAAATGAATTAGCCAATAAGATTGTTCAAAACTCATTTTTGGCGGCTCATGCTGTTATACATTTAAACTTTAAAAAAATCATTATGCAGCAGGCTGTATGGATGATGTCCAAAATCCATTAATAATTTAAATTTATATTCAGCAACACGAGACATGGTGGCAGTTGAAGACGACGCAGACAACAGAGATTTTTGTTTGCTTCATTAAAATGTTTACACTACGACAGCAATGGGAAGGGAGGAAAAAGGGACATATGTCATTGATAGGAAAAGAACAGTTGTCTTTCACATGGAAGGAAATACCGAGCGAGGTGGTGCAGTGTTAGCACACTGCACTGGCATTCGGGAAGATGACGGTACAAAGTCGTATCTGGCCGTCCTGATTTCGATTTTCCCTGATTTCCCTAAATCGCTTCAGGAAAACGACGAGATGGTTCCCTTTAAAGGTCAGGGAAGATTTCCTTCCTTATCCTTTCCTAATCATAAACACTAGTTTCCTCCTCCTCATTGGAAGAAAATGATGTCTCGGGAATTCAGAGACAACTAGGAGTCTTCAGTCGTGTCAGGTAGCGTACAGTTTGTGGAAGAGCGCTTCATCCCTAGTTCATTTAAACCACTATAAAGCCGTAGACTTGGTATGATAAGTTCTTTAATGGCGGCAGTTAACATGTTAAATAATAACATTCGCATGCCCTTCTGAAAATCAGACAAAGGAGTCACTTTCCCTGATCTCCATATCCCAGTGTACGTGTAAGTGAACTTGATAGTGAGTATTATGTAGTAGAATGTACTTACATTGTTTCCGTTATCACTTCTATACTTTTCAGAGAAACGTGAATATGTTCTTTACAAGAATGTGTTGAAGACGTCATATTTGCAGCTATGAATATTTTGTATAGAACAAGAGGATGGTGCTTCATGAATTCCAGTAGTACTACACAACGTCCCGTTGCCTGTATAGGCGGTTTCAGTTTTTCAGCGTTGCTGACCCGCGGGACCACTTAGTTACAAAAGGCGAGTCCTCCACTCCTAGCGCACATGTCTCTTTGTTGACCTACCTGGATTCCTGTGGTCACACAGAGCTTACCATACACAGAGATGACGCGTGATCTTAAATCACAGTTACTACTCGGCGCTCACAAGAGAATCATACACATCTATTTCTCCATTACAGTACATACTGGAATATAACGGATGTTGCTCTAGTACGACGTGCTTCTCAAGATTTTCCGGGAAATCGAGGTTGAAAGCTTTATAGCCTATTCAGTACCGTAAAAAGCCTCAGCCGTCAAGCAGTGGCGTTAGTGCAACCGACTAAGGCGGCAGAATAGAAGTCTACACTCACAGTGTCAGAGTCTTCCCATTTTCTCTAATACTCCACCAAACGCTGGCATCACTGTAACTAATCACAGTTTTTCGGAAAAGAGCATTAATAATGACGATAATCATTGTGGTACGGAGGAGAAGTGTGTTAGAAGTGTAGAAAGAAATCTTGTGAAATGATCATTTATTTATCGATACATTCACGTACGTATCGGAAAGGAGTGATACGGGGCTATATGTGTTCTGAATGACGCATACTGTATTTGCGGTACGCACAATAATCGATAAATGAATTACCTGCTGATTGCAGAAGGGAACAAATCAACTTATGTGAGACTTACAGAATATATATATATATATATATATATATATATATATATATATATACAGGGTGAGTCACCTAACATTACCGCTGGATATATTTCGTAAACCACATCAAATACTGACGAATCGATTCCACAGACCGAACGTGAGGAGAGGGGCTAGTGTAATTGGCTAATACGAACCATACAAAAATGCACGGAAGTATGTTTTTTAACACAAACCTACGTTTTTTTAAATGGAACCCCGTTAGTTTTGTTAGCACATCTGAACATACAAACAAATACGAAATCAGTGCCATTTGTTGCATTGTAAAATGTTAATTACATCCGGAGATATTGTAATCTAAAGTTGACGCTTGAAACCTCCGACGTTCAGTTGCGTGATATATATATATATATATATATATATATATATATATATATATATATATATACTCCTGGAAATTGAAATAAGAACACCATGAATTCATTGTCCCAGGAAGGGGAAACTTTATTGACACATTCCTGGGGTCAGATACATCACATGATCACACTGACAGAACCACAGGCACATAGACACAGGCAACAGAGCATGCACAATGTCGGCACTAGTACAGTGTATATCCACCTTTCGCAGCAATGCAGGCTGCTATTCTCCCATGGAGACGATCGTAGAGATGCTGGATGTAGTCCTGTGGAACGGCTTGCCATGCCATTTCCACCTGGCGCCTCAGTTGGACCAGCGTTCGTGCTGGACGTGCAGACCGCGTGAGACGACGCTTCATCCAGTCCCAAACATGCTCAATGGGGGACAGATCCGGAGATCTTGCTGGCCAGGGTAGTTGACATACACCTTCTAGAGCACGTTGGGTGGCACGGGATACATGCGGACGTGCATTGTCCTGTTGGAACAGCAAGTTCCCTTGCCGGTCTAGGAATGGTAGAACGATGGGTTCGATGACGGTTTGGATGTACCGTGCACTATTCAGTGTCCCCTCGACGATCACCAGTGGTGTACGGCCAGTGTAGGAGATCGCTCCCCACACCATGATGCCGGGTGTTGGCCCTGTGTGCCTCGGTCGTATGCAGTCCTGATTGTGGCGCTCACCAGCACGGCGCCAAACACGCATACGACCATCATTGGCACCAAGGCAGAAGCGACTCTCATCGCTGAAGACGACACGTCTCCATTCGTCCCTCAATTCACGCCTGTCGCGACACCACTGGAGGCGGGCTGCACGATGTTGGGGCGTGAGCGGAAGACGGCCTAACGGTGTGCGGGACCGTAGCCCAGCTTCATGGAGACGGTTGCGAATGGTCCTCGCCGATACCCCAGGAGCAACAGTGTCCCTAATTTGCTGGGAAGTGGCGGTGCGGTCCCCTACGGCACTGCGTAGGATCCTACGGTCTTGGCGTGCATCCGTGCGTCGTTGTGGTCCGGTCCCAGGTCGACGGGCACGTGCACCTTCCGCCGACCACTGGCGACAACATCGATGTACTGTGGAGACCTCACGCCCCACGTGTTGAGCAATTCGGCGGTACGTCCACCCGGCCTCCCGCATGCCCACTATACGCCCTCGCTCAAAGTCCATCAACTGCACATACGGTTCACGTCCACGCTGTCGCGGCATGCTACCAGTGTTAAAGACTGCGATGGAGCTCCGTATGCCACGGCAAACTGGCTGACACTGACGGCGGCGGTGCACAAATGCTGCGCAGCTAGCGCCATTCGACGGCCAACACCGCGGTTCCTGGTGTGTCCGCTGTGCCGTGCGTGTGATCATTGCTTGTACAGCCCTCTCGCAGTGTCCGGAGCAAGTATGGTGGGTCTGACACACCGGTGTCAATGTGTTCTTTTTTCCATTTCCAGGAGTGTATATATATATATATATATATATATATATATATATATATATGTCTTCAGAAAGCGAACATGTCCAGTCACAAAAAAGTTTTTTTAAGCCATGTGTAACACATAGATAGAACGCACATAACTTAAAGTACCGTAGAACCACGTATTTTTAGAAAAGATATAGGATAATTCGTATATATATATATATATATATATATATATATATATATATATATTATCCTATATCTTTTCTAAAAATACGTGGTTCTACGGTACTTTAAGTTATGTGCGTTCTATCTATGTGTTACACATGGCTTAAAAAAACTTTTTTGTGACTGGACATGTTCGCTTTCTGAAGTAATCAATGTGGAATATAAATTATAAGCCTTATGTTCTGACGATACAAATTCATTTTACATATTTTCTTCAATCTAAATGTGTTTTAAACAACGTTATATCAAAATAATTAAATGGTCTTAAACATTCTCTTCAGTTTTATCTGTCTTTGTGTCGAACATGTCAAAACTTCTTTCCAAAATTACGTCCTTTCTTCCGGAACGCAAATTAAACTTTTTTTTTAATTTCACCATTTTTTAAGATGTTTACAGGTAGTTTGGCCGTGTAGCGCGGTTACTTGGTATGTTCTAGATTTATCTAAATATTGCCCAAATAAAAGCTGTCAGCTTGCATGCCATTGATACACTGCGTTACCTGTGGTGTATCTTCGCTGAAACAAATTTATGATACTGCGACAGAGCAAAACAAAACTATTGCTCCTTTGGAACACTTTCTCCATAACACTCACAACTTGGGTGAGACAAGTATTTTCCTGATTTTTTGGTTACCAAGTATTGCAATCTGTAAAGCATTCCGTTTTCAGGTGATTAACACTAAATTTGTCTTTCCTCTCTATGGGAAACCTTAGCTTTCTTGATCGTACTGCTCTTGTATTTGTCAGCATTAATGATTATCTTCTTCCTTTTTCTGGCCTCAGTTCCTTTTTCTTCCGTTGAACTCATTGTGAACAATAGTAACTCACTGATGAAACTAATAATTCACGAAAGATATTACTAAAATTCGTTAAATACTATTAGATTATGTAGTCATGTATTCCGATTGCCAACAAACTACCTGTCCCCCCCCCCCCCCCCAAAAAAATATCTTATCAGATGTTTCAAGAGACATCCGATCAGCAGTGTTAATACACTAAGGCTGCCTACAGAAAATACTGTTTACAGCAGAAAGGGATCACGTCCCGGACATGTTTGCTTTCTGCAGTAAGCAGTAAACTGTACCTGTTGATGCAGGCACTTCATGGACTGAGGACAAATTCCGTATCAGCAGTAAACGATGTGCCTACCTTGTTGGACTTCTTTGAAGTAATAAAATGAATTTTCAAATGTTTGGACGTGTTTCCTTTCTGCAGTTAGCGATTCAAATGTTCGTCTCATCTCGGTTTGTTGTTATGCCTTGTTTATGCCTTATCATGAATGTACTGCAGTGCTTATTATTACTATTATTATTATTCCTATCTGAAAAAAAGTGATGAGTTACCTCGGTACAAACGTTTGGTGAAAAATTCAAAGAAAGAGAAATGACGTTACACGAAGGCAGTACACACACCTTTTTAATGCGCTACTTTAAGGTAGTATTTCGACACAACTTAACGACATAGCGGTTGGCAATGACAGCTGTCAATCGGTTGGTTACAGTAGTCAGGGAGAGCAACTGACAAACTGTCGATCCAGATGCACGAGAGTCTTTCGTCGTAACAGGATCGATTTGCTCAGTAGCTGAAGCAGCAGTCTGCCGGTTACGTTGCGTTGGCTGGGAGTTGTACATAAACCGTGCACGCCATGTCTTATTTCAGTTCTTATGATGGAAACGACGATGAGCATCTAGCAGTGTCCGGTTAAGCTAATCCATTCTGCATAGCAATAAACATAAAAAAAATCCAGAAATTTGTTTTCAATCTATGACGCGCGGGAGAAAATCAGGGCTACAGGGCTTCAGTTATACTAATTATTTATTCAAATAGCAACCAGTTTCGAGATTTTAAAATCCTATCTTGAGGTGTATGAAACTAGCGTACAAAGGAGAAAGGGAAGAAATATAGTGCAACATACGTGTAAACACCAAAAGTGCAGAATCCCCAAAAAAGGCGGCTTATTTATTGTATTTGGTAGCATATAACATGCGGTCGGGCCAGTCAGCGCAGGAGCTACAACCACTGCATGTTGGTGAAGCTAAATAAAAGGGGATGGCCTAATAGTCAGACTGATCAGCAAATATAACGTCTGGGCGGGTCGGAGGAAGGAAACAGAAACCGAGAACAAACGCTGTAGCACACTGTTCGCCGCCGAGCAGCCACACGGTAGGAACACCAACCTCGATATAGAATGTGAACGAGCTGTAATATGACGATAGGCTAAATAAATCTCAGGCATGTGACCGTATGTGACGTTTTTAGGCGACAAGGCAATTATCATAGGTAAAATGAAAGAACAAGTGATAAAAACAGAAACAAAAGTTATAAAAACTAATTGTAATATAGACCATGCTAAGGAAATTAATCCACGTATGATACATTATGGGCTCGAGTGATGAAATATAAAACATACTGAAACCATCACAAATCTGAAGGTCCCAACGGAGGTTCGAGTCCTCCCTAGGGCATGGGTGTGTGTGTTTGTCCTTAGGATAATTTAGGTTAAGTAGTGTGTAAGCTTAGGGACTGATGACCTTAGCAGTTAGGTCCCATAACATTTCACACTTATTTGAACATTTTGAACAAATCTGAAATGTGGGTGTAATACTGTAAGCAGCGAAATAATAAACAAAAATGATCTGGCTGGGCGCCATGCAATACTCGTATGGAATTGTAGGTAAGAGGGAAAGCAACTGAACGAATGGGAGAAAAATAAGCCTGAACCTCACAGACTAGTAAAAATATGTTCCGTAATAGGCAACAAGGAAGTGGAAAAAAGGCCAAATAAATGTGTCAAATGGCTGTGAACACTATGGGACTTAACCTCTGAGGTCATCAGTCCCCTAGAACTTAGAACTACTTAAACCTAACTAACCTAAGGACATCACACACATCCACGCCCGAGGCAGGATTCGAACCTGAGACCGTAGCGGTCGCGCGGTTCCAGACTGAAGCGCCTAGAACCGCTCGGCCACACTGGCTGGACAACAAAGGCCAAATGAGTGAAGAGGGTAGTGTACAGTAAAAGCTGTGATAAAAAGTAATGGTAAAATAAAACTATACCAGGGGAGTCATCATATGTGTAGGATACATAATGGGCTCAGAGATGTACATAGAAATGTATAAATATAAAAACCTCACAAAAATACTAAAATGTAAGTATAGCGATGCTGGAAGCCAAGTGACAAATCATCATGATCAGGCTGAGCGCTCTTTATTAGACGAAATAATATCAATATGGAAAGGTGATTTAGCTGAAACAATTAATAAAAAAAGAAGACCTCATAGATATAAGCCTGAACCTGTGACATATTATTTCAGAAACTTCTAGTTATTCATCAGAACCGTATGTTTCACTGCGGTTTGCTCTTTTAGTCTATGTAGCTGATTCTGGTTCAAACTGCACAAAATTTCAATTTCTTCCAATAAATTAAGGACTCGACCTTTCGGATATATATGGACGATATTTTAGTTATTACCTAATTCAGGGATAGAGTGCTAGTGTGTTTTGAGGTGATTAGCTAAGCCTGATCTCGGATTACTTAAGTCCTGGCATTCTTTGCAATAAATTGCGGAAGTAAGTACTGACCATTCAACAAAGAGACATTAACACTAATTAGAATTAACTTGATAGCCACCTGACTGTGCATGTGGTTAGTTGTTATGGGTTTCGAGCCGTCTAAAATGTAAGCCACTTGATTCGCTAGGTAAAATGCAAGAGTTACTCGGACTTCTTTTAACCATTGTCCCATTCTGTCAAAAACATATCCTACGTATGTTACACTGAAGACACAGAGAATCTGGCACACCTGCCTAATATCATGTAGGCCCACGCGAACTCGCAGAAGTGCTGTAACACGACGTGGCAGGAGCTCGACTAATGTCTGAAGGAGTGCTGGAGGGAACTGACACCATGAATCCTGCAGGTCTGTCCATACGAGGGGGTGGAGATCTCCTTTGGACAGCACGCTGCAAGGCATCCCAGCTATGCTCAATAATGTTCCTGACTGGGGAGTTTGCAGGACAGCGGAAGTATTTAAACTCAGAAGAGTGTTCCTGGGCCAGTCTGTAGCAATTATGAACGCGTGGGGTGTCGCATTGTCCTGCTGTAATTGCCTCAGTCCGTCGGAATGCACAATGGACATGAATGGATGCAGATGATCAGACAGGATGCTTACGGACGTGTCACCTGTCAGAGTCGTATCCAAACGTATCAGGGTCCCATATCACTTCAACTGCAGACACCCCACACCATTACAGAGCCTCCGCCAGCTGAACAGTCTCCTGCTGACATGCAGGTTCAAATGGCTCTGAGCACTATGGGACTCAACTGCTGTGGTCATAAGTCCCCTAGTACTTAGAACTACTTAAACCTAACTAACCTAAGGACAGCACACAACACCCAGCCATCACGAGGCAGAGAAAATCCCTGACCCCGCCGGGAATCGAACCCGGGAACCCGGGCGTGGGAAGCGAGAACGCTACCGCACGACCACGAGATGCGGGCTGACATGCAGGGTCCATGGATTCATGAGGTTGTCTACATACCCGTACAAGTCCATCCCCTCGATACAATTTGAAACGAGAATCGATGGACAGTCCAATGTCGATGTTGAGGGACATAGGCGAGGTGTATAGTTTTGTGTCTTGCAGACATCAAGGGTACACGAGTGAGCCTTCGACTCCGAAAGCCCATATCGATTATGTTCGCGCGCTGATATTTATTGATGGCCCAGCATTGAAATCTGCAGCATTTGGGGAAGTGTTGCACTTCTGTCAGTTGAACGATTCTCTTCAGTCATCGTTGGTCCCGTTCTCGCAGGATATTTTTCTGGTCGCATCGGTGTCGAGGATTGATATTTTACCGGATTCCTGATACGGGAAAATCCCCACTTCATCGCTATCTCGGAGTTGCTGTGTCCCATCGCTCATGTGCCGACTATAATACCACTTTGAAACTCACTTAAATTTCGATAACCTGCCATTGTAGCAGCGGTAACCGATCTAACACCTGCGACAGACAATTGTAGTCTAATACAGGCGTTGACGCTCGCAGCACCCTGTTCTGCCTGTTTACATATCTCAGTATGCATGCGTATACCAGTTTCTTTTGCGCTTCAGTGTAGATGTTCTGCGATTTCCCCAACTCGCTCCAGGCAAATAACGGTGATTCCTTTAAAAAGTTACGGTCGATTCCCTACACCATCTCTGAATCTTTCCGATATCGTGCTCCAGCTCTAACGACCGTAATGTCGACGGGACATTAAAATCTAACCACCCCTTCTTCCTCTTTCTATAACTATTGTAACCCTTTCATGTCTTGTAACTCCAGTCTCGTTTCTGTACATGTTTTCCATAACTTTTGGCTCTCTGTTTTACCCCTGGTACCTTCAGAAGTTGAAGTGTGTGTTCCAGACAACAATGTCAAATATCTATTCTAAATCTTGCCATTCTTCAAACTACCTTCTAATATAAGTGGTAGGGTCAATATTGCCTCGCTGGTTGCTACTTTTTTCAGAACACGAACTGAAATACCCAAGATCGGTTTCTGCCAGTACTGCCAATCTTCTGTGAAGAATTCGTGTGTGTGTGTCTACTGTAATGAAGACTTATGAAACTGACTCTCAGCGTAACCACAATTTCTTCTTGTACGTCTTGTGTCAAAATGGTAGAACTGTATTACTATCCCGTGTGCGAAATCACATGCTAATTCCTTTGACAGAGGCTAATAACGAACTGAGCAGTGCCGCCACTTCGGTGAGGAGCTTCAAAGATATTCACAAGCAGGAAGGATTGGCAGTTACCGCTGGATGCCATTTACACCCGCCAAGACTGTTAAGTTGTAGCGAAACAATGCCTCCACCTGGTTGCGCTAACACCTTTGGTCGACAGCTGCTACTCTTTTGTGGCGTTTAACACTCGTCAGACTTTCAGCTTCGATTCCTTTGAAAACTCTTGTGAAGTGATCGTACAGCAGCAGCATTCGTTACATCGGAGTGTGTACTGTAGCTGTACGAAGATTACTTGGTATACGTTTCCCTTTTCAGTAGGTGTATGCACTAAAAATGAATAAATAAATAAAATAAAAAAGACACACCATGGAGTTACTCAAACTGTTCACAAACTGATATCCATACAGGTATCGACGGAAAATGCAAAATGGATGAATGTGTGACTCTGTAGCGCAGTTTCACAGCGTATCTGGCAATGATAGTATACATATCGATATTAGGGTCCTTGCGAATTTTATTCTGTGTACTCATTTGGACAGTAACTATTCTTCGCGGACAGGCGCGTGAGTAATATACATAGATATCCTCATTTGAAACAGGTCATACTCTGGGGGAAAAAAGTCGCAACACCAAGAATTTGTGCGACACAGACGAAAGTTGGTATACGTGTTTCTACATCTGAAAGATGATGTCTGTTCCAGTTTTGTGCAGGTCGAAAAAGAGTGGCGCTAGTAGCGCCACCATAAACACGCACTGCCGGCCAGGGTGGCCGTGCGGCTATAGGCGCTTCAGTCTGGAACCGCGTGACCGCTACGGTCCCAGGTTCGAATCCTGCCTCGGGCATGGATGTGTGTGATGTCATTAGGTTAGTTAGGTTTAAGTAGTTCTAAGTTCTAGGGGACTGATGAGCACAGATGTTAAGTCCCATAGTGCTCAGAGCCATTTGAACCATAAACACGCACATCAGGTTTGCTTTAATACATGCTGTAACGGTAGTGGGTGTTATTTACCTTTGAGACTGGACGTGGTCAGTTATTGATAATCGAGAATGCGTCTAAGGTGACAAAGACGCCATTATCAACATACTAAGTTTCAACGAAGTCGTGAACAAGAGCTATGAGAAACTGGGTGTCCCTTCTGCGATACTGCAGAAGAACTTTTTTTTTCCATTATTGATTTTCAATTCCTCCCAAAGGGGCGGGCTGGCAGCAGCTTAGTACGCTGCTCTATAGCCTACAGACTTTTTTAAAAATGGAAGAAGAAAAGAAACAAGAAAAACAGGCGATAAAACGGTGACTTAAAGTGTAAAATGGCGGAAAAATGTGGGAAGTTAAAACAGAAAGCAAAGGGGTTGGCAATGTTAATAAAATACACATGAATCAGACAAGTAACATAGTAGACACACAATTAAAAAAAAAACAGGGCGACAGTCTGGTTTCTGTTCGCAAGAGATAAAAAATCCCACCCAGCGACAGTATGATGGCCGTTCGCAACACTTCCCAAAAGACACACAACACGGAACACGCACTGTAAAACACTCACTGTAAAACACTGCACGAAAATGGCGGCACAAAGATGACACTCCTAAGCCAAGGGCAGAGGGGGGGGGGACCTGGAGTAGGGGGAAAACCAAGGAGGGGGGAGAGGAAAAATCGAAAAGAGGGAGGGAACCAAGGAGGGAGAGGACTCATATGGGGGGAAAGGGGCAGGGCAGACGCGAGACAGAAGAACTTGGTAGGAATTTAGCCACTGTATATGACTGGCAATGGTGGTCACGAGAATGTACGGTCGCAATGGGACCAGGCTCCTTACTAACACGTGGCACTGTCGAGAGGGGAGACCATCGCGTTTGACGTATGGCTGTGGCGCATCGTACTGCATCTCCAGCAGGTGTTTGAGCAGTAACTGGTACCACAGTGATACAACGAACTCTTACTAATCGGTTACTTCGAGGACAGCTCCGAGCCACACGGCCTCTAGCGTGCATTCCGCGACCCCAAACCAACATAATTTGCTACTTCAGTGGTGTCAAGCGAGGTCTCACTAGAGGGTAGAATGGAGGTCTGTTGCGTTTTCTGATGGAAGCTGGTTCTGCCTCGGTGCCAGTGATGGCCTGTGGTTAAATGGAGGCCAGCTGAGGGCTAAAGCAATCTGTCTGCGTGATACACACACTGTGCCTCACCTATGGTTTGGGGTGCGATTTCGTATGACAGCAAGAGCACTCTCGTTGTTCGCCCACGCACTCTGACTGCAAATTTGTACGTCAGTCTGGTGATTCGACCTGTTATGCTGCCATTCATAAACAGGATTCCAGAGGATGTTTTCCAACAGAATAACGCTCGCCCACGTACCGCTGTTGTAACAACGTGCTGTACAGAGTGTCGATATGTTTCCTTGGCCTGTTCTGTCACCGAATCTGTCTCCAATCGATCACATATGGGTCATAATCTGCCGACAATTTCAGCGTCATCCATAAACTGTATTAACCGCGCCTGTATTGACCAATAAAGAGTATCAGGAATGGAACTCCATTGCACAAACTGATATCCGTCACTTGTGCAACACAATGCATGCGGGTTTGTGTGCTTCCATTCAACATTCTGGCGGTTACATGCCAACATTAATATACCAACATTTAACATTTGCAAAGGGTTATCTCGTGCTTAGTCATCTGTTACCGTGCAATGTTAATTACTTAAACATGTTGCCTAGCAAATGTATTCCCTAAATTTCGCCACTGTAAATTTATTGTTTCTTGATGTTGCGATTTTTTTATGCCAGTGTAGCTGGGCTCAAACAAGCCGATTCGACTACTCGGCGATTCGCTCGACATTTGAATAGGTGACATCCCACTGTTAGACGTCTTGGCAGGGATTGATGAATCACGGCCGAACACATTGTCAAGAAGTATGTGGCCAACCTTGAGAGACGACGGAAAGAGAGGACCAAGCAATCGTCAGAGAGGCACTCAGAGCCCCGGATTAATCTTTAAAATCGATCCGATGTGCAACTAGTGATTCAGTGACCCAAGTATCATTAACAGGCTGCTACCATTGATCCCTGTATACGAACAAGGCGGTCTGAAATGGCGTCGGCCACATCAGGCCTTAAATCTAACTGGAGTATAATTGTGTTCAGTGATGAGTCTCTCTTTGAGCTGAACCGCGGTGGCCACCGAAGACGTGTCTGGACACAACTCCGACAGCAGTGCGATGCCAACCTGACTGTCGTCCGCCATACGACCCGACAGTAAGGGGTGATGTCTGCAGTGCCATTTCATTTCATAACATTACACCTTTACTTGTCATCCGCAGCCACCTTACAGTACGATATTCTACGCCCCATTGTGATGATTTTCATGGCGAGCAGTCCTGGGCAAACATTTCAGTTTCCCTTCCGCACACGGCGAGATTCTACTTCTTGTCTTCGTGCTAGCAATACCCTATCTTGGCCAACAAGGTCACCCGATCTCTCCTCCAATGGAGCGCGTTTCGAGCATTAAGGGTGGGACCCTCCAACCAGCTGTGGATTTAACGATCTAAACCGCCATTTGGAGGTAATTTGGAGCGATATCTTTCTGGAGGACATCTAAGAACTCTATCAATTAACGCCAAGACAAGTAAATAGTTGCATAATAACTAGGGCTGTTGATAAAATATCGATATATCAATATTACAGTATTTTTACAGAATAATATCGACACAAATCGACGATACCACATACACATATATATCGATGTCGAAATCACTATATCGATAGCCGATATTTTTATTTCATAATATTTTTTTCTTAATTTTGCGGTAAATATTTGGAACTGTTTTTCTGAAATTGTAACTTGGCTTTCACTGTGTGAAGGAGTCTTACTACTTTTTGAGCTTTCATCACTTCTAGTCTTTCTCTTTGACTGTGTGAAGCAAGTATAGGTGGCACAAAGAAGACGTCCGATTGCACTGGGGAGTGGCGGTGTGAATGGAGTAACAAGATTCCAGATGTGAAGAAAGAGCACACCAGTTGCGTTAAAAAACAAATTTTACGCTAGTAGTGGGCTATTTATCCCCAAAATTTGCTGGAAATGATGAGCAAATATCTAAATATCAAGACCGGTCTTTGCTGTGTGTGGAGACGTGTGAAGGGGAACGCTGACGTAATCAGCGCTCGGCGCTACCAATAGAAACTAAAAAATGGGTCAAATGGCTCTGAGCACTATGGGACTCAACATCTTAGGTCCCCTGGAACTTAGAACTACTTAAACCTAACTAACCTAAGGACATCACACACACCCATGCTCGAGGCAGGATTCGAACCTGCGACCGTAGCAGTCTTGCGGTTCCGGACTGCAGCGCCAGAACCGCTAGACCACCGCGGCCGGCCCCAATAGAAACTGAAGTGTTTAACTTCACCAAATGATTTGACACTACAACTGCAAACTCGCCGATGTTTGCAGAAATGGGGAAAAAATCAGGGAAGTCAACATGTGACGAGACCGAACGACGGACCGATTGGCCACTTTGTATCGCGCCACTTAAATGGAGTTACCATTGTTAGCGAAGTGGTTATCGAAAAGGGTGAACGTGCATTGTTTTCATTTCAATTTCTTGCTGTAAGGGGGATAAGCAGGTTGTACAGAATATGTGATAATGAATCAACACTTAACTATACAGATCTAAAACCGGTAGTATATTTACAATGTGCAGCCGATACTTTTATATTCCGGTACGATGACAGTTTTCCGTCAATCTATCGATACTTGCGTTCGATACATAACGGGCCGATAATGATACTTTTTAAATATCGATGTGCCGGATTCCAAATTTTTTAAAAACATCAAGAGTCCTAATAAAGGCCGGAGGCGGACCACCGCATTATTGGCTTGCTCAATTCGTGAAGTTCTTTCTCTTGAATAAATCATCCAGTTTTTCTTAAATTGTGATAAGCTGTTTGTCTCTACATGTACATTACATCTACATATTTCCGTACCATTCGGATAATGCCTTCTTCGTAGAGTCTCTTTTATTATGCCTTGCAGTGTATGTTGACCGTATACTATTACTTTCAGTGTTCACTCACGTGTGGTGAAGACACACAGGACGTGGCACGACAATAGCCGCCTGTTTTCGCCGCGGGACGTTTACGTCTTTCTTGTGGGAACATGAGCGGCGTTCAGCTAGGAGCGTGGGAGCGCGCAGCGCGGCCCGCGGATAAAGCAATTAACGGCGGTGTGTCCGCTAATGGATTGTTTTGTCGCGGGCGCGCCTGATGGAGCGGCAAGAACGGACGCGGCGGCTGCGGCGGCTGGCCGGAAATGGTGGAGGCCAGGCCGGGCCTCCTGCCGCAGATTGACTCATCTCGCCGCGAGAGGGAAAGGGAAAGCGAAAGGGAAAAACGGAAAGAGGAAATCGGAGCACAGGCCGGGGAAATAAAGCGAGGACCTCGCCTCGGCGCCGGGACGGAGCGGAACATCCATTCCGAGGTTTTCCCGTACCTGGTGCGGGTCGACGGAAATGCTCGGACGGGCACCTCCATTTGTCTGACGTACTGGTGCGTAAGGCCGACGCGGGCGAGTTACAGTGGTCATATGTAAAACTAAGGGATCGTGGACGCGCTATGCCACTCAGAATCATTACACGCGTGACTGTCTGGGATGAAGGCTACGATGTTGAACTGATAGTATATAAAACTGTTACACCAGATCCCCTCCGTCCACAAAACACCCACACCCACACCCAACCACACACACACACACATACAAACACACACACACACACACACACACACACACACACATGGAAGCATGGGAACACACCATCCAGAATGATACTGCGATTTTGTTTGAGTAAAATGCTGTTTTCCCAAACCATTAAGGGATTTTCGTGGTAGCTCCAGGGACTATTTTCGGACAAACCGAGCCAGAGAATTGAATGGATTAGTTAGTAGAATAATCCATCTACTGTTTTTAATAGTGCCTTTAATTCCCCAGTTTACATTTCGAGGTCACATTCTCATCATCAGGACTTCAACTATGTAAGAAACTTCTCGATGCCAGTACACCAGAAATGTGGGTTTGTGGAAGCTATAGTTCGTTCTTAACCCAAGTTTGAAACTGTGGTGGAACATATCGGTGAACCTCAAAGCTTTTATTTCTTCTCCGTGCGTTTTAATACCTACTCCGAATTTTTTCTTTTGTTCCCTTTACTGCTTGCTCAATATACAGATTGAATAACATCGGGGAGAGGCTGAAACCCTGTCTCACTCCCTTCCCAACCACTGCTTCCCTTTCATGTCCCTCGACTCTTATAACTTCCATCTGGTTTCTGTACAAATTGTAAATAGCCTTTCGCTCCCTGTATTTTACTCCTGCCACCATCAGAATTTGAAAGAGAGTATTCCAGTCAACAAGCTTTCTCCAAGTCTGCAAATGATAAAACAATAGGTTTGCATTCCCTTAATCTATTTTCTAAGATAAGTCGTAGGGTCAGTATTGCCTCACGTGTTCCAACATTTCCACGGAATCCAAACTGATCTTCCCCGAGGTCGGCTTCTACCAGTTTTTCCACTCGTCTGTAAAGAATTCGCGTTAGTATTTTGCAGCTGTGACTTATTAAACTGATAGTTCGGTAATTTTCACATCTGTCAACACCTGCTTTCTTTGAGATTGGAATTATTATATTCTTCTTGAAGTCTGAGGGTATTTCGCCTGTCTCATATATCTTGCTCACCAGATGGTAGAGTTTTGTCAGGACTGGCTCTCCCAAGGCTGTCAGTAGTTCTAACGGAATGTTGTCTACTCCCGGGGCCTTGTTTCGAGTAGGGTCTTTCAGTGCTCTGTCAAACTCTTCACGCAGAATCATATCTCCCATTTCATCTTCATCTACATCCTCTTCATTTTCCATAATATTGTCCTCAAGTTGAAACATCCCCTTTGAACAATTATACATGACTGTGCTTAAACTGACACACAATATTTTTAGCGCAACGCAATCTTACTTTCAAAAATCCCTACAAAAGAATGGCCCTGACTAACATTAACCTATACGTTTCACAAATCACTTACCTCACAAAAATCTTGTTTACTCGAACTACTGCAATACAGCGAGCGCCACTACTGCCAGCTAAATAAAAGATTCAAACTACGGAAGGCACTAACTACTGAGAGGCATAGTTAGCAAATGAAAGATTTTGATAGAGAACAAACAATGTATTTACCTTAATAGTGTTCAAAAGTTATAAATATATAGCAGTTCATGACATCCAGTCTTACAAATTTCAAAACTCCGCCATTTCTCTCCCCACATCCACCACTGCTGGCGGCTCGCCTCCAACTGCTCCACGCTACGCGCTGTTAACATCCAGCTGCCCAACACTACAATGGTAGACAACAATGCAAACTAGCCACGGACTGCACACAGCACAGCCAGTGATTTTCATACTGAGCGCTACGTGGCGTTACCAATATAAAAACCTAAACAGCCTACTTACATAGCCCCTATGCTCCCCACAAAAAAATTTATAAATTGTTTTGGGCACTAGCCAATACAGATTTGAAAAAATTGTTCATAATTACAATAACAAAGAAATCAAATGCACACACTTATTGATACAATGTTGGTCAAAAGCTAAAATTTTCTCACAGTCCATAAAGACAGTCCTGATCATTCATCACAGTAAAATTGCAGTGTTGTTTTTTTTCTCAAAATCTGAGCAGTAAAAGAGAATGCACACGGAAGTAGTAGATTTCCATGCAGTTTTGAAGAAGTAGTGTTGTCCTTCCAACGGAACGACAGTGCTGACTCTTGACATGCAGACAGGTAATGGGCCACAACAGAGCAAACCCACAGCAGAGTCAGTCGAAGTTTTGAGGAATATTGGTAGGTAGGTCATCACAGAGCAGACCCACTGTAGTCCTGGTAGAGATTGTGGTATTGGTCGGCCACCAGAGGTGCAGAAATAATGGTACTGGTGAGTCAGCAAAGGTGTAGAGCCACTGTAGTCCTTGTAGAAATGATGGTATTGGTGGGTCATCAAAGATGCAGACCCACTGTAGTCCTTGTAGAGATGACCAGCAGCCATCTGTTGTGACTGTGCAGGATGCACAATCACCATTGAAGAGTCTTGCGGATACTATAGCAAGTCCATAACCACTACTTGTGCACTCACAAAGTTTCTGGAATTGTCCTTAGAACCAGCAATGCTGTTATGCAGTCCCTTGCTGAATTATTAGCACACGTGTAAACACTAACAGTCCCTACTTCTCACATATTGTCCATATAATATGACCAACAGAAACGTGTGCAGTGAAATGGAACTTACAAGTTAATAATATGATGAACTGGTGTCAATTACAATTTTATAACATAAGTATACAATTACAAAGGTACAAAATACATCTTTAAAGAACATAACAACACAGATAACATTTGTAGTACAGGCTTTACCAAAGAATCGAAATAACATATACATCAGTGTTACAGGAATTATGACATGAGTACATACATAAAAGATCAGAATAACTTTCGAAACTTCAACTTCACACATGAGCATTAAAACAGAACAGAATAAATAATGTCTAAACATCTTTACAAAGAAAATAACATATTATCAGAAAAATTCTACAACATAACTCTTATTAGCTAAACACATTAAGACAGGAAAAACACCAATTCACATAGTGTAATAACACAAAAATACAGGACAGGGTTTGTTTTCAGTGTGACATTTGGTACTGCAGTCCACCCCAAAACTTCATTCCATATATGTTTCCTTTTATTTCGACATTTGTTTCCACCAAAATAATTCTATCCAAGCATGCTTTCTGTATTTATATGTTCACACATTTCTTACTTCATTATTTATTTTCCATTATCTTACCTCATCATTTATCTCCAAGAAAATCCTACCTAAACCTGTTGTCCCTAAACCCTACATTTTTGTTCATATCCTCTTTGAAAATACGTTTTTGGCCAAATCATTTTCTTATAGCTTCTCAATGCATTTCTTCCAATTCATCACAACTTGTTCTCTTATATGGCCTACCCCATCTTAAGCTAACTTAAATTTACTGAGCTCAGATGCTAAACTAAGGGACGAGGCAATGCAGCAGCACAAAACAATTAACACAAACAGCAATGACAAAAAAATGCAAATTGGTAAAGCAAGCTACAGTAAATCTAAAGTACCAAGCAATGCAACATTACAACTAATATGAGCCAATGTGCAGCAACAAGAAAAATAAATCAGTAGTAAAACTAGCTTTACAGAGTAATACAAAGTGAAATTTAGTAGCACTATGCATGGCAAACAGTAGCAGCAAATGCAATAAGTTATATCTAAACATGACAAAGCTCAAGCAGAAAAAATATCACAGTAAAGATAGGAAATGTCTAATAACTATGTCAGATCTTAACACTACAGTGATGCATCACCTTAACTTACACTACTAAAAAGTTACCAGTCATTGACAAAAATTATGTATGCAATTCCTGTGAGGCAAAATGTCTTTGTGCTCCCTCGTTTTCTTTAAGTAGATCAAAAGTTATTATTTACTGGATCTGTAGGCATAAAATATCTATATTAGTACATCTATAAAATTTTATTTTAACGAATGCTGCAGTGCAATTAGAAACTAGATATTAAACAAAATGAGCAAATAAATACATAAGGCAAGGCGTGAAATGTCATTCACTATGCAAATGGCGTCTCCAAAGGCAGTAAAAAATCTCTCAACTAGAAAGACAATAGATGTAAAATGTTTCTCATTATTTCATTAGACATTTTAGTAAATATCATAAATTACGAGCTCCACAGTGTAATCATACGTTTTCAAGTCTGAGCGTGTCGTATTTGCGATGCTTTCTACAAAGGAATGTCAATAGCGAGGATAATGGCCTCTTTTTTTTCTCTCCACCTAATGGATTTCTTTTGTCAGGCGACTATCTCTCAGCTGGGCACCCAAAACGCATTACATCAAGGTCACTTACCTTTCTTACTGAACTATTTACGACAGCAGTTTCCGCTACAGTGACACTCTCATATAAAAATATTTTCACAGGTGGAGAATTTGCGTTACAAATGTGTAGAAAATAAAATCCTATAAATATAACAGTGTCCAAAAAATTTTCGACAGCATTGTGATACTTTCACGCATGTACACACATTTCATAATTCTTAAAGAACGATTCTTGGTTTCCATCATCGTTTTTCACAAGTCAGAGTCCCTAACCACTACTCCTTATTCCTTATCTTTACTACACATATACATATTAGTAGACACTTCTTCAATATTTCATCATAATAAATATGTATCATAATCAAATAACTCATATAGCATCAGCTTATTGATCATAAACATATCTCAACAGCATAATACACATCGTCATCGTAATAATATCATAACATCTCAGTCAAATCTCAAAAACGTCGTAGCTTTCTGCAATGATTTCAAAACCTAAAAAAAATTCTCTGCTCATTTAAATAGGGTCATCTACCTCAAACGTACTTTAAAAATCATGATCCCATACCAAATACATCATTCAAAGCTCTCGTAGTATCACAATGGTTCAAAAAAAAATATGAACACTTCACAAGTACAGACAAAATACAATTTCATAAGAGTGAAGTTATCCAACTGTGTAACTGCGTAAATATGTGTCACTGACATAGTAAAAAAAATGTTTGTTTCTCTGTTAAATAATCAGATAGCTATGTAATTCTGTGTTAGAGGAATATGGTAGCGATGTGTAAAGTTGTATATGCAAATACCATATTAGCTAAGGCTCCTTGTGCTTGCCAAGCACATGGCACACAAAGTAAGCGTGTACCCCCTGAGGATTAATGTAAGTATACCCTCAGGTGTTACAGATTACAGCAATGGAATGAAATGTATCACGGAAAACCTTTGTATCATTGTACTTCAAATATCTTTAAAAATAAATGTTTTAAGTACAAAATTAATCACTCAAATACGTGTACTGTAGCGCTAAACTGTGCGTCTTGTTGTAAGATAATCTCTGTAGAAGTGTCGTAGTTATCGTCCTCCGAAAGCTAAGTTCTGCAGAAGTCAATGTACTTACCTCATGATAAACAAAAGTGAAATGCTTTGCGTAAAGATATCGTAGTTATTACGTACCTTACCGTGATCAAGAAAGTACTATAATGTAACGTATTGCTGTGCTACGGAAAAGGCTGTCTCATTGTAGTTATACCACAAAAGTTACTACTAAAACATGTTTTACTTTCCAGAATAATACAGAAAAACTGTGCAGATATAAAACAGATACACCGCAAAAGCAACATTGTAAATTGTCACTCATTAGTAGCGTCGTGATGAAATCGTGTAGCTGTCACATAAACTAACCACTGTGTCGTCTGGTATCTCCAGAAAGTACTTTAAATCCAGAATGTATTTTCAAGTAAACCAAAATGTTGCATTAAAATCTCATTAGCAATACCAGCATATGTTCTAAGTATGTAAGCCTTATAGTCGTTACATAGTAGTGCAACTAACAAGCAAGAATGTACACAAACAGTAACACTGTGTCGTCTGTTCACTATAACAATGTATTCGTAATTTCTGTTTAAATAAGTTCTCTTGGTTCTTGACTGGATATTTAACTTCAAACATTGTTGCATGTTAACAGATTCTAAGTCTGACAAAGCATACTAGCAATGTAAAGTGAAAAGTTATATGGCAGAGACAAAGTTGAAAAGCAGATTATCTTTCAATAAACGATTTTACATGTGAAATGTGGTGTAAACCTTTACTCTTCCTAGTACACAGATTTTCAACTTCAACGCAATTATCATGTGGTATATGTCGGATTCTGTAAGGTCCATTGTAAACTAGAAATAATTTGTGACTCAAGTGTTTCTTCTTATGTGACAATGAATGAGCTTTAATGAGAACTTTCTGACCAATATATAATTTCTTTGCATTTGCTTTACCGTGTAGCTTTCTCCTTTTGTCTGCTGCACATTTTATATTTATAATAGCCAAATCAACTATGTCTTTGTGTCGAAGTTTACGTGTATTCGGGAAAGGTACAAGCTCTCTGATTCTGTTCGGTGGTTCTTCTTTCTTCAGTACAAGAGTAGGTGGTAAAGCAGTGGAGTCATGAGGCATTTCATTCAGCACGTTTTGAAATAAGTGTAAATATCTGTCGCAACGCTGATGCTTTCTGTGACAATAAAGTCTGCAAAGTTTATTGATTTCTTTCATAATCCGTTCGGAGGGGTTACAATGTGGTGAGTACAATGAAATAAAAACAGGTTTGATTTTATGATTCCGAAGCATGCGTGACCAAACAGCAGATCTGAATTGCGGTCCGTTATCTGAAATGTCTTTACTAACGTGTTCAACTTCACGTAAGAAATTTTTAACAAAGGCGTTGGATACAGACCGTTCAGTGGCTTTACGTAATGGTGTGAAAGAAACAAATTTTGAAGTAAGTTCAACAGCGACTAGAACGTACGAAAATCCATTCGATGTTCTGACAAGGGGTCCCAAAAGATCAACAGCAGCAAATTCTTTTAATTTAGAAGGAACAATAGGAAACAACAGAGCACGATCTGAGACAGTAGATGGTTTCGCCTTTTGTCAAAGTTTACAAATAGACAAGACTCTTCGAATTCTCTTTTCCATATTGTTAAAATAACAAGTCGTTCGAAGAATATGATAACATTTTCGTGGACCAAAATGTGCGTAGCTGAAATGAATGTACCAAATGAGCTTATTAACAAAATCGTCTGGAATGCAAAGTACGCATAGCTTGTCATCAACAATGCAGCGTTTGAAGAGTATGTTGTTTCTAACCAGGTAATAATGCCGAATCTGAGTGTGTGTCTTTTCATGCCATTTACTTTTGATGTCTTTCCAAATCGGATCTTTATCTTGTTCATGAATGTCGTTTAAAGATGTGGTGATGAAGTTTTCAAAGGCGACTTTCTGAATGTAAAGAATACTGAAATTTTTCTCGACGTTGCCTTCTGTGTTACTTTTCTCAAGCCCAGCCGGTGCGCGTTACAGTGCGTTCGCAACAATGTTCTCCTTGCTGGGAATGTAGATTATTGTGAAGTGAAATTCTTGCAGAAACAATGCCAAACGTTTTACCCTGTCATGATTTAATTTTGAAGGCATAAGAAATTGTAATGCACGATTATCACTGTATACTTTTACGTGCTTACCAGAAAGAAAGAAACGGAATTTGTTAAATGCCCAAACGATAGCTAAAGCTTCTAATTCAGTAACGGAATAATTTTTTTTCAGATTTTATTAGCACTCGGCTAGCAAAAGCAATGGTTTTCTGAATGGTAGTGTCATTTTCTATGGCTTCTTGAAATAAATGGGCACCAAGGCCGACTTTAGAAGAATACCTGCTGAGGCAGAAATCTTGTGACAGATCTGGATGAGCTAGTATTGGCGCGTTAAGTAGCGATTCTTTCAAAGAATTGAATTCCAACTGTGCTTGTTCGTCCCAGTTCCAAGTAGTATTTTTTCCAGTGAGAGAACAAAGTTTTGGTGTAACAAGAATTTGCATATTCGGAAAACGACGGTAAAAATTTACGAGACCTAGAAAACTGTGGACTTGTTTTTTTGTGGATGGGACTGGAATGGCTCTGATTGCTTCTAACTTTTCAGGATCCGGCTGAATGCCTTGAGAAGAAATAATATGTCCCAAAAACCTCACCTATGACCTACCGAATTCAGACTTTTCCAAGTTAACTGTAATTCCAGATTCTGCAAAAATACGTAACAAACTATTGAGGATGCGATTATGTTGTTCCCATGAAGCTTCTGCTATTAGAATATCGTCCACATATAAGGTGATGTGACGTTTTAAGACCTCAGGTAATATGGAATTTAGCCCGTGAAAGAATGCTGCCGAAGAAATGTTCAAACCAAAAGGAAGTTTCCGAAACTGATAACAAACGCCGAAACAAAGGAAAGCTGTGTATTTTCTACATTCTGGATGAAGTTCGATCTGATAAAAGCTGGATGTGAAATCAATGGAAGACAACACTTTTACACCATTAAAATTTTGAAGAAGTTCTTCCAACGTTTGCGGCCTGTCTGTTTCAGGAATAATGATAGTAATGATTTGTCTCGAATCTAAGACAAGCCTGATCGATCCATTTTTCTTCTCAACAACGTGTAATGGATTGTTGTATGAGCTTACTGCAGGCTCAATAATGCCCTCGTCAAGCATAGATTTTATTTCTGTTCTAACACGGTACCTATAATGTGCTGGAATTGTGTATGGTCTAACACAAAATTTAGTATGCTCACGAACACGAAATTGCTATTGAAATCCCTTGATTGTACCTGTTTTGTGAGTAAAAACTGTGGAATGTGCTTGTAAAATCTCAAAAAGGTCCCGCCTATCAGTGTCATTATAATTCTCAGTTGTTCGAATTTTATTCTGAATTAACTCATTAGTTTCAAATATGCCGTCGATATCATCCCTGTCAGTACTAGCAGAGTGATTGTTAGCGTCTAGTTCTGTAGAAAATTCCGAACTGTTGTCTAACAGAAGGTAAAGCCGATTAATTTCCTCGTCATGGTTTGAGAGCCAATCTTGAAATTTCAAAGGTATTGACTTACCTTCCTTCTCTAAATTTAATTCAGCATCGTGAAAGTTTAGGATTTCGTTGTATTCATTCAAAAAGTCTACTCCCAGTATAATTCCCATCGACAATAATGGAACAATAAGAAAGTTCATAGAGAAGCTGTGGCTTTGACAAAAGAATTCTAAGTTGATTTGTTGGCGTACATCTACACTTTTTCCAATGATTGCACCTTGTAGTTTAATCTTACGTAACGGAAGTGTGGGGCAATCGTTCGATTTGTTGCATTTGCTAAAAGCTGTTTCACTAATTACTGAAATGGGACTGCCAGAGTCAAGTAAGGCGGTAAATTTTACGTCATTTACAGTAATGTGAATCACAGGATATGCCATGTTGTTATGTTTTACGTCATGTCCCTGGAGTAAGATGTCCCTAATGTCTTCCATTTTTATTAATTACTAGCTACGGCAGCTGCGTCGTCAGTTTCGTAAGTACGTTTTGTGGCTGCCAGCGGAATGAGTCATTGCCTATTGTCTCTTTGTTGGAGCGCGTCGTTATTGGGATTTGGAGACCTAACTTCTACAAATTCACCTTGTCGAGAGGGCCCTGCTCTGTTTGAATCCCGCCAATTCTGATGCAATTCAGCTCTGTCGTTACGATCATATCGTCTCTCGTCATGTCGGTAGATTCCATAGTTTCTTTCTTGTTGGTCACGTGATGGAGAATTTCTCCCTGAATCGTAACTGCGCACTGGACTGTTGCGTCTAAAGTTATTCTGTCTCCCTTGATAATAATTATTTTGGTTCCCAAATTGCCTGTTTCTCTGATTGTCTCTATGATGGTCACTACTGCGGAGAGGTGACCTTTCCCTGCAATTATTACTACTCTGCCAACGGTTGTCATACAGGTGGTGTCTGTTTTGGTCACGATTTACGTTGTAAGAATAGCCTTGTCGTGTATTATTTCTGTCATCGCGGAATTGTGACAGATGTGACCTGTAATTGTTGTGCTCCTGTTTTCGCGTTCCGCGATTGTCAGTGTCAATTTCCAGTTCTTGTATTAGTCCCTGAAAAGCTTCAATGTCGTCTTTGCAGCGTCCTGCTAAAATAATATGTCGTAAATGTTCAGGCAGTTTGATTAAGCAAATGCGGATGAGTTCTGAGGGGCTGTATGGGTTTGAAAGATACTGATTCTTATGCAACATGTCTTCAAAATAATTCATAAGACTGGAAAATTCAGATTGTTCGAAACGTTTCATCATTATGATGCTATGTTTTACTCGGTCTTGTGTAGCTTGAGACCAATATGCTGAGAGGAAGGCATGATAAAATTCTCCTTCACTGTGACAATCGTGAATGACCGATCGCATTCTTACAGCTGGTTCATTCTCCAAGTAGCCACACATAAATTCTAACCTGTGCTCCAATGACCAGTTGGGAGGAAAACAATGAGAGAACTGATGAAGCCATGCTTGTGGATGAATGTCGTTGTCAGAATTCTTAAATGTTTCGAATTTACGTGTAGTAATGAACAGCTTATAGTCAAAATCATCGTGTCGGCGAGTCGCACATCGCTCATTGTTACTTCGTTTCGGCGGTTCCATCTCAAAATCGAATGCGCCTTGCCAATTTCTTTCATAATTTCCGAAGTGTCCTGGGTTATTATTATGTGGTTGTTCCGTATTTCTATGTCCCTCTTCCCGTACTGGAGCATGAGTGTCCTCTGAAATATGTAATTCTTGTATTACCTGCGTCAACTGATCTTGTACTTCCCAGATTTCTCTTTTGTACTGTGTATTGATTTGATTTTGATTTTGTTTGAATTTTCTAATTTGTTCATACTCTTTCTGTGTCAGCGAAGGCTATGGGTCTTGTGTCATTCAGATCATCATCTACCTTTGTAGATAAGTTAGTGAACTGATCCGAAAGTTCGGCTACTTTCTCCAATAGTGAACACATTTCCTCAGTGTGTTTTTCTAAACCAAGTTTCAGAGTGTCCATTTGTGTTCGAATCTACTGTGTCCTTTAAGTTTTCCTGAGTTTTTGCAAGTTGCGTAACCGAATCGGTAGATGCAACTGAGTCAATTTTAGCTTGCAAGGTGTCGTGATTTTCATGAACAATAGTTTTCAGTTCTTTTATGGCTGCTTCGTGATTCTGTAATGCATTTTCATGCCGTGAAAAAATAGGTTAAAAATGCTCACAAATTTGTGTTTTTACGTCATTACAGACTTTTGGACATTTCGATTCAATGTTATGTAACTCAGTATTTAAATCTTCACGTGTTTGTTCAAGTATGGTGTCTAACTTCCGAAGATTTTGTTCCATTGTGTCTAACTTTTGAAGATTTTGTTCCATTGCGTCTAATTTTTGAAGATTTTGCTGTGTTTGCCTCTGGTTTTGTTCCATTGTGCCTAACTTTTGAAGATTTTGTCCCATTTGTTTCTGATTTTGTTCAAGTGTTGTGCCTAACTTTTGTAGCCTTTGTCCCATTTGTTGCATTAACTGTAATAACAGTGCACTGGTGTCGCGTTTTGAAAAGCAGAAAATGTGTCTCGATTTATTTGAGAAGAAAGTTAAGGAGGCAAAACCTGAATCTACAGTATTTGCAAGATTGTGTCCTGTCATTTCGGAATCCTGAGGCCAGCTGTTGCCGACCGATCGATCGATAATGCTTCCCTGTTCACTAATTGTTTCACTGCCTAGACAATTATTTGCAGCCCGTTCCATTTCTAGTGCCCAATTACCAAATTACTACTTTGAACATTAGTTAATTCATTACACGGTGGCGCTAACACACTGCTTTCGTCTTCACTGTCATTTCTCAGTTTACTTTGGAGCCTAGTATTACGTTTTTCACACGCCATTATTGACACAATATTTCACACGATAACACAGAAAAGCACAATTTGAAGAGCAAAAATAAGAGAACACATTAACATAGCACTGAAAATAATATCTCGTTAATTGCAAGCGCAGCTGCGAAATACTTGGTACAAATCTACATGCATGCCACAACTGTTTTACTGTACAACAATGAAAGACTGCAACTACAAAGGAAATTCTCTCTACAATTACGCGCTAGCAATAAACAAAGGCTGCACTAATTGCACAAACTACAAGAAAAAATCAGAAGATTCCAGTGAGGTATCCTCGGCTAAGGGTCGACATATGAAACGTACCCTTAGTCAAATTATACATGACTGTGTTTAAACTGACACACAATATTTTTAGCGCAACGCAATCTTACTTTCAATAATCCCTACAAAAGAATGGCCCTGACTAACATTAACCTATACGTTTCACAAATCACTTACCTCACAAAAACCTTGGTTACTCGAACTACTGCAATACAGCGAACGCCACTACTGCCAGCTAAATAAAAGATTCAAACTACTGAAGGCACTAACTACTGATAGGCATAGCAAATGAAAGATTTTGATAGAGAACAAACAATGTATTTACCTTAATAGTGTTCAAAAGTTATAAATATATTGCAGTTCATGACATCCAGTCTTACAAATTTCAAAACTCCGCCATTTCTCTCCCCACATCCACCACTGCTGGCGGCTCGGCTCGAACTGCTCCGCGCTACGCGCTGTTATCATCCAGCTGCCCAACACTACAATGGCAGACAACAATGCAAACTAGCCACAGACTGCACGCAGCACAGCCAGTGATTTTCATACAGAGCGCTACGTGGCGTTACCAATATAAAAACCTAAACAGCCTACTTACAAAGTACATCGCCCTTGTATAGACCCTCTATATACTCCTACCACCTTTCTGCATTCCCTTCTTTGGTTAGAACTGAGATTCCATCTGAGCGCTTGAAATTCATATAAGTGGTTCTCTTTTCTCCAAAGGTCTCTTTAATTTTCCTGTAGGTAGTATCTTGTCTTACCCCTTGTGAGATAAGCCTCTACATCCTTATATTTGTCCTCTAGCCATCCCTGCTTAGCCATTTTGCTTTGAGACGTTTGTATTCCCTTTTGCCTGCTTCATTTACCGCGTTTTTATATTTTCTCCTTTCATCAATTAAATTCAATATCTCTTCTGTTACCCAAGGATTTCTACTAGCCCTCGTCTTTTTACCTACATGATCCTCTGCTGCCTTCACTACTTCATCCCTCAAATCTGCTCATTGTTCTTCTACTGCATTTCTTTCTCCCATTCCTGTCAATTGTTCCCTTATGCTCTCCCTGAAACTCTGTACAACCTCTGGTTTAGTCAGTTTATCTAGGTCCCATCACCTTAAATTCCCACCTTTTTGCAGTTTCTTCAGTTTTAGTGTACAGTTCATAACCAATAGATTATGGTCAGAGTTCACATCTGCCCCTGGAAATGTCTTACAATTTAAAACTTGGTTCCTAAATCTCTGTCTTACCATTTATGTAATCTATCTGATACCTTCTAGTATCTCCAGGCTTCTTCCATGTATACAACCTTCTTTCATGATTCTTGAACCAAGTGTTAGATATGATTGAGTTATGAGAATTAAAATATGAATAGAAATCTCCAGAGCAATACGACTACCTAGAGACCTTAGACAAGGGTGTCGTATAAAATCCACTGTTTTGAAACATTACGTGAATCAAGTTCCTAAAGACTGGACGAAAAAGTGTGGAGGAAGGGGCATAGAAATAGATTAGGATGGGACATCGAGTTTACTTTTCATCGATGATCAAATTATATTGGCTGTCGATGACTAAGGTACAGATTAAAAGACGAAGAAAATCTTAGAAATGTACAATGAGTCCAGAACAACAATCTTGTCTCAAGCAAAATAATTATCTATGGGTAGTAAATAATATAATACTATTACAGATGAAAATAACTGTTGTGGCATGTTAAAATTATATAAATTACATAAAGTTATAAAAGTCTGTAACAGGAATTTCCGAACATCCTGTATTTTAGTTCTTCAAGGGTATTTTTTATATTTTGAGCGTTCTCTGTTTCTTTGTTTGTGTTTTTATAGTTAAAACACATTTCCGCTTTTGGCAGGAGGCGGTAGATGCTACACTGGGCCCCTCCACGTACTCTTAGGTCCATTGTCCGAATCTGGGACCTATGTCTGGATATAATGTAGTATATTATAGTCTTAAGTAGTCACATAGGTTAAAATCAGGTGAATTTATAATATCTTTATGTTGAAAACATCCATTCGTGATCTTCAGTCATACTCTCGGCATATATCGACCAATGTTAGGGCATTGTTACTTTCTAAATTGTCACATGAAAAGAAGAGTTTAAATTTTACGGATTATTTCCTGCTGTTTCCCTACGACGAAAGAAGTTTTTTGGATTTAAGAGAGTTCCATTGCGGTTATATACCGGAATCGTTTTTAAACTACAGGAAGTTTAGCCTGCTTGTGCACAATCGAACCAATCGTTCGAATCACTACGGAGCTGCCATCCGACCGAAAGACAACACCGTGCCCGCGCTGAAAGGCATTCTCAGAATTTTCTTGTGTGCACCCATTTGTATATGTTCATTTTGTTCAGTTAATGAAAATGTGGTTATAATTAGAACAGGTGGAAACAATGGCGTAGATGTTCAGCTATTCAATGGCCGCAGAAATTGGTATTCGTTGTGCTTCTCCCTTTGTTTGTCAATTCGGCTGTGTTTTTATCCTCCATCAGTTTGTACAAAAAATGCATCCCTGCGCCGCTAAATGCATTAACGTAGCCGGACTGCGCTTTGAGTCCCTGATGCGGTCTGCCCGTTGCGCCAAAATGCAATTACAGCCTCCTACTTGATGTAGAGCTCTTGCGCTTCATTGAGCCTAATATCCAGACCAGAGGCTGCCAGTATATTTGTTCGAGTGCAGGACGCGCTCACTCCAATTGCTTTACAGTTTCCGTAGACATGCGTCTGCCGGGGGCCTTCCGTATTAAAAGCTTCCGTTTCTTTCCGCAGCAAACCACCCGTAAAGAGGCCACAGGCGTAGCTCGTTTGCTCTTTGCAGCAGTCTCGACTGAAGCTCTGTGTCGGCACAGACCGCCGGCGCAAAACTTCCTTTGATCAACGGCCTCCTCAGCCCGCCTCTATTTAAATACCGAAGCTGCTACTTTAAACTATTTATCTCGAAATACGAAACAGACGCCATTCCTTGGAACGTATTAAAATATTAAACTGTTTATGCTTGTCACATAATAAGTGCAGTTACTTGTAAGATTAAGTATCACAGTTAACTTACATAAATATTTAATCTTTTAATGAAAAACAAGCTGAAAAGTCAGTAAATTACACAGTAGTTGTAAGGTATCACTTTACCTTTCTCTACTTTAGTTGGCGTACCTAAATTTCTCTGATAAATAATATACAGTGATTACAAGATTAATTATTTCTTAGAATTATGGTTATCCACAGCACACCTGACAGAAACGATAAAAAGAATATAAAAGTCCTGATATGCTAGAAAAGTACAACAAAAACTCCTTTTTTCGGAATTTGCATTGCATGTGAGTAAGTATTTGGTACTGTTACTGGATATGTGAAAGCCTTTCGTCGTTTAGATTGCAATCCTACCTCCTAAAGACTAACATTCTGCTCCACGACAGTTTTGTGAACAAGGACCCCAGTTCTGGTTACCTATGTGTCCCATTTACGAGGGCCTTCAATAAGTGACGCAACACACTTCTTTCTGGGTCAATTTCTGTAGAAAAAATGTAGAATTTGTTGTGGGACATTGTGTAATATTCCCGCCTCAGCCCGTATAGTTTCACGAAGTTCCGGGAGGTGGCAGCGCCTTACGTACCCTTCACAACAGCATCTGTAACGACAGTGCGTTCCAAGCAGAGAGATATCATTAAGTCTCTTTCGCCGAAAATCGTAGGTATTCATAGTTGTGTACAGAATGTCAGCGGAGATCTCGCAGTGAACAAAAGCGAGGTGGGTCGTTATGTAAGACGTCTGTCATCATCGCAAAAGGTTGTGCGAACCTGTACGATCTCCCGAGAGCCAGCCGATGGCACATAGTTGTGACTTCTGCACTGTTGGAATGTGAGGACAGTCTCATTCGAGGTGATCAATCAAACACCTCGGTGCAAAACTGTCTGCCTCAGTTGGAAGTGCTGACACACTTGTGCATTCAGAGCTGTGTGGCCGCTGGGTTCCCCGCCATCTAACAGAAGGCCGTAAAGAGTGACGAAGGACCACCTGTGTGGGGTTGATTGTCCCTGACGGGGCTGATCGTGAACACGGGTTTATTATTTAGAACCAGAAAAGAAATGACAATCCATGGAATGGATCCACACCACCTCTCCTCCCAAGAAAATGTTCAAAGCCACACCCTCAGTCGGTAAATTCATGGCGATGGTCTTCTACGACTCCGAAGCGGCTATTAAATTTGCCATCCTCTCTCATAATGCAACGATGAACAATGAAGTGGATTGTGCTACCCTCAGAAATTGAAGAAACGACTTCAATGCATACGTCGCCACAAAAATGCAAGGGAATTTCTCTTTCTCCATGAAAACACAAGGTCTCACATAAGTCCCCGCACCCGAGAGAAGATCACAAAATTTTGTGGGACTGTTCTTCGCCATCCACTCTACAGCGCCGATCTCGCACCTTCAGACTTTTATCTGTTTGGTCCAATGAAGGATTTACTCAGCCGTGGATAATGGGGAAGTTATTGATCCACCAAGACGTTGGTTCCGACGTTGCCCAGTAGAATGGTACCAAGCGGGCATACAGGCCCTTTCAGTAAGGTAGCGTAAGACAATCGCATGGAACGGAGATTGTGTTGCAAAACAATGTTTTGAAGCCGAAGAGTGTGCAATAACATGGTGTATTGGAATCACGAGTATACGAAAGTTGCTTTCTGAAACCCTTGTGTGGTGAGGGAAGAAAGTTTCAGTATATTGGTTGCGTACAATTCTTAATCACCATGGTTTGCATCAGTGCTGTAGGTTTTCTATTTATTTGGCAACTACCATCGCGGACTTACATACGATTAGTATTTCAGTGCAGCCGCAAAAAAGGAGGACAGGAGTAAAGCCGTGTACTTGAGGTAGACAAGAAAACATTACGCAGAGTATGTTTCATTCATCAATTGCATTTGAATATTTCTTGTTTGTGAGAAAGCTGTGCATGCCTTGTGTAAGAAGGAGGAACTTGTTCAACGCTGGCCAGAATTCGATAACACAAACAAAAGCTGAAAGAAAACGAAAATGAGCGTAAGGTGAGCAACGCGGGTAGCTTTCAGTGACTTTGAAAGTAAAATTTTGCCGACTGATGTGACTAAAGACCCTAAGAGGTTTTGGTCTTCAGAAAAATAAGTAAGCGGTTCGAAGTCATCTATACAATCACTCAGTGACCATACTGTTAAGGAAATGGAAGGTAACAGAGAGAAGCCCGAATTCGGCCTTGCCAAACTGTTTCACCATGAAAGATCGCAATACGGTCTCTCCTTTCAGTCATAGCACGAACGTCAAAATGGCCTATAATGGGATAACCTATTGCGGAATAGAAGGGGAACAACAATTGCTTAGTGTTGGAAAGGCATCGGGACAAGGTGAGATACCTGTAGTATTTTACAAAAATTATGCGAAACAACTTTCTACCCTTCTATCGCAAATTATCGTAATTTGCTCGATCAATGAAGGGTACCTAGCGTCTAGAAAAAGAGGGCAGGCCATTCGTATTTCCAAGTAGGTCGTAGGACAGATACAGATAATTATAGACCTATATATTGACTTCGATATGCTGTAGAATGATGGAACGTGATTTATCCTCAAGAATTATGATGTTTCTGGCCAACGTAAATCTCCTCTATGAAAATCAACAACAAGTCTGCAAACAGAGATCTTGGGAAACTCAGCTCCCTCTGTTCGTTCACGAGATCCATAGCGCTGTAGGCGACAACGCTCAGTTTGATGTTTCCCTTGACTTTCGGAAGGTATTTGGCGCCGTCCGACACTGCTGTTTAATGAAAATCATATGGCTAACCGAGTATCGGCCCAGATCTGCAACTAGATTGAACACACCTTTGCAGAGAGAACTCAAAATGTCGCTCTTAATGGAACAACTCGACACGCGTAAAGGTAATTTTTTGAGTACCGCAAGGAAGTGTGATAGGACCGTAACTGTTCGCGGTATATATAAATGATCTAGTAGGGAGCGTCGAAAGCTCTATCAGCTTGTTCGCAGACGAAGCGGTTCTCTATAATAAAGTAGCAATGGCAGAAGACATATCGATTTACAAAATGCCCTACAGAGGTTTTATGAAATGTGCAGGTTCAAAAATGGTTCAAATAGCTCTGAGCACTATGGGACTTAACATCTGTGGTCATCAGTCCCCTAGAACTTAGAACTACTTAAACCTAACTAACCTAAGGACATCACACACATCCATGCCCAAGGCAGGATTGGAACCTGCGTCTAGAACCGGTCGGCCACAAATGTGCAGGTCCTCGCAGTTGAACTTGAATGTATATAAATGTGACACACCGCTCACACGTATGAAAATAAATGGATTGCTGTGCAACTAAATCACTGATGAACGACTGCTGGAAACAATATCTACCATAAAGTATCTTGGAGTAAATGTCCAGAGCGAACTTAAGTGGAATGACCACTTACAACAAATAGTAGGAAAAGCAGACGCCAGACTAAGATTCACAGAAGAATCTTAAGCAAATGTAAGTAATCCACGAAATAAGTGGCTTATAAGGCGCTTGTTCGACATATTCTTGAGTACTGTTCATCAATCTAGGAGCCATAACAGGTAGAACTGATAAAAGAGATAAGGAAGAGCCAACGAAGAGCGGCGAGTTTCATCACGTGACCTTTTAGTCGGTGCGAGACGTGTTGAACAAACTTCAGCGTCAGAGCTACGAGAGAGGAGTTCTGCATCACGTGGAGGTTTACCACTCAAATTTTGAGGGCGTACTATCCGGGAACAGTCAAACAACATATTACTTCCCCCCATATACATCTCGCGAAATGACCAAGACAGGAAAATTTCCAGAAATTCGAGATACTACAGAGGCCTACCGACAATCATTCTTCCCACGAACCAGTAGCGAATGGAGCAAGGAAGAGGGTATGCGTTAGTGGTGCCAGAAGTACTCTCTGCCACACATCATCTGGTGGCCTGCGGAATACTGACGTAGATGTAACGGCAGGCTCTTGGCCTGCCGAGCATCCGGTTTATCGTTCCGCCGTATAGCTGTTCGCATTAATCTGGATCCCGTGACAGTCATGCGAATATGGAATCGATGAGCTCCGGAAGGCCATACTGAACGCTTGCACAATATCATCGATCCCACACCCACTAGCGCTCACGAGATAGGATACATAGATCTCACGGCCACGCAGGATCGTACAGTCGCGTCACGAAAAGCGATGCGGAAACGGGTTTGTTGGCAGGAAGACAACTATCAACGCAGGAAGTATGAACGCATGTGGAGCACAGACTGTCAACACGGCCGCCATTTCTGCTATTTCCACTGACGCTGTCAACACGGCCGCCATTTCTGCTATTTCCACTGACGCAGCAGAAGAGAGAGACGCGCCGACAATCGTGCACCTGAAGACAGCAACAGGCACCAGAGTAGCAGCATATCATCTTTGTCAGACGAATCCCAGTACAGCATGACGATGGATGACTTCCAGGAGGATGAACTTCGCCAGACCGGATTCATCATATGGCCTATCACCTGGCGTTAAATTATCGTATGCCGTTGGGTACGCAACAGAGTTATTTCTGGTTCACATAGCCGGTATTTCGCAAAGTCGTCGCTACGTTCCTAACGTTAATGTTGTACTTCTGGCCGTCCGTACAAGCTGCTGTATCCATTTTGTGCATTATATTTCGACGCCAACCAGTCCAGGCAGTGAGCACACATAACAAGACATCTCGCAGCACCTGAAGAATACGGCTACGTTTGTAGTCGAAATACAGTGCATTAGAAACAACAATTCGACTGAACTCTCGAAAGCACACCATTAATCAATTATGCAGGAAAACCTGAGATTCCAAAATATTTCTGACATGTTAAAACCGGTGGCTATGTCGTATGTCGGTGATCTCCGCAATGTTTTCAATTAAAGAAAGTAACGCAAAACTGCATGTAGTCTACGCTATGCAGACGTACCTTCCTATATAGGGTGCTCGACTGCTTCTGAGGCCAGCACGTTCTACAGACCTTCCAACAACTAACAACATCTGTCACAGTTTGCAGAGAGAGTGGTACGCCACCACTCGCCAACCACAGCAACTGATGTACTCTGGCATGCAGTTAAAGTAACATGAGTTGCTGTACCCATGTGGTGACGGCTCATTTAGTGAGGCTGGAGATGTAGTTAAACTCTGTTCTGGTCACGCTTTAGCCAAAGACGAAAGGTGTAAAACCTGCTATTTCCGTCTATAGGAGAACAAAAACATGGTTCAAATGGCTCTGAGCCCTATGGGCCTTAACATCTGAGGTCATCAGTCTCCTAGAACTTAGATCTACTTAAACCTAACTAACCTAAGGATATCACACACGTCCATAGCCGAGGCAGGATTCGAACCTGCGACCGTAGTGGTAACGTTGTTCCAGACTTAAGCGCCTAGAACCACTCGGCCACCCCGTCCGGCTATAGGAGAACAAATGAAACTTCCTGGCATATTAAAACTGTGTGCCGGACCGAGACTGGAACTCGGGACCTTTGCCTTTCGCGGGCAAGTGCTCTACCAACTGAGCTACCCAAGCACGAGTCACGCCCCGTCCCCACAGCTTTTCTTCTGCCAGTTCCTCGTCTCCTACCTTCCAAACTTTACAGAAGCTGTCGTGCGAACCTTGCAGAACTAGCACTCCTGAAAGAGGATTCTATAGGAGAACAGCTTACTGGATAGCAGTTCCCGGCGATTGAGAAGGTGGTTGGGCTCTCGTTTGGGGACGAAGCCTCTGGAAACACTGGACACTGAGAATTCAACCCGTTCTAAGAAATATATGACAAGACGTCTCGTGACCCTGTAGTCGTTGTAGAACCGTAGCGGCTGTGGGAACTAATACGTTATTTTGCAAACGTGAAACGGAGGTCTCCTGGAAGCTGCCAAACACCTGAGACAGCCAAGTTAAACCGTTCTCGAAAGTGTTTTCCATGACGCATAGCTGCCGAAACACACTCATCTTCCAATCAAAAAATAAGTTATTGGCTCTCCCAGTGGGATATGTAGTAACAAAACTTGCCTTTTCTCCTCCACAGAAGTTAATTTATCCATGTTGGCAAAGCGTTAGCAGTTTAGCCACAGTATCCCACACTAGAGAAATTTTGCACTGCTACCGAATGAGAGCAGCCCTTGGGCTTGCCTTTTTATTTTCAAAAAACGACGTCTGATCCTTCACTCAAGCAAATTCTTCAGGCACTGCCCAATCGTTGCACTTCCTGCTACTTTCTGCAGTGCTTGGGTCATCGAAATCCATGATCGGGCCACAGTGTGACACACAATAAATGTTTACAAAACACGCGTGACATTCCACAACTCTGCCCTCTGATGAGCCAAAGTAGATTTACTGTCTCTATCAGTCTACCCTCAAATCGTTCTTTTACCACCAGCGTCTGGCCCGCGGCCAGCGAGATTTCTGTGACAGCATTTGCTGGATAGGGCACCACGAGAAGAAAAGCACAGCTGAAGCTCAGCCACAGCTTTCTCATAAGTGCATTTTGATGAGGTCTATTTGGCGATACCTGCCCACCAGCTGCCCCTACAGTTTCGCTGTAACGCCAGCACGTCACGCAGCCTCAACGCCGACGCAAAACAGCCCTGCCCCAGCGAACTTCTGCCATCATGACTGACTTTTTCAGGGCATTGCCCGGCACCGTGGTGAGGGATTTCTGTTTCCAGGTTAAGCTGTCCACTGGAAGCACCTCACATGTCGTTCCTAGCAGGATGGCTCGCCAAGACAGCAGAATGCATATTCTTTGTACATAGTGTTGTACATACTGTTATCTACGTACGTTGTATTACATATTTCAGATGTATGACTATAGCGCACACCCCGTAATTACGACAGCGTGATAGAAACAATTACAAGTAAAAGCGGAGAAAAACGCCATGTAAAGAGACTGCGAGATTGGTGCTCCAGTTTTTTCGTGAACCTTCCTCTCAGCGTTGTACTACTGAGTGGTAACGAGTTAGTGGTTTCATCGAAGGCGAAATGATTTGTCGAGGTAGCCTTTTTCGAGATAACCACTGCTTGAGATTCCCGGTGTTGTCTGCACACCACTGCGCAGTATGAGAGGATTCGTTTGCTTAAATAACTCCCATAACGCCCAGTGGAACGAGGCAGCAGGGGTGAGGCGTCAACATGGGGCTGGGGATGGGGTGCGACAATGGCGGCCGGGACGTGATTGTGTTTGCCGGTGCGGCGCGCATACGTCACGCGTGCGCGCGCTGCACAGCCGCCTCCGGCTGTCTGCACGGCGCCGCGGCGGGTGTCCGGCGCCGTGTGTGGCTCGCGGCGCGACCAAAGCGCTTATCTCACCCACACTGGAAGGAACTCCATCGTCGCTTGCAGCACAGTGCATCTCCACAGGCAGACCTCAGCGCGTCATCCTGCAGAGTAAATCACGTGCGTCACTCGCGGTCCAAAAGGCTAATGTGACGAGTCACTCTCTCTCGTGGCGAATATTGCTGTTGCATTTCCAGTATTACAGTTGCTAAGAGTTCTATAATACCAGAAAATTCTAAAAGTAAAAGCAAAAAATGTTTTGATGTGAAGAACCACACAGTTCTCCACCCCCCACGCCCCCTCCCTCCCATTACTATCACCACCTACCCTCTCTCCCTCCCATCCCTTCCTGACCGCCATGTCCTCGACCGTGTCGTAGACCTTTCTAATTGTTAGCAACAGTATGCCTCTTAACAGTGAGCAGGAACAATCGTACACTGTTCGACTCTGCGTTTCTAAATACGCACACAAAGAAAAGTTTTGCATCGCCTCGGTTCCGAGAGTTCCTGAACCTGTACAGAAAATTGGAACAGAGATCAACTTGAACATCATTTCCGCCCTTTTTGTTGCTCATGAAAACCACACATTGCATGTTGTGCCATCATACAGCGAGACCTCCAGATGTGGTGGTCTAAATTTCTATACACACCGGTACCTTTAATAACCAGTAGCACGTCCTCTTGTGCAGCAGTCATTAACTTCTTCTCACCTCTTCTATTCCCCGTACATGTTTTGCTGAAGTTTCAGCATCATCATTGGACTCTTATTTTCTTTCTATTAAACAGCAGAAATAAATACAAAATCAAATAGGGGTACTGCAGGAGTAGGTTTAATAATGAATAAAAAATAGGAGTGCGGGTAAGCTACTACCAACAGCATAGAGGACGCATTATTGTGGCCGAGATAAACACGAAGCCCATGCCTACTACAGTACTACAAGTTTATATGCCAACTAGCTCTGCTGATGATGTAACAATTGACGAAATGTATGATGAGATAAAAGAAATTATTCAGGTAGTGAAGGGAGACGAAAATTTGATAGTCGTGGGTGACTGGAATTCGAGAGTAGGAAACATAGTGGGTGAATATGGATTGGGGGAGCGAAATGAAATTGTTTATATTAGTTTTCCTTTCACAATCTGTGATCTGCAACCATACAGAACGTGGAAAAGTTTACGACTGAGAATGCTGTCGTTATATCATTCCTATGTGGAAATAGTGTGTGTGTATGTGTGAGTGTGTTTGTGTTTGTGTATGCAACAGTTTTAACTTACTTTTTCTGGTTTCTCCATTATTTTACCAGTTAAAATCTGCGACATTTAATTTTCAGTGGCACTGTTTACAAACTAGAGCAGCACTTGCACCAAACGTGCCAACTTATACACTCCCGGAAATTGAAATAAGAACACCGTGAATTCATTGTCCCAGGAAGGGGAAACTTTATTGACACATTCCTGGTGTCAGATACATCACATGATCACACTGACAGAACCACAGGCACATAGACACAGGCAACAGAGCATGCACAATGTCGGCACTAGTACAGTGTATATCCACCTTTCGCAGCAATGCAGGCTGCTATTCTCCCATGGAGACGGTCGTACAGATGCTGGATGTAATCCTGTGGAACGGCTTGCCATGCCATTTCCACCTGGCGCCTCAGATGGACCAGCGTTCGTGCTGGACGTGCAGACCGCGTGAGACGACGCTTCATCCAGTCCCAAACATGCTCAATGGGGGACAGATCCGGAGATCTTGCTGGCCAGGGTAGTTGACTTACACCTTCTAGAGCACGTTGGGTGGCACGGGATACATGCGGACGTGCATTGTCCTGTTGGAACAGCAAGTTCCCTTGCCGGTCTAGGAATGGTAGAACGATGGGTTCGATGACGGTTTGGATGTACCGTGCACTATTCAGTGTCCCCTCGACGATCACCAGTGGTGTACGGCCAGTGTAGGAGATCGCTCCCCACACCATGATGCCGGGTGTTGGCCCTGTGTGCCTCGGTCGTATGCAGTCCTGATTGTGGCGCTCACCTGCACGGCGCCAAACACGCATACGACCATCATTGGCACCAAGGCAGAAGCGACTCTCATCGCTGAAGACGACACGTCTCCATTCGTCCCTCCATTCACGCCTGTCGTGACACCACTGGAGGCGGGCTGCACGATGTTGGGGCGTGAGCGGAAGACGGCCTAACGGTGTGCGGGACCGTAGCCCAGCTTCATGGAGACGGTTGCGAATGGTCCTCGCCGATACCCCAGGAGCAACAGTGTCCCTAATTTGCTGGGAAGTGGCGGTGCGGTCCCCTACGGCACTGCGTAGGGTCCTACGGTCTTGGCGTGCATCCGTGCGTCGCTGCGGTCCGGTCCCAGGTCGACGGGCACGTGCACCTTCCGCCGACCACTGGCGACAACATCGATGTACTGTGGAGACCTCACGCCCCACGTGTTGAGCAATTCGGCGGTACGTCCACCCGGCCTCCCGCATGCCCACTATACGCCCTCGCTCAAAGTCCGTCAACTTCACATACGGTTCACGTCCACGCTGTCGCGGCATGCTACCAGTGTTAAAGACTGCGATGGAGCTCCGTATGCCACGGCAAACTGGCTGACACTGACGGCGGCGGTGCACAAATGCTGCGCAGCTAGCGTCATTCGACGCCCAACACCGCGGTTCCTGGTGTGTCCGCTGTGCCGTGCGTGTGATCATTGCTTGTACAGCCCTCTCGCAGTGTCCGGAGCAAGTATGGTGGGTCTGACACACCGGTGTCAATGTGTTCTTTTTTCCATTTCCAGGAGTGTATGTTGGATATATTCCAATCTCTGTCGTCCCCTACAGTTTCTACGACGTGCAGCTCCGTCTATAGCTATGGAAATTATTCCTTGAGGACGTAACACATGGGTTATCACTCTGTCCGTTCTCCTTCTTAGGTTCGGAGGACAACCTCCTTATTCCTTACCTTACCAGTACATCCGATTTTCAACATTCTTCTGTAGCAGCAGATACCGAACGCTTCGATTCTCTTCTGTTCGGGTTTACCCTTATTCTGTGATTCACTACCATATAATGCTACGCTCCAAACACACGTTCTCAGAACTTTCTTCGTCAAATTAAGTCTATATTTACATTTCTTATGACCAAGAACACACTCTTACGTTGTACCAGTCTGCTTCATATACGCTTCTTATTTCTTCCGTCATGGATTACTTTGTTACCAAGGTAACAGAACTCCTTAACTTCATCTCCTTCGTGATCACCAATTTTGATGTTAAAACTTTGGCTGTTTTCATTTCTGTTACTCTTTCTTCGGTTTTCTCTCAATCCGTACTTTTTACTCATTAGACTGTTGATTCCAGTCAACAGGTTTTGTAATTCTGCTTGACATTCACTGAGAATGGAAATTTCAACAGCTAATTTTATCATTGATGCCCTTTCTTTCTGAACGCTAACATCACTGTTGAACCTTTCCCTTATTTCCGTCATTGCTGCCTCTACTTATAAATTGAACAGTAGAGGCTAAAGATTGAATCCCTAACTTACATGTTTTCCATTCCGGGAACTTCTTTTATGATCTTCTGATACTATTATCCCCTCGCGATTCTAGTACATACTGCACGTTACCTGTCGTTCCCCATAGATTACTCCTGTTTTTCTCATCATTTGGAACATCTTGCACGAAATTGCATTGTTGAACGCTCCTTCAGGTCGGCAAATCCCTTGAACGTGCCGTCATTCTTCTTCAGCCTTGTAGCCTTCATCAACCGCAACATCATAACTGAATCTCTGATGTGTTTACCTTTTCTAAAGCGAAAAAGATGCTAACAGATCCTCAATATTCTTTTCCATTCTTGTGTCTATTTTTCTTGTCAGGAACTTGGATGCTTCGAGTGTTAAGGTGATCGTGGGATACCTTTTGCAGTTATCCAGCCGTGATGTCTTCGGCATTGTGTGAATGATATTTTCCGAAAGTCGGATAGTATGTCTCCAGTGTCGAGATTCTAGACACTATCTCGAACAGTCGTTTGCCTCTTGCTTCCCCAAGTGATTTTAGGAATTCCGAAGGAATATTACTCATGCCTTCAGCCTAAATTTGCTCGGAAGTCTGCTAAGGTTCTGTTACCCTCTGACAGTAATATAGAATCACCTATGTCGTCAATTTGGACTACTTTTCTTCTAGTGCATCATCAGACAGTTTGTCTCTCTCTCCCCTTCATCTGACAGACTGATAATTTCCATTTCACTGTTGATTTTGATTCTATTGCTTTTAATTTCATCGAAGTTTCTTTTGACTCTTCTACATGTTGTACCTGTCCTTCTGACGGCCATTTCGTTTTCTATTTCTGTGGTGTCACCGCCAGACACCACACTTGCTAGGTGGTAGCCTTTAAATCGGCTGCGGTCCGTTAGTACACGTCGGACCCGCGTGTCGCCACTATCAGTGATTGCAGACCGAGCACCGCCACACGGCAGGTCTAGTCTAGAGAGACTCCCTAGCACTGGCCCCAGTTGTACAGCCGACTTTGCTAGCGATGGGTCACTGTCTACATACGTTCTCATTTGCAGAGACGACAGTTTAGCGTAGCCTTCAGCTACGTCATTTGCTACGACCTAGTAAGGCGCCATATTCAGTTACTATTATCTGAACAGATAACATTGTGAATCATGTACCGTCAAGAGCGACGTTCATCTTTAATGGATTAAAGTTAAGTATCAAACTAAGTACGTCCGCTTTCTGAATTCTAATTCCTTGTCATGCTCCAGACCTCACGTCAGTATAGGTCTTCCCTCCTCACGCCAGCCTGCGTGAGCTAAAACGCGTGCCTTTCGGCCTCCTCTAGTAACACGGTGTTGGCTCTTCTGCCAACACAATAATTTCTGCATTTTTCCTTACAGATATTTTTCCTTATGTTCACAGCCGTTTTCTGTTAATTTCGTTTGCTGTGTGCCTGTATTTTCCAGAGCATTTTTATACTTCCTTCTTTCGTTGATCAACTGCAGCTTTCTTCTGTTACCCAAGGCTTTCATCACATTACGGGCAATTTTGTGATCTCATTTGTGCGCTTTTGTAAATTTCCTTTAGGAAATGTTAACGTTGGTAGGCTTAGGTGAATCAGGCGGCATATGTAGGTTTTGTAAGTCAGGACATATATCTTTCTGCGGCTGCATTTTGCATTCAGTGGGGACGAGGTGCGTCGAGACATTCCTCCCTCATTGCGTTCACCGGCAGCCCAGCCCCTTTAGAGGCCATCCCGAATCTCTTTCCTAACGCACAGCCCTCGCACACGCACACACACACACACACACACACACACACACACACACAGGCACGCACCGGCCTGTCTGTGTTTCACGCGCCGGCGCCCGCACATCCGGCGTCCACCTATCCGATCAGCCCCGGACGGACCCCGCGCACTGCCCACTGCCCGCTGCCAGCGGATCTCCGCGCCGTCCAAATCAGATCGCTTCCGGCTGCCCGCTGCGCGAGGGTCCTTCCGCGCGGACGCGTTCGCACTGCGCTACCCTACTCTGCCCTAGTCTACGCTACCGGCCCACCGGCCCCCGTTAATCCCGCTTTTGGGACTTCCTCTCTGCTGCTAATGCGCAAGCTCAGACCACAGCCGGCCGCTAAATGAAAACCTTGCCTGTTTCCTTTCTGTGGGCAGTTGCAGGTTCTGCTTCTGATTCACTGACGTTTTTCGGTTCCATTTCGTCCTTGGTCTCCACACAATCTCTACTGTCCAAGCACTGCACAATCTTGCCTCATATTGTCACGAAATACACTGATGTGTCAAAAGTCGTGGGATAGCGATATGCGCTTGTACATATGGCCATTGTATCACGTACACATGGTATAGAAGGACAGTGCATTGGCGCATCTGTCATTTGTACTCAGGTGATTCAAGTGAAAAAGTTTTACGACGTGATTAACACTTTGCCGTCCGCACGTCTCGTACAAATTTATTCGCTTGGCGCCGGCAGCGCTAATTCGGATTACTTGGCTTGTCTCCGACCGCTTGTCACCTTTCCGTTGATGGCAAGCTTCAAACACATTGACTTCTGCGGGCTTTAATTTTTCCGGAAATCCTCTATTTTGCCGTATCGTTCCACAAATTCGAATTTTCTTTTCAAGCAACTTCTCTGCAAGTTCTACACTGTTGTAACAATTATCCGTGTAGAGGTGATGCCACTTTCCATATGGAGGAGTCAGTAGTTCCATCACTGTTTTTGCTAAAAGTTGTCCAGCGCCGAAATATATCTTGAATGAGGAAATGTATCCCGTACTCGAATCACACAGCATCCGAATGAGTATGCCATATTTCGTAATTTTTGACGGATTGTAAACTTTAAAATTTAACTGTCCACGCCATGGTATCATTCCTTCATCAATTTAGATGTTTTGACTTAGGTTATACCTTTCTTTAAGCTTTTTGGAAAAATAATCAGTTAGGAATTGCACTTTGAAAATCCGGTCGGCATTATCCGGTTTATTGTTGTTGTCGAAAATATGTAAAAATTATAATATTTGTCTGAATCGGTTGCGGGACATCGTTTTGCGAATTATCGGTGTGTCTCTGAACAGATTCGTTGACCGTAATCACCGATACTTGCTTTTTTTACAATTCCCATAAGGATAGCAAGCCCAAAGAATTTTCTAAGTTCGGGCCCCGTAACGTCGACAAATTTGGCATTTTTTTATCCAGTGTCCTTCTACTGCAGTTTTGACTGTAATAGTTATTGGTTTCGTTGCTAATATATTCAAATAGGTTGTTCCCAATATATAATTCTACGATATCGACTACGCTCTGTATATTTGGGAAATATTTGTGGAGCCGGAGATCATTCAAATTTATTATTGGTCCTTAGTAAATTATAGTCTGTCTTCTTCGTCTGATTCATCCGAATCAGTTGGCAACCGTAGCGCTCGCCGAATTCTTCTTGGACGTATTTCACTATCTTCCGAGACTGCTGATTCACTTTCATTTTTCTGATATTCAATGTCTTCTTCCCAATGGGCCAAGTCGTCCGGAACGTCAGACAAGACGTCCGCACATTCATCGTAAACGATCGTATCGTCTCTTTCGTCTGCCATGATGAAAGTGCACAAGTAGTTATAAAAACAAAAAAATATGTCGACGCGTGTAACTTATTGTTACCTAAACAAAACACTAACAGAATGAAAAAGATACTAAGGTGCTGTCACCGTCCACTGAGCAATACTATGCACACGACACCACTGTGGTGTCGCCGGACGGAATTGTAAAAAAAGCAAGTATCGGTGATTACTTGTCACGATGGGTATTAACAGACTTTGAACGCAGAGTAGTAGTTGAAGCTAGATGCATGGGACATTCCATTTCTGAAATCAGTATTCCGACATCCACAGTGTCAAAGAGCGCGCCGAGAATTGCAAATTTCAAGCATTACCTCTCACCACGGACAACAAAGTAGCCGACGGCCTTCGCTTACCGACCGAGAGCAGCGGCCTTTGTCTAGATCTGTCAGCGCCAAAAAACAAGTAACAGTGCATGAGATAACGGAAGAAATGAATGTGGAGACTAACGTATCCCCAGGGCCTGAGGGGCAAAATTTGGCGTTAATGGGCCCGACACGAATCACATCGACCAACTTTGTTGTATGGGAGGGAAAGCTGGGTGGATTCAGGTTACCTTATCAACAAGGTTGAGGTTACGGATATGAAAGTAGCTAGGATGATTGCAGGTACTAGTAGATGGGAACAATGGCAGGAGGGCGTCCACAATGAGGAAATCAAAGAAAAACTGGGAATGAACTCTATAGACGTAGCAGTCAGGGCGAACAGGCTTAGATGGTGGGGTCATGTTACACGCATGGGAGAAACAAGGTTACCCAAGAGACTCATGGATTCAGCAGTAGAGGGTAGGAGGAGTCGGGGCAGACCGAGGAGAAGGTACCTGGATTCGGTTAAGAATGATTTTGAAGTAATAGGTTTAACATCAGAAGGGGCACCAATGTTAGCACTGAATAGGGGATCATGGAGGAACTGTAAAAGGGGGGCTATGCTCCAGACTGAACGCTGAAAGGCATAATTAGTCTTAAATGATGATAATGATGATGATGATGATGGGCTATGGCAGCAAACGACCGAAGCGAGTACCTTTCCTGACTAGCACAACATCGCCTGCAGCACCTTTCCTGGGCCCGTGACAATAAAGGCTGGACTCTAGACGACTGGAAAACCGTGGCCCGGCCAACTGAGTCCTGATCTCGGTTGGTAAGAGGTGATGGTAGGGTCCGAGTTCCACGCAGACGACACGATTCCATGGACCCAAGTTGTCAACAAGGCACTTGACAATGTGGTGGTGGCCCCATAATGGTATGGCCTGTGTTTACAGGCAATAGATTGGTTCCCTGGTCCAACTGAACAGATCAGCCGTTAATGGATTACATGTTCCCAGACAACGATGTCATGTCGCAGGACCACGTTGTACGCGATTGGTTTGAAGAACATTCTGGACAATTCGAGTGAATGATATGACCACCCAAATCGCCCGACACGAATCACATCGAATATTTACAGGGCACAAACGTGAGGTCAGTCTGCGCTCAAAATTCTGGAGTGGCAACACTTTCGCAATAATGGACGGCTATAGAGGCAGCATGGCTCAATATTTCTGCAGCAGACCTCCAACGACCTGTTGAGTCCATGCCACGTCGGATTGCTGCGCTACGCAAGCCAAAAGCAGGAACAATACGATATTAGGCGCTGTTAACCTCGTCGTCTGGCGACCGTGAGCTCAGTCCACGATATTACGGGGTATCCTATGAATTTTGTCACCTCAATGTAGGCATGTGTGTTGCCATCTTCCCTTTGAGTAATTAAAACTGGATTTCGCACGCTGTCTCAGAGTTATAAGATATTGAAACGCAATAGTGTAACTGTCTTGTGACTTTGTGCCTTCTTTCTGTAAGATATCAGTCAACGACAATGCTATTTTCATGAGGCTATCCCAGATCTCATACTTACTGTTCTCATTAGTCACACACGTAAGACACAGTACTGTGTTATTTACTACTCTGGTCTTTTGCAAAAAAATGGCTCTGAGCACTATGGGAGTCAACTGCTGAGGTCATTAGTCCCCTAGAACTTAGAACTGGTTAAACCTAACTAACCTAAGGACATCACACATATCCATGCCCGAGGCAGGATTCGAACCTGCGACCGTAGCGGTCTCGCGGTTCCAGACTGCAGCGCCAGAACCGCGCGGCCACTTCGGCCGGCGGTCTTTTGCAGCTAGCTGACACGATGTCCACTAATAATATACGTACGAGACCTTCAAGTACAAAATACTCGTTATTATGAGCACAACTTACAGCAATAATGTAACTAATTTAATAAAGGAAGAACTTACAACCACTTAACCATTGCACCAGAGCTGCACTGACACGTTTATAAAGTCTTCACAATTTATTTGATACACACATGATGAGTAGCGTAAGGCGTAACTTCGCTCTTATTTCATTATCGATTCAACATATCGAATGCATGTTTTATGAGATTTTATCGAATCGTTAATACTTTCCACTTCTCCTCTCTGATAACGTAACTGAATTTCGTTTGCCAATCGTGTGCATCCATTCAAATCTTGTTGATTTTTCCGTCCTTCTTGGCGACCCCTTGCTACCGCTATGCCATTGGGCGTTCTTCTGAATTTGTTATTTTTAAAACACGTAAATGGAGTATGAAACAAAAATTTCGACAAATGAGATCTTTTACTGCACAATACAGGGTGTTTCGAAAATATTTATCCGATTACACAAGATAACATTTGCTACACCAGTGAAGAAGGGACCATTGAGTGATTTTAAGTTGACCATCAAACTAAAAGTTATTTTGGCACTGGTGGTAATATGGCAGTTCGTGTCGTTGACGATAGAAGTGCGCGTGGTGCAGCCTAGCTCGCTGGCTCATTACCCAATGTGTGCCAAACCGAGGTGGAGCTAAGGAAACAACAAAAGGCGTTTTGCGTTCCAACATTTCCATTCATTTACAGCTGTTCGACGTGATTTTCGTCGACAGTTGGACGCTGTACATCCCACAGCTCAAAGCATACGACTATGGTTACAGCAGTTTCAAAACACTGTTAGTTTCTATAACGGGAAATCCAAAGATCGCCTCCGTGTACTGACTCGAGATATAAGACTCATTCAAGTATTATGAACACTGTCAATGGAAGTCTAATCGCAGCCGAAAGTTAGCCATTCTCACGCGTGTGTCTGGCTCGTTTTGTCTATGTGTTTTAGTCCGTACCGGATTCATTTGCTGCAAGCCCTTAATGAATGTGACGAACAAAAACGTGTAGAGTTTTGTGTATCCACAGCAAGCTCGGATACGCTAGGCAGCTGTTTCCCTTCATTTTTAGTGCTCAATGGCGAGGCTAGGTTTCACTTATGTGGTAAATTGAGCCACCATGGTGAAGAGATGAACAGTAGAGTGTACTAAGCAATATACCAGTTGTTAGGGCTTCTTTATGTTCCATTCACGTATGTATCACGGGAACAATGGCGATTATTACCCCTCTGTGCACCTAACCTTGTCCTCGTCATCCCCACGAAAGCGATATATAGGGGATTATGGTATATTCCTAGATTCATAGTTTGGAGTTGATTTTCGAAACCTGGTGAGTAGACAGTATGGGGATAGTTTGCGTCTGTCTTCAAGAGTCCGCCGGTTTAATTTCTTCAGGATCTCCATGGCACTCTCCGCGGGTCAGACAAATCGTGAAAATTCGTACTGCCTTTCTCCGTATAAGTTCAGTGTACCCTGTTAATTCTACCATATTTTACGGTCTGTAAGACGCACTTTCTTCTTCGATGATGCTGATTGGTTTGTGGGGCGCTCAACTACGCGGTCATCAACGCCAGTACGAAGTCCCAATTTTACACAGTCCAATCGAGCTACTGTCACGAAGGATGATGATGAAATGATGAGGGCTACACAAACACCCAGTCTCCGGGCAGAGAAAATCCCCAACCCGTCCGGGAATCGAAAACGGGGCCCCTCGATCCAGAGGCAACAACGCCAGCCACTAGACTACGAACTGCGGACATTTTTCTCTGAAAAATTGCCTCCTAAATTCAGGTGCGTCTTATAATCGAAATTAATATAAAAACGTTCAGTGTCTGATTTAAATTCTCGCCAGTCTTAAAAATGACCATAAATTCGATGCCACGAAAAACGTATCTATATTTGGCAACAATGGATTCAACTGGCAGCAGCACTGAATCAATACGACGACCATTAGTTGTGGGGATTCACAAACTTGCTAACACTCTCACTCTCCCGCACGCCATTACAAACCCAGAACACTATCTAGCCTATGATGCGTAATTGCAGTCTACGGCGCCAGTGAAATTAAATGGAAATAGATTTGTGTTATCGATAACAGTACAATATTTTTGTTACTAGTTAGTTTCGTTATAAAAAATAAAAGGTACTCATATGCTGAGGACTAAAAACTGAAAATAATAACATATGCTGAAGAACATGGAAACAGAGCAGGTGAGTGGTATTTTGGCCCTCCACCAACAGAAAAAAAATCATTCGCATTGGCAGATTAGTAAAGAACTGAAAAAAATTAGAAATACGAAATGTGCAAATCGAGGACTGAATGAAAACTGTCCAAAACTAGAAGACAACGTATTGAAACAGATTTAACGACACCATCAAAATGGTACTGGAATTAATATAAAAATTATTTAAACACACGCTCGTAAGCTAGCGCTATAGTGGAATTTAACAGACTTGAAAGGTAGAGTTACTTTGTGGTACAGGTTTACGAAGCATCATGGACTTAGCATGCGAAACAAAACCAAAATTTCCCAGAAGAGTATGAAGAGAAAATACACACATCGAAATAAGTTTTGCATCACCTCGGTTCAAAGATTTCTGGTATCTGAACAGAAAATTGGAATAGAGATCAACTTAAACATCATTTCCGCCCTTTTTATTGCTCATGAACACCACACATTGCATGTTGTACCACCATACAGCGAGACCTTCAGAGGTGGTGGTCCACATTGCTGTACACATCGGTACTTCTAATACCCAGTAGCACGTCCTCTTGCGTTGATGCATGCCTGTATTCGTTGTATGACTTGCTAATATGCTGCCCATATGGTTGCACTATCGGTCAGAGGATGGCATTCACGTGTCGTAGAGCCGTTACGGCACACTCCATGACCACCAGTGGCGTACGTCGGCCCCACGCAATGCCACCCCAAAACAGCAGGGGTCCCCCACCTTGCTGCACTCGCTGGACAGTGTATCTAAGGCGTTCAGTCTCACCGGGTTGCCTCCAAACACGTTTCCGACTCTCCGAGCGGTTCTATGCGCTTCAGTCCGGAACCACGCTGCTGCTGCTGCGGTCGTAGGTTCGAGTCCCGCCTCAGGCATGGATGTGTGTTAGGGTTAAGTAGTTCTAAGTCTAGGGGACTGATGACCTTCTATGTTAATTCCCATAGTGTTTAGAGCCATCTGAATCATTTTTGAACGTGTCCGACGATTGTCTGGTTGAAGGCATACGCGACACTCATCGGTGAAGAGAACGTGATGCCAATCCTGAGTGGTCCATTCGGCATGTTGTTGGGTCCATCTGTACCACGCTGTCATGGTTGCAAAGATGGTCCTCGCCATGGACGTCGGGAGTTAAGTTGCGCATCGTGCAGCCTATTTCTCAGAGATTGAGTCGTAACACGACGTCTTGAGCTGCACGAAAAGCATTATTCAACATGTTGGCGTTGCTGTCAGGGTTCCTCCGAGCCATAATCCTTAGGTAGTGATCATCCACCGCCGTAGTAGCCCTTGGTTAGCCAGAGCGAGGCTTTTAATCGACAGTTCCTGTCTCTCTGTGACTCCTCCATGCCCGAACAATATCGCTTTGGTTCACTCCGAGACGTCCATTGTTGAGAGCCCTTCCTGGCACAAAGTAACAATGCGGACGCGATCGAACCGGGGTATTGACCCGATTGACCGTCTAGGCATGGTTGAGCTACAGAAAACACGAGCCGTGTACTTCCTTCTTGGTGGAATGACTGAAACTGATCGGCTGTCGGACCCCTCAGTCTAATAGGCGCTGCTCATGCATAGTTGTTTACGTCTTTGGGCGGGTTAGTGACATCTCTGAACAGTCAAAGGGACAGTGTGACGCAATATATACAGTCGTTGGCTATCTTCAGGAGTTCTGGAAACAGAGCTGATGCAAAACTTTTGTAATGTGCCTATTATCTTTCCATTCCTTTATTATTCAACATCGAAAGAAAACCAGCGTGGAATTAAGCCAAATATCGAATATGGAGGAAACTACCGTGACATTCGATGTGCCATGAAAGTTGCTGAAACTGTAACCATAAAAACAAGTGGCTGTAAAGAAATGCACTACACTTTTGCCATTTCAAGTTGAGCTTCCGGTATTAAACTTAATCCAACGATCATTTTCAAGTGCAGAACAATACAAAAACTTTCTGAAATACCGTCAGGTGTAGTTCACGTGCACGTCAAGTGTTGGATGGGCGAGCCTGGTACGAAATTATGGATTAACAGAGTGTGGGAGGGAAGGAAAGATGCTTTATTTAAAAATAATTGTCTTTTTGTGTTAGATCTCTTGTATAATTCTGTAAAAGAGAAACTGAGACAGGGAAATACCAATGTCACTGTTATTTCGGGAGGACTTACTTCACAACTGCAGCCTCTCGGTGTCTCTATAAATGAACCATTTAAAGCGTATATGAATTCACGCCGTAAAGAGCTTTAAAACGACCTACAATCAAACAGTTGTGCTAGTGGATAAAACAGTCGTGATCTAAAGTGAGAGAAGATATTATTGTCAAATCTGTCAAGAAGTGCGGCATATTGTAACGCTCTTGATGTCAGTAAAGATCAGCTTATGTATGATAAGGGAAACGATGACGACGAACAGGAAAGAGAAGTTCAGTTTTGTTTTATAAACTAAGAATTCTTTTTATTCTGGCTTTGCAATCTAGTAACAAAAACGATAAAAATGTTGCTTTAAAAAAATTGCTTGAAAATTAAGGTGGATCTTACAGTCCGAAGCGTCTTATGGTCCGTAAAATACGGTGTTTCTTATGGGTCCCAAACACTTGAGGAATATTCTGGGATGTGTAGCACTGTTATTTTGTAAGCTGTTTCCTTTGTAGACTGAAAGCAATCCCTTAGTATTCTACCAATGAACCGAAGACCACCACCTGCTTTACCTACAACTGAGCCTATATAATTCTTTCGTGTCATATCCTTACTAGTTGATCGATTCTATTTGGAACTTGATGCTATTGTAGTCATAGTTCATACAGTTTTTCCGTTTTTTAGGTGACAAATTTTATATTCCTGAACTTTTTTAAAGTTGTCAATGTAGTACCTTTCTGAAATATCATCAAGATCCAACTCATTTTTTGTGCAGCTGTTTTTGACTGTACTCCTTAATAGATAACTACACCATGTGCGAAAAGTATGAGGTTACCATTAACATTGTCTGCAAAGTCATTGTTGTACACCATGAACAGCAAATCTTCAAATATACTTCAATGGAACACATCTGAAGTTACTTCTTAATCTGTTGATGACTCTCCGCCCAAGGTAACATCATGCTTCCTCTCTACCCAAAAATATATAATTCATTCATAAAATTCGCTTGATGGCTCATATGATCGTATTTTCGATAGCAAACGCAGGTTTGGTGACGAGTCAAACGCTATCCGAAAATCTAGACATGTTGCATCTTCCTGACTGCCTTGGTCCGTGGCTTTCAGGATGCCACGTGAGAAAACTGCGAGTTGCATTTCACATGAACGATGCTATCGGAATCCATGCTGGATGAAATGAAGGACATTATTCTGTTCGAGATACCTCGTTACGTTAGAACGAAGAATACGTAGTACCTGATATAAAGTATCTCAACACCTACTATTTCTGACCGGTTGGAAGAAGCCCGCCAAGAATTCCTCTCCTGTGCCAGTCTGTTCATTTCAGAATAGCACTTGCTCAGTTATTTGCTGGATGCATTCCAGTCTCGTCTTTCTCTCTAGTTTTTAGCCTCTACGGCTCCCTCTAGTACGGTGGAAGTTATTCCCTGATGTTTTAACACTTTTCCTATCATCCTATTCCATCTTCTTCTCAGTCATCATCATCATCATCATTTAAGACTGATTATGCCTTTCAGCGTTCAGTCTGGAACATAGCCTCCCTTATACAGTTCCTCCATGATCCCCTATTCAGTGCTAACATTGGTGCCTCTTCTGATGTTAAACCTATTACTTCAAAATCATTCTTAACCGAATCCAGGTACCTTCTCCTCGGTCTGCCCCGACTCCTCCTACCCTCTACTGCTGAATCCATGAGTCTCTTGGGTAACCTTGCTTCTCCCATGCGTGTAACATGACCCCACCATCTAAGCCTGTTCGCCCTGACTGCTACAACTATAGAGTTCATTCCCAGTTTTTCTTTGATTTCCTCATTGTGGACACCCTCCTGCCATTGTTCCCATCTACTAGTACCTGCAATCATCCTAGCTACTTTCATATCCGTAACCTCAACCATGTTGATAAGGTAACCTGAATCCACCCAGCTTTCGCTCCCATACAACAAAGTTGGTCGAAAGATTGAACGGTGCACAGATAACTTAGTCTTGGTACTGACTTCCTTCTTGCAGAAGAGAGTAGATCGTAGCTGAGCGCTCACTGCATTAGCTTTGCTACACCTCGCTTCCAGTTCTTTCACTATGTTGCCATCCTGTGAGAATATGCATCCTAAGTACTTGAAACCGTCCACCTGTTCTAACTTTGTTCCTCCTATTTGGCACTCAATCCGTTTATATTTCTTTCCCACTGACATTACTTTCGTTTTGGAGATGCTAATCTTCATACCATAGTCCTTACATTTCTGATCTAGCTCTGTAATATTACTTTGCAAACTTTCAATCGAATCTGCCATCACAACTAAGTCATCCGCATATGCAAGACTGCTTATTTTGTGTTCACATATCTTAATCTCACCCAGCCAGTCTATTGTTTTCCCTCCGCCACACACCGCTGGGTGGCTTGCGGAGTATCAATGTAGATGTAGATGTAGATGTAGATGATCCACAAATAATATGAACAACAGTGGAGACAGGCTGCAGCCTTATCTTACCCCTGAAACTACTCTGAACCATGAACTCAATTTACCGTCAACTCTAACTGCTGCCTGACTATCCATGTAAAGACCTTTAATTGCTTGCAAAAGTTTGCCTCCTATTCCATAATCTTGTAGAACAGACAATAACTTCCTCCTAGGAACCCGGTCATATGCCTTTTCTAGGTCTATAAAGCATAGATACAATTCCCTGTTCCACTCATAACACTTCTCCATTATTTGCCGTAAGCTAAAGATCTGGTCCTCACAACCTCTAAGAGGCCTAAACCCACACTGATTTTCATCCAATTTGTCCTCAACTAATACTCGCACTTTCCTTTCAACAATACCTGAGAAGATTTTACCCACAACGCTGATTAAAGAGATACCTCTGTAGTTGTTACGATCTTTTCTGTTTCCATGTTTAAAGATTGGTGTGATTACTGCTTTTGTCCAGTCTGATGGAACCTGTCCCAACTACCAGGCCATTTCAATTATCCTGTGTAGCCATTTAAGACCTGACATTCCACTGTATTTGATGAGTTCCGACTTCATTTCATCCACCCCAGCCGCTTTATTGCACTGCAATCTATTGACCATTTTTTTCACTTCCTCAAATGAGATCCTATTTCCATCATCCTTCCTATCCCATTCTACCTCGAAATCTGAAACATTACTCATTGCATTTTCACCTACATTGAGCAACTCTTCAAAATATTCCTTCCATCTGCCCAGGGCATCCACAGGATTCACCAGCAGTTTTCCTGACCTGTCCAAAATACTTGTCATTTCCTTCTTACCTACCTTACCTCAGTGTTACCATATATTTCTTTCCTTGCCGATTCCGTGGAAAATCTCCTAATTTCGTAGCTCATCAGTCCACCATATTTTCAACATCCTTCTGTAGCGCCACATCCCAAATGCTTCGACTCTTTTCTAGTCCAGTTTTTCCACAGTCCATCTCTCACTTTCATACAATGCTGTGCTCCAGACGTGCATTATCAGAAATTTCGTCCTCACATTAAGCCTTATGGTTCAAAATTGTTCAAATGGCTCTGAGCACTATGGGACTTCTGAGGTCATCAGTCCCCTAGACCTTAGAACTTCTTAAACCCAGCTAACCTAAGGACATCACACACATCCATGCCCGAGGGAGGATTCGAACCTGCGACCGTAGCGGTAGCACGGTTCCAGACTGTAGCGTCTAGAGCCGCTCGGTCACTCCGGCCGGCTAAGCCTTATATATAATACTAGTAGAATTCTCTCGTCCAGGACTAGACCAACTAGTGAACATTAGTACTGAATGTGCCCACCCTTCGCCTTTATGATGGCTTGAATTTTGTTCGGGGGTGTCTGAATGTCTGTGGAGGAATGGCACCCCATTCTTCCTCAAGAACCGAAGCCAGAGAAGGTAATATTGGGTTCTTGGGTCTGAAGTGAAGTTGACGTTGTAACTCATCCGAAAGGTATCACTGAAGACTTTCGGGCTAACAGGTCGTGGTCGATGTATAAAAATTTCTCTTAACGTTTCCTCTCCTACTACCGGAGACACCTTCACAAGTTAAATGGCGAACTGCGACCAGAAATCGAGGGAGCGCCGAATATATGGGCAGTGTGGAGGGCACCACAGTCCATCACGTGACGTCGACTGCGACATTATCTCTGATAGTGCCAACATTCTCGACTGAAAGAGATCGATCCTCATTCTTACGTCTCAATGTTGACATCCATATTTTATCTAATTTAACACCTTCCTCTTTTCTGTTAAAATTGTTATGGAGTTTATAATTCTCAATAATTCTCTATTTATACATGCGTGACAATGCGATGTTTTCGATATGACGCTTATCTCCGTGAACAGAGAGGCTATTGAGATTTAGAAGCATCGTAATAATTTTAACAGGGAAGATGGGGAAGTCTCAAATTAGATAAAATTTTGTTATCAACATTGCAACGTAAACATGACGATCGATTACGTTCAGTCGAGAATGCTGGCACTACCAGAGATAATCTCGTAGCCAACGTCACGTGATGTACGGTGGTGCCCTCTATACTGCCCATATATTCAGCGCTCTCTCGATTTCTGGTTGCAGGTAGTCACTTTACATCTGAAGATGTCTCCCGCAGTTGGAGAGGAAACATTAGGAGAAAGTGTTATACATCGGCCACGGCCTATTAGCCCAGAAGTTTTAAGAGATGTCTGTACGCGGCGTGATAGCTTACATTGTATGTTCCTCTCAAATGTATTACGTAGGATCCAGATCATGACTCTTGGAGAGATCAGTTCATTTCAGATATGTTATCGTCAGCAAAACATTGCTTCACAGATCCTGTTTTATGGTAGGGTCCTTTGTCATCTGTACCGAACTATTCCTTTACTACACACAATACAAATTGCTGCAAAATGTGTTCATATCCTTCAGTAGGTAGCGTTTCCTTAAGTGCTATCAGAGGACCACGCCCTAACCACGGTGAACATCCGCCATACCATATCACCACCTCCTCCATACTTACCTCTGGGCGCTACACATGGCGGTAGGCAACGTTCCCCAGGTTTTCAACAAACTCAAATCCTTCCATCATATTGCCGCATGATACAGCGTGATCATGACTCCAGATCACTCGTTCCTAGTCATCCACTGTCAAATGATGTCACTCTCTAAACCTACTCAAGTGTCATTTAGAACTTAGCATTTAGCATTGAGTATGGAAATGTATGTAGCCCATTCTTTTCAACTCGCTAAGCCCACTCATTGTGATAGGCTGACTACTGGTAGCACTTTAGAAAACAGCAGTACTTTCTTCAGCTGGTGTCATACAATTCCTTACAACCTCGTCCTGGAATGCTCGATGGTCTCTGTTCAACACCACATGTCTGCCTGGTGTTGGTTATGCTGCGGTTGTTCGTTCGCGTTTCCGCCTCAGTCACACTACCAACAGTCGATACAGGTAGCTTTCGAATGGCTGAAATGTCCCTGACGGACTTGTTACTCAGATGACACCAAATGGCTTGGCCATGTTCTGAATCATTCAGTAATCCTGACAAACCAGTTCTGCTGTGACTGCTACTTTGCTGACAGGAGAACACTCACCGCATCATTTTATACTGGTGAGTACGCCAGAATTTCTTTGTGTTTTATGAGACATATTTCGATAGTACTCTGCAACGATAGTCGCAATAGACTCCTCGTATTGCCATTTGACAGCCAAATGAATTTCATTCAGTGTCTACACATTTGTAACCGTATGTTTTCTTTTAACCTTTACGGCTTAGTATCGGTTTTCTCAGAATATGAGGAAGACCATCTGCTTATTGACGTCTTGGTCCACCTTGTGTACGCAATACAATCGTGATTCTTCATGACATGGATTCGACAAGTAGGTTTCCAGACGGCAAGTAGGTTTCCAGACGTATGTGGCAACAAATATCTATGTACTGAAACGCGTCAGCCTTTGGGTGGTCTGACACGTCTCATGATTTACCGTAATTCGTTTGACCAACATCTGGACGTCATTTGGTACCGGTCGACAGAAATTTAATTTTAACTGTACGTTGTAGTGTCGTTACGCTGTCTATTATAAAGAGCAACAGGAAGAACTGAGGAACATGTTGTGAAGTATTTCATTAGCCGCCACAGAGTAGCGCCATGCAGGCCAGAATGATATGTACGCAATTGGATTGGGAGACAAGGTTAGCCGCGCTTAGTAGAAAACTCCAACATGCAATGGCAATAGCTGTAGCAGGCGGGTCGATGTCACCACACCAAACTAAGTCTCTTGTTAAGGGCGAGGATTTAATGAAATAAGTGCGTCTCGGAGTGATACAAATATTTCTGAATTTTTAGGCAGATGCACTTCTTTTCGCCGGAGTCCAGCAGCATCACCATGACGCCAGGGTACCGCCAGACAGTGACACTATTGGACATCGTCAGTGGTCGCCGTGTGTTCGAGACCAGACTGCGCCTATCGCTTCCATCACTAAGTTCCTCATGGGACCTTACGCCTCAGAAAATATCCAGAAGGGAGATCATTAGGTGTTACTAAAAACTGGGAAGCAGTGGGAGGTTGGACGCAAGCTATTGAGAGTTGCTGGTGTAGGAAGACGGGTAGCTTGGTAATTAGTAACAAGTAAGTTGACTGGGAAATTTTTAACACAATCTTCCGACTGATAGACGAGAGCTTTGTCTGGGGCTTGCGGAGAACAGACATGGATTGAGATGAAGTAGGCTTTCAGTCTTCAATCATTTTAGGGAAATATTCAGTCTTTGTGCTTCGAAGAGAACTTTTGTAGTTTTCGAGAGAGACTTTGGAGAGAACATTTTCAGTCATCGTTATTGGGAGAGAGAACATGGCTCTTCACTTAGCTCTGCTGCGGTGATCACACCACCCACAATCGTCTTCGCCAAATGATGAATCGTGGTAAGATTTCGTGGCACAAGTGAGTGAGATGTAGAATTGTTAGGTGTGTGTAGGTGTGTTGTTTGAACCAATGTTGTATGAACCAAGGTTCATATGTACTGATTATGTGATACAGGATTCACCAAGCAATCCTTTGCCATTCTGACTGAATACGAGTAATCGTGCGTCCACTGCTGCCAAGCATCTTCATGCATGGTTCGTGAGATGGCAGCCTTTTCCCTTTTACCCAAACTTCCGCTGGGCTTTGCCAAGTCAAATGATCATTAGTTTAGTTTTGTTGAGAGACCATGAAAGTCGTTAGTCACTTGTCGATTTGTTTAGTGGTGGTGGTATTTTTCCGTGTTTTCCAATCGTGTTCATGTTATTACTGATGGAAATAATAATAATAACAAATGTAAAATTCTTTGGAAAGTATTTCATTCTTCGTTCTCCCCCCATGTTCACTTTATCATTTCCCCACAGCCCCTGTAAGATCAGCAGCTATGATGGTTACTGCCTGAAAGAGGTGTGGAGATGTTCACCTCATTAATGGCTAGTTGTGTGAAATTTATTTTGTGCATTCCATACGACTGTAATTTAAACTTACATGGACCATTCTTAGTCAAAGGTTTTGCTCGACATTGCATGTTGTTGTTGTTGTTGTTGTTGTTGTTGTGGTCTTCAGTCCTGAGACTGGTTTGATGCAGCTCTCCATGCTACTCTATCTTGTGTAAGCTTCTTCATCTCCCAGTACCTACTGCAACCTACATCCTTCTGAATCTGCTTGGTGTATTCATCTCTTGGTCTCCCTCTACGATTTTTACCCTCTACGCTGCCTCCCAATACTAAATTGGTGATCCCTTGATGCCTCAGAACACGTCCTACCAACCGATCCCTTCTTCTAGTCAAGTTGTGCTACAAACTTCTCTCCTCCCCAATCATATTCAACACCTCCTCATTAGTTATTTGATCTACCCATCTAATCTTCAGCATTCTTCTGTAGCACCACATTTCAAAAGCTTCTATTCTCTTCTTGTCTAAACTATTTATCGTCCATGTTTCACTTCCATACATGGCTAGACTCCATACAAATACTTTCAGAAACGACTTCCTGACACTTAAATCTATACTCCATGTTAACAAATTTCTCTTCTTCAGAAACGCTTTCCTTGTCATTGCCAGTCTACATTTTATATCCTCTCTACCTCGACCATCATCAGTTATTTTGCTCCCAAAATAGCACAACTTCTTTACTACTTTAAGTGTCTCATTTCCTAATCTAATTCCCTCAGCATCACCCGCCTTAATTCAACTACATTCCATTATCCTCGTTTTGCTTTTGTTGATGTTAATCTTATATCCTCCTTTCAAGACACTATCCATTCCGTTCAACTGCTCTTCCAAGTCCTTTGCTGTCTCTGACAGAATTACAATGTCATCGGCGAACCTCAAAATTTTTATTTCTTCTCCATGGATTTTAATATCTACTTCGAATTTTTCTTTTGTTTCCTTCACTGCTTGCTCAATATACAGATTGAATAACATCGGGGAGAGGCTAAAACCCTGTCTCCCTCCCTTCCCAACCACTGCTTCCCTTTCCTGCCCCTCAATTCTTATAACTGCCATTTGGTTTCTATACAAGTTGTAAATAGCCTTTTGCACCCAGTATTTTACCCCTGCAACGTTTAAAATTTGAAAGAGAGTATTCCAGTCAACATTGTCAAAAGCTTTCACTAAGTCTACAAACGCTAGAAACGTAGCTTTGCCTTTCCTTAATCTAGCTTCTAAGATAAGTCGTAGGGTCAGTGTTGCCTCACGTGTTCCTATATTTCTACGGAATCCAAACTGATCTTCCCCTAGGTCGGCTAGTACTAGTTTTTCCATTCGTCTGTAAAGAATTCGCGTTAGTATCTTGCAGCCATGACTTATTAAACTGATAGTTCGGTAATTTTCACATCTGTCAACACCAGTTTTCTTTGGCATTGGAATTATTATATTCGTCTTAAGGTCTGAGGGTATTTCGCCTGTCTCATACATCTTGCTCACCAGATGGTAGGGTTTTGTCAGGATTGGCTCTCCCAAGGCCGTCAGTAGTTCTAATGGAATGTTGTCTACTTCCGGGGCCTTGTTTCGACTTAGGTCTTTCAGTGCTCTGTCAAACTCTTCATGCAGTATCATATCTCCCATTTTATCTTCATCTACATCCTCTTCCCTTTCCATAATATTGTCTCAAGTACAACGCCCTTGTATAGACCCTCTATATACTCCTTCCACCTTTCTGCTTTCTCTTCTTTGCTCAGAACTGGGTTTCCATCTGAGCTCTTAATACTCATCAAGCGGTTCTCTTTTCTCCATAGGTCTCTTTAATTTTCCTGTAGGCAATATCTATCTTACCCCTAGTGAGATAAGCCTCTACATCCTTACATTTATCCTCTAGCAATCCCAGCTTAGCCATTTTGCACTTCCTGTCACTTCATTTTTGAGACGTTTGTATTCCTTTTTGCGTGTTTCATTTACTGCATTTTTATAGTTTCTCCTTTCATCAATGAAATTCAGTATTTCTTCTGTTACCCAAGGATTTCTACTAGCCCTCGTCTTTTTACCTACTTGATCCTCTGCTGCCTTCACTACTTCATCCCTCAAAGCTAGCCATTCTTCTTCTACTGTATTTCGGTCCCCCATTCCTGCCATTTGTTCCCTTACGCTCTCCCTGAAACTCTGTACAACCTCTGGTTTCCCACCTTTTTGCAGTTTCTTCAGTTTTAATCTACAGTTCATAACCAATAGATTGTGGTCAGAGTCCACATCTGCCCCTGGAAATGTCTTACAATTTAAACCATGGTTCCTAGATCTCTGCCTTACCATTATATAATCTATCTGTTAGTATCTCCAGGCTTCTTCCATGTGTACAACCTTCTTTTATGATTCTTGAAGCAAGTGTTAGCTATGATTAAATTACGCTCTGTGCAAAATTCTACCAGACGGCTTCCTCTTTCATTTCTTTCCCCCAATCCATATTCACCTACTATGTTTCCTTCACTCCCTTTTCCTACTACTGAATTCCAGTCACCCATGACTATTAAATTTTCGGCTCCCTTCACTATCTGAATAATTTATTTTATTTCGTCATACATTTCTTCAATTTCTTCGTATTCTGCAGAGCTAGTTGGCATATAAACTTGTACTACTGTAGTAGGCGTGGGCTTCGTGTGTATCTTGGCCACAATAATGCGTTCACTACGCTGTTTGTAGTAGCTTATCTTCACACCTATTTTTTTATTCACTATTAAACCTACTCCAGCATTACCCCTATTTGACTTTGTATTTATAACCCTGTATTCGCCTGACCAAAAGTCTTGATCATCCTGCCACCGAACTTCACTAATTCCCACTGTATCTAACTTTAACCTATCCATTTCCCTTTTTAAATTTTCTAACCTACCTGCCAGATTAAGGGATCTGACATTCCACGCTCCGATCCGTAGAACGCCAGTTTTCTTTCTGCTGATAACTACGTCCTCTTGAGTAGTCCCCTTCCGGAGATCCGAATGGGGAACTATTTTATCTCCGGAATATTTTACCCAAGAGGACGCCATCATCATTAACCACACAGTAAAGCTGCATGCCCTCGGGAAAAATAACGGCTGTAGTTTCCCCTTGCTTTCAACCGTTCGCAGTACCAGCACAGCGAGGCTGTTTTGGTTAGTCTTACAATGCCAGATCAGTCAATCATCCAGACTGTTGCCCCTGCAACTACTGAAAAGGCTGCTGCCCCTCTTCAGAAACCACGCGTTTGTCTGGCCTCTCAACAGATACCCCTCCGTTGTGGTTGCACCTACGGTACGGCTATCTGTATCGCTGAGGCATGCAAGCCTCCCATGATAGATTTAGTTATTCTCTCTACATTGTTTCCCAGATCGTGACACCATTAAATGCGCTCTTACATTCGGTGGTGGCCCAACGTGCAAGTACGTTTTTAGAACATGACAATGAACTGAAAATTCCATTACGACTGATTACTCTGTAGTTACACTATATGGTATAGTACTCAGTTTTGGATTGCAACTAGTTTTATAAAATCTTTAGCTTTGTAAACATAGAATGAGAACACGACTGTACAGTTTTTAACTGTTTAACAGGTTTGAAGATTGGCGACATTGCCAGAAACTGGTAATTTTGAGATAAAATGCAGCGATACGTAAGCTGACATAGTTAGACAATTTTCTTTGATATCTTATTTTGTTTCTTCTTTAATTTATGTGTGTTATCGTTCAGTGAAAGCTGCCAGTTCATACGGCTGAAGCAATCACAGTTATACCAACAGCGCATAGAAATTCAAACGTGGTTTGGCAGTCGGAAGTAAACGGCAAAGAGAATCACACGGAAACATAGCTGTTAAAACCCTGTTGTACAGCTTGATAGTATTTCTTAAATGTGACCGTGATGAAAGGTAATTAGACTTGTGTAAATTCTTAATCATCCGTGCGGAAGTTCCTGTCCCTAGTTAAAATAAATAAATTTCTCCGGGTTCTCGACTCCAATTAACAAAATTTTTTCGCTGAAACTGTAAGTTATAAATTTTGTTAGCAAGGAATGCTAATTAAATAGAGACTAATTAGCAAGCAATTACTTCTCGCGGAAGAAGGGCTGTTCCACCTTCCTCTGTTTCTGTTTCGCGGACAATAATCTATTGCAGAGCAGCGCTCGGAACGCACGTAAGAAGAACATTAGAAATCACTTATCCAGTGTTGTTAAGTACTATTCCTTTCAGCAAATCTGTTTATACCAGCCCTTTACCACTGCACTACATCTCAGGTTTGTGTACAAATCTCATTACTCCCGTGGTATTTAGATACTTATCCAGCTAATTACGAAAGGTTTCTAAAGAAATGAAGAGAGGTGACTAATGGTAGCAAAAATAGATTGCCTAATCTGCTCGCTGTCAGCAGCGGAGCGTAAGCAAATTATGGTCACAATAAATTGTAGTTTGTGCCCGCGTAAGTGTCTGGAGATCCAATTAGAAGCAAATGAAAATTATTGCCACTATCCTTCACAAGATGTGACTTAACACCTCGGTCGGTTATGTGTCTTCACGATATTCGAGTTACAGTTTAAAAAAAATCTGTGTTTTGGTGAGGAGATTCTGATGTTCACAACCCCAAAAAATAACCATGAATTTAGTGACCGTAAATTTAGTAACTGGCTTTCATATTAAAATAAGTCTAATGATACTAGTTCTATGCGCCTTACAAGAAAAGGCGAAAAAATGTCGAATATCTTAAGAGCGAGTCTTTTTGGTCTGACTGGTACTGAGTTGCAGCAGCGACCATTTCATCCATCAAGCAAGAATCACTGTAGATGACTGCGTTCCATTTCCTTTTTTACCTCTGGCAGAAATCCATTTCCGTTTGTAGCAGTGCTACCCCAGTAAAATATCAAGGTGACAACGCTCACCTCTAGGGATGGGGAAAACCGACAGGTTAATACCAATACCGGTATTTGAGTTCTAAATAACCGGTATCTGCTTGGTCACGGTTAAAGCAAATGATTTTTATTTTTTACTAATAACCGTGTAAAAAAACCAAACACCTGTTATCCACAACAGCAGTGCTAAAACTTTTCGTTTTTAAATAAACTTTTTTTTTAATTGCCATGGTTAAAATATTGTGTTTCAGTGGTACTTTAGTATAAATACCCACAGAAACGAGCAACATACAGCTGTCATAAGAACTAGTACAGCACTGACCTTTTGCCGTGTGTCGTGGCTTAAGATGCTCCTTTATGTGCAGTGTGCAAGACTTGCCCCCATCTAGTCTATTCTTATCGCTGTTGTATTGAAGAATGGCACCAACCAAAGTCTGGAAAACTTTATAGAAAGTGACGAAGCAATGAAATTTAATGCTTCATAAGCTTTAAGCTTTAAAAGGGTAAAGATTTGTCTCCCATTTCTATTAAATAATAAAAGAGAAAGGAAAGTGTAGTAACAGTAACAAATTGAAAACATAACAACAGTTCATTCATAGTAAACAATTGTAACAAAATATTTTTTTTGCGACTCCTTTTCTTTGCTATCAGTGTAATGTAGTAGAATGAATATGAGCCGTGACTTATATAAAAAGAAACACACATTGATGCGATGGCTAAGCATAAAAGAGAAATAACTAGCGTAGGAATATTATTAACAGTGTAATATGTTGTTTGATTTAGCCCGACGTGTATAAGCACTCAGTAACTAGCTCGGTTCTCAGGGTAGTTACGTAATCGTTGATATTTAATTGTCCTTTTCTTATTTCCCAACACTATGGATATTATTCCAGGTTCGTGAGAAGTCGTGTGCTTATTGCACCAGAGAATATTTGCCAAGTCTGTTCGATGAACACTACTGTAATACGTAACTTATCGTGGTTTCGTCTCGATTCCCCAACATAAGATAACAAGAGTAGCATCTACAAATGAAATCCTATAATGGAACTGGAATCCTGTGACCAGACCTTTTCTGCCTGGGATGTTATCCCGTTATATAAAGAAACTCTGTAAATAAAATTGTTAAATTATTAGTAGCTGCCTCCGGTCTTGTGGGATCTGAAATAAAGTTAGTTGTCCTAACCGACGGCACGTCTCGTAGATGAGCTAAAAGGAAAATGTTAAAGATTTTTCTCAGATGGCGCCTAACAATGAAAATTCTTTGTTAAGGCCCATATTTACTTAAGGCAATACAGGTTTCAGGCTCACAATAAGTTGACGACATACACAAATTCTTTTGACTAAATAACCATTATAAATTTCGGGTTCTAAGTACAACTTACGTAATCAGCTGATACAACAAGATGAGCTTTACACAAGAACGTCCTCTTGCGTCCGAATCCAAGCAGATAAGATAAGCGAATGACAAAGGAAAGATAGTTCATGCATAGAAGCGGAAGAGTCCATGGAATAACATGTCCATTATAGTTCTCTCTCTCTTCTTCTTTGGCGTACTTGTCGATTATTTATAAAATTTATAGTATTATTTAGTTTACATTTTTTGTAAACCTACGTCCGCCCAGGAGAAACAGTACACAATAAAAATAGCAAGTAGCTGATTTTCAGCCTGTGTGTACATAATATCTGCTTGTAGTCACTGAAAACGGACAAAGTAACACGAAAAACAGAGCTCTTCAACGTCAGTTTTCGTCCTTTAGCACTGACTATTCGCAATGCCCAAATAGCGGTATGATCCCCGATTACAGAATGATGTTCGAGGAGGGTTTCAAAACATGTGAATCAATAGCAGAATACTGGTGACGTTTTACAGTATTCAACCACTTACCACCTTTTGAGAAAAGCATTGAGTGGTGGACGGACTATGTTTCTTTTATTCGCTTATTTAAGTTAATATTTTGGATCTATGTTTTTCAAAATGAATCATAATTCTTCAATCTTTATGCATCTTCCACATTTATTACAGGAAGTAATATGAAAAAAATGAGAAAATCGGTTATTTTAGAAACCGCTTATTTTGAGCGGTTTTAACAGTTAGGTTGATCTGGCATGGAAAAAAACCTATACAACACAAAACAGGATGTTTCACCTATAACCGCCATTGCTACTCTCCAGGTACATCGCTCACATCAACATAAATTAGCGAATATTTTATGCTGGTTATGCGCCGTTACCCGTGACAAATTGACATGTGTCATATGTAAGAAACACCTGATGAACTAAACCTCTATTGATTACCAGTTTTGATTAGCTGGTCATCTTCAGGTACCATAAAATTACGTCAGACTATATGGTATAGTTCTTACTGCGGCGTCAGCAAACTAAAGAGAAACAACATAGCATCATTAAAACTGCAGCCAATAATAAAATATATTAACACAATCAGTAGCAAAATGCATTGAGATCAAAGTTTCTCGCAACGACAACATTATTTTGGAACTGGTGCAGAATTCTGATCTAATACATCCAGCCTTGTCGTCAAATATGGGGCCTTCGAACTCGGTTCGCTAGACAATCAAACCAAACAAGTGCTATTAATGCGTTTTATTACAAAATGAAAAGAAACAACACTTAACTTTGCAACTACACAGATGTGTCGCGAGCAAAGGGTGACACACAAAATAAGCAATATTCTTCAGTGTAGACAGTCAAAGTCGCTGCCATACAAGTGCCTTATCTTGAAGCTCTTATTCAACTGTGGCGTCGCCAGTCGATAGCAGCGCTTGTGTCCTGTTCACATAGGGGCCGCTGCTGTCGCATTGTCGTCCTCGACAGGGGTCGATCAGCGGGCGATTGGCTGACGTCTTTTCAGTTATCTCTTCTCTGTCTTCCTCGGCTGGCGTACCAGTGTCTGACTTCAGGCCGTAACAGATCTAATGGTCGATAAATGAAGAATCTCAGAGATCATGGCACTTAGATTAACCAGGATGTATCGCTTGCCAAAGATCCACCAAGAAGAACACGTTGTGATTTCATGCCACAAAGTTTAGAGAACCATATTGCAACGTGTAGAGGTTTCGCACCAGGTGAAATGTCACTGACAGAGATCATTAGGAGTCTTGAAGTCCGGAGCACTAGGGTATTATTATGTACCTGAACTATGCTGTATAATTTACTTGTGTCACATAGAGGGTGTTTTAATTCAAGTTGCTGTTTCAAAACGCTTTAGAAGACGAACCACTGCTCACAATTACGTAAGATTAGAACGGATATTGAAGAAGGAGGAAATGTAACGAAAAAAAAGCTAAAGCCAATTGTGTAACTATATGGCGTTCCAAGCAGCAGAATCTGCAAAATAAAAAGACGCGGCGTACACAGTTACTCAAGAATTTGCGTCTAATACACTCGGTACGACTGTGTCAGTGCTGGGTCGGACGCTGTTGAAGACTGTGCGCCAGTCAGTAGCTCTGCAGAAAATCCGAACACACAATGGAATCAAATAAGGGGTTAATCCGACGTCTGCGAAGTATCTGGCGAACAGGATTCCGAAATTTGTAAAGACAGATTCTTTTGAAGTGTAATGCGAGACAGGCATTTTATTTCGTTCCACCCCTTAGGGGATGGTGGGCCCATTTTCGATTCAAATCACATCGTATAGTCCAGAGGTTACTAGGCTAAGCTTGGGGACTCTGTTTTATTGAAGGGAATGTGGGTATAGCACTCGCTGGACGGAGGGTTATTTACGGCTTTTGCCTTATAGCCTTGAGGGAAACTTCTGCCAAAAACCTAGGCTGGAACTGAAGAGTACGCAAAGTGCTATCTTGACGTCATAACTGTGGCTTGGACTGCCTCTCCTATTCTGTTCAGGAGTCTGGTCTCCAGTGGATGGAAAACCCTCCTCACCGCAACATCGGCGAGTACCTAGATCTCCAACAGCTACCACATCCAAGCATCCGTGGCTTCTGGTGTTTCGCTGCCTTCTGTCACTGCAGCGACTTTTCTATCTCGATGTCTCGGCCACGCTGGCCCCGACTCCGTACAATGAGGTCGGTCCCCACTACCACCGCCACTGGCAGGAGGTGCCGGTTGGTTACAGGGTTCAAGGCCGCTGCCGGGTCACTTTTGATCTTCTCGGGAGATGTCTAGCGTTTCCCGCATCTCCTCCTCTTCTTAGCGACTTCCTCCAACTTCGCTTGCTTCTTTTGTTTCCAACGTTGTTGCAAACTTTATAGGCCTTGCAGCCACGCCAGCTAGCATCATGCGATCCCCCACAGTGGGCATACGTGGTTACCTTTGCTCTTCTGCGTGCAGTTTCGGCTGTCATAACTGACAGCACACTTAACCCATTTCACTTGACTGGAGCAGTATTTCCGTACATGCCCTTGCTCTTAACATGTGTAACACTGTAGTTTAATGTCAAATCCGGCTGGGAGAAGTTCTATCTCCACTCGAAGTTAACCAAGTCCGTCACCTTAAAAATGTCTTCTATCTTCTGGAAAGCGACGGATCTACTGCCAAAATAAACTACGGCGGTTTCTAAGCGCCTGCCGCACTGTTCTCACGTCGAACATTCACGTTAGCTATCAAATGGCTCTGAGTACAATGGGACTTAACATCTGAGGTCATCAGTCCCGTAGACTTAGAACTACTTGAACCAAACTAACCTAAGGACATCACACACATCCATGCCCGAGTCAGGATTCGGACCTGCGACCGTAGCAGCAGCGCGGTTCCGGACTGAAGCTCCTAGAACCGCTCGGCCACAACGGCCGGCTGCACGTTAGCTCTCGTAGCAGAGCCATAACTTGTATTGTCTTCTTCTGAAGGACTATCCTGATCGATACTTCAGTAAGAAAGTCCTTCATCACCTTCCTCAGTTTCTCCTGGTCAGTCAAGCAGAATGTGAAACGTCCCCTTAGAACAATTTATACACAAGACTGTGCTTAACCTGACACACAATATTATTTAGTGCAACGCAATCTAACTATCAAAGATCCCTACAAAAGAATGGCCCTGAGTAACATAAAACTATACCTTTCACAAATAACTTACCTCACAAAAATCTTCATTACTCGAACTACTGCAATACAGCGAGCTCCACTACTGCCAGCTAAATAAAAGATTCAAACTACGGAAGTCACTAACTACTGATAGGGATAGTTAGCAAATGAAAGATTTTAATAGAGAACAAACACTGTATTTACCTTAATAATCATAATATATATAGCAGTTCAATTTCAAAACTTTCGCCATCTCTCTCCCCACATCCACCACTGCTGGCGGCTCACCTCCAACTGCCGCTGCCCAACGCTACAATGGCAGACAACAATGCAAACTAGCCACATACTGCACACAGCACAGCCAGTGATTTTCGTACAGAGAGCGCTACATGGCGGCGGCATTACCAATATAAGAACCTAAACAGCCTACTTACATAAAGAAAACATAAACAGCCTACTTACAAATGTCGGCATATCAAGTGAGTTGTCATTATACGTCGGTGTGATCCTGCATTTATAACGGAGATCTCCACTCAGGTCTCCAAGATTTTCAATCCAGTTGTTCCAATGCATCGGACAAAAACCAGATATCTTTCGGACCAGTATCTGTCATGATGCGGGACTTCTCTTTTTTGGCTGTGTTGTCTTGTCTACTGCCCTGCCTCCTCCGGTTTTTCGGCGGCTGACATTCCTGGCCGAACAGTCATCCTCTTCTGCCTGTTTCGGTTATTTCACCGCATGATGTGCGTTAACGTAACACTGACAATTTGCTTGGTTGTCAGAACAGCAAAACTCAACAATCTGATCTTCCTGACAGCTACTATGGTAAATTAGCTCTTTAGTTCACAGCAACGACATAATGAAGCTACTGCTGTAGTCCATAAAAACTCACGCGGCAATCAGAGCGACGTGAAGGCGCTTGCGCAAAGACCTCTCGATGGCTGCTGGGATGCATACAATTGCTCCGACGTTTGTTCTAGAATTTCTTCCTCGCATGGAAATGGACAATGAATGACCAGGGAATATTCTATGGACAGACAAAGCCCATTTCCATGTCCAAGAACATATGAGTAAACAGAAAAAACTTTGTGTTCTGCCTTATGGCAGGTCTTGTCAAGGGGGAAGCCTCGTCAGAGAGGTCCACCGAATGAGCGTCTAGGGAAGTGATTCCAGCGGTGGTTTCCAGTTGCCTTTCACAGATGATGATGAAACGATAATGAGGACAACAGAATACCCAGCCAGGAATCGAACCCGCGCCCCTTGGCGTGACAGACCGCCGCGCTGAGCCCCTTTTTTTCTCTTTTTATCATTTTGCTCGATATAGTTCGTTGCGTTTGGTCTAGGTGGACGTCACAAGACATCCGTTCAAGTTGATCGTTGATTCCTTGACCCAGTTTATTACAGAGAGCCCTCTGACCGAACACGCTGAGCTACCTTGTCGGCTTGCCGCACAGCTATCAGGGCGGACTCAGTAAGCAGAATTTCAGTATATAGGCAAAGGAAATACCCACTCGGACGTTGACCGGTACCGCTGAATTCTGCAAAATGGCTCTGAGCACTATGGGACTTAACATCTGTGGTCATCAGTCCCCTAGAACTTAGAACTACTTAAACCTAACTAACCTAAGGACATCACACACATCTATGCCCGAGGCAGGATTCGAACCTGCGACCGTAGCAGTCACGCGGTTCCGGACTGAGCGCCTAGAACCGCGAGACCACCGCGGCCGGCGCTGAATTCTGCAGAAGATAACTGTGTGGTGCGGGTTGATGGCACAGTTTATCGCAGGGAAATATTTTTTCGAAGAGATGGCTCCTGCGAGTCCTGTTGCCAGTACTGTCCCTGGTGAACGCTATGAGGGTCTTTTGTGCACCAACGTCATTCTAACCCTTCAACATCGTCGATGTATGGGTAGGATTTTATTAACGCAATATGGCGTTCATCCACACATTGCATAGCCAGTGAAGTAGCTCCTACAAAAGTATCTTGAAAATGCTAGAATTATCTGCTGTCATTTTTCTGCAGCCTGGCAGTCCAGATCCCTTGATTTCAATCCGTGTGACTTCTGGCTGTGTGGGGGTATGTGAAGATCCTGCATAAGAGAGAGCAGCTAGACACAAGTAACTGATTTTGTGACATTTTACGAGTTCCTAACGAGGAGAGAATTTTATACTTTCATCTGAGTGCTGTGGTATTTTAGTGTTTGAATTTCTGCGTGTTTAATATTTAATAGACACACTTCTCGCGTTATCGTTTGTGTCGGAAAGTAACCGATTTTGCGACATTTTAAAGTTTTTAACCAGATGCGAATTATTCAGTCTTACCTGTGTGCTTTGGTACTTTAGGTTTTGAATATCCGCCTGTTAATCTAATTTGTTAGACCTAGTTCTTGCGTTCTCTTCAGTGTCTACAGTAGATTACGCAGCGCTTGTATGTAGACCTTTGTTTGTGTGTGTAGTTTTCCACGGTCTTTAGTATGGACAGGGACTGTGATTGCTGTGCGTGGACGCAAGTCGAGTTGGCGACCGTGCTGGCTTCGGTTACACAGCTTGAGGCTGCAGTGGATAGGCATAACTGTTGAGGACAGGCCGTCGGGATTCAACGAACGTCTGGCACGACCCACTAGTCCGCCAATCGGTCTGCAACGGTGTCTAGCCCAGTTACTGCTCGCACTGAGGTTGGAGGTTGGCAAATCACCCGTCGACGAGTGAGAGGTCACCTCAATGCGTGGCAGGCGGCGAAAGACTTCGCAGGGGGCCGCACGCAACGCCTCCCCGGTTAGTCTGACAAAAGGTTCCAAGTGCTGTCTGTGGCTGATACTGCTTCCTCAGCCAAAAGCATTCGACTTTTCTTGTTACAGAGGAAACCTCTCAGCGTGCAAGGTTTGGGCAGTCACAGAGGGCGAGATTATTAGTATATGGGAGCTCCAGTGTTAGGAGTGTTATGGGGCCCCTTGGGGACATGGAGCCAAGAGACGAAGCAAGCCAATGTGCACTTCGTGTGCATACCAGGTAGAGTCAATCCAGACGTGGAACGGATCCTTCTTGATACAATGAAGAGTGGAAGATGCAGCGCCGCTCGGGATTAGCCGAGCAGTCTGGGCGCTGCAGTCATGGACTGTGCGGCTGGTCCCGCAGGAGGTTCGAGTCCTCCCTCGGGCATTGGTGTGTGTTCTTGTCCTTAGGATAATTTAGGTTAAGTAGTGTGTAAGCTTAGGGACTGATGACCTTAGCAGTTAAGTCCCATAACATTTCACCCACAATTGAACAATCGAACAATTGAGGATGCAGCCAACTGCAGTTGGCGGCTCACGACGGTACTAGCAATGGGTGTCGCTTTGGATCGTAAGAGATAGTCTCTCGTTTTGATTGACTATCAGAGGTTGAAAAGGCTGCCTGCCAGTGTTGTCTGAGAAATTAAAACAGAGCTCACCATTTGCAGCGTAGTCGACAGGATCTACCGGGGACCTCTGGTACAGAATCGATTGGAGGGTCTGAACCAGAGTCTCAGATGGTTCTGCAACCGTCTAGGCTCCAGGTATCTCGACTTGCGCCATAGGGTGGTGGGTTTTCGGTTTCCACTAAACAGGTCAGGAGTCCATTACACGCAGGGCGCGGCCACACTGGTAGCGGGGCTAGTGTGGCGTGAACTGGGAGGTTTTTTAAGTTAGAGAGTCTCTAGGAAACACAAAAAAGGCATCAGCCTCAAAGGGTGCAGGTCGAACACAGAAAGAATGTAGATCTAGGAATTATCCGCATAACAGTGGTATACTGTCCTATTTGTGTTGGGAAAGCACAAGAGCTCCTAGCGCCAATAGAAAGCACCGATGCTCAAATCGTTACAAGCACTGAAAGCTGACTAAAGCCGGAGATAAGTTGTGCTGAAATTTTTGCGAAGGAACTAACGGTGTTCAGAAAGGATAGGCTAAACTCAGTTGGCGGTTGCGTGTTTGTTACTGTTAGCAGTAGTTTACCTTGTAGCGAAATTGAAGCAGATAGTTCCAGAGTGTTAGTATGGACAGAGGTCATTCTTTGCAACCGAAATAAAATAATAATTGTTTCCTTTTACAGACTCTCAACTCAGATCATTCAACAGATGAAAGGTTCAAAGAAACCTTAAGTCAAATTTCATCTCATACAATTGTAGTCGATGGTGACTTCAGTTTACCCTCGATATGTTGGCGAAAATACATATGTAGACCTAGACGTACGCATAAAACATCATCCGAAATTGTGATGAATGCATTCTCTGAAAATTATTTCGAGCAAATACTTGTACTTCATGAGCCCACTATAATAGTAAACGGCTGTGAAAACACACTTGGTCTCTTGGCAACAAATAATACTGAGCTAATAACGAGTATGAAAACGAATACTGGTTTGTCGTAGCGAGACTGAACGCAAAGTCCCCAAGAGTGGCGATCTTCTACAGAAGCTCGAAATTTAGCGCGATCGTCAGTGCATGACGCTTACAATAGTTTCCACGATGAAACTTTGTCTCGAAACCTGCAGAAAATCCAAAGAGATTCTGGTCGTATGTAAAGTATGCTAGCGGCAAGACACAATCACTACCTCCGCTGCTCGATAGCAATGGAAATACTACGGATGACAGTGCTGTAAAGACAGAGTTACTAGCACAGTCTTCTGAAATTCCTTCACCAAAGAAGACGAAGAAAATATTCCGGAATTCGAATCAAGAATAGCTGTCAACATGAGTAACTTAGTATCTTCGGAGTAGTCAAGCAACTTAAAACACATGATAAAAGCAAGTCTTCTGAACCAGACTATATACCAGTTAGGTTCTTTCCAGATTATGCTGATGCAATAGCTCCATACTTAACAATCACATACAACCGCTCGCTCGATGAAAGATCTGTATCCAAAGACTAGAAAGTTGCACAGGTCACACCATTATTCAAGAAACGCAATAGGAATAATCCACTAAATTGCGGGCCCATGTCATTAACGTCGATATGCAGTAGGATTTTGGAACATGCATTGTGTTCGAGCATTAAGAATTATCTCGAGGAGAACGCTCCGTTGACACACAGTCAACACGGATTTAGAAAACATTGTTCTTGTGAAACACAACTAGCTCTTTTCTCACACGAAGTGTTAAATGCTATCGGGAAAGTATTTCCAATTTACTCCGTATTTTAATTTTCCAGAGAGCTTTTGACACTGTACCTCACAAGCGGCCTGTAATCGAACTGCGTACTTATGGAATACCGTCTCTGTTATGCGACTGGATTCGTAATTTCCTGTGAGAAAGGTCATAATTCGTAGTTAATGACGGAAAGTCAAAGAGTAAAACAAAAGCAACATTTGGGGTTCCCCAAGGTAGTGTTATAGGCTCTCTACTGTTCCTTATCTACATCAACGGTTTAGGAGACAATCTGAGCAGCCGTCTTATGTTGTTTGAAGGTGATGCTGTCGTTTGTCGTCCACGTTTTGTATTATAGCAAAATAGGGGAGAGAGTGTGACGGACATGATACAGGATTTGGAATAGGTATCATTAAAACAAAGGCGTTTCTCGTAGTGGAAGGATCTTCTCACGAAATTCCAGTCAACAAGTTTCTCCTCTGAATACGGAAAAAATTTGTTGACGTCGATCTAGACGGAGATAAACGATCATCATAATAAAAGAAGCAGAATCAGAGCTCCCACAGAAAGATATAGCTGTTCGTTTTTTACGTGCGTTGTTCGAGATGGGAACAACAGAGAATTATTGTGATTTGCAAAGTATCCATGTAGAGAGAATTAAAAATGTAGCTGAAATGAAGTCGCGAATTGCGCGTCACATTCTGAACGTGATCCCTCAGACACTCCCATCCTTTGGGGAACATGCTGTTTCTCGATTTAAATTTGTGGCAGATAGCGGTGGATAGCATACTGTTCATGTCTTACGCCAGGCTCATGATAGTTGAAAACCTATTTCACTGTTGCTTTCTATGCGATTTTTTTGTCTCAGCACAGTTAAAAAACGATGAGGTTCTACCTTACCATGGTGAGTGGCCTTACGGAACTAAAAATGCCAAAATTTTGAATGCCAAATTTGTGCAGTCAAGCGCACTGCACAATACGGATGGTTTTATGGGCGACTCATACCATAACCGTCGTATTTCCATTCATCTGTCATTTGTAGCCGAACCCATTTACGTCATGACGCTTACAGCACCATGCAGGGGAAAAATTTTTACTAATTTTGTTCCGTAACGTTTCCCCCTTCTTCGATGATATTCCATTCCAATTTGACGTCAATATGAGCAGTGGTTCCTTTTTTATACCGTTTTGAAACGGGAACTTAAATTGTAATCACCCTGTACATATTTCTTACTACAGCAGTTTTCGAAAGTTTTCATTTGGAATGGTGTGTAAAGCAACATAGTGGAAGCCGTTCAAAATTTTATTGTTATCATCCGTCTCTGTATACCACTATTAGAAGTATTTCTTATAACCAACAAATACTGGAACGTTTCTAATTGGCTTACTGTATGGTAGTTTTTTTAGGTAATCTGTCTAATGGTTGGTTTGATGCGACCCCCCACCTGTTCCTTCGCTGAGTCAATTTCTTCATTTCAGTGGAGCTCCTACATCAGTTTATTCAACAATTTGTTCTTTACGTTCTTAAATCTGGTTTCTGTTGCAATTTTTGTTCTCTACTGCTCCTATTTGTCTACGGAAGCTATTTTTCGACTCCTTATCACATGTAATACGATCCTATACTTAACTACAGTTAATTTTTCCCTTGCTTATTCTGTGGAGAACTTCCACATTTCTTATTTAATTGCTACACTTAATTTGTAACATCATCCTGCAACACCACATTTCAAAAGTTTCGATTTTATTCTCGTCTGGTTTTCCTACAATCCATGATGCCCTTCCTCACCATGTTACGCTCCAGACGTATATTCCTAGAAATATCTTTGTCATTTTGAGCTCTATTTTTGATACTAGTAGAAATACGAGGGCTGTTCTGAAATTAAGTTCCGATCGGTAGCAGAATGGAAACCACTACGAAAATCAAAATGTTTTATTTGCAACAGTTAGCTACACCTTCCAGCCACTTCTCTACGTAATCACTGGTCCGAATTACACATCTGTTGTAGCACTGTATCAAATTTCCAATATCCTCGTCATAGAAGGCAGCTACCTAAGCTTTCCGGCAATTCTGTACGTTGATTTACAGCTCCTTGCCTGTGCAAAACGTTGTCCTTATAGTCAGCAGTTCATGGAAGCAGAGATGAAACTAAGCGAAAGCCAATTACGGACTATACTGTAGGTGAGAAAGTACTTCCCATCGACAACACTGGAGGATCTTCTTCATTGCCCCTGCAGAGTGCGGCAGAGAATTGTCAAGAAGGAACCGTAAGACAGTTATGTTATGTAGTCTGCATGACATCAGGCGGAATCTCTCACCGGGCCCTCATACTTGGTGGGAGACACTATTTTCTAAGCATTTTTACATCCTCACTGTCACTCAGAACTGAGAAGACCGACGTGACGTGATCGACGGGCATGCTAGACTCACTGCCCAACACACACCCATATGTGCAAAGCTTCATCGGAATTTCACAGAAGTTTCCATTTCGCGACCGATCGGAACTTATTTTTCGAATACCCCTCATATTTAGTCGATATATGTTCATTTTGTCTGTCCTACTCTCAACGTATATCCTACTTCCTTCGCCACTCACGTGTAAATTTGATTCCAAGGTAGCAGAATTCCTTCTTTTCACCGAAATTGCCCCCATTATGATGGTACATTCATTGCTAATCCCACTTTTACTGCACATCAAATCTTTTGTCTTTCATTGGTTTGTCCACAATTCATATTCTCTCCTCAGTGGGTTGTACATCAGAATGAACGGGTCCAGCAGTTCTTTCTCACTTTGATAGGGAGAAGTAACGTCTTAGAGAAACTTAGTGTTGAAATCCTTTCACCCTGAATTACAGTTCCAATTCTGAATCTTTGTTACTTTCATCGATATACAGCTCAAAAAAGAGTGCCTATCTACCTTATGCGATTTTTAATCCGAGCACTTCTCTGTACGTCTTCCTTTCTTATTGTTCCCTATGGGTCACTTTACGTATTGTATATTACCCTTGTGTCCCCATGACGCATATCCATCTTTCTGAGAAATACAAACATTTTGTACCACTTTACATAGTCTAACAGGTTTTGCAGGCTCATAGATCTTATGAAAGTGCCCTCATTATTTGCAAGTCGTGTTTTAAACCACAATTTCGTAACAACCTCTCTAGTGCCTTAACATTACCTGGAAATAGAAGGATCGATATTTAGAAGCTCCAAAGACCTGGCAGATTCTTTCAGATTCTTTTACATTATACCGTATCTTATTCTGGTCAGCAATTTGTATACATGTGCTATCAAGATGTTTGTGGGACTGCTCTCGTGTGCATCTGCTCTTGCTATCTTCACTTTTCCTCCATGGTGGTCTGTAGTTATGATGACAGATAAAAGAGACCTCCAACCGTCACGTGATACGTGTGAATAACGGAAACCGACAGTGAAAACACTCCTTTCATTCAGAAGAAGCGAGGACCCTGCACTGAGCCTTTGCAAAAGAGGTACAGCGACGTTTGCAAGGAAAACTCCATTCATATATTTCTCTGGGTCATCAACATGGCGACTAACGAGCTGTCCCAAAGCATGACTCACACAGCGGAATGCGCTGGAAAGAGGGATTCACGGGGCAGAGCTGACGAGCTCTAGCGTTCTGCGTACGATATTTCGGTAGAATACTCTTGTTTGAATAACTGGCTATAGTCACTGAGCGAGCATCTCTTGCCCTATGGTCTCTGCAAGAACTCCTTAATTTCTGTCTGTATCACTTCTATTAGTTTATTACAAGAAATGGATGTCCTCCAGAAAGAATGATAGTGTTATAGGCACCTGTTGCGAAAATAGACAATGAGTTTCATTTATGCACTCTATCGTGCTATAAGCCCGGGCAGAAATTTTATGAAATTGTCGAGGAAATCCGTTCGAAGCCTTAATGGAACTAACAACTTACAATCAGCTCATACCATACTCTACCAACACCCTCCATACGTCGCGCTGGGTAGCCGCGTAGTCTACGCCGCCTTATCACGGTTCGCGCGGCTCCCCCCGCGGGGGCTCGAGTCCTTTCTCAGGCATGAGTGTGTGTGCTGTCCTTAGTTTTAGTTAGTTTAATTAATGTGTAAGCCTAGGAACCGATGACCTCAGCAGTTTGGTCGCATGGAACCTTGCCACAATTTTTTTACCCTACCTACGGCTGCCACCTAAAATCAGAGGATCATAAAGAACCCTGTAAATCGAAAGTAAAATATCGTACCATAGTAAGACACCTGGAAGTAACGATAGGGAAGGTACTCACGTATATGAAGTACTGTTACAACGCAATGCAGAAAACTGCGGCTAGAAACAGTATCTCCGAACGACAGCGGCTTCCAACTCGACGACTCGAGTGCCTACTCACAGACACTCTGATCCAGCGCTTTATCTTTGTGCCATTCTGGAGCCGAGAATGCATGTCTAGTATTGCAAAGATCACGCTATACCCAGAAATAGATGCGCCATTGAAAAAGTTATGCTGCCTTTCGGGTCTAGAGCGACCTAAGATCATGCTCGGAGCAGCGACCCGTGAAGAAGAACGTAGTTTACAATTCCGAGACACATTCATGTGTGAGGCCACCAAACTGCCCATCAACGTCTGCAGTCGTATAAACCTTTATGTACTCAACGAAAGATGAGGCTGAGTCAGCCAAGCAGAACATGGTAGAACTGCAGCTGATTGAGGTTTTCCAGAGAACTTCCACTTGGCCCCGAAGAGACAGGAGTAGCTCGTTCTAGAGCTGTAAGAATAATGAGACGTTAACAGTGCGAATGTGGAGAAGAGAAAACAACAATATCCTACTGAACTATTTTTTGCTTCAGACATTTCCAACACAAATAAATAAATATATCGAAAACCGTTTTAGATAAGTGCCGGCATAGTATTTCAAGAAGGCAGCAGACAACCCTAGTCTCCATATTTGGTTGCAGACATCATAGTTAAATATACGTTAAACATGACTACAACGAACCATGAAGTGAAGGGATATCGTGTTGTTAATGGCACTCCGACAATCGGCTGGGGGTCGTTAATGCAGCTGTCCCATTGGTGTCATCGTAAAAGAGTAGACTGTGAACTAATATCTGCCTTCACCTCTGTTAGTTACCATTCCAGTCCATAACGACATAAAATCACGTTATGATACATAAACACACAAAACGCTCTAAATAAAAACCTGCAATTTCCCAACAAGTCGGAGAAAGGCAATGGTAAATGTACTCCAAAGAACAAAGGATCAGAAATCCTGAGTTGGTCTTAACGTTGAATTGACTCTGATTTAAAGTTCCTTACATTGCGTCTTTCATTAATTAACTTGTAATGTGCCCGTGGGGCACACAATACTCATTAAAGCCTGTACTATGGTAAGTGAGCGGGGTTCACCTTATGAGAAAGGATTTTCGTATAGATATCGACCGCGTGTACCTGAATGGTGGCAATCAGACTTACACCCACTCTGTAATAACAATGATCCGTCAAGCAAGTTGCAAATGCAATTACACGTCAGGATGAACCAAACGAAACACTGTAGATGCTACCAATTCGATAATAATACGATCGCCAGCCTAATTAGGCATTAACTGAGTTTCTTCCCTGTATAAGTTGGTATATATTCATGAAAACAACAAGTAGTAACACTACATAACATAGTAGAATTTTAGAACCAAAAAATCTATTGAACTGATAGTTTCACGTTCTGTACTGATATGGAAAAACCATGAATATATAACACTACACTATAATGTATACTACAAAACTTTATACTGTCTATTAATCTGATTAAAATTGGGCATAGGTTACCCTAGAAATTGCACTTTCATGCCACACACAAAATGTCAATTTTGATAAAGATAAAACACTGATAAATATTGACTTTTATATTGACTTTAACGTTTGCTGGTCAAACCAATTTAGAACACTACAGAAATCAAATGAATGAAAGGGCGGGGGGGGGGGGGGGACCGTGAAATTGTTATGATCGCTGTATTAAAAAGATGATTACTGAATTTATTATGCGTTCAAGATTTCCAGTATGTAAGTTACTACTCTTTTCATCTAATTTACTGCTTATTTGAATACCTTTATATCTGTCTCGAAATAATAAACTTCATTACTATATCAATATTAAAGTTATCTTTCAACTTCGTTAGACCTTTGTCATTCATTTACTGGTTCATTAACAAAACATTTCTTTAAACACCATTCTAACATAGTTAGTTCTGCAAATAATTATTATTAACACAAATTTTAATTTTCATTTTGGACACTCGGATTGCACAACATTTGGAAAGGACCCTGTCTAGGTTAGTTGTGAGGATAATTAAATGATGGGAAAGTTCTGGTAAAATTTAGGTTATTATTGCACAGTTCACTCTCTGATCCATGCGAATACAGTACTAAAGGTTTTAACCTGCTAGTATCGATGCGGCGGTTGGCAGGCGGCAAGATGACGAGGCACAGAGCACACATACAACCATAGCTATGGTTCTTGACGTATCGGCATTTTAATTCTTCTTAGCGTCGCAATACTTTTCCATTTAGTGCCTATGGAATTTGGCCATGCTGTGTGGGCGTTGGAACGGCATACCCGAGGCTCAGTGAAACAACGTCTTCCAGGAGAGCCTCCTCGCTCCAGAAGGTGTTGCTCAGAGCAATGCCAAACTCTAACTACTACTGCTGAGCCCGTTGTGTCGTGCAGTGCCCGCGTGCATTTTCCCGCGCTCGCCTGCCATCGACCTGTTACCGCTCCCTGACAGGCCGGGTATTCACCCGAGGTTTTGCATTCTACATATCCTAACACATTGCCTACGTATGGACCAGACGCACAGTTACAATTTTAAACATCTTGCAACAGTTTCAACATTTGTTACACTTCAATTCTATCACAGTATTACTTGACATTTGACATAAACATTAATCTTCACATTGAAACTTGTTTACAGTTTTCTTAACACAATGGCATGAAACAAAAAAGAAATGAAATCAGAACATCAATTACACAAGTTTAGCGAAAAATCAGATGGAAAAAATATTATTCATATGTACAATAGTACAACGTCTCTTGTTGTTACACATGCCCCTGTTTCCAGTAAATTTCACTAAGTGCAAATTTGATGGTTACACTGAATTTTATATTTATACAGGGGTTCTGAATCTTTGTGTGAATGTACCATCATAAAATTTTGTATCACTAAACTTCCTTTCACTCACATTATAGAGGTCTATACTTTTTAATATATCGAGAACATTTACCTATCATTTACTTAAGTGCCTTTGGCACAGTCCAACCTCCTATCAAAACATGATTTAAGTAGCAAATTACCCATTACTATTAAATTTCTCAGATAAATAAAAATCAAAATTTGGAACACAAATACTTAACTACAAAGCAGATACAAATACCTATATACATTATAAAACAATTTGTTGCTGCTTGCATTGAATGGCCGTCATTTCGTTATTTACTAATAAACACACAATACTATTTAGAAAAATTACTACATATATTTGCTGCCTATTATTCAGATTTGAGCAGTCCATTTCGCATCATTTTATCACATCACCTATAACACACTTACAATTCTCCTTGGACTATTTATCTGCCCTCTTTGGTGTTTGGCAGTCCTTTATATCACGACTCACTTACTGCCCACTTTGATTCTTGGCAGTCCCATCTCTAATTTGGCTTGCGGCATTTGCTTTTTCTTTTCAGCCCTTTTTTTTCATACACCTTTACATTTACAGTACGTTTGGTAATCTGAAACTTACATAAGTACATTAGCAGACTGATACTGGTATACATACATTTACAAAGATCTGTTACATTTAGAATAAAATAGTTTCATCGTAAGATACAGCACATTTACTGCAGCTTGCTTTCTGAGTGTGCTTCGGTCACTCACTCCCTAGGAACATACAGTTTCAGGTCTACAACGTTTCTTACATCTAAAGGTCTCTTGGATTTTTGGTAGATCAGGTAGTAAGCATTATCATGTGAAATGTTCTGCATTATATACGGTCCATTACAAATATGTTTAAATTTGGAAATTTCGTGGTTCAGTTCACTAGGTTTTTCGTGGGTTTTTAAAAGAACATAATCCCCAATTTTAAATTTTGAAACTTTCAGGTTTTTATCATGTCTTTTAGACCTAGACTCAGCTGTTTGCTTTGCCCTTTTTCTGACTAATTCTTTGTTTTGACTCAACCCCAAGCTCGTACAAGGTGGAAACTTTAGTTTTTCCTCAATTAAACTTTTAATTCTGCTGGCTAACAAAATTTCTTCCTGTGGGAACCCAGTAGACTCATGATGTAAGGTGTTCATGACATTCTCAAAGTCCGATATAAACCTGCCCCAGGCTCTAAATAATGCCCCTTCCGGTTTTTTCATAACGCACCTTGGTCTACTGTGACATCGTCCCAAGATACGTTCCTGACGTGTGAACCATTTATATCTGGTGGCTTTTTCGGTTTCTGGAGTTCAAAGTCTTTGCTTACTTGAACTCTTTGCAAAATAGACACTGAGTCGTCAGGTGGCTCTTTCTTTCTGTGTTCAGTCTCCACATCTGGGTTTTGTTTTGAAACTTCGTCATCAGTAGGTACAATATCGCAATCAACTGTATTCCCATTATTTTCACTAGTGCCGATATACTCGTCATCTGAACTATGGTCAGAATCCGACCATTCTGGATCACTTTCAGGTTCTAACATAAAAGCTTTTCTGAGACAGGCACTAAGTTCTTCCTCTGCATTTCCGTCAGGCTTTGATTTCAACTCAATATCCTCTTTTGGCAAAACGACCTCATTTTCAGCTTTACTCACATCCACTGTTACTTCATATTTAGTGTAATCCTCGTGGACTTCAGTTACTCGTAGGTAATTACCTGCCCCTTCCCCACGGTGCCTTTCGGTAACAGCTTGTACTGTTGGCGGATCGTTAACAGAAGTTACTTCCTCGTCAATGCTTAGTATTTCATCCTCCAATTCCTGCCTATCTTTAACCATTGTCCTATCGGCATCACGCGTACTTTGCGCGGCGCTATTTACTCTCTCTTCCTTAAATTATGGCCACGTCACCTTATCGAAGTCCCAACTATTTCCTTTTTCACTAATTAACCTCCTTGCCTCATATTTCTTCTTAAAATCCTGCCACTCACATTGCTTGAGGCCCTTGCACAGATCGTCGATCTGCACACACCAGTCAGTTACTTCTGATAATTCATTCTCGCCATTTACTTCACTGCTAACACTGCTAACCGCACCTCTGTGTGTAACCACTGTTACATCTACTGTTTCCTTTGCCACGGAATTACCACTCGTAATGTATTCACCAGCTCTTACGGCAATGCTTGTACCTAATTATGCCGCCTTGCTAGGGCCTTCTTTCTGAACAGCTGTTCTGCTAGGCTGGGCCGTTGCCCTCTGATGCTCCACTCGCCTGCTAAGGCGCTAATTACTACGTTTACTTTCTCCGGACCAGATAAGTGTTTAGGAAACATTCTCTCGCAATTTTAGATGAAATCCAACGGATGCCATCCGTTATGTTTTTTGGCGGGATCGAAGTGCTCCTCACCTTCCAACAGCTCCGTAAGTGGCGTGCCATTACAGACAACACCAAGCCTATCTTTGATTTTACTCTCGGGATCGAAAATTTTGCCTTGAATTTTCGATGTATTTTGTTCACACTTTTGTACACATCCAGTAACTTTTTCGCCTAAATTTCTTTCAGTATATGAAACTGCCTTTTTCAACTGTGAGATTCCATGTTGGCATTCGTTTACGATCTCAGTTTTAAGACCGAAAACTTTTTCGTCTACTTTTGTTTCAACTAGAGGCTCTACTTTCTCTTGGATGTTGAGAATTTCAAATTAAATCTACTGTTAATGCATATTATTCATATTTTTATTAAGTGTGTCAATTTCAGACGTCATAGTATTTACTGCAGAACTTAAATTACCCACTTTTTCTTCTACCTGTTCTATTTGCTTACTAATTTTAATTCCTTGCTCTTCGACCTGTGCTTTAAGCTGACCAACTTGTGTTTTAAGCTGATTATTCCGTGTTCTTAGCTGATTACTTTGTGTTTTAAGCTGCTCGTCAACGTGTGTTTTAAGCTGACTAACCTGATTACTGACTTGCCTTTGAAGCTGATCACTCTGTCCTGCAATTTGTTTGGTTAATCGTTCAAATAAGTCGTTCATGCTTAAAATTTTCACACTGTCCTGTTCTACGGAATCGGTGCGTTCCGATCCTACTTCAAAATTTTCTTTCAGTTCTCTCTTTATCTGTGGTGAATCAAACATGTCAGTGGATTCGTTCACATACCCACTATCATCTACAAAGTCATCCTCCACTTCCTGTTTTATTCCTTGCTGTGTTCTAGCCAATCTCGACATTTCAATCTGTTCGTGGTATTGTATGTACGCAAATTGTCTACCGCTAACGCCATCTGTTCTACATATCCTAACACATGGCCTACGTATGGACCAGACGCACAATTACAATTTTAAACATCTTACAACAGTTTCAATATTTGTTACACTTCAATTATATCACAATATTACTTGACATTTGACATAAACATTAATCTTCACATTGAAACTTGTTTACAGTTTTCTTAACACGATGGCATGAAACAAAAAAGAAGTGAAATCAGAACATCAATTACACAAGTTTAGCGAAAAATCAGATGGAAAAAATATTATTTATATGTTCAATAGTACAACGTCGTTGTTGTTACAAACTAGACTGAAGTTTGTGGAGGCTACATACATTGTATTGACAAATGAAAAGGACTGCTACTCAGTTAGCTACTGAAGGCTGCGCGTGTGGAAAACTACTACGGTAGACGTGTTTGCAACACAGTGCAGGTACTTGTAAAAGGCGAATACTGGGGCATACATTTATAAGCAGAAGTTTACCAGTGTAACAATTTTCAAAGCTTTATTTTTCTGTCAAAGCAATAACCTTTATTACTCGATTAAGTAAGTACATTAGATAGCGTTAATAAGGTGATCAGAAATGGAAAAAGCCTTAAATACAGGCATTTAACTTCAAACTGTGATGTTTATAATTTATGCCCGTTTTAGTTTTAGAATATTTAATATTTCTGGTAATATGGTTAATGACACAGTCAAACATATAAAGTTAACAGATTAAAATCTGCCAAACTTGCAAGCTGGCGATTCTGTCAGTTTCATAACAGAAAAGGAAATTCGCATATGTGTGTTGAACTAAACACTGAAATGATTTTAGCAGAATGTCTGTGCAGTCGAGAATATTACTTTAAGGGCAACATTTTAGAAAAATCTTGCGAACTCCTGCGTTGGACAAACAAGTCGTTGAGCTGAGTGCTACACTGTGCATCCACATCTCAAATTGCAAATACTAAGGTAAACTAGGAGGCAAAAGCTAGAATGGTCTGACAATGAAATCGAAGTCCGTCTGCTGTTGCGCAATTTCTTGGAAGTTCTTTGACGTCTCATAAGGAAATTTTCAATTTTTGAAACGTAGTAAGTCATGTCTGGTTAACAAATGACCGCATAGAGTAACGGGATACATACCACACAATGAGCTTGAAGCTGACTTTTCCAAAGGATAATACCAATCTTGTCCGCCGTATCTGTTACCAAATGATTCTCCCCTTGTATCAAGATACTTACTGAATTCAAATAATTGGTGATGTCAACCATAAAAGATTTTGTCACTACAACATTTATCCAGTTTCTTTTTCCTTAATGGCCATCACAGTTTAGCCAGCATTCACAAGTGTTCTTCAGATTACAAATGCATCTTATCCTCCTTGCGAGAGATGTTGTAACGATGTTCCAATACGCGTTTTTCCAGTCTGTTCATATTGCGTTTTCTTTCTGCTGAACCCCTTGACGCTACAGTCATCAATACATTAAAGACATTATTAAAAATACTTGCCACCATCAATTAAAATTTGTATGTTTTTAAATAAAACCTCTGGCGATATCATCATGTAATGTGACTTGTTGTCCCATTTGTCATATACACTGGCGACAAAAATGATCGCAACTCGAAGAAGGAGTTGTGCGTCATAAATGAAAGTTCGTAGGCGTGTTTCTACGTCTGAAAAACGATATCTATTCCAGTTTCGCGCCAGTCGCATAAGAGTGGCACTAGTAGCAGCACTATGATGATGCAGATGAGGTTTTCTTTAATTGCACGCTGTAACAGTCGGGAGCGTTAATTACATTTGAGACTGGACGTGGTGAGTTGATGTTAGCCAAGAATGCCTTTAAGCTGACAAAGACGCCATTATCAACACACCACTGAATATGAAGGAGGTCGTGTAATCCACCTACGAGGAGCTGGATGTTCCTTCTACGATACTGCCGAAACCTTTACAGGAATGTAGCCACTGTACGTGATTACTGGCAGGTGTGTTTATTAGAATGGATGTTCGCAGGAAGACCAGCCTCCGGACGTCCACGAGGGGCTCCACAGTGACACAACTAACTGTTACAAATCGTTATTTTAAACATAGCTGCGTAACAGCAACGGTTCCACGTAATCAGATGAAAAACAGCCGACCAGTTGCAAAGGATAAAGTAATCTTTACCTAGGTTTCAATAGGTTTAAACCTATCTTCTTCAGAAGACGGCCTGAGGAAAATGAACATCATGTTTTATATGAAAGGTATACACCGGCCCTTATGTAATTTTCGCTTATCTTAAAGCCTCGGATCCCAGTGAATGTATAATAACTAAATTGTGCACCAGGTTTCGTAATTTATGTCTTAATATGCCATTAATATTTATGCTTAAAGTTTTGACTTATATACGTTCTGTGTGCTTTTTTTTTTTTTTTTTTTACTTTATTGTCATTTTAATGCCTATACAATAAGCAGGCTGGCAGCAGCACACTACGCTGCTCTTCAGCCAAATGAGACATAAGCACAAAAAAACAGGAGGAAACAGAAAAGTCACAAAATGGTGGGCGATAAAATAGGAGACACAGAGAGACAAACACGGAGCCGTGCACACTTGACGATAAACCACACTGCAAACTGTTGAGACGACGCACAGACACTGAATTCTGTGTGCTTCACTAATATGGTAATATAATTTTATTTTGGCTGTATATGCCACTGCATGTAACTCATGGCGTATGCGCCACCTGCCTTTTTGATGTATGTTTCTACGTTACTATTTCTAAGGCTCCCACATTGTTATAATGGGAATGTTAAACGCTTTCATTTTGTTCACTGTCACTCCTTCTAAAGACGCAACTAATATTTATATTTTACATGTTGCTTCAGTACGCCAATCGGCACATAGTACGCGACCTGAGCGCCACCTGCCCTGGCCGCATTGCTACCACGCAGGCCGATTTTACTCAGTTGCTTATACGCGCTCCGATCTCCATGTACTTAATTTTATTTATTTGACGAACCCTACTCTTAGGGCTATATTGTATTTGAACTAATGGAGCTATGGAGATATCTGTAAAAATTGCAACGACGTATCATGCCATGTTAATGTAATACTGTAAGTACAAGAAATTTATCTCATATTTTGTAACACAAGAGCCTCCTAATATATGTTAAACTCTAAACTTGACCTATGTGTATACCTTTCATATAAAACATGATGTTCATTTTCCTCAGGCCGTCTTCTGAAGAAGATAGGTTTAAACCTATTGAAACCTAGGTAAAGATTACTTTATCCTTTGCAACTGGTCGGCTGTTTTTCATCTGTTACAAATCGGTTACTTCAAGGACAACTCCGAGCTAGAAGCCCTGTAACGTGCATTCCACTGATCCCAAACCATCGCCATTTGCAACTTCAGTGGCGCCAAGGAGAGCTCACTGAAAGGCAGGGTGGAAGTCTGTTGGGTTTTCCGATGAAAGCTGGTTCTGCGTTTGTGCCATTGATGGCCGTGTGTTGCGCCAGTGATGGTCGAGTGTTGGTTAGGAGACCAGTTGAGAGCCTGCAGCCAACATGTCTGCGTGCTAAACACACTGCACCTACACCTTGAGTTATGGGCTGGGGTACGATTTCGTATGACAGCAGGGGCACTCTGGTAGTTATCCCAAGCACCCTAGCTGCAAATTTGTACGTCACTCTGGCAATTCGACCAACTGAGCTGCCATTTATAAACAGCATTCCAGGTGGTGCTTTCCAACAGGATAACGCGTGCTCACAATCTCTGGTGCAACCCAACATGGTCGACAGAATGTCAACAGGTCACCTCGGCCTGCTCGATCAATGGATCGACAACTCCAGCGTCAACCACAAACAGCATTAACTGCCCCTGTGTTGACCGACCAAGTGCAACAGGCGTGGAACTCCATCCCACAAATTAATATCTGGCCCTGTACGACACAATGCGTGCACGTTTGGACTCTTGCATTCAACGTTCTGATGGATACATTGGTTATTGATGTACCAGCATTTCACATTTGCAATGGCTTATCTCGCACTTACACTAATCAGTGATCTTGCAATGTTAATCACCTAAGTATGTTGCCAAAACAGATGGATTCTCGAAGTTTCGTTACTACACATTAATTTTGTTTTAGTGTTGCTATTTTTTTCCATCACACATATATATATAGGGTGTACATAAAGTCCGGGAACACGTTCAATTATTTATTACACAAGAACCAAACATTGTACAGATATCATACATATGTTATTTTGAAGCGAAACTCTGAAAGTTTTTTTTCATGTATACCGCCACAGCGTAGTTTGGTAAATTGCCGATAGTCAGCGCTAGTCGCAAACATGGCGAGTTCAGGTGCGGAGCGAGCTTTCTGTGTGTTGTAGCTCGACAAAAACAAGTGTGTTACAGCTGTTCAACGGATGTTTATAACCAAGTACGGTAGGAAGCCAGCAACAAGGAAGGCCATTTACCATGCACACAACAAATTCGTTACGACAGGTTCCTTGTGCGCAGCAAAGAGAAGCGAATGTGCCAGTGTGAGTGAAGTGTATGTGGTGCCATGTTTTCGACCAGCGCTGACTATCGGCAAATTACCAAACTACGCTGTGGCGGTATATATGAAAAAAAAAACCTTCAGGGTTTAGGACGGGTGGTAGGGACAGAGCATCGAGTGACATTATACTGAGTGCACTATCCGAAAATTACCTCGAGCAATTAAACAGAGAACCGACTCGTGGAGATAACATCTTGGACCTACTGATAACAAACAGACCCGAACTTTTCGACTCTGTAAGTGCAGAACAGGGAATCAGTGATCATAAAGCCGTTGCAGCATCCATGAATATGGAAGTTAATAGGAATATAAAAAAAGGGAGGGAGGTTTATCTGTTTAGCAAGAGTAATAGAAGGCAGATTTCAGACTACCTAACAGATCAAAACGAAAATTTCTGTTTCGACACTGACAATGTTGAGTGTTTATGGAAAAAGTTCAAGGCAATCGTAAAATGCGTTTTAGACAGGTACGTGCCGAGTAAAACTGTGAGGGACGGGAAAAACCCACCGTGGTACAACAACAAAGTTAGGAAACTACTGCGAAAGCAAAGACAGCTTCACTTAAAGTTTAAACGCAGCCAAAACCTCTCAGACAAACAGAAGCTAAACGATGTCAAAGTTAGCGTAAGGAGGGCTATGCGTGAAGCGTTCAGTGAATTCGAAAGTAAAATACTAGGTACCGACTTGACAGAAAATCCTAGGAAGTTCTGGTCTTACGTTAAATCAGTAAGTGGCTCGAAACATCATGTCCAGACACTCCGGGATGATGATGGCATTGAAACAGAGGATGACAAGCGTAAAGCTGAAATACTAAACACCTTTTTCCAAAGCTGTTTCACAGAGGAAGACCGCACTGCAGTTCCTTCTCTAAATCCTCGCACCAACGAAAAAATGGCAGACATCGAAATAAGTGTCCAAGGAATAGAAAAGCAACTGGAATCACTCAACAGAGGAAAGTCCACTGGACCTGACGGGATACCAATTCGATTCTACACAGAGTACGCGAAAGAACTTTCCCCCTTTCTAACAGCCGTGTACCGCAAGTCTCTAGAGGAACAGAAGGTTCCAAATGATTGGAAAAGAGCACAGGTAGTCCCAGTCTTCAAGAAGGGTCGTCGAGCAGATGCGCAAAACTATAGACCTATATCTCTGACGTCGATCTGTTGTAGAATTTTAGAACATGTCTTTTGCTCGAGTATCATGTCGTTTTTGGAAACTCAGAATCTACTATGTAGGAATCAACATGGATTCCGGAAACAGCGATCGTGTGAAACCCAACTCGCTTTATTTGTTCATGAGACCCAGAAAATATTAGATACAGGCTCCCAGGTAGATACTATTTTTCTTGACTTCCGGAAGGCGTTCGATACAGTTCCGCACTGTCGCCAGATAAACAAAGTAAGAGCCTACGGAATATCAGACCAGCTGTGTGGCTGGATTGAAGAGTTTTTAGCAAACAGAACACAGCATGTTGTTATCAACGGAGAGACGTCTACAGACATTAAATTAACCTCTGGCGTGCCACAGGGGAGTGTTATGGGACCATTGCTTTTCACAATATATATAAATGACCTAGTAGATAGTGTCGGAAGTTCCATGCGGCTTTTCGCGGATGATGCTGTAGTATACAGAGAAGTTGAAGCATTAGAAAATTGTAGTGAAATGCAGGAAGATCTGCAGCGGATAGGCACTTGGTGCAGGGAGTGGCAACTGACCCTTAACATAGACAAATGTAATGTATTGCGAATACATAGAAAGAAGGATCCTTTATTGTATGATTATATGATAGCGGAACAAACACTGGTAGCAGTTACTTCTGTAAAATATCTGGGAGTATGCGTGCGGAACGATTTGAAGTGGAATGATCATATAAAATTAATTGTTGGTAAGGCGGGTACCAGGTTGAGATTCATTGGGAGAGTCCTTAGAAAATGTGGTCCATCAACAAAGGAGGTGGCTTACAAAACACTCGTTCGACCTATACTTGAGTATTGCTCATCAGTGTGGGATCCGTACCAGATCGGGTTGACGGAGGAGATAGAGAAGATCCAAAGAAGAGCGGCGCGTTTCGTCACAGGGTTATTTGGTAACCGTGATAGCGTTACGGAGATGTTTAACAAACTCAAGTGGCAGACTCTGCAAGAGAGGCGCTCTGCATCGCGGTGTAGCTTGCTCGCCAGGTTTCGAGAGGGTGCGTTTCTGGATGAGGTATCGAATATATTGCTTCCCCCTACTTATACCTCCCGAGGAGATCACGAATGTAAAATTAGAGAGATTAGAGCGCGCACAGAGGCTTTCAGACAGTCGTTCTTCCCGCGAACCATACGCGACTGGAACAGGAAAGGGAGGTAATGACAGTGGCACGTAAAGTGCCCTCCGCCAAACACCGTTGGGTGGCTTGCGGTGTATGAATGTAGATGTAGATGTAGATGTAGGGTTTCTCTTCGAAATACAATGTGTATGACATCTGTACAATGCTTTGTTCTTGTACAATAAATAATTGAAAGTGTTCCCAGACTTTGTGTACACAATATATATATATATATATATATATATATATATATATATATATATATATGTGTGTGTGTGTGTGTGTGTGTGTGTGTGTGTGTGTGTGTGTGTGTGTGTGTGTTGATTCTGATATAGCAATTATTTACTTTGGTCATCCTGTGGGTACATCTAGATTTTTTAATAAATGTTCTTAATAATATGGAATAATTTCTGTAGTAAGCAACTAAAGCATGATCTTTACTTGAATCTGTAGGATATAAATTATCTTTCTCATTTAAACTAGAACCAGTAGTGATTCACGGTCTTATGACACTGCTTAGGCACTAAAAGAAAAAAACAGGCGCATAAAAGATGCTTGAAATTCATATTGGAGGATGAATACCAGGTGGAAAATTATGCTCCCGCTGCAGCTGATCAGTATGCAATCACAGTTGTAAGTATAACCTGCCAGTGTAAGTTAGGTGTATAAACCGTACAGCAATTGAGAAAAGTCTATCGAACATGTGAAATATGCGTTGTGCTCCTATATTGTACGCGCACCACACAAGAAATAAAACGAAAAGATAGAAGCAAGTTTGCCACATCTAGTGTTATTATAAGCAGTACCCTAAAGTTTACAGTAACAAGTACTCTTCGTTTACCAAGGGTGCAGTCAATCCATTTTTTTATATGATTTGGCCTATAATGTAAAGATGTGTAATGGTATTTTAGTACGCACTGATCTATTTGCAAGGCCAGCCATAGAAGTAATGAAATGTTCATGCGAAACAAGGGAAAAGAGAGTGATATTATGGTGCAAAACAGCTGCTGATGTATGAGGCAAAGCCTAACAAAATCTTTCCATATGTTCCACGAATTATTCTTTGCTGTTCAGTATGCAGCTACTGCGCGCGCAAAAATACATTTCTCAGAGACTACAACTTAGAGTGTTGCTCCTTCGTCATGTTAGCCGGAATCGTGCTGTAAATTATTGGAGATCCCAGTTTCCGATGTCTGAGTCTGCTGGATTTTGCTGTCGTATCCGTTTATAATATGCAAAATATTTTATTTGCAAGTAAAATATGTCGCATCTCAAAAGGGCCTCAGGCGCAGGCAGGTATCCGCTGAGACTGAAGCGCAGCCAGCGTCTTGTATATTTTAATGTATTCTGAGGTGTTATAAGAGCACATATTTCACGCACGCTGCCACCGTCGGCGCTCGCTCGCGGCGTAGAACGGCACAAGAGGGATGGCGCAGGGCCACTGCGAAAACGCCCACTTCGCGTCGTTACAAGCGCTGTGGCTGTTTCGATGAGACATCAAACTTTCATCTTCTGTCGGTACGTAGTCTGAAATAACTTTGGAAACTCTTTAGTCCATTTAACGAAGCGTAAAGTTGATGAAAAGACGAAAACTTTTTTGTGTTCTGTACATGGACATCTACATTTATTTTCCTTAATCATGTTTGCTAAGTGGCGTACACTACTACTTTTCTTCTTCGCATTAGACTAGTAGAAGCCACGCGGGGAGATGATTACGTATGTATTTCTGTGTACCTCTTGATCAGTCAAAAAATGCACTATTGCCCATTAAAATTGCTACACCACGAAGATGACGTGCTACAGACGCGAAATTTAACCGACAGGAAGAAGATGCTGTGATAAGCAAATGATCAGCTTTTTAGAGCATTCACACAAGGTTGGCGCCGGTGGCGGCACCTACAACGTTCTGACATGAGGAAAGTTTCCAACCGATTTCTCATACACAAACGGCAGATGACCAGCGTTGCCTGGTGAAACGTTGTTGTGATGCCACGCGTAAGGAGGGGATATGCGTATCATCACATTTCCGACTTTGATAAAGGTCGGACTGTAGCCTATCGCGATTGCGGTTTATTGTATCGCGACATTGCTGTACGTGTTGGTCGAGAACCAATGACTTAACAGAATATGCAATCGGTGGGTTCAGGAGGGTAATACGGTACGCGGTGCTGGATCCCAACGGCCTCGTATCACTAGCAGTCGAGATGACAGGCATCTTATCCGGATGGCTGTAACGGATTGTGAAGCCACGTCTCGATCCCTGAGTCAACAGATGCGGACGTTTCCAAGACAACAGCCATCTGCACTAACAGTTCGACGACGTTTGCAGCAGCATGGACTATCAGCTCGGAGACCATGGCTGGGGTTACCCTTGACGCCGCATCACAGACAGGAGCGCCTGCGATGGTGTACTCAACGACGAACCTGGGTGCACGAATGGCAAAACGTCATTTTTTCGGATGAATCCTGGTTCTGTTTACAGCATCATGACGGTATCATCCGTGTTTGGTGACATCGCGGTGAACTAACACTGTCGGCTGTTAACGAAGTTGCAACCATACGGAATAGGCTCCCAGGTATATGAGTTGCTCGAAGGCATCAAGTAACATAGCCGTGGAACTCCATACGTCGTCCTCTACGGCGACTGTTCATCAGAGACAACGCTCTCGTCAGTAGCGCCCCAGAGAAGCGTGATAGCACCGCTGTTATTTTCTATACGCATAAACGATCTCACAGACAGGGGCCGGACGGTGTGGCCGAGCGGTTCTAAGCGCTTCAGTCTGGAACCACGCGACCGCTACGGTCGCTGGTTCGAATCCCGCCTGGGGCATGGATGTGTGTGATGTCCTTAGGTTAGTTAGGTTTACGTAGTTCTAAGTTCGATGGGACTGACGACCTCAGATGTTAAGTCTCATAGTGCTCAGAGCCATCTGAACCATTTGATAGACAGCGGAAACAGCAATCTGCCACTGTTTGCTGATGATACTGTGGTGTGTGGGTAGGTGTCGTCGGTGAGTGACTCTAGGAGGATACAAGATGAGTTAGACAACATTTCTAGTTGGTGTGATGAATGGCAGCTAGCTCTGAGTGCAGTAAAATGTAAGTTAATGCAGATGAGTAGGAAAATCAAACTTATAATGTTCGAATACAGGATTAGTAAAGTGCTGGCTGACACAGTCACGTCGATTAAATATGTAGGCGTAACGTTCCAAAGCAATGGCAAATGGAATGAGCATTTAAGCAGTGTAGTAGGAAAGGTGAATGCACGACTACAGTTTATTGGAAGGATTTTGGGGAAGTGTGGTTCATCTGTAAAGGAGACCGCATATAGGACACTAGCGCAACCCATTGTTGAGTACTGTTCGAGTGTTTGAGATCCGCACCTTGTCAGATTAAAGGAAGACATCGAAGCAATTTAGAGGCTAGCTGTTAGATTTGTTACCGGTTGGCTCAAACAACACGTAAGTAGTACGGAGATGCTTCTGGAACTCAAATAGGAATCGCTGGAGAGAAGCCGACGTTCTTTTCGAGGAGCAGTGTTGAGAAAATTTAGAGAAGAGTCATGTTAGAACGATTCTACTGCTACCAACGTAGAATTCGCCTACGGACCATGCAGATAAGCTTAGAGAGATTAAGGGTCGTGATGAGGCGTATCTACAGTCGTTTTTCATTCGCTCTATTTGCAAGGGGAACAGGAAGGAAAATGGCTAGCGGTGGTACAGGGAGACCCCGTCACGAACCATAGGGTTACTTGCGGAGTATGTCTGTGGATGGAGATGTAGAACAGGAGTCTTCTGAAATATTTCAGTCTCCCTAATCACTCAACTTTAGCAAGTTTCCGACTCGACTAATTATTACCAAGGATTTGTAATACTTACTTCCATCTGTTTTCGTATCTAAACTTCACATCAACGGCAGTATCAGCTCTGTCACTATAATTCACAACTAAGAGGTTTTAAAATTGTTACTTCTTAGTCTTTGAATTTTATATTCATCTGATCGGTCGTGGTAACATAAGTGAGTGAAATAACGGAACTGACCGTTCTATAGTTGAACCTCTGGTCAAACGGTATCTGAACATCACTAAAACTTCGGGTCGTTGTATATCTCGATTACAGTGAGTCAGCCGTCGCTTACTTCAGCAAGTGCCGTTGTCGTTAAATAAACCGCAATTTTTCTACGACTTCCTGTCTATGGTCAATGGAGTGTGATGGCTTCGCTTTTGGAGCTCACGACTAAACCAATCCACCCTCCTCCATGGACAACAGAATGTTTTGTGAATAAGCTAAAACAGACTGACATTAAATAAAAACTCCTTTGTGTGTACCTCAACCAGTGGCTACTCTACGTGTACCTCAACCAGTGGCTACTCTACAACTCTTCACAGACGGTAACTGATGTGACGTTTCATTCCAGTAACTGTTCTCGATGCACGTGGACTACTGTGTTGTTTTTGCCTGTATCGTGTATCTTGAAAAATGCTTCTTCATTATGTGTCCTGGTAAACGGTAGCGTAAAAATAAAAACAAAACAAAACTAGGCCCTCGTACGATACCGAATGTTGCATCAACTTCAACTACGTTACCAGCACCAGCAGACTATCTTAAATAACGAAGAGATTTGGAAATCAGATGATCGTAATTTTCACAATTCATGGTGGTTGGATAAAGGAGGTATATGATCGCGTGAAATGGTCCGTGTTTATTAATCACAATCCCTTGGACAGGTTTTTATATGTACAATACTATTTCATTTCTTTTCTGCCTGTCTTCTCCACTTAACATAACTTCCCACGACAATGTAAGGCCTGAACTACATTTCCTTGTCAAATGAGGTAATTTTTCAGGCAACTCAGTTCAGCCAGAAACAATAGTTCTAGCTGCAAAGCAAGCCTTGAGGACGGTGCGTTAATTCACGAAAATAATTAACCAGCGGCAGTACACATATTCTCAAGGAATGCGGCTGACAAGGTGAGATTATTCTCGGAACTACATATTACATTGCATGAAGATAGTGCCTCAAAAATACTTTCACAAAAGTAAATTAAATCATGCCATATAAACATATAGCTGAAAATTCTACGAAGTGTGTAATGAATAAAAGAACAATTTACAAAGTTTTTGAAGATTTAACACATAACAAATATTCAAAATGTCAACAGTTTACTTCTACTCGCGCGGGTTACTGATAATCGTATCTTTCGAATGGTTTCACACTTCCATGACACGGTGAAGCTGTGTCTGAGCACTAGGACTATCTGTGTCGTAAACTATTTGTCTGATAGCATTCGTTTCACTTCGTACAGTGTGACGGAAATGTACTTGAACCCCATCATGATGAAACCACGTTTCCTTTTTCAGCAAGGAAATAACCTACAGCGAGATTAAGATCACTCCAAATCTTTGTAAACAGCTCTTTTAGGAAGTACTGTGTGAAATAACGAAATAACTACAGTGTCACGTACAACTGCAACCCACGTAAAAATCTTTAATATCTCCTGATATCTAGCCTACGCTGTAACATCAAGGTTTTCATGTCTCCGTAACGCCTATACCAGCGGATGCGTATGTAGAGGCAAGGCCATATTAAATGACTGTTGTGCGCATCTTACTTGCAAACAGTTATAAAATGTACCAAGTCCTAGATTCGAACCTGTGTTCGTGTCCGTCATAGATGCTTGAAACTTGAGAAGTGATATAGAACCACAAAGTTTCACCTGATTAAGTCCGCCCCCGGTAGCTGATTGGTCAGCGCGATAGAATGTCACTCCTAAGGGCCCGGATTCGATTACCGGCTAGGTCGGAAATTTTCTCCGCTCAGGGACTGGGTGTTGTGTTGTCCTAATCATCATCATTTCATCCCCCTCGACGCGCAAGTCGCCGAAGTGGCGTCAAATCAAGACTTGCACCCGGCGAACAAGTCCCTAGTCACACGACATTTATTTACTTGATTAAAGCACGTATGCCAGAGTGTGTGTTCCTGTGGTCTAGGGGTAGAGTGCTTGATTTAGCCGGCACGGTAGCTCAGCGTGTTCGGTCAGAGGGTTAGCTGCCCTCTGTCATAAAAAACTGAGTTAATAGATCAATAACGAACTTAAAAGGGTGTCTTACGACGTCCGCCCCGATCAGATTCAGAGAACAAAAACTAACAAAATGAGGTTTAATTAAAAAAAAAAGAAAAAAAGATTCATAATCAAAACGTCTTCGGTCCCGGGTTCGATCCCCGCCACTGCCTAAATTTTGATAAATAATCAGCATTGGCAGCCGAAGACTTCCGGCATAAGAAGTCAGCCTCATTCTGCCAACGGCCTTGTCAAAGAGGGCGGAGGAGCGGATGGAGGTTCAGGGCACTCTCTTATCCTAGGAGTGGGAAATTGCCCCTAAAGGCGGAAGAATAAGCAATGATCAACGACATGAGGATGCAGAAGGCAATGGAAACCACTGCATTAAAGACACGTAACGTGTATCCACAGGACATGTGGCCTGTAATTGAAGAAGTGTCATGATGATCTCTCCATTGGCAAAAGATTCCGGAATAGTCCCCCATTCGGATCTCCGGGAGGGGACTGCCAAGGGGGAGGTTACCATGAGAAAAAGATTGAATAATCTACGAAAGGATAACGTTCTACGAGTCGGGGCGTGGAATATCAGAAGCTTGAACGTCGTAGGGAAACTAGAAAATCTGAAAAGGGAAATGCAAAGGCTCAATCTAGATATAGTAGGGGTCAGTGAAGTGAAGTGGAAGGAAGACAACGATTTCTGGTCAGATGAGTATCGGATAATATCAACTGCAGCAGAAAATGGTATAACAGGTGTAGTATTCGTTATGAATAGGAAGGTAGGGCAGACGGTGTGTTACTGTGAACAGTTCAGTGACCGGTTTGTTCTAATCAGAATCGACAGCAGACCAACACCGACAACGATAGTTCAGGTATACATGCCGACGTCGCAAGCTAAAGATGAACAGATAGAGAAAGTGTATGATGATATTGAAAGGGTAATGCAGTATGTAAAGGGGGACGAAAATCAAATAGTCATGGGCGACTGGAATGCAGTTGTTGGGGAAGGAGTAGAAGAAAAGGTTACAGGAGAATATGGGCTTGGGACAAGGAATGAAAGAGGAGAAAGACTAATTGAGTTCTGTAACAAGTTTCAGCTAGTAATAGCGAATAACCTGTTCAAGAATCACAAGAGGAGGAGGTATACATGGAAGAGGCCGGGAGATACGGGAAGATTTCAATTAGATTACATCATGGTCAAACAGAGATTCCGAAATCAGATATAAGGCGTACCCAGGAGCAGATATAGACTCAGATCACAATATAGTAGTGATGAAGAGATTAGTCAGGAAGAATCAATACGCAAAGAAGTGGGATACGGAAGTACTAAGGAATGACGAGATACGTTTGAAGTTCTCTAACGCTATAGATACAGCAATAAGGAATATCGCAATAGGCAGTATATTTGAAGAGGAATGGACATCTCTAAAAAGGGCCATCACAGAAGTTGGGAAGGAAAACATAGGTACAAAGAAGGTAGCTGCGAAGAAACCATGGGTAACAGAAGAAATACTTCAGTTGATTGATGAAAGGAGGAAGTACAAACATGTTCCGGGAAAATCAGGAATACAGAAAGACAAGTCGCTGAGGAATGAAATAAATTGGAAGTGCAGGGAAGCTAAGACGAAATGGCTGCAGGAAAAATGTGAAGACATCGAAAAAGATATGATTGTCGGAAGGACAGACTCAGCATACAGGAAAGTCAAAACAACCTTTGGTGACATTAAAAGCAACGGTGGTAACATTAAGAGTGCAACGGGAATTCCACTGTTAAATGCAGAGGAGAGAGCAGATAGGTGGAAAGAATACATTGAAAGCCTCTATGAGGTTGAAGATTTGTCTGATGTGATAGAAGAAGAAACAGGAGTCGATTTAGAAGAGATAGGGGATCCAGTATTAGAATCGGAATTTAAAAGAGCTTTGGAGGACTTACGGTCAAATAAGGCAGAAGGGATGGATAACATTCCATCTAAAATCATTGGGGGAATGGCAACAAAACGACCATTCACGTTGGTGTGTAGAACATATGAGTCTGGCGATATACCATCTGACTTTCGGAAAAGGATCATCCACACAATTCCGAAGACGGCAAGAGCTGACAAGTGCGAGAATTATCGCACAATCAGCTTAACAGCTCATGCATCGAAGCTGCTTACAAGAATAATATACAGAAGAATGGAAAAGAAAATTGAGAAAGCGCTAGGTGACGATCAGTTTGGCTTTAGGAAAAGCCAAACAAAGAAAAAGAGAGGCAATTCTAACGTTACGGCTAATAATGGAAGAAAGGCTAAAGAAAAATCAAGACACTTTCATAGGATTTGTCGACCTGGAAAAAGCGTTCGACAATATAAAATGGTGCAAGCTGTTCGAGATTCTGAAAAAAGTAGGGGTAAGCTATAGGGAGAGACGGGTCATATACAATATGTACAACAACCAAGAGGGAATAGTAAGAGTGGACGATCAAGAACGAAGTGCTCGTATTAAGAAGGGTGTAAGACAAGGCTGTAGCCTTTCGCCCCTACTCTTTAATCTGTACATCGAGGAAGCAATGATGGAAATAAAAGAAAGGTTCAGGAGTGGAATTAAAATACAAGGTGAAAGGATATCAATGATACGATTCGCTGATGACATTGCTATCCTGAGTGAAAGTGAAGAAGAGTTAAATGATCTGCTGAACGGAATGAACAGTCTAATGAGTACACAGTATGGTTTGAGAGTAAATCGGAGAAAGACGAAGGTAATGAGAAGTAGTAGAAATGAGAACAGCGAGAATCTTAACATCAGGATTGATGGTCACGAAGTCAATGAAGTTAAGGAATTCTGCTACCTAGGCAGTAAAATAACCAATGACGGACGGAGTAAGGAGGACATCAAAAGTAGACTCGCTATGGCAAAAAAGGCATTTCTGGCCAAGAGAAGTCTACTAATATCAAATACCGGCCTTAATTTGAGGAAGAAATTTCTGAGGATGTACATCTTGAGTACAGCATTGTATGGTAGTGAAACATGGACTGTGGGAAAACCGGAACAGAAGAGAATCGAAGCATTTGAGATGTGGTGCTGTAGACGAATGTTGAAAATTAGGTGTACTGATAAGGTAAGGAATGAGGGGGTTCTACGCAGAATCGGAGAGGAAAGGAATTTGTGGAAAACACTGATAAGGAGAAGGGACAGGATGATAGGACATCTGCTAAGACATGAAGGAATGACTTCCATGGTACTAGAGGGAGCTGTAGAGGGCAAAAACTGTAGAGGAAGACAGATTGGAATACGTCAAGCAAATAATTGAGGACGTAGGTTGCAAGTGCTACTCTGAGATGAAGAGGTTAGCACAGGAAAGGAATTCGTGGCGGGCCGCATCAAACCAGTCAGTAGACTGAAGACAAAAAAAATGCCAGAGTTTCAGGCAGGATCTTCCTTTTCGTTCGACGTTGAGGTGCTGCTCCACTAGAGTTGGAGAGCCTCTGCAACGCTGTTAGAGTTCAGGGGGTTGAGTGAGTTCAGGCGTGAATGAAAATTTGGACTGAGGAGGGGGACGTGGTAGGCTAATCTGTGCAGTTGTGCAAAGCCATTGTGTCGGTGTAGGGTAGTTAGTAACGTATCTGCCTAGTGAACAGGAGATCGAGGATTGAATCCTTGCCCTCGTACAAATTTTCATTCGTGGCTTCAGTCTGCGTACATACCTTAAAATTAGCTTTCAAACTGTGCACTGTCATGGGTCACATCACGCCGAAAATTTTAAAAGGTTCTGAAGTCACAGATCATGTAAAGAATCTTAAAAATATCCACCATTTCCCTCTATGAACTTATGAACTCGTTGGCTCATAGATAGTTGTATCCCATCGTTTCACAGGCTTCCATCGCAAGTTGATGAAGCACTTGCCTATTGTTTTTATACGTTTCATAAACTGAGTGCTTAAGATGGGCCCACAGATATTTGCCAATATTTTGTCGTCACATTTTTCTCTGTAAAGTTGTCAACAAAATGCCAAAGTTGTTTCGAGTACTCTGCAGGAGTTTCGCTGGGAAGCCCTTACACATCTTCCATACAGGCCAGGTCTTTCCCCACGTGATTTCCATGGTTTTGGAGGTCTGAAGGAAAAGATTCGTGCCGGTCGATTTGCTTCGAAGGAAGGGGAGGACTCCTTGGTACAATCATGGTTCCGTTGGCAATCGCAAAAAAATTTCTATGACGCCACTCTTTTGTCTTACAGTGGGATATATGTATTAACAGTAATTGCGATTATATTTGGAATAATAAACAGTTCACTTACTTTTTTCTCATCTGCCTCGTTTTCATTTCACTGCCTCCTGTACAATATGATTCAGCTGCACCTACCGCTTTCGTTTTCTGCAACATGCAATGTAATATCTGACCACGTGCTAGATTTTCTCTTACTCGTTACACACACACTATTAGTCAGAAAAAATGAACGAAACTTTTTTGTGGGAAATGTAATGTAGTTAAATTTTCTACTGGAATATGTTTTCGCTGGAGGGCATGGTTTTCGAGTTAGTGAAGAAAACCGTACAAAACTGACCTTCAGACGCACCTTTAGCGCCACCCTCCTCTGCCACGAGTCTGTTTGCTTTTCGTGGTACTCCCTCCTAACACTGTACTAAAGTATCCGACTACACAGACTATTCCCGGTATTCGACCTTTTTTAGTCTTCACTAAGTGGTCTTGTTACGCCACCGAATTGGGCGAACACTTACAAATTGTACACATGATGGTTCAAATGGCTATGAGCACTATGGGACTTAACTTCTGAGGTCATCAGTTCCCTAGAACGTAGAATTAATTAAACCTAACTGACCTAAGGACACCACACACATCCATGCCCGAGGCAGAATTCGAACCTGCGACCGTAGCGGTCGCGCGGTTCCAGACTGTAGCGCCTAGAACCGCACGGCCAATCCGGCCGGCTGTACACATGATGTTTGTGTAAATTTTATCTAACAATTTTATGAGATTTAGCAGCGTAGAACAGTCAGTTACATAGATGTATTTATCAGGCTCTCTGTCTACCAAGCAATTGTGCATGTAAATGTTAATTCTGAATCGACCTGTCAACGTAATTAGTTACAAGGTGTCGACTACAAAAGTGTTTATATTGCCATTACCCTCACAGGCGCGTTTAGATTAATAGTGTCAACGAAAAACCCAATTATGCTGGTGGCGTAATAGCCCAATTAATAGAGACCCAAAAAAGGTCTGGTAAGGGGAATCTTTCGCGCAGTCGAAAATTTTTGCACAGTGTTATGAGGGAGTCCGACGGACAACATACTGGAAATCTTGACTGGTGAGGGATGAGTGTGGGGGTGGAGGTATATTTGAAAATAATTCGTAAACCTTGGCCTCCAGCAGAAATGTATCCCAGTACAATATTTAAATAAACTAAATTGGGAATAAAATATGTCCTGCCCATTTTTTATGCAGGGCTCCTAGTGTACTCATAGTGAGCGAGATAATATGAAAATCCCGCATGTGGTCAGAAATAACTGTGCAGGTTGCATAAAACGAGAGCTGTAGGGGCAGCTGAATCACCCTGAATGCATTCCTATCGAATTCCAGACATGCACTATCGTTGACATATCAGAAGACTGGGTAGGTCAGTCAGAGATTCCTATCCTCCTCAACACATTTGTCAGGCTAAATGCAGTGTCAGCTCGCGCATTATTCCGCTCGTTCAAACGATTCAAATGGCTCTGAGCACTATGGGACTTAACTGCTGAGGTCATCAGTCCCTAGAACGTAGAATTACTTAAACCTAACTAACCTAAGGACATCACACACATCCATGCCCGAGGCAGGATTCGAACCTGTGACCGTAGCGGTCACGCTGTTCCAGACTGTAGCGCCTAGAACCGTTCGGCCACTCCAGCCCCCGCTATCCCGCTGGTTATCAAATTTATGACAGCAGAGTTTTACCATTCTTGCCACATAGTGGCGACCGTTTAGCATTCCTTCACGAATAATTATCCTATCAGTCCTCCTGCCGTATCTGATACCACCCAACACTCTACACCATGGCCCTGAAACTCGAAAATCATAAGTAGATAAAACTGTTAACTCCTCTGGCTTTTCACAAGGCCGTAACAAGATACGTAGGCAACGCTCTGACAGTCACAAACAGAATTGCGACTTATCGTTATAGTAGTCAGTGTCCCACGTAACTCTGCTTCTACATCATGCTAGTCTTTGTTGTCTGTGATACGGTGTCAGCTGTAAACGATGCACGTCAGTCCTAAATCTCAAGCCACCTTCCTGCAGTTTGCTACGATGGCTCGTATTGACACACTGCCCTTAACCTCTGTCCACATTGCAGGGACTGCAGTCCACCTATTCACCAGTGAACGAATCCTATGAACTTTATACGGTGTAATTCTTCTGGACCGACATGTGGTCGCAATTTGTCGTGACACGACAGCTACGCGGGGCCAAAGGCACCTCGTGGGACATCGCCATCCGCGCGGCTGCGGTCACACCGCGGTGACTCTAAGGACCAGCCTCGCAGCAAAGACAACATAGGGAGGGTGCATCCTAAGAGATGCGCGCACCCGGAACCATCTTTTTCCGCCGAAGCGGCAAGGCTAGCCAACTGAAAACTTGTAGCTTTACACCGCGGCCTATTTAGTTTGGCGCAGCGGCCGAAAGTTGATGACAGTTTACTTGAGAAAAATTTAATCCCTTTTGGTGATGTGAGGGGTACACGATGCGAAAGCTGGTCCACTCAACACCAGTTGTTATAACGGAATCCGTTCAGTGAAGATGGTACTGAAAGATAAGGTTCCTGCCCATTTACACGTCTGTGGTTACAGCATTCATATAATATATACTGGGCAGGTGGAGATCTGCTTTCTCTGCAATAAAAGTGGCTACCTCAGTTGTAATTGCCCTTGGCGGATAGTTGTATTGAAGTCCTCATTTTCACAGTGTTGAAAACTGACGTCAGCTAGTCTTATTTGTACTGGTCATGAGGCTGGTGCCATGTCTTTTTCGGGTGCAATGGAACGACTGGAAGACGTGCAGGTTGCTGCTCTTTACTTCCAACTTGACCCTCGTAGCTTGGTCCTGATGATATTGTTACCAAGCCGGCAGTGTCCGCAGTACTACATAAGAGACATCGTACGCGGGATGTTGAGGAGTCGGATACATCTACTCCTCACCCACACGTTCCCCGAGCTGCTTTGTCGGTTGATGTATCTTGAAGTGCTGAGTCCTGCATTCTAGTTGGAATCGATGTGCGAAAACAACCGCTGATGTCCGTAGGGTTTCTCGTAGTATACCGAACTTTATTCCTGCGGAGCGGACCTCTCAGGGTCCTTGCTTGTTATTTGCTTTGCTCAATGTTCAAGAACCACTTACGTTGCCGACCACATATGCTGTATTGTCTCGTAGTGGCTGTAAGAAAACGCTTCCATACTGAGTGCGCGGTGGCTCGTGAAATGAAGAAACATAAAGATTCCAGTGGCGAGGGCGCACGCCCCCCACCCTCTTTCTCGTCCATGAACTCGGCAATGGACCTTGACACACACTGATGGCACAGTTATGTTGGTCAGCAGATCGAATTTTGTTACTTGTTGTTAGAGTATGCAAAATTATAACTTTCTTTCTTCCAACGTGAATAGGATTGAATCGGAACTGCGGCTCGCTTCGATGCGTCAGTTTATCTATGATTCTTGTGCGGATGTCGTATTTTTACAAGAAGTACAATTTACCCTTTTTTCTCTCCCTGGTTTATGCGCTGTGTATAATGCAGCTCCAGATGTTCCACTGGGACTACATTGTTTTTTGGGGAGGGAATTCAAATTGAAGAGATTGACGTTCATGATAATGCTTTTATTCTGCTTTATACACCATCTGGTACGGGAAGAACTTTGGGCAGTTTCCGATTTTATATGAGAAAAGTGGTTTATTTATTACGAAACAGTCCGCAGAGTATTTTGATAAACAATGATTTTAACTGTATTTTGTATCCTAAGGGTCAGTCTCGCAATTTTAATTTCTATTGGGAATTACAAGATTTTGTTTTTTCCTTGAAACTGGAAGACGTTTAGGTCTGTAAATATCCGATCCTGGTCAATATTTTACTGCTACGTCTTGCAGTGAGCTTGATAGATTTCGCTTATGTGATCGGATTTATGATGGGATTTTGACTGGTTATGTACCCCGACAGCTTCATGGACCACTGGGCAGTGGCTGCTACTTTAAATCACACGTGACAGTAGATGTAATTGTTCCGATGACATTTGATGCTGAATGTGTGAATTAAAGCAGCGTCAAATGGAAGGGTTAAGTGTTCAATCGAAACCACGGTCCTTGGTAGCGGGTGAAATGACTTCTCTATACCATCTAATTCGACATCAGAATTGTCGTCGACATGCTTGTATCACGTCTCTCAAGGCCGAGGACGGCAATGTCGTGACGGTACAGAAGAGCCTATTGCATGCCGTACATTAATTGTATGTTGCGCTGTATGAGGTATCCGTTCTTGCCGATATATTATCCGATATGTCTGTTTGTGCTGTGGATTGTAGACTTATACTTGCTCATAATGCTGCGTTTTTAGATGCTTTTCAATGTGACTATGTCTACGACCTTACTGCCAAATCGCCTTCTCGTAAGTCGCCAGGTTTGGATGTTCTGCCAAAGAAATTTTCTACCCTTTTTTGGTCTTTGGTGGGTACTACTTTTACATTTATTTTGATCGAAGTGTTGAAGAGGAGCTTTATGCTCGCATCGTTTCAAGTTGACAAAATTGCATCAATTCCTAAAAGTTCTGGTCAGGGAGTAACTGATAAATTTCAGTTTATTACCTTATAAATTTTTATTATAAGACTGTGACGAGGGCGGTGATAGCCGGATGTTTGTGTTGCTGGAAAAGTTGTTCACCGGTAGCTGAATTTCGTGATTTCATATCGGTGGTACCTGTTACTTCTGTTCCTGGGGCTCTGGCTTTTTGGAATTTGAGAATGCGTTCGGCCGGGTCAGCCATAGCTTCCTGTTGCAGGTGGCGGAAGCCGTTGGATACCGAGGTGCGTAGGGTACTGTCTAATTTTTTTGTTTACGGGTATCCAAGCTTCGATTACTGTCAATGGCCAACTGACCAACACCTCCCGCCCACCTCCTCCCCCCCCCACCCCAATTACCACAAATAAGGGCTTCGCACAGGGAAGTGTGCTTTCAGCGCCGTTGTTTGTTCTATCACTTGAGCCCCTTCTTAAAACGATTGTCACTCAGTTACAAGGATGGACTCTTGGGCGAGTCAATCTTAGTGTGCCCTTACGCGCACAATATGTTGGTGTTAAGCTGTTCTCCCGCTGAGATTCTCTTGCTCAAGGCTACGTTGATGGATTTTGCCTTGTATCTGGTGCCAGCATGATTGAAGGAAAATTTCGATTGAGTAAATTACGGGGTTTTGATAACGCTGTCATTTCGTGGGGGACGGTAGTCGATAGACATAAAGCTTTGGGAGTCGTAATTCATCGTTCGCCACTCCAAATGGATACACTTAATTTGAAGTCAGTTACAGAGAAGATACAAGGTGCAATCCTGAAACATAAACGGGATTCCATTAAACCACTCCAGAAAGTTCGGATCCTGCATACCTAAGTCTTTCCTCATCCCGCGATGGGGACTATGACACTAAAGCAGCTGTCCAGTTGTTTACTATGGAAGCGTCACATTTTTTTTTTATTTACATATGAGGTGGTTGTGCGTGCGCGTTCCCTCGGGAGTTTGGTACTTCCCGATATTCGAAAGAAAGCGTCTGTATTATTTGTTAGGCGGACCGTGTTTGCTCTCACGCAGTCGACGCTTTCATGTCTCGGTTATTTTACTGTCTGTGGCCGAAGAATCTTGAGCCGTCTGTCGATATTTGAGGATAGAATTTCCCGTCAAAAGATTTCCATGAATATTATAATTGTCGTAGTCATTTGGGGGCTGTTATACTACAGAGACAGCATCTCACTACAACATTTTTGTTTATGCGCAGGGGAGAGATCGACTCTGTGGCGCCCGTTGAACCGGCATCATCGCAAACTTCTTGGAAGACGGTGTGGTTTTATCTTAGCTTTCCTGTTCTACCAATGACGGTGGAATCCTTGTGGTATGTAGTGGTACACTGCCTGTCATCCACCAATGAGCAACTACTTCGTATTGGACGTAGTGTCACGGATAAGTGCAGTCTCTGCACCGCCGTAGACGTACTGCATCATAGATTTATCTTTCATGGTTACGAAGCGAAATATCACTGGCTTTAAAACAATTAGCGTTTCCAAATCGATCCACTGAGACTGCCTTATCCGCTGATACACAATTGAGTCCAGAGTCCTCCTGTTTTCCGAGGGCTAGGTCAAATGCAATTGTATGGCTGTTAGGCCAACATGTACATTACATTGTAGATGGAGGGGCCGATACAAACCCACTCACCTTTCACCAGCATACGGCCACTGGACATTGTAAGTGTTTTCCTGCCACAGCATAGCGACTTCTTCGTCAACACGTTAAACCTTGTATTTTGTCGTCAAGGCATCGATTGAGTTGACCAGTTCTTGTGGTATTCTCGTCATGGTCCAGGTCAGGAATATTGTTACGCAGTTTATTTCAGTTTTGTGGCCCAGTTTGTCTTGTTTTTTCTGTAATTAATAAAAGGAAAACAAAAATATTCTTGTAGACAATTACTGGAAATTTTTTTTCTTTTTTTATTGACGGAAGACGTATAGGATGAACTCCGATTCTGTTTCATTTTTCTTGTGTAGCAAGGTGCAAGGATTAAAAAATAAACAATAAAATAAATCAATCAATGAAAAATAAATATAAAACAAAAAATTAAAAGAAAGCTAGTACCGTTGGAGGGGGGGGGAGGAGGGGAAGGGACAGGCCTCCGGATTCGACCCCTGCCCACCTTGTCTCTATCTAGCCTGAAGCTCACTATGTCCGTTCTTTCCTGCCTTTACAATCATTTACGATATCACTACAAAAAAGCGATAAAGCGAATGCATGGAAACCAAGAGGTCGCGGTACCGAATCTCAGTCGGACTATAGATTTTTAACCTAGCTTTCATCTATTACCGATGTGAGGAGTCGCCAGAAACGCCACGAGCTTCATGTTTCACATTAAATTGTAGTATTGGGATAGGTTACGGACACTCACATCGCCGAAGCGGCGTCCTATTCAATGACTGGCACAGGTAAGGGGCACAGAAGTCGGCAGATGGGCGTCCTACTCAAAGAGTTGCACCAGACTATCAAGCCACATGAAATTATTATTATTATATTGTTACGGAAGAAGGATGTTGGTCCTAAAGTAATTACTATAGGAGTTTGGCTGAGTATACAATACGACGTCAGATTTCTTGATAAAATTACACAATAGTGACCCCAAGTATAAATATCATAACGTAATGACCGCAATTTAATATAACAATGACTGACAAGATAAAACTTTTAAAATTGAATTTATGCAGCAAAATGTAATCCAAAAACAGTTTCCGTCCTTTAACTTCCATAATATATAGTTTGATAATCATAGACTTAACAGGGTGTTATTAAGAGAATAATTCTTAAAAAGATTGAACAAATCATAATCATGGAACCCATTAGTCTTTGTATCCAGGTTAGAACCCAGTAGATGAAGACCTTATGGAATTATGGAAATACAGAAATCTGTAATGAGTACAAAATGTTTCCGTCTGTTGCAGCACGCCTCAACCGCTACCACTAAACTGTCTATTAATTCCACAGCATAGAACGTGTATGTGGTGTGTTTCACAGAAGCAACATGACATGGAGTACATCGGCATACACCGTTGTTTCTATACATAGGACTTAGACACTGGTTTCATTAACCTGCAACAGGCATATGTAACAAATTGGAAACAACAACATTTCATCAGCTTAACAAATAATATGCAAGCTAAGTAACTAGGTAAGAAGCATCAGACTCCGACCAAATTATTAGAGAAACATCAGTCCACTACTCTCGTGCCTTAGCAGGATACCTTCAGTGGTCGTTTTAAAATACCATTGACGCACTGCAAGAACAGCTATTAAATTCAGCACCTTGTCTCTGGACCAAAAATACAACAGACACCGTCCGAACAGGCGTTGCGAGCCCAACGGTACCGACAGCCCGCCGTGTCATCCTCAGCCCACAGGCGTCATCGGAAGCGGGTACAGAGGGGCGTGTTGTCAGCACACCGCTCTCTCGGCGTCATCAGTTTTACTGACTGGTGCTGCTACTTCACAGTCGCGTAGCTCCTCAATTGGCCTCACAAGGGCTGAGTGCATCCCGCTTGCCAACACCAGTCAGCAGACACGGACGGTGACCCATTCAAACGCTTAACTTCGGTGATATGACGGGAACCGTTGTTGTCACTGCGGCAAGGCCGTTGGCTTCTGAACCACAAATAGTAGCCGATATTTCACAAGAGGCAGGTCGTGACAACAGTGATAAACAGTTCCGAGAGGCTTCGACAGTAAACTCTCAGCAGGGGCACAGTGCAGTCGTACCTTAATTCAAGCGTCGGCTTCGTCATGCCTATATCGCCACAAATGCAGTTATCATATTTTACGATCAGGCCTTGATACTTCTGCAATAACATTGCTTGAGCGGGTCGTCGAGCATATCACTTTCTCCCGCCCAATTCTCTTGGTCCACCAGCCGCGCCTCGCCCGGCACGTTTCCCGCTTGCCCCACTGCGGTCAACAACCACTTCTCTCGTGACCGACCACCGCGGCAGAGAACCAACCCGAAGAGAGCCCATTGACCCTTGACGAGACTATAGCTAACAGCCGACAAGGCACGATCTGTGTACGTCTTTAAGTTTCTAAGGAATCTTCACTGCGCGAGTCCTGCTTGCATTTGCATGTTCTTCTTCCTTATCCTATTTTTTCATATATAACTATTCTGGAGTAACCACAAGCCCCGGAACGAAGATGCAGTACGCGAGATCAGAGAAGACGGCGAGGAAACGTCGGTAAATGGCGTGCGCCGAGAGGGACACCTGGAATAAGTGAACATAAGTGCCGCTCCTGCCAGACTCGGCCGCTCAGATCAGTCCAGTCTACAACGGACATTAGTGCTAGGCTTGCAGATTTTCGTGATCCGTATCAACAGCTTACTAGGACTTTGTGTATAGTAAGAACTTTCCTGTTTTCATGTCGCCTTTCGCTAGCGACAATTGCTGTAGTCAAAGTTAAGTACTGTCAATTTGTTTTCTACAAATAAAACTACCAATGCTATTTGTTTCAATTGTATAGCATTCCGAGAACGCTGCATCCCTTAGGCACACTCTTAGCGACGAGTGGGCAAGACCCCACAAAAACTGAAGTATGTAAGCGGAGCAAATAGGGACGGGGGATCACTCTAGCGAAGATATGGGCTGCAAGTGGGGAAATCCATTCAGATAAGCGACTTTGACAAAGGACTGATTATTATTACACGGAGCCTGTGAAAGAGTGAATGTGGTTGAATGTTCACGTGCTACTGTCGCGAGTACCTCAAGAAAGAGATACACTACTGCCCATTAAAATTGCTACACCAAGAAGAAATGCAGACGATAAACGGGTATTCATTGGAAAAATATATTATACTAGAAGTGACATGTGATTACATTTTCACGCAGTTTGGATGCATAGATCCTGAGAAATCAGTACCCACAACAACCACCTCTGGCCGTAATAACGGCCTTCATACGCCTGGGCATTGAGTCAAACAGAGCTTGGATGGCGTGTACAGGTGCAGCTGCCCATGCAGCTTCAACATGATACCACAGTTCATCAAGTGTAGTGACTGGCGTATTGTGAAGAGCCAGTTGCTCGGCCACCATTGACCAAACGTTTTCAATTGTTGAGAGATCTGGAGAATGTGCTGACTAGGGCAGCAGTCGAACATTTTCTGTATCCAGAAGGACCCGTACAAGATCTGAAACATGCGGTCGCACATTATCCTGCTGAAATGTAGGGTTTCGCAGGGATCGAAGAACCACGGGTCGTAACACATCTGAAATGTAACGTCCACTGTTCAGAGTGCCGTTAATGAGAACAAGAGGTGACCGAGACGTGTCAGTTCTTGCATAGTATATTTGTCCAATGAATACCCGTTTACCATCTGCATTTCTTCTTGGTGTAGAAATTGTAATTGGCAGTTAGGGCCGCCAATATACTGCAGCGGACAGCTCCATGTGGGGCGCAGTGCAACTCTTCGTCCACATGAGGGCTGACCGCAAGTGGCAGCATCTGCAGGCGCGGCGGCGAGGAAGGTTTGGCGTAGCCGGAGAGATATTAATAGGCGTGGAGGGACAGCGACGGCCGGCAGTTTATCCGCGACAAGTCCCACGGCGGCGGGACGGCGCTCGTCTTGGCGGCCGCGACCTAATTCGGGCGGCCATTTAGATAAGCTAAGTGCGCCGCCGGTGCAGCCCCGCGCTGAGGTGCCTCCTTATCTGCTTGTTAGGCGCTGCGCCGCCAGCTCCCGGTGGGGCCGTTTGTGTATATCACAGCCTGCCCGCCGCCACTAAGAGCGCTTTCTTCCCACTTGCGATTCTCTGTTTTTTATTTCTTATTTTTGCATTATCTCTAAGATCGAGTGTTTCTAAACCGTAGAACAGTTTTGGAATCGTATTTCTCGCGTAACAAATTATCTTGTGGTACGGGTCTCACATACACACACACCTCTAGAAACTACGGATCAAGTTTCGCAAGGTTTGGATCAGTTTCGAGGTGGCTCAACAAGTAAGGTTACAACGGCTCTCTCTGGTGTATAGACACCTTGCGGGATTTAAATTTCATGTCTAGAAAGACGTAACGATCAACTGAGAGACTCACAAATGCCGCCGCATTGTCAGTGACTGAAATGTTACTAAATAAGATTTCTTCGTGTAAAGAAAACACCCCGAGCAGAAATTGTTCACCGGCTATTGGAAGTTTAAATGGGTCAAATGGCTCTGAGCACTATGGGACTTAACATCTGAGGTCATCAGTCCTCTAGAACTTAGAACTACTTAAACCTAACTAACTTAAGCACATCACACACATCCATGCCTGAGGCAGGATTCGAACTTGCGACCGTAGCAGTCACGTGGTTCCGGACTGAAGCGCCTAGAACCGCACGGCCACCACGGCCGGCTTGAAAGTTTACCCAGTGATTGTAATGTCCTGAAAACAGGTGTGATTTTGGTGCCAGGAATTTGATAACGGCAGAATAGATGTGAAACACGAGGGAAGATCAGAGCGCACCACCATATCCAAATGTCAGTGTCGAAGGATTGATTCAAGCCGAACTAAATATCTGAGTTATTCGTGTAGTGAATATCGTGAAAACATATTCGACTGTGTACCGCGACACATCTCAGACGATAATAAAGCCAAACGGATGGACGTCTCTCTCCATCGTTTAGTAACGTTATAGGTGGAGGGTATTCCACTCCTCTACGCGTCACAGCGGACAAAAAATGGGTGCATAAAGTGACACTTGACAACGGAGCATTATTTACCAAAGAAAAATCACCAAACAGACATACGTTTTCAGAAGTTGTTATTTTATTTACACGACCAATTTCGGCACCTCATTAATGCCATCATGCCATCTTCACGCCCCGAAACACGCCATACGTGCTTGCATCTCCATCGATGCTTGCATAACTGGGGTAACCACTACCTTAAATTCCTGGATTCCGTCAGATTGAGATTTCTTTTTTTTCTTCTTTTCTTCATGTGTGCTCTCGAAAACTTGACAAAAACAGTTGTAAGGTTTGCGAAGTAGAAACTCCACATAAAACTCAGAGAATCCGGTATTGGTGGTTCAGGTTATGCATGCTTCGATGTATTTGATTCTTTATGCATGGAGTGCATAGTGGACAGAAGATAGCTTTAACGATATCCTGAAACTGACTGTGTAAATAAAATAACACCTTCTGAAAATATACGGCTGTTTGGTGATTTTTCTTTGGTAAATATCTGATCGGCTGCTGTCCCGTATCCACGATGTATCAGCAGAGAGAGTATTATAGCTGTAGAGAAACATTCGTTCTTCGCTGCATGACAAGTTCAGAGTTCATAACAATGGTATACGTGAAGAAAACTATGGCCACAATGTTTTGGAACAAGTAGGGTGTGATGCTGTTTGATCTCCTCACAACTGGTGGGATCGTGAATGCTGCCAGTTATTGTGCCACACTGAAACGGCTGCAGATGGCGGTTCGGAGGGAACAACCGGGAATGCCATCAAAACGTGTCACCACACGACAACGAGCACCCACACGCGGCCTTCGTTTCGCGTGGCTTGGGTCGCCGTTTCCGACTGTAGTGGTAATTCATTTGTAAAGCCCGGTGCATCATTTACACAGCTCGGGTGTTGCACTAAGCGGACGTTAAAGTAGCACCACGGCAGTGGCCACTGTACAATCGATTATGTCATTCAGTGGCTGCTGTTAAGTGATTCCTTGAAGTGAAGGTTGATGTCCTTTTTGTTGGTTTCGCCAGACTGATTTACCGATGTAAACAATGTTTAGACAACCACGCGAGAAAGCAAAATGTTTTAGCACCTTAGTGTCATTACGATTTTCTGTTAGATCTTGTTTCTTCGTTCTCTGCGTTTGTGTGTCGATTTGTTTGTTGTTAGTAGGACCTGGATTTTAAAGACAAGTCACATTTTATTTCTGAACCTTAGAGTGAGTTATCCAACAATTTATGCACGAATTGTAGTGTAGAAAAATGTATTTATTTTGTGCACGTTAAGTCATATACACTTTCTTTTTAGTAATAGGCAACATTTCTGTCAAAATTTTTTACGAAGGTGGTATTCCGGTGAATTTCAGGCAAAAATGCTTATATTTATCATATCTTTAAAGACACGAGAGTCAAAATAGGAAAATATTGTTCACGTGGAAATGTTTCCGGTTATATTTTCACTATTACAACAATGGTTTATTTATCAGGACTGTAGTAGACCAGCAGCTTAACACATTATTAGTCAGCCCGCTGATTAAGCCATTGTTGCTCCGGGTCGACAAAACTCTTTCGGAGCCAACAAATGCGACTTCCGAATAATAAAAATTGTGCACGTGGTCACGATTTTCAGCTTGAACTTAGTCTGCTTCCACATCCCGAAAATGGAGTGCTCCAACAGCGTGAAGTTCCGAGTATTTGTTCCTCATTATGGAGAGACGTTCTTCAGAACTACCAGAGAAATATTATTTTGTAAATTATGTGAAGTAAACGTTAATGTAGAAAAGCTCTTTGACATGCAACAACACTGAAGAGCTGTGCTGAAAATGAAAGCAGTCAAAAGCTGTTACTTGAGCACCCAGGTCCATCTTCAACCGTGCAATCATTCTTCAAGGACTTATGTGAGATTATAGTGTCTTGAAACATTCGACTGAATAACCTGTAGAATCCACGACGCAAACAATTCTTGGAGAAGCTAACAACACGTCCAGGTCAAGACGATTCTATATGGAGAAAGAAGTACTTCGTGGCCAGTGACGTTGGACTTGTGCTCAACAAAATACGAATTAGTCTTTTTGATCTAAAGGTCTGGGTGTCCATAGACGAAACGAAGGATGTGGGTAGGTGCTAATCTGCAAATGTTGCTGGTGTTCTAAAAGTTGGCGGTCTTGGAGGAATGTTACTTCCAACGTTTGAAGCTCTCGAGTGAGTTAATATTTTTTATTTTGACAACTCTATGAAGCTATCGTGGTCGGGTAGTGTGAACAGTCAACGTTTTGCTGCTAGTACCGGACAGTGCTAAAGGAGCCAAGCTACTTCAAATTATCTTCCCCAGAATAGTTTATGTCACTTACCTTGCACGTAACAGAGAGTTGCAGAAGAGATGTGATCATACTACCCCGATGTGCAAAAATTACTTTCCTGGGCAAGAAAATCTATGTGAAAGCTCCGTTACGGGTGCCGGAATTCAAGGTACATGTACCCACATTGCAAGGCCGGCGAAAATAGACTTGGAATGTGAAATCTCCGTTACGGGTGCCGGAATTCAAGGTACATGTACCCATACTGCCCCTCCCCCTCATAAGACTGTTTTTACACGGTGGGGTTCGTAGCTTAATGCTCCTGAGTGTTACTGCAACGACAACTCCAGAATAAAGACAATTTTTTGTGAGCCTTACAGGGTTGAATCGAGTACCGCCAAAACTTTGAATGAAGCCTTTAAAGATAACTTGTTTGGAAACTTGGCGTACGCATGTGCCAATGCTTCATTGATACGAAGAGTTATCATACGATTGGAAGCTACTGGTACTCAACAGTGTGATGCCCTGGATATTGCGCAATAAATGCAGTCAGTTGGGTCGAACTCGTATTCATCTGGCTGGCAAAGTGAACAACAAATTGCAAAGTGTTCTCCAGTGGACTACCAGTTATTCTACAACGTGCAAGACTGGAACTTAGCAAGCCCTTCGGCTGGCCTCTTTTCATTGTGTAGTCATATTTAATTATGCAAATGGACAAGAGCGGAATTTGCTTGATATAATACCTATTACGTGATGAGTTCACTTCTTTTTCTTTATTTTCTTATAATCTGACTTGTTGCTGTATACTTTCAACTGTCCCGTGGGCTTACTTAAGAAGCTGCGAACGTGAGACTGGCGTCACATTGCAAGGCCTGCGAAAATAGCCTTGGAGGGAACACCTCTGGCCCTTCGCAGAAACAGGGAAGAATGGCAAGCGGGGCGTCCTCTCCTGCCCACGGGCTGCAAGTCATTTGCGTGGACAGAGCAGTGGCGGACAAGCGACTGTCCATTTATGATGATCAGTGGGCGGACGATTTAAAAAGACCACCGTTCCAAGAAATGTAACACTGCCAGTGGGCAGTGTGGGTAATAGGCACTGGAAGATTGTGCTGTAACATTGTTGGGAAGATAAACATTCTCTGATGCTCCTAAAAAAAATTGAAAAAAACTGGCAAAAGCTCTGACCTGCTTTACAGATGGACGCTGAAGCAGTGTTGGCAAATAGCCTCATAGCAAACTGTTTACGTTTTTCATGGAACCTGTAATCCGGGGCCAGTTGATGTCAGAATGAGCACTGATTGAGTGTTATTTGTGACGTCATGTGGACGTAGCACATGAAAACAATAAATTTGAAAAGATAGGAATATATGAAAATCATTGGCCTGTTGGCGTTTCGGTGTTTTTGAGTGCAAGGTCTTGTCCCTGAAACAGTTACACCGCTGAGCATAGCTAGCAAATTTTTAGAGGATTGGTGGATGCTTAGTGTTGGCAGGAAGACAGCAGCAAATTTCGGTTGCAGAGACTCAAAAGAAGGAGTCGAAGGGAAGAGGGGGCCGCAGGGAGTCTACTGGAAGACACGAATGAGTAGAGTCTTATCTGTGACGCGGAAGAAAGGAGTCTATTGAGAGTTGTGACTGCGTTCTCAAGTTGTCGTGTCTCCACTCTGTTTGCGGTTCAGAGAAGATTATGGCAAGCAGTGCTTACTGCTCCAGCTTATTAGGCAAAACTGAGTGTTGTGATTCACTTGCAAGATAGCTGCCACTGGCTTATTTATCAGCATTTCCTCATTCTGTAGAACCTTTGATTGTTGGTTCCAGACGAACAGTCACTGTGATCATCATTAACAGGCTACTGTGCCTATCGCACAGGATTAGATGTGGAATTTAATACAGCTCCGCCTCTTTCAGTAACTTCGCCGATCAGAGTGTTATCAATATGTATAGTAGCGAATATCTTTGTAACGTTCTTGTCATCGTAATTGTGTTTTACTTCATTAATATGTAAATGTTTTTATAATAAAGCATAGTGTTGTTTAAATACTGAGTTACTTATCGTTTTTTTTTGTTTGTGGTTTTAGGGCGCAAAACTTCTATGGTCATTAGCGCCCAATTTACTTATCGTAACTAGTTCATGTAAATGCTAATATTACGTCAGTTCCCCTTTTTCAGATTTTTTGCTAGAGCCGATCATTTAAAGCGTTACTAAATCTGTTGCGCACACTAAACATAGTACTGGGTCTCATGGGTGTGCTTCATTCTCAATTATTCTCAGATTTAGAGAGATTTCACTTTTTCCTCTCACATGTGAGGTTTTCCAATATTAATGACAATCACTCTGGAAATGCTATGATGATGTTGTTGTTGTTGTTGTTGTTGTTGTTGTGGTCTTCAGTCCTGAGACTGGTTTGATGCAGCTCTCCATGCTACTCTATCCTGTGCAAGCTGTTTCATCTCCCAGTACGTACTGCAGCCTACATCCTTCTGAATCTGCTTAGTGTATTCATCTCTTGGTCTCCCCCTACGATTTTTACCCTCCACGCTGCCCTCCAATACTAAATTGGTTATCCCTTGATGCCTCAGAACATGTCCTACCAGCCGATCCCTTCTCCTAGTCAAGTTGTACCACAAACTCCTCTTCTTCCCAATTCTACTCAATACGTCCTCATTAGTTATGTGATCTACCCATCAAATCTTCAGCATTCTTCTGTAGCACCACATTTCGAAAGCTTCTATTCTCTTCCTGTCCAAACTATTTATCATCCATGTTTCACTTCCATACATGGCAACACTCCATTCAAATACTTTCAGAAACGACTTACTGACACTTAAATATATACTCGATGTTAACAAATTTCTCTTCTTCAGAAACGCTTTCCTTGCGATTGACAGTCTACATTTTACATCCCCTCTACTTCGACCATCATCAGTTATTTTGCTCACCTAATAGCAAAACTCCTTTACTACTATAAGTGTCTCATTCCTAATCTGATTCCCTCAGCATCACCCGACTTAATTCGACTACATTCCATTATCCTCGTTTTTCTTTTATTGATGTTCATCTTATATGCTCCTTTCAAGACACTGTCCATTCCGTTTAGCTGCTCTTCCAAGTTCTTTGCTGTCTCTGACAGAATTACAATATCATCAGTGAACCTTAAAGTTTTTATTTCTTCTCCATGGATTTTAATACCTACTCCGAATTTTTCTTTTGTTTCCTTTACTGCTTGCTCAATATACAGATTGAATAACGTCGGGGATAGGCTACAAGCCTGACTCACTCCCTTCAAAACGATATTTGAAGACAATGAACCGAAGTTTGGTAGTTCTGACCTCACCTTCAAATATGCCTCTGTGACATCCTGTGGCGCGGAGAGGAACTCTTAAAGGGACAAACGAAATCACCGTGTGGCATTGATGACCGAATTGCAAGTCTCATTTCAGGTGACGCCGCAATGGCCGACTTGCGCGTCGGTGATGATGAAGAGGACTCTTTTAGCGGAGAAAATATCCAACCCATCCGGGAACCGAACTCGGACCCGCTGCATGGTAGGCAAATAAGTTACCAGTCAGCTAAGCAGGAGGACTTCCTGGTACAAAACTATGCTTAGGCAAAACCACAGACCTTTAAAAATGGGAAACCTCGAAATGCACCTGGTGTTCCATTACAACCCTGCAGAAACTGAAGATTGATAGGGCGTGTTAACCAATTTGGAATACCTTAATCAAGTATTGTGCACTAGAAATATAAGGTTTTATTTTTGGATAGGTGTTACTGTTACGTCTAAACCTCGTGTTTTTTTTTTCAGAAACATGCAGACATTTTAAAAATAATTGTCGTTTACTTTCAAACGCTGCAAAAAGTAACTACTGTTTTCATAATGTGTTTGGGAATGAATTTTGTACTGCATAGTATATAAAAAAGTCAACAGGAATGTTTTTAAAGAAAACCATATTTTATTTTTAAGGTCATATTTGTATAAGATTTAGGAGATGAATGCTTGGATATTTCACTGCCTTTTAGGACATTAAAATCTGAGCCCTAGTTATTAGTGACCACATGGTAGCGTTTGTATTGTCGATTGTGGAGTTTCTGTTCAGGAGTTGAAGTAAACTAATAAGGTTAGTGGCCAACCATGGCTGTCGAAAAGTAAACTAATAAGTTTAGTGGCCAACCATGGCTGGTGTCACAACCAGTCCCGCAGCAGTGCTAATGTCACCCCATCTCACGAAAATAGGAGCAGCGATAGAGGTCGTCGATGCACGTGCAGATAGCACCTCTCTGACCACATATTCGCAACTGACATCGACTGCGAAAGCGAGTGACCAGTCACCTGTTGTCCTTGATAACACCATTTCTCCAGACAAAGCTGTCAACACCGAGAATTTACCTAACACTCTCGTCGATGACCACTTGCGGATAGTGAGAGGTACAGATATTGTTGCACTGTTCCCGTACTGTAGGTGGCAAAATCTGCATTTGCGTGAAAAAAAGTTGAACATGTTGACCACTCACTGAAAGAAGCATATGGCGAGAGTTGGGAACCCATAATACACACAGAAACATAGTCGAATTTGATCGTTCTGGTGGTCCAGGTATCGTGGTTTCGGAGGAATAATGTCGCATGTGCGTACGCTGATGGAGGGGGAAGCATTAAAACAACGCCTCACCAACGTTGCGCCCAGCGTGGGAGCACGTTGCTGAGCATGTACTTCCACCCATGGTGATCACATTTCCTTTTAAGGGCCACATCCCGCCTTTTGAAATGTCCAGGGACCATCATTAACCTCGGTGGCTTCACTATAATTATTGTATTGGAATAGATGAGTCATTTCTGTTCGTCTCATTGCGTATTTCTTTCAGATACCTTTCGTACTATACTGTGGCAGGACTTGCTTCCTTCCTTCCTTTCTTTCGGACCTAGAATTCACAATTGAATGGGAGCGGTTTATTTGCATTGTAGCGTCATATTAATGCACTTTGTAATTGAGTTTGGAATGAAACGATTGTGCAGAGTCACTACTTTGTATACAACTCAAACATATCAGTATCTCGTTACAGACGCGAGAAAGTGTCACTTAAATTTTGTCAGATTTCAAGACGGCTGTTAGGGAGCATCTGCTTCAGAAAAGTCCTAATTGCCCGCTATTTGTCGCTTGTTGACATATGGAAAAATATGTCTCATAACCGGAAAAGTCAACAGAAGCAATTAAAAATTAGTCCATCAAAATATTTTAAATAGTTTCATAGCTTCGATGACTGTAGCTTCCACACGCACAGTTGCGCATGCTGGTAGTATGTTACTGGAGTATGCTAAGGTTAGGATTTGGGGCAAATTATGAAATGGATACGTCGTATTACCTTTACTTGTACACTTTTTGTCACATGCGTTACTTTATTTTTTATTTTTGTGCTAATTGATGAGGAAATTCTGTCGTTATTGATTGAATCCAAAGAGGAAGACTTCGGTGGGTTTGCAACAGGTAATTGGATAAGCGCTAGCTTCTTCATATTTTGCTGAACAACACTTAAGCGAATCTGATTAAGAGCCACCAAACAAAATATATCAACCAGATAATGCACGATGCGATGATAAGACGGTCCACGGGTATCAGCTGTCGCCTGCAGTTGTTGCTTTGCACTCCATTCATTGCTGAAGGCAATGTAACTGCAAGAAGAGGAGAAGGGCAAGATGTCTGAAGTGTAATATGGGTCTGGCTTGGGTGTGTGTGACGACCTTAGGTTGGTTAGGTTTAAGTAGTTCTAAGTTCTAGGGGACTGATGACCTGAGAATTTAAGTCCCATAGTACTCAGAGCCATTTGAACCATTTGTAATGACTGCTTTCATAACTATAAATGTCGATAATATGTAATCCCTGACGCACACAACTGCTTGAGCCCTGAATTTTTCTAAAAATACAGAAATAAATATTTTTAACCTATTGATATATCATTCTATGAATATTTCTCTTACGAAAACACACTAATTTCTAAACTTTCTTTCCAATTATAGCGGGCTGTCTGAAAGAATTATGGTTCAAGTTTCATCGAGATTTGTTACATAGCAGTGACACATAATGGAAAAGTTACTTCCGTCGTGAAGTTATCCGTAGCAGCGCAAAATTTTCTTCCCGATATGTACGATGATCATGCCATTATCAGTAATAAATGGGAAAGGGCGGTAATAATCAGATCAAAGAAATCTTCCGATAACATAATTGTGACAGACCGTATAACAACGTAAAAATAACGCATGAGTTCGCTTGATACATAAAATCAACCATCGTCGCAGAGGGCCGTTTAACTTAAATCGGTCGTCTACTTTCCTGAATGGAGCGCTAGTGAACAAATGCACGTAGCCAGCAGAGGAGGTTGCACCAGCCTCTGCGTTGGAGTATCAGATAAACGGGCCGGCACATAAACTATCCCTGCATTATCCATTAACTTGCGAGTTCATACTGCTCTAAACTTTTATGTGACATGCAGTGGACGCGCTTCAAGATTTCGTGCGCCAGCTCAATGCGAAGCACAGCTACCACAGTAATGTACATGATCTCCTGGGCGTCGGCTAGCGCCCTGAGTTACTTGACGGGATACTTGTTAATACTGCGGATCGCTCCCTGCAGACAGCTACATCGGACGGGCGGGGGGGGGGGGGGGGGGCGTGTCAGAACAATGGCGGCTGCGGTGCTGATTGTGTTTTCCGCCCCCGCGCTCGTGCATCAGGCGTGGGTGCGTGCGTGCGTGTGTAGCCGCCGCTGGTCCCCCGCCCTCCATCGGCATCCCCCGCCCCGATTACTCCCCCGTTCCGCCACCCCTTCCCGCCCCTGGCGTCACCGGCAAAGCGAGACCGCCACCCACCATTCTACGCCCCCTACAGGCACCGGATACCAGCACTTACCTTATCACATCAGTCAGCGGCGTTAATGGTAGAGATATGCAAAAAGGCATCGCACTGACCACGGCTACCGATTGCGTTTTTCATCAGCATAATATTAAACTAGAATTGTCGGTACTACTGCTCACACAGGGTGCAACAGAAATCCTCAACGAGGGGCGTGCGAAAATATTTCGGCTCATCTATAAAAGATAGTTTTAGTAGCGATCATGTTATGTTTGTGTCATGTCGGTGTGGCCGACGTGGATGTGAAGATATTGCTAATTAAGATGGATAAATTTCACCTTCTTTCTTATCTTGCGCTTTCTTTTACTCTGTGTCTTTGTTGTTCTAGAATATTATTTCTGTTTGGCCCGTAATATGAAATCTGACTGTGTTTTGCTTAATTTGCATTGCTACATCAATCGCCTTTTAACCCTAGTAGCCTATCCAAATCCTGTGTCCAGTGGATCCGGAGACAGCTTCAACTTTTAACTGCTGTATGAAAGACCTAAAACTGATCCCCCACTCATCAGGTATGCTCTTGGTTCAAACTGTTCAAATCACTCTGAGCACTATGGCACTTAACTTCTGAGGTCATCAGTCCCCTAGAACTTAGAACTATTTAAACCTAACTAACCTAAGGACATCACACACATTCATACCCGAGGCAGGATTCGAACCTGCGACCGCTGCGGTCGCGCGTTTCCAGACTGAAGCGCGTAGAACCGTTCGGCCACAATGACCGGCGGGTATTCTCTCTTCCAGTAATTAATCAGACATTAAACGTACTGTTAGCAGTTTGTATCATTAGTATTAAGTGTAAGTTACATTTTCTCTTCTATACCTCACAGGAACCTCGTCCGCAGCTCGTGGGCTAGTGGCAAGAGTTGCTGCCTCTGGATCACGGGGTCCCAGCTTCTACTCACAGCCGGGTTGGGAATTTTCTCTGCCCTGGGACTAGGTTTTTGTATTGTCCCCACCATTTCATCCTCATCATTTGTGACAGTGGCTAGATCGGACTGTGTAACAAAAATAGGACTGTGTAAAAATCTGACGTTGTACGGGCGCAAACCAAACATCATCATCAAACACAGTTACATAACCTGAGTCCGATTGCCCTTGCTGTTTATGTTGTAGTGTCATTAAATTAGATTGGGTTGCAATCAATTACTTTCCATTGTAATTAAGAGCATACATCATTGTCGCACATACGCATTGTTGTGATTGCAGAAAATGCATTACTATAACTTGCAACTCACTTCAGCTGTCACACAACGTTCTACTATGTTGTGTAAGAGAGAGAAATATCGCATTAGATGGTTACGAGTGTGTGAATCAGTATACAAATGTTTTAAGACTTTGTAAGATTTTTAAGACACACTCTTCCTGGTCTCTTGGACACCGTATCTCTCCATCAGAGGATGACCATGTGTTATCAGCATGACAGATGCCCGACACATAATACCTTACGAGCACAACGAATTCTGGACAGTAAATACCCTGGTAGGCGGATTGGCCTGCCCGATCTCCGAACCTTACACAGTTATATATTTTTTCTGCGGTGAACAGTCAAGTATGCTGTCAACCAAAATGTTCCAACAACAAAAGAAGACATGCAGCAACGCACCACTGATGCTTGTACTGCCATCACAGAGGAAGTAGTTGCATAATGTAGGGCGTCCTTCATCCACAATGTGACCCTGTGTATGAATGCCAATGGTCACCATTTTGAGCATGTGATGTGAACGCTGTCTTTTTCATGGAGCTGTACTGTCACAGAAAAGTTACTACACAGGCCATGTTACTTCTGTACTGTTGTAAGTATTGTAATACGGTACTGTACAGCAATTAGATCCAATTACTGTACAGTGAAGTACTGTTGCAGTCAGTGTTTATTGGTAATTTGTAAAATGTTTAAACGCTCCTTAAAGAGTTTAAACGATTTAGTGAGTGAAGTGCAATGAATTGATTTGCGCACCTATTAATTTCGTGGATAAAATGATAATGTGATACATTTTTCAATAGCTCTTGGAGAGGGTGAATGTATTCTTGAATAAAATGCAAATGATTCGGTCTAAAAATTTAACCTCTACCCCCTATCTCCCACATTTGTGGGGATGCACAACACGTATACCCTCAGCAAGAACTATCCGATGTTGTCAAAAGACACTGGCTGAAAGTGTCTTTCATTTAACGCATCAGAAAAAAGTTATTTTGGGCAAGAAAGATAAATGGGACACCGGTATATATGTTGCTCCAAATTCTATCCTATAGAAAAAAAGCCCCCCACCCCTCCCCCCCTTCCCCCCCCCCCCCGCCAGTGTGAAATAAAACGCCTGTACACTAATTGGTGAAATTTATACCAGTAGCAAGGGAAATAATCACTTACCCCTCAAACATGCTTGCGATTTATTTATTCCTTTAGTCATTGTGAATGAAATTGAGAGAAGTACAAATGTAGAGGCAAGAAGAGTTTGTGTACCAAGAAAAATGAAATGGCATGATGTAATTAGAGAAGAAATGTTAGTCTCCTGGGGAATTCTGCTTCATAGAGAAGGAACTTCTGTTGGACTTGATTTAACCGTTTACGATCAGCAGATCTAGTAAATTCCTTCTACAGATATCCATATACCTTGATATGGAGAATTTCGTGACTCTTCTTCAAACATAAAACAGCAGTAGCAACAGCAACAGTATAGTGAGTCGTCAGAAGAGAAGGTGTTCAGTGTGTCCTGCTCAAAATGACAACAAAACAGGGCAGTGTGCTTTAAGTGCACAAAAGATGTGTGCCAGGACCATAAAAGTGTGGTGAGCAACAGTTTTGAAAACTCTGAAGATTTTCAGTATAATGATTTGTTCGTTGTCAAAATCATAATCATCGATCCGTGAACAGTTTGTGATAAACAACAGTGGTGGTTTATGTTTCCGTTTTCATAATGTAATTAATTCAAAGAAAATTACTCAGGATTAAAAAGTACACTTTTTAACGTAATACAACTATTAGAAATGATCTGACCTGTGTTATATTACACTGGCAAACTTTGAAACATTAAAACATGCATTTCCCAAACGAAAGAGGTTGGGAGGGAGGGTGGGGGGGGGGGGGGAGGTAGTCGGAGGCCCTATTGTCATGTGCAAGTTTCTGAGGCGCAATTTTAAAATATGAAGACAGGATACTGTAGTCTGATCAGGAATTAAGTAAGTACACCCCTGCAGCATGGCTGGGGTACCGAAAGTGTAACGAATAAACGAAGGACGTATAGAATAAAGCAGGAAGTAACTTCAAGGGTTGGCCTTATTCAAAACAATTGAAACGCCGAGAAAGAATAGCAGGCTGGTTCAAATGGCTCTGAGCACTATGCGACTTAACTTCTGAGGTCATCAGTCGCCTAGAACTTAGAACTAATTAAACCTAACTAACCTAAGGACATCACACACATCCATGCCCGAGGCAGGATTCAAACCTGCGACTGCAGCGGAAAGAATAGCAGGATGTCTCCCAATGAGATCACCAACCTTTCACGTTTAATATCTCTTTCGACTTAACGCATAGTGGCGTGAACTTTTTAATGGGAGAACTACTCAGAACGGAGGTGAAATCGTTGGCTGATTTACCGAGGGGCAATTTGAGTTGCGTTATCCCCTCTGAAGGAGGCCAAGAATGTGGTAGAACCAGCGAGTAGAGAAGTCTTCTTCTCCGATTCTCATGAAGGCGCTTAAAACAGTATCCAGGAGAAGTTCTACCACCTCTTATTTTCTTGTATTTATCTCACAAACAAGATGTACTATAATGAAATTGAGACTACCGTCTTATATTGATGATCGCAATTCGTATTTTTATCCAACGCAGTCTAATTTCGAAAAACTATTATTCAAAAATGGTTCAAATGGCTCTGAGCACTATGGGACTTAACATCTGTGGTCATCAGTCCCCTAGAACTTAGAACTACTTAAACCTAACTAACCTAAGGACATCACACACATCCATGCCCGAGGCAGGATTCGAACCTGCGACCGCAGCAGTCTCGCGGTTCCGGACTGAGCGCCTAGAACCGCTAGACCACCGCAACCGGCAAACTATTATTCGTTTATTATCGTGTCAGAAGTACAAAAGTACATAATCAATAAAAGGAAATCAATCGTTGACATCAGTTTATACATTTATTGACCAGAAATTCGTCATATTGTGTGGATTTGGTTCTAATAGCTCTGAGCATTGTGGGACTTAACATCGGAGGTCATCAGTCCCCTAGAACTTAGAACTACTTAAACCTAACTAACCTAAGGACATCACACACATCCATGCCCGAAGCAGGATTCGAACCTGCGGCCGTAGCGGTCACGCGGTTCCAGACTGAAGCGCCAATAACCACACGGCTGTGTGCATTCGGTGTCGTCCTCATGAGGCCTCTCATGGTGCATGTTGATGGAGGTGAGGAACACCTTAGTGATAGTTGTTAGTCTGCAGAGTACCATACATGCAAAAAACTGAATCCATAGGAAGGCCCTGCTTCTATAGGTTAGTCTTGCATTTCATGGTACTAGAACGTAGTCTGTTGAGTCCCTTTCATGTAGTCCACTTCTCTGAGTCCCCACAGGGTGCTCTTCTTTTTGGAACCATCCGTTTCTCCAGATTTCGACATTTCCACCACAACTTTGAAATTTTTACTTGTTATGATGTTCCTATAAGACCTTAAGTAGTTGCCAAGATGCTCTTTCTTCATTACATCCTTGGATGGGATGGCTGAGAGACATATGAATCATAGGCTTCCGTATCATAGCTTCCTTTTTCTCGTATCTAGAAGGTCTCATTATGCGCTATAATATGTTTATGGCATGGCTGGACATGTACCATACCGAAGAGGCATCTTCAGCACGAGTAACACAGAACTAGCGCCGTACTTTTCACTGTTCGTAAGTGAGTACCCCATGTGGTACTTGTCATTTTCCGCGCTATATTGTTTATGGAAGACACTTTCTGTTTCTTTCTGTTTCATATTTAGGCAATGTTACTTACATATAAGCGTATGGTCCAGAGTGAATCCCATATATTTTGGAGTCTAACAGTGACCAAGTGCGATTACTTTTCACAGATGATTCGAAGGATTTGAGCTGCTTGTTTTTTCGTGGAGTGGAAGCCCAGGTCTGAGTTTTTGAACAGTAATGCACAGTCATCGGTATAGACAAAACTCTGAGTTCCTTCAGGTAATAGCTGATTGTTAGTGTAGATATTGAATAACATTGGTGCGAGCACACTGCCTTGAAGTAACCCTTTCTTCTGTATTCTCCATCTGTTTCTTTATCTCTGGAATTCAAGAAAGTATCTCCGGTTCTGGAGAAGGTTTCTGATGTAGCACACGAGGCTGAAGTCTTTGGTAATGCCCTACATTTACTATAAGGAGCTGATGATTATAAGCATGTCCGAAGGAACAGGCACTGCAGTGACTACAGCCGTCAAAAAAAAAAAAAAAAAAAAAAGTAGGAAATATATTCACAGTTGCCGTTATCAACCACCCTCGGCTGTATATTTGAATGACGATATTTGAAATTTTTGTTGGACGAGGGCTGGACCCCGGATTTCCTCCATTACACTAGTGGTCGCCTTAATCACATGGGCTGGGATCGTAACCCGAGGCGTGGTCACAGTGTCGCCTTCCGCGTCACGGTATCGAGTAGGGCACTCCATAAGTAATTAATAAAATATTGCCTATACTTCCGTACAAACTTACACTGACGTTCTTGTAAGTAGTTCGAAAAGTCCAATATATCTTTAGGTCCATCGTGAAGTAAATATTTCACCGTGTGCCCAAGGACCCACGTGACTGCGTCGGTTTTGGAGCGCGGGAAATACAGTTCATCTGGAAAAAGTAGAAGCCGAGGTGCGATATGTTCCGAGGCCACCCACCGAAAGTACGACAGAATTTGTCGCACCAAACACCGTACGTCCTCTACTGCGCCACGTCAGAGCCGGCGCTCGTCCGTGTCTGGTATTTGGCATTCCGCACATAATGGCGAGTCCGTCAGTTGTATCTTGTGGAGGCGCAATGGGGTAATCTGTTTACCTTTGACTGTGATGTCTCATTTTTACGGACTTCGAGCATTATGGAATAGCTGTAGGTCAGCAACTCCTGTTAATCAGTACAATAAAAAGCAGTCAAAAGTTGCAGGTTTCACAACGAACAGTTACAGTGCATGCAGATAACTGATATTTTAATGCGCTATAACTGTTAGTTCACACGTTTTTGACAAGGTTTTTACATTTTCGGAAATACCATTTTTGACAATATTACTATGATCTGAAAATGGGTCCCCACCTGAAAAAAATTGTCGAGTGAACAGAAAAAGTGAAATTTGCAACTTTTGATTAGTTTTTCGTTGTACGTGATGTACTATGTCGATCGGAAATCTGTATCCGGTATAACTAGGTGTATCGTCCGCCAAACCACTTTTCTATTAACATATTGGTTCTTAGTCCCCACGACACTTGTAGGCTCCTCTGTTGTAGGACACAATACATCTCCCGTCGGTGATTCTGTCATACGGACATAACTGTGTTCAGTGTAAAAGTGATCGAAGTAGTAGAAAGGCTGGAGTACGTTTTGCATCGTCAATGGGGGCGTAAGGGAGGGCGGAGCCTAGGACTCCAACAGCAAAGCAGTCAATCTTTCCTGGCGTTGGTGCCACAGCTGGACGTGCGACTCAACAAACAGGTCAATATTGACGAAGTTTGTCCTTTGAGGACTGTCGAGGGTCCACAGTCAAAGGTTGGAGATCTGGACCCGAATTTGTTGTAAATGAGCGGTGGTAACTAAGGGCTGCAGTGCACCGTATGTCGTCGTGAAACTGTTACTCCGAGATTATTAATAGTACCATTAAGATGCAGGTTGTCGAAACACGCTGGAGTCAACCCGTCTCCTACATTCATGGCGACCAAACTGGTGACGTTGAGAAAACTGACGGTAGCCATTCCGTAGTTGGCAATCCATTCTACTGCGTTTGATACATCAGTTGCGGAGCATGAGAATCAGGTCGCCTGCATATGCTGTACAGCGAAATGTGACGCCAAAAAAGATTAGACCAGTGAGGCGTTGACGGAGGCCACAGAGCACCGATTCCAGAGCCAGAGCGTAGAGTAAGATCGACAGGGGCAGCTTTGTTGACGCACCGATCTGGAACTCGGGAGGGACTGCGTGAAACGCCCATTGACAGCAGCTTGGAGGTCGCTCCTCGGAGGGGGTGAATCACGACGTCTATGAATTGCTGTGGGTATTGAATGTGTTGGAGAACGGACGTCAGGTACAAGTGATCCACTCAGTCGAGATCTTGGCTAAAATCTAGTGATGCCACCACTCTCGGGATGCGGCGTGTCCTCGCTAGCCCTATTATGTCTCGGTATTGACACAGTGATGTGTGGATGTTACTGGTACCCCCTACGGAAGCCTGATCTGGTGAGAAGACTTGAGGCACTGTCGGTCGTATACAGTTTGCTAACAGTTGGTGAATATCTTCATGTCGCAGTTGACTGTCAGCGGGCGGTGATCATGTATTCAAGCGCTACTTGTCGGATTGTGAACCAATATAGTCATTGCTTCTAGAAGACGGCGCGGAGCAGTACGACGGGGCACATAAGTTTCCGACAGATGTCTGTCAACTTGGGGGTCAGTAAACACTGAAAAGTTCTACAAAATTCAACAGGGAGTCGGTCAGGGCCTAGGACGATCGTTTAAATATGGCGTCGATACTTCGTCTTCTGTAATTTCGTTTAATAATTCAGTTTGTAAGACCTGTGTAATAGTGCCATAAACCAATGACGGGACTTCTGTCACCGCCGTCGTGTTGTAACATTGAGCAGAATATTTTCGTGCGTAATGGTCGAAGGAAGTTACACCAATACCGCGTTGTGTGGTGAGGCATAGCCGTCCACAGTGGTGATAACCTCGGTCAGCGCCCTTGGTCGCAGTTTACGTTCTCAAATGACTTGCTACATGGTGGTTCCTTCCAGTGTTGTTCTGTCATGTATTCGTGCTCGGACGATCGTCCCTTCGAGGTGTCGGCACGTATGGGCTACGATCCATGCTTTTGCAAGGTATATTTTCATCTGTCGTTCTGGTGTGGTTGGAAAGGAGGCACATTCTCGAAGTGCGGTGAAATAAAAATCAAGGATGCACCAAGCAGCGGTCTCACGATTGTACCCAATCAAGGTTCTCCGTAGGGTCAGCTTGGCGTAGTTCAACCACCAACTGATCGACGTAGGATACGTTGTGAGACGGCGGATTCGGAAACTCCAAGTGCCCTCGATGGCGCGCTGACAATCCGGAGAAGCGAGATGAGCGAGGTTTAACCTCCATGGATGTCGGCTGCGCCACACCCTTTGGCGACGATGAGTGATGGTACGTATGTAGGCCTCGTGATCAGAGAAGGCTACAGGCCACACATCCGTCTTGCTGACTGTTGGCGTGAGAGAACGGGAGATGTAAACCCTATCAATGTTACTAGACGAGTGACTTGTGAAATGAGTGAATACTGGTCGATTTCCTTGGATATGTTCGCATGTATCTACCAGCTGGAGATCACTGATGAGTGTCCCAAGTTCGAGGCGTAGTGAATAGCGTGGCAGCTGATCTTTATGTATTGGGTGCTATTTAAATCACCTCCTAACACCAAGTCGTCATGTCTGCCCCAAAAAAGTAGTGCTACTCCTTCAGCGAAGCAGAGCGATCGGTTGCGATTGCGATTCGTTCCGGAAGGGGCATACACAATGATGAAATAGACGCCTAATACCGTTGTGGCCATTCCTCTAGGGTCGAGGAGACATCGCACTTCGGGAGCTTCGAGGTCCTCCCTGTGGGGAATTATGACGCCACTTTCAGTTTGTGAGGCGTGGGACACTTGAGTTGTATAACCATACAAACCGAGGAAATCGTCGACGAAGGCCTCTTGGAGGAGGAAAACGTCTAGATCTGCTGCACTGAGCATGTCTTGGAGCAGCGACAACTTCCCATCTGTATGAATGGTGTCAACGGTGATGGTCGCTAAGCACTAGGTGTGTAGATCGTCTCCTGCAGCGCTGGCCGCCTTCAGCGTCGCCGTAAATGTTGTGACCTGTCATCTGCAGGCTGAGTCTGCAATCATCTACTGCTACTCGGTAGGACCGAGATGTGCGAGAAGACACCCCTCTCGTCATCCACCACAACGGGCATAGAATCTTCTTCAGTATCGTCTGCGCAAGGTCGGTGAGTTAATCGTGGCTGCGGTAGGACACTTGCGAGCTAAGTGAATAATGGTGAATCCGCCGTTGTTTCCTGATGTGTACAGGTGGTGGGAGCTGTTCTTGTGATCTGCTTTCTCGAGAGAGCGGAAACTGTTGTGCCGAAGTCAGGGAAAGCAACAGTTCAGGGCGACACTGTATCATCCATGTTTCCCGTCGCGTCGGCCGCTTAGTCGCCAACCGAAGAAGACGTCTGTAGGAGGCAATCGTCGCAGGATGTACGACGTCGATTTTTTAAGTTTTTTCAATGTACTGTTTTCAGACGTGAGTTTCTGTGTCCGAATGAGTGTGTGGTTCCTGAACTGCATCCCCATCAGGGAGAAAAGCGGAGGTCTGTACAACCCTACCGTCGAGTTCGCCCGAATCTTCCTGTGAGTCGATGGGCGACCTCCTTCAATCTGTGTCGACTCTGTAATGGCGACGGTCAATCTTGAATGAGCTATCGGTTTGCAGTCTAACGACCCCAGTCTTCCAAGTGGTCTTCCGTCTGTCATGACAGTCGACAATATCACTAATGCGTAATTGAGGAGGAAGGCCAATATTGTATGGTATGACGCCTTCTCACCTGACAGGCTTTGCGTAACTCGACGTGGAATACGAGGTGCATTCAAGTTCTAAGGCCTCCGATTTTTTCTCTCCGGACTGGAAAGAGATAGAAACATGCGCATTGTTTTAAAATGAGGGCGCGTTCATTGTCAATACGTCCCAGAGATGGCAGCACCGTACGGCAGATGGAATTTTACCGCCAGCGGCGAGAATGAGAACTGTTTTAAATACTTAAAATGGCGACGTTTTCCTTACTTGAACAGCGTGCAATCATTCGTTTTCAGAATTTGCGTGGTGTGAAACCAATTGAAATTCATCGACAGTTGAAGGAGATATGTGGCGATGGAGTTATGGATGTATCGAAAGTGCGTTCGTGGGTGCGACAGTTTAATGAAGGCAGAATATCGTGTGACAACAAACCGAAACAACCTCGGGCTCGCACAGGCTGGTCTGACGACATGATCGAGAAAGTGGAGAGAATTGTTTTGGGGGATCGCCTCCAGAGTTGGTGTTTCTGTGGGGTCTGTGCACACAATCCTGCATGACGACCTGAAAATGCGGAAAGTGTCATCCAGGTGGGTGCCACGAATGCTGACGGACGACAACATGGCTGCCCGTGTGGCATGTTGCCAAGCAATGTTGACGCGCAACGACAGCGTGAATGGGACTTTCTTTTCGTCGGTTGTGACAATGGATGAGACGTGGATGCCATTTTTCAATCCAGAAACAAAGCGCCAGTCAGCTCAATGGAAGCACACAGATTCACCGCCACCAAAAAAATTTCGGGAAACCGCCAGTGCTGAAAAAATGATGGTGTACATGTTCTGGGACAGCGAGGGCGTAATCCTTACCCATTGCATTCCAAAGGGCACTACGGTAACAGGTGCATCCTACGAAAATGTTTTGAAGAACAAATTCCTTCCTGCACTGCAACAAAAACGTCCAGGAAGGGCTGCGCGTGTGCTGTTTCACCAAGACAACGCACCCGCACATCGAGCTAACGTTACGCGACAGTTTCTTCATGATAACAATTCCTCATGCTCCCTACTCACCTGACCTGGCTCCTAGTGACTTTTGGCTTTATCCAACAATGAAAGACACTCTCCGTGGCCGCACATTCACCAGCCGTGCTGCTATTGCCTCAGCGATTTTCCAGTGGTCAAAACAGGTTCCTAAAGAAGCCTTCGCCGCTGCCATGGAATCATGGCGTCAGCGTTGTGAAAAATGTGTACGTCTGCAGGGCGATTACGTCGAGAAGTAACGCCAGTTTCATCGATTTCGGGTGAGTAGTTAATTAGAAAAAAATCGGAGGCCTTAGAACTTGAATGCACCTCGTACAAGCCGAAAATACGTGACCCTCTTAGCCACAACCAGAACAAGTACGAAGTTGTTCATCGTACTTCACGATTGCTCGACATCCACCTATGTCTATTTAGGACAGCATGTGTTTTGTTAAGTCAATTTTAACTTGCCGCTCGGCATTGAGGACCGGGTACATCTCAGAGGTGTTCCATTTTTCGGCCACGTGGCTAATTACAGACCCATACAGTTGGAAGGCCGCACTATGTCTGGCAGCACTTCAGATGGGAGTTCGAAAACTCGTAGTGTGCATAATTCTAGTCCTGCATGATCAACAGTAACTGCTCCGACGTAACAATTAGAGTGTTTGAAATTCAGAGGGTTCGCACATCTACTCATAACAGCGACACATATCGCGTCATCGACAGATTTAACGTAGATGACGCTACTTGTGGTGGATTAATGGATACTGAGGATGTGTTGTGGTGTTATTTGAACTTCGTTATAGATGACACGTTCGATATCAAAGGCTCGTGGTCTTGCGCGTTCGGGCTTGAAACTGATATTGACAGTAGATTTTCTTTAGGAATGAGTCATAGCGGCACAAAGTCAACGGACGCGAGTACTAGCTACGGAGAGGAAGTAAATAAACTATTCGCCCTCGCAACTCTGCGGGCGGGGCGCAAACAAGACTTCCACGCTGCTCACCTGCCGAAGGCAGACTGCTCCGCTTCGCCATTCGAGTACGATTCATGCCCAGTCTCAAACTTCCATACGTCGTTGTTCATGGGTCACAACCTGCACTCGTTAGTAATGTATATTCCCGTGCAGGAAGGATATATTTCTTAAGAGTCAAGGGCCTAGTATTGGCGAATAAATACGAAACAGCAGTCCCTGTGTTAGTAAGAAGTACGATGTAACGTTCGTTCGGACATGCATACGTAAATACGAATTGACAGTGCATGGGAAATTAACAAGTACGTCGTAATTTTCATTCAGGCATGCATGCATGCGGAAGATTACATCATACTACTTAGTAACACTGGCACTACTACGTCTTATTTATTCGCCAGTACCAGGACATCCACTCTCAATAAGTATGTCCTTCCTGGTCGGAAATGTTGTTGTTGTTGTGGTCTTCAGTCCTGAGTCTGGTTTGATGCAGCTCTCCATGCTACTCTACCCTGTGCAAGCTTCTTCATCTCACAGTACTGGACGGAAATATGAGTAACGAACGAGAGCAAGTTGTGACACATGAACAACGACATGTGAAAGTTTGGGTTAGGACTTGATTCGGGCTCGGATGGCCGAAGCAGTTAAGGCAACCACTCGCGTAAAGCGGAAAATCCGGATTCGAGTCCCTATGCAGCACAAACTTTCATTGTCGTCATTCCAGTACACAGGCGAAGTGGTTTATATTCGCTACTGTGAATACATATCGTGTAAGCTGTTGATCACTGTATCGTAAGCCGCAGACAAATAAAAGAGTACAGCCTGAAACGAGCTGTCTCTCGAAGTCGTCCTCGATGTGCTGTGTCAGGTTTAATATCTCTGATGTACAGATTTTGCCTTTTCTGAGACTAGCTGGCTGTGATATAAGAAAGGCCTCCACCTTTCCTAACAGTCTATGAAGGATGAGCATCGCCAGTACTTTGTAGAGCTGAAAGAGCAAGGAACTAGGTCTATCGCGATACAATGACTTCCGTCTCCAACCCTGATATGCAGATGACCGCTCTGCTTGAACAACGTGTCAGTGCAGGAGTTACACCCTCTAGACACAAAAAATGATGTTTCCATGACTTACATTCCATTGTTGATCCCCAACGCTGTAGCCATTATTTACTGTAGAACCAGTTGACCGCAATGGCACCAGTTGGTTACATCCACGCCGTAGGCCTGCAGCAATTACGGGTATTTCGATGGTCGGCTCCTGTGTACAGATGAAGAGCTCTCGATGGAGAGTGGTGGTCTAACCGCTGATTGTGTTTGCAGGAGGCGGCTGCATCACATCCATCACCCACCCTGACGGCGAGCCAGCGCAGCTTTACGTTCGTATGTTCTGGTCGAGCCACTGCGTTAGTGGAGCTCGCCAGCAATTCTGTTACTGCACGTACCATTAGCTCCGTCTACGTAATTACATTCGTGGCACCAGGACCCGTTCATTATACTCCGAAGCATTTAGATCCAACAGCAACGCGACTGCCTAGCCTTTTGTATCGTGTTAGACGACCGACTCTTGGTTCGTGAAATGTTTTCCTTGATGATCTGTAATACGAAAACACACCTGGGCTGGTCGGAACTGTAGGAGTTTTGGCGCGATAACCAATAATTATGCTTTCTCTCGAGCCAGGATTCACTTTTTGATCTGAAACTGGGTAATGTTGAAAATAACGCTCAAGATTGTCTCAGATGTCTGGAATGTAACAGCTGACTTAAAGTAATGCTCTACTTGTTGATTGCTATGCACGGACAACACACCCACAAACCTGACCTCTAAAACGCATACTCCGGAAAATTTAGGTATTTCCAATTGTGAAAACTTGTTGCAAGATACAACATGGCTGTACCTAGAAACGAAGATTCCATGGAAATTTTAGAAACGTTGCAATCGAGAAAATTTTTCAAAACTAAGGTTTATAATAAATCTGTTACACTATTATTGTAATATAAATCAGTTATCAAGAAATGAAATCAAATGAAGAAGAAGAAGAACATATTATCAAAAAGCGGTTACATATCAAATATATTTAGAAACTGAAGCTACTGGAACGTACCATAAATTTCCATTTTCTAGACTGGAAAAGCTCTCAAAATATTAACGAAGCTCAGTTAGTTTGCAAATATCCCATGTTCCATGGTTTCTGTCTCAAAATACGAGACGGTGTACGACCGAAGAGGTGTGGCTTAACCGTTCACACGTTAAATAACTAGTTTTAGAACACAAAGAATTTTATTTGTCTTAAAATTCTGTAACTGAAGAGTTAACAACATATTCCAGATAGCTTTAATATTATACAGCAGTTAAGTGCGTAGTACTCGAAATACTTACAAACGCTGTACAGAACAGAACCTCAAGTCTAGCAACAACAAAAGCTGTAGAAAATGGCGTAAACTGCTGATAGCAGTCTCGTTCGTGTGATTCTAAAACCAGTCTCTGAAATGAAGTACTGACCAAACAATATCATGTGTTTCGTGGTTGCCAGATTTTAGGTGAACACCCGCACCTACTCTTCAAAATTCTAAGTTAAAAATTCAACTTTAAACTCTCTTTCGGCACCTCATTTGCTTTACATTATTTCGAGCATAATTCAAAGATGCATCAAATGTTTCTCTTACTTTTATACAAAGCATTTCACAAAGTATTTGACAGCTTTTTCTCAAAAATTTTTTCCTACCTTTTAACGTTTTGTGTAGAAAGCTTGAAATATAACGTGTTTATGACTCCGATTATTTTGAATCAATCTACTTTTTTCGCAAAAATAGACCTCAAACCCGTCAATTGGCTACCTTATTTGTTCTTTTCGCACTCTTCCTTTGGCTATGAAAATTTTGACAAAATCCATAGTGGAATTTATATTGCTCAAACAGACCAAAAACTATCACCTCCATTAGTAACCATTGAGTCTTTCCCTATTATTGTCACCAATGATGGAGACGGCAAAACAACCAGTTAAGAGTACGGTAAAAATTATTAAAGCTTTGTTGTTCTACACACACTGATACAATTTACACGAAAAGTAGGAAAAAGCGCATCCTTCGGTGGACTGAAAATCTCACTCATTTTTTAGTACATTTACTTTTTAATGCTTTCTGTTGATGAGAACACCAGTCAGATTCAGATTAACTGGGTTTTGCACAGTCACAATGCGAAACACAGATATTTCTTTCATGTAGACTTTGTCTCCTGGATTATCACACACTTGGGGGCAAACTTATTCAACTGCTTGTCATCTAACAAAACACAAGAAATTGGAAATTAGTAACTTCCCTCGTTGGCCACCAATTCTAAAAATAGTGTGTTTATCTAGAATCGTGGACTGCAAATATCTGTTAGACGCAAAGTATGTAATAGTGTCCATGGTAAAGCTGAGGCACTGGTGTAATAAGTAGGGTCCAGAACCTAAAAATATCTTTTAGCCGACTCATAAATTACAACGCATTTTCAGTAACCTGCACTATGAAGGTGGGGGTACTTTATGACCACAACAAAAAATGTAGATTTTTCTGTTGTTGACGTTACTCACGACAAAATTTTAAAGAGATATTTTTGTGTCAGTAACGCCCTGAATTGAAAATACTGAATATGACATTCATTGTGAAAAGTGGCAAGTGCACTATGACTTAAATTTTTGAGTTAAGTTTAACTGAAAAATTTAAAATTCCGTATGCAGGGTGAGTCACTAAGTATTGCCACCTCGAATAACTCCGAAAGTATGATAGCAGCTGAAACGTTTGTGGGACAAATGTTGCACGGGACAGCGGTGAACATAATATGACGCTGGTTCTTTGTTGCCAAGTAGGTTCGCTTCAGAGATATGAAGATCAACTTTGTTTTTTTAATGAGATGCTATAGTGTGGTACTTATTTCCTGATAGTGGCTATTGAGACTAATCCAATGGTTCAGTAACTTCTTTGAAGGTCTTTGAAGGTCAACGAAGGTCACAATGGTGTCAAGAACGTCCATTTACAGAAGGTGCTCCAAGTATTGCTGTGCTGCAATCTTCTTATCATGGTTGAGTGGTATTACTTATCACATAGGCACTTATCGAAGCATATGCTCTGACGATTCTCTCTCGTATATCCTGCAAATAGTAAATATTCACCGAATATCTATCTATCTAACGTGCCATTGACATGTAAACACCATTCGCCCGTTTCGCAATACAACACTAACAGGAACGGTAAGACTAGCATAGTCGAATCAGGCGAATGTGAATGATGTATTCCTTCGAAGAACAAGTCGATATGCTTCTCATTTACGGAGAATGCCAACGACATTCAGTGAGAGCTAGAAACGTATGAGCTGAAAGATTTCCTCGACGTACTCACCCTACACGTCGTACATTTAAGTACACGTATGATAAATTGAGAACAACTGGATCTTAATCGCATCGGAAACATATCCAGCAAAGGAAAGTTACTAACAAGGAAATGAAAATTGGTACTCTTGCCACTGTGGTTCGAGATCCTTGTGTTAGTTCGCGTCAAATCGCAAGGGAAACTGGCATGAGGCAGAGTAGTGTTGTTCGTGTTCTGCACCGCCATAAATATCATCCTTGCCATATCAGTCTCCACCAAGAATTAACTGGTACGGATTGTATGCGTTGGATTGAATTGTGCCGATGGGCTTAATTTCAGATGCAGAGGGATGACACATTTATTAATTTGATTTTAATTACTGATGAGGCTACATTCACGATACATGGAAATGTTAATTTGCATAACATGCATTACTGGGCAACAGAAAATCCAAGTTGGCTGCGGCACGTTGCACACCACATCGATGAATGTATGGTGTGGGACTGTGGAGGACAGAATTAGAGGCCCCTATTTCATCGAAGGAAATCTTAATGGTAGGAAGTACACCACATTCCTGCAAGAAACATTAGATCTGTAATTACAGGAAATACCTTTAGCAACAAGGAACGGATTGTGGTATGAACACGATGTGTGTCCGGCACATTTTTCGCCGATGGCTAGAAATCAGTTCTAGAGACACTTCCCAAATAGTTGGATTGGACGCGGAGGAGATGTGTCGTGGCCGGCTCGTTCGCCAGACTTGACGCCTCTGGATTTTTTCTTGTGGGGGTTTGTAAAAGACATTGTTTATAAAGACGTTCCAATTACACCTGAAAATATGCGAGAGAGAACTGTCAGAGCATGTGCTTCGATAAGTGCCAATATGATAAGAAATACCACTCAGTCCATGATAAGAATATTTCAGCACTGCATTGATACCGATGTTCATCGCTTCGAACACCTTCTATAAATGGACATTCATACTACCTTTGTGACCATCGACCTTCGAAGACCTTACTGTTACACATCATTGCATTCGTCTCGATAGCCGCTATCAGAAAATAAGTACCAAACTATAGCATCCCTTTAAAAAAAGTCGACCTTCATATCTCCGAAGCGCCCCCAGCTAATAACAAAAAACCAACGTCATATCATGGCCCTCGTTGTCCCATAAACTTTTCAGCTCCTATCATACTTGCGGAGTTATTCTTGGTAGCAACAGTTAGTGACTCATCCTGTATATGATATCTGGTAACAGAATTCATTGAAAACGATAGATTCATTCTCTGAATTTTAAACTATAAAGTAGATGACCAGATTACAATGTTTCCAAATGAAGAGCATAATTTCTCCCGAGAAATCTGAAGATCCAGTGAAACGCCTCACTTAAAATTTTGGCGAGAAGGACCGTTTCTAAATCAGCGCACGCTCTACGAGGTATTAGTGCCACACAGGAATGTTCCGTTGTTCGTTCCTCCATATTTCTTAGATTGTCTATCCTGTCATTATGCCACAACAGCTAATGGACACACTATATCCTCCTCCACCAAGGCACAGCAGAAGTACTTCCCAACACCAAGCTAAACTTATATTCTCATGCAGTGCAGTGAACAGGAACAGAGTACAAACTACTGATCAGAAAGGGCACTTATTAATAAAGTAGAACACATGTTACACGTACACTTCCAGTGGGCATTTTATAACACATTTTAATTCAAAATAAGCGAAAATTAATGTGTTATCTAATGAAGTTAAGAAGTTCTAGAAATAATGAAAGAGGTACGAAAGCCAACGTGTACCTTTCAGTACGTCGCTAAATATAATTCTGAATCCTACAGTTTAGCATAAAGCCGAAACATTACTTCCTGTCGTCAGTGAATGACTTCTTGAAACGAGTGAAATAATGGGTCTAAGTCTTTAAATTTCAGGCTACCTCAAAACTGACATCCACACGAACACATCCAATAAACGCTTGTACAGTAAGATGGGAAACATTACCGAAACAGTTATCCACGGGAGGTGATGGGGCAGTTGGAAGTGAGCACAACATGAGAAATGAACGTGTAAACGCTAATCTCTATTCAAACTGGATACTACACAAAAATATGGAAACATCAGAAACGAAACACATTACCATTCCTAATACGTTATAGGAAAACCGTTGGCATACCGTATAGTTATCGGGGAAGTCTTATACTATTCTTCCAGCAAAATAACGGCAACTTCAGGTAACGACAATGTAGGTTGACAGCGATCAAGCATTCAACTCTTGAACGTAGAACACAAAATCTTAATAATATTTGAAACATCGAACCCTTAAGCTTCCTTGGTTACTGAATCACCCATTACACGAGCACCAACAATTTCCCACAATCGAACTCACCTAGACTCATCCTAATGCTCTAACAACTACACAGATCATTGTTCTGACCATGACTGACACTCGCAACTAATAGAGGACAATGCCTTTTGTAGTCAAAAGCCACAGCACAACCCACAGGGTAGGGAAGCATCTGCATTTATGGTCATATATTTCTCGCTGATTTCCATAATTTTGTCCACTCCCTGTAGTTTACATGAATGAGCATCAGTTAATGAATGAACAGACACGCTTCATTTAGTTCACACTTCTTGATAATGATAAACGTCATTTTCCCATATCAGTTTTTATATGTTCTTCAGGATAATTGATTAGCGTATGTTTAGTACTAGCATTAATTCCTTGGGAGAATGTAAATCCTTTGCTGTTTGTGCTTGTATTATCATAAACAACATCTTTACCAGTTATACGGTATTATTATGAACAACATCTTTATCAGTTATACTATACAGTGGCTTGATAATCCGAATCATAGGTCGTAAAATGAATAATTACGGAAACAAGCTGCAAAAAAGTGTGTTCTTTGTCTTGTATGTGTGTTTTACATTTAACTGCAATAAGAACAAAAAGAACGAGTAAAGCGGTAGGTCATTTGAAGCTAATGGAGATTCATATTCTGAATGAATATTCAAAATGCCACCGCTAATCAGAAATTGCCCTTCGATGCCTTTGTAACTCTATTTCCATAAAATTTTTTTCTTTGCGTCCAGTTTTACGATTTAATTATTACCGATGACCATAATGCAGCAGTTATTAATCAGCAACTTTGTTTCGTAATTTGTAACATATTGATCACTTACGTTATGTTGGCCAATTAATTCTGTGCTTGCTCCAAAAATTACAGCTTATCATTATCAGAATAACGGCAAAACATCTGCCGCTTTCACGTGTCATAAGGAATCACCGTGCAGAGCCTGTAAGTGATTGTCCAGGCACCCAAATGATAAATAGTTGTTTCTTCGCTTTAAGAAAGTGTTCTATTTATCGTAGATGATTATGACGAGGGCTTTTATTGTGTGTTGTTATACGTGTGTTGTTAACAAAGGAGAGTGTAAAAGCCAGACAGATACATAGATTTTCCAGACCGATACATAGATTATCCAGACCGATACATAGATTATTCCTCGGGAACAGCACCAAGGAAGCCACGAAGCTTAGCATCCACACCCACCCGATAGATCACAGTCAATAGTGTTACATCAGCTCGTTGCATCAGACACTACTTAGAGGCTTACGATTCAATCCTGGATATTGTCGCATAGTTCGGCGATTACAAACTGTAACCACAATTGCTTTACTAACCGACCAAATCCTAAAAACGAAATTTTGCTCACAAATTCACACTGTCTGTTTTACGGCTACTCACAACTGCAATGTTGTACATTAGTTACTTCTGATACGCAGGCGGGGATACAGGTATCACGGACTACCTCAAACTAACAATATTACAAAGCACATGTATTGAAGGAGCCTGTTTCTTACAGAGCAGACGAAAGTAATGCGACACTGTTACACTAATGTTGTCACTCTCTATGCTTTTAACAAAATATTATGTTTTGTTTGGTTTCACTTAGCCTAAGCATGCTTTAGTCAGTAGAGTAACTGCTGTTATAAACGGCCAGTAACGCTCTCTCCTTCCCCACCCGATTCCTTAAGGAATCTAACTGCCATGGACAGGGGGTGATCAAAACATTCCGCTTTAGGTCGTTTTTGAGGCATTTTTGCAATCGTAGCGCGACTCCGATGCAGGTGTATAAGCACCGACATGTAGGCAAGGGACCAGTGTGGCATTCGTGTCTTTCCGACGTGTTTGCGATAAATGCTGAGAGGTGAAGTACGGCGACGTTGTTACCAAATACGTTCAAACTGGAAGAACGTGGTCTTATTCTTTTCTTGGATGCCGATGGATAAGCATCGGTAGAAATTTAACGGAGAATGAAGAATCTGAATGGGTCAGCACGTCTGTAGAAAACCACTGCTGGGTCCCCAGGCCGCAAATGTCGTGACGCAGAAGTTACGCCAACTCAGGAGCGAGACACTCGAACACCCGCCCCGCCCTACAGTCCTGATATTTATTTATTTTTATTTTCACGTAAAGTTCCGTAGGACCGAATTGAGGAGCAAATCTCCGAGTTCATAGAATGTGTCAGTACATGCAATTACAACATAAAAGTAATAACAGATAAAAATAAATGTTTATGAACCAGAAAAAAGTCAGTCCATAAGTTTAAGTAAACGCAGTCAACAATACTACAAGAATTAGCTTAATCTCTCAAGGAACTCCTCGACAGAATAGAAAGTGACCCATGAGGAAACTCTTCAGTTTCGATTTGAAAGCGCGTTGATTACTGCTAAGATTTTTGAATTCGCGTGGTAGCTTATTGAAAATGGATGTAGCAGTATACTGCACTCCTTTCCGCACAAGACTTAAGGAAGTCCGACCCAAATGCAGGTTTGATTTCTGCCGAGTATTAATTGAATGAAAGCTGTTTATTCTTGGAAATAAGCTAATATTTTTAACAAGAAATGGCAGTAAGGAATATAGGTATTGAGAGGCCATTGTCAAAATACCCATACTCGGGAACAGGAGTCGACAAGAGGTTCGTGAACTTACACCACTTATTGCCCGAACCCCCCGTTTCTGAGCCAAAAATATTCTTTTAGAATAGGAAGAGCTACCCTAAAGTATAATATCATACATGTAGGTTAATTCTTATAAAGAAGACGACAGCAACCAGCCACTGGTTGCTGTCTTCTTCTTTGTAAGAATTAAAGTACATTAATTGTACACAGCCACAGTCTCACCATGTCAGTTTTAGACAAAATAGCATAATACCAAACGACGTAAGCGAATGAAAATAAGCACAGTAGACTAATTTTCGTGTCGGACAATTACTCACTTCAGATACCGTTCGAATAGTAAAAATGGCAGCATTACGTCTTTGAACAAGATCGTGAACGTGGGATTCCCACGACAGCTTACTATCTATCTGAACACCTAGAAGTTTGAACTGCTCACTTTCACTGATCACATGCCCATTCTGTGTAATTAAAACGTCAGGTTTTGTAGAATTGCGTGTTGGAAAAGGTAAAAACTGAATCTTACAGAGATTTAGCGCTAGTTTATTTTCTACAAACTTTGAACTTAGGTCATGACCTGCACTATTTGAAACCGAGCCAATGTTGCATACAACATCCTTTACTACCAAGCTAGTGTCATCAGCAGACAGAAATATTTTGGAGTTACCTGTAATACTAGAGGGCATATCAGTTATATAAATAAGGAACAGGAGTGGCCGCAACACTGATCCCTGGGGCACCCCCCCCCCCCCCCACTAGACAGTACCCCACTCAGACCCCACATCACAGCCATTCTCGGCATTGTGAATAATGACCTTTTGCTGTCTGTTGCTAAAGTAAGAGGTGAACCAATTGTGAGCTACTCCCCATATTCCGTAATGGTCCAACTTCTGGAACAATATTTTGTGATCAACATAATCAAATGCGTAAGTTAAATCAAAAAAATATGCTTATCGGTCGAAACCTTTTGTTTAACCCATCCAGTACCTCACAGAGAAAAGAGAATATAGCATTTTCAGTTGTTAAATGACTTCTAAGGCCGAACTGTAGATTTGATAGCAAATCGTTTGATATAAAATGATCAATTATCCTTACATATACACCCTTTTCAACAACTTTAGCAAACACGGATGGCATAGAAATGGGTCTAAAATTATCTACATTATCCCTTTCTCACTTTTTATAAAGCGGCTTTACTACTGAGTTCCTTAATCGTTCAGGAAACTGACCGTTCCTAAAGGAAAAATTACAAATATGGCTAAATACAGGGCTAACAAGTGCAGCACAGTACTGTAATATTCTGCTATACACTCCATCATAAGCATGCGAGCCCTTAGTCTTCAATTATTTAATTATTGACTCAATCTCCCTTTTCTCTGTATCACAGAGGAGTATTTCAGACATAAATCTCGTAAAGGCATTTGCCAAGAAAGTTATGTGACTCCCTGTAGAAACTAAATTGTTATTTAATTCACCAGCAATGCTCAGAAAATGATTGTTAAATACTGAACATATATCTGATTTATCAGCAACAGAAATATTTTTACTGCGAACTGACTTTATATCGTCGATCTTCTGCTGCTGACCAGAAACTTCCTTCACAACTGACCATATGATTTTAATTTTATCCTGTGAATTAGCTATTCTATTTGCGTACCACATACTCTTTGCCTTCCTGATAATATTTTAAGCACCCTACAATACTGTTAGTAATGGGATACTGTAGCTTGATTGTGACTACATCTAACATTTTGATATAATTCCCGCTTTGTTCTACATGATGCCTTATCCCACTAGTCAGCCACCTGCGGTGCCTATTACTGCTAGTACCACGTTTAGAACGTTCTAATGGGAAACAACTTTCAAAGAGTATAAGAAATGTGTTAAGGGGAAGCGTTGTATTTATCATCTAAGTTATTGGCACCATAAACATCCTGCCACTCTTGTTCCTTGACAGGGATTAAAAAACTCTCTATTGTTGTTGGATTAACTTTCCTACATAGTTTGTTATTAAATTTGACATTTTTTTTTAGAAATAAAGCCTTTTAGTGTTAAAATTTGTGCATCGTGGTCTCAAAGGCCATTCACCCTTTTACTAACGGAATACCCATTTAGAAATGAAGAATGTACAAAGAATTGTCTATGGTTGTGCTACTGTTCCCCTGTACCCTAGTTGGAAAAACACAGTCTCCATCAGATCATATGAATTTATAAGATCTACCAACATCCTTTTTCTTGCACCATCATATGCTAAATTTATGCTGACGTTACCAGATATAACTATTTTCTGGTACTTCCTACAAAGGGAATCAAGAACCCTTTCTGGCTTGAGCAGAAATGCTCTAAAGTCAGAGTTAGCGGACCTATAAACAACAACCAATAGAGTTTAGTTTCACAAAATTCAACTGCCCCTGCACAACATTCAAATATCTGTTCAGTGCAGTGCCGTGGTACGTCTATGGACTCAAATGGAATACTGTTTTTTACGTACATAGTCACTCCCCCACCCGGCAAGAAACTCGTGGAAAAATAGCCAGCTAATCTGTGTCCTGGTAAAGGAAGCCTCTGAATTGTCATATTATTTAAGTGGTGCTCTGATGTACCAATGATTTCACAGTCAACATCTATTAGCAGTTCACTGACTTTATCTCTAATACCTCTTATATTATGATGAAATATGCTAATTCCCTCTCTACTTGGAAATGTTATATCCTCTGAAGATGAGCCCTTAGAGGGACTTCCTTTAAAGAGGTATACCTATCAGCTGACTTCAATCTAAAAAAGGTACAGCTCTAACACCAACATCTATTTTCCATGAGTGATCCCACCACCACACACTACACTATCCCCTATAAGCTTTGCCAGCCTCCCCTTCCCATAGCCGTTGAGGTGCAGGCCATGCCTAGTGAATACCGATCTACTGATAGACCCAACTGCCACCACTGAGATGTGACCAATGCCCTCTGCCATCAGCACCTGCCCCAGATGATGTTAATGCGGCTAACAGCCGCATTAAGATGAGGCCGATCATGACGCTGAAACAGTTGCACTAAATGCACATTAGTGCCACCAGTTTGAGTAGCTATCATTACCAAGTCACCACCTACATCATATTCCCCGTCCCTGTCAAAACTGTTGCCTGCTCCACCCACTATCATTACCTGATCCTCATTCGTAAAATTGCTACATAACTCCCCTATGACGTCAGTCACTTGAACCAACCCTGCACTAGGCTTCACAATGCTGGTGACCTGGTACTCACTCCCAAACTCTTCCTGCAACTGCTGGCCCACATCTCTAACATGCGAACTACCTAGCAGCAGAATCTTCTTTCTGTTAGACTTTGCAGCTGACCTAGGCGTACTAACTGCTGAGAACTGCCGCACGTTCCCTACATCTACAGCTACGCGAGGCTCCTCTCCACTCAGCTCTGACAGTTGGTCAAATCTCTCCTCACGTGATTATTATGCCTCTGATTCATTAAAAAAGACCTTGTTGATTCAAGAATTCCTATCGGACGAGAATGTGAAGCGGGCAGTTATGAACATCTCTACACAGTGGGACATGATGTTTTATCGGACGGGTATCTTCGGCCTGTTACGTCGATGGGATGATTTCCTCAGTGCTCACTGCGATTTTTCCTAATGCACTTATCGATTATGGGCTGAATGGTCTTCGAAAGAAAACATTTCGATCACCCTATATGGACGGGGGGCGTTCAATAAGTAATGGAACACTTTTTTCTGATAGTAAGTTTGTTTTATCCAGAATTCCAACACACTGTATAATACAAAACTGTTAAGGCTTTCGTGGCCACTTATTGACAAAACTGACTTTTGTCTTCTGTCTGGAGTTCTTCGGCCGACGTTCATCTAATGATTTTTCTGACGTTTCGCCAGCACGAGTGGCTGGCATTGTCAAAGCTTCACCCTCCATTGCCGGTGGTGTACTGGAGCCGAGCTCGCGGCCGCAGACTACATGTACCTGGCGCGCCAACGTCCGAGGGCTTCTCCGGGGTCATTTCCGGTGCGGTTCTGCTCTTGCTACCTGCGACGGTCGTTCGCTGCAGTACGGGAAGCCAGGATCCTTTTACCTTAAGGCTTTCCTCTTTCTTGTTCAAACTGTTGGCGTGTTTTTGTATTTCTACAGCTTCTCTGAACAAGCGCGTGTGATAGTGCTTTTCTACAGCCAGAACTTCCGTGTCGGCGAATTTTATTACGTGGTCGGTCTCATTCAGTGCGTGCTCTGCCACGGCGGATTTCTCCACCTGCCTCAACCTGCAATGTCGCTTATGCTCTTTGATCCTGGTGTTACTGGTTCGTCCAGTCATTCCGACATAAACTTTTCTGCATATGCATGGTATACGGTATATTCCCGACATTGCAAGTGGGTCTCTTTTCTCCTTCGCCGATCTAAGACACTCTTTGATCTTCCTTGTCGGATTGAAAATCGTCTTTACGAGATGTTTGCGCAATGTACGGCCGATTCTGTCCGTCACTCTGGGAATGTATGAGACCGACCACGTAATAAAATTCGCCGACACGGAAGTTCTGGCTGTAGAGAAGCACTATCACACGCGCTTGTTCAGAGAAGCTGTAGAAATACAAAAACACGCCAACAGTTTGAACAAGAAAGAGGAAAGCCTTAAGGTAAACGGATCCTGGCTTCCCGTATTGCAGCGAACGACCGTCGCAGGTAGCAAGAGGAGAACCGCACCGGAAATGACCCCGGAGAAGTCCTCGGACGTTGGCGCGCCAGGTACATATAGTCTGCGGCCGCGAGCTCGGCTCCAGTTCACCACCGGCAATGGAGGGTGAAGCTTTGACAATGCCAGCCACTCGTGCTGGAGAAACGTCAGAAAAATCATTAGATAAACGTCGGTCGAAGAACGCGAGACAGAAGCCAAAGGCAGTTTGTCACACTGTATAATCTCCCACTGTTCTGACTCTTTTTCGACATAATCTCCTATCAATGCTACTGTCTTACGCCACCTTTGTGGGTGGGCTTGTATACCCACAAGATATCACTCCACTGATCGACGTCGGTGGCAAGATCTGGCTGCATCAATAGCCTCCCCATCGCAAACGCAGTGCTTCCGCACAGATGGTTGTTCGTTGATCTTTATGGTCTTCTGTAGGCGGCGAGGAACACAGCGGGCAAACATCTTTGAGTACCTCAGCTGGTGGATCAGTGAGTCAGCACTACCAACGGAGACGTCCAGTTCTACAGCGAGATATTTGATTGTGATCCGTCGATTACCTCGAACGAGACTGTCCGCACGTTCCATCGTTGCAGGAGTCTCAGCTGTGTGCGATGGGCCGGCATGCCGGAGGTTGGACAGGTTTGCGCGAATTTTCCGCGGTGATGACAGACGCCCCCACCAACAGTTCACCGTACTTTTGTTTACTGCCGTGTCTCCGTAGACATTCTGCAAGCGACTATGAATATCTGCGACGCTCTGGTTTTCCGCCATAAGAAAGTCAGTGATAGCTCGCTGCTTGGAACTCACGTCTGTTACAGGCGCCGTTTTCAGTGCTACGTAAAGCACCGCCACCCATCCGAACGTCATGGAACTATAGGGGTGAAGCGGGAATATTCTATGATGTCCCACAACAAATATCGCAAATTTTGTGTCCGAGGAAAAAAAGTGTTGCATTAGTTATTGAGCGCTCCTCGTAGAGCAGCTTCAAAGTATGATTACTTTAGAAATGAGTGACAGTATTAAATAATTAACGATAAGCATGAAGAACCTTAATAGTACAACACACAAAACTCTAATTATGTTTGTTATATTACTTTCGGTTAATTCACCCACAGGCAATAAAAAAATTCGAAACCAAAACTAGATGAATATAGTGCGGGTAATTAGGGGTCTGTTTTAAGCAAAGCTATTTTTTCACACATCACGCTTTCGACGAATCTCAGTGTTCTCGCATCTCAAATTTTATGGTGTTGTATCTCCTGAGCCGTATGTCTTATAATGATATAGTGTTACAGTGCTGTCTGCAAAATGTGTTTCGAGTAGATTTTGTAGCAAAGAAGTAATAATTAAAAGTCATGTCTAATGCTGAAGTCTTACTGCATGAACAGTAAAAATACAGTAAGCGATTAATTCATTTTCCTTCATTATTTGTGGGGAGTGTCAGCGAGGAAACGTAGCCAAATGGTTTGGAATTATGTGTAAAGTTTGTTGGAAATCGCTAAAAGTCTCATTATCAAATACTGGGATAATATAGTCTGGGTAATGGGCCCGCGGTGAGTTATGCTGTGTCAAGACATACAAACCGTTTCTAGCTGTAATACTTGCCTTACTGTGTTAAACCTTGAACATTAGAACTTGCCTCTTATGCGTAGATTATGACACTTTTAATTTTTTAAATTCGGTAGGTAATTGTATCGGTACGCATGCGATAGCTTGAGTTACTAATATGCCCCAAAACGCTGCGCATAAAAACGTGACTATTCTGGGCACATACCTCGGGTTGTGTTGTGATAAAGGTATCGTCAAGTGTTTTGGATAGCACTTTGGCTACGGATCATTTGTGTGCCCAACAGAATGTCCTACAAAACTGGGTCGAAGTTTGAATACTACACACTTTCTCCAGTTTAGGCAAATAGAACAAAAGGATTGCTTCTTTTTGCAGTAGATGTGGTTTACGCCGCGCCCTAAGGGACTTATGAAGGCACCAGTTAGTTCATGGGTGGTTCCTGAAAAACCCGAAAAAAGTTTTTCACCTAATTTTCGCCGTCAGCAGTTGATATGTAAATACTTCGCTGCAGCATATAACTCAAAATTTAACAGTGTAGTCTGTAGACATTTACCTAGAACTGCTATCTTTCCATTTTCATAAATATTTATACACTATCGAGAAAAGCAGCAAAAACATAATATTTACGTACCAAAACCGAGTCGCGGCTTCGTGGACAACTACGTAGAACAACTGTACTGTGGATTGTACGATATGTTCCTGAGATCCTCTTATCGAACAACATTTAAAATTTTCTTGATGAGTTTACCTTTTTCCTAAATGAAGAGGTTCAAAATTACCCAATTTGCACACGTAAAATCCTGTGTGAGGAGAAATGGTGGTTTATAAAGTGGCATAAATCCTGAGAAATACGCTACAAATTTTCTACGTTATCGTCATAAGAGTTCTGGGAAGCCAATGTTGTAGTACTGAAGTACATGCAAAATTTTTGTGCACTTAAAATCCGGTCCGAGGTTTAAAATTAGTTTTACGTTGCTTGGATTCCACATAAGTAAGCTGCCAAAATTTAACTGACTCATGAAGTGGTTTTCGTATGAGTTGCATGTCCTGCTCTAGTAAGGAAGAGAAAAAAAACTAGCCAAAATCTGCTCCTATCAGAGCACAAAAGTGGAGAATATGCTGCTGTTTAAAAGATTCTGACTCAAAAGTTGTGTACCAGCTGCCATATTCTGTCTTCCTCAGTACCTTTAAAAATTTTTCCAAAATATTTGTCTTTCGAATATATTCACGCTTTTGCAGTGCTGAGAGAGAAGGAGACAGTCACAGTGGAAAAAAGAAAACCGGAAAAATAATAAATGATGGCAAAATAGCTTTTCATACTGACCACCCGCCTTTTCATAGTTTTAAAAGAGGCTAACGGCTAGTTTGGACCGAGGATTCGAGAATCTCTATTTGAAGTCCCAAATGTCCTTGGTGAACAAACGTTTGACCAGGTCAAAGATATTTGAAAGGTATTTCCTCTCTCAGTGAGGGAAAATAACTTGTATTATTGTTAGATTCTTGGGGCTGTCAATGTAAAAGAACTGCATAGCGCATGATACCTGGGAAGAAGAAACTTGTTCATCTGGTGCTCCTGAAGACTCGACGACACCAGGCACGGTGGCCTGGCTTCCGATGCTGCAAGGACTTTGTGAAAAGATTTACAGATCTAGTTCTCTTGAATGTTTATGAAGTCAATCTCCACTTGAGAAACCATATAACTAATCTGAGTCACTATCACATAGTAATTTCTCTTCGTAAAGGCCTACCAATATACTGAAACATGTCCGATACATATATGATACTTAGAAGGTCGACCACGACAATTTGAAATCCTGCAGAATTTTTTTAAATTGTGTTCTCTGTTGTATACATTGTGTGAAAGTTCATTTTATGAGCTTGGTGTAAGCAAATGTTATGTTTTAAGCATTTATTTACAGATTTACCTTATTGTAGTGATTTTGTGTGATAATAATGAGTTACTTGTTATTTTCAATTAACAGAATACACGTAAGCGCAAGACAAACTAAAGAACAAAAAAACTAATGTAAATCGCAAAATAGCAGTTTAAAGCATAAAACAAATATAGATAAAATAAATAACTAGACTAAGAATGAATATTTAGAGATTTTGATTAGGTAGGTTGAAAATACACTGACAGCATAATCTGTAGAGCTTATTTTCCAAAAATGGTATTTCAGAAACCAGCTTTATTATGCACGGATGTATTGTAGCTTGAAAATTTCTTTGAATTTTGTTGTAATAAAACTTTTCATTCTTCAGATTTAATTGTTGGTGTGTGATACTTTTCAAAATTTCCAATTGTTACAAAATTCGATTGTACAATTTTGAGGAACGTAATTAGGCATCAACTTTGTATGCATATCATTCTCTACAAATCATCGTGTCGATTATATTTCCGCCAGACCTAATATACCAAATTACTCATTGGGGTGTAGTTTACCCTTAGAGAAACTAAGCGCAAAAATACGTACTGCATTATTTTGCCCCTTCTACACAACAGCCAAGTTTCATCAAAATCATTTATTAACACTTGGGAATGTTATTTTATTAGATTTATCTTTATGATGATTGTTTTTGATACACGTTCATTAATTGCGATTCGCTTGGTTTCCATAGTACTTTGAGGAAATTATGTCCTGTCTGTTTGCATGAAAATTCATCTTGCAGCTGTTTTGGAAATAAACGGTTTCATATCAGACGCTCTGCACTTGTCTCAGGGGATCGTGTTGAAATAACGGTCTAATTGCCGAGCCCGTTGTAATTGGTGTCAAATTACCTGCGTTATATTTTATTACCCAGCCTAGCTCTCTCCGGCCTTCAGCACTCGGCACGCCTCAGCGCTGTGGGACTTCCCGGGCCGAATCGCCACAATAAACCATATCCCCGAGGTGAGAGTGATAAATTGAATTCGAAGTTACTGCAAAAAGTTGGCTCCCCTAATTATTTCTGGTTGCTGGGAGAGCTGGTAGCAGTTCCCCCGACAGGTGGGAGGGAGATCGTCCACCTGTCAGCAGACAGCTGAGGAGAGAGCGCTCTCAGGATTGCACCGATGACTGTACAGTTCTCGTTGTATTGGTTACCTGCTGAAACAGCGTTTTTTCTTACTTTGTCCCACTATCTTTAATGCCGTGATGAAACTTTTTTTTTCACATTCTAAACTATATCACGAACAGACTGACCTCTTGTGTTCCAAATGTAAAAGAATCGGGCATGTAAAACCTGACCCACAGCACTTTTCTCATACAGTATGGCTTTCTGAAAGCCGTGGATCATGGTGGTCAGTAGGATGCGATATTTATTGACAACCGAAACGCGTTTGACTCGATACTATACCAGCGTTTATTTACGAAACTACGAACGTATGGGGAACCAAATACAGTTTGTGACTAGGTACAGCATATAATATTTATGGAGGACCCAGCATGTTATCCAGAATGAAGAGTCCTCGACAAATGTGAAAGTAACTTCAGGCGTGCCCCAGGGATGCGTACTGGTACATTTACTGTTCATGTTATACATAAATGACCTGGCAGGCAATATTAGTTGCAATCTCTTATTTTTGCTGCTGACGTATTTATCTAAAATGAAATATTATCTGGAAAAGCTGCAAAAATTTCCAATCAGATCTTGATAAGATTTCAAAGTGGTGCAAAACTGGCAGATGTAAGAAAATGTAAGATCGCACATAGTAACCCGTGAATAAAATATCAGTAAATCATCTACTAATTTGCCGGCCGCGGTGGTCTAGCGGTTCTGGCGCTGCAGTCCGGAACCGCGGGACTGCTACGGTCGCAGGTTCGAATCCTGCCTCGGGCATGGGTGTGTGTGATGTCCTTAGGTTGGTTAGGTTTAAGTAGTTCTAAGTTCTAGGGGACTTATGACCTAAGATGTTGAGTCCCATAGTGCTCAGAGCCATTTGAACCATTTTAGTCATCTACTAATTTATTGATTCGCTTCTTAATCTAATGCCCTTGACATCGCCTGATTTACAGTGTATTATGTAAAATACAGGGAATGTTCGTCCTTTATGCAGTGTTCATAAATCATTAGTTTACGTCGACCTCTTGAATGAGATACGCAAGAAGAGAGATGAGTGCAGCTTACGAGTCTCGTTTTGAGGCTCTATTTGTCTGTAGCCATACCAAGAGTCCGAAAATGAGTCATCCTGCGGCGTCTAAAAGTGTATATGGGGAAATCAGTCATTTGGGCAAAAGCGGGTAACAAGCAATAAACTGGTAAAAAATGTGTGTGACTTTGACAGTGCGCTGTAGTTACGTCTCTTCTTGTGTATCTCAGTCAAGAATTCAAAGTAAACTAATGCGCTATAAACACTGTATGAAGAACAAAAGTTCCCTTTATTTGGCTGTGAAAGAACAAAGCCGATATCTTTTATCATCTGTGTATATTGCCGACTATACTCTTACTTAACAGACTGTAATTCGATTACATTCATTACCCTTGTTTTGCTTTTGCTGATCTTCATTTTATGTCCTCCTTTCAAGAAACTGTCCATTCCGTTCAATTGCTTTCTTAGTTCTTCGCTGTGTCTGACACAATTATAGTATCATCGGAAAACCTAAACCTTTTATTTCTTCTCGTTGAATAATTCATTCCCCAATTTTTTTCTGTGACCTCCTTTGCTGCTTGCTCAATGTACAAATTGAATGACTTGGGTATAGGCTACATCGCTGTCTCAGTCCCTTCTCAACCATAGCTTCGTTTTCATGCCCTTCGTCTCTTATAACTGCCGTCTCGTATCTGTGTAGTTGTATAGAAGCTTTTGCTCCCTGCATTTTACTCTGATATCTTCAGAATTTCAAAGAGTGTATTCCAGTCAACATTGTCAAAAACTTTCTCTAAGCCTACAAATGGTATGAACGTTGGTTTGCCTTTGGTTAACTTATACTCTAAGATACGTCGTAGGGTCAGTATTGCCTCGCCTGTTCCTACATTTTTACGGAACTCAAAATGATCTTCCCCTGGTGACCTTGTAACAGTTTACTTCCATTCTCCTGTTAAGGATTCCTATTATTATTCTGAAACCATGATCTATTAAACTAATAGTTCTGTAACTTTCACACCTGTCAGCAACTGCTTTCTTTGGAAACGGAATTACTACATACTTCTTAAAGTCTGTAGGTATATCACCTGTCTCATATTTCTCGTACATCAGATGGAACAGTTTTATCATGGCTGGTTCTGCCAAGGAAATCGATATTTCCGGCGGAATATTGTCTGCTCCAGGGGCCTTGTTTTGACTTACGTCTTTCCGTGCTCTGTCAAATTCTTCTCCAAGTATCTTATTTTCTGTTTCGCCTTTATTTACGTGCTCTTACATTTCCTTCAAGTTCATTTCCTTTGTATGTCTCTTCTACATGCTCCTTCCACCTTTCAGGTTCCCTTTCCATGCTTAGTCTTGTTTTTTCATCTGACCTCTTATTTTCACACAACTGCTTCTCTTTTCTCCAACGGTTTCTTTAGTTTTCCTATAGCCGATATCTACTTCCCCGCAGTGATATATGCTTCCATATCCTTACAGTTGTCCTCTAGCCAAACCAGCTTTTGTTGTAAATGTAATTTTTTAGGTGTTTGTATTCCCTTTTTCCTGCTTCATTTGCTGTATTTTTATATTTTTTTCTACCGTCATTTAAATCCAATAGGTCTTGTGATACCCAAGGACTACTTCACTGTTTCATCTCCCATCTTTTAATGTATTCCTTTCCCAGTCTGTAGTAAATAGTAGTCTAAAGCTTCCTCTGAAACTCTCAATAACCCTTTCTGACGCGAAATATTAAAAATTAAGTGTTCTATATTTTCTTGTTTTTATTAGGTTATTAGCATACACTGAGGTGGAACAGTGTGAAAAACAAGTGTTACATACTTTAGGCTAATTAGCAATTACGTGGTGGTTTCAAATGGCATGAAAGGTAGAATGCAGTTGCTTTCTGCAATTATCCATAGAGCTGTTTGACAGAAAGCGAACTTCCATTTGCATCTGCTATATTCCTCCCTTGTGCTACCGTGTACAAAGTGCCTTAAGGTGGCATGTGTTGGTAGATGCTTTGCTTCTGTTGCATGTTTTTTTAACTGGAACCACCATTTTCCTTCTTTTACTAAAGGTTCATTGCTCTCACTCTCTGAAATACTGCAAGACATCACTGATTTTTTTCGTTCGATAACTGAGATCACTGTTTTCAGCTAACACGTCACCTCCATTTTCACTGCTACTGTCAGTCTGAGTCGGCATCAAAAGAAATCCCTTCCAGAAGGTCAGAACTTTCTCTTTCTTTATTCTAAGAGAGTACATCGTTTGAAACTGGTCACAGCCATTCATGTTGTACTTGGAGCCGCAGTGGTTTCAAATGGAACTGCCACAGTAACTATGAAAATAAATACATAAATGTAATTATATTTGCCATACATAAAGTATAAATTTGTAAAAGAAAATTTGCTATTTTTCTGTACCTAATCCATTCCTTGTAGACAAATTCAATCACAACCTGGGAACACAGATAATTATGCACTGCATCCAAAAAAGAAGCCCTACGTTTGCTCGTCTAACTGCTAAGTTACGAAACATAGAAGTCGCGCTACGGGACAGCATCTGTTGGAAACGTAGATAGTGACTACAGATGTAGCTACTGTGTATATACCGCGAAATGAGAAAGTCGTAGGTCCTTGAAACGGAACCACATAGGCAGTAAGGATTAATGTCTGATTCTTTCCACTTATACAGGTTCCACCTCTTTCATTTCCTCTTTTCTTCCAATTTCTTCAGTTTTTATCTGCAGTTTATAACCAGTAAATTGTGATCAGAGTCCGCACCACCCTGTAAATGTCTTGAACTTTAAAATTTGCTTTCAAAATCTTGGTCTTACCATTTTATGATCATTCTGAAACCTTCCTGTGTCTCCAGGTCTCTTCCACGTACACAAACGTCCTTCATGATTCTTAAACCAAGTGTTAGCTATGATTAAATTATGTTCTGTGCGAAATTCTACCAGGCAGCTTCCTCTTTCACTCCTTTCCACCATCCAAGCTTACCTACTACTTTTGCTTCCCTTCGTTTTCGTACTATCGAATTCCAGTAACCCATCACAAAATTGTGAACTATCCACACGTTATCCAAATGACTGCATTTCTCAGAAATGTGTGATGCCGACAGTCGCTTGCTAGAAAGCAAATGGCTCTCCTCGACAAGGGAAGTGTAGTGGTCAGCCTGTGGAATACATTTCAGATTACCCTTTGAGCGAAATACTCTGCGTTCCTACGATGCGCTATTTACAGGGAGAAGGTGCTGGATGGACTGGGTTTATTCCTCTATAGAAACAGGGGAATTGTGTGGCTATCTATGCACAAGATCATTAAAATCAAAGCGAACCATACTACCAGAATGGTTTCTAATGAAAACATACCAAATTCATGTAGATAAAGATGCTGAGCACGATCTCGTTTAGGTATTCTCCAAGGAGCTTTAAATTCACATGTCGCCCATGGAACGGGCACGCGTCTACCGTAAATGTAAGAGCGAAACTTTGTGAAACGCGAGAACACAAGGAAAACGATTTCGCTTCTCGGAGCCGTTTCCTTCAACAGAAAAGAATTACCACGTGCAGGATAAATTATTGTAAGTACCTAAGCTGAAGTTACTAGCGATCATCTGTTTGCCAACTTCATTTGAGTCGAGCAATTTACCGAGATATTCTTAAGAACGTGTTTCCACGGTTTATAGAAAATGTATTAATTGTGAGGCTGAAATGGAATGTATGGTATCAACAATTGTATTTGAAACGCCTAGCTAAACCCGCATGACAGGACAGGTAGTTGGAACTGTGGAAAGGGGCCAGAATGAGCGGCTCTCAATAACACTCGAACACATATAACTTTATTTATTTGATAAAACATTACAGTACAAATTCTTGAACTTAGTTATCGGCTGAATACGCCACACTGTCTTATGCTTTAAGAGCACAACAACTTTAATTTAAAAAAACGTGGCTAAAAACCATTAACTCAAATTCAGACGCCAAAAAGAATATTTAGAAGGCAGAAGGCCTCACGTTAAGGAAGTTCTATAATTTGGCTGAAGGCCCAAAAATCTAAACTTGAAAAGGAAGAGCTTTAATTTTAAAGCGGCTGAAGGCCCATGACTTAAGACATTACTAAAAACAATTCAACTTTAATTCAAAACCATCGGCTATGAGCCATACAAATACACACTAACGGCGCTCAGAAGTTTCGAAAGTCGGCCAGCACTTGAAATACCAACGTTCACTTAGGTGAGACAGGCAGTCGGCCCCACCATTCTCGATCCGACGACAACCGAACCAACAGACAGTCAACGGACCCACCGACAAGGTAACTTGCTCTCCACTCGACCAGCACACAACCGGGAATTCAGTGCAAACGTAAAAGGCATGGACACCCACAACCAAGCATACATTAAGCTGTCGAACTACACACTGCTGGACAGCGACAACATGGCGAGGAAAGGACACAGCCTAAAATTGCGTCAACGGCCAGGGCAGGTAACCGGAATGCTAACGGCCACAAGGCAGAAAATTTCCGCTGGTGCACTTCAATTGCAAATAACTAAATACAGTTAGACTCCACCGGACGGTGGCTAAACCTTCGCCAACACGAACACACACGTTGTTGCTCGCGACCCAACAGCCAACAACGAGAACCAAACGCCGAATGTGAGCTGTCTTGACTTGCTGGTAAATTAAATCCAAACTCAACTATCGTGTCCAGGGTCGGTGAGCCACGGACCATATAGCAATGGGAACAGCCCCACACACTCTAACACTGCATAGAGACCGCCAGCGGACCCGGCCAAACCACGCCCCGTAGAGATTTCCTCGCTGCTCCACGCCAACCGACCGACTGCCACATATGAGCATGGAGACAGCACTAAAATAACTGAGCAGTCGACATCACAAGTTACACACAGTTTCACGAACACTTGCACGAAGGACTAGACAATACTAACAGCAGCGACTGTGCAATAACAAGGACGAATCACGAGTTGGCACACGCAGGCAACCCATAAGCAGTCGTCGGCCAACATACACGTCGTCCGACAAGACAACCGACCGACGCCAACCAATGTTGTCCGCAGTCAAGTCTATGTATCGGCAACCGTCGGGCGAGTCATGGCTGTCCGGATCTCATTGCACCCGCGCCCCGACTGGACTTCTGCCACGGCCTAAGTCAAACACTGCAAGGTCCTTACGGCACTGCTAGGACCTCCCAACTCACTGGCAGATCCGAACTAACTCCGAACACACGACAACCGGGAAGTAATAACAGTCATCAAAGATAATACGCCAGGGCTTATATCGATAAGAGCCGCTGCTGCCGCTCATGGGCAGGCAAGGTGGCAACTCAGTGACACCAGTAATTGAAATTAACATAACGAGGTGGTAGTACAGTAAAATGTAAAATGAGATATAGCACGAACATGAGCCACTCATGGCTCAGTATCTTCGCTGCACACGAGGCCTTACATATATCATGCGAGGAGAAAAAAAACATTCGAAATAATCCATCACTCATTATAGCTATATTGTGACATAATTAAGGAGAGATGCTTTGAACTGATGTATACTGTGCATAAGACTTAAAACGTAATTCACTGAGTTAACGTATGTCACATACGTCTTCTCCATTCGATACTGTGTCCCGGTAACAGGAATATGTGTTGCCGGATTCACTGAATCTAGTAAAAATCAACTTTAATAAAGAGTTTCGAATTGTACCCGGTGTGTGACGCTAACCGACTTTGAGGGCTCTTCTCCTAATAAAGGGAAATATCTTCATTTTGATGTATTTCATGATACTTGCCACTTCCTAAAACATAATTATTTACAAGAAATCTACCCTTCTCTTAGGTTTGTTTTAAATATTCTCACTAGCTTCAGATTAAAGGAAACATCATTCTGCTGTTGTAACGCATAATATTAGGAAAGGGTCGTCAAGATGCGTTTATAATGCGAAGTTTGTTCCCATTATGTATCCATATGACGTAGCTGAACAACAGCAATCCACGGGAACCAAGTTAAATTCTACTACTGCAATATCGACTACAATTTCCTTCAGGCTTTAGAGTCGTTGTAAATGTGACCTTTTTCCTTGCTTCGTGTAGCTTTATAATATTTCTCTTATTTCTTCATACTATACTTGCTAGATAGCAAGAGACTTCAAAACAGTGCTGATAATACGTTACGTTGCTTAACAGATATATTAGAGTGAAGTGGATTGGCCATTCAGACGAGTGCTATTTTACTCAGTTTATTTCCACGATATGAGGCGCTAGTTTAGGGTCAACAAAACTCAGCTTTACGTAAAGCGAATTACGTTTTCTGCCTGAGTGCCCGTAGTCCATCACATTTACCTTTTCCTGCGGCGAACATTTTCAACATCCTGCAGCCGCCTCCTGGCTGTCTATCGCAACGTCCATCGACTACCGCAGCTGTTGCCCAGCATTGCACTGCAGATGTCCATTGTTCCTACCAATTTACTCCATGGTCCTATTCCTTAATACTGGTGTCCCTAATTTTAAATGTTTCACCTTTCTTATTTTGCCATAAAAATTATATTTTATGGTATTTCCTAAACTCAATAACTATTCTTTGCTGCGACCCTGGTAGTTGAGCAACATAATCTTCAGTCATTTCACTTAAGAGTGCACTTTTGTCCAAAAGCATATTACGCTAAGACTGAGTTTTCCACTTAATCCAGCAAAAAATTTCTTCCGTGTTTGTAGAACCATGTGTTGCCAGTCTTTTCTCTCCACCAATGTTAGCTCTGTTATGAACTCTGTGCGCAGTATCACTTGAATAAAAGTCGCAGGCATCAGCTGCACACTTAAACATTCGCTTGCTTTCAGATTGATTTACATAGAGGTGACGTGGAAATCGGTCATCTTTTACAGAAAAGAACAGAATGCTTTCATTAAGTTGAAGTAAGCTGTGCGCGAAATTTTCTGTTTATTAGACATCTGTTGATCAGATTTTTTAGAGACAACTTATGTCTCTAGGTAACCTATTTGCTTCCCAAAATATCCACGCTTGCTCTGGTGGATACTTGATCATTCCAATCATTTAATCTGTGGCTCTGATTGGCAACTAGAATGGAGTCTGTGGTGGAGAAAAACGTGCAACCAGTAGAAGTAAGAACTGAAACGAAAATTGGTACCAGACCCGGATTCGAAACGGAGTTTCTGGCTACCATATGATATCCGAAAGGTACTACCAGAGGGTCTTCCTGGAGCCATTTGAGAACATCAGCTCCGGACAAATGTAGGATCTTACCCAAACGCGACCGACATATACGAAACGAACTAAATACATTAAACTGAAAACTACCCATTGATGAGGATGAAACGATTGAAGATGTAATGACATGAAATGATATCGGTGTGTACAGTACAGATATGCTGAACCTGCAGTGCTATGAATATCTCTTGTCAGTTGAAAATTTGTCCCAGACCGTGACTCGAATCAGAATACCCTGCTGATTGCGCCAATGAGCACCAGACCATATCTGCAGTTTACGTAGAAGCGATTTGTGCGCTTATAACTGGCCAACTGAGCAGTAAATGTTTACTGGGGCGGAACTCAGACCTGTAGCCCAGTAATTAAGGACAAGGGACTTATATTCGAATGGAGAGGAGGTTGAAGTCCCTGTGATTCGTTTAATATTAAAATTCTTCGTGTGTTCTCTAAATCGATTAATGTTAATACTAGAATGATTCCTTTGTAAAGCGTACCATTGGTTTTCAGTGTCAATTCAAACTTTTTAATATCGCTAATGATGGAGTGTATGTCAAGTTCTGCTTCTAATATGGTGTTAGTATGTCCTCCCTTTAGATTCAGAGAACTATGACTGAACGCACAACTAGGGAAAACACACACAACCATGGAATACACAGACAACTAGACAATACACGAACACAAATAGAGAAAACAGAGACAACTAACAAAGGTTCGGTTACAGCAGATATTACCAATGTTGATGAGTGTAAAGAAACAGTTGCACAGCACGGTCGTCAACGTACTCATTCTGAGATGTTGACTTGATGCATTTAAGAATGCGCGGTGCCCGAAACTAGTAGTGAAAATAAAATAGTTTAAAACACGGCCTGGTGGAAAAATGTCCTCCTTTGATCGTACAAAGAGAGATGCACCAAAATTCAGACATCAGTTACCTACCAAAATGTACTATGTAATGGTTAGTAACGCCTATAGCATGATACAAAAGTATATATACAGCAGGATATTGGGAGCACAAGACAGTAATTTTGTCACTGTTCGAATTGTTCAGCAACTGAGCGAAAATGTCAATTTTCAGATTAGTTTTTATTTAGTAGCAGGACTCACGGACAGGAAGTTAATATGGTTTCAATTATTAAATAGCATCCGAAGTTCCTGAAAAATGACGTGTGTGACGCGACAAGCCTGCTATGCCCACTTTTTGAAGCAACACTTCAATACTAGCTCGATGAAAAATAATGCTGTAGATTATTTTCAAGCAACTTGAACGGTATGCATCTAGAAGGCTGACGTATACTCTCTTTGGTTTTTTAGATCATGAGTCACAGTGACTCTGTTCCGGATCTCCGTCTCTCTTAATTCACTCATATGGAAACAATGTCCTGAAACCAGGTGTCAACTTTTGATGCAGTTCTTGTATTTAATGATGAGAACGTAGGGAGGATGAAAGTTTTAGAGACAATGGGCTTTAAGATAGGACATTTCGTTCAAGACCTCTTTAGTAATATAGATTTACAGAGCTTCATAGCAGCTGAGTAGTCAGTTGAAGACATGGTAGAGGACAGAATACAGAAAAGAAAAAAAACCATAAATGAAGAGAAAGAGGACCCTGAGTGCAAATGTGGGGTCTTCGACATAGGTGACGCAAAAAACCCTAGATTGAACTTTAAATTCGATTTCCTGAAAATTATGTGTTTTTAGGGTTTATGTACATTTTCCCAGACACTGTGAAATTTAGGATTATGAAATTTTGTATACTTATTTCTACAAAACCCAATAAATTTTGTCTCAAGAGTAATTTTTGTGTGTAGGCTGAGATATGGGCCAAAGTGCGATCGGAGTTTTGCATGAATTTTATATTATAGTTACAGAATTTCTCCTTTCGATGTATTCAAAAATCCTCATGAGAGAAGCTTACTATGTGCAAAGAGATTAAACAGAGAAAATTTTGTAGAAATCTCTTGAATGGCTTCTGAGGAAAAGGTACAGACACTATTTTTTTTAATATGAAATTTTTAAACTGCATAAAAAAGTTGAATTTATATAATCTAGGAAACTTAATATAGTATGTGTTAATTTCCTGTAATACATGGTACAAAATTTCATTGACGTATCTTCAAAATTGTGGATCTAATGCATCTTTTAACTAAAGAGTGTTTTCCATGAACATTTTTCCGAGTTGTGGCTTGCTTATAGGTGCAGCTAGCGCAATTGTGGTTAGCTCTACATATTCTACATGAGTTTCGAACAACATGTTCGACAAAATGCAGGTCGAAGCTAATGAAAAGAGAAACGTTGGCTGCAGTCTCACAGCTGAAACTTCTACTGTGTATCAAAGTGAAACTGCCACATACACCAATAAATGCTTAAAAAGGAAACTACTTGCCACATAAACCTTTCCAGCAAAATCGCCAAAATCCACTTCGCGCACATCCCTTTATCTGTTGCTAATCTAAAACTATGATACATGTTGTCATTGCAATGACTGAAATACTCAGGAACACAATTGTTGACCACCATTCTATATATTAACGCTAATCTGTTAAAAATACTCTACGCCTTAGAGACTATTACGAAGCACGAAAGAAGAGTACGATTTAGCAAGAGCATTGAAGCAGCAATAAACGCCTCTGTTTACCCGTTGTCCGTCCAAGAGGCACAGGTGTTCGCACTTACAGTCGCCCTGCGGCCACAGCCTCTCCCGACTTACGTGACGGGTGTAGGTCTATCTGATAAAGGTGGCGTTGCTCTGTGCCAGTGTCACTGGAAATTTTACTTTCTTACCTGCACTTACAAAACCTAAGAGCCATCACTGACTTTGATCTTTGACATGGCACTTTGTCTTGTAATCGTAAACGTAGGAGAAGCGATACCGTGTAAGTTTCCGATTAAATCACAGAAAAACCTTAAGTCGAACGACCGTCTTAAATCTTTGAGTACCAGTGCATTTTGTCTTAAACCACCATTTTATCAATTTCATTTCGAAGTACCAGTGCCTTTTGCGCGAAACCATGGACGCTATTAAAGACAAAAACATCTTGTGGTAGACTGAGGTACAGTACCTTACAAATGTAGTGCGTTATAGCAATCATTTACAGCGTTCTAACCAAAAACTGATGTCAAGATTGTGCTACGTGATTGTATCATAATGGCTACATCATTGACACTGAGAGTAAATATTTCTTAAGTTGTTGTAACGTAAATTTGAATTTGTGCTACTTCTGTTATGAGTGGTTTCGAAATGAAACCATGAGGGGAGTATATAATTTTGATATAAATTTATTAAATTTTAGGCCCATTTTTACTTGTCATTTAGAGTTCTAGTTTATTTTAGGCATTATGAGTTCATGGGAGTTTTGAGACTTGGGACTGTGGCTGTGATAGGCTGATCAGAAGTCTCGGTTTTGAGGAAACAGTCCCCGTTTTCACATAAATGTCCTGGTGTCCTAAGAAAAACGTCTGTGAGGCATAACTATCCTGGGTTTTAATTGAAAAACAAAGTTCGTACAATAGTATTTTTCATTTATTTAAATATTTCTGGAAAACAAGTTTTTCTGTAAGTACAATATATATTTTCACAATACAAAGGCCTAGCACATTTGATTTAGCTCATATTACGTCTAAAGAGATATATTGAGAATAAAGGCAGGAAATACCTACCACCATTCCTAGCTTGTCGACTTTCCTCTTTATGATCCTCGAAACAAGTAAAATCAGAACCAAAGGAGATGCAAAGGGGCACCACTTAAATCATTTCTCCTAGAGGGCATGCAGCCAAACGGAAATTAACTTTTTTAAGAATGTGAGCGATGTGGAGTTTATTAGCAATGCTTATTGAATACTGTTTGTCTCGTGTGCACGATGGCCCTAACAGTCTGAGATAAAACGAAAATAGTATTTTAGTATGATAAGTATAATTGGTATCGGTTTACAAATTGACAAATTGTGCGTAAGTTCCCAGTAAATGACTGAACATTGCAGAAAATACATCGAGGCTATTACAGTAAAAAAGTATGTATCAGTACTTTTTCTTTCCGAAGAAAATGATTGTAGTTATTTGTAATGTACCTGGTTTATTTTCGCGCTCGCGCACGCAATCACGTGTTTGTGTGTGTGTGTGTGTGTGTGTGTGTGTGTGAGAGAGAGAGAGAGAGAGAGAGAGAGAGAGAGAGAGAGGGTGCATTTTAAGATTCCTTTGCTGTAAAAGGAAATACAACTCCTTATATCGACAACATTTGTGACGAATTTGATCATTTATTATACTTTGCCGAAATTTTGAGTATTTAAGAAGCAGTAAAAACTAGGAGATCTACATCACTATTGTACAGTGAATTAAGACTGAATTTTTTTCTCTAGTGTTAGAAGCCCTGCTTATCTGAGAGGACCCGGTTGATTTAACTGTTGCAGAGCCGAGCGTTCCGGTAGCAATTGTGCAGAACCGTCCTCGGGAGACAGATCTATCGCAGCCGGAGGCGCCCTAATGAATGGCTCTCGAGGAGCGGCTTGAGAAATGCTCCTCGGGAGAGATCAGGTCTGCTCCGGGTGCCGTCTCAACAGCAGCCGGCGGCACTAGGCCGCCTTCAGGGGATTCCCCGGAGGAGAGGCGTGCTGGAGGTTTACTCCTCGTGTGTAGCGACTTAACCAGTAATTGGAGAGTGTCTCTTTAGTACCATCAAGACGAAATTCTTACAGGTGTACGTGCTTTCACTACTGTACCGAGGATGGAAGAACGAATTCTTCATTTGTTTTCTGCAGATAGGGCTACGCAGCGTCATTGAATACAAAGAAAACCGTCGTGGAATAATCGAAAGCTATTGTAATGTGTACTTATTTACAAACAGTCAGTTTCGGTCAAGCTATCAAGTCGCGGGTTGATACAAGGTGGTTATAATTAAAGTGCAACTATTCACAGAGGTCCAGTGTAGGCAGTGGAACTTGCTATATATTCCTGTGCAGTAATGTAGAACCGATTTATGCCGGAAAAAATCAGTTAAAATTTTTGCCACCAGGTGCAAATCTGGCGGATTGAATCTAAGGAAGACGTATAGAGATATTTCCATACGTAATGGATTAGGAACGAGACGTGGGCAGAAAAGGTCAAACCAGTGAGAAAGGCATGATGTTGATATTATTAACCGCCGCTTACACAGTTTGTTCAAGATGAGCATCGGAGACATCAACGAGATGCTACACAGCGATAGACTTCCACATGGTGGCCACAACTGGAATTAATTTTTTTCCAGCGTAAATCGGCTCCACATTAAAGCATTAGAATAACTACCAAGTTTCGCTGCCATACGATTATCCCAGCACGTACTGGACCTCTGCGAGTAGCTGCACTTTAATTACAATCATTCAGTGATGATTTAAGTTAAATGTGGGTTTCTTAGTGTCTAATATACACAGTTTTTTAGTTGCAAGTACGTGTGAGAAATACTGTAACTGAAAACAGTTGTGCGTTTTAATGTGAAACTCTCACATGAAGATGATTGTAAGCTGGCTATAATTTCGCATCTTACAAGCACTCATCCACATACTTTGCCGTGAACTACAACCACAATTAGATATCATTTGATAGATTGTACATCGTATATATGAATACTTAAAGGAGACTGACGTTGTCACATACGTCTTGTAAGTAATTGTTAACGGTTATTGCATGAAAGGTGACGGATTGTCTGTATTATCAGAACGGCGTAATGAATTGCCTATACTAGTAGAGGTTTTAACGTGAGTGGAGATTAAACGGCAGGCAGAACCCAAGCTCTGGATGGAAGATCCGCACAGGTGTTGGTCCTGCTTAAAAACAGGAAGTAGTTAGACGGACGTCGTGGCACCTGAGCTCTGGAGCACAATAGAGTGACGGTCAGCCGCTATTGTAGCAGGACTGGAAGGATGACCGAGAACTCTGAAAAACGTGGACGCAGGTGAGAGGAACGAAGAAGCGGCACCTCGGAAACCACGCCGGCTGGTTTATTTCCGAGGATGTTTACTCAGAAGCGTACCATTGTACGAGTATAGGTTTTTCCTCGCAAACTTTCCGCTCTGGACGACAAAAGACTAAAATATGGTTGGTCGGCGTTCGGGAGAATATAGAGAGGGAGAATATTCCGTGGTTTCGGAAATGTGATTCGTTTTCGAAATTGCGAGGGTGGGGATGCCGAGCCTTGCTGGCAACCCACCGGTGGAGACGTGGTTTTCTGTTGTGAGCGCCCGTGTGTGACAGTAGCTCGGTATCAGATTTGTGATACAGACGGACTTGCTGTCTTTGCTCTCAGTAGAGTTTATAGTTAGAACAGTTAGGCACTGTACTGTTGCGAACCTATACGATTCCGCCCTTCACCTCCGGGTTGGAAGTCGTCGTTGAGTACGCAGCGTTCAGTAATTGAGGGCACTTCTTCTGCCTATACTTACTTTGAGACGTTGTCTGAACTCCGTCCTTGTGGCTGGAAGTTCGCCTTTCTCGTGTGTAGAACACAGAGAGGAGAAAACAGTATTAGAGTATATTAGTCAAAGGACCGCCTTGTGTCGTCCTAGTGTTTCGAAGAGTTTGTTTGTGGCTGGAGTTCTTCCATCGTCGGAGACGAGTACGAGAACCATCACTTCGACGCACCGGGCGCAGTACATACGATGATATCGCAAATTTCTTCGGCTTATTAGCGCTATGAAGATAATTAGCTGTGATCGCGTTAGTTTATTTCCACTGAGGTTCCACACCACCAGAGATCATATTTGACAGTAGTGTCTTCTAGTATTTGGTACGTAGATGATGTCAGTCTTTTCACGTTAGTGATATTAGACCGCACAGTCATAATAAGGGGCAGAGTTGGGCAATTGATTAATAATTTTAGTTAGGAAATATAGACAATTGTACTTAAAAGGTTGATTTTAATCTACAATAAATAAATATTGAACAACAACGTTTATCATTTAGTAGTATTAGTTGCCTTCATCATTCATTTATGTTTAGATTGTAATTTATATGTAAAAAAGAGCATTAAGATCCTAAGATCTGCTTCAGGGGGTAGTCAGCCAGGACCAAATCATCAATTTAACGTTTATTATTTTCCGTTGCGCACATTCATTTTTACACCCGCCTTGGATAGCGTCTTGGAAGATCACTTGACCGAAACTGTTTCCCTGTGAATAAATACTCATAAAATAGTTATTTGAACTGTTCACTGCTAGGTACCACAGTGGATGGACAAATTATGGAAACAACTAACTCACAACACAATACTTTGTCTAACACTCTGTAGGAAAACCGGTGGTATTCAAAGCAGCGTCCAGTCTTCACGTGGTGGATAAATACAGGCACTGTATGGCTTTCAAGGAATGCTATAGCATGTTTCCTGCAAAATAGTGCTGTGGCCGAGCGGTTCTAGGAGCTTCAATCCGGAACCTAGTGGCTGCTACGGTCGCGGGTTCGAATCCTGCCTCGGGCATGGATGTGTGTGATGTCCTTAGGTTAGTTAGGTTTACGTACTTCTAAGTCTAGGGGACTGATAACTTCAAATGTTAAGTCCCACAGTGCTCAGAGCCATTTGAACCACTTTTTGCAAAATAGTGGGAAGTCCTGGTAATGATGGTAGAGATGTATGGCGATCACGCACCCTTCTCTCCGAAGTACGCTAGAAAGTAAAAATAACAGCAATCTGGTGACTGCGGTAGGGCAAGTCATCTCTGTTCTCACAAAACCACTCCTGGATGATGTGAGCTGTGTGAACAAGGGCGCTGTCGTCTTAGGACACATGACCACTGTGGAACAAGCACTGTACCATAGGATGGACCTGGTCAACCATAATGGTCACACAATCCTTGTCAGTAACACAACCTTTCAGGGTAGTCGTGGGACCCATGGAATACCACTATGTGGCCACCCAAGCCATCTCCGAATCACCGCTATGTTTCACTCTTGGGACGTAATCTCGGTCAAAAGTTGGAAACAGTATGAGACAAGACTCATTCGAGCAAATTACTTTTCCATTGTTCCACAGCCCAGGTTTTACGGCTTCGGTGCCAAGTTTTTCTGTTACTGGTATTTGCTTCACTGAGAATGTGTTTGGAATTCCAGCTCTCCCTGCAATTCCTGCTTATGCAGCGCCATTTGCCTTGTCTACGTGTTGACAGAATTCGAATTATACATTCAGTTTTTTATTGACTTTTGCACCTCTCGTCCTCTTATTTTTCTTCCCAATCCTCTTCAATGACCGCCTGTCACGAACGCTCAACACACTTTCGATCGTGTTGTGACTTAGCAGATGATATTTTTCCACTTTCCTTGTATTCGGTATCCACCTTAGATACCGTGCTTCTCAACAAACACTTCGGCTGACTTGGTTAAGGAAGCACTCACCATACGAGCATTGGTCCACGTTCGAGTAGACATGGATTTGACATAATACACTCACAACTACACAAAACAATGTTCTGAGCAGATTAGACAAATGAAACATATTCGTGTTGAGGATATTGCACAGGTTCCGTTCGAGAACAGATTCAAGAGCGCAACCTACAGGCTACGCCAGCATCTGCATTTATGTTCATGCATGCATTTCTATCGATGATTCCACATATTTGTCCAATCCTGCATAAACCATTTTTTTATATGATGTTCCTTGGATAATCATAACATGGGAATAGACACAAGAACCTCTTTCCTTCTTGTTAGACGCCACTACTCTTTTATGTCGCTGTAGTGCTACTGTCCGGGTTGTATCATACCAATAGCGGAAAATGGCAGTGGTATGATAATAGATGCAAAAATATTTCAATAATATTTCAACACCTAGCGCACCTCAGCTATACTCAGCTGCGACTAATCAAAATACGCCTTTTGAGCAAACTCTTTGCATGCCTAGTGAGACACTTCGGCAACTCTGGGACATCGATTTATCTATTAGCCAACGGGAAGCCTTTATGTATTTGAAGTTCGCCGTTCTCGTGCGTTATGTCGTACATTTCAGTTCTATTTCTGCTTTGGTAGGAAGACTGAATTCGCCTGGTGTCGATATGAGCTGGTTTGGGTATTCTATAGTGGTGAAGAAATCGGGTGAGGAAATGCTTTCTCTATTTCTAAGCAGTTTACTCGTGATTACTCTGCATTAGTAACTGCTGTAGTATTCTCCCACATGACAAAATAGTAACTCACGGGTTTGTCAGTTTTGTTTAAATAAAACCCAATTATAGCGTCAAATATGATGTTTTCTATCTGTCGCGCTGTTGAATTAAAGTTTCCATCCACTCTGGAATTAAAAAAGAGGCGCTGTCTCATTTAGAGAGTCGTACTGAGAACTTCACATACCGATTGCTCATTGCCAAATTTGCACATGTTTGTATTGCACAGAGCATCCATGTCCACTGCCAGAGTATGCATCATTCATCAATTCTCTGGATGTCATTCGTTACGTGATGCAATGCCACGCTGTTGCGCCCCCTTATTGGTTAACTTGTTTGGTAGCACGGCCCGTGAATATTGTGATGCATCAGAGGCCTATCCCTGAATTAAGCTTGCAACTGCGAAACATTAGAAAGTATTCTCTCTTACCATATAGTTAGGTTTCAGATGCAGAAAGGTAGGTTGACGACTGCTGTTACGGGGAATGCTGCTTATTGAATATGGTGCTCCGTGATCTGGTGCTTTATTGAGATGTTAAATGGCAATCATATAGATAATATGGTTTAGGTATTCTTTAATCTTTAGGATTGATGATTACATATTTGAGGGGACATCGTCATACATTTATTCAATTGCTCATCTGTTTTTAATAAATGAACTGCTCTATGTTCGGATCGTAGTTACGCAAGAAAGCGCGACATGGGAGTGTCTTGTGTGTGTGTGTGTGTGTGTGTGTGTGTGTGTGTGTGTATGTGCGCGCCATCGCGCGCGATTGTAACCAGCAAGGAGGTATGAGTGGTAAGGCGCCAGGCCGCAGAAAAACATAACGTTGTACCAGGAAAGATAATAATTTTTCTAAACGGTTCTTCGAAGAGTTATGTATTTGTTTATCACCTAGAGTCTGAGAAATTCGAATGAATGTAAGCAAATGAACAACAGAAGATTAAAATTATAATTAAATAGTTTAACTTGAGATATCAAACTGTTGAGTTCCACCCCAATCTGGTGTTTCCGCTTCAACATAGGTTAGATAAATCACACTTTCAATTAAAATTGATTGATGAACATTTAAACTAACAAGTCCTCCAGTACTAATCACTCCAAAATTTATAAAATTTTACTTATCAAATCAGGACTGGCAGTAAGTAATGAACAGAGAAAGAGAAATTACTGTGAAAGAAATGAGCGACGATAAAACATGAACAGTTAAAATCTAAAGAGCAACGCCTAGCTGGATTCAACAACCTAAGTATGAAGCAATTGTAAATAATACTACTAAATTACAAAGTGAGCTCGAACCAAGTTAACAGGAATACCTGTAACATAGCGGCAGAAACATTAATTAATATACATCGCCTGACTTTAAATTGAGATTAGTGAGGCTAGTTCTATGAAAGAGTCAATAAGAAGGGAAAACCGAACTTGCATTTTTGCTCACTACACAACAGATTACAGAAGAAACTCATATAAATTATGAACAGGGCTCAGAGTCAACAGACAGAAATAACGGTGACACAAAATAATTAACCACTGTAGCTTGGGGCGACAGGCAAACTCTTAAATAATACCTTTCCTGTAACTCAGGTCCAAAACAGACAGTGGAAAGGAAAGAAGACCGTATAGCTCTCAGTAGCAGCTCGTAAAATTTACATGTTTAGATGCTCACGAGACAAGTCCATACGGCTTGTCTTTCTACTTTGCCCGTTATTTCTGTAGATAACAAACAGCAGATGCAATACCAAAGCCGTTTTCGACCAAATCCGCTTGAGTTGTTTCCCAAGCATGTAAACTGACAGGTTATCACCAGAAACTCTCGCTCAAAGTGGTAATCCGTTCCAGCACTTTTTACAGCATCCACCTCTCACATCACTGCCAGCACCTTATTTTCGATGACTACCCTCCAGTTATCGGTGGCCATCGACCCAGCGCAAGCTCACGCACACTGCTTTTACGTCGGCTCAATAAAGAGCACATCCCTACCACACGTATCGGAGAAGTGAGGAAGCCGTTCCCGAATTGAAGACCGCCATTTGCGGGGACGAACGAACATGAATACTGCCCTGTAGTTTAAAGGATGTGAGAAACAAGGGAAAGGAATAGAAGAACAAAATAAAAGGACGTTTACTTCACAATTACCACTGGTAATCAAGTCTGTCTTAAATGATTGCACTCTTAGTTTCCTAGTTTTCTGTATTAGGTCTCCATCAAAACACGGTAAGCTGCAAATATCTATTCAGGAACGTAGGGTTTATTTCCTACAAGGATGAGGTCAAGGTAGTTGCATAAACTTATGAATTATCAAATAATGAGGTTAGCTAATCATTCTCTACGTTCTTCACTTTTGGTCCACATTTAATGCAGGTGTCCATAGTTCAAGTTCCAGTTTCAAAACGTTGTAGAAAGAGATCCACTGCACAGAATGGCGACATATTTGAACATCATATTATTGATGCAGAGGGAAGTGTCGTGGAAGAAAATAAATTTAAAGAAAATTTGACCAATACACGACATCGTAAGCGTCAGAACATGCACACCCACAGCACATGGCTGTTACTCAGTTTGCGTCAAAGACACCCACCATGACTGTCTCCATGAAGGATTGCGCGTTGCTGTTAAAGCTCTTTTACAGGAACGGTAACTGTGAGCCAGTACGCCTGCAGAAGTTCCCGACACTAAAGGGTACGAAAAATACGTTGGTGCGATGCCTGCTAAGGCTCTTGGGAAAATGATCACAAAATTCGAAGAGACCGATTCTTTAGAAGTGAACAGAGGCAGATGGAGGAAACACCTACTGTGACGTCTGTCGGAGACGTGACCACAACATTGCGGGAGGGGGTCAAACAGTGGTTTGCCAACACACAGTGCACGGGGAATTGCCCGGACATTGGCCATGCCTGCGAGCACGGTACATAAAAACCTATGAAACATACTGAATTGCTGTCCACACAAAATCACCCAAGTTCAGGAGTTGCTTCCTGTTGATGTACCACCAAGACAGACTTTCGCTCTGGAATTCTTGCTAGCATGGCATTGAACATTCCTTGGATAGACGAAACCCTTTTCCATCTTCAATGACAGCTCACTACGTAGAATTTCAGGATACTAGCAGAATATGGGCAACATAAAATCCGCAGGCACATCAGTCGGTACCATTTCATTCTCCAAAGGTGGCTGAGTGGTGCGGGTTGATGGCACCGTTTATCTTAGGGCCGTTTTTTTCGAGGAGACAAGTCCAGCCGGTTCTGTTACTACTTGTACGATCACTGGTAAACGCTACGAGAGTCTCTTGCACACCAGCATCATTCCAAATTTCAGCATGATGGATGTTTGGGCAGGATGATTTTCATGCAAGATGGCGTCCTCAGCACAATGCACAGCCAGTGATGTGGCTGCTGTAGAGGCATTTCGGATAAGCTAAAATCATCAGCCGTCTTTTCCATACAGCCTGGCCGTCCAGATCACCTGACCTTCATCCGTCTTACTTCTGGTTATGGGGTTCTCTCAAAAATGTTGCGTTCAGTCCTCCAAATACGAAGGTGGATGAACAGAAGACAGATATCACACAATGCATTCTGAGCGTGACATTCCAGTATTTTCGGGAATACGCTGTTTCTTGATTTCAACTTGCAGAAAACGGTGGACGTAATATGAACATGTCTTGCGCCAGTCTGACAACAATTAAAAACCGATGTCACTTTGCCTTTTATGCGGTGTTTGGTCCCAGGACAGTTAAAAAGCGATGTCATTTTCTTTATAGGCGGTTTTTGGGCCTAAGACGAAAACCGATGCCATTTTATTTTTTGTGCCGTTTTTGGCCTCAGGACAGTTAAAAACCAATTTTTCCCATACGGTGTGGTACGAATTTGCCCTGGTGGATGGGTTCATCTGACAAACAGTGCTACAACTGTTACTGCAGAAATTGTGCAGTGATGCACATTAAATAATACAGATGGTGCTACCGGCAGCTCAAACCACAGCCGTCGTACTGCGATTCATCTGTAATTTGCAGCCGACATCACTTACGTTAAGGCGCTTGATACAATTTTCGTTGAAATATTTTTGTTCCGTGACGTTTTCCCCGACATCAATAACATCCTGCTCAAATGTTAAGTGATTCTGAGCAGTGGTTCTCTTTCTGTAGCGTTTTGAAACTGGAACATTAATTATGGACACCCTGTATTTCCAATTGTATGCTCTGCATCTGTCTTTTGGGATTATTTTGCAGACTTTAATTTTTGTTTGTATGTCATGATTTGATAAGTATTACTTTCCACAATTTTATTGTATTTTTCATTCAACTAGATTCAACTTGAATAATTGTAATCTCCATCACTACTTGAGCTGCCCACTTCATTTTCACACATTTTTCTAACAACAGGGATACAGAGTCCTTATGAACGTTATTTGCATATGTTAAGTCGTTGTGTATGCAGAGTTTTATCAAATATTTCACACCATTTACCAAGTCCAAACATAGCACTGCTTCACAAATTGCGTCTTCAATAAGGACGAGCCACTGCCAGTGAGTGGTACAGTCATTTCTAGTATTTCAATGGTAGAGACGGTCCACGTTACCTGGCGGGACGCGAAAGGGGTGGTTGCTTGGCTGCAGAGGCAAAAAGGTAAAATCTTGCTCTCGACATTTACCTAATCTCCGCACGGCTCAATTCTCTCAAACATTTCGGAACAGACTGTGTTTTCAATTTCAATTGGGGGCCTGAAGGTTTAGACTTACTGCACAGCCTAAAAGTTCAAGGCTCTTCTGTTCAACGTTCATAAAAGTAGTTTACTTATTACAACGCACAACTTACGACGTAAGTCCGCAAAGAAACTGTTTGCGATAAGATTCACTCTACCCTCGTAACGTTAAAGTAGGCGTTCGAAGTGTCATTCTCGGATTTTGATTGTGCTTGTCTCGAGAATGAGTTACGAATTCCATTAAACTTTTCTGGATCATCTCGTAAATCTTGACATGACTACTATTCGCTCTTCAGCTCCTCGATATCATCAACAGGGGTGTTGCACGTATCACTTCTGTGGTGTCCACAGATAGAGAAATCCAGAAGAATGAATCAGGTAAATTAGGAGCCTAAGGTATAAGCTCTACTAGATCTAAAACCAAAAGGAAAATGTTCCACCGTCACTATTACGGGTGCTCCATGTGCAGTCGTAAATCATCAATTGCACAGTCTAGTGCAGCACCAGACACGACATGAAGAGTGTGAAGACCAGCTCGCCAACGGAAAGAGCGGGCATCGACACACTTCCAAGAAGAGTTCAGCACCCTCTGTCAAGGCTGACTTAACCAGCCGCCCATCACTGATCGGCCTCAGTTCCGTCGCAGACTCGAGAGCATCAGTAGTGAGTAATAACAAGGCGATACTTAGCCTGCGTTCTACGATTAGTAACAGTATATCAAAAATAATTGCAAGTAGGAGGCACAGGAAGCCACTTCATTAGGAGAGGTTATGTTCTTTTCCTTTTTAGAAATAAATGTTCTCGTAACTTGAAAGCGTTTTGTACAGATCATTTTCGATGCCTGCCACCGGCTATCTCAACCTCTCTTCTTCCTTCTGATATTCATGTCGGGTATCCAGCCAGGACAAATCGTAATCTGCACACAATTGTAAGGTGTCAGGCAAATCCAACACCTTCCATGAAAACACTGACATGATAAGCAAATCCAGTAGTATGTCACATAGCTACGAATAAATCGTGACATTAAATTAACCAAAGTAATACGAGTAACGAGTGAGCAAATGGAATACCACAGACTAACACAAGAATGCCTAAATGCATGTCATACCCTCCCACTGTGAGACAGACGCAGTTCCGAGGGGAGAAACAAGAACAGAAGCCGAGAGCAGAACCGTGTTAAGCTGGAAGGCCCTACGATAAGGGACGGACACCCACGTCGCCAGCTAACCGCTAGGACCACCCCCCCAGCCCATGTTACAAGCTAGAGCCCTCCAGAAGAACAGTACAGATCTTACGATGACACTAAAAGGACCACCCCAGCCGCAAGTTTTAGCGTGAGACTTTTCCACGTCTCTGTTACGTAAGGGCCACCCCCTAGCCCATGTTAAAAGACAGAGCCCTCCAGAAGAACAGTATAGATCTTACGATAACACTAAAAGGACCACATCAGCTGCAAGTTTTAGCGTGAGACTTTTTGCGTATCTGTTATGTTGCAACCTTTTAAAAACAATGCCCCACCACGAAAAGTATAACGTTTCTCATTGGATAGACAGAATTTTTGTAGGCGGAGCTTAAGGTTAACATTGAGACCCTGATTGCTCAGATGAAAACACAGCCAGATAGTTTTTTTAAACCAACTTCGGTAAATTGTAGTAAGGAGAAGTTAGGAGAGAGTTGCTTCCGAGATGGCGAGGTGAGCGGAGCTGTGCTGCCCGCCGCCGCCCCCTGACGAACACGACAAGGTAATGAACGCACGCGATGCCGCATAACAGCGCATAAAGCTTCACTCAGAACTGCAGAAGTCTCATCTGTTACGCCCCCTTTCTGCGTAATACTAGTGTCGATCGTCAATTAAAGCTCATGGTGTTCACATTTGCCACTTGAAGTAAAAATCTGAAACGCGATGATTTTTCTGTTATATAGTTATTGAGAAGCCACTGTAATTTACGACAAGTTAGATAAGTAATTGAAGATAATTAAGGGTCACTGTAGACCATTTTGATAGTTTTATCTTTCGTGAAACTTAATTTAAACCTAGATTATAGATGTGATATGGCGTAGGTCATCCTTCGATCCATTGTAGATCTTGGAAACCCATTCAGGGAATATTCGTTCACATTTTTGTTGAACGCAGTTGGTTTTTACCATCCTGTATTAAAACATTTCCTTTTATTAATAGTGCAATATATAAACAATGTTTTGTGAGTAGAATAAAATTTCCAATGGTAAACTTAACTGCCTTTTCGACGTTATTTTACCAGCTAACTAAAAATAGGAAAGCCTTGAACCCCTTCCACTAAATTTAGTTAGTATTCTTTTACAGGGAGTTCAGTGGAGCTGACGCTGAAATCATTAAGTATTTGGTTATATCATCGCTAGTCTCACTGAACTCTTCTGAACTCTACATGTCATGTGTGGTCTGACGCCTCCTTACCAGCAATAGGTCCCAGGTTCAAACTAGTCAATTCCCTAAAAAACACGCTCAGAGCTTCGTTGCGCGAAAGTGGTAGGTAGACACGATATAGAACAAACAGAATGTTAGAAAATGGCGACCCTGCCAGGATGGTAAAATACCATGATTGAAGGTCGACCACATGCCTAACTACGTCAGAAAAATATCCTGTTAAAAAATTTTCATAATAAATTTTTTTTTTTTTGAGAGGCATAGATAGTTGAAAACAGCAGCTGCAGCGATAGAGAGTGAGACATTCTAGCAGAGACAATAGCATAATTAAGTTATGAATTTTAAGAATTGTTAGAATTAAGTTTTCTCCTCAATGCAAGCGCACAGGTGGCGGATACATCGTTGACAAGTTGGTTCTGACCCAACAAGTAAGTGAATGGATTGTCAGATTTGGGTATCATAAGTGTCAAGTCGTGTGAACAAAATGTTTATGAAACGCGTGAGATCGTATGAGCGCATGCTGACTCAAACTAGGGCGCGTGAATTGCTTTTAAAACAGAAAATAAGGGATTCGGAAAGATTAGCTATGGCTAATCGAGACCTTGACCGAATTGAGGTAGAGCCCCAGCATGAAAATGGACAGAGAATAGGGGACAGTACAACATACGATGCAGTATCGCGAGAAATAGGACATATAACCCACCATAACTAGGATAATGTACGTCAAGGCATAGAAAACATAAGTCAGCATACGACAGAGGAGCCGGAAAGTAGAGAGACAGTCGATGAGGATTCTAACTTGCGTCTTGAATACGTAGAACCCATACTACAAGTAATCAGAGCTCCCTCACCACAGAGTACAAGGAATGCGAGCAGAAACGTGTCACAGCACAGTTCAATGCAATCGGTTGCGAACCAACACTTAGGCGAAAACACAGAGCGTAGGACGTCGGAAGAAAACGCAATAGGACCCACCAATCCGGCAGAATTATTACAACAAATTACGGAAACCATGACAGGGCAAAATAAAGACATAGCGAACCAAATTCAAATTCAGAATGCAGAAACCACGAGACAAATGCGTGCGATTGAAGAACAAAACAAAAATTTCAGTTACGCCTAAGTCATATTGAAGACGAGGCAAAAGAATGTCGAGAAGTGATAGGAAACTTAATAACAGGTCACAATCAATTGAGAACAGACACTGACAAGGTACAAGCGGACGTACAGACATTGCGTAATGTCCTTCAGGACGAGATCAAAACATTACGTAACAACACCCAGGGAGAAGTCAAGAAACTAGAGAAACAGATAAACGAAATGACTAGACAAGCAGCAGGTACAGCGCGTGAAGTTGTTGAAAACAGTGTGTTACACAAACGTATCACAAAAGCAGCGCTGAAAAGATATGATAACCGCATAGTCAAAATAGAAGCGCAAACGAAGCGACAATTTCAGAAATTGCGAACAGAGTTGTTGCAAACTATTGAAGAGCGTAGTGAACAGGATCGAACAAGCACAGAGTCTGCAGCCACATCCGTATCTGTAACAGCACCGGAAAAACAAGCAATTAAAGAAGATATTACGCATTTGAGATTCCAATCACAGGTGAAAAGTAACATACGTGAAAGCAGACAGCCTGCACAGCAACAAACACGTTTCGAAATTCTTGATGAACAAACGTCATCACAAACACATGCCGAACCACAAATGTATGTTTCAAGACAGTTTGGATCGTGCAATGAAGCAGCAAGGTTAGCCAGACAAGATACCGAACCAATACCTGACAATGGAAAGCCAGGTCGCGAAGGGTACAGTGCAATGCATTCAGCTACACGTTCACAACCGATGGAAGAAAATTATTGCGTACCACTCCAACGATACTACGCAAGGGTAGGCGAAAGTTACAGTGGACAATATCCAATGGATCTACCACAACCGGAAAGAACGACGGGAGAAATGATCAGAAACAAAAGTGGCGCAGAATCGCGAATTTCATATGGAACTATGACGAAGTACGACAACGATCATTTTCTCACAGTCAGAAAATTTCAACACTTTCGAGAAGGAAACTCATTACATACAGGAACTTTTATTGATCAATTCCGAGTAGGATTACCAGAACACTGGACGCTAGCACACAAATTAGACTTTATATGTGCACACATGTCAGGAACAGTCGCAGAAACCATGCAGAATGTTGCAGCGACATGCCGATCGTACGAAGATTTCAGAGAGAAGTTTCTCTCACGATATTGGTCTAGCGAAGCACAAAACAGAGTGAAGTACGAATTATTACAGAACCAATATTTTGAAAATTCAGGAGAGAAGAGTCCCGTGAAATTTTTCGAATTCATGGCAAAGAAAAGTCAATGCTTAGATGTACCATGCAGTGACGGAGAGTTGATTAAATCATGCGCGATGAAGCTACCATTGAAATGCCAGCAATCAGTAGTAGGTCGCGGAGGCAATGACGTCGAAGCATTTAAAGGTATTCTAAGGGAACTAGAGTTCATATTTTCGGAAGATGACGCAAGAAAAAGACGAAGCGCACGTGAAAACGAAAGCAAAAAGTAGTGGAATCCACAAGACACAGTACGAAGATACAATAATTACGAACCATGTGATAACTTCGCGCCAAGAAACGAAAATAGATTTCAACAAAGAACCGGTTATGGATTTAGAAGAAAATATGGCAATAACTATAATTCATCCAGGAACGGCAACAACTATTACAGAGGGAATAACGACAACCGGAACGGGTACTGGAGAACCAATAGACCGACAAATTATCAACAAAGAAGTCACTATCAACAAGCTGAACAAGAAAAGAGAATACAGATAGAAGAGGTGGAGGTAAGACCACCAAACCCCGATAAACGTTCGAATTGACAGCTAAGCGCCCATGCCAAAGAGAATGACGCACCGACCCAGGACAATTGCAGCACCTTGAACAGAGAAGTAAAAATCTTATCACGAGAAGAGAAGAAGGAAGAAACAAATCCACAGGGACCAGATGAAAACGAAGACAAGAAAATAACAATATCGTGTTGGGACGAAATTAATTGGGAGAATACTGACGAGGAATATGAATTACCAGAGGCATGCACAACGAATGTAGGAGGAAAGGACGAAGTAATGAGTATTGCAGAGCTATTTGAGATGGAAACCAGGGAAAGCGAATTCAATGAGGATAATGCGCAGTCGACAGAAGTTGAAAATAAGTTACGAGTGGGCACACAACCCAACATATATAATGAAGTAAGTTATGAAGCGATAATTAGAGCATTTAGATGCGATTATGTGGAAGTAGCGACGAAGAAGGGGAAGATAGACGAGGATGAGGAAAAAGTAGAGGATGTTGAAGAAAGCGTAAATGAAGGAAGAAATAGAGAAGAGAAATAAAAGAGAGAGAAGTAGCAGTCGAAGCTTATCCTACAGAAAGTTCCAATTCACAAGGGAAATTCCTAAAAAGACTCCTGTATGATTCAATGGAGGATTCGTTGATGCAAGAAGAAGAACAGAACCAACCCTTTCAAATTCAACCAATTGTGAAGGCCATGGTAAAGCATATCCCAGTCAATATTGTAATTGATAGCGGAAGTGAACTGACTGCGATCTCAGAAAATTTATTCATGCAGTGTAATGCCAATGAGGAATTACCAGTTCTGAAAACACATAAGATTAAAGTAAGAGGTCCTATTAGAAACAATGCTGCGGAAGTTACGAGACAAACAAGGTTAACTCTTTCGCATCAGGGTCAAAAGATCGAAGCCAACTTCATGATTATACCTAAACTAACTGTAGATTTGATTATCGGTACAGATTTTTTAAATGAGAGACGAGCGATAATAGATATGGGGAAACGTAGCGTAACATTCGGGAATGTCACACTTCTCTTTGAGCAAAAGCTAAAATTAGAAGAAATACCAGTTATAGACAAACAATTAAGAATGACGTGAGATAAAGAGGATGAAGAATTAGAATGGTATGCACAAAAGGGGGAATCGCCTCAACTCATGTTAGAAGTTCATAAAGAAATCGACAAAAAATTGCAGGAAGTTCAAGGTATTTTGGAACACAGTAAAAGAGGGTATTTTAGAGGGTATTTTACGAGATAAAGCAGAGGTATTTTTACCTAAGACTGGCAGTATTAAACAATTTCAGTATAAGTTTGAAGATTAATTTTGTTACTGGTAAATAATCAGCACAATATTTCAAGATTATGTTGCAGATAAGATCGTTAGGATTAAGAAGAATGAAGGGAGAGGAAGGTGGGAAAAAGAAAGTAGTTTCAATAAAAACAAAAACAAAAATAACACCAATAGTACCATAGATTAAGGTGAAGGGATAAAGCATAGATAGTGTAACAGCATGAAATACTAAAATGCTATATGCCACGACACTACACAAAAAATAAAAAATAAAACAATTTGAGGATTTTTGTAGAAGTTAGGACTCAAAATTTCTTAGAATTGTAACATGGAAGGGGCGCCGAAATTTGTAAAGCATTTAAGAAGGCGTAAAAGAATGTAGGTATTAGACATATGTTAGATGATTATAAGTAAAACTTTTTGTAAGAACCATTGTAAAAACTCCAACAAAGACCAGATTCAACGACCCACAAGTTGCAATGCGAGAAGTATCAAGAAAGAAAAGGACATAATTAGCAAGACATGATTCCTACAAGGCAGAAGCGTCGAGAGAAGGGAAAGGACAGCGAGACCAACAGAGGGTAGCTGAAGTGGGCAGTAAATCTGCTGAATCACAGGGTCACGGAACCCTGCTGGGACAGAAGACAGAACCACAGAATGGTGGAACAAGCTACCACTGGCAAAAAATATGTGTAAAAGTCATACTACCACTATTAAACAGCACGCTGATGCACGAAACTGAAGAAAACGTCCACAAAGTAGAAATGAAATGCCCAAACCATTTATCAAACTGTTACTAGGAGGAGAACTTCAAAGCGACTAGTTATCAATAAATATTTCCATATCCTTCCCAGAGAAGAACCAAGAATCAAGTAAGAAGCGGAGAAAAAGCAGGAAGAACAGAAGTTGAAGTTTCGCAAGATTGAGACCAAGAAAGAAGATGGGTGAAGAATAGACGACATACTTTCCCAAATCCCTATCCTATTGTAAACTAGTCGACTGCGAAGTATTACAACGAAAAACGACCGCTTTCAGCGATACATAACGATGACTTTCATGCATACAAAGCCAGTAAACCACGACATTCTGCACTCACAGCTCCATTCCATTATGGAACCTCCACAACAGCAACACACACTTGCAAAGCCAACAAGGAATGACGAACGAAGCTGTACATCAAATACTTGCCCACATGCATCTCGCTAAAGTCCATCATCTTCGTGCAAAAGAAAAAACATTCGCCAACCTCATGCTTAAATATTCATAGGATTGTGTGAATGTGTGAAATCAATTTATGTGATGTAGGAATTGTGCAAAAGAAACGCGTGAAAAAACTAAATAAGTTAAGCACACCAGACAGCTAATAAATTACAAAATAACAGTCATTGACTATGGACTTAAGTAAAATGGACAGTATATAAAGAACAAAAGTAAGGCATAATAAACACTAAAACTATATGCCACTTATTTTCTCCTCATAAAAATAAAAGAATAACTATATTTTACTTTGTTACTTAAAATCCGTCTTGATTGCATTTTTTTTTTCTTCATATGACCGGTTTCGGTTCATCCAGAACCATCTTCAGATCTGTAAAAATAATGATACTAATTTACTATTTCACAGAAGCAAATCTTTTTCATCCTATCTAATCAACATCAAATGTACCAGAACGTACCTGATATTTCAGTTACAGGAGTAACCCGTCCGAATCCAGCAACTTTCACATGCTACGTCACATAAAATTGGTTGGCAGAGTGCACATCATTTATATTAATTATAACACTATTACTGACAGGTGGTGTCTGGTACATTTGTTACATTCCTATTGCACATACTGTATTCAGTAGATTTTTTTATATTAAAAATACTTTATTAAAATGGAAGAATTACAGACAAAATTGAAAGATGCTTTCGTAAATCCGACGTTAAAATAGGGTTCCGAACAAATAATACGTTAAAATTGAAGCTCTGGCATAGAATATGTAATAGTAGGAATAAATTTCAGGATTTAGGTGTATATAAGATCAAATGTAATGACTGCTGTAAACAATATATGGGCAGACTGGTAGAAACTTTGAAACCAGATTCAGGGAGCACACCTACTCCCAAAACAAAACAGCTTTTGGGGCGCATTTGGCTGCGACAAAGCACTCAGTCATGAACATTGAACACAATTTAGACATCATGCAGAGAGCTCATAAGGGACGGTTTCTTAACATTTTGGAAGAGATTGAAATATACACCCACAAAAATAAAGATCCGGATTTAATCCTCAACGAGCAAAGCAAATTCAATCATAACGCCTATTTTAGCATTTATGACGACCTTCTAAGATGACAAATGTTGCGTGTGGAGATCCAGGCCAAGGGATGAGAGATGGTGCGCGGTGGAGAAGCCGGAAGACACGTGCAGTGCCTGGCGTCGTTGACAGGGCCCTCCTGTGCGGCCCTCTTGCCCGCGGCGATGGACATCAGACGACTGAGCGGTCCGCAGCACAACACCGAAATGGCGGGAACGACGGAAGCAGACCGTAGAGGAAAACAAGTTCACACCAGCACCATAGATATACAAATCGCCCTATGCTTTTTAGATCGTATAAAAATGATAATTTTACTGTTTTTTAATTCTGACAAGTACAGATTTTAACCTTGACATCTACATATTTTAATTAAGTATTTTTAATATAAAAAATGATCTACTGAATACAGTATGTGCAAATGGAATGTAACAAATGTACTAGACGCCACCTGTTGGTAATAGTTTTATAATTAATATAAATGACGTGCACTCTGCCAACCAATTTTATATGACGTAGCATGTGAAAGTTGCTGGATTTGGACGGGTTACTCCTGTAACTGAAATATCAGGTACGTTCTGGTACATTTGATGTTGATTAGATAGGATGAAAAAGATTTGCTTCCGTGAAATAGTAAATTAGTATCATTATTTTTACAGGTCTGAAGATGGTTCCGAATGAACCGAAACCGGTCATATGAATAAAGAAAAAAGAAAAATTGCAATCAAGACAGATTTTACATAACATTACAAAATCACTGATTGCTGTTATCCCATAACACATTATGTCTGTTTTTGCAAAATATATTTTACTTATTTTCTCCTTATAAAAGAAAAGAATAAAAAATTATCTTGTTGGAAGTTTTCCCTTTTTTTAAACATTTGTAGCATTTGTTAGGATAATATCTCAATACTTGTTTATGTATATTTCTTTCTCAAAGCAATTCTTGGAAATAATTCTTACTTGTTAGTGTAACAATGTTGAAATGAGTGTCTAGAAACAAAAACATTTTACTTGTACATGATATTTAGAAAATGTGTTAGGAATAGATTTAACTTAATTACTACGTTTATAAAAATAATATTTCTAAGAAAATCGATGTGAAAGAATCCTCACTTTCGATAACAAACTTCTTAAAAAACAAACTTCACAATTAAATAAAGAAAGAAAATAATTAAAAAATAACTATAATAGAATAAAAATATTCTTCCCTTGCCAATATAAACATATTTTAATGCTAATGTGGAAGAATATAAAAATATGAATTAGTAATACAAACTCGCATAGAACAGTATAAAGTGGCTGAACAGTAGGCAACAAAATTTAGATAACGGAATAATTTTTGACTGACTTAGACAACGATTCAATCATTGCTTAACTTCAGTGCAAAAATTAAGTTCGACGGGTGGTGATATGTAAGGTGCCAGGCAAATCCAACACCTTCCACGAAAACACTGACATGATAAGCAAATCCAGTAGTATGTCCAGTAGCTCCGAATAAATCGTGACATTAAATTAACCAGAGTAATACGAGTAACGAGTGAGCAAATGGAATACCACAGACTAACACAAGAATGCCTAAATGCATGTCATAGCCCATGTTAAAAGCTAGAGCCCTCCAGAAGACACACTAAAAGGACCACTCCAGCCACAAGTTTTAGCGTGAGACTTTTTCACATCTCTGTTACGTCAGGACCACACCCCAGCCCATGTTAAAAGATAGAGCCCTCCAGAAGAACAGTATAGATCTTACGATAACACTAAAAGGACCACACCAGCTGCAAGTTTTAGCGTGAGACTTTTTGCGTCTCTGTTACGTTGCAAACTTTAAAAACAATGCCCCACCACGAAAAGTATAACGTTTCTCATTGGATAGACAGAATTTTTGTAGGCGGAGCTTAAGGTTAACATTGAGACCCTGATTGCTCAGATGAAAACACAGCCAGATAGTTTTTTTAAACCAACTTCGGTAAATTGTAGTAAGGAGAAGTTAGGAGAGAGTTGCTTCCGAGATGGCGAGGTGAGCGGAGCTGTGCTGCCCGCCGCCGCCCCCTGACGAACACGACAAGGTAATGAACGCACGCGATGCCGCATAACAGCGCATAAAGCTTCACTCAGAACTGCAGAAGTCTCATCTGTTACGCCCCCTTTCTGCGTAATACTAGTGTCGATCGTCAATTAAAGCTCATGGTGTTCACATTTGCCACTTGAAGTAAAAATCTGAAACGCGATGATTTTTCTGTTATATAGTTATTGAGAAGCCACTGTAATTTACGACAAGTTAGATAAGTAATTAAAGATTATTAAGGGTCACTGTAGACCATTTTGATAGTTTTATCTTCCGTGAAACTTAATTTAAACCTAGATTATAGATATGATATGGCATAGGTCATCCTTCGATCCATTGTAGATCTTGGAAACCCATTCAGGGAATATTCGTTCACATTTTTGTTGAACGCAGTTGGTTTTTACCATCCTGTATTAAAACATTTCCTTTTATTAATAGTGCAATATATAAACAATGTTTTGTGAGTAGAATAAAATTTCCAATGGCAAACTTAACTGCTTTTTTCGACGTTATTTTACCAGCTAACTAAAAATAGGAAAGCCTTGAACCCCTTCCACTAAATTTAGTTAGTATTCTTTTACAGGGAGTTCAGTGGTGCTGACGCTGAAATCATTAAGTATTTGGTTATATCATCGCTAGTCTCACTGAACTCTTCTGAGTCATGACACATGTCATGTGTGTGGTCTGACGTCTCCTTACCAGCAACAGGTCCCAGGTTCAAACTAGTCAATTTCCTAAAAAAAACACGCTCAGAGCGTCGTTGCGCGAATGTGGTAGGGAGACACAATATAGAACAACAGACACCACGCAGACTGTTAGACAATGTTTCGGCGGTCCGCCTGGCTGCCATCTTCAGGTGAGAACGCTATAATAGCACTAACTTGATGGAATGGAAACCAAACACGCCGCGGCGGCTCCTTCATACACCGACCACAGAAAGCCCACGCATACGTACCGATATCTTCACGCAACAAGTTGTCATCCACGTGCCAACGCATTAGGGTCCTATGTACATTGGTAATAAGAGCTTATGCCATCTCACAATCAGATGCAGATAGTTTGACACGAGAAATGGATCATCTAAGAGCTATGTTGACACAGAATGGTTATACTGACAATCAGATCGGTCGTGCTTTACGGATTGGACCTTCGGGGGAACCAACATAAGGTACAAGCAAATCAGTGGAATTCCTACCTTTTCCAGGAAGCATTTCTTTAAAAGTGGGAAACATTTAAATGAAATTTGATATTAAAAGTGTATTCCGTCCGCCAACTAAGATCAGAGTTCTTCTGGGCTCAGTGAAGGATGATTTGGGTTTGAGAAAGCCTGGGATCTACTAGATTCTCTATTATTGCCGGAAAGCCTATATTGGACAAACAATCCGTATGTTCCAGGATCTATGGATAGCGCAGTATCGCCACACGCGTTTATTTCAGCCACAAAAATTTGCAGTGGCGGAACATTGTCTTACTGAAGGACATAAAACGTTGTACGATGAGACACAAGTGGTTGCCCCTGGGACGCGGTATTGGGACTGTGTAGTGAAAGAATCCATTGAAATCCGGCTATCTGACAATATCATAAAGAAAAATGAGGTGGTATCCTTTAAGCAAGTGTTGGAACTCTGTTTTGTTTGACATTCAGAAACATCGGTCTTTGTTTCGCTAATCAAAACTGTCAGTAGTGTTTGATACGGATTTATCGTTTCCGCGAGCTTTCCCCCACCAGTGCGGTATAGTGCGCTAGACGGCAGTTATGTTCGCGCAAGCGCGGTGGACCAGTGGTCAGTGTATGAAGAAGCCGCCGCGGCGTGTTTGATATCAGTTCCGGCGAGTTGGTGCTACAGCGTTCTCACCTGAAGATGGTGGCCAAATGAACCGTAGACATATTGCGTCCATATGACGATATGTTCCGGCTGGAGACCCAACATGAATACTGCAAATTACTATGCCGGGAAAGTTTCCGGAGCCACTTCTCTTCTTCCTTGTTTGTGACAGTGCTGACTCCCACAGTAGTCCACACAGCACTCCAAATTCGGTACCATGGGGCATGGGTGAAATCTTAGCTTGATTAGATGGTGACTTAATCGAAGAAACTACTTTTCAAATACTTTTGTACTAACTAGCACAATATATCGTATAGTGGCGGTTCGCAAACAAACATTCAGAGCTACCTCTCAAATATGTCATTTTCAGTCTCTTTTGTAGAGGATCCTCTCCCATTTTTCTCGCACGCATTCACCATTGTCAGTTTTCTAATACTCCTATTTGTTTTTCGTATATATCTCTCATTTTAAAGGTGTTTTGGGGTTAACACAACATGAAAGCTAATTAAATAGTTGGTTGTTCAGATATTCACAGATAGTTTTACTGTTATATTAGATAAGTCTGCTTAATACAAGCAGTATACAGGGTGAGTCACCTAACGTTACCGCTGGATATATTTCGTAAACCACATCAAATACTGACGAACCGATTCCACTGACCGAACGTGAGGAGAGGGGCTAGTGTAATTGTTTAATACAAACCATACAAAAATGCGCGGAAGTATGTTTTTCAACATAAACCTACGTTTTTTTAAATGGAACCCCGTTAGTTTTGTTAGCACGTCTGAACATATAAACAAATACGTAATCAGTGCCGTTTGTTGCAATGTAAAATGTTAATTACATCCGGAGATATTGTAACCTAAAGTTGACGCTTGAGTACCACTCCTCCGCTGTTCGATCGTGTGTATCGGAGAGCAGCGAATTACGTAGGGATCCAAAGGGAACGGTGATGGACCTTAGGTACAGAAGAGACTGGAACAGCACATTACGTCCACATGCTAACACCTTTCTATTGGTCTTTTTCACTGAGGCACATGTACATTACCATGAGGGGTGAGGTACACGTACACACGTGGTTTCCGTTTTCAATTACGGAGTGGAATGGAGTGTGTCCCGACATGTCAGGCCAATCGATGTTCAATGTGGTGGCCTACATTTGCTGCACACAACTGCAATCTCTGGCGTAATGAATGTCGTACACGCCGCAGTACATCTGGTGTAATATCGCCGCAGGCTGCCACAAAACATTGTTTCATATCCTCTGGGGTTGTAGGCACATCACGGTACACATTCTCCTTTAACGTTCCCCATAGAAATAAGTCCAGAGGTGTAAGATCAGGAGAACGGGCTGGCCAATTTATGCGTCTTCCACGTCCTATGAAACGCCCGTCGAACATCCTGTCTAGGGTCAGCCTAGTGTTAATTGCGGAATGTGCAGGTGCACCATCATGTTGATACCACATACGTCGACGCATTTCCAGTGGGACATTTTCGAGCAACGTTGGCAGGTCATTCTGTAGAAACGCGATGTATGTTGCAGGGCTCTCCGATACACACGATCGAACAGCGGAGGAGTGGTACTCAAGCGTCAACTTTAGGTTACAATATCTCCGGATGTAATTAACATTTTACAAGGCAACAAACGGCACTGATTACGTATTTGTTTATATGTTCAGATGTGCTAACAAAACTAATGTGGTTCTGTTAAAAAAACGTAAGTTTGTGTTAAAAAACATACTTCTGTGCATTTTTGTATGGTTTGTATTAAACAATTACACTAGCCCCTCTCCTCACGTTCGGTCTGTGGAATCGGTTCGTCAGTATTTGATGTGGTATACGAAATACATCCAGCGGTAACGTTAGGTGACTCACCCTGTACATTAAAACTGAACAATTATATACGCGTTCACCTAGTCCTAAGCTATTCCAAAATTAATGTTAGATTGTTTACTCACATCTCGTCACGTGTTGTTGCACACATTGTTCTCACTACGCACGCACTACACTAACAAACATGTTTTTCAGTTACTGCAAGGTCCGTATCTTATAGTGTCTGCGTAGTTCAGTGTAAATATCCTTCAGACGTGATATGCATGTCTGAAGGAACAGACACACATGCATGTCTGAAGGAACAGACACTGCTTACAATCTAAAGCTATATTAAATACATGTTATATATTGATAATTTGCGAATACTATCATACATAATCTGTACCAGTTACTAAAACATATGAAAATTGGTCCCGCACTGCGACTCGGACTCACATTTCCCGCTTATCGTGAGCGGTCGCCTTAATCGTTCCAGCTGTCCATGCACACCTCCAAGAACGATCAAAACTTCCATATGACCTAGCGTCGCTCCCTGTGCGGGAATCACATAATGTGCGAGTAGTATGGGATGAGACTACAGAACATATGGAAGTTTGGATAGGTACTGGAGGCGTGCTCTGGTAGACGACTTGGTTAAAGCTACCGTTCGTGACAGCGGGAAATTCGGGTTCGAGTCCCTGTCGGACACAAATTTTCATATGTTTCTAGTAAATGGTACAGCTGATGTATAGACGTATTCGAAAATTAGGAACACGTTTCCTGTAAACATTTTTTTGACGGCATCAGGGCCATTACAATCCATCTGCCTCTCCATTAAATTACTTCTGTGCTTCCATTCGTCTCTTTTACAAACCTTATAACTGTGCCATAGCGACGGTTTTCAATATGTCAACTTACGAGAACATAGCTTTAGTAACAAGGTTCATAAGGAAGTAATGTATCAGGTAGTGCACTGCATTCTTTCTTGAACTTTGCAAACAGTTCTGTAACTGGATTGGTTTGTGTCACCCGTCATTGCCACTTACGCTATCGAACTTCGGGTACGTCATTCGCCTCCGTTGGGCACATTTCGCAGATCTGTTTTATGAACAGGTGCATCTTTAAGCCACAAATTGAAGGGACGGTTCTCTTATTGTGGAGAATTGACTAACGGCGAATAACCAAAAGAAGTGGTTTCATTACAAATACCACTACATGAACTACCGAAACTGAAGTCACCTTACATCTGCCAGTTGGATGCACATTTATTTGACTCTCTAACAGCTTAAAGCATTTCCTCGTACCATATTATGGTTTTGAATATGTGTAGAATTCACAGATTCAACAAATATACTAGCGCCAAATTAATAATATACAATTGGCTGCGCGGCTAAGTGATTGAATGATAGATTACAATTCCGCCTTGTGTAATAAATTTAAATTGGCATGTGATCTTAGAACATTTCCGTGAGGCAACTTTTCTTTAACTAGTGTTTGTTCTTTCTACAACTGTAAATATCAAGTCACATTGAGTCTCATATTGCATGTTGAACTATAGATTCCTCCGTAACCATCTTCGTCGGCGATTTCCGGGAAATAAAAGATAACGACACACCAAATCAATGCTACATAATACCTAAACAATAGTGAAATTCAAGAAAAATTCATGGATTCTTAGACTTTCCTGGCAATTTACTGTGATCTCGTGGAATCGGGTGTACTGCCGGTGGTCCGCACCTTACAACACGATATTTCGTCGCTGTAACTTGACGTCTTCTTCAGGTGTTTTCTGAGACAAGTCACTTTTCTGACCGAGTCGCTTATCTATTCCCGGTGTTGACTATGCCGCCACTGCCCTCAGTGGCTGCTTCTTACGGTGGTGCCCGTCTCCAGGCGCTCCCTCTTACACACGCAGAAGCGACGGTCTCAGGAATACCTGATGCAGACGCTGAGTTAAGACCACAAAATATCGTGTTGAGAAGGCCCAACAACCAGCAGTACACCCTATTCTACTGGATGACAAACTTCATGGCGATAACGACTTTCATCCGTACTAATAATCAGCAGATTTCAACAGCGAATTCATAGAGTTAAGTAGAGTCGAACTGATCAGGTTTCTTGGATGTTTATACTGTTGAATCTGGCTTCATATCACTCATCGCCCACTACACAGTGGTTACTTACGTGTTGAAATGTTTGACGAAAATTACGTGTTTCTACATCAACAAAACTGTTACAAAGCCGTCTTTCATATCTGTCCGTGTGAGCTGCAACCACGGGTACAATATTCATACGTCGGGTGGATACTAAACTGTAATTAAAAAAAACAATGGAGAACAATAGAAACCACCATTTAAAGGCGTTTTTTTCTAACATGCAAATGTATTCTACACGACCACGTGTGCGAAATATCTTGCAATGGAACGTAGTCTGATATGCGGAAACCTGCCCTGAAATTCTTGTTTCACAAAAAAACGTACTGCGTCAAAATTTTAGCTGGTAAGCCATATCAAATGTATCTTTCAAAAAATGTTGAAAATAGTCAAATTCATAGCTCGTCAGACGGCTGAAGAAATGTACACACGTACCGTACCTGTAGCAGATAGCACAAGTGCACCACGGCAACTAGTTTATCGCATATCGGTAAACACATAATATGACACAATGTGATCGTAATTTGTAAAGCGAATTTCACTTTCCGTTGATTGTTTCTTTGACACAATTGTCCACATTTTCCATTCGTTCAAATTTGCATCTTACTTAATATCCACAACAATTACCAGTTGGCTTTGTGATATCGCTAAGTGTTAACATTGGAGATAAAACTGAATTATCGTTGTCTTTTCTTCGTGTATGCTTGCTAAGAGCATGTTCTACAGTTTCACAGCAATGTGGAATCCAATTACTGTTTTCAACCGTGCAAAGATAAAATGCGAAAAACGTGGTATACAGTCGAAGACCAATATACACTCCTGGAAATGGAAAAAAGAACACATTGACACCGGTGTGTCAGACCCACCATACTTGCTCCGGTCACTGCGAGAGGGCTGTACAAGCAATGATCACACGCACGGCACAGCGGACACACCAGGAACCGCGGTGTTGGCAGTCGAATGGCGCTAGCTGCGCAGCATTTGTGCACCGCCGCCGTCAGTGTCAGCCAGTTTGCCGTGGCATACGGAGCTCCATCGCAGTCTTTAACACTGGTAGCATGCCGCGACAGCGTGGACGTGAACCGTATGTGCAGTTGACGGACTTTGAGCGAGAGCGTATAGTGGGCATGCGGGAGGCCGGGTGGACGTACCGCCGAATTGCTCAACACGTGGGGCGTGAGGTCTCCACAGTACATCGATGTTGTCGCCAGTGGTCGGCGGAAGGTGCACGTGCCCGTCGACCTGGGACCGGACCGCAGCGACGCACGGATGCACGCCAAGACCGTAGGATCCTACGCAGTGCCGTAGGGGACCGCACCGCCACTTCCCAGCAAATTAGGGACACTGTTGCTCCTGGGGTATCGGCGAGGACCATTCGCAACCGTCTCCATGAAGCTGGGCTACGGTCCAGCACGCTGTTAGGCCGTCTTCCGCTCACGCCCCAACATCGTGCAGCCCGCCTCCAGTGGTGTCGCGACAGGCGTGAATGGAGGGACGAATGGAGACGTGTCGTCTTCAGCGATGAGAGTCGCTTCTGCCTTGGTGCCAATGATGGTCGTATGCGTGTTTGGCGCCGTGCAGGTGAGCGCCACTATCAGGACTGCATACGACCGAGGCACACAGGGCCAACACCCGGCATCATGGTGTGGGGAGCGATCTCCTACACTGGCCGTACACCACTGGTGATCGTCGAGGGGACACTGAATAGTGCACGGTACATCCAAACCGTCATCGAACCCATCGTTCTACCATTCCTAGACCGGCAAGGGAACTTGCTGTTCCAACAGGACAATGCACGTCCGCATGTATCCCGTGCCACCCAACGTGCTCTAGAAGGTGTAAGTCAACTACCCTGGCCAGCAAGATCTCCGGATCTGTCCCCCATTGAACATGTTTGGGACTGGATGAAGCGTCGTCTCACGCGGTCTGCACGTCCAGCACGAACGCTGGTCCAACTGAGGCGCCAGGTGGAAATGGCATGGCAAGCCGTTCCACAGGACTACATCCAGCATCTCTACGATTGTCTCCATGGGAGAATAGCAGCCTGCATTGCTGCGAAAGGTGGATATACACTGTACTAGTGCCGACATTGTGCATGCTCTGTTGCCTGTGTCTATGTGCCTGTGGTTCTGTCAGTGTGATCATGTGATGTATCTGACCCCAGGAATGTGTCAATAAAGTTTCCCCTTCCTGGGACAATGAATTCACGGTGTTCTTATTTCAATTTCCAGGAGTGTATGTGTTATTCAGTTATTTATTTGTCAGAAATTCATTCTAATACTGACATTTCGTTAGAAATCGTAGAAACTTGAGAAGAAACGGAAAATAACTCTGACGATACTGTGGAATATGGTTCCAGCGATGACTGTTGTGCTAATTCAAGTACAGAACATAAATGCAAAACCTTCCCAGCCCGAAGAAAACATTACATTAATAGCTTTCAGTGACAAAAAAAGTCTATAAATTGTTTGGTTAAACGAAGAAGGGCGGAAACATTTATAGTTAAGCAATTAAAGTTTCGTTTCGCAAAATGTGAACGTGAATTATGTAAATGGAAGGAAGATTTACATGAACTACGAAGTACGCGCTGAAATGAAATTTGCAAAAGTGTGGAAGCGATTCTGTTCTAAAGATTTACAACTACTCACGAGAGTCAATGCTCCGGTACCGAGGCAGATCTATGAGATTGGGTCCCTCGAATTGCAAATGAGTTGAACATTTCTGATTTCCAGTCTTCTTCAATCTAGTTATACAGATGCAAAAGTTATACGAAAACGGATTTCGCAGAATTGTGAAGTATACTTCAAGTAAACATGCAGAGTTGATGTCATTAACAGTTAATACAATAGGAAAATACGTATTTAACTCGATTCGAAGTTTCTTGTTATCCCATAAAATGCTGTGCATACAGCCAGTCAGTCGGGTTTCGTGCCAGAACTGCATGTGAAACACACTCTATCATTTCAAGCGGAAAAACACAGTATCGCTTTGCATTCTAAGAATGCAATTACGCATTCGTGTGCAACAATGTCAATGAGGAGCTGTTTCCACAGCTCTGTATCTTTATTCGGGAACCTCAAAGCAATTTAAGACCAAGAATTCATTTAGTATAAAAACATCTTGTAACCGAGGTAGAAAAATTTTGCAAAAATGGGAGGGAGTAGGTTTCAACATTACTTCAGAAACGAAACTGAAGCCATTTTGACTATTTATCGACCGTGACTGTCTCAAGAAATATGTAAAGTTTTTTTTAATTACTGCTATCAGTCACATACTTTCTCAACTATTGTATTATTTATTTAGTTGGCAACATGTTTCGAAGGTTATTCATCATCTTCAGGCTAAATGGCATTACAAAAACTACTTTACAGTAAGGTCATGATGGTGTTACATAGTCTTTTCGTAAATGCTGTGGTCATCCTGTGGAAGAAGAAAAAACTTAGTAAGAGGCGATGACACTTTGGAAGCTGGACTGATGTTTGCACGAATATGTTTCGTGACGGTCACTCACTTTGTTCTTCTGGCGTGGAAGGCTCGTTGTGATGCGTTGCGGTGTTTCCATTTCCGTCGCTCTCTTGGTCACTGTTCGCAAATTTTCACTAATATAGCAGTAACTTGGAAACACGTTCACAAACAGTTCTGTAGCGCAGTGGACAAGATGGTGGTCGAAATACAGCTGGTTTATGTTTGACTAATGATTTGTCGATCTATGTGGTATCAGATGTTTACATATCTTATGTACGTCTTGCTATCGTATTACAGATGTAGGTTGACGAAATACATTACATATTGAGCACCTGTTACAACATTATTGAACACATCATTATATAAACTATTTATTTTACATATTTCTAAGCTATTGCTGGGGCTAGAGTCAAACGACTGTCATGTTATGTATCTTTTATTCTAGGAGTACCGTAGTAAAATTGGAAAAGAAATGTGAGTTTTAGAAGCCTGTCATTTCATTCAGCATCTCGTTATTCCCCATGTGGCCACGTATGAATATTTCCATTTCTTCCGATATGCCCATTTTCCAGCTCTTTTCTAAATGAAGTAGTACTTTGAGATCGTTGTTTATTGTAACACTTTGTTCTGTTTCATTTATATGTTTCGCTATGGTTCTTTAAAGTGGGTTTTAAAATTTCTTCCCGTTGGGCCAATGTAATATTTGTTACAATTACTGCATGTAATTTTATAGCTTCCTGCTTTGTTAAGAAACTTTTGTAACAACTACATCTGGAAAACTGTAGCTGTTGATGTGAACTGCAAGTTATTAATAAGAGCAATGATTTGAGACATTTTTGGTATGCTGTAAGAGCTTAAAAGCCACGCGTGTGCACTTTTAACCTTTGTGCTTCGCGGCGCTGCGTTCTCTTGTCACTGCTGCGTCTGCTTATTCACAGATACAAACTGTACAAACCGCTGTTATGAGCGACTCTTCTTGCGGCAAAAAAGAGTGACATTATAACTTTCAAAAATAATTGCAGAGTGCTTTAACAGCAAAAATAGTGACAGTGTACTTCTTTCGGTGTACTTTTCCTGTGCGAAAAACTTCAGGTTAGGTTTCAACAATGCGTCACTCCCTTGTTATAAAGTTTCAACAGCCAGTATTAATGCGACAATGCTTGCATATAGTTTCAGTAGGGACTGCGAAGACGTGATATAATTTATGTCACCAGCTCCAGGAGAGCCTCAACTATTTCGTGAATTACTAGTCTGCAATAGAGTTTTCATTTTCTATTTCTTCCATGTCCCACATTCTACACTTTGCTGAAACCTTAAATTTGTTTCCCTTAAGTTGTTGCTGTTCAGGTTTATTTTTCCCGTTTCCCTATGAACAACTCTGAAACACGATTATCGAGTGCTAGAACGTCCCTCTATCTTACCCATGTATTCTGTATTGTTAATTCAGTGTCTGATATATTTGTAAAATTCACGTGCATGACAGTTTATTGACAGCCACTGATTTAAATGACAAGGGTTCTCTCAAACCATGTAATGTCGTCCATCAAACTGAAAGAAATCAGTTAACACTGATTTTTCGTTAGACTGAACGTTCTTTTTTCTTGAGAATTTGAATTCTCACTTTTTGTCAATTGTTATCTCTGATGACAGTTTCGTAATAACGAGGACATTCTGCAGATTTCAGTAATTTTTTCAGCAAAATAGTGGAAGTCTTTCGATTGGCGCAGGGAGAGGGCGGACATGTATGGGAGAAATGGATGATACGTTCAAACATCTGTCACATTTATCGCTATAGAGCTCGGAGGCAGTTTGGTCATTTGCAAACGCCGACAATGCTGTATTTTTTTATCTCATTACATGTGATAAAATAACGGGAAACTGGGGAAGAGAGAGAGAGAGAGAGAGAGAGAGAGAGAGAGAGAGAGACGTGAGCTGTATCGTGCAGTTGAACATATAAGAATGACTTTATATATGACATTCTATATTGATGAACCAATCCTCTGAAAGGAACGTAACGCCCTCATGCCTGGCAATTTATTGTTTAAACATGAGAAATACATTCACACTATGCTGAATTTACTCATAAAACAAAAGAAAACTGACTGCACCTACTTCTGTGGAAACAAGGCTTTTATTGTCTTCACGATGGTGTTTTTTTGTTTCGTTTTTTGTTTTAGTAGATGCTCGTTTATACGAGGTGTGTTGACATTTAATACAACTGTTACACCGAAATGACTTTCCTCATATAACTGTGGGCACCAGCAGAAGCAGCCCGTCTCTTCAGAGGAAATGCCGCCGCATCTGCACTTTCACACTCACAACACGTGATCGGGACAGCCGCCATTTATCTCACTTTGTTCTGTGGCCTGCTGACCGCCCCCCATCATGTGCTCTGCTGGGGAGACTGCTCTGGCCACAGTTATCCATAGGCTTTGCTTGCTGGGGTGGGTTGCTCTGAAGTGGCCGAAGACTGTGCTCTCAGCTACGGCAGTTGGCAACTGGTGGTGGATGGCAGCAATGGGTGCCAGAGAGCTTTAGAGAAAGTGTTGTTTACAGTTCTCCAGAATTGCGTTTTTGTTCGATGGGGGACCAGTCCTTCCAAGAAATACGTTTAACAGCTTGCAGGAGGTGTGCTGTTCTTGAGTCTTTTGTAGATCTGTGACTGATTTACACAGACAGGATACCGCTGCCACCAGATGGATCTCTTCGTAGACCATCAGTGACAGGATAGGACAAGTCTGTGACCCTACCTAAGGTGGGGAGATGGTGGTATGAGGGATGGTATGAGGGGAGGTAACACTGGCTCTAAGCTGGCTAGTTTGTCACCGCACATGGAGAAGAACACATGTGCAGTTGCTGTCCCTCTCTCCTGGTGCGAACTTCTGGGGTTGGTTTTGATGGCAGTTGTGTTATTACAACGATTTTTTGCTACTCCCAGTACATATGTTGCATTATGACATGTTGTTTATGATTGCAGATTTTTTTCAGGACGATTTCGATGTCTAAATAGAGCAGAGTAGCATTTCCCATCATCTGTGATAGAATGCATTGGCCTTCCTAAAACGTCACTGGTGGTTTTCTGCCCTATCCCTTCTTACTATGTATCAGTGTATGAGTTATATAGCAGGTACACCAAGGTGATCTCTTGAGGGTGGTTAAATGGGGAGAAGTTGTCGATAAATAAAGAGAACACAGTTAATTAGGATTTAGAGCACCAGGCCTGCGAAGGGTTTGTCGAGCAGAGCAGCGAGAGGGGTCTGCAGTGACAAGGTGACGTCTGAGGGGTAGTGGAATAACACGAAATTGTCTATAAATGAAGAGCACACTGTTAATTTGAATTTTGGGCACCAGCGCTACAGGGAAATTGTCATGAAGTACAGCGGGTGGCGTTTGTAGCGAATTCTGACATCAAACAGCGAGACAAACAGTGGTCGGTTAAAAGAGGTGGCAGTGGGAGCATGAAGTGATCTCTTGCACTGTGGATTGAACAGCTATGTCGGAAACATAAAAAGGTCCACCACTCGCACTAGTCGCTATGATTTGTGAAATGCATTTTCAGACCATCCCGCTGCATCATCAGTATTTGCTGAAAATTCGCTCATCCTTTATGACATGCTTCCATTCTTCATGGCACAGTCCTCAGCTGTATGCTTACAGGTGACTACAAATTGAACTCTTCTCTGTCCGACATCATCATCTCATCAGTTGAGGACATTTTCCGCCAAAAATAAAGATAGCAGCTTCCAGTCTAGCCTTTTTCTGAACAGTTTGCAAATGGAGCATAGAGATTTATTTCGGTTTGTAGGTAAAGGGATCATACTACGTACAGTTTTTTTTGAGTATGTCTCCTACTAATTTCGAGTGATATTGTGATTTTTTTCCCAGCAGGATAACACCAGTTGTATGACATCGTTAAATTTTTGGCAGCATTGCGATTTTAGGCGCTCCTTGTGTACCGCTATGTATATAGTTAAGTAATTATGACCTATTTAATTACTTAATTAGGACCGACCTTTGCTTCAGTTTCCTGACATCTGGAAGGAGGGTGCACTTGTGTTTTCCGCCCAGAACGACTGCGATTTGAGTCGTGGAAAGGACACAGCCTTTTTGAATTTCCTACCAGTTTCCATGTGTGGGGTGGGATGGTATGTCAGCCAAGCTTTGGGACAAAGAAATTCCCACCATTTGGGAAATTTCCACCATTTCTGAATATCCCACCAAAATTCGAGATTCCCACCAGTAGTGCAGGTTGGTGATGTCGAATGGTAGAGGAAAGGGAAGGGAGGGGAGGGGAAGGTGGCAGGGACCCACGTACGAGCTGTGGAAAACTCATGACGTCATCTGTGGATGGGGTGTGGGGTTGCAGTTAGTTAATCAGTTAATTAATTTGATACAGATTTATATCAAACCGGGGTAATGTCCCCCTTGTCCCACTACTTCAGTCTTCTGAGGAAGTTACCTAGCTGAATGGAAAATGTAAACCATACAGCCACCCAACTTCTAAGTACCAACTTCTAAGTAGTGAATAAATCAGTACAAACAAATACCAAAGAAAATTATTGCTTACCTTCTCCAAGATGGAGTTCGAGAAATATCGCTAGATACAAATACAGTGGTAACCCAAAACTTTATGATCAGTGCCCATTTCGAGCCTGAATTCCAGCTGATTACGTTACAACCACGTGACGCGGCAAAAAAGTATATAAGCTGAACAGATACGAAGGCTGACTCATTATACCGAAGATACAGGACGCAAACGGGGAAATCGATGAACATAGGCGACTTTGCCAAAGGCAGGTTGTTGTGATCCGTCGCTTTGGAACTAGCATCTCAGAAAAGGCTAACCAGCTGTTCACGTTCTACTGTTGTGGGCACCTATGGTCGAAGCACAGTGAAATCACAAGTAGGCGAGAAAGTGTTGGACATCCTCGCCTCTTCACAGAACATGAGGCTGAGAAGATTACCCCGTCTTTAAAGCAATACAGACGCCGATCTATGAATAATGTGGCGACTGGGTAAAAAGTTGGAGCAGCCACGAGGCTTTCGGAACAGTCTGATTAGCGCACGTTATTTGAACGGGGCTCGGCAGCAGAAGATCCCTACGAGTTCTCAATTTGGCGCAAGGGCTGAGAATGTATACTTCAGTGGACACGGAATGATCGAGTTTGGACCGTAGATCAAGGGGAACGTGTCATCTAGTAGAACGAATCAAGGTTTCTTGCCACATGCGGCCGATCGTCGTGCCCGTATACAAAATATGTACGAATATCTGCCCGAAAGATACTCCAGACTACGGACGCGGATCATTGGGGAGCGGGGCTGGGGGGTTGGGAGGGGAGGGGGAGAATATTCTTTTATGGGGATATCCGAAAGGGATTCCATGGGACTGTTATGACTATGATATCTATGGACTACGTGAACATTACTCTGGACCACCGGTATCCCTTCACGCTTAATGTCTTCCTCAGAGAGGTAGCATGATCCTGGAGTTAACCGTTCATTTCACCGAGTCACAGTGTTTTGAGGAGGTGATAGTGAATTCACGCTGGTGTCTTGACCTCTAAATTCGTCTCATTGACCGGAGGGAACATATCCTGGACGCTGTCGCCTGATAGCTGCACTTCCACATGAAAGCGGCTTGTAATTTACTGGAATTGCGTGACCTGTGTGTAATCATTTGGTATCAGATACCACCGGAAACCTCTCAAAGATTTCTAAAATCAATGTCAGTCTTACTAGGATTCTTCAAGAGTTAGACGTCAATACATCTGTAATAATCTCTGAGTTTTTCTTTTTTTTAAATTTCACGACTGATGCAAGTGTGTTATGGTGGCTTCACTGCCCCGAGAGGGTTATTCTGTGTGGTACGGCTGATCGGCTGTTGTTAACTTGCATTGAATTGGTGGAGGAACGAAGACCAGATTTTAACGATCTGCCCGACGAGGAGTTCATTAGAGACGGAGCATAGGATCGGATTAGGAAATGATGTGGAAGAAAATCGGTCGTGTCCTTTGAAAGGAATCATCCGGCATTTGCCTTAAGTGATTTATGGAAATTACGAAATCCTAAATCAGGATGGACAGACAGAGTTCTGAACCTTGGTCCTCCTGAATGTAAGTCCAATGTGCTAACCAATACACCTTCTCGCTCAGTCACTGACTTGGTGAATGTGTTATTGCCCAGTGTGCTGTGAATTCCTTGTTAAATTAGTGATAATAGATCACTTGCGCAATTTTGTAAACTTGTGGCAACATACAGGTTGTACATAAAGTCTGGGAACACTTTCAATTATTTACTGCATAACAACCAAACATTGTACAGATATCATACATAAGTCATTTGGAAGAGAAACCCTGAAAGTTTTTTTTTCCGTGTATACCTCAACAGCGTAGTTTGGTAATTTGCCAATAGTCAGCCCTAGTTGCAAACATGGCGAGTTGGGTGGTGGGGGGTAGGGGGGGCGAGCTTTCTGTTCGTTGGGGTTCGACAAAAACAAGTGTGTTACAGCGTTTCAACGGATGTGTAGAACCAAGTATGGTAAAAAGCCACCAACACGGAAGGCCATTTACCACTGGCACAACAAATTCGTTACGACGGGGTGCTTGTGCTCGATAAAGAGAAGCGGACGTCCCAGGGTGAGTGAAGTGAATGTGGAGTGTGTACGAGAGACAAGTTGCAGCAAGGGCTGATGCCTCAAATGCATTCGGACTCTCCACTTGTCTTTCAGCAGGATGGGGCTCCACCCCTTTTTCATCGTGAAGTTCGTGGGTACATGCCGCATCGATGGATCGGCCGCGCTACAGAAGGGGACAGCTCTTTCATGAAATGACCTCCCCGATCACCAAATCTCACTCCATGTGACTTTTTTCTCTGGGGACACATAAAAGATCTGGCGTATGTGCCGCCTCTACCACGTGATGTAACAGAGCTCCGGGAGAGAACATGGGAAGCGACTGCCATAGTCGACGATGTCATGCTGAGACGCGTATGGCAAGAATTCCATTACCATACTGACGCCTGCCGGGTCACTCATGATTCGCATATCGAATATCTGTGAAAAAAAAAACTTTCAGAGATTCTCTTCAAAATGCAATATGTATGACGTCTATACAATGTTTAGTTCTTGTGAATAAACAATTGAGAGTGTTCCCGGACTTAGTGTACACCCTGTAGTGTCTAAACTACGCACCCAAATACTGCAAAATTTTATGTCTTTCATTACAAGTAATTAAGGAAAGAAAAAGTCTCCTTTTGATATTGAGGAATTTAATTTTCTTAGAGCTATGATTCAGTAAATTACGTTGGGAAACACAACTACACCTACATCTACACCAGTACTCTGGAAACCACAAAGGAGCGCTGGTAGAATGACAGCTGTACTTGACACACAGTAGGCTGGACCAATGAGAGCCTGCAATTTTTGCCTCCCTCTGCGTTGCTACTTGCACTGCACAAAGCGTCGTGCGAGAAGCACTGAAGTAGAAGACTTTTCTGGACAAGAAGATTTTTCCTACTTAGTAAGTAGCTCTACGTTAAGAAGAGCTGTTTGGCATTGTTTGAGATACTACAGCCATCTATAACACACGTGAACTTCAGAATTTTTAGTCGATTTCTGTTGGAGGTACAGACTTTAAATTTCACTGTCGTTAAGAGATAAATATTGAAAACATTGGAGAAATACGCTGTATTCCAAAGTTTATACTTCGCAAACGAATTGCAAAATATAATGAAAAGTATGAAAGTACGGTATTTCAGTCTGAAGCTGTTTTCCAAATAGAAAAATCTCACTCGTTTTTATAAGGAGTGTTGCTATTTTTGATGTTATGGCGTAGCAGTGTTGTAGTTCTTATTTATCAATTTCCAAAGCTGAACGCACCTCTTCCCTGAGGGAGCTTTGTCTTGCTTTATAACGTCGTTCGCCAACAATGCCCCAGCACCATTGGTCTCTCGTAGTCTTCTTATGCAAAAGGAAATTGTTTGGCTTCCACAAAGGGCGGTCGTTAACAGCCGTGGCAGGTAGATGGTGTAAAAATTTGAAGGATAATTTAAGAGCTGAAACTATTTCGTCAGTATGTCGAAGGAAAGGGTTTGAGTAATTCAGTTATTTCTCGGAAAGCGGCGAGGGATTATTCTTGAAATACGAGGCTAAAACAGTATCGTGTTTGTCAACCAGAAACTTTCGTGGTGAAACATATTGACAGTAGAACGACAAATGAAAAGGCTTCTGTGAGCAGTAGTTAGCTGCTTAATGTGGAAACGCAGCCTAGCAGTGGTTACTTTACTATGAATGTGAAAAGAGCTGTTAAAGACAAGACTGGAACCATTTAAGCATTGTTAGAGAAACATGTTACGTGCTAAAGGCAATTACATTGGAGTGTTGATGCCCAGGTAAAAAGGCAATCACTGAAGGTCCCAGTGTATCTAGAGGGTTCAAATTAGATTTTTCTGCTCTTGTGAAGAGCAGTTTTTGGACATTGTACTTGGAGTAACACATGGATGACTGTAGCTATAGCGGTAGGTAGTAAAACAGATTTTGGTGTTTTTGAGGCCTTTTGAACACGGAGATGATATTGCATGGCATACATCCGGATTCTCAGGGTTATTTATATATCGATTATGTCGGAAGATTCAGTGTGCAGAAACAACGAAAAATGCACACCAAATAAAAAGATACGCAAAACCTCAAGTTCCGCGAAATCTTAAACTAGCTCGGAATGTAGCGTGAACTTCAATGCGAGGTGCTTTTGATACTTTCCACGACAAAACTCTGTCTCGAAAGCTTGCAGAAAATCCAAAGAAATTCTGGCCGTATCAATACCTTCACTGCACGATAACAGTGGTGATGTTACTGATGGCAGTGTCACTAAAGCATAGTTACTAAATTCGGTTTTCAGAAATTTCGTTAACAAAGAAGAGGAAGTAAATATTAAAAATTGGAACCAAGAATAGCCATCAACATGAGTAGCTTCGAAGTATATGTCCTAGTTGTAGCAAAGCAGCTTTAATCATTAACAGAGGCAAGGCGTCCGGTCCTGACTGTATACGAGTCAGGTTCGTCCCAAAGTATGCCGATACAATAGCTCCATATTTAACAATCATATACAATCAATCACTCGTTGAAAGAACCGTACCTAGGACCGGAAAGTTGCCCAAGTCGCACCAATACCCAAGAAAGGAAAGAGGAGTAATCGGCAGAATTACAAACCCAAATCGCTAACATCGATTCCCAGTAGGATTTTGGAACATATACTGTGCTTGAACATTACGTATTATATCTAAGGGAACGATTTATTGACAAAAAGCCAACACCGATTCAGAAAATATCGTTTCTATGAGAAACAACTATATCTTTATTCTTACGGCGTAATGAGTGCTATTGACAAGGGATGTCAAACTGATTCCATAGTTTTACAGTTGCAAAAGAGTTTTGACATCTTACCTCAGAAGCGACTTCCAATCTAATTTTGTGCGTATGGACTATGGTCTCAGTTGTGTGACATTATTCTTAATTTCCTGTCGGGAAGGCCACAGTTCGTAGTAATTGACGGAAAGTCATCGAGTAAAACAGAAAAGGAATCAACTAAATTACGGTTACGCGATAAATCACACAACTCTGTAAATCCAATGAAATACTTGGCGATTGCAATTACGAACAACTTAAGTTGCAATTACCGCACAGATAATGTTGTGGATAAAGCAAACCAAAGACTACGATTTGTTGGCTGAGCACAGAATATGCGACAGGTCTACTAAAGAGACTGGCTACAGTACACTTTACGTCTTCTTCTGGAGTACTGCTGTGTGGAGTGGGATCCGCATCAGGTAGGATCGACGCAGAACATCGAAAAAGTTCATAAGATGGGTAGCTCGTTTTGTACAAAGGGCGTTCAAAACGTTTTGCACAGTCGTCTCTAATTTATTTTAGTTTTTACAGGATGAGAATGAAATTTTTTGTGAACATGCTTGGAACAATTAGCTATAAGTTGGTATACAAAAGTATTTTCTTTTATTTACAGGTGAGCCATAACGGGCCGTGAAGTAAATGTCAGGTTGCGACAACGGTCGGTGATGGAGTTCCTCTTCAAGACCGGCGATGGCTGTGCCACATCGATTGACAGGAAGTTGCTCCCTGTTTATGGGGAGGACACAGTGGATGGCAGCAGTATCCAGCTTTGGTTGCAGAGGCTTAAAGAAGGTGATTTCTCTCTGGTGGACAATCCACGATGCGGTAGACCACCAACGGCAGTGAGTGATGTGAATAAGGAGATTATTGATCAAATCATCCAAAGTGACAGATGTGTGTCGACACGACAGCTTGTTGAAATGACTCGTTTGTCATTGGGTAGTGTGGTATCACTGGTACATTCACGAGGGTACAGAAAAATCTTTTGGATGATTAACGGTGACGAGTACCCGTTTATTTAGTGTAAGGCAGGAAAATGAAACTGCAAAATACATTGTTAGCAGCTATAATGTTTTATTATAGAGAGTAAAAAGAGATTCAACTTAGGAAAAGAACACCTTATTCTTACGAAAAGCCGAGAAGCAATTCTTCCTAGTGTCGTGGACCATCTGGCTTGTATGCTCCCGGCTCAGCACTCATGAATTGTGCCTTGTCATACTGTGAAAACCGCATTTGACTGCCTGCCAACAGTACGTGTCGCGGCAACGTCGCTAGTTTGGGACCTTAAACGTCACGTGACAAGTACTTTAAATCAGGCTATAGAACGGCCCGTTTTGAACGATAGAGTCGGGAATCAGGGAAGGTATATAAGTGTCATCAGGCGCTTTTCCTCTGACATTTCAGCAGATATTTGCAATTTAGTTTTTGCAATATATAGGTTGAGTGAACATGTAACCTCCCCCTCGCTTATCGACCTTAATGACAGTGAAAAATTAAACCGCGTGTACCTAATGGAAATGTGGGAAAAGCAACGTCACCGAAGTTAATCTGACGGTAAAGAGGGAGGAAAGGGTTACATGTAAATGAAAGGAAAAATGCAAATGAAACTGGTGGAAAATAATTCTGAAAAGGGGTAAGTTAATAAAGAAAGTAAATGTGCGGCCATTACGTTAACAATTAACTAGCGGTAATTAGATATTTGAGATTTGGGGGAAATTACGGTCGCCAGTCCTATGGACAATTACTATAGTAACTGAAAAAGAAAGGTTATTACACATATAATTAGCACTAGAAGCGTGGCAACTGAAGGTTGACACGTGTAGTGTGAAAACTGAAAGTTTGTCAGAAGTAATAAATTTCGCTGCACTCTGACTTAATTTAGCAAAAGAATTAATAAAACCGGAAAATTGAAAGTTAATTTACTGACTGAAATTAATAGTGAGCTTTGTTTCTGAAGCACATCGAAATTCAGTAAAATACGATTAGTCTTGGGCTACCTCAACTATCATTTCAAAAACTACTTGAATCTACGCAATTTAGAAATAAGAGATTTAACTTTGAACTTGAATTAAATGATTCTGAACAATTAACAATAGTAAAATTTGGTACATACCAAGCTGAGCTGCAGTCACAGGTAAGCTAAAATACGGTAACAAAACTCGCACTCTTAATTTGTGCTTGTGTAATCTAAATATTGTAGCCAGCTGTGAATAACTTAACTGAACTTTGAAATTAAAGCAGTGAAATTGAATGATGCTGGCGTTTGAATTTCAACGACACTCGGGTTCATTCCGGAAAAGGAAGGGACCCTGCTTGGTAATGCAATTGGGACAATGAGCGACAAAGGTTCATGCTACATTGCTGTAATTTTGTGATTTGAACAGTTTGAAAAGCTGAGGTCGGCCATACAGTTCTAAAACTTTACGTGCTTCCAGTCTTCCTTGTTGGTTGATTGAAGGTTTGAAGCCGTCGATCGAGGAGGTGGTGACAGTCACTCATTGTCGGCCATCACTGTTGCAGAAGCTGGATGTTGGCTCGCCTTCTTCTCGACACGGTCACCTGGCAAAACGGGCTGTTGATGTGCGCCAGCTAATGCTTCCCGTCCGCGACACCGTGTCAGAAACTATCACAGCAAGTCGAGTGCAATTACATGCTGCCCAACACCGAAAGCGCAGCAACTCGCGGGAGCGTCACACAACACACCTGCTCCACTGCACCACCCCAGCCAGACTCTCTCTGCTCTGCCCACGCTCCATGCGGCAGAGTTAACACTACCAAAGATCCTAAACACTTTGGTTCTCCACACGACCTATCGATGTATTCGTTCGATAGCATAGTCTTCCCTATGCAAGACCCAGCGTAAAAAATACAAATCATATTTATAAAACAACCAATTATACATCGACATAAATGCACATATATATATATATATATATATATATATATATATATATATATATATATATATATATATATATATATATATACACAAATAGTAAAGAAAAATACAATATATAAAGACACAGAAATGTCATATCTTAAGGTAACAAAACAAGGAAATAATTTATGCTATAATAGATGAAAATAGGAGGATATGCATTTCCGGCGTTACAAACACAGGCCAATAATGGTCATCGCGTCATTTATGCAATGTCCATTGTCGACAAAGAGCGTCGGTTTTTTTCACCCATTACAAAGAAAATGATTTTTAAATCAGAATTCTCTCTCCATTTCGGGAGAGAGTTCGCAGATTAATTTAGTGTGATATCTGTTTAAATAATGTTTATTAACAGATACTGTAAAACATGAAGACTAACCAGTATTCCAGAGGCGACTGAGCAGCGCCCTAGCCCGCACTGACTGCTGGTGCCATGCAGCAGCGCTGCTCTGTCGCCTCTGGAATACTGGTTTTTCTTGGTCTTTTGCTGCCCCTGTTAATACACATAGATATCATACACATACACATAGATATCATACCTGGACCTGTCTGTCGAGTGGGCACAAAATCTAGCTTTAAAATCAGTGTGGCTCTACTGTCAAATAAACGAAGCTCTTAGTCGGCATTAGGCAACAACCTTGCCTCAGTGGATACAACGGTTCCCGTGAGATCACTGTAGTTAAGCGCTGTCGGGAGTGACTGGCACTTGGAGCGGTGACCATCCAGGCCGCCATGCGCTGTTGCCATTTTTCGGGGTGCACTCAGCCTCGTGATGGCAATTGAGGAGCTACTCGACCGAATAGTAGCGGTTCTGGTCAAAGAAAACCATCATAAGGACCGGGAGAGCAGTGTGCTGACCACACGCCCCTCCTATCCGCGTCCTCAACTGAGGATGACTCGGCGGTCGGATGGCCCCGATGGGCCCCTTGTGGCCTGAAGACGCAATGCTTTATTTAGTCGGTATTGGGGTTTGCACATTGCGTGAGTAGGACTAAAAACAATGATGTGTTCATTAATGTTAACGCTAATCATGTCTACATATCCTGTAAACTAATTCCTCATCATTTCGATAAAGGATTCGTTCGTGTAATCTACGGAAAATGTAACTAATTAACTAACAACTAAAAATGCTTGATCAGCAGTAATTGTCTGCAGTGACTGAAAAAAATCAAACTGCAAATATCTGCCTAACACCAGAGAAAATGAGCCTGAAAACTCATAGGAAAGATACCCATCGCCTCCAGTAGTATGTTACAAGGAAACAAGTGAATGGTTGGAGTCTTATTTCAAGGCGGCTTATTTAACATGACACTCACCTCCCCGACTCAGGTGGGAGTCGGTAACCGAGGTGGACGTCGCGGAGGTTTTTAAGCCGACCCGCACCCGTCTTTACCCAGCATCAGTGTCCTCCGGGCCTGGGCGAACTACTGCGGCGCGCCCCCGCGGCGCCTGTTTGAATACGGCTGATTTTGTTGACACCGGGGTATCCGCGGCGGAGCCCGCAGCCAGACGCGCCCCACGTGACCGGCGTCTCAAAGCGTCGCGACGCCGCCGCACATGAATATCAACGAGAAGCCCCCAGAATTTGCGTGCCGTGTGTGGCGGCCGGAATATGCGCTGGAACGACCGCGCTGATCTTCCAGAGCCGTAAGCGCAGCTCCTTACTTACGCGATTTGGCTGACTTCCAGCAGCAATCGACAAATATTTTGAAAGTAAGACAGTTACATCACTGCCTGTCCAAGCTTGTGAGTCTCAGTTGTGTAGTTGTACCTAATGCGTTTTCCAACTTTTAGCAGAAAGAATAAAATAAAGGCATCATTTACACGGACGCAAATGGGTATTCTATGCCAAAACACCTTCGTCAAATGCTACCAAACTTACATTCCAGTATTTCTCACGGGTAAAAGAAAGAGGTTTGATTTTGTTTCAGTTGTGAACTACTATCACCACAATTTTTTGAGACCATGATACTGATTACAGGATTAATGGATGGCTCTATGCGATGGAGATTACGGGTTCCTCACATAGTCCACCCACTACACACATAAGAATCGTACCACACAGAGCTGACAGTGGAAGTGAGACACATACGCAACAGATACTAAATACTTCGTAAAAATGTCTTCCCAGCGTTGTGAATAGTTTCCCTAATAGACCAGAAATTGCTTCGTTACTCATTTCGATACATATAAATGAACTGACAGCACGATATAAGAGTAACTACATATACGCTACTACAGTGCAGTATACAATATTATTATTATTATCATTATTAAAGTGGTTAGACACAAAGCATTTACAACGTAAAGTCTTCCAGTATTTGCAACTTCAGAAGTAAAGACTCCAGCAATCAAATAATTAACCTCCAACATTATATTAGAAGACAGTAAAATCTGCAGCTTTGGAAGGCAATTATGGCGTACCTACTAAAGCAACAATAAGAATTACCATTACCCCCGTAAGCAGGTATTACCCTGGTGCATATATTCCCAAGCCGATCTTCCTTGTTTCGCAGTAGTCTTAGCCGAATCAGTCTCCTTAAATTTCCCTTCGTCAGGTATCACTGTATAAGAAAACATTAACACTCGTGTTCGGACGAAGCCGAACACATTGAACGAGTAGAGATAGGACGTTCATCTTCACAGCACATGTAAATCATATATGCTGCAGAAAAGATTAGCAATTCAGTCATTTCGGTTCAGTATGCGTCCTGTTGCCTCGCAGGCACAGGCTGTGCCATGAGACATGACAACTTGTTCAATAAGTAATGGCATCAACGCTGAAAAGGCCCAAAAGGCGTCCTGTGATATAGCCATCCATGTTGCATTCACCTGCTTCCAATGTTCATCTGTAGTGGCTTGCATTGGGTCACAGCGCATTTTCGATTGATGACAAGACTGGTGTTCTGGGGCAGCCAGGGCGAAAGGCTGGCGTCCTGTGACACCAAGAAGGCACGTGTTAGCGCAGCAATATGTGGTCGTGCATTTTCCTGCTGAAAAATGGCATCTGGGATGTTGTGCAGAATGGGTATCGTCATCGGTCGCAATATGCCATTCACGTATTTTCACTGGTCACAGTACTCTGACACGCACCAACTGAGATTCGTAATTGTACCCAATAACGCCCCACACCGTAAGATCTTGAGTTGGCTAATGCAGTCACTGTGGTGCCACCCCTCACGCCTGCGGCGAAACAAAATGGGGTCATCATTTTCAAACTAAAAGAACCTGGATGCCATTTCTGTCCCCAGTGACGTCGTTCCATATACCACTGCCGTCTGGCATGTTTCTCCACATTCGTCAAGGGTCGGCGGGTAAGTATACGACGAGCATGTATCTCATGCCGTAGTTAACGGCGGCAGAGTGACACCCCTGATAGCGTACTATGTGTTCCACTGTTCCACTTAGAGCCCAGGGGGACTGCAATGCCACTCGGATCCGGTGTCGATCTTCTCGGGGAGGGGTGGCTTGTGTGGTGCGATCTTACCCTCCCCGTTGTGTTTTACGGCCTTCCGTAAACCATTCCGCACACACCCGTTGCACTGCCGAAACACTTCGTTCCACACGAGCAGCAATTTCTTGGATGGATGCATCACATTCTCCCACGCCAATAATGCGCCCTCTTTGAAACTCACATATTTGACGGTACGGTTCGCGCATACGTCTCCGAGGCATCCTGCACGTCTGATCAAGTCTGACTGGTCCATTACCTTCGGTTTATAGCGACAACGAGAGCCGCAAGAACATTTTACCGGTCGGTGACTTTACGCCGCAAAATTGAATCCGAGGGCAGGCATGTTTCAAATGCTAATTATTTCTGCAGATCGTACTAATATACATGATCCCTGAATATGAACATCTTATCTCTAGTCGTTCAAGGTATCCGGTTTTTTCTGAATATGAGTATATTTTGTACAGCTATCAGTTCTTTTTATATCTGTCACTATCATTATTGTTGTTATTCTCATTATTATTATTGCGACAGCAGCTGCAGAAGTACAACTGCTGCCAGTAACTTCATTAGTACACAGTGAGTATACTTTACTCTCAATAATACTTCAGACACTCAAATAATTTAGTACTAGTAATCATATTAAAATTGTTATTTCTTAGGTAAGTATGGGGTAAAGAAAGGGGACTGTTTTTATGAAACTCTGGTCCGATGTAAGAGAGCGACTGCTGTCCTTAATCAAATTAGATTAAATAAATAAATAAATAAAATACCAACTGTAAGTATAGTAACACTTTTAAGATGAATCAAGTGACGCTAGCGAGAATAGGAGTGCGGGAGAAGCATGTTTTGCAACAAATGCTTATTTTCCACAGAAAACAGAAATACACACATAAAAACACTGCACCCGAACACAACACATAGAAAAGAAACATGGGATTCAAGATTTACAGGTGTTAAAATAGACTATTGACTATGATATCAATGAAAATAAAACAAGGGACTGGATGGATTTGCAACGTGACTTATGATGTATACTGACCTAAAACAAAGAAAGTATAAAAAATATTGTTAGACATAAATAGTACGAAGTGTTTCATTGTATCATTGCTATGTCACTTAATGAAACAACCATGAAAACGAAAATCACTCATCATTCATCGTATAAAAAACGTGCGTTCCAACTAAATTTATTTTCATTCTAAGTGTCAGTTAGGCGCGAAAGCTAGTCACGGTGGGAGGAGCAGTACGATAGAGGTTGGAGTGGTTAGGGTAGCAGGTTTTGCCCAGAGAGTGTCCATATGCAACTTACCGCCTTCAGAAAGATCAGAACATTGGCATGACAGGGGAGCATCATACCGACAGATCACCCAGACAGATGGCTGTAGGGTAATGGTTACAGACGAGTGGTGAAAAAATGGGCTCAGGACAATGGTGTGGCGAGAAGAGCAGTCACGATTTTGTTCAAGAGGACTGCGCTGTGGAAAGATCATAGCACTATTAGGCTGGCTCTGACCACAGCCGAAATCCGGGCACGGGTTACAGGCAGAGTTTAACGACGAAACGTCGGGAAGATGTTGCTGGTATTTGGGTTGAATTCTGAGTTATCGTACGTCGTTTACCGCAGACAACAGACACTTGTACTGTGTAGAGCCAAACTGGAATGTTGAGTAGATTTCTGTGGTGTTCAGCGCAGTGCCTCGTTTCGGTTTCTGGCTGTCAGATCGATGAAGTCATGTTTGTAGACGACCTGGTGAAAGGTCGCAAGAAGCAGCAATGCTCAAAACCCACAACTCCCAAGATACTCGTCAAAACACCTAGTTTGGTAATAGTTGACATATTGTCCTCATTGGTGAACATTTTGTGAGATATTCCTAATCAAGAGCGAATTATTTGGTGACACTTCTCTCTCAGCTCTCAGCTTCGGTTACACAGCTTGAAGCTGCAGTCGATGGGCTTCACTGTCGTGGGCCGACCGTGCGTATCCAATGGACGACCAGTTTACGTCTGAGTCCGCTGATCGGCCCGCATCGTTGACCAGCCCAGTTACTGCTCGCACTGAGGTTCACTACTCACCGTGGTCGACTAGGAGGTCGCTTAGGGGCATAGCAGGAGGCAAAAGACTTCCCAGGGGGCACAGGTCATTCCTGCCAACAGGAATAAAATGAGAACTGAACCCTTTTACAGATCTTCCAACTCAGTTCATACAATTGCTGAAAGGTTCCGAGAAAACTTGAGTTTAATTTCAAACACGTACCAGACTGCTAAGATTATAGTTGGAGGTGATTTATATTTACCCTCAATATGTTGGCGAAAATACATGTTTAAATTAGGAGGTATGCGTAAAATATCATCCGAAATTAAGATAAACGCATTCTCTGAAAATTATTTCGAGCAGTTAGTTCATGAGCCCACGCTAATAGTAAACGGTTATGACAACAAACTTGACAACATAAGCAACAAATAACCCTCTGCTAACAACGAGAATCAAAACGGTTGCAGGGATTAGTGAACATAGGACTTTCGTAGCGAGAATGAATATTACAATCCCCAAACACTCAGAAAATGAAAGAAATATCTACGTATTCAAAAAACCAGATAAACATTCACTTCACACCTTCCTGACAGACAATCTCCACTTCTTCCAAATTAACAATCTAATTGTAAACCAGATGTGGCTTGAATTAAAAGAAATAGTATCGATAGCAATTGTGAGATTTATACCAAATAAACTAACAAGCAACGGACATGTTTCTTCTTGGTACACTAAAAGGGTCAAAACACTGTTGCAGAAACGACAAAAAAACATGCCAAATTCAAACGAACGCTAATCTCTAGGATTTGCGATCTTTTACAGCAGCTCGAAATTTAGCGCGGACATCAATTTGAGGTGCTTATAGTAGTTTCCACAACGAAACTTTGTCTCAAAATCTGACAGAAAATCCAAAGAGATTCCGGTCGTATGTAAAGTATGCTAGCGGCGAGACACAATAAATGTCTTCTCTGCGTGATAGCAATGGAAAGTGTTGCGAAAGCAAAGTTGCTGAACGCAGCTTTTCTAAATTCTTTCACCAAAGAAGACGAAGTAAATATTCCATAATTCGAATCAACAACAGCTGCCAACATGAGTAACTTAGAGGTACACATCCTCGGAGTAGTAAAGCAACTTAAATGACTTAATAAAAGTAGATCTGGTGGTCCAGACTGCATACCAGTCAGGTTGAGACGAAGTAAATATTCCATAATTCGAATCAACAACAGCTGCCAACATGAGTAACTTAGAGGTACACATCCTCGGAGTAGTAAAGCAACTTAAATCACTTAATAAAAGTAGATCTGGTGGTCCAGACTGCATAGCGATCAGGTTGCTCTCAGAGTGCTGATGCAATAATTCCGTACTTAGTAACCATATACAACTCTCGCTCGACGAAAGATCCGTACCCAAAGAATGAAAAGTTGCACAGGTCACACCTACATTCAAGAAAGGTATTAGAATCCATTAAGTTACAGACTCAAACCATTAACGTCGTATGCCGCAGGATTTTGGAACATATCTCTTGTTCGAACATTATGAATTACCTCGGAGAGAACGGTCTATTCACACACAGTCAACACGGATTTAGAAAACATTCTTCTTGTGAAACACAACTAGCTCTTTACACACACGAATTATTGGCTGTTATTGACAAGGGATTATTAATTGATTTCGTATTTCTAGATTTCCAGAAGGCTTTTGGCACTGTGACACACAAGCGGCTTGTAGTGAAATTGCGTGCCTATGGAATATCGTCTCAGTTATGTGACTGAATTCTTGATTTCCTCTCAGAGAAGTCACATTTCGTAATAACTGACGGAAAGTCATAGATTAAAACAGAAGTAATTTCTGGCGTTCCCCTAACTAGTGTTACAGATCCTCTGCTGTTCCTTATCAATATAAAAGATTTGGAAGATAATCTGAGCAGCCGTTTTAGGTTGTTTGCAAATGATGCTGTTGTTTATCGCCCCGTAAACTCATCAGAAAATCGAAACAAATTGCGAAACGATTTAGAAAAGATATCTGAATGGTGCTAAAATTAGCACTTGACCTAAATAATGAAATATTAGCTGGCTAGGTCGCATAAAAAGTCATACAACAGGTGAAGAATGACTTGATTGATTAAAAGTATGCATGACATTTCAGAACTGTTTCCATCTTCAGAAATCCAAATGCAAAGGTACCACAAGGGCCAGTTATGTACGTAACATGAGATGACAGCCTAGGTAGTCTGTCATCTCGTGTTAAGTTCACTACTGCAAAGGCTGTTGTCCTTGTACTACCTTTGCACTTGGGTTTCTGAAGTCGGGAACAATTCCTAAACGCATCACGCGTACTTTGTGATCAATAAAGTCATTCTTCACTTGCTTTATGGCTTTGTAGGCAACCTAGCCAGCTTAACTACACATCTACGCATGTTTATTAGAACAGTTATTCCAACGTGACATTGTGTCACAACTTTACTACGTATAACTACCGTATAACATATTAAAGCTATTTCTAATATGGTACATTGTTAATTGTACAGATACAGAATTTTATGGCAATTTAAGTTCTACATGGCTTGGTTCAAATGGCTCTGAGCACTATGCGACTAAACTTCTGAGGTCATCAGTCCCCTAGAACTTAGAACTACTTAAACCTAACTAACCTAAGGACATCACACATATCGTTGCCCGAGGCAGGATTCGAACCTGCTCGCTCGGCTTCAGACTGTAGCGCCTAGAGCCGCACGGCCACTTCGGCCGGCCTAAAGTTCTACATATTTTCAAAACTATTCATATATCTTTTCTACCGTTACGGTATATTTCGTCGGCCGTACACTACCGTGTATCTGAAACAGAACAGGGTCTTTAACCACCAAACACATTATTTGCAAATTAAGCGTGTTTTGTTAATGTCTAACAATTTTACCTGCCTTGAAACCGGAAATTTGTGTTAGTTCCCTGCAGGCTCAATTTCAAAATTTAACTTAAACTGGTTTTTGACAATACTTTTGTTTAACTTAATTTCGCACACTGTGTGTAGGAGCCGTAATGTAACATACAGGCAATTAAACACAGTAATGACAAGATTATTTCAGTTACAACGGTTTCACATTTCAACTTGTAAAGAATACTTGTTCAGAGATTCACGACCACGTTGTATCTTGGAACATGTTTTCGCACTTTGAAAAACCTTAATCTTGCTAAATAATTATTGTAAGTTCAAAAAAAGACTGCAGTACATAAGTGAATACTGGTTTTTAAAAACGAAAGAGGCTTCCCTACATATTTCTGCTGATACAATTTACGTAGGAAAGTAATACAGCAACGAAGTTTCAATAATCATACAGAATTGAAAAATACAGTACACCGTAGCAGACAAATGAAAAGATATTCGATGAAACAAATATAAACCTGTGTTAGATGTGTGTTAGTTGGCATCGTATTTGCAATACAATTGTATTGGAGAAAAGAAATTTACTATCTGACTATATTTGCTTCTCAGTTTTATGTTTCACCTTGTGTGTGTGTGTCTTTGCGGTTTACGGGCGCTCTACGGTGGGTTACTAACGCCCATCCGAAAATTAGTAGGAATGAGTGAGATTAAAACAGCCGAAAAGGTCGTAAAACATTAAGTGCTACGGAATTATAATCTCACTCACTTCCAGTCTCACTCATGGTCACCCGCACAGTCACAATCTCATCACAATCTCATATCTCTTATTATAACGTAAAATAGGTAAAAGGTGCGAAAACTGATAATCAAAACACAAGTAATGCAAGAGAAGATGTGAAATAAGTATACAGGGAAATGTGACTGGCTGACAGCTTACCAAAGAACCTTCGTAACAGTTATTGAATACAGTGTCTTTTATCAATAGTGAATGACTGGTACGTCAGTGCTTCCACTCTAGGAACAGAAAAAGTAATGACTGCTGTAATATAGACATGCCAGAGTTAATCACGTAGAACGAGTAAACAAGACAGACAAAGAATTTAGTCAGCAGAGAAGATAATTTTAAGACGAAATTAAGATCACAGTATGTAACCCAAATAAAGATTAAGGAGATTAGAATCCCATGAAACTTACACTTTATGAAACAAAAAACACGGGAAATTTAACGAAATCGAAAGCACCGTATTGGAAGAATGAGTCACGACTTATGGTGGAACTAAGGAAAGAAGAAAGGATGGACCAGAAAGAAGGGGGTTGAACGAAGACCAAAATAGTCTCTGAGTTTTAGCAGAGGTTGAAAATACCGCTTCAGCTGTAAATTACTTTATTTTCACACGACCGCTTTCGGACTGTTATAAGCCCATCCTCAGGAGTCGTATTGGAAATAGCAAAAGACGGGAGATAATTTCCACACGCCGCAACACAAATAAAAACAAATAACAAATTTTTCCCAAAAGTATTAAGAAACTTTTAAAAACGTTTCGAAACCGCCCGTCGGGCTAGGTGCTATGAAATCTATGTAAATGCGTAAGTGGCACCAGACAGTGCAGCGGGCAACTGCCTGGGTAGGGAACATATACAAATGATATCACGACACTTACGCTATACTGTGGTCCACGAGCGCCGCGTGTACCAGGGGCGGTGTGCTGCCTACGAGCGCAGAACAGGGAGTAGCGCATACGAACGAGGAGGGAAATTGGTAAGCCAGAGTGGCAAAAGTGCTGCCAACTATTGACGTATAGAAGAACACGGGGCCACTTGCCCGGCCCTTCACAATTTGAATTTAGTGGTTTACATTTAAAATGAAGAAAAAACAAAAAAATACATACAAAAAACACACGATATAAGTTAAAAGTGCATTATGCGTTGTAAAGGAGCGTATTGAAAAGGTCGGTCAAGAACTGCGGTAAAACTGAGTGGAAGGTGCGATATAAAATTATTACATAAACCGTAAAGCGCAATGAAACTTTCCTTTTACATGAGTGGCAAACAGGTTTTTAATTTAGTGGGGATATATTAGTGGCAACGTGGAACTATGCACCACAGTCATCAGTTAAAAGAACATGCACTTGTGCCATTCCTATTTACAAGCTCACGTTACTAATCAACAAGAGGTCGTTCCAAGGCGTGGCAGGCAGCGAAAGACGTCACGGAGGCTGATCAGAAAGCCTCCCCGGTGCGTCTGACAAACAGGTTTCAGGTACTGTCTCTGGCTGAGCCAGATGCAGCTGCCTGCCCTGTTTCAGAGGATGATTCTCAGCCTTCAACGTCCTGGCAATCGCAGACGGTGGGCTTATTGGTAGTTGGGAGCTCCAATGTTAGGCGCGTAATGGTGTCCCTTAGGGATATGGCGGCTAAGGAGGGGAAGAAATCCAGTGTGCACTCCGTGTGCATTCCGGGTGGAGTCATTCCTGATGTGGAAAGGGTCCTTCCAGATGCCATGAAGAGCACAGGGTGCAGACAGCTGCAGGTGGTGGCACATGTCGGCACTAATGACGTGTGTCGCTTTGGATCTGAGGAAATTCTCTCTGGATTCCAGCGGTTATCTGATTTGGTGAAGGCTGCCGGCATTGCTTACGAGATTAAGGCAGAGCTTACCATCTGCATCATCGTTGACAGAACCGACTGCGGACCTTTGGTGCAGAGCCGGGTGGAGGGTCTGAATCAGAGGCTCAGATGGTTTTGCGACCGTGTTAGCTGCAGATTCCTTGCCTTGCGCCATAGGGTGGTGGGGTTTCGGGTTCCGCTGAATAGGTCAGAAGTTCACTACTCTCAGCTGGCGGCTACACGGGTAGCGGAGGCTGTGTGGCGTGGACTGGGCGTTTTTTTAGGTTAGAAGGCCTCGGGAAAGTACGGGGTGGGCTGCAATCTCAAAGGGTGCATGGCAAATACAGGACGTACTTGGATCAAGGAACAGTCGGAATAGTAGATGTAAATTGTTGTAGTTGTGCTGGGAAAGTCCCTGAGCTTCAAGCGCTAATAGAATGCACAGAAGCTGAAATCGTTATAGGTACAGAAAGCTGGCTAAAGTCTGAAATAAGATCTGCAGAAATTTTTACGAAGTCTCGGACGGTGTTCAAGAAAGATAGATTAGGCAGAACTGGTGGTGGAGTGTTTGTGTCTGTCAGTAGTGGTTTATCTTTTAGTGAAGTCGAAGTAGATACTCCGTGCGTATTGGTCTAGGTGGAGGTTATACTTAACAGCCGAACTAAGTTAATAATTGACTCCTTCTACCAAACCCCAGACTCCGATGATATAGTTGCTGAACAGTTGAGAGAGAATTTGAGTCTCGTAACAAATAAGTACCCTACTCATGCGGTTATAGTTGGTGGGGACTTGAACCTTCCCTCGATATGATGGCAAAAATATATGGTAGGCAGAAAACATCTTCCGAGATTGTCCTAAATGCTTTCTCTGAAAATTATTTCGAGCAGTTAGTCCACGGACCACCGCGAATTGTAAATGGTTGCGAAAACACAGTTGATCTCTTAGCCACAAACAATCCAGAGCTAATAGAGAGCATCATGACTGATTCAGGGATTAGTGATCACAAGGTCGTTGTAGCTAGGCTCAATACCGTTTCTTCCAAATCCACCGGAAACAAACGCAAAATAATTTTATTTAAAAAAGCGGATAAAGTGTCACTAGAAGCCTTCCTAAGAGACAATCTCCATTCCTTCCGAACTGACTATGCAAATGTAGACGAGATGTGGCTCAAATTCAAAGATATAGTAGCAACAGCAATTGAGGGATTCATACCTCATAAATTGGTAAGAGATGGAACTGATCCCCCATGGTACACAAAAACAGGTCCGAACGCTGTTGCAGAGGCAACGGAAAAAGGATGCGAAGTTCAGAAGAACGCGAAATCCCGAAGATTGGCTAAAGTTTACAGACGCGCGAAATTTGGCACGGACTTCAATGCGAGAAGCCTTTAATAGGTTCCACAACGAAACATTGTCTCGAAATTTGGTAGAAAATCCGAAGAAATTCTGGTCGTATGTAAAGTACACAAGCGGCAAGACGCAGTCAATACCTTCGCTGCGCAGTGCCGACGGTACTGTTACCAACGACTGTGCCGCTAAAGCGGAGTTATTGAACGTAGTTTTCCGAATTTCCTTCACCAGGGAAGACGAGTGGAATATTCCAGAAATTGAAACACGAACAGCTGCTAGCATGAGTTTCTTAGAAGTAGATACCTTAGGGTTTGCGAAGCAACTCAAATCGCTTGATACGGACAAGTCTTCAGGTCCAGATTGTATACCGATTAGGTTCCTTTCAGATAACGCTGATACAATAGCTCCCTACTTAGCAATCATATACAGGCGCTCGCTCACCGATAGATCTGTACCTACAGATCGGAAAACTGCGCAGATCGCACCAGTGTTTAAGAAGGGTAATAGGTGTAATCCATCGAACTACAGACCTAAATCATTCACGTCGGTTTGCAGTAGAGTTTTGGAGCATATACTGTATTCAAACATTATGAATCACCTCGAAGGGAACGATCTTTTGATACGTAATCAGCATGGTTTCAGAAAACATCGTTCTTGTGCAACGCAACTAGCTCTTTATTCGCACGAAGTAATGGCCGCTAATGACAGGGGATCTCAAGTTGATTCCGTATTTCTAGATTTCGGGAAAGCTTTTAACACCGTTCCTCACAAGCGACTTCTAATCAAGCTGCGAGCCTATGGGGTATCGTCTCAGTTGTGCGACTGGATTTGTGATTTCCTGTCAGGAAGGTCGCAGTTCGTAGTAACAGACGGCAAATCATCGAGTAAAACTGAAGTGATATCAGGTGTTCCTCAGGGAAGCGTCCTGGGACCTCTGCTGTTCCTGATCTATATAACTGACCTGGGTGACAATCTGAGCAGTTCTCTTAGGTTGTTCGCAGATGATGCTGTAATTTACCGTCTGACTTGGAGAAGTGAGAGATGTTGAAGACAAGAAGAGGAAATTGAAAACTGTAGAGAATTAGCACAAGGATATTTCATTTCTTTGTGTTGCTTTCCTTAGACGAAATGTAATTGAAACAATGTCTTACTTCTCAACCAGTCTTAGTTTTCATCTACACCCGTAAATGTACTACAAGTCAGACTCAGTACAGAATACCTGTAATATTATTTCTGATATGCTGCCATATTATTAGGATAATTTGTTGCAATAGCTACTTCAAGCATATTTAGTTTGATTTAAGAAATGATGTTAAATCAACGTTAAGACATGGGAAGAAAATCTGAGGAGCATAAGGAATTCTAAGGTGAAAAATTCCGAATTGCAGGACAAAGTGGATCCAGCAGACCATACAGATCATGTTATTCCTCCTTTCCCAGATTCCGTGTCTGGATTGACCCTGTTCCCTGAAGTTCTGGTTTCCGTGTCTCTGGTTTCCGTAACCTTGAATAGCGTAATCTTGATTTCCGTAACCCTGGTTTCCTAACTGTTTGTTATTTTGCGCCTCCTTCCTGTCCTTTGCGTCTTGTTTATCAAAGACTGCTTCGAGTTCGCGCAATAGACTCTTGAATGCTTCTATGTCAGATCCACATTTCCCCAACAAGTGACTGTTGATACCTAACTGGCAATTTGGAAAAACAAAATTTAATGATTTCTCCGTTGCTATATGGACTATCTAAAAACTAATCAAAATATCCACGGGTGTGCTGCCGGTCTATAGTGTCCAACGGGCACTATATTTCGGTGATCATGCATGTCGCCATCATCAGGTGAACTGACGGACTGAGCTCCTGTGAACGTGCCGGCACGGTGATCCGTACGCTATGGCTGCTCAGAGGGAACTGGGTGCGGTCGCGGCGGCGGCCGATTTAAATAACCTCCGCCCGCGGCGCGCTCCCTCCACCGTCCGCGCCTCGCGCCACGGTCGCGCGGTGGAACAGATTGCGACGGCGTCTGAGATGACGTCGGCGTGATGGCTCTGTCCGCCGTGGTCGTCACAACTATACGTTTGCTAGATTTACTCTTGATTAACACAATCGCTGGTTCCCAAGCGTTGCTAAGATTATAGCCACAGTCACGGTTTATGAGGTCGTCATTGGTGCGAATTTCGATGGCCTCTCTAACAACGCTGTCCCAGTATCTCGACGTCTGTACCATAATCCTCGTGCGGTCATACTCCATGGCGTGATTTTCCGACAAACAATGTTAAGCGACCACCGACTTGCTCGGATACATCAGTCGAGTGTGCCTCTGGTGTTCACGGCATCGATCCTCGACGATACGCATCGTCTGACCAATATACGACTTGCCACATTGACACGGAATCTGGTACACGCCGGCCCTCCTCAAACCGAGGTCATCTTTGGCGCTCCCCACCAGTGCACGAGTTTTATTTGGAGGACAAAACACAGTTCCGACCTGGTGTTTCTTCAGAATGCGGGCGATTTTCCCCGAAAGTGCGCCTGTGTATGGAATAAATGCAGTGCCTACCTCCTCCCTCGTGACTTCATCCACTCAACAGGTTGTGCTGCAGTGGTTGGGCGGAGAGCACGTTGAATCTGCCACTCTGAGTACCCATTTTTTCGAAATACAGTTCTCAGGTGTTCCAATTCCTGGAGTAGACTCTCTACGTCAGAGATAGTGCGCGCCCTATGTACTAGAGTTTTAAGTACCCCGTTCCTCTGTGAAGGGTGGTGGCAGCTGTCTGCGTGCAAATACAGATCAGTGTGCGTTGTCTTCCGATACACCCCATGACCTAGGGTGCCGTCAGCCTTTCTCTTGACCAAGACGTCAAGGAAAGGTAATTTACCCTCCGTTTCAGTCTCCATAGTGAATTTGATGTTGGGGTGTATAGAGTTTAGATGTGTAAGGAAGTCAAGGAGTTTATCCATACCATGTGGCCAGATGAAGAACGTGTCGTCCACGTAACGGAAAAAGCAAGTAGGTTTCTATACGGATGACGACAGGACTTCCTCCTCGAAGTTCTCCATGTACAAATTCGCTACCACTGGTGAGAGTGGGCTACGCATGGCGACTCCCTCCGTTTGTTCGTAGTATTCTCCATTAAAAAGAAAATATGTGGAAGTCAAGACATGCCTAAAAAGTTCAGTGGTCTTCTCGTCAAACTTCTGACAAATCAATTCTAGTGACTCTCGAAGGGGTACCCTCGTAAACAAGGAAACGACGTCAAAACTCACCATGATATCTGACTCATCCAACCTGAAGCTATCAAGGCGTTTAACAAAATCCACAGAATTACGGATGTGATGAGGGCATTTACCCACATGAGGACTTAATATTCCCATCAGGTATTTGGACAACAAATAACTGATTCTTCTTGAGTAAATCATCAAAAAATTTGGCTGCGCTCCTATGCCCGGACACTTTCAGTTCAGGACAAAATATTATTTCCTCTTTAATCCTGTCTTGCGTTTCCTTTGACCAGTAGGTCCTCAGGAATGCACCAACAAATTCATGATAAGTCCGACACGTCGCTGCCACACCCCGCATCTTTTCCACGGCTTGGCCTTCGATGTGTCCTCACATGAATTCTAATTTTGCCTGGGTTGGTCATGACGACGGTAATGAATTAGTAAACTGCATCACCCAGCTCTTCGGATGCATCGACCCTCCATTATCTCTGAACTTCCTGAATTTTAGTATCGACAGGAAGTGATTCTGATCAAAATCCTGTGCGATCCTCGCACTGGTGTTGTCACTCTTTTCCGATACTTGCACGTCTGCTGAGTGTCCTGATCTATCTTGCTGATAACTGTGATGTGCTACCTCTGTATCACAGTGGAAGTGGCACTCCGAATTCACTCTCCTAAGTGGGCTACAATTATTGGCGCTATTACTCGCTGTTTCGGCGTGTGCATTGTTAGTTCCGCACTCTGTCACTGGGCTAGAGCTACGGCGGACTTTTCCTCGGAGACAGAATTCTGTGTACTCCATCATTGGTATCCGAACGCGCAGTGCTCGTGTGCCCTTTTCGCTCCAGTTTTGCTACCCGACTCTCTACTTCGTTTCGTGATGTTCGTAACCGCAATATTACCTTTTGTTTTTAAGACCGCTAGGGATTTTGAGTGGGCTTGTGTCGCACGTCGCAAGCTCCCTGCGAGTTGAGAAGTTGCTTTTGCGATTTTCATTGCCCCTGTTGCTGCCGTTTTGGCTAGGCCTGTTACTTTTTGTGCTACTACTGACATTTGTTTTGCTTCTCCACATTCTTTCTCTATTGTTAGTAATTCCCCACGAATTTCCCCTATATGCGAAATTATTGCCTGAGTGTCCTTCTTGCGCTGTTCGTCAGCTTCTTCCTTCTCCTTCTTACGTTGTTCGCCAGCTTCTTCTTTCATTGATCGTAGGAAACTCAGTATTGGGTTAATGTCATCTTTTTTATCCTCGTCATACATGGGCGATGTAACTCTGGACACCTGGGCGCTAGAGCTCTGACGTGACCGAGCTGGCCTCTATCTGCTCTCGTTCGTTTGACTATAAACTTCTGCTACCGTCTCGACCTGTGAGCCTGTCTCTGTTTCATCTTCTACCTCACTATCATAATCACGGCTACGGCGTTGCTCTAAGATCGCGTCCAAATCACCTTCCTCATCAAAAAGTCTGTCGTCCTGTCCTGCTAAAAATTTGCCCATCTCATCTCTGAACCTATCCCCCCCCAGTAACCTGCCCCTTATCCATTATCTTTTGTTTTAGCTTCCCTCGCTAATAGTTGTGCCTTACTTCTCGTGATCATTCATGAGAAATAAATTTATCTAAAATGCACCATAAAATAATCTGCTCTCCACATTTTTACACATAGACATAAAATTTCAACAACGCCGTTCCAACGCTGTAATTACGTGCAAAATTTGTTGTGGTACAGAAACCGCACGCAATCCCGACAAAGTGTGATGGTGTACGGACACCACATCAAAGAAACACAAAAAACAATGAACAAACAAAAAATATATACACTGAAAACAAAAACTGTAATAATGCGCCGCTACTTAAAAAGTAAATGCGGAACTCCCAGAAAAACTTAGGAATTAATCAATAAAAAATTAAGTAAAAAAAATTTTGAGTGTTACTAATGATAATACTGCTTGCTTATCAGCGATTCACAGGAAAGATCCGAGGCTAAGGGTCGCCATTTTATGCGAGGTGCCGGGGCTAGCAGTGTATTTAACACTAAATTCTTCTAGAATCTTCATATGTAAATGATGCTCTAAGCCCCCCCCCCCCTATTCTAACTCCGACTTTTGCTGTTGCACATGGATTAAGAAGAAATGTGAACTGACTGTAATCGACCCTGCAAGTGGGGTAGAAAAGAGTTTGGCATCTGTAATAATTTAATTTGATAGAAATTAATTAAATAAAGGAATGTTTCATTAACATAGTGAGAAATGAAAGGTTTGCTCTAACGATTAACAGAATGAAAGTTCTGTCCAAAATAACAATTTGATTTATTATGACTAAACTCAAAATCATAAGAAAAAGACATGAAACATTTACAATACATCAAATTGGATCAAATTATTTACTCAAATAAATGCAGTGAAGGTGAAGTTGTCCATAAACTAGATTGTGACATTTATGATGAAGTGGTATGTGGAGCCAATTCCTTGCAACTCAAATCTTAAGAGAAACACACAGACAACCCAACATTAATTGCTGCTACAGTTGTGAGAACTCAGACAATGAACACCCAAGACAGAACAAAGTTAGAAGAGACGAACAGGCGCGCTCTGCTGAGCTCTGATTATCACCTAGCAAAATTCCGTAATCTGCTGGTGCTGCAGACATACATTACCAAACTGTCTTCTTAACTGCGAGAACACAATCTGGCGTACCGGAGGCGATGGCTGGTTGCTTCGCCCCCCATCGTGGTGGTGATAACGTCGCGAGTATAGCCTGAAACAAATTATCCTGGTCTGGTTGTTCCAGACTAAAGACTTCCTAGCGATACAAATGCGCCTCTGAGGGAGACGAAAAAGGCCCACCACACAATCACTGACAGTAGAGTGATTGATTTTAACAAGCGAAGTCACACAGTAACTCCGATGCAGTCAACTTTCGCCAAAACTGCTCAAGACGGACAACATAGGCCGCTTGTAGGCAAAACGCTCAATTGCCAACTGTACTCGGAAAGTTACGTTGAAGTCGAAACTTCAGCAACTTCGTCAAACAGTTACAATTAAATAAAAGTATATTAGACAGCCAATGGAAGGCAGGCTGTCCAGAGCAGCAAGAGCTCAGTCTTGTAACCTACTCTGACCGAAAGGCGAGAGCCGACTCTCTAAAGAGCACTCATACAAGCCGAACACCGAACATTCCCGCCCCCACGACAGTGGCCGTGGTTAAACGTTCCAATCAGCAACTCAGAAACCGGCAGAAAATTCCACTCTATTGCCGAATCACAACCATTCCACCAACGGAGATTTCTGGCGCCAATTTCTGCGCCGATTTTGCTACGTCATGGAGCTATGCCCTGAGCAAGCCAATCACAGTTACGATTTTGCAGAAAACGCGGGAATTTGCCCGCCAAGACTGCCTGGGAACACAAGTCATTCCCACGCCTCGCTGGTAACCCGCCAGAAAGTGTTTTCACTAAGTTTCTGTGAAGTAGCGGAATCTCTAGCCCAGCCGCCCCTTCTGACCCCTCTGAGCGTGTCGCTCCTGCTCTTATGACAATGTCGGCATCTGGAAAGCATCCACTCGGCTCCCTCACACCAGTCGACTTAACCCTTTCAAGCTCAACGGAACTCGCCTGTCACCGGATCACCCGGGTGACGAGAGACGCTGTGTGGGAAATCCGCGTGTGAAGGAATAGCAACTTTTCACTGCATGCAATTAGAGAGGAAAATCGAATTACTCAGAGTAAGATAGAAATATGAGAGGCTCTCATGCCACCTCTCAAACTTTTATTACGGGTTGCAACTAACAAGTGCTGGTATTTTACAAGGGTGTTCAGCATTCTTTGTGATGGAACACCATACACTCGCACACTAATACTGACCATTTAAGTAGTTCGGAAGAAACCAAAACGAACTACATCCGTAGAATCTTGCTGAGGACGAGAAACTCACTCTTCTCCCAAGAAATACTGATTGACTAAACAAATCAAAAGCGTGCAGCTATCCTATATTCTGCAGATAACTTATGGTAAAATCATACCAGCACTACACAAGTTGGAAGTTTCCTTTTACAATAATAATCTAATTAATGCAACATTGTTACCCGATGGCATAATAAGGTGAAAGTAAATGATAGCGCCTGTCACCTTAATACGTGTTTTCAGATAGGGAGGGATATGCAGGGAAGGGATATGAAACACCTGACACACCCTTTTTGGAACAGGAATACTGATTCTTTCCCTAATCTGAACGCTCAGAAATTCCTTTTTTAGTTAGACACTTTAATCATCTGAAAAACCACTTACATCTCCTTAGACATGAAACCATAAAAGCAACAACTTCAGATGCTCAAATTGGGGCATTTAGGAATCATATTATGTCTTTGAGCAGGCGTGTACTTGTATTTTTTAATTGTGGTGTGTAGTGATCCATTTATAGAGAGTATTTCTTTGTAACACTAACCAAAACGGCCTTGCTATGCTAGTACTGCGAACGGCTGAAAGCAAGGGGAAACTACAGCCGTAATTTTTCACGAGGGCATGCAGCTTTACTGTATGGTTAAATGACCGGTTGGTAGGACATGTTCTGAGGCATCAAGAGATCACAAATTTAGCATTGGAGGGCAGTGTGGAGGGTAAAAATCATAGAGCCAAGAGATGAATACACTAAGCAGATTCAGAAGGACGTAGGTTGCAGTAAGTACTGGGAGATGAAGAAGCTTGCACAGGATAGAGTAGCATGGAGAGTTGCATCAAATCAGTCTCAGGACTGAAGACCACAACAACAACAGCAACAATGAAAGTCAAACTATTCTAGCATTCGAATTTTTCTTTGTGCCGTTTCGGTCAACACGAGGTATAAGCATTGCTTTTAACCATTTTTGTGTAGATATGTAAGAAGAATTTTGCAATCTCAGTACTATATCAATTTCTTCTAGCAGTTTGGGTGGTACCATTAAAAATTCAAGTATATGATTTTCACCTGTGGTGTAAAAAAGTTAAGAGGAATTTGGATATAATGTTGTCGATCTGATCCGAAGACTGGTTTGATGTAGCTCTCCTCTCTGTTCTGTGCAAACTTGTTCTTCTCTGGACATCTACTACGACCTACAACCGTTTGAGTCTGCTTAGTATATTCAAGCCTTGGCCTCTCTCTACAGCCATTCCCCGGCCCCCTCCCCTACACATATGCAAACTTCCATCCATATAATTCCATCCATTACTACATTTCGCTTTTTCCTCCACTTCGATTCGGTTTTTCTTCATTAGTTATTCTGCCCATCCAATCTTGAGCAGCCCTCTGTAGCATCACATTTCCATATCTTCTATTCTTGTCTTATCTGATATACTAATCGGCCAGAATTCGGCTAACTGCAGAGAAATACGTTGAGACAAGACTTACTCACTTTTAAATTTATATTCAGTAGTAGGAAATTCCTCTCTTTCATACATGCATTTATTGCTTCATCCAGTCTGCATTTCACAATCTCTAGTTCGGCCACAGCCAGTTATTTTTCCGTGCAAATAGTAAAAATCATGTGCTACTTCTGTGTTTCATTTCCTAATCTAACTTTTTCACCATCACCTGATTTAACTCGCTGACGCAAGTCCTCTCCCACCCCTGACAGAAATGCAGTACCCTTTCCAAACTTCTCCTTGGTGTTCTTAACCCCTTGCTCACTGTGCTAGTTGAATAATATGGGGGACAGGCTACAATCCTCACTCTTTTCTCAAGAGTTGAGTCCCTTCCGTGTGCTTCGAATCTTATAAGAACAGTCTGTTTTTGTACAAGTTGTAGATAATATTTCCTTCCTGTTTTCTATCCCTTCTACGTTCATTACTTCAAAGGTTGTATTGTAATCAATACTTCGAGAACGTTTCTCAACTGTAAGCCACTGCTCGTGGCATTCCTTCCTCTAAAAAGGGAACAAGTCCTAGTAACCCGATTACACACGCCGTTGTACTGTGATTTTCAGATGGAGAATCTGCCATTAGTCCGATACTGTCCTGCCGGAGCCTCGTGGTCGGCTCGCGATAAGTAACGTGTCGCATTGTCTCCGCCCGTTCACAAAGTACCTCAACGGATGAGTGAGTTTGCTGTCAGATGTACAGTCCTTCTATCCTGAATAAGAATAGAAGTTGTCACTGAGGTCACGATCCCACCTCAAAGTCAGTAAGTTGTAAATCATAACTACCTTTGACGCTGCCAAGACTATAAAACACTCGTCAAGATGCCACCAGTAGCAAAAGCGTGAAGCCCGTAGGAATACAAGGATTTTTCAAAATGGGTGATGCGTTTGTACAGTGATGTGTTGATTAGAGTACAGACGTGCAAGTGAGGTTTTTTCATAGATCGGGATTGTCCATACGCTCGTGGTGAGGAGAATGGTCCATGGCACTTTAGAATGCCACTAAGCATGTATAGTGGGCTATCTTACAGCTAAAATACCTTGTTTACCAAACGTGATTTTCTCCCTAAATAGCTCAAATTTACGATACAGTTTAATATGTTCTGGGTGTTGTGTACCTACATTTGCACGTACAGCAAGTTCAAAATGCAGTGCCCAAACTGACAATGGTGATGATTTGGACAAAAACAAATATATTTCGTAAAACAAACTTGTGTCAGAAACCCAAACTGCGTGAGCTCTGAGCGTGCATGGGTAATGCACGAGTGGAGCACAAAAAAGTCGTTGTTTCTAACGTTGTTATACCAAATGTTTGTTTCAGATACGTAGTATGTTGCGAAGTCATGCTCTTCGAGACCGATGATTATGATGATGATTTTTGGTTTGTGGGGTGCTGAACTGCGCGGTTATCAGCGCCCGTACAGATGTCCAAACTTTGCTCAGTTCAATCTCGCCATTTTCATGAATGATGATGAAATGATGAGGACAACACAAACACCCAGTCATCTCTAAGCAGGTGAAGATCCCTGACCCCGCCGGGAATCGAACCCGGGACCCCGAGCCAGGAAAGCGAGAAAGTGACAGCGAGAACACGAGCTGCGGACCTTAGACACCGACTCGGTAAACAGCGGGTACCAGTAGTGCCCGATGACAACTGAAGTGCCGGCCGAAGTGGCCGAGCGGTTCTAGGCGCTTCAGTCTGGAACCGCGCGACCGCTACGGTCGCAGGTTCGAATTCTGCCTCGCGCATGGAAATGTGTGATGTCCTTAGGTTAGTTAGGTTTAAGTAGTTCTAAGTTCTAGGGGACTGATGACCTAAGATATTAAGTCCCATAGTGCTCAGAGCAATTTGAACACTTTTTGATAATTAAAGTGTCAACATGGAGCCCTTCACATAGGGAAAAGTGTGAGACAAGCACTTTGTTTACAGCCCGGCTGAAGGCAATAGTCGAAGAGCCCAGCAAATGTACCGCAAACGTTTCCCTGTACGTAGATGTCCACGTTATCGCACTTAACTACAATTCACGCTCGACTGGGGTATATTGCTAATGCAGGTAGACCACGAACGGTGCGTACACTTAATGTTGAGGAAGAAGTGCTGTTACACTTCGAAAACAATTCACAGAAAACTACATGAACAACTGCGGCTGTGTTCGGTATGGACCACAGTTTGGTACTGGATGTGTTACGTGAAAAGTTGCGTCATCCTTATCGCTTTATGAGAGTACAAGACATGGGACCACATGACTATCCTACTCGTCTTGAGTATGTACGTTGGTTCCTGCAACAACTTAATGAACACCCTCGTTTTCCTGAAGTTGTTATGTTTACAGATGAGATTCAATTTACTTTGGTATCAATTTACAATAGTCCTAATTCAAATGAATGTTCGGATTTCAATAGTGACTTTATTATTTAGTGTGTTTTGAATTATTTAATTTTTTTAGTATGCTGGCTCTGGCCAATTGAATCTTCATATAAATCAAGAAAAATAACGTACTTGAAAAATCATGTAAAAATATTTTTTAAATATTGAAATTGGAATTTAATTACCACCATCACACTCCATTTTTTTTAACTAGGCTTCTCTACTTGGTTGTCTGTTGGTGAATATAATTTTGGGACGTGATTTACGTCTAAAAACTACCGGACTTCGTTTTGTGAAAAGTGAAACTTCAGATGCAGGTTCTATTCTGAAAGCAAACCAAACGTATTACACTGACTGGGGCGTCAGTACGCTATCAGACATCCCCACAGAAAGTAAGCCACATATAATTATCAAATTCATGAAAAAAGCTGATGAAAAAAAGGTATGATTAGTCGTAATAACAAATACAATGAAATGAAATAGTTATTATTATGCAAAATGGGCAAAAACAACAAAATGCCTACTTAACATAAACCACGTAATATTTTTATTAACGTACCAGACAATGGCTGACCAGGAAGAGAGAGAACAAAAGGTTGCGAGTCCTTGTTCCCTTAAATTACATAGATAATATAATTACAGCAATATTAATTTCGTTGTAATCACAGTGCCTCTTTTTTTCAGAGATAAAATCGTCTCAGCGCTACTGTGCGAAAACACAGTCACGAAATCTGCTAACACTGGGAAAACGTTATACAGCACCCTAAATTTTTAAAAGTTCGTCAAGTCTTCGTAACAAGTTTTAAAAATTTACATGGCTTCATTAACTTTTAGTCTTTAGATTACGCTTTTTTCACCATTTCATTCGATTGAGCTGGAACCCGTTTTAGCTTTGCCAGCTTTGCCCGTCCCATTCGGCTGCAATCCTGCAGGAATCTGGTGAAACTACAGGAAAGGCACAGGCATCCAGTTCTTTTTTTCACATGCTATTTTTTCTGATAAAATTTTAAAAAATTACACATTGACAAAATCAGATCTTTTAGTGCATTAATCAGAATGAACAAATTACATTGTTAGGAAAAAACATCGAGTTAGTAATTTACATTTTTGACAATTATTTGTCCTTGTGATTTGTGTTTGAGTACTGAAATGTTCATATTAAACACTTAGGAATTATTGATGGTTGTTACAGAAATACGTGTGGTTTTTGAAAGAGTTTACAATAATCACTCAGTTGAACATTATTTGTTCTTGCTCGACGGCTGTAAAGGCGACGCATTGTAGGCGAAGTCAGTCGTGCTGCAGCACTCGCCGTTGCTGTGGTGTGGATCGAACACGGCGGCGTGCTCGCGATGCTGACAAATCTGCATACGTGTCAACCACGACGATCTGCGTTGTCTGCGATGGAGCAAGAAGACTGCAGAATTCTGGATCTGTTGTGATCGACGGGATCCAGTCAGCTTAGGATACAGGGATTACATAAAACATTCGTAGATTGGGACCAGTAAAACAACTTTTAATATGCATTCCATAAAAATAATTTTAGTTATTACGTGGTAGTAATCATTTACGTCAGTTTGTTCAGTGATAGCTGTGGGTTACATAGTATACTTGTTTGCATTGTGATACAAAAGGTCTAATTTATGGTTTTAGTTCATGCAATTTACTGTCAGTTGTCATCAATACCGTTACTGCACAAACACGTTCATGTTAGTTTCGGTTTCCGCACAGTCATTAGTGTCCTCAGAATACCGTGCATTAAACATGTTTGCAAAGTGTTTGTCAAAGTTTTCGTTTCTTAAGCGCCTAGCCTCGTGTCGGCTTGTAATAGTCACACGTGACGTCACATTCATTAAGTTCCAGCGCTACAGTCTGTTCCACAGTTATTGCGCGATACACACTATCTGAGTTCCCAGTAGCATCGCTTCACTGTGTTCCACTTCAACGGATCATCACATCGCCTTCACTGTGGTCGTCTGGGTGAGTACACAAAATAAGTTCACTTCACACTCAAATTACAGCTCTTATTCGACATTAGTGGAAAGTGTTTGTATATATTTCACCAGGCGAAATTGTATTATCACGCGTATAACGTCTCTTGATAACACATATTTATCTTTGCTCTTGTATAAAGAGTCCTCTTGTGAAGTGCAAATTTACGTGCTCTACTTCACCACTGACAGTTCTGCTTTCGATTGACAACTTATTACTTAGCCTCTGTCGGCACGTCTCCTGTTACTTATAAATGTGCTCAAAGAAAAATCCCACAGTTTAGGTACTCTGTTGTAGGTACTAATTGAATGATTTTCATAGTGTTTATGTTCTATAACTTTCTAACCTTTCCTCCTACAATTCTTCGTGACATTAATTTCGTTGTGTGGCTGTTTTCGATAGTGAACCTTAGCTTTACAGTCTTTTATTCAATATGCAATGCGAGTTTAGTCATTACTATTGCAGCTAAGGACATCACTGACTGTTTTTACCTCATACAAACTGGTGCGTACCGTTCAAATTAGTTGCGAGAATTAGTGCAGAATGCAAATCTGCTTATGGCACAGTGTTACCATTTCACTACTATCGGACTAAAATTTCAATAGTTTTATCACTTCACATTAAAAACACTACCCACAGTAGCTTACTGTTTATGTTTACAAACTTCATGCTAGTCAGAAACATAAAATTATTTTATACTACAAATCATTCTAATTGTACAAATCTTAAAATCTACTGATATAAAAACTTTATCACCTGTATGGCTTCTACCTTACATTCTATACTTAGAATTGCTAGCAAAATAAATGGAATAATTGCATCCATGAAAATGTTACTAAGATTACATCAAAATATGTTTCTTGTTACTTTTCTCTTCATAATATTAACGAAATGACTTTACTTAAAAGATTATTCCTGAACTTCTGCTACTAATGTGGAAGATTGTTGTTCAGCGAAAGGTTTACTTAAGCTCTACTTATGTACATGAAGAAAATAAATTTGTCTTAAGACTAGTATGTACACTGTGAAATATCTTACAAATTAAAACATTTACAAATTCTCATAATATTTACATAGGTCCACCCACTCTAGGAAATGTTTACTCGGCAAAATATTTCTTTATGTCTTGTATTACATGCGACGGATTGCATTCGATAAAGCTTCTCTATTAGCTCACGGGACAGAACAGGTAGATTGGCAAAACGTTTCGTGAGGCTTTACTTGCATTGTATTCAGATATCCTTTAATTATAGCGGGCTTTTCATAAAAAAAGGGATTTATATTTGTTTAAAATGTCAATCAGTTCGTTGTGTTGTACAATGTTTCAATAAACTGATTCATAAGCTTTGCTCTGTGTTTCTCGTCTTCAAAACAAATTGCTGTTAACTGGGCTGTGTTTGATCTGGCAACAGAGGAAACTGATTGCCACATAAAATTACATCTGGTTTTATGTATCTGATTCGGACTCCTTGACATAACGTACTCTGAACCGCCTTGCTTTTAATGAGTGGTAGGGTTATCCCCTTCCCATTCACTTGTAATACACATTTGCCACAAGGAAGGTCAATTACTGCATCTCTTTCTTGTAAGAAATCTACTCACCATATGCCACTCACTAATAAACCTTCACACACCAAGAATGTACCCTCTATAGCTCCATTACCTGCTTCAGCTGATATAGGAGTCTGCATACACACTCCCTGTGACTTATTTCCAAACGCACCAATGATTCTACAATTGTGCACATGCAGCGTATGTGGTGTTTGAAGTTCACAAATCTTATTATGAAATTCTAAGGCCATACAATTTGTAGCCGCGCCCGTGTCGTAGTAACTGTGGTTGGTATTCCACCTACTACAGCGTGAAATGTAGCTTGGATTGTTTCATTTTCAGTTAGTTTACACTAATGGTTTTCTTCGCAAAGTTCATCACTCAGATTTTTTCCCAGTTTTTATCTTATTAAATACATTCTCTCACGACATTTATCCCCAGGTTTTTTCGGCGACCGACGTATGAGAGCTGTATGAGGTCGCATTTAGTTTAACGTCTCCGAATTGCTGGGCATTGTGTTGCCCACTACTTCTGTAATTCTTACTGGCGGCTGTTGCCTCCAGTTTTGTCCAGAACTATTGTGTTCAGCGGCCCTGTTCGGTGTTGCACAAGCGCAAGCTGATTGTGTTTTGGTTTCTGTATTAGGATGCCAATTACTGTTTGACTGCTGTGGTAGTGGTTCCCACCGGTTTGGCTGATTATTGTTATTACTACTGTAATTACTGTACCCTGGATGATACCTGTTGTCTTGCCTACGCTTCTTATTCAAAGGAGGAGAATTTCTTCCATCCCTTGGTCCTAGGTTATTATTACCATTGTAAGATTGAGGCAAACTATTCCCATTTGTGTTACCATTACGGTTTTTATTGTGATATTGGTAATAGTTATTATTGTTGTTATTCGATACTTGAGCATCACTGTCCCCATTCAATTTCGTTTCTTCGTGCAACAGGTCAATAGAATCAAGCGTTGATATGAAAAGTTCTACTTCTGAATCTGGCACATGAAGTAGTTTTTCTTTTATTGAGACTGGTAATTAGGATTTTAAAAGCCATACCACTTATTATTTGGGCATTGGTTCATCCCAATATTTCGTCTTATTTATATACTTCTCAAAATATTTACGCATTGTGCCTGCTTTAATATTGTACATCTCAGGACTATAGACCTCACGCCTCAAACGTTCTTGTGTTTTTGCTAACCAATACTTATTTAGAAAAGCTTTCTCGAATTCCTCATAAGTATGGCAATAATCTATAGCTTCATTCACCCAAAAGGCTCGATCACTTTGAATATGGGTATTGACAAACTGTATTTTCTATTTATCATTCCATGATATTGGTAGGATACCACAGAAGCTTTGGATAAAAATAACAGGGTGTGGTATTTTGCGATCCGGTGTAAAACTTTGGAATTGTCCTTATTTTGGTGAATTCTCTTCCACAAGTATGTTAGATAGAGAACTGTCCGCCCCCTGTTCACAAGCTACGTGGAAGGGTTGCGGACTGGGCATTGTAGCCGAACAGCTGATAGGTGTTGCTGCTCGAGATGTCACAGTCTGTATCTCTGGCAAGTTCTTGAAACGTAAATCAGACTCGCGTACTGCGTTTGTTTATCGCTGAAAGCTCCTTTTTTAACGTGTCTACTTGTTTTGTAAGTGCATTTTTCCATTCAGAAACCTGTTCGGTGTTTTCACCGAACATATTTGCTGCAGGCAAAGCTTCGTTGTCGCTTTCTTTATGGTTACAGGCAGTTCGTTCCGTAAACGTTCTTGAAATTGGTTGATCTTTCATGTTCAACCAGTTTACAAAGTCACGAGTGAGCTGATTGCTCCTCTCTACAAACTTCGCTTCTACAGATTTTGCCTGTTCGACAGAGAGTGTCTGTACCCGTGTAGCTATTTCCTGCACAAAATTTTTCTCTTGTCTTTTGTGCTGCATGAACTTGCGCGACCTGCTTGGTTACATCATTGACAGCTTCGGGGAAGTGCTTCTATATTTTTCGCATTTCGTCAAATTCATCAGTAATATTTTTGAAGTAAGTTTCAGTTTTACTGAATTTTCTATCAAGGTCGTCACGAATTTGTGTGGCAACATTTTCTTGTATCTGATGGGCTATGGCGTTCAAATTTTCGTTTACTAAAGTGGTTGTATTATTTTGAATTTCAGTGGCCGCAGTTTGAAGTTTTCCATTTAAACTGTCAGTCTGATTTTGAAGTTTTGCGTCTGAACTGTCAGTCACATTTTGTAGTTTGGCGTCTTAATTGCCACTTACATTTTTCTGAACATCTATAAAGTGTGAATTTTGTTCATGTACAGCGCGCTGTAAACTTTTATCCGTTTTTTTCAAAAATATAAACAGTTCTCGGAAATTAGTAGGTACTGACTCACTCTGGGTGGGTTCTTCAGTATGTTCGGCCGTAGATGCATTTTCACCCGCCGATAATTCATTATTTTGACTTTCGTGACTCGCCATGTTTCGCTCCTCACTGTCTATTAGTCTTGCGCATAATAGTTCGCGACTGGGGACGTTCAGTTTAGTTCGCGGTTACGTCGCGAACTATGTCGCTCTTTTAGTTCGTTAGGTCCCATCTTGATTTCCAGAAAGACAGTTCTCTCACTTTGCTACCGCTACTGCACACGCTCTTTTATTCGTTATGCTAGTCTTTTAAATAATGACCAGTGTTGCCAATTTCTGTATTATTACAGTTTTATGTCGAGTAATTAGTCTTCGAAGGGGCAAATAAACCAGTTATTTACACAAAAGGGTAAAATGGGGTATTCAACTACTTTACTTTGCATACAGTGCACTCGTAGTATTTTAATTTTAAAATTTATTTATTTATTTATTTATTAGTTCATTGTAGGAATGTTACTTACAGAATATGCTACATGCGTTTTTTTGTGAATAAAAATACACTTTCATAAATAATCGACTTTTTTAAAGTTTTGGAAATAACCAACAAAAAAAATTTCTGCTTTAGGTACAGGTTAAGTACTATATGGCACAAACAATAATACCTTTATCATTAACAGAAGAAACATTAACACTTATAACTTGTTACCAAACAATTAGACACAGAAAAAGTAACTATGACTCCTGAGTGAGATCCTATTCTAAAGCATACTTTTTGTGCTTTGCATTATCATTCTTTAAACAATCAGTCTTCTGATTTTCAAGTGAAATATTACAAATATTTACATATTATTATATAAAAACATTAATTTGGAAACTTTTCCGTCGATAACAGTGCTCTTCGTTCAGTAAGGATTTGTCCCGTCGCCGAAAAAACGCGTTCGCAGGGCACTGATGTCGCTACTATGCAAAATCTCTTTAACACACATGCAGATACACGAGGACATAACTGACGACGCTAGTGCCACCACTCAAGCGGATCTTTTTTTCGATCTAAATACTCTTCATTGAGGTATTTATCGAGTTCGCGAATACCAGCAGCAAGTTGGTTATCTGGTCTAGTGATTTTTGTTATTTCTTGGTCATACTCGTCCCATATAGAATCTTTTTTATTTTCATTAGTGCTGCTACTAGAACAAGACGCCGAAGGGTCGCTAGCAGTAGGATCAGCCACTAAAATATCTCGATTCTCCCTCTGAAGTAACTGCATTCTGCCAACCTTATTTTTGAGGCGTTGTATTGCAACTTCACAAGCTTTTTGATTTCTAAATCCTCTCTGTCTAAATCGGGGATCCAGAATAGTACACTCAGTCTATAGAATGTTATTCTCTAAATCTTTAAAACGGTCTTCCCATGCCTTTCTTCAGCACTGATTGCACAGCGACAATTTTGTTGTTGTTAGAAGCATGCTTCTGCAGAAAACTGTTGAGCAGATTACAAGACACAATAACTTTTGACAAAGTCACAATTCTTTCGGCACTTATTTCTGCAGTAATTTCATAGAATGGACTAAGTAAGGGGAAAACTCCTTCTATTATTTACCAGTCACTTTCTTTTATTGTTAGGTCAGAGCGCAGAAGTGCTAACGTAACAATCACTTCATCCTTTACCTTTATTATTCGCTGAAGCATGTCAAAAGTAGAATTCCAGCGCGTCTTGACGTCCTGTTTGAGCTTGAGGACAGGCAGATTCATTTGCTGTTGTGTAGCAATCAGTTTTTTTTTTTTTTACTTCTGTACTACGATTGAAAAACTCGACAATATTTTTAGCTTGGGCCAAAACGTCAGATATTTCTCTAGTAGCCTCTTGTACAACAAGATTTAGAGAGTGGGGAAAACATGAGACTGATCGCCACTCACCAAGTCTGACAACAGATAAGATATTTGCAGCATTATCGCTAACAATGGCAGCAACTTTGTGGGAAATAAGCCAGTCTGTCATAACGTCTTTCATGAAATTGCACAAGTTTTGGCTGGTATGCTTTTCTTTATAATTAATACAACCAAGTATTCTTCTATAAAATGGGCTACAATGGCTATATAGCTTTCATTATTCCTCGACGTCCAATCATCAGTACTGAGAGATAACGCAGATACAGCTTGCACCTTCTTTTGTACTTCATCGATTATGTCATTATGAACCCTTGATATTAAATTTTCTGATAACGTTTTTCTCGATGGAAGTTTGTAGTTTGGGCAATGAGAAACTAGTTCTATCAGTTTTCGAAAATCTTTTTCTTCCACAATTCGTAGAACGTGATGCCCTTTAGCTACCATCTTGACAACTTGTCTATTTCTTCAACCTTTCGGACTGACGGTGGTAATCGAATATATTGGTTCACTGATTGTTGGGAAGCTGATACCGAAATAACATTCTGCAATAAGGATGTAGTTTGATTTGCTTGCAGTGGGTTTAAACTAGACATTATCGGTGGGTCTTAATTGGGATTAATGCGTGTTTTGTTTTCATATGCCGGGTTAAATTTCCGTTTGAGCCTCCTGCAATGGTTATTAATGTTGAACAGTGGTTACATTTTGCTTTTCTTTTATCTGGGTCTTCAGTGAAATGTGTCCACAAGGAACTATGTTTCCTTTTTGATGACATCGTAATAAACAGCCTAAAACAAAACATAGTAACCCTATAATCAACCGATACACATTACCGTACTCCACATCATCGCATTGTAGAAGTCCATTGTTATGTGATGATAGTCATTTTACATTACACACTTTAGGTACTGTACTTACCTAACGCTGTGTACGATTTTACATCTTGACACTATGGTTATATGTCAGACACTGCAGTGCAGAATACCGTAAAACGGAAAAATCGCAGCACTTAATTATATAACTGCAGCTGGCAGACGCTCAGCTCGATATGACGCTCATTGGCGGGGGGAAGCACGTGATTTTTTAAAGCCTACTGCGGGCTCTCACTCCGTCTCGCTATTGTCCGTCGGTCTTCGGAAAAGAGGGAACGAACTAAGTAGCGAGGTTATCCGTGAACTAGTTCTCGTAGTTCGCCTGTGGGAGTGCTCTTCCGAACTAGTTCGTTCGCGAACTGCACAAGACTACTGTCTACGTCTCACCCTCTTCCAGGGACCAATTTTAATATTTCTACCAACTTTTACCAAGAATTTAAAAAATACGCCTCACTGAATTTAATAAAATGTAACGTTAATTCTCCTCAAGTTGCAGAGGGCAAATGTTATTTAAGAAGAATTACTGTTAATGGATAGCGATTTACGATAAAACAATCTAGCGACGATTCTCAGTCGGTCTAGAAAGTGGCCATCTTTCCAACATTTCGTTTTGCAAAATCCACAAAAAAAATATTCCACACTATTGTTAGCAACGTGTTTTTTGTTTTTTAATTTAGCACTCCCTAACTGACTTTTGCACCGGGGCAAAGGAAAACGGTAATGTCCTTACCTCCTCTCATACTGCGCTTCAGCAACGTCCAGAGTCTTAGTTTTTTCTTTTAAGGATCGTGCTCCACGTCTCGTATTATACAGCTTGTTGAAATTGTCTCGTACCGCTTTACAGTCGTTTTTCTTGTAACAGAAATATACAAATTTTTTTAGATACCAAAATAACAATAATACATATTCATACACATGTACACACATAAATAGGTCCTCTACTAAGGGAGCCATTTTCAATGGTGACCTTTTCTAATTATGTATTGGGTTTTGAAATTATCATTTAATTTTTTTATTATTTTGGCTTTGGCTAATTTAATCTTCAATTAAATCAAGAAAAATTACATATTTGAAAAATCATCTAAAAATATTTTTTAAATATTGAAATTGTAATTTAATTACCACCATCATTACTGATATTTTTTTAACTTGGCTACTCTACCGGATTGTCTGTTGGTGAATACAATTTTGGGACGTGATTTACGCCTAAAAGCTATCGGACTTCATTTTGTGAAAAGTGAAACTTCAGATGCAGGTTCTATTCTGAAAGCAAACCAAACATATTACACTGATTGGTGCCGTTAACACGCGATCATTCACTAACAGACATCCCCACACAAAGTAATCTACATTTAATTATCAAATTTATGAAAGAAGCTGAGCATGTAACACATTTACGACCGTACCAAGAAACGGCTGACCAGGAAGAAAAAAAATGGCTCTGAGCACTATGGGACTTAACTTCTGAGGTCATCAGTCCCCTAGAACTTAGAACTACTTAAACCTAACCGACCGCTCCTAAAGCAAAAATTACAAATATGGCTAAATACAGGGCTAACAAGTGCAGCACATTACTTTAATATTCTGCTAGGCTCTCAGTTATAACCAAGAGAGTCCTTAGTCTTCAGTGATTTAATTATTGACTCAATCTCCCTCTTGTCTGTATCACAGAGGAGCATTTCAGACATCAATCTCGGAAAGGTTCAAATGGCTCTGAGCACTATGCGACTTAACTTCTCGTGATGACTGGGTGTTGTGTGCTGTCCTTAGGTTAGTTAGGTTTAAGTAGTTCTAAGTTCTAGAGGACTGATGACCATAGATGTTAAGTCCCATAGTGCTCAGAGCCATTTGAACTATTTGAACTTAACTTCTGAGGTCGTCAGTCGCCTAGAACTTAGAACTAATTAAACCTAAATAACCTAAGGACATCACACACATCCATGCCCGGGGCAGGATTCCAATCTGCGACCGTAGCGGTCGCGCGGTTCCAGATTATAGCGCCTAGAACCGCTCGGCCACTCCAGCCATCCAGGAAGAGAGAGAACAAAAGTTTGCGAATCCTTGTTCGCTTAAATTACATAGATAATATAATTACAGAAATATTAATTTCGTTGTAATCACAGTGTCTTCTTTTTTTAATGAAATCGTATCAGTGCTACTGCGCGAAAACAGTCACGAAACTACGGTCGCAGGTTCGAATCCTGCCTCGGGCATGGATGTGTGTCATGTCCGTAGGTTAGTTAGGTTTAAGTAGTTCTACGTTCTAGGGGACTGATTACCTCAGCAGGTAAGTCCCATAGTGCTCAAAGCCATTTGAACCATTTAAACCACAGTCACGAAATCCGCTAACACTTGAGGGAACATTACAGGATGCAAATCCAAGTATTACAGTTGTGTGAGGTCATCAGAGACGTTTTACAGCAGTAAATGTTGAAGCCAGTATCGTGGACGACTATTTACTTGGACCCTACAGGTTGCGTGTTCGACTCAGGTGGCCAATATACAGAGTGTTCATAGAATTTCATCTGCTGACGTTGCTGGAGGGTGAACCCCTAGATATCAGGAGGAGGAGGATGGGGTCCTAGTAACAGAACCAGTGCGAGCAGTAACAAGCGGTACTTTTGGCAGTTGACCAAAATTACGAAAGACGGATGTCACCCCATTAGACTTCTTTCTCCGGGGTTACACGAAAGCCGAGGTATGTTCTACCCCTGTCGACTCATAGGCAGGACTGGTTCCAAGAATTCTTGCTACGTCGATACCAACTGAGGTTAATGGTGCTCACTTCGAACGTTTATTATAATGTAATGGTGATTAGAACAATAAAACAACTAGAAACATTTAACGCCGTTCATAATCACACACAATAACTTCCTGCATACTCAATACTTCCGTAATATGCGTTTCCGACACACTGTTGCTTTACGAAATTTAATTGGTTTTATCTCTGTCATCTCTGTTAGTTTAGGGTCTGAATTTTTGAACACCCTGTATTTGGTTTGAATGTATATAATAAGGCTTCTAGACGTTTCAAAAAGCCAGTTGCATTGGAACTTCGTTTATAAGATGTTATTTAATATGGATCTCTTATTCAAACGGACTCATCTTTTAGTTTATTTTTCTTAAAGTATGTGGAACTCCGGACGTAGTAGTGGTAAGAATTTACGGCGAGAATCAATTTTTCCGAATCCAACCTACATCCATACACAGATCTTGGCTAGGTGTCAGTTAACAGGTTGACAATGAGGCGTATAGAGCTGTGTTTCCGCTGTTTGTGGAGAATGTAAAACGACATGAAAGAAAACATGGCGGTAATCTGCATTCACAAAACGTTAGAGGCCGTTGCAAGGTGCATAGGATGACCAGACTTAGGTGTTATACACCTCTACATTAATGAATGTGAATTGATAATGACGCTGAGTTCGGTTGATTTCTGATGACAAAATTATCACCGTTTGTTCGTCGGCAGATAACGACAATAGCAATGGAGTAATTGACGAAATTAGCGCTGAAAACGTTATGACACATTGATAATTATTTCAGTTTATTAAACTCGCTGTTTTTCTTTTTTCTTCAAAGCCTGGTCAATACTTAAGTGAAAAAATTTATAAAATAATGAATAAATCTTGTATTTAAGTGAAAATAAATACAGGGTGATTCAAAAGGAAAGTTTGTTGCTGACAAACTGTAAAAGACAAAAACACATTGTCCATGTCACTGGATACAGGAGGGTTCAAAAGTTTTTATGCTGTTGCACAGTTGTTTGTTTGTAGGAACATGGCGTCCACACCATAAGAGAAAACATTTTGTGTGTTGCCCATCAAGGTCTTGTTAATTGCTTTTCGCCTGCCTATTCATCACACCTCACACCTTGCAAGCTTTTTTTTTTGGGTGGGGGTGGGGGGTGGTGTAGATAAACGACAGTCTTTGTAAAATTTTGTGCATGGCTGTACGTTCAGAGACCGTGAATAGTTACAATTGAAAGACAACAGCCCTCCGTCACCATTTTTAACGAATTAACTGGGTTTCAACACTGCTAGGAGTGTCTTCCTCAGAATTTGAATCAAAAAATGGTCTACAACATGTTCACAGAATTATGACTAGAAACGTATGATACAGGGTATAAGTACGGAATCATCGTGAACGACTGGCAGTACTTATATGCCATTTATAAAATAATAAATATGTCAAAAGGGCATTAGTCACAAAGATATTTAACATAAAAAACCTGTGATGACGAGCCACTAAGGGCTGCTCGTTACTTGCGCGGTTACAGGTTGATGATTCCGTACTTATACTCTGTATCATACGTTTTTAGTCATAATTCTGTGAACATGTATAGACCATTCTTTAATTTAAATTCTGAGGAAGACACCCCTATAAGTGTTGAAACCCCGTTAATTCGATAAAAATAGTGACCGAGGGCTGTTTTCTTTCAATTGTGACGGTCTTTGTCCCAGATATGGCAGCTACTTTTCAGGATCTGAGATATCGAACTGAAGCAGTTGACTGAATAAGCAGAAACCTGTTCATACGTGTTTGGTATGAAATGGACTACCGTTTAGATGTCTCAGAGTAACTCAGGGTGCTCATGTTGAGTGTATGGAATAGTATCTGTGCGAATGTAACCCTTAGAACCTGCTTCTTTGTCTCATACCTTATCTGTAATAAACAACTGAAATACGTTCTTTCTTTTTGAATCACGGTGTGTAACGTGTGCGTTTACACCGTTCAATTCATGCAATTCTCAGATTTTTCTGACTTTACCGATTTTCTGGATTTTAGCTTATCTGTATGACCTGCGGTTCACATAGTACGGATAAACAGGGATCCACTGTAATTGCAGCAGTTGGGTTGTGAAGAAGCAGCTGAAACATAAGTCGGCGGGCGCGGAAGCATGTGCCTCAGTGAGTGCCTGTCACTGCTTGCAGCTCGTGTTCTGCAGCCGCGCGTCGCGCCCTCTGGACTCTGCGCAGTCTTGCGGGCCTGCGGATCACGTTCAGAATCCTCAAGCAAACAGTGTCTGCTTCGCTGGCGCCGCCGGTCTCCCTTATTCAGCGCCTGTCCCACGACGACAGTTTCCCTCGCTCGAGATAACGTTCGCCGCTGTTGCAACTCTCGCAAGAGACTGCTGCAATGATGATCTCCCTAGAGTCGCCTTGGGTCGTCCAAGAGAAGAGGAAGATCTAATAGAACACTATCTGCAGAGCACACCTCATCTCTCAACGTGACCCTCATCAGCCTGATAAATGGTGTCGCCATGACTTAAAACAGATAACAAGGTTGCCACTTTACAGCTCCTCATTTTGCACGTTTATATTTAAACAAAGATACATCACATGCATGACACGTTCGTCGTTTGTCCACTTGGTGGAACCAACACAGAAAAATTTCTCAGTCACCTGAACTCACTACACTCCAACATACACGGAGTCAGGGATACTCCTAATGTCGTGTCGGACCTTCTTCTGCCCGACATGGTGCAACGTGGCGTAGACTCAACGAATCGTTGGAAGTCTCCTCCAGAAATAGTGAGGCATGCTTCCTCTATAGTGATCCATAATTGCGAATGTGTTGCTGGTGCAGGATTTTGTGCACGAATTGACCTCTCATTAGGTCCCATAAATGTCGGTAGGCTGCCAAATCATTAGCTTGAATTGTCCAGAATGATCTTCAAACCAATCGCGAGAAGTTGTGATCTGATGACATGGGGCATTGTCATCCATAAAAATTTCATCGTTGTTTGGAAACATGAAGTCCATGAATGCCTGTAAATGGTCTCCAAGTAGCCGAACATGCCCATTTACAATCAGTGATCCGCTCAGTTAGACCAGAGGTTCCATTCAACTCCATATAAACACAGCTGACACCAATATGGAGCCACCACCAGTTCGTACAGAGCCTTGTTGATAATCTAGGACTATGGCTTCGTGGGATTTCCGCCTCACTCGAAACCTATCATCAGCCCTGAAATAGGGCTGAATGAAATAGGGACGCGTTTCACCAGGCCAAAGTTTTTCAGTCGTTTAAGGTCCGACCAATATGGTCGCGAGCACAGGAGGGGCGCTACAGGCTATGTCGTGTTGTTAACAAGGGCTCTCACGTCGGCCGTCTGCTGGCATCGCCTATTAACACCAAATTTCGCCGCACTCTCCTCACGGAAACGTTCGTCGTACTGTCCACATTGATTTCTGTGGTTATTTAACGCAATGTTGTTTGTCTGTTAGCACTGACAACTCTATGCAAACGCAGCTGCTCTAGATGGTCAAGGAAGGCAGTCGACCTCTGCATTGTCCTTGGTGCGAGGTAATGCCTAAAATTTGGTATTCTCGGTACACGCTTGACACTGTGGATCTCTTAATATTGAATTATCTAACGATATCCGAATGGAATGTGTCATGCATTTGGCTCCAACTTTGATTTCATGCCAAAAGCCTGTTAATTTCCGTTGTGTGGCGATAATGACTCGGAAACCTCTGTACGTGAATCAGCTGAGTACAAATTATAGCTCTGCCAACGCAATGCTCTTTTGTACCTTGTGTACTACCGCCATCTTTATATGTGCATAGTGTTGTTCCATGACTTTTGTCACGTCAGTGTACTATTTTCCATGGGGGTGAAATAGACTAGAACCCTCCCGTTTCTTGGCGTTCTGGTGAAACGGAAACTAGATCAGAAAACCTGCACACACTAACCTCTATCTATATCCCTCCAGCAGTCACGACGACTTCCAGATTGAAGGTGTTTTATGCACACTTGTTCACGTACCCCGATCCATCAGCAAACAGCACGACATTCCAGCTGAGATGAAGCACAGACGACATTCCGAAAAAATGGGCACAGCAGCAAGCAGATGAGGCGAGCGTTTAGACACATTGTAACAATACAACAGAAAGAAGAAAAGGAAGAGCACAGAACTCTAGCCTGCATCCAGTTTATCGGCAACACCTCTAGAAAAGTCGAGCAGAATCTTGCAGCGACGCAATGTTAAATGCGTATTTCACCTTATCACTAATAGGTTCAGCGAAGGATGACCTAGGCCTTCGCATAACAATGGTCCAACAACTTCCTTGTCAGTGAGGCAAAACATACAAGGGGAAAACTATACCACAGTAAATAAGATCTGCGAACAAAGATGCCACACTAAGTTATACCAGACCACGATATCTGCTATAGCCGACCTTGGTACTTGCTATTGCAGGCCTTGGTACACATGAACAGGCCAAACTATAATGATAGTCTTAACCTTGACACAGTATTTCAACGAACCAACAGGCTGCGTTCTTCAGGTGAGTATGCTGATGCACAATCTCTCCAGAACTGAGTCTCCAAAAGATCCGGCGACTCCTTTCTACACTGTAGCCTGTCTATCGCACATGCGCTAACAGCGGCGCTGCTGCCCTCCGGCACAAGTGAATAAGTAGTAAAGCCGTGGAAGAAATAGCCAAAATGATATATCATTAGCACCAATGAAAATAAACCGCTGGTAGAAATGCAGATCGTTGTTGTTTAATCTATATAAATAAAAATCAGTTTCCGCATGATGACTTGGTTAATTTTTGTTGTTGTTGTTGTCATAGTTATTGTCAGGAGAAGGGTTGTATGAAAGAGAATTTTTGGAAAATCCAACAGAAAAGTCGGAAATTAACATCAATTTCTACACGTATGAAATATCACCAACGAAGAACTGCTCGACAAATTGGGTTGACTTTTGTCTTTAATGTCTTGATAAGAAAAAGGTTTATATATATATATATATATATATGAAGTTGGAATAAATTATGATGATCTCTACTCGAGATCGGCTCGACCGCTTTGGTTGTCTTTTCTTGTGCTCGTAATTGTGGATGGTAATAGTGTTTCTGGTACGAAAAAGAAAAGAAAATAATTTGCGTTCGGCTTGACAGTTCTGCTGTAACAAGTTTCACGAGAAAAAGAATCAGTTTGGCTTATATATATATATATATATATATATATATATATATATATATATATATATGTAATACACAAAAGGGGAAACGTTACCGAAAATGTCGAAACGTTCTTGACAGATTTTTATAGTTTGTCGCACGACTTTCAAATGAAAGTTTGGACTGAAGTAAGCTATATATATATATATATATATATATATATATATATAATATGCACAAATATATGTAATATAAAGTGGGAAAGAGTAGCTACCAGAATCCTCAAAACGTTCGGGCAGACACAGGTAGGCCATACATTTTTGTGATAAATGTGATATAAACACAGACACACACACACACATATATATATATATATATATATATATATATATATATATATATATATATATATATATATATATATACCTTTTCAACGCTACGCCCTGTCCCATTTATCTTGACCTCCCTAAATAACTGTTTGTCCAGATACAAATTAGAAAATGTTTCGAGCAAATGTTCTTTACCCGTCAACGGTATATCAATCAGCATGATTGCCTTTGTTGTAGCTTGGTTTTTTTTACAAAGATATGAACAGCGGTATGACTTTTTTAAAAGGCACCCTGTATGTTTTGTTCGGTAATTCATTTCCTCTCTTAAAGACGTATTCAAAAATGTATGACAGTGTACCATTCACTGAAACACAAAGTTATTAATTACATAACACAACATTGACTTTGGGCCCGGGATCACAAAGTCGTCCACTTGCTAGAGTCGTCAGAAAACAAATGAAAACCAACTAAAAACATAACACAAAATTTACTTTGACTCTCCTGTATCACTGCCTAGCACTAGAAAATTCAAAGGTGCTGAATGTGGTGGCCCTGGAAACCGATACACTGGTGCACTAGTTGAATGAAAGACCTATTTACGGCTTCCAGTGTTGCCTACTGAAGAGAATTACAATCAAGCACGATATATTCCTGCATGTCCTATGGAGTTGCTGGAATATCACGACAGACAACGTCTTTAATGCAACCCCAAAGAAAAAAGTACAAAGGATTTAAATCAGGAACCCTAGCAGGCCAAGTAAGTGTTCCTCCTCGACCACACCATCTGGCAGTATACCTTCGGTTCAGAACACGACGTGCACGCCAGGCATTATGTGCTGGACATCGAGGAGGAGGAGGAGGAGGAGATTGTTGTTTAACGTCCCGTCGACAACGAGGTCATTAGAGACGGAGCGCAAGCTCGGGTGAGGGAAGGATGGGGAAGGAAATCGGCCGTGCCCTTTCAAAGGAACCGTCCCGGCATTTGCCTGAAGCGATTTTAGGGAAATCACGGAAAACCTAAATCAGGATGGCCGGAGACGGGATTGAACCGTCGTCCTCCCGAATGCGAGTCCAGTGTGCTAACCACTGCGCCACCTCGCTCGGTTTGCTGGACATCCATCGTGTTGATACCACATAAGCATTCTAATTCTTAGCGGCACTTCATCCAGAAGAGGAGGTAGAATTCGTCTCAGGAAGTTGGCGTACGCTGTGCCGTTTAGACTACCATTGATGAAATAGGGGCCAGTAATTGCAGTACCAAGCATCCCACACCAGACGTTAACTCTCCATTGACGCTGATGTTCCACCTTTCTAAGCCATCGTGGGTTGTCGCTAGACCAATAATGCATGTTCCTTGTACTTACCTGTTCTTCGTTTGAGAAGGAACGTTCATCGGTAAGTAGAACATTGGAGAAGAAGTTCGGGCGAGAATTTGCTGAACCCAATTCTCGAAATCATTCCCATGCAATTCTTGATGGTTTCAGGAATGCCAATCTCGTGTTCAAGCTGTCGTGTGCTCACATGTGTATTCATAGCAACGGAAGCGACAACAGTAACTTCGGCAGCTTTGTCTGTGCGAATGCTACGATGATTGCGTTGTCGTGGATTGAAACTTCCCATTTCCTGAAACGTCGCAACTAGACGAGAAAACACCCGTCGGGAAGGTGAGTTCTTGTCGGGATATCGCTCTCTGTACAGTTCCGCTGCCTGCGTAGCATTTCGCCTACCTTCAACAACAACAATAAAAGAACCGTTATGTCGATGTAGTTTGCAGGAAGAACAGCCTTTACTATACGCCTACTCTACACAACAGTATTTAAAAGAACTTAACTACTGTTCTAAATGTACCCGTACATAAGAAAACAGTATTGCAATTCTTGTTCTGCTAACTTACATTCCCCATAGATGAGTAGCATTTCTACCTTCTCTTCGTTGGTGTACATTCTACTCACACAACTCTTCAACTGACGGTGGTTGACGGAACGACGGGTGTGCATTATACTTATGTTTACATTTGTCCTCTGTCAACGTCATCACGTGGATGTGTTCCATTACCCGCGTGCCTGCACTAAGCGCTGAGAGCGTCAACGTCAATGTTGTGTTATGTAATTAATAACGTTGTGCTTTAGTGAATGGTACACTGTGATACAATTTTGAATAGGTCTTTGAGAGAGGAAATGAAGTACCGAATAAAAAACACAGGGTACCTTTTAAAAAAGTCATACCGCTGTTCATAAAACGCATAAAAGCATAAAAAAAGCTACAACGAGGCAATCATGCTAACTGATGTCCCCCTGACGGCTAAAGGACATTTGCTTGAAACATTTTCTAATTTGTATCTGGACAAACAGTTATTTAGGGTGGCCAGCATGAAAGGTACACCCACATCAAGAAAAGTTTCGCATAACCTCGGTTCCGAGAGTTCCGGAACCTGTACAAAAAACTGGAATAGAGAACAGCATAAACATAATTTCCGTCCTTTTAATTGCTCATGAAAACCACACATTGCACGTTGTACCACCATACAGCGAAACCTTCAGAGGTGGCCGGCCAGTGTGGCCACGCGGTTAAAGGCGCTTCAGTCTGGAACCGCGGGACTGCTACGGTCGCAGGTTCGAATCCTGCCTCGGGCATGGATGTGTGTGATGTCCTTAGGTTAGTTAGGTTTAAGTAGTTCTAAGTTCTAGGGGTTTGATGACCTCAGATCTTAAGTCCCATAGTGCTCAGAGCCATTTGAAACCTTCAGAGGTGGTGGTCCAGATTACTGTACACAGCAGTACCTCTAATAACCATTAGCATGTCGTCTTGCATTTCGCATGCCTGTATTCGCCGTGGTATACTATGCACAAGTTCATCAAGGCACTGTTGGTCCAGACTGACCCACTCCTCAACGGCGATTCGGCTTAGATCCCTCAGAGTTCAAAAATGGCTCTAAGCACTATGGGACTTAATTAGTTCAGTCCCCTAGACTTAGAACTAATTAAACCTAACTATCCTAAGAACATCACACACATCGATGCCCGAGGCAGGATTCGAACCCGCGACCGTAGCGGTCGCTCGGTTCCAGACTGTAGCGCCTAGAACCGCACGGCCACTCCGGCCGGCTCCCGCAGAATGGTTTGGTGTCGAGTCGTAACATAAAGAACTCTTTTCATTCTACCCCAGGCATGTTCGATAGGGTTCATGTCTGGAGAACATGCTGGCCACTCTAGTCGAGCGATGTCGTTATCCTGAAGGAAGTCATTCACAAGACGTGCTCGATGGTTACGCGAATTGTTGTCCATGAATACGAATGCCTCGCCAATAACGTCCTAGGCATTCAGCCTGACTGGGTTGCCTCCAAACATGTCTCCGACGATTGTCTGGTTGAAGGCAAAGCGACACTCATCGGTGAAGAGAACGTCATGCCAATCTTGAGTGGTCCACTAGGCATGTTGTTGCGCCATCTGTATCGCGCTGCATGGTGTCGTGGTTGCCAAGATGAACCTCGCGATGGACGTCGGGAGTGAAGTTGCGCATCATGCAGCCTATTGCGCACAGTTTGAGTCGTAACATGACGTCCTGTGGCAGCACGAAAAGCATTATTCAACATGGTGGCGTTGCTGTCAGGGTGCCTCCGAGCCATAATCCGTAGGTAGCGGTCGTCCACTGCAGTAGTAGCCCTTGGACGGCCTGAGCGAGGCATATCATGGACAGTCTCTGTCTCTCTGTATCACCTCCATAACCGAAAAATTTCGCTTTGGTTCACTCTGAGACACCTGGGCACTTCCCTTGTTGAGAGCCCTTCCTGGCACAAAAGTAACAGTGCGGACGCGATCAAACAGCGGTATTGACCGCCTAGGCATGGTTTAACTACAAACAACACGAGTCGTCTACCTCCTTCCTGGTGGAATGATTGGAACTGTTTGTCTGTTGGGCCCCCCTCCGTCTAATAGACGCTGCTCATGCATGCTTTGGATGGATCTAGTGACATCCCTCAACAGTAAAAGGGACTGTGTCTGTGATACAATATCCACAGTCAATATATATATATATATATATATATATATATATATATATATATATATATATATATGGGAGTAACGTTGGAAAGACATATGAAATGGAACGTGTGTGTTATCACTGTGGTAAGGAAAAAGATCTTAGAATGTAATTAAGAAAAGGAAAACATACATTCATTGCTTTTGTAGACTTTGGAAAAGCATTTCACAACGTTAGCTGGAATACTCTGAAGGTAGAAGGTCTAAAATAAGGTAGCGAAAGGCTACTTACAATCTGCACAGAAACCAGACGACAATTTTAAGATTCGATGGTCTTGACAGGGAAGCAGTGGCTGAGAAGGAGTGAGACAGGGTTTGTAGCTTACCCCGATGTTATCCAATCTGTACACTGAACAAGCACTAAAGGAAACAAAACAAAATTTGGAGATGAAATCAAAGTTCAGGGAAAAGAAATAAAAACTTTGAAATTTGCCGATGAGACTGTAATTCGGTCAGAGATAGCAAAGGACTTGGAAGAGCAGCTGAACCGAATGCACATTGTCTTGAATGGTGAGTATAAGATGATAATCGCCAAAGCAAAAGAAAGATAATGTAGTCGAGTTAAATCAGGTAATACTAAGAGAATGAGGTTATGAGAGGAGGCTCTTAAAACAGTAGATGAGTTTTGCTATTTGGACAGCAAAATAACTGGTGATGGGTGGAGAGGATATAAAATGTACACTGGCAAGAAAAGTACTTCTAAAGAAAAGAAATTTGTCGACATCGGATATAGATTTAAGTGTTAAGAAGTCTTTTGTGAAGGTTTCTAGTGCACCATGTATAAGTGAAAATGGATGCTAAATAGTTCAGAGAAAAAGAGAATAGAAGCTTTCGAAATGTGGTGCCGCAGAAGCTGAAGATTAGATGGGTGTATCACGTAACTAGTGAGGTGAGGCTGGACAGAATTGTTGAGACAAGAAATTTGTGAGAGAACCTGACTAAAAGAAGGGATCGGTTCATAGGACAGATTCTGAGACATCAAGGGATAACGAGTTTAGTGTTGGGGAGATGTGTGGAGGACAAAGGTAGTAGAGGGAGACCAAGAGATGAATGCGGTGAGCAGATTCCGAAGGATGTAGGTTGCAGTAGTTATTCGGAGATGAAGTGTTCGCACAGGAGAAAGTAGTAGGACATCTGCATTAAACCAGACTTCGGACTGAACGTCACAAGAAGCAACATAAACATGTTGTTCACATTTTCCAACGTGGAGGCCATTAACAGAAGCTGGCTCTGCTGACAGCCCATCCGGTTTCGTCAGGTTTTAAGTGATGCGTGGCTGACAGCAGATATAACACGCCTCAATGCCGCATAACAGATGTCAGAGAACTAATAGTTTTAATCAGAGCGTAGTGCCCCCTGCTACTGTAACAAGTTACTCCCCACTTAGCAAACGAGTTTGATTTGATACAAAAATCTGTATCCCCAACAACGAGTTCAATTTCGATATAAGCTATAATTCTCGTTCTCGTCCGATTAAAATTACTTGGTAGCTGGCGTCCGTCACTTGCCGCTACAGCATTGCCACATCGGCTGCCGGCTGCTGGTCGCTTATAGGTGAGAAGCAAACACAACGCGTCACTCACAAATGTTGTTAAAGTGTAACGCGGAGCAATATTGGAAACGGCTGCCACGAAGTATGACGAAAATGCAAGATGTTCTGTCGATAGCTGATTTAAAGTACCCAACGACTGAACTGCGTCAGTTGACGCATATTGTACTTGTGAACCAAACCACAACCTCGTGATGTGCTATGTACCCGAGAGAACGGCTACACAACTAAAATCACGGTCACTTTGTTCACGGCGATTTTACTTAATCTCTGCGAGCAAGCTCAAGGCAGAAAAATTTAAGTTTCAGTGCTAAAAAGTGAACTGTTTTTTCTCGCTATCTTTCGTTAGTTACCTGAAACTATTCTTACACTCCGTTAGTTAAAACTTCCGGGTTGAGGGGACGTGTTCGAGCTGTAAAACTCTTCTTCCTGACTTTCGTTGCCAACTGCAAGCAACATCTTCCGAGGTGTGTCAACGACGGGCTGCCAGGCCGTGGAGGTCTCGTGGAGGTAACCTGGGGCCGATTTCTGACTAACGTCATTATTCTCCATTGATGATGATGAGCGTTTGGCGCCATTGGCCGGGAGGCCCCTCGCGGGGCAGGTCCGGCCGCCTTGGCGCAGGTCTTATTACATTCGGCGCCACATTGGGCGACCTGCACGCCGGATGGGGATGAAATGATGATGAACACAACACAACACCCAGTCCCTGAGCGGAGAAAATCTCCGACCCAGCCGGGAATCGAACCCGGGCCCGGAGGACGGCAATCCGTCACGCTGACCACTCAGCTACTGGGGCGGACATTATTCTCCATTGAAGGCAATCGATTGACACTGTCTAACATCCTGTTTTCTATTAAAATTATTGTGGTGTTTCTGAATGTATATAGCGTCTCTGTACATGCGTGCATAATAATGCGATGTCCGGGCTAGCATGATCGTCTCACTAAATTTTATTTCATGATCATTGTCTATAAAAAACATGTTCCGCTGCAGCTGATTTATCGGCATGTCCCATTCGGCAAATCCTTTTGTGTTCGGTTAAGGGGGTATTGACACTTCTTTTCGTTGTTCCAATATAAACCTTCTCACAGCTACACGGAATTTCATACGCGCCAGGAGTTGCTAAGGGGTGTCGAGCGTCTCTCGCCGATCTTAAACATTACTAATCTTCTTGGTAGGTCTACAGAATGTTTCAACTAGAAACTTGGCCAGAACTTTCCCAACACGGTCAGTAATATTGCGAATAAATGGAAGAACAACTTTTCCAGCTGACGGCTGTTGTTGCTGAATGTTGTCAGACACTTTTCTTCTGGGATGGAGTGCTCGATCTACCTCGTTGTCAGCATACCCATTTTTCTTGAAAACCGTTCGCAAATGATTTAGTTGATCTTGCAAATAAACACCTCGGAAGATGTTGCCCGCACTAGGCAACGAAACGTAACAAAGGAGAAGTTTAACAGATCGACCACGGCTTCTCGGAATGGAAGATTTAACTAACGAAGAAGCCGGCCGTGAAAGCCTACGCGTTATGAACATCCTTACGCTGGCTACACGAACTGCCGCTTTACCAACCGATGAGCATTCCTGTTTGGCACTTGATTGTGGGTTGTAGACCATACTGACAGATTCCAAATGAAAAGAGAAGATCGGAAGAAAAGTAAGTGCAAATAAAAAAGTTGATAGAATAACGAAAATGATGCGACAAAGTATTAGAAAAAAATTACATTTAAATCAGTTAATTGAATAAAGCGCACGGATTAGCCGAGCGGTCAGAGGCGCTGCAGTCATGGACTGTGCGGCTGGTCCTGGCGGAGGTTCGAGTCCTCCCTCGGGCATGGGTGTGTGTGTTTGCCCTTAGGATAATTTAGGTTAAGTAGTGTGTAAGCTTGGGGACTGATGACCTTAGCCGTAAAGTCCCATAAGATTTCACATACATTTGAACATTTTGAATTGAATAAAAACGGTAACGAAAGTCTTTTGATTGTAGATGAAGTATTTCTCTTTCTTTTCAAGAGTTTAGAATCTACGTATATGTATACAACAAGTTAACGCGCTAATCACTACGCTACGACACTACCCTACTTGTAAGTACAGTATTTCACTTGTCACTCATATTACAGTAGAAACAATGATTTGCACCCTTCAAAACTTGGATTCACGTAATGTCGTGCTAAACCTTTCAAATGGCTCTGAGCACTATGGGACTATGTGGTCATCAGATCCATAGACTTAGAACTACTTAAACCTAACTAATCTAAGGACATCACACACATCCATGTCCGAGGCAGGATTCGAACCTGCGACCGTAGCGGTCACGCGGCTCCAGACTGTAGCGCCTAGAACCGAACGGCCACTCCGGCCGGCTCCAAAACCTTTCTAACGATCTCTGTGATAATACTAACTGTGTATGTGACACTGAGCCGCATCGTGTGCCGATGGATCTAGTAGTGTTTGATTGGTGCTGTGTATGAAATGCGCGTATATAGTTGTGTGTGTGTGTGTGTGTGTTTTTATGACTATATTGACTATGATGCGTGATGAAATACTAAATTAAAGGGCCGGTTCCAGCATTCGGGATCCAAACAGAACAAGAAAGAATGCCAGACAAGGTGAACTGTCCAGCTGTGGCAGTTTAGCAACTGCGAACGGTTCGGGCGTGACATTGAGCACTCTGATTGGAGTAAACCGGGTCCAGCCCGTGAAGTGTGGAGTATCAGTAATTTTAATCAGATTATAGTTACAAATTGGTGCCGTAAAGTGTAGGGTTTTGTTGTAACACAACACTGTCGTAGTGCGGGCATTTCCGCACGTAGGGTGGCTCCGAGCATACTTGTGCCGCGGTATAGCGGCGGGCGCCGTAATTGGCTATCGGCGGCGTTAATTAACGGCCAGCTGTCCGAGTTTGGCTGCGAGGCGAGGCGCGACTGCAGGACAACGGCTGCCCGCCCGTCCCGTCGCCCGGGCAACGCTCGCGTCCCGCCGCCCTGGCCGACAACAACTTGCCGCGCCGGCCGTGGCTCCCGCTTACATTTAAATTAACCGCCAGCTGCGCCTGGCCTCTTAATTAACGCCCCGGACTTGATTAGGGCGGACTTGGGTCGACTTAGCCGAGTGTCCGTCTGCGGTTTTGGCATTGTCCTCGGCCGACCTCCAATGGCGACGATGCGTTTCCACAAACGCCTCGCGGCCCGTCGGCACGCTCGCATCGGCCACTCGCGCAAATGGATTAATTCCGCAGCCGGGCCTGTCCGCTCCACTCTGTAGCCGGCGGTTCGCGCCGGCGTAACGATAACCGTAACGGCTCGTCCCAACTGCGAACGCTTAAGAACACGCTGTTTGCAGCGGCAGCTACGCAGCAACGCAGGCGCCGCACGCGCTGCCCAGATGATGACTACGCATTTGGAATTGCCTACTACTCTGCCTCAATTGCCTCTTAAGTGGATGGACATGTGAGGACTTCTCGACGTAACGCTGACTGTCAAATTAGTGTCTAACTGATGTAGCTCCCAAATTTATTTAGCACAACCATAACTCAGTCTCCCCTTTATTACCTAAAGGGCATAATAATGGGCCTACTCAGCTTTTCTGTACATTGGGTGCACCAACACAGTAAAGTTTTGATACGTACTAAAGCAGTAAATATGCTTCGTCAATAATTATATCTGTGAAGATCGCAATGTAAAAAAGCAATTCGGGAACCGCTTTCAACTACTGAAAAACCGTCAACAGATCTACGAAGAATATACCGAAATGGTTCACAGTAAGTGTAATCATATTGTTAGAATCAAGAGTTTCTAAAAATTTTCCAAAAGCTCTTAAAACCCTTCAAACTTTTTTTTCTGAAAATGAATGAAAGGTCCTTGGAGGTCGAATTAGCTGCTTAGAGGTTCCTTCACCAGGCAACACAATCGATTTCACACCATTCTAGATGGATCCTCAGATGATAATACATTCCTGGAAATTGAAATAAGAACACCGTGAATTCATTGTCCCAGGAAGGGGAAACTTTATTGACACATTCCTGGGGTCAGATACATCACATGATCACACTGACAGAACAACAGGCACATAGACACAGGCAACAGAGCATGCACAATGTCGGCACTAGTACAGTGTATATCCACCTTTCGCAGCAATGCAGGCTGCTATTCTCCCATGGAGACGATCGTAGAGATGCTGGATGTAGTCCTGTGGAACGGCTTGCCATGCCATTTCCACCTGGTGCCTCAGTTGGACCAGCGTTCGTGCTGGACGTGCAGACCGCGTGAGACGACGCTTTATCCAGTCCCAAACATGCTCAATGGGGGACAGATCCGGAGATCAGTATAATGTGGAAGTAGTAAACTAACCTGAGGGGAAATTTGGAAAGGAGATAAAATAAAAACTTGAAGGCTTACCAATGACATTATAATTGTATCCGAGACGGCAGAGTCCACGGAAAAGCAGCTGATCGAATAGCGTCTCGAAATGAGATCAGAAGCTGAGTACAAACAAAAATAATGTAATGTAGACAATGCCTAGGGATTTGATCAGGGTATGAGACACTAAAAGCAGAATATGAGTTTTGCTCTTTACATGGCAAAATATCTGATTATTTCCTAAGTAGAGAGGGTGTAAAATAGAGACTGGTGAAAGCGAAAAGGGCTTCTAAAAGAAGAAATTTTTTTATCTAATATGAATCAGGAAGTCTTTCCTGAAGATATTTGTATGGAGTGCCGTCCTATGCAGAAGTTAATCTCAGATGATAAGCATTCAGACAAACAGAAAAGAAGCTTTTGAAAGGTGGGGTAGCAGTAGAACGTTGAAAATTAGATGAGTAGATGCAATAAGTTATGAGGCAACACTCAAGCGAGCTGTGTAGAAAAGTTATTTGCAGCAAAACTTGGGTCAAAGAAGAAATACAGGATACATCCTGAGACATGAGGGAATAGTCAGTTTAGTGATAGAGAGTAAGTGGGACGAGGGCTGTATAAAAATTATAGAGGGAGATCAAGGCTTGAATGCAGTAAGCGGGTTTAAATTGGTGAAAGTTGCAGTAACTGTGCAGAGATGAAGGGCAAGGACAGACTAGTGCGGAGAGTTGCATCATACAACATGAACAGCTTTTTTCGTTACTTTTTTTTTTTTGCAAACTTTCCGATAAAGTTACTACAATGTATTATTGAAGGTAAATGGGACTTGGCTCCAGCGACAGAGTGCCGGGAAGACAATTAGATCACGTAATGTAGTCAGCCCTGGGAACAGAGCGCTCTTGTACTACTTCCACATTACAGCCGTACAAGTGAGTAAACTGGGCTCCTCACCAGGAAGAACGGCAGCTCGGCCCACTACCAGCTATAATAGCAGCTCATTACCTTCATTCCAGATAATACGCCATGACACATTAACGCCACGACTCCAATCAATTCGGCACGAAAAGGAAGCATTTAAGCCAAGCTGAACCAGCCTATCAGCATTCGACCAACTGGGCAGTTAAGTGATAACAGATCTGTGTGAACGGGAGCCACCTCCGCCGCCACTGCCGCTGCCAGACCTCAACAGTAGCACCACTGCCATCCTGCCCACCCCAGGTGCCCAACGCTAAGCCCCCCCGCCAGCCCGGGCTCTTCAGCTTCCGTCCAGACTTCGACTTTGAGCGACGCTACACCGCGACCTTCCGCAGCGCCAGTCGACTATCCCCTTTCTGCCCCCCCCCCCCTGCCCCCTCGCTCCGATGACTCCATCAGTCACTATTCTCTTTCTCGAGCTGTGCTTGCCCGCTGTTGCAGTCTCGATGCTGATAAAGGATTGTATCTTCACTAGGACCATTGTCCGTTGCAAATGTCCATTCCGTCTTCGGTCGATACTCACGCCCATGCTTCTCTTTTCTTATAAAAGTTTATGTCAGGAAGACTGCTGAACAAAAGATGGACGCCAGAACACAGTAGCCAGATCCACACTACTGTATCAGCATCTTTCCGAAGGGGGAAGGCAAGTGGATCAATGGGAATGGTGAATATTCAATAGGGATATCAAGGTATATAAGTAACAGCCTGAACTTTAATTTTCACTAATGGGATTTCAAACAGGCTTAGGTTTGACGTTTCCATAGTTTCACATATTGTCGAAGTTAAAAACCATAGTAATGCTTCATAAGGGACCGAGGGTCGAGCCGTTAAATTGTGTAATACGCACCCAGCGTAATTTACTTGGGCACTGTACCGCATGCACGTTAGGTTTGTTACACAATAGGGCACTACGCCAATAAGTGCAGAAAGTGTGCCTGGTTCAGGGGCGAAAAACCTTGGGTAACTCGAATACTTAAATTTCATAAGTCAGAATATTCTTAAGGATCTTTGCTGTAAACAGGAACTGTATAGAGTTAATTTTTTAGATTAAGTGAGGACGATAGATAACGTGTATATTAGTAATTCAAGACATGCATCATGTAGGCTTTACGGAAGTGGCTAAGTCAGCAGTATTAGGACATGTAATCCGGAAAACTGTAAGCCTCAGAGAAAATAAAGACGTTATATTTTGTTCATTAAGATAGGGTTAGGATATATGGCCGATGAATTATAACGAGAAAACAGAGTAGCAGTGGTATTCTTTGGATAGGTCTTTACCTAGTAATGCGGCACCGTCTCAACGTAAACACCGAGATACGACACTGGTGTAAGACGGTCTTTAGATATAACGCCATCAGTTAAATCACTCCAGGTGACTTGAGAAGCGATGGTCACAACAGCGGTAAATCCACTAGTAATAACTCACCATGCGAAAGAAGTGACGCAGTAGGGAAATCTGTCATACGTAGGAGGACAGGTGAAAATAAAGGAGTTAGACAGATCCTTCGTGTACGACACATGGAGGGTTGGAGGAAAGCTGATACACATTTCTAATTATGAGAGAATTAAGAAATAAAGGGTCATTGTATGACACACATGTCATACGTAGGATGGCAGGTGAAAATAAAGGAGTTAGACAGATCCTTCGTGTACGACACATGGAGGGTTGGAGGAAAGCTGATACACATTTCTAATTATGAGAGAATTATTGTCATTGTATGACACACATGGGGCTGATACAGCACACGCAGTTGGGGAATTTAGGATTCATTACAGCATAGCTGACCCACCCAGATAGCAGCGCATATTAAACTACCATTTCCTGGATGGAGAGGTTTTCTGGCTTTAGATCGAATGCGCCCAACGGATTACCGACTAGAGTAGGTGTGATGCCCATGCTGGATGTCGTCTTTAGGTGGTTTCCCACAACCACTGGGTGAATACCGGATTGGTACCCAAATTCCTCCTCCGTTAAACTATTCGCAAACTTCCGTCCACTTCCTCATAAAGAACACTACAACCATACAACTGTGGTTTACATATTCTATCCTGGGATATAACGGGTTGGTGACAGGATGGACATACGGCCACGCCTTAAATTAACTGTGTCACATTCGTTTATAATCATGTACACCCTGCACCGATGAAGGAAAAAAGGACAAGGGAAAGAGGACTGTACGACACGAGTGGAGCTGTTAGAGCCCCTGTGGCTAGGACAATGTTTGGATTACTGTCCAGAGCAGATAGGGCTGATATAGAGCGTTTACTGGGTCAGTGGAATCAGAGAGCCCTAGTAGTGAGGATACTGGATATTTCTCTCAGAACGAGAGGAATTATTAAAGAATTAATATAGACTGGAAAGAAAAATGGGTTATGAGAGATCCGATAGATTCCTCAGCCACGATGTCTTGAAACCGTGTCCCAAGCAAAGTTGAAACGTCCCCTTAGAACAATTTATACATGACTGTGCTTAATCTGACACACAATATTATTTAGCGCAACGCAATCTGACTTTCTATTAAAATCTTTCATTTGCTAACTATCCCTATCAGTAGTTAGTGCCTTCTGTAGTCTGAATCTTTTATTTAGCTGGCAATATTGGCGCTCGCTGTATTGCAGTAGTTCGAGTAATGAAGATTTTTGTGAGGTAAGTTATTTGTGAAAGGTATAGTTTAATGTTAGTCAGGGCCATTCTTTTGTAGGGATTTTTGAAAGTCAGATTGCGTTGCGCTAAATAATATTGTGTGTCAGATTAAGCACAGTCATGTATAAATTGTTCTAAGGGGACGTTTCAAAGTTACCATGCATCTCCTTCTACTATATATAAAATTTTCCAAAGTTACCAAGATACAAGATTATTGAGCAAAAGGGCAATGGTCAAACTGCAAACTTCACACAGGCAAGCATAGATAAACAACAGGGTAGTGCGCGATCTACTTTGAATTGACAAAAATCATAGGGTACCTCCTAACATCGTGTCGGACTTCATTTTGCCCCGCGTAATGCAGCAACTCGACGTGGCATGGGCTTAACAAGTCGTTGTAAACCACTGAGAAATACTGAACCATGTTGCCTTTATAACCAACCACAATTGCGAAAATGTTGTCAGTGCAGGATTTTGTGCACAGACTGACATCCTGAATAAGTCCCATAAATTTTCGATGGGATTCATGTCGGGTGATCTGGGGACCAAACCATTCGCTCGAATTTTCCAGGATGTTCTTCAAACCAAACATGAACAGTCGTGGCCCGGTAACATGGCACATTGTCAACCATAAAATTTCCATCGTTGTTTGGTCACATGAAGTCCATGAATAGCTGCAGATGGTCAGTGATCGTTTCAGTTGGACCGGAGGACACAGTCCATCTCATGTAATCACAGCCCACATCATTATGGAGCCACCACCAGCTTGCACAGTGCGTCGTTGACATCTTAGGTTCATTGTTTTCTTGGTGTCGGCTTTACATTCGAATTCTCCCATCAGCTCTTACCAACTAAAATCCGGACTCATCTGATCAGTTCACTGGTTTCCAGTCGTCGAGGGTTCAACCGATATGGTCACGTGTCCAGGAGAGGTACTGCAGGTGATGTCATTCTGTTAGAACAGGCATTCGAGTCGGTCGTCTGCTGCCATAACCCATTAACTCCAAACTTCACCGCATTGTCCTAACGGATTTGTTCGTCATACGTCCCACATTGATATCTGCGGTTATTTCACGTTGAGCTGCTTGTCTGTTACCATTGAAAACTCTAAGCCAACGCCTCTGCTCTCGGTCGCTAAGTGAAGGCCATCGGCCACTGTGTTGTTTCTGCTGAGAAGAAATGCCTGACTTTTGTTATTCGCGGCACACTCTTGACACTGTGGATCTCAGAACGTGGAATTCTCCAACGATATCCAAAATGGTAAAGTCCTATGCATCTAGCTCCAACTAACATTCCGCGTTCAAAGTGTGTTAATTCCCGTCGTGCGGTTTAATCACGTCGGAAAGCGTTTCACATGAATAACCTAAGTACAAATGACAGTCCGCCATGCACTGCCCTGTCATACTTTGTGCATACGATACTACCAGCATGTGTATTTGTTTATATTGCTGTCCCATGACTGGAGTCACCTCAGTGTATACTGTCTATACGGGTCAGTTTTGTTCTCCCTTGGTTAAGGAAGGTCTTAGTCTGCAGTAGATGTATTTTTCTTTGTTATCTTTTAAGGATAAATAGTCATTAGTGTAAACTTCTAGAAGATGATACCGGGAGGAGTGGGTGACAGAAAAACAGATTGTAGAGCTAGGAAATCACCCTGATACCAGTTATCTCCTACGTCGAGGAGTGGAAAGCTGTTCACCAATAACGGGCAATTTGACAAAGTGAATCGTGTACAGAGAGACCTCTAAATATCATCAAGCGTTAGTGAAGCTGAACAGAAATTGTACGTAGTGCAAAGGCCCTGATGATACCCTGAGTGGAAATGGAAATGTCAAGTGTAAGTTAGTGTAAAGAAAATCAGTTTCTGTGTTTCAGAAAATTTACACAGAGGATTTTCGCCACAGCAGGGATGAAAGGTAAATGGAAAAAGTTAAATGGGCCTTGGAGCCAGCGAGCATCACCAGCACAGTAATTAGGCCACACACAAGAGTTAGCCCTTACTGGTCAGTAACCGTTGATCTGAGTGCATTTCTACCACTTCTGCATCACAGCTATCCGTATGACGAAATCAGGCCGGTCACCACGAAGAACTGCCTCTTAACCCGCCTTCAAGTATGAAAGTCGGTCTTCGTCTTCATTCCAGTTCACTCGGCATGACACACTAACGCCACTACTCCCAGAAAGTCAGCGAGCAGAAGCAGCATTTAAGCCCACCCGAGCCAGTCCGCCAGCATTGAGTCTGCTGGGCAGTTATGTGGTGCAGAGTCGGCATCAGCACCAGTACCAGCACCAGTCACTGTGCCCATGTGCCCACTGCTACAGCCGGGCCGCTACCCAACGGACCTCCGCGTGCCTCGCCAGTCCGGGCAGCCAACACAGCGGCGCCAGCTGCCCACACCCCTCTTCATCACTGGTCGAGACTTCGACTCTGGGCAACGCCGTCGCTATCCTGGCGTCACACCGCGACCTTCCGCAACGCTGGTCGACCCGCCCCATGACGCGAGGTGCACACTGTCTCTCGAGCGGTACACGTCCACTGAATGGGGCACCCGCTGATACAGCAGTAGAATATTACGTGAAGACAGAAACTCATTTCAGTGAGTGTATGAGCTGGCTGGATTAAAGACCTGTGTTCATTCTCATGTCTGTTAATAACAAGTTACATGGGGTGGTCCGAGCTACATCAATTAGTAATATCTACAGCTACATGGATACTCTGTAAATCACACTAAAGTATATGGAAGAGCGTACGTCGAATCAATTTCACAGTAGTTCTCTATCATTCCAATCTCTATCAGCACACGGAAAAAGAACACCTGTACCTTTCCGTGCGAGCTCTGATTTCCCTTATTTTATTACGGTGATCGCTTCTCCCGATGTAGGTAGGCGTCAACAAATTATTTTCGCACTCGGAGGAGAAAGCTGCTGATTGAAATTTCCTGAGAAGATTCCATCGTAACGAAAAACGCCTTTATTCTGAAAACAGTCGCCACAGATGCTGTATCGTGTCAGTGATACTCTCTCCTCTATTTCTCGATAATACAAAAAGTGCTGCTCTTGTCTGAACTTTCTCGATGTACTCCGTTAATCTTACCTGGGAAGGATGCCAGACCGCGCAACACTGCTGCAAAAGAGGACGGATAACGGCGGTGCAGGCAGTCTCTTTCGTAGATTTGTGGCGTCTTCGAAGTGTTCTGCCAACAAACCGCAGTGTTTGGTTCGACTTCCCCATAACAATTTCTATGTGTTCTTTCTAATTAAAGTTGTTTGTAATTGTAATTCGTAATATTTAGCTGAACTTTAGGACTTTTAGATTTGACTGATTTATTGTGTTATCGAAGTTTAACGGATTCCTTTTAGCGCTCACGATAAAGGCCTCACACTTTTCATCACTTGGGGTCAATTGCCAATTTTCGTATCATACAGATATCTTTTCTAAATCGTTTTGTAATTTGAAGTAATAAAGAAGTTATTATATCCTCACTGGGACCTTCTTCTATTGCATAGGTCCGTCACGTCTTTGGCAGACTTACGCCCACACCCAGTGAAACCTCTCTTTTCCCGTAATATTATGAACGTTCTTAAAAGAGTGACCTCCCAAGCAGTTTTCTAATTTGTTGTTTCTACGGCTTTTAAAATGCCTTTAATGAAGCCGTTTTTCTGTATGTCTTCATTTGAATGCAGACTTGTACTTTCCCCTCTGCTAGTAACATTGTCAATGTGCATTGTGCACACCTCCTGTGCATTGAGTTTGGATAATCTTGCTGGTGGCGCAAAGTAGCGCTCAACAGGCAGTCTATCGCGCTGGTAGTGCAGTGACAACATTTTGAGCATCTTTATGGTATGATCACTGCAGTGTACCATTTTTAGTTACATCTCAAAGTGTGCATTATTGTTCCAGTTGCAACAAAAGCTACGGTACGTTCCTCTTCTACTTCTTCTTTTGACTTTTTCATTTTTCTGTGGGGTGTCTATTTTATAAAGTACGAGATGTTGCCAATGGCAGTTGGTAGCCGAAAGACCTTGCTGAGGGCACTACTCCCCTCGGGACGGAATCTGTGCTCCCCATGTGTCTATGTCTGGAGTGCATTTATGTTCAAGTGAGAGAACGTGTTCTAAGTGATTGCGTTGTGTGTAAGAGAGGTGGGACGCAGTTACCAGCCCTCTGTTCACCTATCTCGGTGTGGTAAACAGCCTATACACTACGTCCAGAATGGCCACCTCACCAGCTCTCATCTTTAGTCCACGAGGTGAATCCGCCCCATGAATTTATTGTCGCCATGTTTAAGGTGTTGAAGGAGACATGCATTGGGCATCTCCTATATGCAACCTTTATAGTATATTTTCGGGTCATACGATCAACCACCTCCACCTCATACTTCAGTGCATTGTAGAATGTTATCGTTTGAGAGTACTTCTTTCCTTTCTTGCTTATTGCTACTCCAGCATGCAGAGTACTCAGATAATGACATTTTCTTTTTCTTTTCTCGGTATACAGTCATGGTGCAGTCTGTGCTATTACTATGGCGCAGGATGGTACTGGAGTGTATTTCACCACTGACCTTCCTTACTACATCAGGGATTTCACAGCGTATCTTGTTCACTCTACCAAATAATGAAGTTTCCTTTTCTTTGAGTTTCTTAACAAGTTGAGGAGTCGTAAAGAAGTGATCTGTCGTCACGTTTCTTTCTTGGCTTACTAATGGCTCCATGAGACACAGAAAGACGTACTCTGCAAGTGGTTTCTTCTGTCTATGCGTGTCCACTTTGGCGACATATGCGAAAGCATTACATACATACTTTGTTGCTACATCGACAGCCAACCATAATTTGGGACCATATTTGTCTGGATTAATGGTCATGAATTAAGTGAACTTGCATCTTGTTTTGCTTGTTAATAGTTGCTCGTCGTGGTTATATTACTGTTTTCAATAAATTCTCCCCAAATTTCATATACAAGAGTGAATTTATTGGCTGCCAGGCATTCAACTCGGTTGATTTTTCATCGAAACAGAGATATCTGAGAAACTCCTGAAACCTGTCCCTTGGCATAATGTCCTTGACCAAAGTAGGTCATCAAGAGGGCGACGAGAGATCATCAACAGACATACCCTTTGTACAAATGACACGAGGAGAATGCATGATGGTTATCGGTTTCTCCAGCACATCAAATGACACAGTCCAGTCATTGTTTTCAGTACTTCTCGAGCACTTGATTCCCTGTATTTCCTCGTGAGACGTAGAATTGCTTCGTCAAAAATAAAACGGAAGGCTCTGGTAGCAGAGTCGTCTACTCGTTGGCAAGCATAAGCAGTGGGACCTCCTGTCTCCTTCAGACCGTTCACAGGCGACCTTCTTCCAGAAAACGAAATATTGGCAGTCTCTACACGGTTCCATCCCTAGCATCCATCTCTGTAGACGCTTCCCATTATGCCTGTGTGGTGAAAGAGGCGATGATTGACGTATATAACTAATGTATATGAGTCTTCTTCCACTAACAGCTCCTCGTTCACGATGGCTTCATCTTCACTTGTCTCAGTTACATAATCACCATCTTCAGCAGCAAAGTCTTTCTGATTCAGCTTCGGAATTCTCTAAGAGGTGTAACGTTTTCTTATCAGAAAGAACGTTCGGAAACGTGTTTCGCGGACAAAGACTATTATCTGAATAGCACTATATAAACTGTAGTAGACTGGAATTTACACGTACCAAATTGCAACAATGAGTACCAATTGCTCTGCATTATTGCTGACAGTTGCGTTCATTGTTGCATGATTTACATACATTCGGAAGAGAAATTATTGTGGGGCCAAACTGACCCACCGTTCTAGGTATACCGAATCAAATGTAGAGAATATAAATGCCAGAATGAGATTTTCACTCCGCAGCGGAGTGTGCGCTGATATGAAACTTCCTGCCAGGAAATTTCAGAATATAAATGTTTTGCAAATCATAATAAGTCACCGTAAAGAGGAGAAAAATTAGGAAAAGTCATATGATTCCATTAAGGAAGTACATAAATTGGCTATGACAATGAAAAAGAAAAGTATGGCAGGTGTCATTTTGACCACCTCCGTTTAGTGTGGAAGATACTTAAAGTTTTCAAGAAGGCTTTAGAATCATAATAGATTACTTTAATGAAATTAAAATCTGTGCAATAGTAATAGTTCCTTTAGCGAATTTAGACACGTGTCAATAGAAAAAAGAGACTGAACACATAATACTTACCAAAATCCATAAGAAATTTACTGATAAGAGACCCTTGGGAAAAATGCAGATAACGACACTACAACAACAAAACGCTTAAATTTTTTGAAGCTAACAGTATCACTGAACTAAAAACAGACGATACCCAAAAGTATCAAGATAAGCTGAAAAAACTACTCGAAAACTTCAATTTTTTGTTGACCAGTAATTAAGCTCAATATTGTAATGAATCCACAAGCCCCCAGGCTAAGGTCTCAGATTAACACTCATAAAAGTGGTTGCCCTGCATTCCCAACTGTAAATTCCATAAACAGCCAAGAATACAAAACTACCAGAAAACTTCATGATCCAATAACGAAAAATTACACTTTGTGAAATAGCTTTTCTATTAAGAACAGTTTTTAGTTAGTTACCAACATTAAGGATTTATTAGAACCAGATACAGCAACATTTGCCTCCTTTGACATAGTAAACTTCTGCATGTAATATTCTCTGGAAACACACTCTCTCAATAATACAAAAGAATTGAAGCAAATACAAAAAGCTAAACAATGCATGAATTTATGGACTCACGGTGTTGCTTGAACTGATCTTCTCACGTAACTACTTTTCATTCAAAGACAGGTTCTATATTCAAAACATTAGCAATGGCAGCAGCCTAGCAGGCTTCCCTGCTGACCTATTTATACATAGCCTAGAAAAATTCTTCTTAAATGGTCCACCATTTACAGACTCAATTAAATATTAGAAAAGATTTGTGGATGACACAACTATATTTTTAAATCGTCCAAAAGAAAATCTAAGTAGACTAGCAGATGGAATGAATAAAATGTCCTCAAACATCAAATTCACATTAGAACTTCAGAAACTGATATTACTATTTCCAGTCACAATAACAATCGTGCTTTACAAACATACAGAAAAGCCACTACCACTGATGTTGCTATTAATAATACCCCATTCCTCCTGAACCAACTTAAAACTGGCTTCTTAAGGTCACTTGTACACATTCCCATCAGTAAAGAAGAGGCGTGTAACGAAATTAACGTACTTAAGTGTCTAGCCCAAAATAGTGGATTTAACACATCCATCATAGGACCTTAGTTGAAAGAATACAACGTAAACTTAATCAGTTACAAGATAACAAAGAAATGCCAGAATTTGTAAGTCTTCCATTTGTTGGTGATGTGTCATACAAGCTTGCAAATCTTTTCAGACCATTTAACATGAAAATATCCCTCTAAACAGACAATAAATTACAGAATGAAATTGTTCACAAAAACAAATCTGTAGAAGAATGGCATTAAAAGTCTGACATATACAAAGTCGCATGATCCTGTTCTTGCTTCCATATAGGACACACAGGTAGAAATTCTACAACCCACTACAACTACAAAGAACATGTGGACGCCTTTCAGCTCAAAAACTGAAATAATTCCAGCGTTGCATCATGTACTGCTCATAATGAACACTCTATTTGTGATATTAACGACAATTTTTCTGATCTACACATTGCTGAAAAAAGGTTACAGATGGATCTCCTTGAACAATTAGACATTTAAGATCACAAGCTAAAATCGCCTAAAAAAAGAATCCTTAAAGAACAAACTGAATCAGTGCAGAACCTTTCCTGCCACATTTTCCAAGACATACCGGCGCAAAAGCAAAAAAGATAATAGTAAGACTTATTTATCCTCCTGCATGAACAATATTGTCTCAGTCTTGTAACAACTATGGCATTCTGTAACTCATTCACGCTTTGATTACAAATCTTTCTCTGTCTTAGTCATGTAACAATTATGACATGCTGTAATTTGCTGACCTTTTAATTACATGGTAAATAGTTCAATCTGTTTATCTATTTTGTATCCTTTTAATCCATGTTAATTGTCTATCGTAAATATACGAACACACCTGCAGCTCTCAAGATTCACTTAGCATATTATACGTTATTCTAAATATTTATTTTGTAATACAGTGCATCCCAGGCCCAAGATCATGGTGTAACAAAGTGTTATACCTATTACATACATATTCTTTGTATTTACGTTAAGTGTTTACATTCTGTGATTAAGTGTGAAACCAAATGCAGGTAAATACCGCGTGTATTTGTGTACAGTGTGGGTATGAATGAGTGTGTATACAGCGATGCAGTTCAATGTAAGCAGATCAAACGAAGTATCATTTCCACTCCATAAAAAATTCGTTAAAGACTACTAAATTTCTGTAATTTTCGCTAGCCCCATCGCCACAGCGTCTAGCTACACTTCGTGCAGGATATGATTAACGTTCTTGTTAAATCTCCATCTAACGATGATCCTTCGGTGGCTCGAAACATAGTTCAGGGTACAATGAATCGTATCCAAAATTTTAAAAAGAACTACTGGTTGCATATTTACATCCAGATAAATCGTCAACGAAAAAGGGGGAGGATTTAACCCGTCTACAAGACATCGACATCTGTCTGTCGTTGCCTTAAGTAATGCTTACAGTACAACGGAAACCAGTTAGAGCATACATATTTAGGTACGATTTTATTCTTTTTATACTTACGTAGACAGTTAGTTGGCAGATATTATGGATTACACAATAAATCTTTATAGCTTCTTTTTTCAATAACACTGCGAAAATAACCGCAATAGCTACGGTGTTGTTGAATGCTCGTGTAAACATCCATAAAGAAGAAAGACACCATTATACGGCACAATCATGTGCGAAGTTATTTTTATTGTGTCATACGAATCCACCTTACCAACCAACCCTTAACAATTTAGCACCAGTTGAGTAACGTTGATGACCTCGGTTTGGTCCCTGCTCAGGTCACTAGTAGAAGATTTTTGAAGTCTAATGAATGGTCATTGAGCAGGACTGTATTTTGATCATTACTTGTTTATTTTTATAATTTTTTTCTTGGTCGTCATTTTGGCATTAGTTTTGATGCAGCGCGCCATGACTTTCTACTAAGTGTCAACCTGCCAGAGCAGCAACTTCAGATGTTTGGAAAATGCTACTCTCTGTCATCAGCACGGATTTTGCTTTCTATGGCTCCATTTATTTCCATGGACGTTATTCTTAAAACACGTCCCATTACACCGCCCCTTATTACAGTCAGTATTTTCCACATACGACTTTCCTCATAAATTATGTGGAGAAGCTCTTCATGTCGTATTTTATTAGGCTGCCTGACTTCCAGCATTCTTCTCTAGTAGAATATCTAAACTGTTTGGTTCTCTTCTCCTCTCGTTCCCCACAGCCCAGGATGCGGGTTCATCGTAGGTTCTTCGCGTTCATTGCAATTATTTCAACCCTCTTTTCCCATATGGGTAGGGATAGATTCCAGCAGTACAATACCCTGCTCACCAGCCTACAGCCTTTACAGAAAATTATGAAAAAATGGTAAATCACATGGATGGAGGCAAAATTCTAAAAGATTTTAAAATACAGTGTAGAGATGGTTAAAAATATACTAGGTGATTTTCCTCGTTTAAAGTTTAAAATGGAAATAAAAAGTCTAGTGGGTAAAGAAAAACACAAAGTAGACGTTTAAAACTTTGAAGTGAAACAGAGGCACTGCTGGTATCAATTACAAAGAGACATTGCACTTTCACAAAGAGCTGAAGGACCAGAGCTGGGTCAAGAAACTGTGTGGAGATTAAACGTTACGATGATGGTGGGTATAAATTTTATATGCCGTCGGGTGGTATCTGTAGGAAGATGGTAGATGGTAAGGTAATTATTACGAATGGAAGGATGACACTGGAAGGGGTGAGCAGGGCCTTGGTATCAGGAGATGAAGAAAGAAAGTGATATGGAGAAAGATGGGGTAGAAGGGGGGGGGGGGCGGGGACTCAAGAACTCTGATGAGAAATGGAAATAGGTGGGAAGAGCTAGAACTTGTAGGATGTTTTATTATTCGCTGGATGTATTTCAATCTCCGTCTTCCTCTACTGTTTTTACCCTCTAGAGCTCCCTGTTGTACTAGAACTTACTCCATAATGTCCTCTCCTCTCCGATTCTGCGCAGAACGTCCTCATTCCTTAATTCACCAGTCCAACTAGTATTCAAACGTCTACAGCACCACATCTCAAACGCTTCGATTCTCTTTGGTTCCGGTTTTCCCATAGTTCATGTTTCACTAACATACAATGGTGCGCTCCAACCTTACATTCACAGAAATTTATTTCTCAAATTACGACCTATGTTTGATACTAGTACACTTCTGTTGACCAGGAATGCCCTTTTAGCCAGTACTAGTCTGCCGTTGATGTCCTTCATGCTCCATCCGTTACGGGTTATTTTGCTGCCTAGATAGCAGAATTCCTTAATGTCTTCTTCGTGACCATAAATCCTTAAGTTAAGTTTATCGTTTTTCTCATTTCTGCTACTTCTCATTACTTTCCTCTTTCTTCGATTTAAACTCAATCCATAGTCTTTACTCATTCGACTGTTTATTCCATTCAGCAGGTACTATAATTTTTCTTCACTTCCACTGAGTATAGCAACATCATCAGTGAATCTTATGACTGATATTTTTCCTGTTGAACGTTTCTTTTATTTCCATTATCGCTTCTCCGATGTACTGCTTGAACAATATGAACTAAAGACTACATTCCTGTCTTAAACAATTTTTAATTCGAACACTTCGTTCTTGTTCTTCCATTCCTTTATTTCCTCTCCGTTCTTGTACATGTTGTACACTGAAGCGTTTTTGTGTTCTGTAAGTCCACCCATAATATTCAGCCAAGTTCACCAAAAATTCATGATTAGTTACTGGAAACTTTTGCCGCCGGCCCAGTTATCGCAATCTGACGAACAACAACGCCTCCATGATTCCGCTTTGGCCGGTATGTGGGCTTTCGGAGCTGAGGTCATCCTAGGTTGTTTCATTCTTGTCGCCTGCTGAGGGTATTATTCCGTCACTGTCTGGCGTTCTAGAAGATCCCACTGCAGAGCAGTTTCCCTTCTTTTGTCCATCTTAATCCCGGTACTATTCCATTCCAGGCGGTTTTGCCTCATGGCCAGCGTGTCCAACTGGATCGCTCGTAGAGTTTCTGCAGGCCGCAGGACTAGTACCCCTCCCTCGAACTCATCTATGGATTCGAAAATGGAGTGGTGGTCAGAATGTGGCGTAGATGGACTTTTCTGTTGTCCCACTTTGGTAGAAGACTCAGATATACACCATTGTTGTCTTGAATGTTAATTGCATTAAATCTGAGTTACGTCTCGCTGCTCTCCATCGAGTTATTTCTGATGCTAATGCAAATATCATTCCCTTGCAGGAAGTATTGCTTACCACCTTTCCTCTCATGAAATTTGAGAACTTTTTCAGTGTACTGGCTGAAGATTTGACAGGTATTCCTCTATTTTATCGTGATGGTGTTCCCATCACTGACACTGAATATCTCTATTGTGGTTGCGTGATTGTTTGTCGTCTTTTTTACCTTACCCTTGTTGTGCTTTGCGCACCGTCTGGCATGGGTCAAATGGTAGGGCGCTGGAAATTTTCCACGAAAGAGGTCGCTGATCTTTTGCGTAATAATCATTGGAACCTTCTGCTAGATGGTGACTTCAACCGTGTGTTGTGTCCCGTTGATTAGTCCCCTCATTTTAATTTTAGTCGTGACCACCATTAATTGGTTCGTATGCTACGTTTGGGGGATGTTTTGGAACATATATTTCGAAGATGGCGAAATTCACGTTTTTATTGTGATGTCTGGTAACGTATTTGGCTGGTTTTATTTGTTCGATGTTTTGTGTCAACAGATTCTTTGGAGTGGAAGCAATCCTTGTGTCTTTCACTCATCAACATGCTGCTGCAGAGACTGTCAACCTCTCGCAACCACCCATGAAATACTGTTGTGCTCAGCTGATGCTCAACGTTTCCCATGTTGCTGGTGTGATCCCAGTGGTTCGTCAACGTTGCGTGATAAGAACGAGTTACGGGTTAACTCTTTCAAAATAGTCAATGATGGTACACAAGTAGTTTCTAAAAGCAGTGCCATTACATATGTCACCGACATAATGGTTTTATTTTATCGTTGGATTTTGTCTTAGTTAATCTAAAATTTCCACTGTTGTTTCGTTTCCGTATTGTAACAAAAACTGGAACCAAAGTCCGCCCGAGGAGGCCATGAACGCCCAACGGCACCGACCGGCCACCGTGTCATCCTCAGCCCACAGGTATCAGTGGATGCAGATATGGAGTGGCATGCTGTCAGCACACCGTTCTCCCGGACGTATGTCAGTTTACGAGACCAGAGCAGCTACTTCTCAGTCAAGTAACCTCTCAGTTTGCCTCACAAGGGCAGAGTGCACCACGCTTGCCAAATGCGCCCGGCAGCTAGCCCTGCCCCATACCCTATAGCGCTTGACCGATGATCTGACGGGAACCGGTGTTACCACTGCGGCAAAGCCGTTGGCTCTGTTGTGTAATGACCGATAAAGATTTCAGTTAACAAATATTCCACAGTGTCCATGTTACCCGAAAGTTACTTTAAAATTTCGTTTCTGTGATGTTTTTGGCGCGGATTTACCAAATACCGCACCCATTGTGTTCTCAACATTTCTTTTTTACATTCCTGTTCAACTGTAATGCCTACACACCTCCAAATTATCATGAACTTCAAGGTAACAATACACCGTGCCTATAGGATCCATTAGGGATATTCTTTAGGAGACACACACTCTGGTGTCCCGAACGTGGAAGATTTGAATTCTTTTTTTTTCTGTAACACATGGTAGTTGTTAACTCCTAAACTCAGTTAGTATCATAGTTGATGTTAGCTTACTAAATAACATTTATTTGGTAGTGGGAACTTGTAAATAATATTATTGCTAGAGTTATGACACTGAGATCATACGTCACAGTAAAACTGTCTCTCTCTCTTTCTCTCTCTGCGAAACACATACACACACTTACTTACTTTTGACATTACTTACATCAAATATTCTTATTTAAATCTACATTTAGTTACACGTATACAGAAGGCAAAAGTTCTCTCACTGCACAATACTCATCCCTTAGTTGTTCCTGTAGGACAATATGATCAAATAAATTGAAAGAAACTGGACCTAACAAAATTTACCGCCGTTTCTTTGATATTTATCATACTTATAAATCCTCGTAAATAACGAAAAGTAGCAATTATAGGATATATCGCTGTGTCAAACAACGACGTGGAGGCTGTTGCCTTAACTACGTACTAAAGGACATTAATATGCAACGTGAAGGAAAATGGAAACACAGTCAGTAGCAATGGAGAACATGTGTTAAAGTATTCATCACTGTTCACCTCCTGTATTTTTCAGTAGAATAAACACAAAGCCGTCGACACGTGCAGCCGCGCTGGAAATATCGTACTCGCACCACGGCTGCAGCGCGGTTATTAAATCCATCCACCCGGCCCTCGTTTCCTCCAGAGACGCTTCCTTGCCTGCCACTCCTCCACCATACAGACACGTATACTCTCTATTCAGTGTCTTCCAGCTGGCCTTCTGGATGTTCCACCATCAGACACCCTCCCGCAATAATTGGATTTCTCCGAGACGACCAAGTTTCTATCGACGCTACGCAGGTTACCCGCTACAAATGCTAACGAAAGTCTGTGTGAATGTGAGGACAGATGCGATAGATAGAACAGCTCGTCGCCTGTGTCTGGTGCTGAGAGAAATATATTCCAGTGCAACACACTACTACGTCAGCTCTATCACATATAGTTGATTATTGCGGCCAAGGAGCACAACATAATTTAGCAGCGGCATCTCTCAAACGCCGGGAAGCTACTAGAAGATACGGAAATACAGTGTGTTCAGAGAAGGAGTCCCTGATTTCAAAATTAGATATTTCGAAAAGGTCAGGCGTGTGCAAAACAGTACGTTTTTTGTGAAACTTTTATGAATTTTATACAGAAGTTACGCCGAAGCTTCGGAATAATTCGAAAAGCTGCTAACAGACGGCGCTGTATGCTGTGCAGCTCGTACTGTATCAGAGAGCATAATTAAACTCATTCTTTGCAAGCAGTTTCTGCAGTCGCACCACAATCTTCTCAAACTGTCGACCATTCGTAGTACGGAGGTGGCGCAAATGAACAATGAAATATGCCATCATGACCTTTAGTGTCTCAATGGAAATGGAGTCAGGTGCCACACAGGTCGCCGAGTAAAAATCGTCCAGCACGGTGTGAGGGTTCGGTGGACAGTGTCTTTCAATGTTCCCCACAGAAAGTAGTCACAACGAGTCACAATGGGCGAATATGGAAGTCAGTCCATTCCTGCACGAGTAAATTTGCAATAATCCAACGCAATGACTCTGTTTCCAAAGTATTCATAAAGAAAGCGGAACACTTGTTCGGTGCGATGTGGCGTGGACCCATATTGTATGAACCACTCGGTGCGTGATCGATCATTCACATTACTCCAAAATGCCGACATGACGTTCACTAGCGACCGTTTTCATATGAAAAAGGGGCCAACAATACCTATGTTTCATACGATAACAAGTAGAAACTTTGGGAGAATTCAGTGGTTTTCCTTCACACAAATGGTCATTTTCGGAAGCCCAACATCGCCATTTTTGTTTATTCACCACTCCACCGAGGTGGAAGTGTGCTTAATCTGTGGACCAGATGCAACCAAAATCAAAAACCTTCATTACTTCAATCATTACCAGAATCAGACCTCTGTCACACAGCTCGTATAGGTACGGTGGCTTTCGAATAGAAACATTTGTAGGCTCTCTCCCAGTAATTTCTGCGAGCTGCAGCTCTTCAAACCAGTATCTGCGGCAATTTTTCAGACGGATTTTGCTGATTCAGAAAACGTGGCGAGGAGGAACTACATTTTTCCTGGGGCAAAATTTCCCGGAAGGTCATCAGTCACGGTGCCTGTCTTTTGAAATTTGGTGAAGAGCTTGAGAATAATTTTCGCTTCGAGTCATTTTGGATCAAAAATGGTTCAAATGGCTCTGATCACTATGGGACTTAACTTCTGAGGTCATCAGTCCCCTAGAACTTAGAACTACTTAAACCTAACTAACCTATCACACACATCCACGCCGGAGGCAGGATTCGAACCTGTGACCGTAGCGGTCGCGCGGTTACAGACTGTAGCGCCTAGAACCGCTCGGCCACTCCGGCAGGCCATTTTGGATCATTAGACAGAGTTTGGAAACTGCTTGTTGCCGTTGGACTGTGTGGTATTCCACTACCAGAAAACCACGTTGATCAGTGGATTATATACTTTCAACCTCTCCCTTTAGTACGATGAAGATAATTTTTGGTTTGTGGGGGAGGGGGGGGAGCTCAACTGCGCGGTCAGCAGCGCCCTTACGAATACCCAATCTGTCACAGTCCAATCTAGCCACTTTCACAAATGACGGTGGAACGATGAGGACACACAAACACTGAGTCCCCGGGCAGAGAAATCCCAAACCCGACTGGGAATCAAACCCAGGACCCCGTGAACCTAAGGCAGCAACGCTAGCCACTGGACCACGAGCTGCAAACAGTACTCTAGCATGCTTTCAGGTTTCAACGATGGAAGTAATTGCTCTTGCTTGGTTGTTTCGTGACACACGTGCACTGCATGCAAGTAATTGCTCTGAACCGCGGCGCACTATTTATAGGCACTACGTATTGGAATTACAGCGCCATCTGTTAGCTTTTCGTACTATTTCGAAAATTCCGTATAACTACTATATAAAATTCTTTGAGCATTCACAGTAAACACAGAGTTTTCTTGCACTTGGCTGTCGATCTTAGTTTTCGATATATTTTATTTAGAAATTATGGACTCCTTCGCCGGACACCCTGTACGTAGTGTATCCGAACGGGGCGGTGTAGTGACAGATACCGAATGGCAAAGTGTGTTAAATACACGCCAACGTGAAGCTGAAGCAGATGTGTCCCCTGAGGGCATTCGAATCAAGAGAGGAAGGTAGCAGAAAGGAACTGACGGAAGAAAAGGTGTGACCGCGAGTTGAGAGAGGTCACTTGATAACTCAGTAAGTAAGAGCACTGCACGCGAAATGCTACGCCCCAACTTCAATACTGGTGTGGGATACAATTTTGCTATGACAGCAGGGTTCATACAATATACTGACAAATTAGGTTAAGAAAATGACTCTGAGCACTATGAGAATTAACATCTGAGGTCAACAGTTCCCTTTAGGTTAACAGTTAGTTTTGTAAGTTCGTTTGTATGTCGACTGGGGGCAGTCGAATCAAGAGAGGAAGGCAGCAGAAAGGAACTGACGGAAGAAAAGGTGTGACAGAGAGTTTAGAGAAGTCACTGGATAACTCAGTAAGTAAGAGCACAGCACACGAAGTGCTACGCTTCAACACAGTTTTACTATGACAGCACGGCTCATACAGTTTACTGACAAATTAGGATAACAGTTTGTTCTGTATGTTCGTTCGATGATTAAAAAGAAAGGTGAACTACAAGAAATGTTCTCTGGACGTGTGTGCCACGACGATTACATCTCTAAGAAATTAGACTAATGATGTTGCAAATAACAGACGCAGACGAAGGAACGTTATTACCCTACAGTTACTCTTTTTGTGTAGAACTTTCGGTATGTTTATTATCTCTTTTTTGACTAATACACTGCCCGCCTAAAAAAGTTAAGAACCTAGTAGCCACAGTCGGATGACAATATAATTTCGTATATGCATACATTACCATCAGGTTTGTAAATGATTAGAGTAAAAACGCCACCATAGTGTGTTAGTGTGGTTCGTACTTAGTGCTGTTCCCAGGGCTGGTAACGAGTGTAAGCGGAGTGAACAGCACGAGTTGTTGAGTGATAACTCTGAAGGACTCGGAGATGAAGTGTACTTGCGTGTGACAACGTTATCAGCACCTGGAACAGTTTAAAAGGGACCTAATGGTGGCATTTCATTTGGCAGGCTGGTCGAACCGAGCAATATGCAAATCTATGGGGCTGCGGGGGGACGTGAGTGAAGGCATAGTCGTCATCGAGGTTCCGATCGACCACGTCTCATCACCACAAAGGAGAATCTTCATATTGTGCACCAAGTGCATCTCAATCCCTTCGCATCCGCTCCTATCATCCGACGACAAGCGGTGGACTCCCAGCAATGTTCTGTGTCAGTCTCGCATCATTGATCGGATCCTAGCGCACTCACTACGGAATTACCGTTCCATGCGTAGGCTGCCGTTATTACCAGACGGCTGTGTTTCTAATGATGCCATGACGGGGAGCATGGACTGCTTATGAATGGCGTTACATTGCGTTCAGCGGTGAATCGTGGTTCCGAACTACCCAGGATGACCATGGTCAGTAACTATGGTGGCGATCTAGGGAGGGATGCCTTTCGTCCTGAATTTTGCAGAGGATTACCGCTGTTACTCCAGGTGTTGCGGTGTGGGGAGCCATCGGGTATGAACTACACTACTGGCCATTAAAATTGCTACACCACGAAGATGACGTGCTACAGACGCGAAATTTAACCGACAGGAAGGAGTTGCTGTGATGTGCAAATGATTAGCTTCTCAGAGCATTCACACAAGTTTGGCGCCGCTGGCGACACGTACAACGTGCTGAGATGAGAAAAGTTTCCAAACGATTTCTCATACACAAACAGCAGTTGACCGGCGTTGCCTGGTGAAACGTTGTTGTGATGCCTCGTGTAAGGAGGAGAAATGCGTACCATCACGTCTCCGACTTTGATAAAGGTCGGATTGTAGCCTGTCGCGACTGTGGTTTATAATATCCCGACATTGCTGCTCGCGCTGGTCCAGATCCAATGACTGTTATCAGAATATGGAATCGGTGGGTTCAGGAGGGTAATACGGAACGCCGAGCTGCATCCCAACTAGCAGTTTCAGATAACAGGCATCTTATCCGCATGGCTGTAACGGATCCTGCAGCAACGTCTCGATCCCTGAGCCAACAGATGCGGACGTTTGCAAGACAAAAACTGTCTGCACCAACAGTTCGACGACGTTTGCAGCAGCATGGACTTTCAGCTCGGAGACCATGGCTGCGGCTACCCTTGACGCTGCATCACAGATAGGAGCGCCTCCGATGGCGAACTCAACGACGAACATGGGTGCACGAATGGCAAAACGTCATTGTTTTGGATGAATCCATGTTCTCTTTACAGCATCATGATGGACGCATCCGTGTTTGGTGACATCGCGGTGAACGCTCATTGGAAGCGTGTATTCGTCATCGCCATACTGTCTTATCACCCGGCGTGATGGTATTTTTTTTTTTTTTTTTTTTGTGGTTTTAGGGCGCACAACTTCAATGGTCATTAGCGCCCTGACTACTCTAAAAATGCACCGCGAGCCACAAGTTGACAACAACAACTAAAAGGAAAAACACAAGAAAAGACAGACTGACAGGCATAGGATTAAAAAACTTCATCAAATGTCCTTAGCGAGGTGTGTCAAATTGATAAAACAAAGAACACGAGCAGCTGCTCGTGGGTCATCCGCTAAAATGTCATCGAAAGTATTAGGCAGGTTAAGATCGAGGCGCAGGTGGTTAAGATCGGGACAGGACATTAAAATGTGTCTAACCGTCAGCAAGTGCCCACATGGGCAGAATGGCGCCGGCGCAGCCGTCAGCAGATGGCGATGGCTGAACCGGCAGTGTCCAATCCTTAACCTTGCTAAAACGACCTCCTCCCGCCGAGAAGGGCGTGAGGAGGACGTCCAAGCCACGGGAAGAGGTTTTAAGGCCCGAAGCTTGTTGTCGGTAAGTGCAGCCCAATCGGCATGCCACAGCGACACAACGCGCCGACAAATGACCCTGCTAAAATCGGACGAAGGGACACAACAAGAAGCTGTCCGAGGCTGGAGGACCGCAGCCTTGGCCGCGGCATCTGCAGCTTCGTTCCCAGGGATACCGACATGGCCAGGAACCCACATAAAGCTAACCGGCGGACCGACGTCCACCAGCCGCTGAAGAGAGCGTTGGATCCGGTGTACGAAAGGGTGAACCGGGTACGGATCACTGAGGCTCTGGATGGCGCTCAGGGAGTCGGAGCAGATGACATAAGCAGAATGTCGGTGGCGGCAGATGTAAAGAACAGCCTGGTACAGGGCAAAGAGCTCAGCTGTGAAGACCGAACAATGGCCATGGAGCCGGTATTGGAAACTTTGTGCCCCGACAATAAAGGAACACCCGACCCCGTCATTGGTCTTAGAGCCATCTGTATAAATGAAAGTCATGGTGATGAACTTCGAACGAAGTTCCAAAAAACGGGAGTGGTAGACCGAACTGGGGGTGACCTCTTTTGGGAGCGAGCTGAGGTCAAGGTGAACGCGGACCTGAGCCTGGAGCCAAGGTGGCGTGTGGCTCTCGCCCACTCGAAAGGTTGCAGGGAGTGAAAAATTAAGGTGTTGAAGGAGGCGACGAAAGCGAACTCCAGGGGGTAGCAGGGCAGAGACATACAACCTATATTGACGGTCAAGAGAGTCGTCAAAAAAGGAACGATAAGACGGATGGTCGGGCATTGACAGTAGCCGACAGGCATACCGACAAAGCAGTATATCGCGCCGGTAAGTGAGTGGCAATTCGCCAGCGTCAGCATGAAGACTCTCTACGGGACTGGTATAAAATGCTCCGATCGCAAGTCGTAAACCCCGATGTTGTATGGAGTTGAGGCGGCGTAAGATGGATGGCCGTGCAGAGGAGTATACGAAGCTCCCATAATCCAGCTTGGAGCGGACGATCGACCGATATAGACGAAGTAGGACGGTTCGATCCGCTCCCCACGACATACCACTGAGAACACGGAGGACATTTAAAGAACGGGTACAACGGGCGGCCAAATATGACACATGTGGAGACCAGCTAAGTTTCCTGTCAAAGGTAAGGCCTAAAAATTTGGTTGTCTCCACGATTGGGAGAGCAACGGGACCAAGTCGTAAGGACGGTGGGAGAAACTCTTTGTAGCGCCAGAAGTTAATACAGACCGTCTTCTCGGCAGAAAAACGGAAGCCATTGGCGACACTCCAGGAGTAAAGACGGTCAAGAGAACGCTGAAGACAGCGCTCCAGGACAAATGTACGCTGCGCGCTGCAATAGATGGTAAAATCGTCCACAAAAAGAGAGCCTGATACATCAGCTGGGAGACAATCCATTATTGGATTGATCGCGATGGCGAACAGAGCGACGCTCAAAACCGAGCCCTGTGGCACCCCATTCTCCTGGCGAAAGGTGTCGGACAGGACAGAACCCACACGTACCCTGAACTGTCGATCCATTAAAAAGGAACGAATAAAAAGAGGGAGGCGACCGCGAAGGCCCCATGTATGCATGATGCGGAGAATGCCCGCCCTCCAACAGGTGTCGTAAGCCTTCTCTAAATCAAAGAACACAGCCGCGGTCGGGCGCTTCCGCAAGAAGTTATTCATAATGAAGGTCGACAAGGTAACCAGATGGTCAACAGCAGAGCGGCGCCTACGAAATCCACATTGGACATTGGTAAGTAGGCGTCGAGACTCAAGCAGCCAAACCAATCGAGAGTTAACCATTCGCTCCATCACTTTACAGACACAGCTGGTAAGTGAAATAGGTCGATAACTGGAAGGCAAGTGCTTGTCCTTCCCCGGCTTAGGAATCGGGACAACAATAGACTCGCGCCAGCATGCGGGAACATGTCCCTCAATCCAGATGCGATTGTATGTACGAAGAAGAAAACCTTTACCCGCAGGAGAAAGGTTCTTCAGCATCTGAATATGAATAGAATCAGGCCCTGGAGCGGAGGACCGTGATCGGCCAAGTGCGGTTTCGAGTTCCCGCATGGTGAATGGGGCATTATAACTTTCACAATTCGAGGAGCAAAAGTCAGGTGGCCTAGCCTCCTCTGCCTGTTTGCGGGGGAGGAAGGCAGGGTGGTAATGAGCGGAGCTCGAAACCTCGGCGAAAAAGCGGCCGAAGGCATTGGAGACAGCCTCAGGGGCCACAAGGACTTCATTCGCGACCTTCAAGCCAGAAACTGGGGAGTGGACCTTAGTGCCAGATAGCCGGCGCAGGCTACCCCAGACAACAGAAGAAGGAGTAAAACTGTTGAAGGTGCTTGTGAAAGCAGCCCAGCTGGCTTTCTTGCTTTCGTTAATAATACGACGACACTGAGCACGTAATCGTTTATAATTAATACAATTCGCCACTGTAGGGTGGCGTTTAAAGGTGCGTAAAGCACGTCGACGAGCACGTAAAGCGTCTCTACATGCTGCGGTCCACCAGGGGACCGGTACGCGACGTGGAGAAGAAGTAGGGTGAGGGATGGAATATTCAGCAGCAGCGAGAATGACTTCCGTGAGGTGTGCGACCTGACGATCGCAGCTTGTGAAGGTTTGATCCTGAAAGGTCGCCCTGGAAGAAAAGAGCCCCCAGTCTGCCTTGGAGATGGTCCAACTAGAGGAGCACGGAGAGGGAGTATGCTGCAGGAGATGGATAACACACGGGAAGTGGTCGCTCGAATAAGTATCAGCAAGTGCATACCACTCAAACCGGCGTGCAAGTTGGGGAGTACATATAGAGAGGTCTAAATGGGAATAGGTATGAGATGTGTCCGAAAGAAAAGTAGGGGCGCCAGTATTAAGGCAGACAAGATTGAGCTGGTTGAAAAGGTCTGCTAACAAGGAGCCCCTCGGGCAGGAGGCTGGAGAACCCCAAAGGGGATGGTGGGCATTGAAGTCTCCAGTTAACAAAAACGGTGCAGGTAGCTGAGCAATAAGTTGCATCATGTCTGCCCTGGTAACGGCAGAGGACGATGGAGTGTAAACGGTACAAAAGGAAAACGTAAATGTGGGGAGAGTAATGCGGATGGCGACTGCCTGCAGGCCGGTGTGCAACGTGATGGGATCGTAGTAAATATCATCCCGGACCAGCAACATAACCCCTCCATGAGCTGGGATTCCTACCATAGGGGGTAGGTCAAAACGCACAGAGGTGTAGTGTGCCAAGGCAATGTGATCGCATGGGCGAAGCTTCGTTTCCTGGAGGGCTACGACGAGCGGACGATGCAAGCGGAGCAGCAACTTCAAGTCCTCTCGGTTGGAGCGAATGCTGCGAATATTCCAGTGAATAAGTGCCATCGTAAGAAAAGGAAGATGAGAGAAGGGGTCACCTCGAAGGCCGCTTAGGGCCTGGCTTCGAGCGAGCACTGCCGCCGCTATCAGTAGGCGGACAGTCATCGTCCATGGGGTCTATAGGGTCATCGGCCATCTCGGGAGGATGGCCGGGAGGGGGAGCTTCCTCCGCCGGTGAACAGCCAGATGTTCGGCTACCAGCGGTGCGGCCAGGCGAAACGGATGACGGCCTGGGGCGGCAACCGCTGGGTGGCGCAGGAGAAGAAAGGCGCCGTGGCGGAGAAGGAGAACTGTGCTTCCTATGCGCCTTTTTAGAAGGACGTTTGGTGGAAGTACCGGTCGAAGGCTGGGAGGTCGAGGGACGGAGGAAGTCTGCACGGGATGGTTCCTTCTTGAAGGACCGTGCATCCGACTTCGGGGTCTTCGACTTAGCAGAAGCTGAGGAAGTGGCTGGTGTCTGTGGTGTGATGGGAGGAAGAGGAGACGTCGACCGCGCGATCTTAGCACTGGCCGAACGGACGACCGTGGTGCTGAAGGTCAGATCGCATGTCTGGGTTGCGACCTCCCGGGTAGTCCGAGGAGAGGCGAGGACAGTACTATATTTCCCCGCTGGGAGCAGCGTGGGCTTCCTACTAGCCAATAGCTTGCGAGCAGCCGAGGTGGACACTTTCTCTTTGACACGAATTTCTTGGATGCAACGTTCGTCCTTATAGACAGGACAGTCGCGGGAGGATGCGGCATGGTCACCCTGACAGTTCACACAATGAGGAGACGGAGGTGGACAGTCACCCTCATGGGCATCCCTGCCACAAGTGACACATTTAGCCGCATTGGAACAAGACTGTCGAGTGTGATTGAAACGCTGACACTGGTAGCAGCGCGTAGGTGTCGGGACATAGGGGCGAACAGAAATAACCTCGTAGCCCGCCTTGATGCGCGATGGCAGCTTAACACTATCGAAGGTCAAGAAGAGTGTCCGGGTCGGTACAAGGTCGTTGTTGACCTTTTTCATGACCCGATGGACAGCCGTCACGCCCTGCTCAGCGAGGAAAGATTGAAGCTCCTCGTCAGTCAAGCCGTCGAGGGAGCTACTATACACTACACCACGAGACGAATTCAAGGTTCGGTGGGCCTCCACCCGGACAGGGAACGTGTACAGGAGGGTGGCCCGAAGCAGTTTTTGTGCCTGAAAGGCACTCTCAGTTTCGAGTAATAAGGTGCCGTTACGCAACCTGGTACAAGATTTGACAGATCCGGCTATGGCATCAACGCCCTTCTGAATAACAAAAGGGTTGACAGAGGAAAAATCCTTTCCGTCCTCAGTGCGAGAAACTACGAGGAACTGTGGGGCAGGCGGTAATACTTTTGTCACTGTTGGCTGGTCACGTTTCCGTTTTTGGGTCGAAGTCGAAAGCGATGGAGTAGAATCCATTGCGGAGGAATCCCCCATGATTGCCAGCGTCTCCGATGGCGCGCTCCTTCCTTGTGGGGACCCTCTCAGAGGGCACTCCCGCCTTAGGTGAATGTTTACACCTCAGGTCACACCTCCCGAGAAACAGACGGAGGGACCAATCGGCATGGTCAGAAGGTATCAGCTCAGGCAATCACCCCTCCCCGGGCCTGGCCTTTACCAGGGGGTACGCGCGTGCCTTACATGTCTACCCAGGGCGGGGACTTACGCGTTACCCCGTCACCGGCTACGCGTGCGAACGCGTGGGTCGGCCTTCAGACACGCACAGGGAGGAAGGAAGAAGAGGAAAAAGAAGAGAGAGAGGGAGAAAGAGGACAGACTGTCTCAAACGCCGAGGCGGAGACCAGAGAAGGCAAGGAACAGAAGGCAATGAGAAGGCAAGGAGAAAAAGGCAATGAGAGGGCAAGGAGAAAAAGGCAATGAGAAGGCAAGGAGAAAAAGGCAATGAGAGGGCAAGGAGAGAAAAAGGCAATGAGAAGGCAAGGAGAAAAAGGCAATGAGAAGGCAAGGAGAAAAAGGCAATGAGAAGGCAAGGAGAAAAAGGCAATGAGAAGGCAAGGAGAAAAAGGCAATGAGAAGGCAAGGAGAAGTCAAGGGAAAGAGTAAGGAAGACAGTGAGGTGGAGAAGAGCAAAGAAAGGGACCAACAAAAGGAAGGAAGAAACGAGAAGTGAACAAAGGACCACGATTATAGGTCGTGAAACCGTCCGTCTCCGGACGCAGGCGCTAACTACCCCCGTGAGGGGGATGGACTCCTTTTAGTCGCCTCTTACGACAGGCAGGAATACCTCGGGCCTATTCTAATCCCCGGACCCGCAGGGGGGACGTGATGGTATGGCGTGCCATTCGTTACACGTCTCGGTCGCCTCTTGCTCGCATTGGCGTCACTCTGAACAGTGGACGTTACATTTCAGATGTGTTACGACCCGTGGCTCTACCCTCCATTCGATTCCTGCCAAATCCCACATTTCAGCAGGATAATGCACGTTGCATGTTGCAGATCCTGTACGGGCCTTTCTCCATACAGAAAATGTTCGACTGCTGCCCTGGCCACCACATTCTCCAGATTTTTCACCAATTGAAAACATCTGGTCAATGGTGCTCGAGGAACTGGCTCGTCACAATAGGTCAGTCACTACTCTTGATGAACTGTGGTATCGTGTTGAAGCTGCATGGGCAGCTGTACCTGTACATGCCATCCAAGCTCTGTTTGACTCAATGCCCAGGCGTATCAAGGCCGTTATTACGACGAGAGGTGGTTGTTCTGGGTACTGACTTCCCAGAATCTATGCACCCAAATTGCGTGAAAATGTAATCACATGTCAGTTCTAGTATAATATATTCGTCCAATGAATACACTTTTATCATCTGCATTTCATCTTGGTGTAGCAATTTTAATGGCCAGTAGTGTTGTACAGGTCACTCCTGGTAGTGATTGAGGGGATTCTTACGGCACAACGGTACCACACGGATATCGTCTGTCCTCAAACGTTAACTCACATGTGGCAGTACAGGAGTACCATTTTTCAATAAGACAATGATTGTCCATATATGGTACCTGTCTCTAAAAACTGTCTGCTTGACGCTGAGGCACACTCGTGACCAAGAAGATGCCAAGTTTTTTTTGTCTCGGATAGAAAATGTTTGGCACCACTCGGACGTTTACTCCGTCCCGGTGGCAGTATCCAGAATGTGGAGGACCAGTTAGAATAATTGTGGGCCAGAATTCCTCAGGAGAGGGTACAACGGCTATACGACACCATACGCAGCTTAGTCAATGCATGCACCCAGACCCGGTGGGGATGCAACGTCGTATTCTTAAGTGGTTTCATACTACAAGTTCTTAACAAATGGCTCTGAGCACAATGGGAATTAACAGCTGAGGTCATCAGTCCCCTAGAACTTAGAACTTCTTAAACCTAACTAACCTAAGGACATCACACACATCCATGCCCGAGGCAGGATTCGAACCTGCGACCGTAGCAGTCGCGCGGTTCCGGACTCCGCGCCCAGAACCGCTCGACCACCGTGGCCGGCAGTTTCTTACAAATTTGACTCGATTCTGTAAATACTTAAATAACGTCACATACCGTCTCAACCTGTGAAGTTTTATTTAGTTTCCTTCTCCTCTACTAGGTACATCACTTTACTTGTCCGGCTGTTTATCTTACCAGGTTTTATCTCGATTTTCCATACTTGTCCGTCTACGATCTTGTTATATGATGCACCAACGTACTCGAATTCACCGGTGATGAATCTCCAGTTTCCAGAAGTGGAGCTGCGTATTTATCCTCAATGGGCAAGATGCACTTATTGTTTGTCTATAATGTCGACTTTCACACCCCTGCAGCTGTGCCGCATTTGCGTGAAATTTGTACATTAAACAGCCTTAAGTCATTCACTGAGAAACAATTCAACTAGAAGCAAAGTTTCCTAAGAGGAAAGGCAAACATTGAGAAACACTTTCTTCTCTGGACTTAACGCCGGTCACTAAATCGCATCTGGAAGACGAAAAATCTTACTACATCAGCTTCTCCCGGGGCAATCTTGTTGTTCTCCCCGAACGCGCCCGGTTTGGATTCTGTAATTTGCTTCGATGCTAATTCTTGGTAGTTTGTAGCCTGGCGAGAGTTAGAAGTTTACTCTAATTGAACTTTTGTGAGCCCCACCCCACCCCATCCTACCTTTCTGCCCGGCAGGCCCCGACTCCTCCTGCCACCTTCGACTTGTGAATTCGGAATTAGATAAGGGCTGGCTGTAAGCCGAGCCGGGGCACAGCGCGGACTTCGCAGCTGCGCTCTGGAGTCCTCGCTGGCCGCCGCCGGCGCTTCTGCAGCACCACCATTCCGCATCCCAGTTGCTTCGACAGAGGGTTCGATACAGAACGGTGATCTGCTGAAGACGTAGTAATGATTTTGCGCTGTCTGACAACCTGAAATGCAGCGCAGCTTACACTCTCCGAGGAACATCCCAGAACGTAAAATGTGTTCGTTTCATTCCTCAGTCACTGCCAACTCACAGCTAAGCCACGAAGGTCATTTCGAAACTAAAGTCTCACATTTATTTCGAACAAAACTTCAAAAGATAAAGAAAGGACAATATCATAGTTTCATAGAGTCCTTTTTCCACCATTTTTTTTCCAACAATGATTCTGCATGCCGCGTAAGTAAAAACATAAAGCAGGTTTGGCAGACTGAAAGTCATGAAAATGCTGTCCGCCTTGTTCCTCTTTCATAATACGAAACATCATGATAATGTTGGGGTTATATCATGTTGTGTTGGCAGAAGAGCCAACACCGTGTTACTAGTGGAGGCCGAAATGCACGCGTTTTAGCTCACGCAGGCTGGCGTGAGGAGGGAAGAACTGACGTGAGGTCTGGAACATGACAAGGACTTAGAATTCAGAAAGCGGACGTAATTAGTTTGATACTTAACTTTAATCCATTAATGATGAACGTCGCTCTTGACGGTACATGATTCACAATATTATCTGTTTAGAATACATTCTTGAAGAAATGGCGCCTTGCTAGGTCGTAGCAAATGGCGTAGCTGAAGGCTATGCTAAACTGTCGTCTCCGCAAATGAGAGCGTATGTAGACAGTGCACCATCGCTAGCAAAGTCGGCTGTACAACTGGGGCGAGTGCTAGGAAGACTCTGCAGACTAGACCTTCCGTGTGGCGGCGCTCGGTCTGCAATCACTGATAGTGGCGACACGCGGGTCCGAGGTATACTAACGGACCGCGGCCGATTTAAAGGCTACCACCTAGCAAGTGTGGTGTCTGGCGGTGACACCACATATCACACGACAGGATTACCACGAGCAGCATTACTGGATATGAACTTACACATGTCTTGATTTGAACGATGCCAGTTCTCAAACTAAATTACTGCAGCTATTCCATAGGACAGTTGTTTCCAATCTGAGTGTAATTATCCCCTGTGGGGTAACATGAGATTTTCTAAGGGGTAACAAACCGGTAGGGTGTGATTGTGTTTCAGTCATGAAACTAAATTACTTTTAAAACAACATTACTATTATCACAATTTTGTACTACTTTAATACTGATTGATAAGTTATCATTAATTACTATTTTGCTCAATTACTATCAGTTACGCTTGACACAATGCGATGGATGTCACATGCACCTCATATAGACCACCGACTACACACATACTCTTAGCTTTGAATTGTAAATCTATGATAATAAATGTAAGACGTACTTAACAAATGCTAAATATCTCATGAGAATGTCTTCTGCAAATTGTAGGAAGTTCCTACTATAGACCAGAAATTGCTTCATTACTTACTTTGAAACAGACATATGAAGTAATTGGTAGCAAAACACTTTAGCGCTGTACACGGAATTATTATCATTATTTTTGTTATTAAAGTAGTCAGACAGAAAGCGTTAACAGCCTGAAATCTTGCAGTGTTTGCCACTTCAGAAGTAAGGAGTGCAGCAGTCAAGTGATTTACAGACGGTAACTAGAGTGCTGACATTTTAACTAGAGTATTTTAAATGGGTATGCATGGTGTGGGTGAAGCAAATGCCGCTATGGAGAGGAGTTGTACAGAGAAAACACGTTTTGTAACAAGTGACTACCCCCCCCCCCTCCCCTCAACCCTCACGACCCCATTGTGGATAGTTAGCATTCGTGACTGAGTTGTAGGTAGCACTCGCTCTTCACCGGAAACTGTTTCATTATTCGTTATAGCACACATGAACACACACACACCCACCCACACACACACACACAAACTATTTAACATTTATCATTTTAAAAAACAGAAGTTTTCAAAGAAAATTCTTTTTCATTGTAAACTTTAGTTAGGTGTTAAAGTGGACGATGGCGGGGAGAAGCGGTTGACGTGTGAGAGTGAGGTAGGCGGGGCGAGGGTTACTAGATAATACCTGATCGTAGTGGTCGAAGAAAGGTCAGGAACCGCTGTTCTAGGACAATACAATGGCAGAACGATTAGTTACGTTGAAACAAATGTATGGTTCACATGTATAAGGGGCGTTCAATAACAAACGCAGCACATTTTTTTTCTCGTCCTATTTCAGTTTAAAAAATCCAGAATTTGCTATGGGACATCGTAAAATATTCCCGCTTCACCCCCTATGCTTTCATTAAGCTCCGGTAGGTGGCAGCGCTAAACGTATCCATCAAAATGGCGTATGTGACAGTGGTGTGTTACAAGAAGAAAACTGTTATTGAGTTTCTTTTGGAGGGAAACAAGAGCACCGCAGATATTCATAGGCGCTTGTAAAATATCTACTGAGACGTGGCAGTGAACAAAAGCACGGCGAGTCGTTGGGTGAGGCGTTTGTCATCGTCACTACAAGGTCGCGTATACTTTGAAACCTTCCCTTAGAAAAATTAGTGAATTACTGGGCTGATAAACCCCTTACATTATTAGATTTTCAAACAGCTCAGCAAAACTGAACGTACTCAGACATTTCTCTCTTTACTTATTCTGATCATCACTCAACTGACACACAATATTTTTAGCGCAACACACTCTGACTTCCAATAATCCCTACAAAATAATGGCACTGACTAACAATAACCTATACCTTTCATGACTCACTTACATCACAAAAATCTTCGTTACTCGAACTACTGCAATACAGCGAGCGCCAATACTGGCAGCTAAATAAAAGATTCTAACTACTGAAGGCACTAACTACTGATAGGCATAGTTAGCAAATGAAAGATTTTGATAGAGAAAAAACAATTTATTTACCTTAATAGTGTTCAGAAGTCATAATATATATATCAGTTCATGACATCCAGTCTCACAAATTTACTCTATGATGGACACACGTCCAGATCATCCGCTCTCAAAACTCCGCCATATAGCTTCCCACATCCACCACTGCTGACGGCTCACCTCCAACTGCGCAACGCTACGTGCTGTTCACATCCAGCTGCCCAACACTGTAATAGCGAATATTACAACAATGCCAACCAGCCACAGACTGCACACACCACAGCCAGTGATTTTCATGCAGAGTGCTACGTGGCGTTACCAACATAAAAACCTAAACAGCCTACATACAACTTGTCCGATTTACCGCATATAGGTCTGCTGCAACTGTGATTCCTGCAACGTTGAAACGTGCCGACACTGTCATTGGAAGTTATCGAAGAATCACAATCAAACACCTTGCTGCACAACTGAATGTCTTTGTTGGTAGTCCGTCACTTGGCGTGTGCCCGCTGGTTTCCTCGCCGCCTAACAGAAGACCGCAAAGAGCAACGAAAGACCATCGTTTGTATGCTTTTCTTGAATAACTCGAAAACTACAGCCTCTAGCGAAATCGTATTCCAGCACAACATTTAACTACATTAAACTTCCGACAAAAAAGCTCCAGTTGGTTTTTCCTGTAGGACTAATAGTTTGCGGGTAGCGAGCGAGGAAGTCTGAAACTCCCACACATGATTTTTGAAGACCAGGCATAACATTGGAGGTTGCATAAAACGACAGCGGTAGAGGAAGCTGAATCATTGTGTATTGGTGACACCCACCTGCACAGGAAGAAATGATCATGCTAACAAAATAGGACAAATAAAAGTTAGTACAGAAAGATTTAAGTGTTTGTTTCACTAACGACCTCATCAAGAGTGGAAGGGTAGAGAAATCTTTTGGATAAAGCGATTTTGGGTATTGAGCCGCGTCATTGTAAACTGCTAAAATGACTGAACTGCCGACGTTTCGACGGACTCGCTACGTTCCTCTCCAGGGTGGTTAATCTAAATGTGACTATTTGCAGAAACTGTAGTTCAAGTCAGAAGCATGCAGAGTGAACATACCTCCAACGACAAACTTTCGGAGATGACAATATGGTCCAAAGAAGAAAAAATTTCCCATAAACTTGGGCTCTAGAATGCATAATTGAAAAGCCATGAGCACTTGTTCATCTTCGCTTCTGTGGGACACATATCTTTCACTGAACAAATAATGCTCTACACGGTTCTTTCACATTGACAGCCTCAAGAATCTAATAATAATGCTGATTTTCCTCTCTCACTGGGAAAGAAAACATGCTTCAGTTATATTTTGACCTGGTCAGACGTTTGCTTAGTAGATTTATGTGCTGTCAGCAGGATATTTGGGACTTTAAAGAGAGGTTATCGAATTCTCGGTCCAAACTCACCGTTAGTTTCTTTCAAAGCTGTGAGAAGGCGGGCGGTCAGTGTGGAAAACCTGTTTTTAGCATCACACTCGAGGACAAGGAAGTTCTTCATCTGGTGATCCCAAAGGGCTCCACAGCACAGGTACGGTCGCAAGAGGTATACAGCCTTCGATGTTGGAAGAATTTTGTGAGGAGATGTTCATACCTAGTTCTGTTGAATGATGATGTCAATTTCCATTTGAGAAACGATATAATCAAGCTGCATTCACTAGCACATTCTCTTCGCCAAGGCTTATTAATTTACTAAAATATGCTTGGTACCAAGAGGGTCGCCTGTGACAATTTTATATCCCGCTAAATTTTGTTTTATATTGTGTTCTCTGCCGTGTACATTGGGAGACGAAGTTTCGTTCTATTTATGTGCGTGGTGTAAGGAAATGTTATGTTTCAAACATTTGTTTACTAATTATCAATATTGCAACGATTTTGAACCATAATAATGAGTTACCTATTACTTTCAATAAACAGAATACACGTATGCGAAATGGTAACCTAAAAAAATACAAAAATAAATGTAAAATGTAAAATAACAATTTAAAACATAAAACAGATATTAGTGAAACAAATAACTGGACTAACATAGAATGTTCAGATATTTTAATTGGGTATGTTGATAAAACTCTGACAATATATGGTGTACAGCTTATTTTCCAAAAATGGTACTTTAGAAACAGGCTTCTTTAATTTATGTTGTAACAACACTTTCCACTTTTCATAACTAATTAATGGTCTTGATGTATTCTATAAAATGTTAAATGATTATAAAATCGGATTATATAGCTTTCAAGAACGTAATTACATATAAACTTAATTACATATAAACTTCTTTATATATCATCGTTCCGCTGATGTTCTCTCCAAACCTAATATGTAAAATTACCTCTCGGGGTCTTTTCACCCTAAACAAACAAACAAAAATACATATTATATTATTTTGCCCCCTCTACACACCCGTCTAGTTTTATCGAGAAATGCTCCCTTGTAAGCCATTTCTCAATAGTAGGTTTTCTTCTGGAATTGATAGCCCCGTAGCTTGTGCAGGAGAACATTTGTGAGGTTTTGTAGACAGGAGAACAACTTCCACTAGCGGGACCTGTTCCGTGCTTGGAAGGCTCAGCTGGGGCAACACTTTCCCGCCAAAGGCTAATTGCCTACCAGAAGGCCAATTCCCATTGTTTTCAGTAACTAAAATAGAAAAATCGAATCGTGATGCCTCTCCCAAACAATGTTTCAAAGCATTTGAACACTTCCAGCACTCAGACACTTATTAACGACACTTCGACTACAACATGTGGCATCAAAAGACAGTAAGGACGATGAAGGTGTCATGCAGTGCTCATTTACAAAGGAGAATCACATGAATGGTGGCAGTATTTAATTGCTGTATCTGTTCAAAGTTGTGTAATACTCGATCCATTCACATTAATATGACAGTCGCTAATGTTCGAGGTCAACATGCAATAACCACTCAGAGACGGCAGGAAGCAGCTCGGTGGATGATATACAAAGCGTGCCGGGGGTGGGGGACGCGGACACCAGTGCCGTCGTTGTCGTAACGTGGAAACGGAGCTATTTACCTGACATCTAAAAGGGCATAATCATCGGGTTTCCGGTCAAGGGTGGAGGTATTTCCGAAACGGCTGAGTTTGCAAACTGTCCGCGTGCCACCGTTTTTAAACTATACGGCGCGTGGCAGAATGGTGTTACCAAAACTGGCGCCGAGGCACTGTGGTGCACCAAGGGTCCTAGATGACTGGGGCGAACGATGGCTGCGGCTATGTGTATGGGCGAGTAGACGATCAACTGTTGAGCCACTGACCGCCTGGATGAACCAAGGGGCTAGCAACATTGGCTCCTCAATAACTAGTTGGCGATCGTTGCTGCGTGGGGATCTCCGCAGCAAGTGCAAGGTTCATGTACCTACACTGACTGCTGTTCATAGGCGTCGAAGGCTGGAATTTGCAAGCCAGTACCGCAACTGGAGTCCACTGGGTGGCGTCAGGTAGCCTTTTCAGATGTGTCACTTTTTGAGCTCCATCGGACAATGGCCGTTGGGTCGTTCGGTAGGTTTCAGGCCGGAGGGGGGAGCGTTACGATTTGGGGAATGTCTTCGTGGCATTCTCTGGATGATCTCGGCATTCTAGAAGGCCAATGGATCAACACAATTATGCATTTAACCTTGAGGGCCATGTTTACCTCTAAATACAGTTAGTTTTCCTCGGTGCAACAGCATCTACCAGCAGAACAATGCAACGTCTCATACATCTAGCAGTGAACGAGCGCGATTGAAAGAGGATGAGTTTACCGTACTCCCCTGGCCACCAGAGTCCCCAGATTTAAATCAAATGTACAATCTGTCGGACCACCTATATCGGGCTTTTCGTGCCATGGATTCTCAACCGAGAAACTTAGCGCAGCTGGTCACGGCACTGTAACCTCCCCCTCACTTATCGACCTTAATGACAGTGAAAAATTAAACCGCGTGTACCTAATAGAAATTTGGGAAAAAGCAATCGTCACCGAGGTTAATTTGTCGGTAAAGAGGGAGGAAAGGGTTACATCTAAATGAAAGGAAAAATGCTAATGAAACTGGTGGAAATTAATTTTGAAAAGGGGTAAAGTTAATAAAGAAAGTAAATGTGCGGCCATTACGTTAACAATTAACTAGTGGTAATTAGATATTTGAGATTTGGGGGAAATTATGGTCGCCAGTCCTAAGGACAATTACTATAGTAACTGAAAAAGAAAGGTTATTACACATATAATTAGCACTAGAAGCGTGGCAACTGAAGGTTGACACGTGTAGTGTGAAAACTGAAAGTTTGTCAGAAGTAATAAATTTCGCTACACTCTGACTTATTTAGCAAAAGAATTAATAAAACCGGAAAATTGGAAGTTAATTTAGTGACTGAAATTAATAGTGAGCTTTCTTTCTGAAGCACATCGAAATTCAGTAAAATACGGTTAGTCTTGGACTACCTCAACAATCATTTCAAAAGCTACTTGAATCTACGCAATTTAGAAATAAGAGATTTAACTTTGAACTTGAATTAAATGATTCTGAACAATTAACAATAGTAAAATTTAGTACGTACCAAGCTGAGCTGCAGTCACAAGTAAGCTAAAATACGGTAACAAAACTCGCTCTCTTAATTCGTGCTTGTGTAATCTAAATATTGTAGCCAGCTATGAATACTTTAACTGAACTTTGAAATTAAAGCAGTGAAATGCTGTAATATTACTTTAATGCTGGCGTTTGAATTTCAGCGACACTCGGGTTCATTCCGGAAAAGGAAAGGACCCTGCTTGGTAATGCAATTGGGACAATGAGCAACAAAGGTTCATGCTAAGTAGCTGTAATTTCGTGATGCAACAATTTTAAAAGTTGGAAAAGCTGAGGTCTGCCATACAGTTCTAAAACTTTACGTGCTTCCAGTCTTCCTTGTTGGTTGATTGAAGGTTTGAAGCCGTCGATCGAGGAGGTGGCGACAGTCACTCATTGTCAGCCGTCGCTGTTGCAGAAGCTGGATGTTGGTGCGCCTTCTTCTCGACACGGTCACCAGACGAAACGGGCTCTTGATGTGCGCCAGCTAATGCTTCCCATCCGCGACACCATGTCACAAACTATCATCGCAAGTCGAGCGCAATTACATGCTGCCAAACCCCGAAAGCGCGGCAACTCGCGGGAGTTTCACACAACACACCTGCTCCACTCGCTACTCCACCCAGACTCCCTCTCTGCCCGCGCTCCACGCGACAGAGTTAACACTACCAAAGATCCTCAACACTTTGGTTCTCCACACGACCTATCGATGTTTTCGTTCGATAGCATAGTTTTCCCTAGGCAAGACCCAGCGTAAAATACAAATAATATTCACAAAACAAACCAATTATACATCGACATAAATGCATAAATATACACAAATAGTAAAACAATTACAATATACAAAGACACAGAAATGTCATATATTCAGGTAACAAAAATAGGGAAAACAAATTTATAGTACAATAGATGGAAATAGGAGAATATGCATTTCCGGCGTTACTGCACTTGTATCGGAAACGCCTCACATCCTTGCCGGTACCTTCCAAAATCTTGCTGACTCTCTTCCCACAGGTGTCACAGCGGTCCGCGCTGCAAAAGACAGTTATTCAGGCTTTTGACCGGTGATCACATTAATGTGACTGGACAGTGTAGATATTATGGGCCGCGGTGTTTTAAGGCTAAGTTAATCGCTAGCCGTTGACAAGTTCATAGACCGTGATAACGTAGCTATGAAATTCCACAGAGACGCTTCAGGTTCATTAGCTTGACTCTTATCCAGTATTTAGCACGGTTCCCTCGAGTCAAGTATCAAGTTTGGCTGCTCTAAGGAAGAGCATGTTTCACCCATCTATAATCATAGGCTCTCTCACTTTAGCGGAGTTCTAGAACTCAGATGAAATTATCTGCGTGGAACAAAAGACCTCCTAAGTGGAAACAGTTTGTATTTCAAATAATATTCATGGGAGACACATATACTACTATTTACACAATCGTTTTATGTCGTGTGACTAGGGCCTCCCGTCCGGCAGACTGTTCGCCGGGTGCAAGTCTTTCGATTTTCCGCCACTTCGGCGACTTCTGCGTCGATGGGGATGAAATGGTGATGATTAGAACAACACAATATCTAGTCCCTGAGCGGAGAAAATCTCCGACCCAGCCGGGAATCGAACCCGGGCCCATAGGACTGATATTTTGTTGCGCTGACCACTCAGCTACCCGGGGCGGACATTCACACAATAACGTGTTACTTGTGGCTTTCCCGGGTGAACGTCAGATGATGTGAAATTTCCACAGTGTTTCATCGGTGCGACTGACTGACGTGTTCAGGTGCGACGAACACACTGCTGAGCTATGACTAAACTATACTATTTATTCTAGTATAAATGAGAAATGACCGGACGTGGAGGTGCCAAACTGTGTCCTCAAAAGCGACGTTTCTCTTATCGCTAGCGACAAGGACAGCTATGCCACCTGTGCGGATGTGAACCAAGAGTCTGGGAGCGAGAGCACTGAGTGCCGATCCTGTTCGCTGCCGTTCGTCGTCCCAGCGCCGTCTGTCGGGGGCCACATGCCGAAATACGCTTCCGCACTTCTTTTTCGTCCCAATATACGAGGGTTGTTTTTTAAGTAAGGGCCGTTCGCGCGTATAGTCCCGTAGTTCGCGCGGACGCCGCAACAAGCCACCGCGCCACTTGCCGACATCCTTCCCGTTCACACTGATGCAAGTTGCAGCTCTGTAGCTGACGTGTACGCATCGCTGTGCTACTTTATAATGTTTACGATTGTTGAATCGCCCGCCGCGTATGAGATACGGTCAGTGATACGTTTTTTGACCGCGAGAAGTCTATCAGCTGCAGAAATTCGTCGTCAGTTAACAGAAGTTTATGGCTTGAATGCAGTGAGTGAAGGTAAAGTGCGTCAATGGGTTAGAGAGTTTAAAAATTGCCGTCGAAACGTCCATGACGAAGAACGCTCAGGCCGGCCCTCTGTGATCACTGATGATTTGGTGGCTGCAGTCGAAACAAAGATTCGTGAGGACAGAAGATTCACAATTTCCACTCTTTCTTTGGAATTTCCACAAGTTTCAAGATCGGTTTTGTACAAAATTGTGTCTGAAAACCTAAACTTTAAGAAACTGTGTTCTCGGTGGGTACCCAGACTCCTCACAGAGGACCACAAAGGGAAGAGATTTGCCACTTCATTGGACTTTTTGATTCGTTAAGAGGAAGAAGGGGATGACATGTTGAGTCAAATTGTCACTGGAGATGAAACATGGGTATCCCATATCACTCCCGAAAGCAAGCGACAATCGATGGAATGGCGACACACAACCTCACCCGTCAAGGTCAAAGCCAAACAGACGCTGTCAAAGCGCAAGATTATGGCAACTGTGTTCTGGGACCGGTGCGGTGTTTTGCTAGTGGACTTTATGCCACGAGGAACGACAATCAACTCAGATGCCTACTGTGCAACTCTAAAGAAGCTCCGCAGAGCAATTCAAAAGAAAAGGAGCGGCATGCTGACAAAAGCAGTTTTGCTCCTGCACGATAACGCTAGGCCTCACACCTCTCAAAAGACTCGGGATTTGATTGATTCTTTTGGCTGGGAAGTTTTGGACCATGTACCATACAGCCCCGACCTTGATCCTAGCGATTTTCACCTTTTCCGGTACCTGAAACACCATCTTGGCGTGTAGCGCTTCAATGACGACGATAAAGTGAAAGCGGCCGTGAACTCTTGGCTGTCGGAGCAGGCGGCCGAATTCTTTGAAGAGGGAACTAAAAACTTAGTTGTACGGTATGACAAGTGCTTAAATAAACAAGGCAACTGTGTAGAAAAATAGGTAAAAGTGTGTAGAATCAGAAAATAAAACTTTTTTTACAAAAGTATTTGTATCTTTTTTTAAAAATAAAAACGGCCCTTACATAAAAAACAACTCTCGTACTCTAAAAAGACATGACTCACAATGAGACAATTATCCGAATGGGACGAGTATTGGTTGAAGTGATGTCAAATGATTATAGTTTCAGAAAAATTGAACGGTACAACTCTCGTACTCTAAAAATACATGACTCACAATGAGACAATTATCCGAATAGGACGGGTATTGGTTGAAGTGATGTCAAATGATTATAGTTTCAGAAAAATTGAACGGTACAGTCAAAAGAAAGAGCTTCACAAATAGAGCAAGCGAATAACGCGTTGGTCCAGCTGTATCCTTTATGCAAGCAGTTGTTGGATGTCCTCTTAAAGGTTACTGTGCCATATTCGTCCAATTCGCTCGTGAAATCATCAAAATCTCGAACGGTTTGGAGGACCCTGCCCATATTGCTACAAACATTTTCACAAGGGAAACTCCCCATCGCAACCCCCTCAGATTTAGTTATAAGTTGGCGCAGTGGATAGGCCTTGAAAAACTGAACACAGATCAATCGAGAAAACACGACGAAGTTGTGTGGAACTACGAAAAAATGAACAAAATATATAAACTGAGTAGTCCATGTGCAGCATAGGCAACATCAAGGATAATGTGAGCTCAGGATCGCCGTGGTCCCATGGATAACGTGAGCAACTGCGAAACAAGAGCTCCTTGGTTCAAGTCTTCCCTCGAGTGAACGGCACGGTAGCTGAGCGTGTTCGGTCAGAGAGCTGGTTGGCCTCTGTAATAAAAAAACTGAATGGAAGCATCAACCACCGAACTTGAACAGAATGTCTTGCGACGTCCGCAACGACCAAACACAACGATCAATATCGAACAAAATGCAAAAAAAAAAAGATGTGAACAGTTTAATTTTTGATTTTCAGATAATTATCAAAGATCAGGCACTCACACATAATGAACTTCGCTCTCCAGAATTCCAGGACATGTTCAGATTTGCTTGGACATATGCAGGATTTGACGGTCTACACACTAAAAAATCTGAAAACGTTAAAAACATATGTTTTGACAGAGCACAGGGAAAACTGTGCGACTGCGAAACTGTTGCATTCATTTGTTGCAGTTTATGTGATAAACTCTTATGTCTTCATCACTTTTTTGGGAGTGATTATCACAGCCACAAGAAAACATAAATCGGGCAAGGTAGAACAATCTTTTTACTCATTCGCCAAGTGTACAAGTTAGGTGGGTCGACAACATATTCCTGTCATGTGACGCACATGCCGTCACCAGTGTCGTATAAATAAAGCAGATGTTTTCCTGTGGAGGAATCGATTTACCTATGACCTTGCGATCAAATGTTTTCGCTTCCCATTGGAGAGGCACGTCCTTTGGTCTACTAATTGCACGGTTTTGCGGTGCGGTCGCAAAACACAGACATTAAACTTATTACAGTGAACAGAGACGTCAATGAACGAACGGACAGATCATAACTTTGCGAAAATAAAGAAAGAAATCTTTTCACTCGAGGGAAGTCTTGAACCAAAGACCTCTCGTTCGGCAGCTGCTCACGCTAACCACGGGACCACGGCGCTCCTGAGCTTTCATTATCCTTGATGTTGCTTATGTTGCACACGAACTACTCTGTTTATATATTTTTGCTTATTTTTTTCATAGTTCCACACAACTTCTTCCTGTTTTCTCGATTGATCTGTGTTCAGTTTTTCAAGGCCTATCCACTGTGCAAACTTATAACTAAATCTGAGGGGGGTGCGATGGGGAGGTTCCCTTGTCAGTACGGGAGAGATCCGCGACCTTGCCGACAAGGGTTTGGCAAGCAGGAAGACAAGCAGCAAAAACACTCGTCGTTTGCGGGCGGTCATTATCTTGCTGAAATGTAAGTCTAGGGTGGCTTGCCGTGAAGGGCAGCAAAACGGTGCGTAGAATACCGTTGACTTACCTCTGTGCTGTAAGAGTGCCGTGGCTGACAGCCAAAGGGGTCTGCTATGAAATGAAATGGTACCCAAACCATCAGTCTTGGTCCTCGGGCCGTGAGACAGACGACAGCCAGGCTGGTATTCCACTGCAATGCGAGGTGTCCTCAGACGCGTCCTCGGCCTAAAATACCATTGTATGGAGTAGAATTTTCTTCAGTGATGAGACCCTTTCTGAAACGAGACCCGATGACTAGGGAAGACGCGCCTGGAGAGGCCCGGACGAGTACATACACTTCACTTCTATCGATTTCCGTCCCATCCGAACAATTCCTTTCTTAGAGTGTGTTATGTTACCACTGAAATGTAATCCCTTGGATAACCGATAGAATTCCTTCTGTGGAAGTGACTTTAGTGTTGCCACTGCTCGATCCTATGCTATGCAAAATTGGAAATATGTACCTTTGTGCACAACATTTGTCGAACAGCAAATTTTCACCGATTCTTTAATTATTTTGTCCCAGCACAACGAAATCAGCGAGAGAATTGCTGTAAGTTTCTCGTATTCTTTGTACGACATTCCACAGCTACAAGGAAATATTCACAGCCATTGTCAGAGCATATCAGATGATTTCGTTTCTGAACTTCTGAAATTCTTTGATTCAGTCCCCAAGGTAAGTTAGCGACTACATCTAGGAATTACTGTCAGGCAAAGAAACAGTGCAACCTTATAACTAAATCTGAGGGGGGTGCGATGGGGAGGTTCCCTCGTCAGTACGGGAGAGATCCGCGACCTTGCCGACAAGGGTTTGGCAAGCAGGAAGACAAGCAGCAAAAACACTCGTCGTTTGCGGGCGGTCATTATCTTGCTGAAATGTAAGTACTGCATTAACTTCATGTAGACCTTCGTCGTTCATACTACGTATCAACAACTTAGCAAATAATATTGATCAGAACCTCTCATTTATTTGTACGGCAGTTTTATCTAATAAGTATTTCGCAGTATCTCGACAAGATATCACTCTGTTGGAAAGTTTGTCAACTGCTGGTTAACATAAACGAATAACGTGGACCAACCAATGCAACAAGTCATGCATCCAGTCAAATGTGAAACTAAAAAATGTTCCTTGAAGATGTTTCTCTTTCACAGTAATGAATAGTCCGTCTGATGAATGTAAAGTATTACAACAAGACGGTTTTTCTTAGTCAGCACCGCTACAGTAAAATTACGTGCATTATAGTTTCACACGCAGTGTGCACTTATGTCCAAGTATCACTCGTATTGCAAGAGGGATTCGTAGAATATTGGAGTGTTGAAGCTGTGTACTTAAATTCCCCCTAATTCACTTAATGAACAATGAAACATTCCATACTTAAACAGCTACAGTTTCATGTGTTAAGTATAAGGGTATTTTACACCGGTGCATAGTCGCTTCTGCACCAGACTAACCAAATGTTGCAGTGCGGTTATACAGTACTAGCTGAGAAAGAGAAAAATGTCAGAGCGCTCTGCAGTAGATCGGAGTTAATTTTAAATGTAGATTAAATGGGAAAGTTACGGCTGACAGCGCACGAAAAAATTTAATTAGTTAACAGAACATATTTCAACTTGTTGGCTTGGCGTATTTTGTAAGTTAAAGTTCCCAACAAGCTTAACTACTCGCCGCATACAAATTGAATGCTAAATGTCTAAGAACGTGGATACAGCTCTAGCGCTTTTTTCTCTTTCGAGTGCACGAGAGTTTGATCCCTTTTTCAGATAACTTCTGTGTGAACTTTTTTTTTTTATAACTGTATGGTTATTCAGCTAAAGGTGTTACATTTGTTCATTATTTCGGTGTTTATAGGCAGTTTGTAACATTACTCGCCTCATGAAATTGCCCTCACGAAGGATGACGAAACCTTATGGCAGGACAGAAAATAATCGCGCCAGCAAAAATCATATTTCTTAGCATTATCACGGAAAAAATTGACCAAGCGAGAATGCGTATCAGAAGATTGTTCAGTTTTTATTGTTCAAGGATAGTTACAGTCTACATTTCTCTACTGAGTAAAGGATGTAACAGATGTCCGGAGCATTTTGATACGAAATTAACAAATACATTATTTTATTGGATAAACTATAGAGTGGATGAGACAACAGAAGCTTCGACGGACAGAAACTGCAAACAGGGAAGAAATAATAACAGGGAGATGTGAAAAATGTGTCTTCAGCTAATATATATAAATGGGGATGAGATTAGAAACCTTCGCTACTACTTAATGCTCTGAATATAGCTCTCCTTTTATGAGACCTGAACCATGAATGAACATATAAAGTGACAATTATTGAGCTGTATGAAATAAAATCGCCATAACTTCTGAACGGTTTGTGTTAGGACGTTCAAAGTCCACGGGTATGATGGTAATTAGTGTGCGCATGTATGGTTTGGCTTAGCGACGAAGACCACTTTCATAAGAAAAACTGGCGAATTTGAAGGACACAGAATCCGCATTTCGCGATCGAGGAGTGTCTTCACCCTCAAAGGGTGACAGTGTAGTGTGCAATATCCAGTCACAGAATAATCGATGTGATATTCCCTGATGGCACTGTGACTAACGAACGCTACATGAAGGTTTTGGAAGACGATTTCATCCCCATTATCAAAGTGACCATATTTCGACAAGATGTGGTTCACGCAAGACGGAGCTTGACCCCATCGAAGCAAAAGAGTGTTAGATGTCCAGGAGGAGCACTTTGGGGGAGCAGCATTGTGGCTCTGGGGTACTCAGAGGCCACTGGCATGGGCCTCGATTGGCCGCCATATTCTCCGGATCTGAACGCATGCGACTTTTTCCTGGTGGGGCTATATTAAAGACAATGCGTACAGTGATAACCCCAAAACATTTTCTGGGTTGCAAACATTCATTCAGGAGGTCATCGGCAGCATGGATGTTCCGAAACTTCGGCCGGTCAACGATGGTAGTCATATGGAACATGGCATATTGTAGTGACGTTTACGTGTTGGATAATGTGTGTGCACGTCGTAGTTTGTAACTAATTTAAGTTTTTTTCCATATAGTTCATTAATTGTCAACCTGCATAACCAAATATGATTGCTGTTAACAAAATATGTGGTAGTGAGCGAACTTTCATAGCGCCACATAATATAAAGGGGCCCTTAACATGTGTTAAAATAAGACAAAACCATATCTAAGTTGTTCAACCATCCTCATACGACCTATATATTTCTGTACGTGTATATACGGATCTATACGCCTCTTCGTATGGAGAAGATGCGTGTGATGCAGATGGAAATGGTTTTTATGCGGCGTAACGCCAAACAGTAAAAGACTGAATAGCTGAAAGTTAATGCCTTGAAAACTTCATGGCTGCAACAGGTTCATCCAATTTCTCTACCGCTTGTGACTTATCTTAATCGGGCTGAAAATGTTTAAGATGAATAGTAAATATTTCATTCGCTGAAGGAATTTTATAGTGGCAAAGATTCTACTGAGACAAGGATCGTTCATAATAAGTAGTCCTGGCAGCTGCCACTATTTAAGGCAAAGGATAAACGAACACGTATACCACTGATTCAAATAGTTCATAATGTTGAATTCTCAGCAAAATTCCTGTAGCTCTGCTGAGCAATGATCATTCATTCACAACACAGCAATTTCGTGCACAGCGACGCAGATAGCGCCACCAGCTTCAAGTACTGCGAGAAGTAGATCGACAACGCCTGACCTTCTAAGTGTTTCTTTCGGATATGATGCCTTAACAAACACGAGGAATTATTTACAACTCCCTGTAACACTCTCTTTTATTCAAAAGTAAGTCTAATACTCACTCTCACATGAGGAGTTACTTCTTTACAAGCTTCTAGGGTCTTCTGAAAAGTTAAGATTTGCTCTAATAATCTTAAGAGTGAGTTATGGTTTCTTTCCATATAATACAGGGTGAGTCACCTAACGTTACCGCTGGATATATTTCGTAAACCATATCAAATACTGACGAACCGATTCCACAGACCGAACGTGAGGAGAGGGGTTAGTGTAATTGTTTAATACAAACCATACAAAAATGCACGGAAGTATGTCTTTTACCACAAACCTACGTTTTTTAAATGGAACCACGTTAGTTTTGCTAGCACATCTGAACATATAAACAAATACGTAATCAGTGCCGTTTGTTGCATTGTAAAATGTTAATTACATCCGGAGCTATTGTAACCTAAAGTTGACGCATGAAACCTCCGACGTTCAGTTGCGTATTGTAACAAACACGGGCCACTGTCGGCGAGCAGCATACTGCATCGTCAACGCTTTCACCCGTTTCATGTGTCGCTACATCAGCAGTTACATGGTGATGACTTTAATCATCGAGTGCAATTCTGTCGGTGAGCATTAACAGAGAATGCGTTGCAGTTCTACCTGTTTACCGATGAAGCGGGTTTCACAAACCACGGGGCAGTGAGTCTACGGAACATGCATTACAATCCTCGCTGGCTCAGACAGTTAGAGCGACAGCGACCGTGGACTGTAAATGTATGGTGAGGAATCATTGGCGACCACCTCATTGGTCCTCACTTCATTGCAGGGGCCCAAACAGCTGCAACATACATCGCGTTTCTACAGAATGATATGCCAACGTTGCTCGAAAATGTCCCACTGGAAACGCGTCGACGTATAAGGTATCAGCATGATGGTGCACCTGCACATTCCGCAATTAACACTAAGCTGACCCTTGACAGGATGTTCGACGGGCGTTTCATAGGACGTGGAGGCCGCATAAATTGGCCATCCCGTTCTCCTGACTTTACACTTCTGGACTTCTTTCTATGGGGTACGTTAAAGGAGAATGTGTACCGTGATGTGCCTACAACCCCAGAGGATATGAAACAACGTATTGTGGCAGCCTGCGGCGACATTACACAAGATGTACTGCGGCGTGTACGACATTCATTACACCAGAGATTGCAATTGTGTGCAGGAAATGATGGCCACCACATTGAACATCTATTGGCCTGACATGTCGGGACACACTCTATTCCACTCGGTAATTGAAAACGGAAACCACGTGTGTACCTCACCCCTCATGGTAATGTACATGTGCGTCAGTGAAAAAGACCAATAAAAAGGTGTTAGCATGAGAACGTAATGTGCTGTTCCAGTCTATTCTGTACCTAAGGTCCATCACCGTTCCCTTTGGATCCCTACGTAATTCGGTGCTCTCCGATAAACACGATCGAACAGCGGAGGAGTGGTACTCAAGCGTCAACTTTAGGTTACAGTATCTCCGGATGTAATTAACATTTTACAATACAACAAACGGCACTGATTACGTATTTGTTTATATGTTCAGATGCGCTAACAAAATTAACGGGGTTAAAAAAAACGTAGGTTTGTGTTAAAAAATATACTTCCGTGCATTTTTGTATGGTTTCTATTAACCAGTTACACTAGCCCCTCTCCTCACGTTCGGCCTGTGGAATCGATTCGTCAGTATTTTATGTGGTTTACGAAATATATCCAGCGGTAATGTTAGGTGACTCACACTGTATAGTGCCAAGAGCGTAAGTGTCAAGCAGTGGTTAAATCTGTTTTAACTTCATGCATAGTATATAATAAAAAATTACCGTATGTGATCTCAGCTGATGAAATGGTGTGTCTACCCACCATTAATTCTAGGTTGGTTTTCACCGTCTTCATATTTTTTCGCCAGTCATTTCTGTCACTAGGCTAACATCGTTTGAAAGTTTGAAATGCTACAACTACCTCATTATTTGATAATTTCTAGACTGTTTGCCAATCATCTGATCCGAGTCTACGTAATTCTCTATTTCCTTATTTTGAAACCATGTGTAAAGGACTGACATGATTTTATCATTGGCAAATTCTAATACTGAAAGAACCCTCATTTATAGTATCGTGCAGAGAGCTACCCGGTGGAGAATTGCTGTTCTACTTTCATTTTACCACACCCCATTATCACCTTCTATGGATACTGTTGACATTTACCCTCTGAATTTTCGTAGAGGTTTCTCACACCTTCATCAAAATGTCAGCACGCTTTAAGACAGTTCTACATAATTTCTGTGGAATATATTTTGTTTCCTCCTAAAACAAGACTTGCTATCTTCTGAATCTTCTTTAATTGCTGCTACATTCTTCACTTAAGACTTCCGGGCTGATAGGCCGTGGTCGAAGTATAAAACTCTCTCCTGACGTTTCGTCTCCGACTGCGGGAGACATCTTCGGAGGTAAAGCGGCGAACTGCGAAGAGAACTCGACGAAGCGCTGATTATATAGGCAGTACAGAGGGCGCCACAGTCGATCACGTGGCGTCGGCTATGAGATTGTCTCTGGTAATGCCAACATTCTCGATTGAAAGTAATCGAGCGTCACGCTTGCGGTGCAACGCTGACATCCAAATTTTATCCAGTTTAACACCTTCGTCTTTCCTGTTAAAACTATTACGATGTTTATCAATCTCGATAGCCTCTCTATACAAGCGTGCATAATAATGCGAGGTTTTTGATATGACGCTCGTCTCGCTGAATTTTATTTCATGATCACCTTCTGGTAAACATGTTCCGCTACGGCTGATTTATCCGTGTGACCCAGGCGGCAATTCCTCTTATGTTCAACAAGACGGGTGTTCACACTTCTCTTTGTGGTACCGATGTAAACCTGTCCACAACTACAAGGAATTTTATATACCCCCGGTGTAGCCAAAGGGTCTCGTGCATCTTTTGCCGACGTTAAAAATTCTTTTATTTTTCTGGTGGGTCTGAAAATAGTTTACACCCCATACTTGCATAAAACTTCGCCAATGCGGTCTGTGACCTTACTAATGAACGGAAGAAAAACTTTGCCCTTGGACGACTGTTGTTCGTCGTTACTCCTGATTCTCTGCCTAGAGCGAGGTGCTCGATCTATATCCTTGCTAGAATAGCCATTCTTCACGAACGTTGACCGTAGATGTTCAATCTCATCTTTTAAATAAACAGGTTCACAAAGTTTGTACGCCCTGTCTACCAAAGTTTTCATTACACCTCCTTTTTGTCTAGGGTGGTGGTTTGATTCTTTGTGTAGATAACGATCAGTATGTGTGGGCTTTCTATGCACATTGTGGCCCAACGTTCCGTCGCGTCGTTTAACCACAGACACATCCAGGAAGTTCAATTGCCCATTCCTTTCCGTCTCCATAGTGAATTGGATTTTCGGATTAATGCTGTTTAAATGTGGCAGGAAGGCATCCAACTCCTCTGCTCCGTGTGTCCATACTACGAACGTGTCATCGACGTAGCGATACCATCTGGCTGGTCTCTTACTGGCAGTCTGCAACGCCCGTTGTTCAAAGGTCTCCATAAATAAGTTAGCCACAGCAGGACAGAGAGGACCGCCCATAGCCACCCCGTCAATCTGTTCATAAAAGTTATTATTGTATTGAAAGTAGGTTGTGGTGAGGCAGTGTCGGAATAATGCCACAATATCGGTAGGAAAAATATCCGCTACGCATAAGATAGCTTCGTTTACCGGAATCATGGTAAATAACGACACAACGTCAAAACTGACGAGGATATCATCCGGGCCCACGCTCATTTCCTTTAACTTGTCAATGAAATGAGCTGAATTTTTATTATGACTGTCCGTCCTACCAACATAAGGCTGCAGCATTGAGGCAAGATGTCTAGCTAACTCGTGCGTTGGTCCGCCTATAGTGCTGACAATTGGCCTCAACGGAATCCCAGGTTTATGAACTTTGGGTAAGTCATAAAGTCTAGGTGGATATGCTTCTGTTTTACAAAGCAGCTACTTATCGTCGGATCCAAATGAAGACGCTTTCACCAGTCGATTTGTCATTCTTAAAATCTTCATAGTCGGATCTTTCTGGAGTTTTTTGTAATTGGAGGGAACCAAAATGTCATTGATTTTTCCATGATAGTCCTCACTGTTCAGTATGACGGTGGCATTACCCTTATCTGCATTAAGAACAATAATGTTTTTATCTCCATTTATATCCCTCAGCGCCTTCCTTTGAGCCTGCAACAAATTACTTTTAGGTGGCTTACACGTACGTAAAATCCTAGCCGTTTCCATCCCAATTACGTCAGCGGACTGCTGTGGCAGCTGATGGATACCGGCCTCAATATTTGCTATAATATTCTCTGTGGGTACGTTTTGGGGCGTCACAGCAAAATTGCCTCCTTTCGCTAGTACAGAAATTTCAACTTTTGACAAATCTTTATCAGACAGGTTAATAACAGTTCGAAAATTGTCCTCAACTGAACCTCCAGAAATGTTGTTCTGTAAGTTATTGAACTTCTTCTTCTGCCTATTTGCTGACATTTCTGCACTAACTTCCATAGTTTTGAATGTTAGACCGTCAATCTTATTCCAATCACCACACTGCACAGTATTACTAAGAAACAAGTGGAGATGAAAAAGTTTACTGCTGGTTACAGCCAGTGCTCGCCGCGTCTGATGAATCCTCTCACGTAGCATTGCAGACTCCATACGGTTGTAAATATGATGTGCCTGGGCCGAACGAAACATCCTCTTCACCTTCAGAAATTTCGGAACCGTCGAAGTGTCCCTGCAGCGTAACAAGAAGGTGAGGGTACACAGGTGTTGTGCTTTTTTCTTGCGCATTCCTTCAAATCATCGAACCGATGCTGACATATTCTCCCCGTAAAGGCGTTTGATCATACAATGTAAGCTTTCACGGCCGGTATTGTCTTCACTTAAAACTTCCGGGCTGATAGGCCGTGGTCGAAGTATAAAACTCTATCCTGACGTTTCGTCTCCGACTGCGGGAGACATCTTCGGAGGTAAATCGGCGAACTGCGAAGAGAACTCGACGAAGCGCTGATTATATAGGCAGTACAGAGGGCGCCACAGTCGATCACGTGGCGTCGGCTATGAGATTGTCTCTGGTAATGCCAACATTCTCGATTGAAAGTAATCGATCGTCACGCTTGCGGTGCAACGCTGACATCCAAATTTTATCCAGTTTAACACCTTCGTCTTTCCTGTTAAAACTATTACGATGTTTATCAACCTCGATAGCCTCTCTATGCAAGTGTGCATATTAATGCGAGGTTTTTGATATGACGCTCGTCTCGCTGAATTTTATTTCATGATCACCTTCCTGGTAAACATGTTCCGCTACGGCCGATTTATCCGTGTGACCCAGGCGGCAATTCCTCTTATGTTCAACAAGACGGGTGTTCACACTTCTCTTTGTGGTACCGATGTAAACCTGTCCACAACTACAAGGAATTTTATATACCCCCGGTGTAGCCAAAGGGTCTCGTGCATCTTTTGCCGACGTTAAAATTTCTTTTATTTTTCTGGTGGGTCTGATAATAGTTTCCACCCCATACTTGCCTAAAACTTTCCCAATGAGGTCTGTGACCTTACTAATGAACGGAAGAAAAACTTTTCCCTTGGACGACTGTTGTTCATCGTTACTCCTGATTCTCTGCCTAGAGCGAGGTGCTCGATCTATATCCTTGCTAGAATAGACATTCTTCAAGAACGTTGACCGTAGATGTTCAATCTCATCTTTTAAATAAACAGGTTCACAAAGTTTGTACGCCCTGTCTACCAAAGTTTTCATTACACCTCCTTTTTGTCTAGGGTGGTGGTTTGATTCTTTGTGTAGATAACGATCAGTATGTGTGGGCTTTCTATGCACATTATGGCCCAACGTTCCGCCCCGTCGTTTAATCACAGACACATCCAGGAAGTTCAATTGCCCATTCCTGGCTGCGCTGGCTGCCTCGCGGCTTCTGATTGGCTGGGTAGCCTGTGGCGCGCAGTACGAATCGTGGCGGGCATTCAAATCCGCGCAATACGCTCCCTAGTATTACTAGGAGCGTGTTGCTTGAAAACTCACTTCCGGTGCGTTGCGCAACACTGATAAGGCGCGCCGCCTTATCGGGACTTCCGGCGTCTGCGCGCCGGCTGCAGCTGTGCCGCAGTACGGAGCGTCATTCGCTCTGCGAACGTCGAGGAGTACGGACGCATAGCTCTGGGTGTCGCTGGGCGTTGGCTTGCTACGTTTACCTGTATTAACGTGCCACAGCAATGCCTCGGCGACGTGCATGGCGACGTCGCTTGCGGCACAGCGTTCCTGTGTATCGTGCATTGAAGGCAATTGATATTGACTTGGCTGGACAGTTCAATAAACAATAACTTATTGGAGGTCCAAATGTGTTTCGAGGACTGCGCCTGAACTTCACATGTGATGTACAAGCTCTGTTTGGAGGTAGTACATGGCTGACACTTGCTGTAGTGTGGGGCAACCATTGTGATTATGGTGGCCTTGAAGCATTTCAAGATGCTAACATTTTATGTTGGAAAACATGGAGTATAGCTGAGACAACAGGACTCTTAGCTAAAGTTCCATATGGAACACTTGTTCCATCTCTGCCATTTGTGTTGAGTACTAGAAGAAAGAAGAAATTAAATGCTGACGAGTACCTGTTTATATGGGCTAAAGTTGGCAATGGAAACTGTAAAATAAATATTGCTGGTGACTGTATGTTGTATTATAGACGACAGCTATGAGATTGTCTCTGGTAATGCCAACATTCTCGATTGAAAGTAATCGATCGTCACTTATTATACTTCGACCACGGCCTATCAGCCCGGAAGTTTTAAGTGACTACAATACCGGCCGTGAGAGCTTACATTGTATGCTGCTACACTGTCTTAGTTTTCTTTACAAAACAGCCTTCATTAGCAGTTACTTCTTTTTCTGTTCTTGTATAAAAAATCATAGTTTTAATTGTATTCTAACTCCGTTTTTCATCGCTTTTCTAGCAACAATAAAATGTCCAATTTTCCAGTTGTGATGTAAGCAGGGTACTCGTTAAGTTCGGCTAGTAAGTGCGGCACTCGTTAAGAGCTGCGCTCTATGGAAGCACGTTGTACTGGAGTCGCTGGGGACAACTAAGTCGTAGTGCGTGTGCTGTCGCCACAGTTCAAGCTGTAGACTCAGCGCTACACTATTCGATGTGCGGCTGTACCTCTGGTACCTTAAATTAAAGGCTTGTCGTTCGTATCTGTAAAAGGACCAGAGACAATAACTGAAAAGATAAAATCATATTATTCTGCCTATTAGGCCACAAGCAGTCTACTGAATTCATAAATTACGCAATACTTGAATAACGTTTGACACACAGAAATACTGCGATGAAATAATGTTATTTAAATTAGATGTGTGTGATCATATGAACAATTTTACTCGCACTTTTTTTAACACAATATGTTGCCTACAAGTTCCATTGCCCACAAAAGCTGCATTGGTGCTACATTATAAATACTACAATGTTGTCCATGTGGCCGAAAGAATGGTTACATTTTCCGACATTTCATGCTAAATGTCTTAAAACAGCTCCTTTTTGCTGCAAAGTACAGAATAATTCCACCGTTTCCACATTTTCAGTCAAATACCCCTGAGGGCAATGCCTACATCTTCCTTATTAGCCCATACTCTGGCCAGTGACGTAAATTGTCATACTGACATCATTCACTAGCGCAAGAGGTGCTGTTTTCAGCTTATTTTGGACTTGTCCATAATAACTCACTTGCTTATAGCAGCTGATGCTTACATATCCTTGCACGCTGTGCGCTAAAGATGAAAATGTAAATGCCGTAAACCACTCAGCTAACAGGGGTGGACTCCACTAAAGATGAATACTGTTCACCACCTTTTCACCGGAGACAACATAATATCGTCTTTTAAGAGAGCTTCAACATTACTTGCAAGTACCATTGTCCTTCCAATGACGAAACTCGCAACGTGTACCACAATACAGTTTACAAATGTTTCTTGAGAACAGCATTGCGAAGTACAGAGTTAAGAAAAAAAGTGTACCCCTTATTACACTGATATAGAATGACCTATCGTAAATATAAGCTAGATACGACTATACTTGCTGTATAAAGTATTGACCACACTGCTCTCTTGGTACATGATCGTGCATTTTTTGATCAGCCAGTCTAAAGCTACCGCAGTTCAATTGTTTCGTAAAGTAACGAAATGTTAACAAATTTTCTTGCGTGGCTTGGCTGGTAGTCTAATTTTGGTAATTTCTAGTTAAACTAGGTGAGAGGAATGAAATCGTACTTGTCGTTAGAAATGCGAGACGTGATGGATAGTGACTTGTGTAGCCCAGTTTCAATTACTTTGAGGTGACCTACTGTCAAGACGATTATTATTTTGAAGGTTCACAGTGATTCGTACTCACATGAACACAAGAATACGCAATGCTTAGCTGCTGCGCACAGACGAAAATGTGTTGTCTTGTGCCAAGTATTGACAAACGGAAGCGAAAAGAGAAGCTCCGCCTCAATCTGGTCAAGCGTGATCCACCGACCCTTAGCCAATGGTGTCAGTGGGATCCAGTATGGAGTGGCGTGCTGCCACACATTGCTGTCCCGGTCATTGGCGACCTTTGCAGACCTTGAGCCGCTGCTTATAATCAGAATTAGAAAAAATAAAAATTTTCAGGAAGTTGCTTTTTACGTACTCTGATTTGGATCATTCTCTGTATAATGTCGTTTTTGTGGTCTTCAGTCCAAAGAGTGGTTTGACGCAGCTCTCCGTGCTGCTCTATCCTGTGCAAGCCTCTTCGCCTCCGAATAGCTACTGCAGCCTACATCCTTCTGAATCTGCTTAGTGTATTCATCTTTTCGTCTCCCTCTATGATTTTTACCCTCCACGCTTCCCTCCAATACTGAATTGCTGATCCCTTGATGCCTCAGAACTTGTCCTACCAACCGATTCCTCCTTCTAGTCAAGTTGTGCCACATACTCCTCTTCTCCCCAATTCCATTCAATACCTTCTCATTAGTTCCGTGATGTACCCATCTAATCTTCAGCATTCTTCTATAGTACCAAATTTCGAAAGCTTCTATTCTTTCTCGCCTAAACTGTTCATCGTCCATGTTTCACTTCCATACATAGCTACACTCCATACAAATACAAGGGTCTTTGAGTAAGTAATGTCCCATATTTTTTTTAAAAAATGCCATTACTATACATAGGCAAACGGCCTTTTTGATGCTTCACATTTGATATTTGTTCTGTGCGCTGGTGAAGTTCCTACCCGTAGTACAGCGTCAAAATGGCGTCTACATACGACTCACATTACAAGCAGCGTGTTGTTATTGAATTACTGTATGCAAAAAAAGAAACCGTGGTGAACTTCCATAAACGTTTGTGTGCAGTGTATGGCGATGCCCCATTTTATAGGAGTACAGTTGGGCGATTTGTAAAAAGTGATAGCCACAGGAAATGCAGAAACAAAACTCCATGATCAGCCATGTTCTGGACGACCTGTCACAGCCACTGCTCCAGACATGGTGAATCGTGCGGATGCCTGGCACCCTCGGACTTCCATCTCTTTGGGCCGCTTAAGGATTCTCTATGGGGAACCATCTTTGAAGATGACGAGAGTGTCATTCATACAGTGCAAACATGGCTACGCCTACAGGACAAGACCTGGAGTATGCTCAGTACAAACGCAAGGTGATTATCTTTATATGTTTGGGACGTTCTCATCTATTTAGCCCAGAATTCCGCAGATGACTTTCCCCATACGTACTCCTAAACTACTAGTGTATAAAAAAATATCATAAAAAGCATCCTTTTTAGTCTATAGTCACACTGAGAGTTGGCAATACTCTCTTAGGATTTAAAGGTTGGCTGCAGTGCGCATACACAAGCTCTGTACTCTAAGATATTTTTGTCGCGCTTCGCAGCGCAGGGATTAACTAGTGGCAGGTTTGAAGCCAGTGTAGGAGCCCGCCTGCTGTGGTGCGCACGCGTGTTGGGCGAGGGGTCGTCGCCGAGCTGCAGTACTGCTGTGTCCGCCAGCAGCGAAACAGGATTTGGTAGTGAGTTGATATTTTTTATAATTTGCAGCGCGCTTATTAATTTAAAGAAAAGAGTTTGTGTATGTGCGTAGCAGCAGACGGTAATTTCGATATTGATAGGAGTTGAATTTTTAAGGGAAACCATTGTTACACCAATAGATTAAGTATTCATTTTTGTCGTTGATTTCTTTTGTAATTGTCAGGGAATTGTTTCAATATGTATATAATTGAGAAGTATTTAAGTCTGTCTCAAGAGTTCGATTAATTTGTAATGCCACTGGAGGCAGATTTACATATGAAGCGATTGTTCAAAGAGCTTCTAGCGTTTTGTTAATTGAATGAGAAAGAATCGCTTTCAGAATACAGTTTTTTGTTTGGGTATCATTTATCGAGTTTAGATTTGACCAAACCCTTTCTCTTGAATTATATGTAATTGTAGTAAGCAGCAGCAGCAGCAGCAACAGCAGGAGCCGCCATTCAGGACATGCATTGCACTCAGCATGAATAATAGGTTTTTTATGTTTTTGTTAAATAATGGAATGCAGCAGATCAAGCAGTTGCAGCAGAAAGACCAAGTAAGTTATTTGTTGCGCACAGGACCAAATGAAACAAATGTATAGAGTTTAGGCGATCTCTGTGATAGTAAAGTTAACAAGAGTACAAGCACGAGATTTTCTGTAGAAAACAAGAGATAAGAAGATAGAGCTCGTGACTTTCAACACATTTTGAGTTTCTGACGCGCCTACTGGGGATGCAAGAGTGATGAATACGTTCCAGGGGCGGCCAGATGATGGTACTGTATACCGAAACTGCCAGCCAGTAGACAAAATACAGAAAAAGTCTGACTAAAAACTAAAACAAATCCCTTTTTCTGAGTATATTGGGAGCTGTTCCAACCAGTAATATGTCAGGAATAGGCCAAATACGGTGGTATTGTGAACGTTGAATGTTGCCGAAAGTTGAATACTGAAGACTGTGGCCCAGAAATACTTTATAAGCACATTAGTTTGTTTGTAATGTGATTCTAGCGTAAATGGTCCATGTTTCTACCGTGATGGGGCAGTATGTACAGTCTGTGGCACCCGTGTCACTTGTAAACATTGCATTACTCGTACTGTGTGTCATTACGAGAATTACACTACTGGTCATTAAAATTTCTGCACCAAGAAGAAACGCAGATGAAAAACGGGTATTCATAGGACTTATATATTATACTAGAAATGACATGTGATTACATTTTCAGGCAATTTCGGTCCATAGATCCTGAGAAATCAGTACCCAGAACAACCACCTCTGGTCGTAATAACGGCCTTCATACGCCTGGGCATTGAGTCAAAAAGAGCTTGGATGGCGTGTACAGGTACAGCTGCCCATGCAGCTTCAACATGATACCACAGTTCATCAACAGTAGTGACTGGCGTATTGTGACGAGCCAGTTGCTCGGCCACCATTGGCCAGACGTTTTCAATTGTTGAGAGATATGGAGAATGTGCTGGCCAGGGAAGCAGTCGAACATTTTCTGTACCCAGAAAGGCCCGTACAGGACCTGCAACATGCGGTCCTGTATTATCCTGATGAAATGTAGGGTTTCACAGGGATCGAATGAAGGGTAGAGCCACGTAACACATCTGAAATGTAAGTGCCATGAATACGAACAAGAGATGGCCGAGACGTGTAACCAACGGCACTCCATACCATCACGCCGGGTGATATGCCAGTATGGCGATGAGGAATACACGCTTCCAATGTGCGTTCACCGCGATGTCGCCAAACACGGATGCGACCATCATGATGATGTAAACAGAACCTGGATTCATCCGAAAAATGACGTTTTGCCATTCGTGTATCCAGGTTCGTCGTTGAGTAAACCATCGCCATGGTCTCCGAGCTGATAGTTCATGCTGCTGCAAACGTCGTCGAACTGTTCGTGTAGATGGTTGTTGTCTTGAAGACGTCCCAATCTGTTGACTCAGGGATCTAGACGTGGCTGCACGATCCGTTACAGCCATGTGGATAAGATGCCTGTCATATCAACTGCTAGTGATACGAGGCCGTTGGGATCCAGCACGGCGATCGGTATTACCCTCCTGAACCCAGCGATTCCATATTCTGCTAACAGTAATTGGATCTCGACCAACGCGAGCAGCAATGTCAAGATACGATAAACCGCAATCGCGATAGGCTACAATCAGACCCTTATCAAAGTCGGAAACGTGATGGTACGCATTTCTCTTCCTTACACGAGGCATCACAACAACGTTTCTCCAGGAAACGCCGGTCAATTGCTGTTTGTGTATGAGAAATCGGTTGTAAACTTTCCTCATGTCAGCACGTTGTAGGTGTCGCTACCGGCGCCAACCTTGTGTGAATGCTCTGAAAAGGTAACCATCTGCATATCACAGCATCTTCTTCTTGTCGGTTAAATTTAGCGTCTGTAGCACGTCATGTTCATGGTGTAGCAATTTTAATGGCCAGTAGTGTATTTCGATTCGGTATGATTCAGACAGCAATAACGCACTATCAGAGGCTCTTTATAGTCATTATTAGGGAGCAGGGAACGAGATAAATGGGAGTGTCATCTAATGTAACTGTGAGTCAAAGTGATATTTGTAGAACTTGTAACAAATTTTTAGCGACTGGATCAGTTCAGGATCGTCACAGGAGTGATCACTGAGGAAAAAGAGCAGGTGTGTAGCACCGACATTTGTGTATAACAACAAGCGGAAACCGTCAACACAATGCTACACCTCTACGGCTGTAGTCGCAAACAGTAAACGATACGAAATAGGCTCTATGAGCAGAAATTACGTACCATGGGACCTCTCAAGAGTGCTTCTCTTATTCGGGTTCGGAGAGGGGATCGTGTCGCATGAGCACTAAGTCACTCTTTGTGGATTAGGCAGCTGTGGTAGACAACGATCATTTCTAATTAAATCCGTATCGATACCCAAGTTGAAAATGCATACTCAAGTGTCGAGGCAATGAGGACAACATTTGCACCTAACTGTACGGTACACTGACACCCTTCTGATACGAATATAAGGCAGTTCAATCATGTTTCTGTGTGAAATCATGTATGGCCGCAGGGCACACCTTGTCTCTATACGTTGGAGGATGAATGGTGTGAAGTATTGGGACAAAATCCTCGCACGTACTTTAGTTCCTTTTGGCGTAGGTATTGGAGCGGGATTCACGCTGATGGACGACAATGCACCCCCTCCCCGTCTTGTCACCATCGTCACGATCTCGTGAACACCTTCAAAGGTTTAAATGGCTCTGAGCATTATGGGACTTAATATTTGAGGTCATTAGTCCCCTAGAACTTAGAACTACTTAAATCTAACTAACCTAAGGACATCACACACATCCATGCCCGAGGCAGTATTCGAACCTGAGACCGCAGCCGTTGCGCGGTTCCATACTGAAGCGCCTAGAACTGCTCGGCCATAGCGGCCGGCGTGTGAACACCTTCCTAGTGCAGCATAGATACCGTCGAAAACAATGGCCACCATATTCCCCACATCTCAGCTGTGTTTAGAATGCTTGAGTCATGCTAAAAGGAGCGGTCTGCAATCGTGCTGTCCCTCCACAGACCTCACACAGCATCATGGATGCCGCTGTGGTAGAGTGGGACAATATCCGACAGCTTTATTTCGATGGTTTGGTAACGAGTTTGCCTAAGTTCATTCAACAGTGTCTCCAGTTAGGATGAGGACTACTAGGCTCATAAGCAACGTGTCACGCAAGATGCCGACAGTAAGAAGAAACTATAGTATTCCCAGTTTTTTCGTTTGACTGTACCTGTACCTGGACCGCAAGCAAGATTTCCCCATTCCAGTGTCGGAAAGTGTTGGCAATACTGATGATTTAAGAAGGGGGAAACCAAGGTGAATGCATGATTTTAGGTTTGCCTGAGGGAGGGCGCCGGACTAGAGTAGTCCTTGCAGCTGTCTGAGCCACAATGGCACGCTGCTTTACTTGTTAGCACATCTCCCTAGCAAATAGAAGACCTGGGTTTAAGTTCAGGCTTTTCCACAAATTTTGCTTCATTACTACAGCTTTTATCTTTATCTAATGTTCAGTACATAAATGGAAACAAATGCTGTGATGCGCTAGAAACAGTCTGATGCACCACACCAACCGAGCATAAGGAGAACTGAACTTCCACGCCGACTGTTGAAAACTTACCTTTTTATCTGTCTAGTAGTGTTCAAAGGTGTTTCCATGTTTTGTAGTTTGTCAGAGGTACGCTCTTGAAATCGGCTACGCCGTTTTGAAGAACCCCGCATTTACTAATTTTTTCGTATATTACTCAAACGCAGTGATGCTTACAGTCAAGTAGCGTGCGGAACGGAGTGCTTGGAACTGCCGACCTTTTGCAGCCACGTGCAAACAAAAGGCGCGGACGAGCTAGTGTGGCGATGCTTTTTTCCTGCTTTCTGACTCCTTCTCCGGTAATGCAGAAAGATATTGGACAACAGAGGCGCGCATTTACCCGCGCGACTAAAAGGCGAGCTGGGAAGATGGCGCGGCAGCGACCGTGGCAGAGCCCATTAGGCGAGAGTGCGACGGCGGCGGAGGCGGAGGCGGCGGTGGCGGCGACAGGTGGGTCCGGCGAGGGTCGCGACACGGAAGGGCACTCTGGCGCCACGCGCACCGCCTCCTCTGCACTCATTAATAGCGCGCCCCGCTGCACACACAGCCATTTAATTTGCCGCGCGTTCTCCTGAGGACTGCGCTTTGATCAAAGCAGGTGGCCCTCTATACACGTACCACGGAGCTGACGTACCAACACCTACACTGTGCTATTAAACTGCTTTTCTTCTCTTCATTGTTATTTCATCCACCAAGACCCGAATGGGTAGCGGAGGGGGAGGGGGGGAGGGCTGTCAGCAGTACAGGCAACCCGCTCTTGAGCCAACTGACAGTAAAATATTAATTAGATGGGAAAGAAGCAAGAAACAAACAGGAGAGATATTTACACTGAATACAAAACTTCCTGAGGTAGAGAAATGAAAGTTTTTAGATGTACCAGACACATAATATCTTGCACTGGTATTTAATTATAGTAATAATGAAAGGTAGACAGGAATACTCCCTTTGAAATTCTGATGATAGCAGGGTAAAATACAGGGAGCGGAATGCTATTTACAACTTTTAACGAAACAAGAGGGCAGATCTAATAGTCGAGGTGCATGACAGGGAAGTGGAGGTTGATAAGGAAGTGAGACGGGGTTGTAGCCTCTGCCAGATGTTATTCAATCCGTAAACTGAACAAGCAGGAAAGCTAACCAAAGAGAAGTTTGGTATAGGAACTAAAGTTCAGCATAAAGAAAAAAAATTAGACTAGTTGATGAATCGTAAAACTGTCAGACGCAACAAAGGACTTGGAAGAGCAATTGAAGGGAGTGAACAGTCTTAAAAGGAGAATGTAAGATGAAGATCGAGAAAAGCAAAAGAGGGATAATGGAATGTAGTCGAATGAAATCAGATAATGGTAAAGGAATTAGGTTTGGAAACGAGAAACTTTAAATAGTATATGAGTATAGCTATTTGGACAGAAAAACAACTGATGATGGACGACGTAGAGAGGATATAAAATGTAGACTGGCAATGGCAAGAAAAACATTTCCGAAGAAGAGAAACTTGTTAATATCGAATATAGATTTAAGTATTAGGAAGTCTTCTGAAAGTATTTGTCTGGAGTTTAGCCGTATATGGATGTGAAACAAGGATGGTAAACAAAAAAATGACTCTAAGCACTATGGGACTTAACATCTGAGGTCATCAGTCACCTAGACTTAGAACTACTTCAACCTAACTAACCTAAGGACATAACACACATCCATGCCCGAGGCAGGTTCGAACCTACGACTGTAGCAGCAGCGCGGTTCTAGACTGAAGCGCCTAGAAGCGCTCGGCCACATCAGCCGGCGACGGTAAACAGATTAGACAAAAAGAGAATAGGAACTTTTGAAATGTGGTGCTACAGAAGAATATTGAAGATTAGATGGGTAGATCATGTAACTAATGAGGAGTTACTGAGTACAGGTGGGAAGACAAGAAATTTATGCCACAGATTGACCAAAAAATGGGATCAGTTGATAGGACACATTCAGAAACTTAAAGGGGGTCACGAATATAGTATTGGAGGCAAGTATGGGGGCGAAGAGGGGGGTAAAAATCGTAGAGTGAGGGAGAGATAAATACCTTCAGCAGATTCAGAAGAATATAGGCTGCAGTAGCTATTCGGAGATGAAGAAGCTAGTGCAGGATGAAGTAGAATCAAACCATTCTTTGGACTGTAGACCACAGCAACAACAATTTAAGGCAGAACGAGACACAATAAGCGCACATTTAAAATTATTTACAATCTGATGCTGAAACACTGATATCTAAAAGAAACGCTTTTCTATCACTAAGAACCGAAAGGACCTTCGATGAGATAGGGGCTCTGTTGTTGAAGGGGCAAATGTTAACTGGTGAGGAAGATAGGAATGTTGCGGTATAAAGATGGAGGACTGGTGCACAGCAGCGATGAGGTAAGAGTGGCTGTTGGGACAGAAGAATGGGTGGAGCGGAAGGGGGAACTGGTGACGCTACTAATTGTTGGGAAAAGGGGTGGGGAAAGAAAGGCAGATAGGGAGAGGAAAAAGGGGGGAAGGAAATGTGGGGAGGGGAGGAAGAGGAAGTTCTGATGAAGTGGAATGGGTGGGACTGACTTATAGGTAGTAGGATGGGTAAGTGTCGGGACTGATCTGAGTGCGGGAGGAGGTTGATATTCCTTTGGGAGAGTAAGTAGAGGGTGTGTAGGTGTCGGGTTGATGGACTGTAATGTTAAAGGCACGGCAACATATGAGGATTGAAAGGTAGAAGGGAAATGATACGATCATAGAAGTCGAGTTGGTGAATGGTGTAGATTGTTCGGAGGTGTTCAATGTGAGTGAGGAGAGGTGGTTGGTAAATGATCCTTGTGGGTGAAGGTAAACGAATGTTGAAGGCGAGGGAAGTGCATGACGTTCGAGGATCTGGAGGGACTTAAAGAACTTGGGAGAGGCGGATATCCATGCAGCATTTGCATGGCAAAGGGTAGGGTGGATCAGGGATTAGCACATGTAAAGGACAGGGGAGAGGTGTAGTCCCCATATTCAGCCAGTTAGTAGTTTTAGTCTATCGTGGGCTTTCTGTTGGTTGGTTAGTAGGTGAGGTTTCCATGTTAGTTGCCAGTTGAAGGTAAGTCCAAGGTATTGTAGTGTGTTAGCAGAATGGGATGGTCATAAATGGTGATTATTAGTCGTGGAGACGGAAGGTGTAGGTGGTGCGTCTTATAATTATTGTCTGGGTTTTCGAGGGGTTCATCTTGCGGAGCCATTGGTTACATCAGGAGGTAACTGAGATGGATTTGGTGGGATGTCTACTGTGACCTCTTTTCATGATAGGGCGAGAGGCACCGCTTGGCTGGCAACCCATGTTAACCGTGAACAGGCGGAAGTACCTCTTAGTGGAGTCCTGATATGATATAACGTAGTCGTTTCCAGTTGAAGGTTGGCAACGCACAAAGTTATCATTCTTTCGGTAATGGCTTGCCTTGCACCGCGCCTATGTACGTCGGACAGGAGCGAGCAGACAGCCTTTAAGGCAGCGTTCACAGCGGCACCGACAAAGGTCGTCAGACGCCTTCGCGAGAGATAGTCCGATAACATCGCCCGACAGTGTGCTCACACTGCGTCCGATCTTCTTCGTCAGTTTTTGGCGGTGTCAGAGTGGTTAGGTTAGGTTAAGTTAGATTAGGATCTCTTCTATGTATAAAGTAGGTTCGATCTTAACCTCTTAGGATGAGAAGCATACCACGACGCCTCTGTCCTTGGATATAGTGCTCCATTGCGGCTCTTTTTATTAAAAAGACGCCGAATGCATATGAATGAGCTATATCTATCTTGAAAATAACAGGGAAGTATTGTACACTCTAGCCTCAGTTATCGAAAAAACCAGACGTGTTTCACGAATACATGAGATAAAGGGAGAACCGTTCTGTTATGTACTCTTTACGACTTGTGATGATCTTGAAAGACACGTTACCAACACTGTTTCGCTTTATTTGTTTAAAGCTGTACAGACATATGCCAATTAACGATAAATGATTTTCATACATCATGTGTGTGAAAGACGAACATAAGGTTTAGCATAAAATACTCTGAACACCTGTAGTCCCGCAAAGTGGAAGTACATTCCGTACACCACATTTGCAAGCCACTTCATGTGAAAGAATCACCACCTTACTGGAATTAAAACGCCACTAATCAGCAAATAATAATTTTTACGCAGCTAATGACAACCTACCACGACAACCTACCACAACCCCAAACAGATCCACTTCAATAACTACAAGATACGCCACCTTTCTTACTTGAATAAATGTTATTTTTTGAAGTTATAATCCTACTTTTGGTCTACAATTAACCTGCGATTTAAGTCCGTAGATTCCGAACTACACCCATTATGATACTTCCATCCTAAGGATGCCACCAATCACTTTTTCTACGACTAAGTTTATGAATTTCTGACTCTCCATATTTCGTGGGTTAGATCTTCGGTGAATTTGACTAAAGAAAACAAAATGATTTGAATTTCACCGATTGTCGTCCGAAATCCACACGTACGGGAAGTGGGATTGGCTATAGTGAGACCGCGCACATAGTGGAGTACTGATATGAAAAGATCGGCCTATGTCGGTCGTTGGCGGAATCCACCGATATCGCCCGCATCTCGTGGTCGTGCGGTAGCGTTCTCGCTTCCCACGCCCGGGTTCCCGGGTTCGATTCCCGGCGGGGTCAGGGATTTTCTCTGCCTCGTGATGGCTGGGTGTTGTGTGTTGTCCTTAGGTTAGTTAGGTTTAAGTAGTTCTAAGTTCTAGGGGACTGATGACCATAGCTGTTAAGTCCCATAGTGCTCAGAGCCTCCACCGATATCGATGCCACTGTGACCACAGATTTGGTCTTGGTTCTAACACTGATTTGAAGGTCCATGGCAGCATGTCATGACCCCACACAAATGCAGGATGCTTTTCGATCGGTATCCCTGGGATTCCTTAGGTTAGTTAGGTTTAAGTAGTTCTAAGTTCTAGGGGACTGATGACCATAGCTGTTAAGTCCCATAGTGCTCAGAGCCTCCACCGATATCGATGCCACTGTGACCACAGCCTTGGTCTTGGTTCTAACACTGATTTGAAGGTCCATGGCAGCATGTCATGACCCCACACAAATGCAGGATGCTTTTCGATCGGTATCCCTGGGATTTGCAGTGGCATGATAGAGGCTAGCATGAATGGGGTGGTTGTAGGAATCTGGAACATTCTATAATAATTAGTACTGGAATACTTTAGTAAATAGCTTTTACTTAACTTTGTCCTGGTACTGCACTCCAGGAACATAACTAATAACAACTATCTTTCTTAAATACAAATGACTCATTAACAAGCATTAACTGTATTATGGAAGAAGCAAGATAACACAATTCTGGTATTACGTGCGTAATACATGCGCGAACTGGAGGCTGCGAACCTAGCGAGCTGAAGGCTGTTCTAACCTGACTTCGCTCACGACCTGTAGCTGACTCGGCCGGTGTGATCTGAAAGTCTCTATCCGTGCCATACGGCGGCGCTGCAAGCGCCAGCGAGTCCAGAGAGGTTGTAAGTGCTGGGCCGCTATCCATTATCGCAACCTCTAGCGCGGTGTCTAACGTTGACACCACAAACACGACAGCTGTGCGATCCGATCCAGTAGCTAACTGCAAGTGGTTACAACTGTGACCATCTTACGAACTATGAAACCATGCATAGTTCAAACAGTATATTTTGGAAACAAAACTGGATCAATTGTGACTGTTACTACTTTAATTACCTATTGTTAATTTAATTTGTGTAATTATTAGTGTAAATGAAGTTGCGAATCCTAAGTAATAAGATAAATGTATTGTATTGTACTGCTTGGAACTGAGGACCTATAAACGACGGAGAGGCTTCGTCCCCGCTGTAGCTCTCAGTGCTTCACTATTCCACAACAGCCTACAGCAGTCCACTCACCCCACCGCCGCCCCACACCGAACACAGGGTTATTGTGCGGTTTGGCCACCAATGGAACCCCCGGGAACGTCTCACACCAGACGAGTGTAACACCAATGTTTGTGTAGTAGAGTAATGGTGGTGTATGCGTACGTGGAGGAAGTGTTTGCGCAGCAATCGCCGACATTGTGTAACTGAGGCGGAATAAGAGGAAGCAGCTCGCATTCGCCGAGCTAGATGGAAAACCGCCTAAAAACCAATGACAGACTAGCTGCTACGCCTGACCTCGACGGTAATCCGCCGGGCAGATTCGTGCCGGGGACTGCCACGCCTTCCCGCCCAGAAAGCAGTGCGTCAGACTACACGGGGCGGGCAAGATAAATGAATATTGCCATGTCTAACTGAGTACGCGTTACCGTGAGAACTGTGACTGTACAGAGGAAATGAATCATACTCAAGGGACATTTGTAAAGTGTAACCAGCCAGTTTATGGTACTAGGAAAAGGAGAAACATTTTACAATTATTCAGTTATTTAAACAGGGAGTTATTTTGATATTTGTGGGTTTTATAAATTTGTTCATTTAATAAACTGTTCATAAAAGCTATTAGGTTTTGACTGGTCTAGTGTAAAAGACACGGTATTCCACGGTTTAATAGTAATTTCGGATTGGCCATAACGCGTATCAGCCAATCAGATGAAAGTGCTTTCGCGTGTGTTTTGTGGGCTAAAGAATTGCATTGTGAAGTCTAAAGGGAGTTCGGAGCTCAGTCTTCACTATGCTCGGACGCGTGTTGCACGAGGTCTAGGTAAATGTAATAATTCTGTGACATTATGATTTGGAGTGCCGCAAAGTCAGCGCGAACTAATGACAAAATCGAATACACGAAATTCCGGATGATGTAATTAAACTGTGACTTCTAACTAACTAAAAT